>NC_057815.1:36704558-37954558 GCF_910594005.1 Cervus elaphus
TGAAATGTGGAAGTTAAATAGATGAAGGAGGGAGAAGAATGTACAAAGGTGGGCTGAAGTGTCAGAGGCAGCGGTGGATCAGCAATTTTTGTCTGTTTAGGAGGTAGCATCAGTTGGTGAGACTAAGGAATGATTTTGTGTGGGGGCTGGAGGGGAAAGAGGAGTTAGGAATGCCTCTCCTGTCTTGGCCGCCTGCTGGGGCGATGACAATTCTGTTTACTGAGACTATGGGAGGAGCCCAGGGGTAGAGCTGGGCCGGGATAAGATGGTAATTACCAGGCATGTCCCATTTTTATAAAAATGAGCCCTACAGGCTGCAGCTGGCTAGGTCCAGTGGTAACCCAGGGCTAAGAAGCGAGATAAAGATACAGACATGCTGTTAATTTCTTCATGGAGGTCACCCTAAAGTCTGGGTACCCTTTGCTTCCATCCTGCTGAGGAATTGAAAGGTGGAATGAAGCCTCAGAGTGACCACCACTAGCTGGAAGGATTAGGCTAAACATGATGAAATTTAAGAGGGACAAATGTAAATGACACGCCTCAGGTTTACAAAATCAGTTTCATGTCAAGGATGAAAACCCTGGTTTGACAGCAGCTCTGGACACGACTGAGTGACTGAACTGGACTGAACTGAACATACCCACAGAACCTGAGAGTCAGCTGGCTGTGGATTCCACTTAAACCAACAGTGTAATTCAGATGCCCCTTCTCCCATCTCTAATGCCACTTTAACTTTAGCATCACTGAGGAGCCTGCAAAGGTAGTTATCCAGGAGGAACAGAGACAAACCTGTAAGAGAGATGCAGTAGCTAAGAAGGAGAGAGGTCAGTTCAGAGACATGTCTGCTGGTGCCCAGGATTCTAGGGGCTGCTTGGAGCGTGGTTGATGCGTATCTCCAATAAAATACCTGGAAAAATCAGGGACAAGGGCATACTTCTCAACGGACCAGGGGCCTCAGAGAGAGGGATTTGTTTGGGTGGGAGTATAAGAAAGTGTGGACCAAGGAAGCGTTAAAGGGAGGAGGAGCCTGCCACATCTGCTCAGCGTATTGTTTGTTTTCATCCTGTGTGTGAGTGCTAATTAGGTGCTTAGCTGCTCTTATGTGCTCTGCTGTGGGAAACACTGTAAAACATCAACTACGGAAAAACCAGTAGTTCAGACTGTTCTAGTTCAGGCAGCAGGGGCTATTCCGGGGACAGTGAGGTCTGGGAGGACAGAGAGATCAAAGAGGTCATGGGATAACTGGGGGCCAGGGAAGATGTCACCGGCAAGGCACGAGCTGGGGAAAATGAGAAACTCAGCTGACTGCGGTCTTGGGAAATAAGGCAGGAAGAGTAAGCAAAAGGTCAGAGCTTGACCCGCTTGGGGGCCAGCCAAGGCGTGGAGATGTGATGGAGGTCTTGTGGGATGCAGAGTCCACAGAAGTCTCCTGCCTGGTGAAGCTGAATTGAAGGATGACCCTGTGTTTCCCCTGATCAGTCTCTCCCTTCATAGCGCCTGCCCCTCCTGGCTGATTACGCCTGTGTTGTGCTGAGGGTCTGTAACAGACGGGAGCGCCCAGACAGCAGGCAGGAGGAAACTCCAAGGCAGATCTCTAGAGAAAGCCTGGTGCCTTCTGATGGGAAATCAAACGAAATCCGAGCAAGTGTGATGGCAATTTCTAAATTGCAGTGGAAGAGATTTCCTTTCCTTGTTTTCCTTCCTCCCTCTCTCACTACCCCCCTCCCTCCAACATTTATTGAGCAGCACTCCCAGCTCTCTGTGAAGGGGTGGGGACCCAAGATGGGTAGAACACAGGTCCTGCTCCTTGTAGTTCATAGTGGAGAGGGGAAGTGGGACACATGAATAAGTACTATTATTTCTTATTTTTAAAATGCACTCTCAACATAATAACAGCTTTTCAGAAGCAAAAAAAAAAAAAAAATCAGAAACACAACCACACTAAATGTACACATTGTTGCAAAATGTCCCACTTTTAGAAACATTCAAATGTGAAAAAATATAGTGTGTTTCAGAATTGAAACATATGAGCAGAATAATCATTATTATCACAATAGGAGTGGGTGCCTGTGACCCATCAGAACATAACAATGTGGGGAAGAATGTGTCTTAGAAGCAGGAGTTACAGCAGTGTGATCATTGTCACAACAGGGGTGGGAACAAGGGCCACTGGAATCCACTGGAGGAAGTTCTTTAAGCCTCCTGGGAACAGCAGATTAGGCTTCCAGCAGGGGCTGATGTTTGTAAGGCCACCTTGCAGGCAAACAGTGGTGGACGAGGTGGGTAAGAGGCCAGGGGAGGGGGCTGCAGGCAGAGTGAGTGGTTTTTGCAGAGAGCGCGGTGCATCCTGGGAGCAGCTGCATCTTATCACGGAGACTGTCATTATCAGGGAGGAACAGAGGGGCCTTCAGTCTGGAGGAGTCTGACATGTCTCATCACAAAGGCAACAGGGAAGATGTGGGCCGTGTGTCACAGAGCCAGGCCTCTCTGCTAAACTTAACCCGTCTCTTGAAAGGTTTTTTCTGTTTCTGTTTACATGAGGCAGAAGCTGATTGCCTTGTGCAGAAGTGATGTCTTCTCCAACAGGAAGAAAATACAACAGATTTCAGTCAGTAGGCTTGGAATTTTTCCTTAAGTCTACTTGGCTGTTTCCTTAAATCTTTTCTCCAGGGCAAGGATGCGCTATAGAAGTGACTGACTGTCTGTGTCGCCTCCATGGGCACATGGACCTCTTATAGGTTTGTCTCTGTCTGTCTGTCTCCTGCTCTCTCTCCTTCCCAGTTGTTGTCAAGAAGCTGCTCAGGCAGGCAGCCAGGAACCTAGATTTTGTTCAAGTGTATGTGTGTGCATGTGAGGCTGTTTCTGAATTGCATCCTCACAGATTGTCCTTTGGGTATCAGCAGGATGAGGATGTCATTAGCCAGAAATTAATCTCTGTTGGTCCCAGTTTTCAAAGAAAGCCCAATAAATAGCCTGGATGTCCTTCCCAGGAAAGCCCGGTAAAAAAGACAGATGAAAAGTAAAGTGAAGTGTTAGTCTCTCAGCCGTGTCCGACTCTTTGTGACCCCATGACTGTAGCCGGCCAGGTTCCTCTGTCCATGGGATTCTCTAGGTAAGAATAGTGGAGTGGGTAGCTTTTCCCTTCTTCAGGGAATCTTCCTGACCCAGGGATCGAATTAGGGTCTCCTGCACTGCAGGCAGATTCTTTATTGTCTGAGCCACCAGGGAAGCCCTCCCCCTCCACCCTCTCTGCAAAAAAAGGCAGATGGTTCTGTATTAATTAGGACATCCTCCTGGGCTGTGTCTTTTCATGCTCTTGGGGAACGGATATTCTCTTGGGGCTGAGAAGCACTCATCTGGTCCTTTCCACATTCACTCCCTTGGACCTGAACAAAAGAAGCTCTTGTCTGCTCCTTCTTCATGCTTTTTCTCAGCCCTGAAAGAGCCTTGAGCTGTCCGAGCAGAGAACCAGGGTACATTGCAAATGGCGCCTGGGGGAATCATCAGCTTGGCTCCTGAAGGTTCTGCCACTGGAGCCTCCTTGGAGCATGTTTCCTTATCTGTTAAATCAGATTGTTTATTATGTAATCTCCGAGGCTCTGCTTCAGCTCTGTGACAGCAAGTCAAACAAAAATAAAGGTCCTTATTGCTGAAAGTTTATACTGTGCTAACACATGAAAAGCTAAAAGCCTTACATATATTATCTCACTGAATCCTCATGGCAACTCCATGTAGGTTATACTCTTGCTATCCCATGTTACAAATGGGGAATGGAAGCGTAGAGATGTCATGTACGCAGCCCAGGGAAGCACCCCGGTCAGCGGCAGAACCGGAATGAAGGCAGGTCTCTGATTCTCTAGCCGATACTCTTGGTGAGTTGTCTTAGCCCGTTTTTGCTGCTGCACAAAATCCCACAGACAGGATGACTTAAACCACCAACATTTGTTTCTCAGTTTGGAGGCTGAGAAATCAAAGATCAAGGTGCCAGAAGGATTGTTGTCTGGTGAGGTCTGTCTGCCTGCTTTAGAGATGGCTGCCTTCTTCCTATGTCTTTGCGCAGCAGACAGAGACGAAGGGAGAGAGAGAGGGGAAAAAGAGAAAGAGAGAGTGAGATCTAGTCTCTTCCTCTTCTTATAGGGGCACTAATCTCATCGTAAGGACCCAACTCTCATGAAAAAGAAAGACGTGTCAGTCGCTCAGTCATGTTGACTCTTTGTGATTCCACGGACTGTAGCCTGCCAGGCTCTTCTGTCCATGGAATTCTACTGGCAAGAATCCTGGAGTAGGTAGCCATTCCTTTCTCCAGGGATCTTGCCCACCCAGGGATCGAACCCAGGTCTCTGGCTTGGCAAGCAGATTTTTTTTTACCATCTGAGCCACCAGGGAAGCCCCACTCTCATGAACTCATTTAAACCTAATCATCACTCAGAGGCCCCGCCTCCTAATAACATTGCATTTGGGGGCTTAGGGCTTACACGCAAAGCCGCTGTGCCTGTGATCAGGACTCTGGAGGTTGATGAACAGGAGGGGAGGGTGGGAAGGCCCGTGTGACTGAAGCTGAGAGGGCAGAGGTGAGGGAGCTAGGCGGGAGGAATGGAGAGTTCTATTGGATGTTGTAGGTAATTTAAAGAGTTTGCACCGTATTCTAAGTGCAACAGAAAACCACTGTAAGGTTTCAAACAGGAAAGTGATGTGAACCGAGGAGCATGGAAACAAAATCACTGGAGGCTGTATGGGAGTGGCTCCAGTAGGAACAGGAAACCCAGCTGATGGGCTGTGCCCACCAGTCCTTTTTTTATTTCTGTACCACTTGCAGTAATTTATTAATATTCCATTTCTTTAATCAAATAGCTGACCAATTTGAAATTATTAGGAAAGTGTGGTGAAATTTTATTCACATCACTATATTATGTGCAGAGTATGCTTTTTTATATGATACCTATAAATTAAATATGTAAACTTTGTCTTTCGTAAGTAAATTTTTGTCCCTAATGGTGCTCACCAGTCTTGTAGATTGTATAAGAGAGAGCAGTGGCTGGGCTAGAGTTGGCAGTGGACATGGAAAAAATAGGAAACTTTAGAGGGGCTTTTTAGGAGGCAAAATCAGCAAGGCATGGGGAGGGGGTGGCTAGAGTTAGGACTGCAGGTAAGATAATGTGCAGAGATAGGGATGGGGATAGGAAGCTCATTTTGGACCCTGGTGAGGCAACTTGTTTTTAAGAGGTAATGCTCATTCCTAAAGCTTCCCAAAGTGTCTAGCTGGGTCAGTTAGGATGACTTCCCCTGCAAGTTAGAGAACTCTCCCAACTCAAAGGTCATGGACAATTAGGAACCATGTCACATAGCAGAAAGTCCAGTGGTGGTGTGTCTCCCGGACAGTGGGGTCAGGCCTGGGATATGCCAGCAAGGGACCAATTTCTCTTCTCTTCCCTTTGCCGAGGAAGGCTCCCAAGCTGCCTGAGCTTGTGGAGGCAGATGACCCTGGCATTTCTAGACAGAAGACACCCAGTCACAACCACATCCTTGTCAGGCCCAATTGGCCAGACTGAGTCATATTTCCACCCAGTAAATCAATCTTTGCTCAGACAATGGGTTTTCTCGGACCCCTTAGATGGTTCAGGGTTTTGCTCAGAGCTGAGAAGTGGGATGAGGAGTGGAAAAGTGGACTAATCTAGGGTTCTGTTCAGGGGAAGAGATATTCGGGCTCATTGGGTTTGTCATGAGGTCCTGGACAAATGAGACCCAGCTTTTGCCTTTCTTAGACCAATAAATGCATCATTAAGGGAGTGGATGTGGGAACTGGCTAAGCAGGTGTCACAGTGGTAAAGAATCCACCTGTCAATGCAGGAGCCACAGGAGATGGGAATTCAATTCTTGTGTTGAGAAGATCCCATGGAGGAGGAAATGGCAACCCACTCCAGTATTCTTGCTTGGAAAATTCCATGGACAGAGGAACCTGGTGGGCTACAGACCCTGGGCTCACAAAAAGTCAGATTTTACTGAGCAACTGTGCACAAGTAGTACATTGAGCGCATGTGGGAATTGGTAATAGGGTTGCCAACTTTTAATTTTAACCTAGTAAAGACGTTTAAACAGTTCCCACCTGCTGTCTCTATCATTTCATCAAAAGAACATTCTAAAAGCAAAGAAAAAAATTTTACATTTAATAAACTTAGCATTATAAAAATTTGCTCTTTTTTTCAAATTTCTTATCTGAAATCTGGAAAGCACTCTCTTGGACCACTATGGTCCATGGAAAACAGAAGTTCTTAACTGTATCGATGGGCCCACAGGGTCTGTGGACTTGAAGTCAGAGGGCCTTGTTGCATAGGCAGAAATTACAGCTTCATTTTTACTATCCTTTATCTGAAACGTAGCATTTCTTTCAATTATGAGTGTGGCAACAGACTGGCAGTATTAGCATGACCTGTGATTTTTGTCATTAATAGAAATCACAAATATTTTCACATGGTATCACAATTGTGGTAGATGTCTGGAAATGTCATTCACGCCAGTCACTATATTGAAATTATAGGAGCTATTAGTCGCTGTTGGAAGCATGGGATCCTTCTTGACAAATTCTCCTCCAGTGTGGCCGCTGCTGTCTGGCAACTCTGTGTAGGGGGCGGGCGGCCACTGGGCAGTGAATTCACATTCTCATGTGGGTGACCCAAGGCAGTCCAGTAGCCCTTAACCATATTGACTGTGGATCAGTGCACAGGAGCTGAATCATTTTCATAGTTTGCTGAAGTTTTTGCAAATCTGAATCCCTTTAATGTGAGTTCTTCCCTCTTGTTTGGGAATGCAGCTTTTGTTGACATAGGCGAGTTCAAGCATGTCTGGTGGCCGCACTGACTGTCAAATGTGATACTTAAAGTAGCTCCTTGCGATTGCTAACAGATTGCAAGTGACGCAGGTCATGACAGGGCAGTAGGCTCTCCGAGTAGCATAGTCCTTTCTTTGATTTTCCTTCTTTGTTCTCTATTTGCACACTCTCTCTGTGTTGTGAAGTAAAGTCTTACCTGCACAGTGCATATACACGTGTTGTCCTTGCACTATTATTCGATGAAAATGTCACACATTAAAAATACATTTGTGGGAAACATTGACAATATGAGAAATGAGAATCATTATTTCACATGAAGCAATAGCTAAATTCCAGGGAGAACAGGACTCCTGAGAAGCTGGTGTTACCCCTGGTCTACACAAAGGTGAAAAGATGTTACTAATGCAAACATTGACTAATCATAAAACCTGCCTTCCTTCCTTGTCAAAAAATGTAATGAATATTTTATACTTTACTTAATTAACATACAAATAATTCACTTCTGGGTAGATTTATCAAACAAATCACTTAGGAACCACAAAGAAAACATTATATTTCAAAAAATGTCACTGGAACAAAAATATTTTAACTTTATTATTTTTTTATGGACCCAATTTATCTTGAGCTGGCAAAGAAATGAAGGTCTATGAAAACTATGTACCTGGTTTCATTTACATTAATTAAGCAAGAGGACACAAGATCACAATTGATTTCTTTACTTTTTGTGGAGAAATTATTGCAAAAGGAATTTTGAAGCCAGGAAGACTGAAAGCATACATCATGTCTGCCCATCTAAAAAATTCATCTAAAGAAAATGAAGGGTTTTTTGGTGTATGTGAATGAAGAACCTCAATTTCAAAAAGGTAGGATACTTCAAGGGCTTCCCTGGTGGCTCAGATGGTAAAGAATCCACCTGCAATGTGGGAGACCTGGGATTGATCCCTGGCTTGGGAAGATCCCCTGGAGGAGGGCATGGCAACCCACTCTAGTATTCTTGCCTGGGAAATGCCTTGGAGAGAGGAGCCTGGAGGGCTACAGTCTATGAGGCTGTAAAGAGTCAGACACGATTGAGCGACTAAGCACAGAACAGGATACTTCAAAACGCGGATTTGCCATTTCATGGAAACCTTTTCCAGAAGAGTTCTTGAAGTTTCTTACCAAGTGCTAAACAAAAGCCTCATGTGACTGGGGAAACCTGAAACCACAAAAGCTGGGAATGTACAATGGACTGGAAGTGGCTCTTCAGGTCAAGGGAGGTGTTTCCATGGAGAATTGGTGGAGTATTTTGAAGTGGGTTATGGAGGAATTGGCAGCTTTGTCATTCTCAGTGAATCACTGGATGCAACTACTAGCATCTTACAATATAGCTACCTCCTTCTTTTGTTCACGATGACCCACATCGAAAAAGAATTCTTGTTCTGTGGGTGACTTGGAAATTACAAAGAATTTTGTACATTTTGGAGATGGGGTAGCTTCTTCTTCTTCTTTTTTTTCCAAACAAACTCGACTGGACAGAAAATCTACTGATCTTTGCACGGGACCTCCTGTGATGAATAGTTGTGCATCTACTTTAGTGGAAAAGGGAGCACTTTATTTTGTTATCACTTGCTGCATTTAACAGATATATTCTGTTTTTTCCAAAATCCTGAGGGAAGTTTTGTTGACAGCCATAAAAAGCCATCAACTTTATCCAAAGTCAGTCTCTGAATCAGTATTTTTACAGGTTTTATCAAGAAACCATAGCAGAAAATAATGAGCTTCTCTATCACAGAGAAGCTGATTGAATTCAAGAGGAAAGTTTTACTTATTCTAAAAGAAAAAGAAAATCCATTCTGGGAACACTTTGAAAGAATTTTGTCTGTGCGTTGGTTGGCTTACCTGGCAGATGTTTTAAACCATATGAACGAGATGACTCTTTCAATTCAAGGCCTTGATATCATCATTATGAATGCTTCTAAAAACATTATGAGCTTTCTTGGCTGATACGAGGCTAACATCTTTCAAACTTTCAAATGTTGGGGGAAGTGCTTTAACCTCGGTGGAGTTGAGTTATAATATGCTGTCAATTTATTTGAAAAGAGTAATCTATAAACACCTGGAAACACTTTAGAACTCCTGCAAAAGTTATTTCTGTCTTGATGGTAGCAAAATTGAACCCTAGAGTCACATTCTTTTTCTTTCTTTCTTATATAAACTGAATCAACAGTGTTGAGCTAGCCAAAGATGAATTCATTGATCTTAGGACCAAAGCAACCACTATAACTAAAGTTTCACTGAAAAGCCTTAAAGAGTTATCCTGGTCCCTGGGAGACAATTATCTCTACTCTGTGAAGTTGCTGACAAACTTTAATTTCATTTTAAACACTGTATCTTTGAGGATTGGATTTTCAACTTTGTAACCATAAAAAAATCAGTTGGAGTTCAGCAGGACATGTGTTTATTTTGTCAAAGACCAGTCTGCCAATATGTTCTTATTCTAGGTAAGCAAAAAGTGTTCATATGGCTATGTCTTTAAAAATTAAAATTGGGGCTTCCTTGGTGGCTCAGTGGTAAAGAATTCACCTGCTAATGCAGGAGACACAGGTTCAATCCCTGATCCTGGGAGATCCCATACACCTCCGAGCAACGAGGCCCCTGTGACACAGCCATTGAGCCTCTGCACCCTGGAGCCGGTGCTCCACAACAGGAGAAGCCGCCGCAGTGAGAAGCCTGGGCACCAGCCCCTGCTCTCCCCAACTAGAGAGAAGCCTGCAGCAACGAGGACCCAGAACCGCCCAAAATAAATAAACAATTAAAAATTGATATTTAACGTGACTGTATTTCAAATGTAATGTTTCATTTTTAATGTTACATAGAAATCAAATTTATCACTCTATCATGAATATATTTAAATACAACTGTATTTTGGTAAATTTAGTGTTTTTTTTTTTTTTTTTTTTGGTAATCTTGCATATTTATTTTAGGCATTGAAAACCTTTATTCTAGGATAAGTTCACAAATTTCACAAGACTGTCCAAGGAATCCCTGTTATAAAAACAACAATGAACTCCTGATCTAAGAGGACATGATTTAAGCTCTCAAGTTGCTTAAATATGGGAAAAGGGGAGGTTGGATGTGTCTTTTGGAGGCTGGAGAAAGAGAAGCTCCCCTGACATTAGTCTAGGCCATTCACAAGATTCCTCTGCTTCCTGGAAATCCCACTGACAGCCATGTACGTTCTACCTCATCACACCCAGGACAAGGGAGAAAAGGGAAAGATAGCCCCCGATAAGAAGGCAGCCCTTTTTTTCTTCCAATAATAACTGGTTTTAGGAAACTTGGCCACTTTTCAATCAATCCGAAGTACTGAAATGAAATGCACCATTGAGTTATGCACTCCATGCACACGTGTATGGAGTGTGGCATCATAGGGCCATAGAGAAGAGGATCACAAGGTTCCTTCCCTCAAGGAGTTAATTTATTTGTGGAGACAAAGCTAGTGCATAAAACAATTAAGGAGAATTAAATGCAAAGCAAGGTGGTATCTTGAGAAAAACCTGCCTGTTGACTTTTTAATCACAGTATCTCCAGGGTTTAGAGTATTGCTAGGCACATACAGTGTGCTAGAAAAATACTTTTTGAATGAAAAAATTGATGACTGAATTTTAAAAACAACGCCTATTGGTATGAGAGTAATACATGTTAATCAGAGAAAATTTGAAAATACAGAGGAATATAAAGCATTAGCAAAGAAAAAAAGCAGCGAACATTTTCCATATTTCTTTTTCCCCCCTATATCCACATGCACAACACACACACTCACACTTTTTTTTACAGAACAGAATTGGGGCCTGAGTTTTATTGCTTGAATTTTTTTTCTCTTAAAATTATACTGTGAATATTTTTCTGTGCCATTAACTATTCTTCAGAACATTATTTTTAATGGCTTCGTTATACAGTATTCTATAAATAATAAATCATGATGTAGCCTAACTTATTAACCACTTTCCTATTGTTGAGCATTTGGAAACGTTTTATAAGACCAAGAGTTGCATTTATTTGTCGCTTGCTCTGTTCCAAGGGTTATGATGAGTTTTCCCCCTCTTCATACATGATCTCATTAAGTTTCCTTCTCACAGTGATCCAATGAAGAGGAATTCATTATACCCACCTTACAGAGGGCATACCTGGGCATGAGAGGAGTAAAGTACCAAAGGTCATGGTGCCGGTAAGTGACAAAGCTGGGATTCAAACCAGCTCATGTTTAATGTCAAGGGGCAGGTCGTGCAAGCACGACTCTAGACCCCTCCCCTGGTGTGTGTGAGGAAGCCACATGATTCCTTAGGCCCTAAGGGGATGGAGAAACACACATCCGCAAGGCGAGTGGGTGGGATGGCAACCAAAGCCGAGACGTGAAGGAGGGAATGCTTTTCAGGTCGGCAGCTGCGGAGACATCATGATGGACTAGACCAAAGCAGAGCGTCTCAAGGAGCCTGTTTCTAGAGAGGCATTTCAGAAGTGAGAGCCAAGGTGTGTTCCAAGTTCTCTGCTCCTAACTTCAGGCGGGGGAGAGACCAAACCCCTCTTTTGTATCTTCTTGCTATTGAGTCATCTGACCAAGAGCCTTCATGCAATGGCTGATCAAGGGGCCATAAAAAGCAGAGGGTGGCTCTGCTCTCAGCCTCCCTGCGTCTTCTCCTGGGTGAGCCGTGTCAGAGAGAGGAGCTCGGAGGCTTGACAGGGTGGAAGGCCGGGACCCCAGTTCTACCACAGGGAAGAACCACGGGGCCTTGAACTGAGCACAGCTCTTCAGCTGGGGCAGGTCGGGGGCCAGGTTTACGTGATCAGGTGTCCTGGTCTAGCTGGGAAGGAAGGGGGGTGGTTTCTCTAGATGCAGGACTTTCTGCGTCGAAACTGAGAAAGTCCCAGGCAAAATGGAATGATTGGTCACCAGAGGTCTAGACTCTTCTCCATGTGAGGGCTCACTCTGTGGGAAAGGTCCAGGTAAGTTTATTTATTTACTTATTGGTTGATTGACTGATGGGTGGAAATATAACAAGGCCTTTATATACTAACAAGTTCCATTCAGAGAGTGTGTTTGTAGGTCCAGTTTGTTTGTTAAGTCTAACAAAGTTAGCCTAGGTATCCAACTAACACAATTGGCTATAAGCACCACACTGTATTAGGTTTATAATACTGTTCACACAAACAATATATTAAAGAAACACAAAAAATAAAACATTTTAAATCTTACAGTACAATACCTTGAAAAGCACAGGAATACAGTGTAATAGCTGGCACACAGGGGCTGGCATCGAGTGAACAGGCAGGAAGCGTTCCTGACTGGAGGAGGGAGAGGGGGTGGGAGACGGTAAGAGACGATGGATCGTCAGCAACAGGAGATGGAGGGCGAGCTGTGATGTCACTCACTTTGATGGCACAGGCTCTGGTTCCTGCCTGGGTTCAATTCTATCTGCCTTCTTGAAAGAAATGACCCAGTGATGTCTGGGTAGTACTGTACCAGTGACATCACTGCTGCTTTTATGTTTGCTTCCAGACATTCTGGGCTTGAAATAGAAACATGGTACTATTGTACTCTATAGGTATTGCAAAGTACTGTACTCTATAAAGTACAAAAGCATGAACACCTGTGGAAGATGCATGCATGTGACAGTGCCTGTCAGACACGTGAACAGACTTCACATGCTTGTACATGCAAATGCACGTTTGCATCTTTGAAAGCTCACTGCTTGAAATTTCATATGTAAAAGACTTACTGTATAGTTGATTGACGGTGTCATATTAGTGTCAGATATACAATGTAGTGATTTGATATTTTTATAGATTATACCCCATTGAAAGTTGTTATAAAATATTTATTATATTCCCTGTGCTGTACATTACATTCTGATACTTTATTGATTTTATACCCAGTAGTTTTGGCCTCTTAGTCTCCTTCCCCATCTTCCCCCTCCCCCAACCCTCTCCCCACAGGTAACCACTAGTTTGTTCTCAGGTAGGTGTCTGGAAAGAGCTGTTTGTGATCCAGGACCCAGGGCTGTCTGCACATGCTCATCTCCATTCCTCACCCTTGCAGCCTGTCTCTCCCTTTGCACCTTCACTGAAGCTGTGTCCACCAGGGCCACTGATGACCTATGTACTGCTAGATTCTGGGCACTTTTCAGCCTAAGTCATGTAACTGTCACCCAGGGGCCTCCCTGCTTCCAGTCTTGCCCCTTCAGTTGATTCTGAACCCTAAAGACAAAAGTGATTCTTTCCTATTTTTTCTATTGAGAAATAATGTGTATACAGCAAAATTTACCTACATTAGTATACAATCCTGCATGTCTTGACAAATGCATCCAGTGGTTTAACCATCAGTGGAATAGAGAACAGTTCTATCACTCCGAATAACTTTTCTGTGTCTACCTCTTCCCTTGCTCTCAGCTCTGATAACCACTGATTTGTTTCTGTCTCTGTACCTTGCCTTTTCAGAACATCATATAAATAGAACAATGTAGTGTATAGCCTTTGAGTCTGGCTTTTTTCACTTGGCACATGTATTTGCAATTCATTCATGTTGTGTATGTCAGCAAGTCTTTCCTTTTTGAGACTGATTAGGATTAGGATTCCATTGTATAGATATTCTATGTTGTTTATCTATTCCCCAGTTGAGGGATATTTAGTATTTTTCAATTTGGGGAAAATAGAAATGAAATTGCTCTAAAAATCTGCATACAGATTCAGATTATTTGGTGCATGTAGGTTTCAAACACCTCCCAGGTGTTTGCCCATAAATTCTTTTATTGATAGAAGTGATGTGACAGAAGTATGTTTCACTTTGTAAGAAATCTTTAAACTACTTCCAAAGGGGCTGTGCTTAGTCTGAATCCCCTCCAGCATTGAATGAGAGTTCCGGTTGCTCTACATCCTCACCAGCCCTTTGTGTTATCAATTACAAAGATCATTTTAGCCATTCTACTAGATGCATAGTGTTATCTCATTGTGGTCTTTTAAACAAAAAAAATTTTTATTTATTTATTTAATTTCGGCTGCTCTGTGTCTGCCTTGATTTGTGCAGGCTCTGTCTAGTTGCAGCAAGCAGGGGCTACTCTTCCTTGTGGAGTGTGGGCTTCTAATGGAGTGGCTTCTCTTGTTGCAGAGCCTGGACTCTAGGCACATAGGCCTCAGTAGCTGTGGCTTGGACTCAGTAGTTGTGGCACATGGGCTTAGTTGCCCTGAGGTATACAGAATCTTCTCATGTCCCCTGCATTGGCAGGTAGATTCTTACCCACTGCACCATCAGGGAAGTCCTCACTGTGGTTTTAATTTGCATTTCCCTAGTGGTTAATGTTCATGTACTCACTGCCACAATTCTTTTGCCCAGTGAAAGCATCTGTTCAATTCTTTTACCAATGAAAACAATTGGACTGTTTTCTTTTTTATTATTGTTTTGAGAATCCTTTATGTATTCCATGTCAAGTCTTTTATCAAGTATGTGATCTATACATATTTTCTCCCTGACCATAGCTTGTCTTTTTATTTTTGTAATGGTGTCTTATGAAAAGCAGAAGTTCTTAATTTTGGTGAAGTTTATTTTATCAATATGGTGTCAGGGTTAGGAAATATTTACCTAGTCCAGGTTCACAAAGATTTCATCCCATGCTTTCAAGTTACAGTTTTATAGCTTTTGTGTCTAGGTCTGTGTTCAATCTTGAGTTAATTTCTTTTATATGATACGAGAAATGGATAGAGGTTCTATTTTTTTCTTCTTTTGCTCATGGATATCTAGTTGTTCCAGTGTGGGACAGTGAATTGAATTGCCTTTGAAATTTTGTTTAAAATGAATTGCCCAGATGTCAGTTTCTAAATTCTCTGTTCTGTTCCCTTGATCTACATGTAGAAGACTGCTGCTAAACATTTAAGAACCGGCTTTTGGGAGAAGAGCAGGGGTGGGCTGGAGGAGTCCTAATTTGTAGTGTTTGCTGATGTTTATTTCTTAAATATTCTCACAATAGACAGTTCCAAGCAGCCAATTTGACATCAACCAACTTGTAAAACTCTCGAAAATTTAACAGGTGGCTCTCATGAGTTGCTATGAGCTGGCTCCAGCACACCACTCTGTGTATCTTGTTTTCCTAAACCACACTGTTGTGATTACCATGGTTTTATACTAAGTCCTGAAGTCAGGTAATGTGATTTCTCAAATTTTGTTCATCAGAATTGTTTTGTCTATTCTAGTTCCTTTGTCTTTCTATAAACATTTTAGAATCAAAGGATCGATTCCCACAAAAATTCTTACAGACATTTTGATTGAAATGTGTTGAATCTGTAGGTCACTCCAGGGAAAATTGGTATCTTAAAAACCCCAAGCCTTCAAATCCATGAACAATATAGCTTTCATTTATTTATACTTTTTTATTTCTTTCATCAGTGTTTTCTAGTTTATGGCATACTGATCTTGCACATATTTTGTTAGTCTTGTACTTCAGTGTTGCATGGTTTTTGGGTGCTACTAGAAATAATATTTTTGCAAATTCCCATTTCTAATTATTCATTGCAAGTCAATATGAATGCAATTGCTTTTTGTATATTGTGAGACTTTGGGGAAATCACTTACTTTGATTCTAACTAGTTTTTTGTTGTTTTTGTAGATTCTATAGGATTTTCTACCTAGACACTAAGGTTGTGTATAAATAGACAGTTTGTACTTCTTTTCCAATTTGCATTCATTCATCCATTCATTCCACTGGCTGGGACTTTTAGTGTGATGATGAACAGAAGTAGTGAGAGTGGACATCCTTGCTTTGTTCCCCATCTTAGGGAGAAAGCATTCACTGTTTTACCATTAAGTATAATATTATCTGGAGGTTTTCTGCAGTTGTTCTTTGTCAGGCTGAGAAAAACTGCTTCTATTTCTAGTTGGCTGAGTTCTCATCATGAGTGGGTGCTTTTTCAAGTGCTTTTTCTGCATTTATTAAAATGGTTACATGGTATTTTTTGTGGGTTGAATTGTAATCTTCCAAAATATACGTTTAAATCCTTAAACCCAGTTCCTACAAATGTGACCTTACTGAGAAATAGGGACATTGCAGGTGTAATCAAGTGAAGATGAGATCATATTAGAGCAGGGTGGACCCTAAATCCAATGACTTGTGTCCTTCTTCAGAGAGAGAGATTTGAAGACACAGAAGAGAATCCATTCCAAGACTCTCTCATTAGACGCATCACTCCAGTCTCTACCTCTGTCTTCACATGGTATTTTCCCTTGTGTGTCTGTCTCAAATCGCCCTTTCCTTTTTCTTATAAGGACAGCGGTCATTGAATTTATGGCTCAACTTAAATCCAGGATGATTTCATCTTGAGTTTCTTAATTGAATTACATCTACAAATACCCCATTTCCAAATAAAATCACATTCATAGTGCCAAGGGGCAGGACTTGGATGTATATTCTTGAGGATCACTATTCAATCCAATACATATACTAAAATTTATATGTATATGTACCATATACTTATTTATTTGCTTAAGCTTTCTCTCTTCAACCTGTATGAAATTTCCACTTGGGTGGGGAGTTTTGTCTGTTATGGTCACTTTACAGCGCTCTCTCAGTACCTGGAATGGTGCCACCCCTATCGTAGATGTTCAGTAAATCTTTGTAGAACAAATGAATGAATGAATCTTACTTTTCCTTGCTTCAGCATCAGACAGGGATGTGTACCTCTTTTATTCCAAGACTCCTCTTCCCTGGTTTCTAAGACCATCCACTCATCCTTCTTTGTTTCTCCTTTGCCTTCTCTGATTGCTCCTTCTCCTGTCGCCATGGTTGGAGTCCCTTTCTGTCTCACCCCTTAACTAGTGTGTCCCCAATCGTCTTTCCTTTCTTTTTTTTTAAAAATTGAAGTATAATTGATTTACAATGTTGTGCCGATCTCTGCTCAGTTATATACTATAGATATTTTTTTGGTATTCATTTCCATTATGGTTTATCACAGGATATTAAATATAGTTCCCTGTGCTCTACAACAGGACCTTGTTGTTTATCCCAATCTTCTTTTCTACTACTCTATTTCTTCTCCCTAGGAAGCTCACTCAGCTCTGACCAGTCACTTCCTAGTTGTACGTGACTCACATATCTCTATCTTCACCACAGCATTTCTTCTGAGCCATATTTCCACTTTCCCCTTTTATCTGACTCATCCTTATAATTAATGTTCCCAACACGCTGACACATTTTTTTCCTCCAACCGTCTTTCCAGAGTTCAGTATCACCAACCCATCACCATTGTTGCTGTTGTGTAGTTGCTAAGTCGTGTCCGACTCTTTGCGACCCCATGGACTGTAGCCCACCAGCCTCCTTGATCCATGGGATTCTCCAGGCAAGAATACTGAAATGAGTTGCCATTTCCTTCTCCACCACCAACCTCCCAGTTACCAAAGTCAGAACCTTGGAATCAGTCTTGACTGTGCTATTACTACCTCCTATCTCTCACCAGGTCCTATAAATTTCACCTCTTGAAGACTTCTTGGATCTGTCCACTGCTCCCCAGCCCCACTGCTACAGTTCGGCCCCTCACATTCTCTCCCAGTCTCTCTGCTTCTTTCCAAGATGCAAGCATTCTCTACTGCTTTTCATCAGAAACCCCTCTAGTGACTCTGCACTGCCTACAGTTAAGACAGACCCTTACCCTCTCCAGGATGTCTGCTGAGGCCTGCTCCTTGGTTTTTGTGACCCAGGTACACTGACCTTGCAGTTCCCCAAGTTCACCAATTTCACAGATTAGACCAGAAGGCCCTGGGAAGCAGACAAGTCCACCAGACAAATTCCTGGTCCCCGCCTGCCTGTTTGCTTCCCGGTCTCCTGGACCCTGGGAAAATTGTGTTGAAAATTGTTGGGACAGAAAGCATTACCAAAAAAAAAAAAAGAGAGAGATAGAGAGAAGGTTTTAACATTTGGAGGTGGGGGAGCTGTCTTCAGGAGAGATTTTGGGTTCTGGTTTACTCTCAGGTTGTGGCAGTTTCTTGGAGAACTTCCATTCCATCTCCGCTCTTTGGCATTAATTGTTGGGATCGATGCTGCAGCAGTTATATAATGTTTATTGCAACCACCACATATCTGAGGCTTAAGTGTTGCTAAATGTCAGTTTCACGCTCCCCAGTGTATGGTGTGTAATTATAACTGGTTCACTACCTTCTTTGTGAGGGAGGCAGATGCTTTTAGCCTGAAAAGGAGAAGAGAAATGTGTTTTCTCTAACCTTATGAAAAGCACTCATTTCCGGAGAGATCCTGGGTGGAGGGAGAGGAGCATGACATGGGCTTTTCATCACAAACTCCTTCCCTAGGTGTCTCCTAGAAAGCGCAGGACCCCTCTACCCTGCCAACCCCCACCACCCCAGGCTGCAGTGGGCATCTGTGACCCTGAGATCAAATTCAAGGGCAGAGAGAGATGAACCAACTGGGGATCAGAGTGATGACCAGTGAAAGAGGTGTCATCATGTTATAGAAACGTGACCTGAAAGAAAGAGCCATGGATGGACTGGCGGTCACGTGGCTTGGGTCTCTGTCTAGCTGTGTAGCCTTGGATAAGTCACTTTGACTTTCTGACTTCACTTTTCTCATACATCAGATGGGAATAATAAATCCTGCCTGCTCTACCTCAGTTAAATCCAACCCTAAGACTATGATTTACTGAGTGCTGCTTTATTCCAGGTACCAGAGGACTCAGCAGTGCACACATCAGGCATGGTCCTGCCCTCAGTGAGTTGAGGTCTAGGGCAGGAGTTGGAAAATTGTGAGTCTCAAGCCAAATCTGGCCTGGGCCCTGTTTTTGTATAACCTGTCAGCTAAGAATGGATTTCACATGTTTAAAAGGTTGTAAAAAAAAAACAAAAGACAAAAATAAGAAGATGCAATAGAATGCATGTGTGGCTAAAAGGCTCAAGCTGTTTATCTGGTCCTTTACAGAAGGACTTTTGATGACCTTTGTCTGGAACTTGACAGCCACCACGTGGGCACCGAGCGCTTGACATGTGGCTGGAGACGCACTGTGATCCTCCATGTCCTCTGTGGGGCTGGTGTGTGTGCCAGGCAGGTTCCTCCCCTGCTCCTCATTGCCCCCCATGCCCTCCTCCTGTTGCCCAGCCCCCAGACCTCTGAGGCCCTTGGTCTGTAAACTTTGGGCTTCCGATGTGGCTCAGTGGTAAAGAATCCATCAGCCATTGGAAGAGATGCAAGAGACACAGGTTTGACCCCTGGGTCAGGAGGATCCCAGGAAGAAGAAACAGCAACCTACTCCAGTATTCTTGCCTGGAAAATTCCGTGGGCCGAGGAGACTGGTCATGGGGTCCCAGACAGTTGGACATGACTTAGCGACTGAGCAGGCAGGCTGTAACCGTTAGAGCCACTCTTTCCTCCTAGACTGCCTGCATTTGATCTTGGAGAAGCAAAGACTTCAAAACTGTAATGAAAATGCTGTAGGAGAAATACATTTTATTAGGAACCAGGAAATCTAGATGAATGGTAATAAAACGCCAAAAAGCCACTAACATTAAGGTCTTGCTGAGTGTTTCACAAGCATTATTTCACTGAATCCAGTGGCAATAGCAGGGGAACTCAATGTCCTGAGTTTACAAATGAGAAAAATGGGAGTGCAGAGAGCTAAGTGACCCTCCTGGCTGGCAGGTGGCAGAACCTCCATCCACTGACCTGAGCACAGCGCTCTTCCCGTGACCTTAGAGGTCACTCAGGGTCCAGGGCTTGTCCTGCATGGGGGCTGAGGAGGGAAAACAGTAGTGGTATTGGGGTTAGTCAGTCTGGGGTAGTGGACACAGCTGTGGCCAAGGAGTCAAAAGATGTAGACTCTGTCCCCAGGGCTGCCCCTTATTAGCTGGGTCAGGCTCCTCCCTCTCAGGCCTGGAGGTCCTCATCCGCAGTTAAGTGTGGCGCTGTCTCCTCCCAGGGCCTCTTTGCACTCACATCTTGGGAGTTAGAATCAAGGCCAAGTGCACGGCCTCGCAATGCCAGCCCAGGCACCCACTCCCTCAAGGTCACCTGGGAAGTGGTTTAAAAATGCAGGTTTCTGGGCCCCCCTCTGAATTGCCTCCTCCAGTGCCTGTGAAGTGAGGTGTTAGAATCTGTGTTTCTGAATCTTTCTGTTGAAACTCCAGGTTTGTGAACCAGTTAGAGATTGTGGTTGATCCTTACTAGAACTTTGATATTAGCACTTTCGAAGCCAGGGTCTCCAACTGTCTTTTCTTCGTTTGTTTCATCTAATTAAGATGATAATCTTGTCAGTACTAGTGTCAAAATATAACTGGGATCCAGCCACTTTTCACCCCTCTATAGGTTGTCATCACAGTCCTGGCCACCGTGATCTCTCACCTAGACTGCTACAGAGAGACCGTGTCCCACAGCAGGTTAGGATCAGGGGACCTAGGTTCAGATGGACCTGGGCCCCATTGCTTGCTGACTTCTCCATGCCTTGGTTCCTTAACTGATGTGGATATTATTACATGAGTTAATACATGATAACATATGACATGATACTTCTTCAACAGGTATCATGTACATTGCAAAACCTCTAACTGATGTCTCTTCTAGGCCTATTATGGCCCAGCTTCCACCCAGCATGAGAGAGATTTAAAAACGTAAATCAGGTTATGTCACTATCCAACTTAAAACCCTCTAAAAGCTTCAACCTCTCCATTATCCTCGGGATGAAATAAAAACTGTTTTCTACAGCCTGGGAAGCTTTACAGGTTCAGCCCTTAAACACTCTCTTGCCCGTTCTTACCCTTACATGTTCCACTGTAGCCACGATGACTTTCTTGCTGCCTATTAAACACAGCAAGAACATTCTGGCCTCAGGACTTTTGCATCAACTCTACCCGCTTATGGCCTGAGATTATATTATATATTTGTTTAAATTGTTGCCTTGGCCACTAGATTGGAAACTATGAGGACAGGCATGGAGAACAGTGTCTGGCACCTCCCATGTGTGGATGAGTCCTTACCCTCTTCCTCCTGCCTCCCCAGCTCCACCTTCTACCCAGCGCCCCTCAACTTGAGCTCCGGCTGGCTTCTTTTCTGCTTCGCTTTCTCCCAGCTCAGACTGTTCTGTGGTGAGTGGTCTGGGCATTTAGCTGTAGTTTATCAGGGCAAAGGAAATTATTCTCTAGGAAATCATAACTTGATATACACGTTGCTTTTGTACCATGTTGGCGTGCTCTAATGAATCCCGGAGAGGAAGAAATATTTCTGGAGACACAAGTTGCCCCGCCAGGCCTTTTGTCTTTCCTGTCAGGAGGGGTGGAAGCTATTTATTACCCCTCACTTCCCTCCCGAAATCACAGGCAGGAGGCTGCTGTAGGTGCTACTGGAACCTTCATCATTCATCTGAGTTTTCATCTGATCAGTAAATCTACCTCTTGAACATGGCTGTCTGTATTTAATGTATCTAGGGAGTGGGCTAATTAAACACCTAGTTAGATGGCCTCTTCATAGGCATTTTATGGTCTAGAATTTTCCCTGTGACTCATGGAATTTCTCCCCAAAGGAAATAAATCCTCAAGAAGTTCAGCTTCTTGAGCCGTGAGAGATCAGATGCCAGCCATTCATTTTCCTGGCTTCCCTCTGGGCTCTTGCCAGCTTCTTAGCCCTTCTCTCCCAAGGCCACTGCTCTTATGCTGTGGCTTAATCCCCCAAGCTCTATGTTGGTAAAACCGAGATCATACGATCCATCTCATGGTTGTGGTCAGGATTCAATGTGTCCCTTTCATAAGTCCTTATATTAGTGCAAGGGGTGATATGCAAAAATACGTACCTGCTAGTGGCCCAGGCTGGCAAATTGTGCCAATGCTGGGGCATTGGAGATGTTGGCGGTGTAGTTGTTGAAGTGTAGGGGGCTCTAGGGGGTCTCAGAGGAGAAATGGTGTGGCCAAGGTGATGGGAGCCCTTGTGGGGTTGGGAGTAATGAAGTATAACTGGTATGACACACTTCAATATCGCAACAATGCGGATGTCTGTATTGCAGAGTCCTGGCCAATGGCTAGCTGGCACTCGAGAGCTTCTGCTGGCTCCTTCTGCCTGCCCCTTCATGGCAGCCTTAGCTTTCTTTACTTCTCTTCTTGTCCAACATCTGATTTGCTGCTGTTGACCTTTGACTTCTTCTCCCGCGTCTGTCCTCTCTTCATCTTTGGATGTGATCCTTGGAGCCACTCTCCAGGGCACAGACCTGTCTTCCCTGGACAAGAGGGCCTGCTTCTCCATCTAGCCCTTGGGGCTTCAGGTCGTCTCATGCAAACATCCCTTGTGTTTGCCCTCATCCTGAGGTCCTCCAACCTCAGCTCTAAGGTCTCAGGAATAGGAAGGGGCTCTGCCTGTTCAAACCTCACTTGTCCCAGTCAAGATCCACCTTGAAATTTGCCTCCTCTGAAAAGTTTTCTCTGCTATTCTCAGTTGTCTAGATGGGACAGTGGACTATCCAGCCACCCCTGAGGGCTCCTCAATCCAGGGCAGTTTTTGGCATGTGGTAGCAATGGTAAGTGCTATAGGAGTTGACACACGGGGAGCAAATGTAGGGAACAGGGTGTTAAAGCATTAAGCCGATCTGGGGGTGAATCTCAGTTTTGCTTGTCATTGGTTGTATTGTCTTGGGCAAGTTGGACTTGGTGAGTGCCATAGTTTCCTTCTCTGTGAAGTGAAGGATCTTCGTGAGGATCAAATCAAATGATGTTTGTGAAACGTGGAGCTCAGGATCTGTCATACTAGGTGCTCAAAAGTGGTGCCTGTTGCCGTTGTCCCGTGTGCCATTGTGGTTTCTTCCATGAGGAGTAGTGTGATGTGATGGCAAGAGCACGGACTTTGGAATCTAGAGAGCTATGAGTTCAGCGCTTATTCAACTACCAAGTTGCTGTGAGGCCTTCAGCAAGTCAGGAATCTATCTGGGTCCCTGCTGGTAGGACAGGCACTCATGCCTTCCTTGTGGAGCTTGCAGGGGTCGTGAGACAGACGCCAGGAGAGCGGCCGGCATACAGCAGGTGCTCCACAAATGCTGGTCCTTTCTGTCCCCTTCTCCACTGCTCAGTGACCCGGGACCACAGTATCTGACAAAGAAACATGGATCCACTCACTTGATAAGGGGTAATTTTCCATCATCATTTGGTTTTTATTTTTTTAACCTGGCAGAAATTTACTAGAGGAAGTGGAATTACTGGGAGAATTGCCTTGTTTTCAGAAACATTAGATAAATTAGCTTACACATTTTATTGTTCCTGAATGCTGTGACTAATTTATCTCCTTCCTTTGAAGGTGCCTGTTCCAACACCCCAAAGCAACGCTTTATTTTGTGCATGGTCGATGTGATCTCCTCACCTGATTTACGCCTTGTTCAAATGAACTTGCTTTAATACAATTTTAATTGTTTCTAATTCTTTAAATTAATTATAGCCGTTTCAGTGGCTCCTCTGCGTCTGTGCTGTTTCTCTGTTTCATCTCCATGGAAACGTTTCTTACAAAGAGGAGTGTGTATGTGTGTGTGTGTGTGTGTGTACGTGCATAGGCCTTTTCTGATTTGGATGTTGACTTGTGTGTGCTTTTAAACTCTGTAATATCTGCTTCTGGAAGGAGAATGCTGGGGTGACAATGAGTGAAAGCTATTTGTTTTCCATGCGGAAACACTGCCTGGACTAGAAAGTCAGCTATGAACTCTGCTCCCCTGACCCGCCCTGCTCCATCCTGTCTCTTCCCAGCCTGCAAGCAGCTCAGAAGGACCATGTGGGGTTAGTGCTGAGAGGACTTAGTGCAATATTTGGAACTAATAAATTAATATTCATGGAGCACTTTTGTGTGCCAGGCAGGGCTCCTTACGAATGTTAGTTGATTTGATCCTTGTCACTACTGTGTGAAGCTGGAGTCGTTATTCTCAGTTTAGAGATGAAGGAAAGGCACCGTGGCCAGAATTGCTCAGCAGGTGAGCGGTATGACTGGGGTTTGATCTCAGGTTTTGCTGATGTCAGAGGACAAGTTCCCTTCACTCTGTTGCACTTTCTCTTTCCCTCCACTACTGAGGGCTGTAGACTTCCTCTGTCCTTTGGGGCCCCTCTTCTGGAAACTTTTCTGACACCAACAGGCCCATCTGTCCCTCCTCAACCCCTCTGGCTCTTCGTTTTCGGCTCTCTTTGGCCCGTCCCTTTATTAGCATTTGCATTCATCCCTGGTCATCTCCTAAAAAACAACCCGAGGGCAGCATTGAGTTTCATCATTTTCCACTCCCTGTGCAGCCAGCACAGTGCTCCCCACAATTTGTGTGGGCACTTGGCAACTATTGAACCAGTTTGGAAGGAAAAGCAGAGGTGTTTTGAACAATTATATTATATTGTAAACATGAGAGTGGTTATTGTCTAAGCCGCCACTTCACTGACTTGTGTAGACACTCAGTGAAGCATATTTGGGAAAGTGGGGTGAAACCCCATCAGGCGCACTGTGAAATTAACTAGGTTCCTGCATGTGGGGGGAAATGGGGCTCTTGCCTTTTTAGTACCTGAGAATACCCGCTGCCACTTCATTAGACCTGGCGAGTCTTGGCCTCAGAATGTGGTCTTTGATTCAGGAGATGGCAGGAGGCACAGGTTTCAGGAAAGAGGGTGGGAGATTAATGGGAAAAGCTAGCAGAGGTGAGTGGGGGCTTGGATCCAGGTGGCCAGCCCCCTTCTTCCTTCTGGCTAGAATGCTATGGATTCAGTGAGGAGACACCAGAGAGATTCTGAAAGGGAAGTAGGAGAATTTTAAAGGTAAACAGAACTACATGAGGAGACAAGATGTACAGGTGTATTTTGAACAATTAGTCTAGCACCTACATCCCTGCAGACATAGGCCCCATCCCTTCTCTTCCCAGCCCAGGGCCAGGCATTGATCCCAGAAGAGCTGCCTTGCTCAGGGTGCTATTTAGAGCTTCTCAGTAGGAACAGCCTTCAGGACCCTCCGGCTTATGTACCGAGGGAGCAGCCAGTCTCGCTGCCCGGCCGATACACCTCATATAATACATCTCTGCTCCCCTCTGCATGGCGGTCTCTGCCACCCTCTGTGAACCCTGCCACTTGGCCATCCACACGCGGCCTGAATGCAGACGTGTCACGTGGCCGCTCCTGTGACATGGTGGCAAAGGCTCCCTTGGGTTCTTAGTGATGAGGTAGAATTTGGTGGTAATTTTCTCAACTGGTGTCACAGGGCCCATTGGCCCCTGCGTTCAGGGCCTGGGGTCACTTCTGCCCCCAAAGGGCTTCTTCTTCTTCCTTGTTGTTCTTCTGCTGCTCTTTCTGACACAGCAGGCTGCCTTTCGAGCCGGATCTTGAGGGGCAGTGGGCCAGCAGGGCACTGGGGGCTGACATCAGAGGGCTGGTTTCAGTTCTGTGACCGCCCTGGCCTTGCTGGCTCCTCAGTCTTTCCTGTCAGCCATGAGTCATGTGAATCTTCAGTTCAGCTTCCCTGAAGGGGGAGCCACCCAGTGCCTCTGCCCGCATCACCTGATGTTTCTTACTGGACTGGTGGCCAGTGAAGCTGTCAGTCCTGGAGCCTGGGTATCTGGGCAGGACCTTACGGTGGTCAACCTCAGCTGCGCTGAGTCACCACACCCAGACAGTCATCTGCATGGTGGAGACTTCTAGAAGTCTGTTGTCTATCAGCCCACCTTTCAAACATCTATTCTGTCCACCGCTGGAAGAATTTCTCCATCAGCTGGTTATGCCTGGATGTTGCTTGTGGGGTTCTGTGGGCCAACTTCTCAGCCTCAGGGCTTTACACAAATATCCACTCAGCAGGTAGCAGAGGAGGGCTTTCAGGAGGTTCGTTCCTCTGAGGCTGTGAGGAGGAGAGAGAAAGGTGTCCGGCTGATTTTTTTGTTTTTTTTTTTTCATTTATTTTTATTCCAGCTGGTGTTTTTGCTTCTCCCTGTCTCTGCAAGCACAGAGAGAAAACTCTGACACATTGGGCTGTGGGAAAGACACACTGCCATCTCAGCACAAAGGTGAGCAAGCACGCGTGCACCAGCACACACACCAGCACACACACAGGCACACACACACACCAGCACGCATACCAACACACACACACAGGCACACACACACACCAGCACGCATACCAACACACACACACAAACACACACACACACCAGCACACACACCAACACACATATACCAGCACAAACACCAGCAAAACAGTAGCACACACATCAGCACACACACCAGCACAAACACCAGCACACACACACCAGTATACATACTCCAGCACACATGTACCAGAACACACAGAGCAATACACACAAAGCAGCACACACACCTGGGTATCTGGGCAGGACCTTAAGGTGGACCAGCATACACACACAGCAGCACATACATAGCAGCACACACACATGAGCACAAATACACATCAGCACACAGACAGTAGCACACACACACCATCACACACCAGCACACATACACTAGCACATACACCAGCACACACACACCAGCACACACACCAGCACAAACTCTAGCACACATGTTCCAACGCAAACACCAGCACACATATACCATCACACACCAGCACATATGTACCAGCACACATACTAGCACAAACACCAGCACAATCGCCAGCACACACACTCCCATCACACACACAGCAGCACACACACCCAGCACATATACCAGCACACATCCAGCACATACACCAGCACACACAGCAGAACAGACACACCAGCACACACACCAGCACACACAAGCAGCACACACACACCAGCATATGCATCAGCACACACACACCAGCACACACACCCCAGCACGGACACATCAGCACACACAGCAGAACAGGCACACCAGCACACATCCCAGCACACACCCCAGCACACACCCAGCACATACACCAGCACTCACAGCAGCACACACAAGCAGCACACACACACCAGCATATGCATCAGCACACACACACCAGTGCACACACCCCAGCACATACACCAGCACACACAGCAGAACAGACACACCAGCACACATAGCAGCACATACAACCAGCACACATACACCAGCATATGCATCAGCACACACAGACCAGCACATACACACAGCAGCACAAATGCCAGCACACACACCCCAGCACACACCCCAGCACATACACCAGCACACACACCAGCACACACAAGCAGCACACACACACCAGCACACACCAGCACATACACACCAGCACACATGCATCAGCACACACAGACACAACTTCAGAATTCAGGGCTCAGCATCCAGGCCCCCTACAATGACCCTGGCTGCTTGGGCTTCCAGTTGTTAGTGGACCAGTAGCCTCTGGTCTCTTTACTCCTGTGAAGACCCAAACCTCCTGAGGTCCAGTGTGATCAGCAAACAGAAGCCTGGAGGGAAGAGCTGCCCCATCCCTGGAACACAGAGGGTGGGGCCTGATCAGGGCAAACTGGGCTAGGAGGGCTTGATTTGGGTTTTCCTCCCACTGCTCTTCTCAGAACCTTCTTCTCCACAAAACTGCCTTTTCTGGCACTATGGGGGTCACAGAGGGGGCATACATACAGAAGCTTGTGCCTTGATTATTGTGTTGCAGCAGATTTCACATGAAATGCCCTTTGAAATTCCTGGGAAGCATACACCACCTCTGTTTGGGCCACATCCCTTCTCTGGACCACATCTAGTCCCGACCTGCACTTCATCCAGGCAACTCTATCCTCACCCCTTGCCCTCCCGGGGAGGCTAAAGGTGTCTGAGGCTTGGAGGGAGGGTCAGGGAAGGGTTGAAAGCTCAGGCGTGAGACGGGAGGGTTAAAACTAGACACAGTCACAATTTCCTCATGTCTTGGCTTATTGGATTTCTTTAAAAATTGAGGTATAATTGACAAACATTTTATTAGTTTCAGGTGTAGAACATAATGATTCAATATTTGTATCATTGTTGGCTTAATGATTAATGGCACTCTCCTTTGTTTTCAAAAGTGTCCTAATTTGGGTAAGTTATATGTTCATCCAATTTAAGCCCACTTTACTTGCCACTGATGTACATAAATTGTTCTCATATATTCTCAAGATGTTCCTGGATCCAAAAGGATGCTTTTGGGCTTTCCCTGGTGGTCCAGTGGTTAAAAATTCGCCTTCAGGGGACATGGGTTTGATCCCTGGTCCAGGAAGACCCCACCTGCTGTGGAGTAACTAAAACCATGTGCCTGGAGCCCACACCTAGAGTCCTTGCTCTGCAACAAGAGAAGGCACCGCAATGAGAAGCTGGTGCACTGTAGAGTCGCCCCTGCCCAGAGCAACAAGAGAGAAGCCCGTGTGCAGCAACAAAGACCCAGCCAAAATAAATAAACACAGAGCAAGTTGCTATGGAATGTCTCTTGTCCAGTGGCAGGGCCCAGCTGAGGGTTGAGACGATGGAGGCAGGAGTATAAGTGACCCCAGGACAGGCCTGGGGACGCACGCGACTCTCCTCTAGGGGCACCGTGTCCATTTCACAGGAAGTTCTTAAAGGCCCTTCCCCAACGATCAAGGCTGCAGGACATAGAGCTGATGCTGGAGAACCCAGGCTGTAGTGAGCTCTTTTGGGGCACAACCTCCTTTCCCCCAACTGGGCTTCCCCTTGCAGCAGAAGCTACCTGAAGGCTCTTGGCCTGTCCTGGCAGCAGCCTGCAGGTGAATCTGTGTGCAGGCAGCTGGGGTTCCCAGGAGCTGGGGTCTTGACCTCTGTGGGGAATGCTGGGCCCACTGGAGACATGAGGAAGATGGTTGATTTTTCTGCCACACCTCACAGCTTGGCTGGAGCAATGCTGTCCGCTCTGTCGTACTAATAAGAAACAAACATGTTGTTTTGTTGTGTTTGATTTCTGTGTTAGGCTGGAGTCTTCAAGGGCTGTTTAAAATTTAATAAGTGAGAATAAAATGAGGAGGAAAAAAAATATTCCTCTGGGGCATCTGACTGCATCAGACTTGTTAATTCCAGCTCTGTGTTTCCAGGGGCTAATAGCTGACCCAGCAGCGGGGAGAGTGCCCACACATCTTCCACCAGGGTTCAGGGCTGGTTCTACCGCCTGTTCTGGGAAAAGACCCACCTTAGGAGGGCTACCTGATCATGCCTCAGGTGGAAGCCTAGGTGGCAGCTCAGGGAAGGAGTGTTTCCAGGGACCTGGGAACAAATTTTGTTCCCTCTTCTTCTTCAAATTCAACACTATTTTATTAAGCACTTACTGTATGTCAGATAGTGTTAGGTGCTGGGCTGGAGAGTTGAAAAAGGTGTGAACTGTGCTTAGAAGGCAGAGAATGGAGTCAGGCAATGTACAGGGCTGTGTAGTGGGTTCAGGGTACAGGAGGAAACAGCAGAGGTTCTTGGAGAGTCCCAAATAGAGACCAAGGAAATACCCCCTCAGCTGCTGGGAGCTGGGAGGGCCTTCAGCTGTGGGCGCCCTGTGGAGGTGCCTATCTCTGGGGAGAGCTGTCTGGTCCCAGATAATGCTTCTTCTCAGGGTAGCCACATCCAATGACTGATGGATTGTGTGTATGAAGGCCCAACCCCTTGCCCCAACTTGGGACAGTTGAAGGGTCACCTGAGTCACAGACTCCCTGTGAGATCAGCTGAGGCCTCTTGGGGGGCTGTACCACAGCTCAGCATCTCCCTCGGCCCACTTCTCCTCCCTTCTCTCCCACAGGTGTTGATTGGGAGAGCATCCTCTAATAAACCTCCTGCATATTCACCTCTGTCTCCAGCTCTGCCTCCTGGAGAACTAGCCTGCAGTCAGACCTAATGTGGTGAGCATTGTTCAGGGAGGGCTTCTGGACAGACTTCAGGCTGAAATCTGGAAGATGAGTAAGAGTCAGTCTGGTGACAGCTATGAGTCTGGAGGGAAATGGTATTGTTTCCAGGTAGAAGAAGAGAATGTGTACGGAAAGGCATGTCCAGGTGGGATGGCAAAGCAGAAGACTGGGGGCTGGACATTTCATAGGGCTCTGTGAGCTGTGATGGTGGCTTGGGTTTTATTCCAAGGGCATGGTGATGCCATAGCAGGGTTTGAAATAGGGGTTGACACATGATGTGGTTGAAATGTTTTCTTAAGAACTTGAGTTGAAGAAGGTAAAAACAAGTAAGGAATTCAGCTAAGAGGGCTGTTGTGGTAACTCAGAAGAGAGATGATGATGGTCTGCACTGAAGTAGCTGGAGAGAGGTACATGGATTTAAGAGATATTTACTTAGAAGGAAGAATCAATTGTCAGATGATGATGGATAATACATGGAAGGAGAGACAGGAGGCAAGGATGATATTTGGGTTTCTGGCTTCAGTAACTGTGAAGATGCCACCACCATTCAGTGAGATGGGGAGCAGGTGGAGAAGTGGGTTTGGGAAGAAGGTGATGGAGGGAAAATGTGTGTAGTTCAGGAGTGTTAAATTTGAGTTGTCTTTGGGATATTAGAGAACAGAGCTAAGACATCTAGTCATGTGGATACAAGGCTCAAGAGAAAGAACAAAGTTATTCATTTGTTGAGAGCTGGACCATAAAGAAGGCTGAGCACCAAAGAATTGATGCTTTCAAATTGTGGTGTTGGAGAAGACTCTTGAGAGTCCCTTGGACTTCAAGGAGATCAAACCAGTCAATCATAAAGGAGATCAGTCCTGAATATTCATTGGAAGGACAGATGCTGAAGCTTCAATACTTTGGCCACCTGATACAAAGAGTCAACTCATTGGAAAAGACCCTGATGCTGGGAAAGATTGAGGGCAAGAGGAGAAGAGGGGTGACAGAGGATGAGATGGTTGGATGGCATCACTGACTCAATGGACATTAGTTTAAGCAAACTCAGGGAGATAGTGATGGATAGGGAAGCCTGGCGTGCTGCAGTTCATGGGGTCACAAAGAGTCGGACATGACCTAGCAACTGAACAATAACACCACCACCACCACCTATTGCTTATGGTAAATTGCCCTCAGTTTGATGGCTTAAATAATAATAAATATTTATTATTTCAGTTTCCATGAATGAAGAATTGAGCAGTGCCTTAGCTTGGAGATTTCTCACTGGGTGGTAGAAAAAACACTGCTCAGGGCTGTGGTTATATGGAGTTTCAACTTAGGCTGGAGGATGTGGTTCAAGATGGCTGTCAAGTTGGTGCTGTTGGCAAGAGGTCAGAAATTCTCATCATGTGGAGCTATCCATAGGTGGAGGTTTGAGTGTCTTCACAACCTGAGAACTGAGAGCAAAAGATCTAAGAGCAAACGATCCCTCAGAGCAAACAAACTAAGAAAGCAGGGCAGAAATGGCAATGTCTTTATTGATCTATCCTCAGAATCACACACCATAAATTACCACATCCTAATGGTCACACAGACTGACCTTGATATACTGATGGAGAGGACCGCACAGGGTGTGAATACTGGACTCAGTGACTATTGGTGTCTTCTTTGAGGCTGCCTATCACAACTCAAGATATAGAGACTTGAAAATCATTAGCATTTAAATGATATTGGAAGTCTTGGTAATGAAAGAGATTGCTTGAGAGATGTGTGCAGAAGGAAAAGAGGAGGATTTAAGGACCGTGTCCTGAGAGACACTGGCCTTTAAGGATAAGCAGAGAAAGAGAAGCCAGAGAAGAGGCTGATGAAAAGCATGACCATATGTCCTGGTTTGCCAGTGGTTAGTTCTGCTTTATGCCTGTTGTGTCCACATGACAGTTTACTCTGCCCCTTTCACTTTCTCAAGGGCCCTGGGTTAGATGAAACTCACATGGTCACCCTATGACAGCAGGCAGCCAGAGCAGCAGAGGAAAACCAGGAGGAGCCAATATCATGACGAACACTGGATTTCACAAAAAGGAGGTCACTGGAGACTTCAGCAGCAGATATTTGAGTTGTGAGCATGCAACCTGGGTTTCGGAGGGTAAGCAAAGTAAGTTATTTTAGTAGTGTTATTTTCTAGAGACTTAATGAAAAAATGAAGGGACAAAATGGATTTTCAGAGTATGGGTAATAGAGAATTTTTCTCTGAAGATGTCAGGCACTAGACTATGTATAATTGATGAAGAAAAGGCTCAGTAGAGACAGAAAGTTTTTTTTTTTTTTTTAAAACACCTAGAGTCTCCAGAGCAGGGAAATAATCTGGAAGAGAATTCTGGAGACCTCAGCATCTCAAAAATTAAAATCAAAATGAAGGTGCAGCAGCTGATAGTAAGGAATGATAGCGTTTCAGATCTCTGACATTCCCAGGCATTCACTGGGCTCTGTCTGGTGATCTGAGCTCTGTCTGGTGATCTGGTGGGCTTTCTGGTCGGGAAACCCATGTGATCTGGCACTAGAGGTGTTTCTGGGTCTTGTCAGCTACCATACTTCCCACCTTCCTTGGAAAGGCTGCTTCTTTCTAAGGTTCTGGGGATGCTTTGGCTTCTGCGCTGGCAGGGGAGCAGCAGGACTCTGCAAAAGGGGATCGCATGATGTAGGGATGTTGGAGATGCCTCAGTTTGTATGAGCTGCAGAATGAACTGATATGGTCCATACCCTCACCCACAATCATGATAAGTGACTTCCAGAAGCCTGGCTCCATTGTCCTAGAGAGCTCAGGCAGGGGTATTTGCGTGTTTGTGTTAGTCGCTCAGTCCGTCTTTGTGACTCCATGAACTGTAACTTGCCAGGTTCTTCCGTCTGTGGAATTCTCCAGGCAAGAATTCTGGAGGGGGTTACCATGCCCTCATCCAGGGGATCTTCCCAATCCAGGGATTGAACCTGAGTCTCCTGTATTGCAGGCAGATTCTTTACCGCCTGAGCCATCAGGGAAGCCCAGGGACATTTGGAGGCCCTTTGTAAGGAGTTGACCCAGGAAGGAGAGAAAGGATTCTTTGTCATAGAAAGGGCAGGATAATTGCTTCACAAGGAACAGTGGTCCAAGTCCCAGAGCTAAAATGAATATATGAATTTCGAAAGAAAACAAATTCTTGTGAGCGAGGTGTGTCTGCCCCTCAGAAAATCGAGAGGAGCCTGGCTGTAGCTAGCTCTGGGGGAGGAAGTCCTCAGTGCCTTTTAAGCACCCACCCAGGAGACAACAGTTGCTCTGACCACCCCTCAACCCCCACCGAGAGAGAAGCTCACACAACTTTGCTGACCTCCAGCCCCTATCAGAGACTCGCACAAGAACGCATTCAGGGCGAAGCCGCCATTTCTCTGTGGAGGAGAATCCTGAGGAGAGGCGGGCTCTGGTGATGAGGAGAGAGGGCTGGGGAGGGAGCGACAGTTAAGAAAACCTTGAAAGGTGAGGTTTGTCCTCATCGCCCACCATGTGGTACGGGGGTAAAGTCTCCTCGCCAGTCCTCTAGACTCTATCAAGGTGCTCTCTGGAGCCCTCCATCCGCGGGGAGTTTGACTCTGTGACGGAATGGAGGCCAGCCGGGTGGGGCATTCGCAGGCCCCGAGCTCCTGGAGTGAGCGAGGGGCGGCACCTGAGTTGGCCCAGCCGGGTGGGACCCAGCGCGGGCTGCGGGCGCAGACGTCTCAGCCCTTAGCGTGCGGGCGGGTGGGTGGTGGCCGCACCTCGCGGGGCTGCCGCCCGGAAGCCCCCTGCAGCCTCTTTCCGGCAGGGAGCCGACTCTTCCCGGCAACCTGATAATTTAAAAACAAATTGATATGCTATAATTGCAAACGTCTGGGTTGTCTGGCCTTGACAGGAATCGTCTGAAAGCAAACAGTCTGGTCCAGCCGAGGGCGAGGGAGGTGTTTTCTGACAAACGCGCGCTGTTAACAGAAGGATCCCTCTGCATCCTGAGTCCTTCCCTGTTTTATGGCAGGATGTAAATTCTGCATCGGGGATTTTTTTTTTATGATTCCTTTTCTTGACGTGTGGATTCTGAATTTAATTTCTCCCCAGAGAGGCGCCGGAATCATCCAGCCGTCCTTCTCGTCAAAGTTATGGGCAATTTGACCTGCCATTTAGCTATTTCCTGGAGCCGGTTGAGTGGTTCTTAGGGCCGTTTCTGCCTTGAAGACAACACAGGGTGTGTTATAACCCATGCAGATGAGGGCTCGGGACCACTGGCTTGAGAATTAACAAATGTTAATTCTGCCTCAGCTGATGGCTGAAGGTTTCACCAAGTTCACAGACCTTAACTGGAGGCAGGGGTCCCTTCCCCACGTGACCCATTAGTTTAAAGGGCAAGGGGTTGAATAGGCAAGTCAGAGAGAACAAACCAGAAAGAACAGCATATTACAGAGAAAACTCCAGAAGCCTGAGTAGGTTCCACAGCTCTCTTCTGCATCCATATTGATAGGAAGATGTGAACTGACCCTATGTGTAGTATGCTCCTGTAATGTGATTTATGATAAGAAGTGCCTTGTTCCTGTTCTTGGCCCAGAGCAACTGAAAGCCTTGGTATTTCCTCAGCGGTGAATCATAAGTGAAAAAGAGTCTTTTGTTATTCATAACAAGCCCCCCTTCAATCACACCTGAGTTTATGTTATGGGGTAGTTTTTGAATGGCCCTTAGATATCACAGGATAGGAACTGGTTGCCAGGGAACCAACCAAGTGATTAGCGGCCTGGAACTTTCAGCCCTACCGGGCCATCTCCCAGTCTCTGGGGAGGGGGAGAGAGGGGCTGGAGGTGGAATCAGTTGTCAACAATGATTTAATCAGCCACACCTACCCAGTGAAGCCTCCATAAAAATCTCTGAAGTATGGAGGGACTTCCTGGTGGCCTAGTGGTTAAGAATCCACATTCCCAAAGCAGGGGGGCACGGGTTCATTCTCTCGTCTGGGAACTAAGATCCCGCATGCAGCAAGAGGTGGCCAAAAAAAGTATGGGATTCAGAGAGCTTCTGGGTTGGCAAACAAGTGGAGATGCCAGGAGATGGTACACCTGAAGAGGACATGGAGGCTCTGTGCCCCTCCCCTATACTTTGCCCTACACTTCTCTTCTATCTGGCTATTCCTGAGTTACATCCTTTTATAGAAAAATGGTGATCTAGTAAGTATGCTGTTTTCCGGAGTTCTAGAAGCTGCTCTAGCAAATCAGTTGAGCCCTAGGAAGGAGTCAAGGGAAGCTGTGATTTATAGCCAGCCTGTCAGAAAGCACAGATGACTTGTGATTGGGGCTTAAAGTGGGGTGTGTGTGTGAGGTCTTGTAGGAGTGAACCCTTAACCTGTGGAATCTGATATTGTCTCCAGGTAGTGTCAGAACTGAGTTAAATTGTGGGACACCCAGCCGGTGTCTGAGGATTGCCTGGTGTGGGACTTTAGTGGCTAGAGATATTGCGACTTTTTCCTTTCTAGCTTTAAAAAAATATTATTATTATTTTTAAAATATTTACTTATTTACTTACGTGGCTGTGTTGGGTATTAGTTGCTGCACGAGGATCTTTCTTGTGGCCTGTCCTGCTGTATCTCACTGTTCACTGAACCCAGGGTAGGCGGTGTATGAGGGGGGAAACTGGAATTGTGAAAACTCAAGGAGCCGTAGGAACTGCAGGCATGTTTATTCTCTCCTGACTGGCACAGCGGCTGTGGCAGCAGCAGACATGCTGTATTCTCCTCTTGTGGTTGACCCAGCAGGCACAGCCTTGGAGCAAGGGCTTTTTCAGGTGGAGCTTGTATATGTTTACGGAACAAGACCCGCCCATGGCCAAGCGGGTGCATGTGTGCATGCGCAGTGCTATGTGATCTCAGCTGTTACATAACCATATATTTGCACAATGTGGGGCAAGAGAGCCTGACCACCACCGTCTTGGCTAATTTGCTCTTTCCCTACACGGCCCAAGAGCTTCTCTCCGATTGTGGTGTGGGCTCCTGAGCACACAGGCTCAGTAGCTATGGCACACAGGCTTCGTTGCCCTGTGGCTTGTTCCCTGACCAGTGATTGAACCTGTGTCCCCTGCATTGAAAGGTGGATTCGTAACCACTGGACCACCAGGGATGTCCCTTCTTTCTAGCTCTTAACATCACTATGTGTCAAACACTCATGGAGTGCCCATGGTAAGACAGGTGCTGGAGTTGGAGTAGGTTTTTTTCTGAGGAATGATGAAATGAGCCCATTTCAACCCAGTGTGGTTAAGTACCAGCATAGAGGCTTTGTTGTTGTTCAGTCACTCAGTTGTGTCCGACTCTTTGTGACCCCATTGACTGCAGCACACCCGGCTTCCCTGTCCTTCAGTATCTCCTGGAGTTTGCTCAAACTCATGTCCATTGACTCGATGATGCCATCCAATCATCTCATCCTCTGTCATCCCCTTCTCAGCATACAGGCTTAATTCAGTGTTTTGCTGGAGCTGGAGAGAGAGGAACGTTTAATCATAGTGGTTGATGTTTGCTGAATTGCTACCATGCAACAGTTATTATGCTAAATGCATACCCTGCATTGTCACATGTAGTACTCACATCAACCCTAGATGGCAGGTATTATTCAGATCATTTTACAGATAACAAAGCTGGAACCTAGAGAAGTTAAGTAACTGGAGATAAAGGGGTGGTAAGAGGCAGACTGGGGTTCAAAACTGGGTCTGTCTGATACTCTTAACCACTGTTGCTGCATTTTCCATCTCCCTGGCCTGCGGGGGTCAGAGAAGCCTTCAGAAGCCCTGAGGTGAAGTCAGGACAGGATCACCCTGGTATTGGCCAGGGTAGGGTGGTCTGAGGGTTATCTGCTCTGGGAGGGAGGGGTAAAGGGGGACTGAACTTGACCTCTGCCCCTAGAGCTGCTGTCCTCCTCTTCCCAACCACTCTTCTAGGCTCCAGAATAAGAAACATCAGAAGCCTCAACAGGAGACTGCAAATTCTTGGCAATTTAATTGGAGCGTTTTGCTTCTCTTGAAACCAGCTGGAGAGAAGGAGCAAGCAAAGAGCTTGAAGAGCTGGTCTTTGAGTCAGAGCTAAGTATAGCATAGCCAAGTGCTTCATCTCCCCACTCACCATATCGCTATGGTTTTGAAGGAGGTTGATTCCGGGGAGAAAATATTTAAGGCTGGAGAAATAGAGTTTTCTTCAGTTTGTCTTCTGTGTAAATAAGAGGGATGCAAAGCACAAATGTTACGCTGGTTCTTATTGATTAACGTGCTAACAAGTTGAACAGTTTTTCAGCTGTCCAGCTTCGCCTCTTCTCACGGCCGCTGTGCGGGCTCTGGGGGGCCACTGTGGGGAGGCCATGCCTGAGGCAACCAAGCTCCCATCCTGGCCCCTGGTTCCCAGGATGCCACCTCTTTCTCTGGGTATCACTGGTACCCTCTTCAGGCTGTCTCTGTATCCTGTCTTTCCTCATTCACGTCTCTCTCTCTTTGAACTCTCTCTATGGGTCTTTCCCTCTTCCTGTGTTTCCACTTGAGATCCCACACTGAACACATAGACCCAGAGCTCAAGGAGTTTGTAATCTGGACTTTCCAGATCATTCAGTGTCTGCCAGTGGCTGGTGAGGCTGGTGGCTGTCAGATCTGCATTGGTTGCTGCCACCCCTAGGATTTGAGAAGGAAAGAGAGGCAGTGCTTTTGGTGACCTATGGTCTCAGGAACATAAAACCTTGGTAACTGCTTCATGCTAGGTCGGGCGTCTCAACCTGAGGTCTGTATGATCTCAGGGAGATGAATAGAGAGAAACTTTCTAAAGTCTATGTGCATGTAGGGGGAAGTTTCATAGTGTTCACTGAGTTCTCAAGGTTGGCTATGAGCCAAATCATGTATGAACAACCATCCTGCAAGTGCAGCCCCAGTAGGGAGGCTCAGGCACTAAAGGGTGAGTCAAAATTCAGCTCAGAACATGGACTCTAAGAGGGTCTTCCACTCCATCAGACACCTTATTTACCTTTGCAGAGCAAAACTAAAGAAAGAAACCAGTAGTTACATTTGACCCTTCAAATCTGTCTTTAATAAAAGATCATTTCATTTGTACTTGGTCTTGTTTGGGGTTGATTTGCAAAGATACTAAATTATTAGATTTTAATATGTACTTGAAGGAGCAGATAGAGGAAGAATGAAATTATTATTGCTTTATCCTTTGATATATCCTAAAATTGTAGAGTTGGAATGGTGCAAAAAGTTCATGTCGTCCACCTGAAAGCCCCAACCCTGTTGCCCCTTCCAGAATCTTCTGTATGCCACTCCCATCAAATGGCCATTTAACCTCTTTCAGGAAGAGAGTATGCTTTGTTCACTTATCCATTCATCCCCTCAACTGCACACTCTCATATGCCGTGTACTCTGCTAGGTTCTGGAAAGATGACAAATAACAGCCTTGCTGGTCCTTAAGGAGCTTACAGTCCAGCTATCTGGAGAGGCAGACACTGAACAGTGATGAAGAGTGTTAGAGCAGGGACAACTCTGAGGCTAATGGGGATCACTCTGGTCAGTGGGTGGTGGTGCTTATAGAAGGCATTTGCAGAGAAAGTAGTATCCAAGCTGAGCTGAGAGGGAAGGGGGAGTTGGGAAGATGGAGGAAGATTGGGTTGAGGGAGTGCTGTAGGCAAAAGGAGTGGCACAGTCAAGGATCTAAGAATGATAGAGAGGGAACAAGGCTTAGTGGAGAAAGTGAGAGGCCATGATCGGAACAGAAAAAGAGAATAAATAAATAGAGTGGCTTCCATGGCAACCTGCTTTATTTTAGACAAGTCTGAGTGAGAAAGTTTTCCCTGACCTTTCTACTTAAGGCCTTCTGATGCTCCTAGGCAGAGAAACATCTTCATGGGATTTATGAAGACAAACAGACATCCCAGCCATGAATTTTCTTCTCCACTTCCTTATAGTGGACATAAATTTAAAACAAGAAACAAGTTTTGGTTCTGCTGTACCCTTGCTATGACCATCACCTGGAATATTGTTTTGGACCCATCCACTCAGCCCAAAGGTTTGTATATGTTCACCTACCCCTTCAGACTGTGTGCTTCTGAAGGATGGGGACCATGAGTAATTCTCTCAAGTGCCTAGTGCAGGCCTAGCATACAGCAGGTGCTCAATTAGTGCTTTGTGGTTGACCAGTGAATGGGTGAATGGCCTAGATGCCAGTCAGTGGTGAATCCTATGAACTGATATCAGTGTGAAGTAGAGGGAGGCAAGCAGGAAAGCTGGGCAAGTTATGGCAGGAATTGTCAGTGTCATCCCAGGAAGCTGAGGTTCCTTCTATGCTGTGAATTTCATGGGTATAATGATTATACTTCTCAGTGTATATTTCTCTCCTCCAGATCTTAATAGTACCACTAGTTATATAATACTTGATTCACATAAATTTAATATTGTGAAAATTATTGCATAACAACCATAATTAGATTTTAGAGATCTTGGGAAGTTTGCATTACCAACCAACAGAGCAGCCAGTGCATCAGTGAATACTGCAAAACCACGGTGTGAAATTGGCAGTAACCACCCTAAAGAGGAGGGACTTCCCTGGCAGCTCAGCTGGTAAAGAATCTTGCCTGCAATGCAGGAGACCCCTGCATTGGGAAGATCCCCTGGAGAAGGGAAAGGCTACCCACTCCAGTATTCTGGCCTGGATAATTCCATGGACTGTATAGTCCATGGGGTCACCAAAAGTCAGACATGACTGAGCGACTTTCACTCACTCTAAAGAGAAGGCCTTTCCTCTCCGTTCTGTTTCTGTTATCGTGTGACTTCTCAATGCCTTGGCTCATGTCTTGATTTTATTGGTGATAATTATATTATACTCAGTTATAGTATTGTGGTAGACAGTCTCCAAGATGACCCCCAAAGATTCCTGTCACTTGGCATCTATGCTCTTGTGTAATCCTGTCCCCTTGAGTGTGGACTGGACAGAGTGTGTCTCACAACTGACCAACAAAATTTTGGAACAGTGATGGTGTCACTTCTCGACTTTGGATATGAAAAAGACTGATTCAGCCATGGGCTCCCCTCTCTCACTCTCTTACTCATTTTCTCCAGGGGAAACCAATTGCCATGTTGTGAGCTACCCTGTGGAAAGGCCCACATGGCAGAGAACTGAGGGAAGCTGCAAGCTGACAGCAAGCAGAGAACTGAGGGCTTCAGTGTCAAAGTCCATGAGGACTTGCAGGCTGCTCGCGGGATGTGCAAAAGCTTGGAAGTGGATTTTCTTCTCAGCTGGCTCCTTGACGGCAGCCTTGAGAGAAACCTTGAGGTAGAGGCACCCAACCAAGCCGTGTCTGGATTTTAGACCCATAGGCATAATGAGATAATAAATGCCTTAAGCTGCTAAGTTTGGGGTAATTTGTTATACAGCAGTAGCTATCTAATAAAGGTTTTGGTCCCACCTGAGAGCTGATGCTGTAACAAATACCTAAAAATATGGAGTAGATTTCTAATTGGCCAGTGGATGAGGCCTGGGAAGATTTTCTGATGTGTGTATTTGTGAAAACCTAACTTAAGTTGAACAGATATAGAAATCTGAACTTTGATGATGCTGCCAGTGAGGTCTCAGAGGGAAATAAGAAACATTTTATGGAAATTTGAGGAAGAGAGGTCTTTGAGATGCTGTGGCAGAAACTTGACATTATTGCCTACAGTGATGTGGAAAGTGAAAAATGTGCCCAGCGAACTGAGTCATCTAGCTAAGGAGATTTCAAAGTACAGGGCTGAAGGTGCTGCCTGGTGCTTCCTTGTTGCTTATAGTGAAATGCAAGGGGACAGAGATATATTGAGGGAAGTACTGATAAACAAAAAAGAGTCAGGCATTGATGAATTTCTCAGCCTCTCCAGATGGCAAACAATGCTAAAATTAAGAAATACCTTCCAAGTGAAGATAAAATCCAGGGCACTGCCAGGATCTTCCCCTAGTTGAAACTTCAGATAGGACTGGCCTCAGCTGACTTCTTGTTAGAACCTCGTGAGAGATCTGAGGGTGGAGGCATGTGTCTTGACTCACAGAAGCTCGGAGATAATGCTTGTTGTTTTAAGTTGCTAAATTTTGGGGTAAGTTGTTATGCAGCAATAGATAACTAGTACTGTCATTATCATCACCATTACTATATTACCTGTGTAACCGGAAGGATGTCCATCTTCATTGTATGTAAGGTAAAACAGGGAGTCTCTGTACCAAGGACAGAGGGCAGTTAAAGTTGAGATTACTGTATTGAAATAGGGGATTAGGTAAAAGTTAATATAATTAAATGGTCCTAAGATTTTTCTGGGAAATCTGACCAGCCCAAAAGAAAAGACCTAAAGGAATTTATATCAGAGGTTCTGCAAGAATAATAAGAGCCAGATCTACAAGGTCAGTGGGCCCGAGTCATATTGGAAGCCCGAGCTTCCAATCAGTTTTAGTATGATGTCTTTTTTTTTTAATTGAAGTATGATTAAGATATAACATTATATTAGCTTCAGGTGTACAACATAATGGTTCAATACTTGTATATATTGCAAAATGACCACCACGGTAAGTCTTGTTACCATCAGTCACCACACATAGTTACAATTTTCTTTTTTATGATGAGAACTTTGAAGATCTACTCTCTTAGCAAGTTTCAGATATGCAAGACATATTGTTAACTGCTTTCACCATGTATTATTATTAACTGCAGTCACCATGCACTACACCCCCCATGACTTATTTACTTTATAGCTGAAAGTCTGTAACTTGTGAGCCTCTTCTTCTATTTTTCCACCCCCTACACCCCACCCAGGCTTCCCAGGTGGTGCAGGAATAAAGACTCTGCCTGCCAATGCAGAAGATGCAAAAAACTGGGTTGGATCCCTGTGTCAGAAAGATCCCCTGGAGAAGGAAATGGCAATCTGCTCTAGTATTCTTGCCTAGAGATTCCCATGGACAGAGGAGCCTGGCAGGCTACAGTCCATGGAGTCACAAAGAGCCGAACACAACTGAGCACATAGCAGCTACCACCTCACCCCCTGCCTCTGGCAACCACTGATCTGTGTGTAAATGAACTGATTATTATTGCTTTTAAGATTCCACAATAAATGAGCTCGAACGGTATTTGTTTCTCTGTCTGACTTATTTAACTTAGAATAATGCCCTGAAGTTTCATCTATATTGTGCAAATGACAAGACTTCTTCCTTTTTATGGCTGAATAACATTCATGTATTTATACACCTGTAAGCACACCACATTCTCTTTATCCATTCATCAGTGATTGGTTACTTAGGTTGTTTCCATGTCTTGGCTATTGTAAATAATGCTGCAATGAACATAGGGGTGCATATATCTTTTCTAATTAATTTTTTTTTTTTTGTCTTCAGATAAATACCAAGAAACAGAATTGTTGAATCATATGGTAGTTCTGGGGCTTCCCTGGTAGCTCAGCTGGTAAAGAATCTGCCTGCAATGCAGGAGACTTCAATTTGATTCCTGGGTTTTGGGGAGAGTCCCTGGAGAAGGGCTAGGCTACCCACTCCAGTATTCTTAGGCTTCCCTGGTGGCTTAGATGGTAATGAATCCACCTGCGATGCAGGAGACCTGGGTTCGATCCCTGGGTTGGGAAGATCCCCTGGAGAAGGGAATGGCAATCCACTCCAGTATTCTTGCCTAGAGAATTCCACGGACGGAGGAGCCTGGTAAGTTATAGTCCATGGGGTCACAAAGAGTCGGACACGACTGAATGACTTTCACTTCACTACACTATGGTAGTTCTATTTTCAGTTTTTCGAGGAACCTCCATACTATTTTCCACAGTGGCCGCACCAACTTACATTCCCACCAACAGTGTACAAAGGTTGCCTTTTCTCTTCCTCCTCACCCACACTTGTTTCTTATCTTTTTGATGATAGCCATTCTGACAGGTGTGAGGTGTTAGCTCATTGTAGTTTTGATTTGCATTTCTTTGATGATTAGTGATGCTGAAACTTGCCACTTTTAAATATAAACAGATACAAGTATTTGAGGAAAACACCTAACATGAAAGACATAAACCAAAACAAACAAACAAAGGCAACTTTGAGGAAATGGCAAATGTGTAAGAAGCAAAAAAACTTCAAAGAAATCTAGCAAAATGCTCAAAGAGATGAGAGATGATAAGAGAATACAGTGCAGCCAAAACCCAGAATAGGATGCTGTGAAGAAGGAACACTCAGAGATCACAAACAGCTCTTGGAAATTTAAAATATGGCAGGAGAAACCAAAAGCTCAGTAGTTGGGTCCAAAGACCATATGATCAATAAGGGAAGTTTTCTTTTTTTTTTTCCCCACAGCAACATTTCCAGCATCTTGAATTTTACTTTGTATACAGTAGACACTCTACAAAAATTTTTTAAGAGAATGAATGAATGATAATAAAGTTGGGCAAGTCTTCTTGAAATTTATTCACTCAGCCGTGTCTGACTCTTTGTGATTCCATGGACTCCAGCCCACCAGGCTCCCCTGTCCATGGAATTCTCCAGGCAAGAATCTCCTTGGAGCAGAGGAAAAAGGCAGACATGGGAAAGAGGAAAGCAAAGTGAAAGGCTTCCAGGAGATCTGAATTTGAGTAATGGGAACTCTGGAAGAAATAAGTCAGGTGGGGAAAAAAGAATCACTGAAAAAAAAGGCTCAGTAAAAATTCCCCCAAATGAGTGACTTGGATTTCCACAATCAGCATAATGAGTGCAACAGGAGCTACACTGGGTCACAGCGCTATAAAATCTCAGAACATCAAGGACAGCCACACCTGAAGCTAGAAGACAACGGAGTAACACTTACATAGTCTGAGTGGCAAATAATTTCCCATCGAGAATTCTATACTCAAAGAATCAATAAATATGAAGGTAGGATAAAGATATTTCCAGAGATTCAAGATCACACAAAATTTCTTCCCTGTGCACTCTCTTGCCTATGAGGCAACTAAAGGATGCACTTACCAAGATGAGGAAGTAATCTAAGGAAAACAAAGGTGTGGGATTTAAGTAACAGGCTCTAACACAAAACCGAGGTGAAGGAAATACCCAGCATAGTGGTGCAAGGAGGGTCTAAGATGACAGATGTGTAGCAGGCATGGAGAACAAGTTCAAGCTGCAGCCAGGGAGACTTCCCCCAAAACAGAAAGTTAACAGAACACCTAATGCGTTTGAATGTATTGAGAAGAAATTCATACAGTTGGAGGAGAACTTGAGGGTAAATCAGTGAGAAGTACATAGAAAACCAACAAGTCCATTATTTAGCCCGGGGAAGCAAAATATGCAGGAATGGAAAAACAATAATAGTGTACAAATGGCTTAGCTGTGAAGAACATATATACAATCACAGTGATGTAGAAACTAAGTGTTGACCTAACCAAACTTACCTTCTGGCTCTACAGGGATAGAGAAATGGCACAGGAGTGGGAAAGTGTGCATATACCTGGTGGGACCAAGAGGAGGGACGGAAGTTACATCTTCATCTTCCAGATGAGTCAACAGAATCTGGAAGTTTTAAAAAGTAGCCCTGCAAGCAGGTTATTCAGTGACACAGGAATAAATTCAAGAGAAGATCAGGTAAGAGAATTGAACGTGATCACCTTCTGGGAGTGGGAAGTTAAATGCAGAGTGTGGTGAAGCCTTACAGAATTATTTACTCTTTATACTATGTCACCATGTTAGCCTTTAATAAAAAGATAAACTAGATTAATAAAATATCAAAAAGATAAACTAATAAAAAAAGAAAGTAACTCGATGGTAGCAAAAGAAAGGATTGACTTATAAGTAGCAGAACATGCAAAACCTTGCGCAGGGCAGAGCCATGATAGAAGGAAGTGGTCAGAAGAGGATACCCAGAGACATGAAGATGAGTTAGTGATTGAGAGGAAGATAGGGGCCGGGAATGAGGGTAGCACAGAGTGGCAGGAAGAGCATTTCAGGCAGAGGGAACAGTGTGAGCAAAGGGGAGGGTGGGATGAATTGGGAGATTGGGATTGACATACACTACTATGTGTAATTGACATACACTACTATGTATACTTGGGGCTCAAGTTAGATTGGAAGGAAGCCATGGGACTTCTCTTTGGAAATCTCTTAGCAAATCTCCTTTGCTAGTCTGCCTCCTGAAGTTCGGCTTCTGGTTTTCTCCCGTGACACACTCATCCTTTCCCAAAATCTTGAACCCTGGGGTTTTATGTTAACAGGGCTTCCCTGGTGGCTCAGATGGTAAAGATTCCACCTGCAAAGCAGGAGACCTGGGTTTGACCCCTGGGTTGGGAAGATTCCCTGGAGAAGGGAAAGGCTACCCACTCCAGTATTCTTGCCTGGAGAATCCCCATGGGCAGAGGAGTTTGGCGGACTTCAGTCCGTGGAGTCGCAAGGAGTCGGACACGACTGAGTGACTAAGTGCTATGTGTAAAATAGATGCTAATGAGAACCTACTGTATAGCACAGGGAACTCTATGCAGTGCTCTGTGGTGACCTAAACAGGGAGAAAAGCCAAAACAGAGGGATGTATGTGTACATATACCTGATTCACTTCGCTGTAAAGCAACTATCAGTCAGTCAGTCAGTTCAGTCACTCAGTCGTGTCCAACTCTGTGACCCCATGAACCGCAGCATGCCAGGCCTCCCTGTCCATCACCAACTCCGGGAGTTTACTCAAACTCATGCCCATCCAGTCGGTGATGCCATCCAGCCATCTCATCCTCTGTCGTCCCCTTCTCCTCCTGCCCCCAATCCCTCCCAGCATCAGGGTCTTTTCCAATGAGTCCACTCTTTGCATGAGGTGGCCAAAGTATTGGAGTTTCAGCTTCAGCATCAGTCCTTCCAGTGAACACCCAGGACTGATCTCCTTTAGGATGGACTGGTTGGATCTCCTTGCAGTCCAAGGGACTCTCAAGAGTCTTCTCCAACACCACAGTTCAAAAGCATCAATTCTTTGACGCTCAGCTTTTTTCACAGTCCAACTCTCACATCCACATGTGACCACTGGAAAAACCATAGCCTTGACTAGACGGACCTTTGCTGGCAAAGTAATGTCTCTGCTTTTTAATATGCTGTCTAGATTGGTCATAACTTTCCTTCCAAGGAGTAAGTGTCTTTTAATTTCATGGCTGCAATCACCATCTGCAGTGATTTTGGAACCCAAAAAATTTATGTCTGACACTGTTTCCACTGTCTCCCCATTTATTTCCCATGAGGTGATGGGACCAGATGCCATGATCTTAGTTTTCTGAATGTTAAGCTTTAAGCCAACTTTTTCACTTTCCTCCTTCACTTTCATCAAGAGGCTCTTTAGTTCCTCTTCACTTTCTGCCATAAGGGTGGTGTCATCTGCATATCTGAGGTTATTCCAATAAAAAACAAAACAAAAAAAAAACCCAAAGCCAAGAAGATATGAAACAACAGGTCAGGTTTAGGAAACAGTGCATCGAAAAGAGGGCCATTGTTTCCTAGCTGCAGAAGTCATCTCGAAAGACACAAATTCAGATGCCATTAAAGCTAGGAGGCAGAGGGGCTGTTTCAATGAGGTTCCACTGGGCTCAGAGGACTGGATTTAGCAGGAGGGCAGCAGTGGAAGGAAGGGTGAGGGTGGGAAGGAATGAGGATGGGGGACCAGGCTGCATTTTAGCCAGAAGCTGAGTATGGCGGGGATAGAGTTTGGTGCACGGGCTTCAGTGGTGGTGACTTTCCAGACAGGCGGGAGCAGTCATCCTGGGTGGGGTTAGAGACTGCCAGAGCTGCCAGGCTGAGGTCCCGATGCCAGCTGTGACCTCTGCTTGGGGTCCTAGCTAGATCACATGTAACCAGACCAGGCTTTGAAAAGTATCCTGCCCCATGTGGTTTGGAAGGGTCTGGCTGCCACAGAGGATGCCTTTCCCGAACAGGAAATCTTTTTGATCTCTACAAGCCTGTTTTCTTCACTATAAAGTGGAGATAATGAGAGTGCTAATAGGATCTAATTCTTGGGGTTGTACCGAGGGGGATCAAAATGAGCTGATGTGGCAGAGACAGGAGTATGAACTGTAAAGACCTGTGCAGACTGGAGTTATTCTAAATTTTCCTCAACTATGATCCTGCACTCCATGGCCCCATCACCTCTCCAAAGGAGGTAGCACATTTGCTCTAACCTGGAAACTAACTGTGAGTTGAACTTGTACCTTCCAGTTGCCAGATTTACTTCCAGTGTTCTGTGGGCTTTGTGTTGACTTGCACAGAAGTATGGAATAGATGAAACATATGTATTCCCTGGGCTTTCCTGGTGACTCAGCCAGTCAAGAATCCTCCTGCGATGCAGGAGGCCTGGGTTTGATCGCTGGGTTGGGAAGATCCTCTAGAGGAGGGTATTCTTGGCAGCCCACTCCAGTATTCTTGCCTGGAGAATCCCCATGGACAGAGGAGCCTGGCGGGTTACAGTCCATGGTGCCACAAAGAGTTGGACACGACTGAGCATCCAAGCACAGCACATGTGTTCACTAGAGCATTGAAACCTCATTGCTTTATTATTTTTTAGGAGAACATTGCTCAGATGATATCTGATATTTGATAATTCAACTTTTTGAACTCAAATATATTCTTACCTCATGTTTCATTTTAAAATAATTTGTACTATAAATGTGTGTGTGAGCACATATCTGTGTAGGTATTGACCCTTTATTCCTTTGGACGATGAAAGGGCTAAGTTTTTTTTATAATCCTAGGTTATTATTTGGGGTTTGACCCGATCACAATACCTTTATTTCTTTCCACTTTATCACTTCTCCCTTCCAAGATGGGGGTCTCTGCCCTCAAAGGTGGTGTGGCCAAAGTCTCCTTAAGGTGATGTTTTATCAGAGAAAGCAGTATTGTGCCCAATGCCTTCAAAGAAAGGAGCCCACTGATGGTTTTGCTGCATCAAATATCAACCCTCCTCAGTTACAGTTATCAGCTTCTAGTGGGAATACCCCCGAGGCAATGTTTTATGTTTTAACCCTTTCTTCCAGTGCAGAGTAATTTGCCATGTCTGGCACTGTAGTGGAGCTCCCATATACTGGCACCGGTTGACATATGTTATGGTGTGATACGTAGTCAGTATTCGCTGGTATGGCATACTGAGTGATCTGTTCTTGATGAATGGTTTGAACACCACTCACTGTCTATGGTCCCCTTTCCTTTGTTGTAGTGTTTGCAAGAAAGACAGCCACTCCGGTTTTATCAAGTGGAGGGGTTTTTATTCTGAGACTACAAACTGGAATTGAACCTGGAGATACTCCTGGAATGGAGGCTGCCCAAGTGACTGGTGTTGGTTCTAACTTTTATGGGCTACTGCCTCTTTGTCTTTTTGCTACCCCACTGACTTCTTCCTGCCCTGGCCTATATCTTTTCTCTACGTCAAAGCTTTCGCTCACTTATAACTTTGGATTGCTGTGACACTTAGTGATGCTGTATTACGCTATGATGCTTTTTCACCTTCAGATCCCATGGTTAACCAGCCCATTCTATATCCTGGTTAAAGTCTTGAAAGATGGAATGCAATTGGTCCAGGTCATCATTTTATAGCAGGATCAGTGGTCATACCCACTCCTGGTCCAGTCTCTAGTTGTGAGGGGAGGGGGCTCTGTATAGCCACGTATCACCATCTGTGTTACAATGAACTGTGGTAGACAGGTCCTGTGACTTACGTCTCCATTATGGGCAAAGTCTTTCTTTGAGTCAGAGAAATATATAAGACAAAATTCAGAGTGTCCTTCCAGCCAGAGGACTGATTAAATATTAAAAAAATTGAAATCCAGACCCACTGGTAACATTATAGCAATGGCCTTTGTACTTATTTTGCATTGAAACTTTATAGCTTTAGACTACATTTTGGTACTAATAGTCTCCCAAGTAGTTAGGCAGGAAGAAAATATCTCTGAAAATCAAGTCCATGACTGTATTCTCCAAATATGTCTCTTGGTTTTCAGTTGCCTCTCTGCTAAAAGGTGGCTGGCCCAACTCAAATCCCAAGTGCAGACTTGGATGTGCTCATGAGATGGAAGTTTTCTGCTAACTGAAGGAATCCATCAGTCAAACACCCTAAGATATGGAGGTAATTTCTAGCAAAGTTTTTGTGGCATTAATTTGTTTTACTCTGACAACTTGATTAATCAGTTTTATTGTGACAACTTGTTTTGCTGCAATGCTGCCTAATCAAGGAGCTGTCACCAAAATACTTTATGACTCCCCTATTTCCATCACAAATCAAAAACTTCACTGACAGCTCACCAACAGAAGAAGCAGTGATAATTAAATGCATTCTGACAGAATTAGGAAGCATTCAGTTGGGTGACGTTATTAGGAGAGATTGCACTTGCAGAGAAAGGAACAATCAGAAGGTACTCTTTCTAAGTAACTATGCAGTTTCTCTGGTGAACCCCAAACACCACACCTGTGTAAAGGTACAGGGGGTGAGCTGAGAGTTTTGCATGCACCTCTGATGAATACCTGGGATTTTCTCTGCTGGATCTGGGAAGCTGAGCCTCTGCTCTTGCTGATTATCAGAAGCGGAGCCATTAGTATTTATCCAGGAGACAGTGGGAAATAGAGAAAACTTGTCAGGAATGGAGAATGTATTATAGGAGGAGCTTAGGAAACTCATTCCCACCTGTTTCTAGGAGCTGTGCCGGAAGCAATGGGAAGGTGGTGGAGAGAAGGGTATGAGGGTGTGCCTCTTCCAGAGGGGCCCAACAAGTGATCATTTTAAAGAACTCAAGAAGTTAATTTTTTCTGCTTTGTGCTTATCATTATACCTACAGCAAAGGTGATGAAGGGAAGCACTGAAAGAACAACTCCCTCAGCAGTCCAAAATCCCTAGATAAAGAATGCCTACTGGTCAAACACTTACAATGTCCTGGGCACCGTATAAGCAGCTCTATGTATATCATGTCATTTAATCATTACAACACTGTATAATAGTCATTATCAGTTCCCTTTCCCAAGGAAGGAAACTGAGGCTCAGAGTTGTTAAATAACTTGTCCAAAGCCTTGTAGTGAATAAGTGTTAAGAGCCAAAATTCAGATTCAGGTGGTTCTGATTCCAAGCTGTCTCCCTGTCTGGGAAAATTCCTTGGCAACCTTATTTCCATCTCCTGGAGAATGGCATTGTACTGTCTGCCATCTGTTCAGACACAGGTGGAGAGGCTTCCTCACTTGTAGTGAGGTGGGTGGGTGCAGCAGGTCCAGCCCTGTCTGCAGAACTGCAGGGGAGATCAGCTCTGTTACATTAGGCGGTCTGTCTCCTTGCCATCCTGAGTTACAAATGAGCGATGTGAGCTCTCCTGGGGAGGGTCCTGTTTTGCAGGCGCTATGGAGATGAGTGTTATGACAAGCAGGACATTTATGGCCCCAGATGCCACAGGGCACAAAAGTCAATATGTTACATGCTCATTTAACACGTTTGACTCTAATGAAACAGGTTGGAAATAATTGGCTTTTTAAGAAATGCTGCATTTCATTTTATTTCCGTCAGAAGACGTACACCCGCTGGGTGGTTGTAACTCCAGACTTCACAAATTTACCTCGTTCTGAGATTGGCAAGGAGGAGCTGGTGGGGACAAATAGAAGTATGTGTGCCAGAGAAAAGGTCAAGGAAGGTAGCCCTCTAAGAAAAGTACAAAGCATGGTTGTGTAGGGGCTTTAAGTTCTTTGGCAGCTGAACATTTTCTACCTGTGTGTGATCGATTATTTCCTTACCAATGATCAAGGTCTAGCACTGCTGGCCTGGGATGATTGGAAACAATTTCTTGTTTCCTCCTTCACTGGTTCCCAGTTGAAGTCTATGAAATGGTAAATGGTATAATGTTTGAAAGTGTTAAGTTTTAAAATCAACAAAGGGTTGTACTTTCATGACAATCAGAGTCTAGATGGTGAAGTAGAAACTATACTACTTATATCTATAGGGAGAATAGGATAAAGGGATTGGATAGAATAGATCAGTAGAACTGATCTATTTAATCAACTGGGGGATTAAACAGAATTGATAAAGGGACTGAAAAATCAACAGAGGTAGTGGCTACAGGAAGCAGCTGCCATCCTAGGGTTAGGGGAACAAAGGGAAGTGGTTGGAGTTATCAGAACCCAGCAGCTCTGAGGAGGATCCCACATTGTTGGGACTCAGACCTTCGGAGGAGGGCTCTGCCTGGATGGCGCTGGTGTCTCTGAGGGGTACAATGAGTGTGGAAAGAAGCTGGAAAATGGAATCGACTTCTGCTGTTCATGTGGATGCCAGAGTGAGGCGCCCTTATGGAGCGAAGGAAGTGGAAGGGACCAGTTGTCTTCCTCTATTTCCAGAGTCCCTCTAGCTCCCCCTATTGGTCCAGCCTAACAGGGCACTTGCTGGCAAAGCAGAGAAGTGGTTTGCAGAGTCCCTGCCCGATTACAACTTAGGGTACAAAACACTGGATGTGAAACTGAGAGACCGTAGCTTAATAACAAGCAAAGGTGTCTGTACAAGATAGCGCCGTAGCTAAGAGCATGCAAGAAATGAGCTTGTCAGATCTGATAAGACCTGTGTTTAATGTCACTGCCCATTAAGGGCTCTGGAGGGCAAAGAAAATGAAGCTGAGATGTGCTGCGTCTGCTCAAATGGCGGCTTCGTGCACATCCTCTTGATAAGCTTCTAGATCCTTGGCTAAAGAGATTGATGCTCTAATCTGACAGTGTGTTTTCATCTTGCTCATCTGCAGTTCTTAAAAAAGTTGCAGTAGGTGCCAGAAGTGTGTTTGGAACCACCAGCCTCCCCCCACCCACCCACCCTCGCCCCCGGCAGCATTATTAGATTTTGGAAGGAGTCTCAGGAAAGTGAAGGAAAAATGGGGCTCTGAGGATGTTTTGGAGAAGGCCGTTGCATGAGAGCTGCAGGACCAGCTGAAGACAGGGAAGCTGACTTCAAAGAGAAAACTGAAGAGCTAGTGTTATGTTATTGCTTTAACATATGGGAATTAATCTTTGTTTTTACAGAAAAATCATTTGAGAGCTGTGACCTTGGCTTTCACTGTTTTGTGCAAGCCAAATGAAGTTTTAAAAATAAATTTCAGAGGGTAAGGTCTCAGAAATAACTTTATTCTTCAGAGAGGTGACTTTTAAGCAGGATATTAAAAATACCAGATTGAAACAGCTTCAAGATAGTTCAACAAAAGTGCTGAATATCTTTGGCCAAAATTTGGTTTAGCAAAAGAAGCCTATTTTGGAATGAAACTGATCAAGAAAAACAGGAGGAGATGGCCAGAAACCTGGGCAATTATTATAAACCAATTCATCTCTAGGACCAGTGGTTTTGGGAAGGTCATGCCTTCTTCCATTTTATTTGGGTCACTTTAGGATCTTGGCCTAGTCTGTGGTTTTTGCAGTTTCTGCACTCAGTAAGAATGACCGAGTGTCCCAGGCAGTTTTTATCTGTCCTACAGCAGATTCACACCATGCACCAGATGGGCTGAGCTGAACTGAAAAAGGCAGAGATAGATGTTGGAGGAATCAGATAGGACATGGTGAAGAAACCACGTTCTCCAACTTCTGAAAGAGAAGATGTGAGAAAAGGGATGTTGTTGGCTTAGATAACTGCTTGGAAAGTTGAACCCTACAAGGGGAGGCTGATTGAGTCTGCCCAAAGGTAGGCTGAAAGTCAGCTTGGGTCACCTGACCTCTTCCCCTCTGAGAGATTGGTGGTTCCTAGTAGAAGAAACAAATTATAGTGTTCCCTTGCTTAAATGCATAAAACATAAGACCAAGAAAATATTTTTATCTAGAGCTACTTGGACATGCAAAATGGGAAAACCCACTATTAGCCTCTAAGGAGGTCAGTTCAGTTCAGTTGCTCAGTCGTGTCTGACTCTGTGACCCCATGACTCACAGCACGCCAGGCCTCCCTGTCCATCACCAACTCCTGTAGTCTACTCAAGCCCATGTGTATCGAGTCGGTGATGCCATCCAGCCATCTCATCCTCTGTCGTCCCCTTCTCCTCCTGCCCCCAATTCCTCCCAGCATCAGGGTCTTTTCCAATGAGTCAACTCTTCGCATGAGGTAGCCAAAGTACTGGAGTTTCAGCTTCAACAGCAGTCCTTCCAATGAACACCCAGGACTGATCTCCTTTAGGATGGACTGGTTGGATCTCCTTGCAGTTCAAGGGCCTCTCAAGAGTCTTCTCCAACACCACAGTTCAAAAGCATCAATTCTTTGGCACTCAGCTTTCTTCACAGTCCAGCTGTCACATCCACACATGACCACTGGAAAAACCATAGCCTTGACTAGATGGACCTTTGTTGGCAAAGTAATGTCTCTGCTTTTTAATATGTTATCTAGGTTGGTCATAACTTTCCTTCCAAGGAGTAAGTGTCTTTTAATTTCATGGCTGCAATCACCATCTGCAGTGATTTTGGAGTCCCAAAAAATAAAGTCTGCCACTGTTTCCACTGTTTCCCCATCTATTTCCCATGAAGTGATGGGACCAGATGCCATGATCTTAGTTTTCTGAATGTTGAGCTTTAAGCCAACTTTTTCACACTCCTCCTTCACTTTCATCAAGAGGCTTTTTAGTTCCTCTTCACTTTCTGCCATCAGGGTGGTGTCATCTGCATATCTGAGGTTATGATATTTCTCCCGGCAGTCTTGATTCCAGCTTGTACTTCCTCCAGCCCAGTGTTTCTCATGATGTACTCTGCATATAAGTTAAATAAGCAGGGTGACAATATACAGCCTTGACGTACTCCTTTTCCTATTTGGAACCAGTCTGTTGTTCCATGTCCAGTTCTAACTGTTGCTTCCTTACCTGCATACAGTAGTTTTTCATAAATAAAAAGTTCCTAGGGATCAAATCAGTGATTTTCTGTAAAGAGAAATAGTGAGCTCAAGGCAAAGGTAGTTTAATACTTGATCAACTGGATTTGAATTTTTGGCCAAATGGTCTCTCACACTTGTAGATCTAACTGAATCCTATTCATGAAATTACCCTAAAGAAAGTTACTACATTTCCTTTCTCTTGTGGTTGAGCAGTTATCATAAACTGCAAACTAAATTCATGGGAATCTTTAGTCCAGGTAAGGGTTCAGGATTTCTGCTGCAAATATAAAATGTCTAAGACTTATTTTGATTGTTTCTGGAGTCAGCGTCAAGTGTTATGAGAATGCAATGTGAACATAAGGGATTGTAATGTATTCGCCTTAAATATCTTTTGTTGTTTGAGTTTGATCTTGAGGAACCCAGCCAATATGGCATGAATTTTAAAGGCTTTACAAAAAGTGCTCCTTTTTGACTTTTGGGAAGAGTATGAAAAATCACTTATAATTCTTAATTTTATTTTTTGTTGCATTTTCTGTTAGTAATTGGATTTTGAAAAGTTAGGCTGGCACGGGGCAAAAACAATATCAGCTTATCCAAAGGAAATTATAGAGCAACACTAAAGCTACCAGCAACCTAGAGGTCCATCAACAGATGAATGGATAAAGAAGTTGTGGAATATATATGCAATGAGATATTGCTCAGTCATAAAAATAAAAGAATTTAAGTCAGTTCTGGTGAGGTGGATGAACCTAGAATCTATTATACAGAGTGAAGTAAGTCAAAAAGAGACAAACAAATATTGTATATGAATGCATATATATGGGGGCTAAAAAAAAAAAAAGGTACTGATGAACCTATTTGCAGGGCCAGAATATAGTCACAGACGTAGAGAACAGACTTGTGGACACAGTGGGAAGGGGAGGGTGGGACGAATTGCAAAAGTAGGATTGTAGTAGTAGAAACATATACACGACCACATGTAAAATAGATGGCTAGAGGGAAGTTGTTGTATAATGCAGGGAGCTCAACCTGGTGCTCTGTGACAACCTAGAGCTGTGGGGTGGGGTGAGGGGCCATGGGGGGGAGGTTTAGGAAGGAGGGGACACATGTATACTTATGGCTGATTCCTGTTGTATGGCAGAAACCAACACAGAGTTGTAAAGCAGTTATCCTCAATGAAAAATAAAAAACTAAAGTTACCTATGTTATAAATTAAGTAATGACTCTAGCGATCATGAAGAGTTTCAAGAGATTTTTATACAGAACCTGTGAAGTGGGGGTTTGCCTGTGTACTGGTTATTGTAATAACAATAGCCCTTTGTTATTGGCACTTACTACCAAGATATTGTTCAGGAACACTTGGGCATGGTCTCAGCTTTGTCTCCCAGATGGGACTGTGTCCCCACTGATGACGAGTTTGGAATTCACACTGAGATACCAGGTATCTTAAGACTGTGTAGATTTTGGTGGTTCTCTGGAGGAAGATTGGGAAGGCTTTTTCCTTGGAGATAGTGGGTGCTTGAATGGATTGATAATGGGTACCACATAGACCTGGACATTTTGAAGTTAATTCTTGTACTGGAGCCAGAGGTCAAAAAAGGAAAGAAATGGGAATTTTAAAATTTGAAGGCAAGATTATCATTTGGACAAATGATATGTTAGAAGAGTATATAGTGTGGTACATCAAATTTAGAGCAAGATTAAAAATTAGTGGAGGCAAATTGAAAATTTCAACATGAACCTCCACTTTTTAAAAACAAAGATAATTTCTTTTTTGTCAACAAACCACCTCATATACTCATGTGTGTGTGTGTGTTAGTTGCTCAGTCATGTCTGACTCTTTGTGACCCCATGGACTGTAGTCCGCCAGGCTCTTCTGTTCATGAAATTCTCCAGGCAATAGTACTGGAGTGGGTAGCTATTCCCTTCTCCAGGGGATATTCCTGACCCAGGGGTCAAACCTGCATCTCTTGCATTGTAGGCAGGTTCTTTACCAGCTGAGCCACCAGGGAAGCCCTCATGTACTCATATGAAACAATAAACTTCTGTAGTAGGTACATTTAGGTCTCTCCTATCATTCCACAAAGAAAGTCCAAGTTTCCTTGGAGAACAGTTGATTCTGTGCTTGGGGCATGAGAACCTGCGGTGGATTAAATTGTAATCATGTGAATTTCAGAAAGCAAATTATGACTGTGATAATTATAACATGTTAAGTTTATGAAAGACCACAAGTCCACAGTGATGCTCAAATGGGATAAAAAATGTGAATTGTGCAGAGGCGGGTCAACTGGTTGGTGCCACATTACCGAAATTATAAGTATACCCACCTATGTGGGGGGAGCATGGTCACTGCCAAGGGTCAGAGTACAATTTCTAGAGGGATTAATTGGTCATGGTGGCTCTCAGTTCATATCATGGTCAGAATTACCCAGATGAAGAGGTGTTAAATCAGAGCCAGGAGTTCTCTGGGAGCAATGGACTTTTTTGGATGCTAGAAAGCTGCAAGCAGACATATTACTCAAGGACACTTGGGCATGGCCACAGCTTTCTCCCCTAGGAAAAACTGTCTTTGCTAACAATGAGTTTAGCTTGAGAGAATGGAGGGTTCTGTCTCTTCATATTAACATTTTAAATATTCCTTATTAAGAGCCTCAATTATTTGTGAAAGTTCTTCTTCAATGATATTCTCAGAAGTTTTCCTTTTGTATTCTGCCTCTTTCCTATATTTTCAATCTCTTCCTTTATGCTTATTATTTCTCCACAGCAAAGAAATGAACAGCCTTGCCTCCTCCCCAGCCAAAACCAATGTTCCCAAACCAAAAACTACAAACCTTCCCTTGACTCCGTTATATCCCTTTAGTTATTGTCCAAAATCTTTCCTCTCATCTGAATGTTTTTGCCTTAAAAACTTTTTTGGGTGACATTTCAGCAAAAGTTTTAATTCTGAACTTAAATGAAAAAACTTATAAGCTCTTGACATTATTTCGTAGAGACAATATTTGTTTGTATTTAATGGGAACAATATTTATTTATTTAATCAATGATTTGCTTCCAGTTACATCTTTGATCTCAGATCATATTTGGGGGATCATTTTTCCTGTTCCTTTATTTATGGTTTTAATTATTTTATTTGTGGTACTGTACACAAAATTTTACCATCTTAATCCCAAAAAAAGGCAATGGCAGAGAATGCTCAAACTATCGCACAATTGCACTCATCTCACACTCTAGCAAAGTAACGCTCAAAATTCTCCAACCCAGGCTTCAGCAATTCGTGAACCGTGAACTTCCAGATGTTCAAGCTGGTTTTAGAAAAGGCAGAGGAACCAGAGATCAAATTGCCAGCATTCACTGGATCATCGAAAAAGCAAGAGAGTTCACAGAAAAACATCTATTTCTGCTTTATTGACTATGCCAAAGCCTTTGACTGTGTGCATCACAATAAACTGTGGAAAATTCTGAAAGAGATGGGAAGACCAGACCACCTGACCCTCTTCTTGAGAAACCTATATGCAGGTCAGGAAGCAACAGTTCGAACTGGACATGGACCAACAGACTGGTTCCAAATAGGAAAAGGAGTACGTCAAGGCTGTATATTGTCACCCTGTTTATTTAACTTATATGCAGAGTACATCATGAGAAACGCTGGGCTGGAGGAAGCACAAGCTGGAATCAAGATTGCCGGGAGAAATATCAATAACCTCAGATATGCAGATGACACCATCCTTATGGCAGAAAGCGAAGAGGGACTAAAAAGTCTCTTGATGAAAGTGAAGGAGGAGAGTGAAAAAGTTGGCTTAAAGCTCAACATTCAGAAAACTAAGATCATGGCATCTGGTCCCATCACTTCATGGAAAATAGATGGGGAAACAGTGGAAACAGCGGTGGACTTTATTTTTCTGGGCTCCAGAATCACTGCCGATGGTGACTGCAGCCATGAAATTAAAAAATGCTTACTCCTTGGAAGGAAAGTTATGACCAACCTAAACAGCATATTAAAAAGCAGAGACATTACTTTGCCAACAAAGGTAGGTCCATCTAGTCAAGGCTATGGTTTTTCCAGTGGTCATGTATGGATGTGAGAGTTGGACTGTGAAGAAAGCTGAGCGCCGAAGAATTGATGCTTTTGAACTGTGGTGTTGGAGAAGACTCTTGAGAGTCCCTTGAACTGCAAGGAGATCCAACCAGTCCATCCTAAAGGAGATCAGTCCTGGGTGTTCATTGGAAGGACTGCTGTTGAAGCTGAAACTCCAGTACTTTGGCCACCTCATGTGAAGAGTTGACTCATTGGAAAAGACCCTGATGCTGGGAGGGATTGAGGGCAGGAGGAGAAGGGGACGACAGAGGATGAGATGGCTGGATGGCATCACCGACTCGATGGACATGAGTTTGAGTAAACTCTGGGAGTTGGTGATGGACAAGGAGGCCTGGGATTTGCAAGGAGTCATGGGGTTGCAAAGAGTCGGACACGACTGAGCGACTGAACTGACTGACTGACTAAACGTATATACTCTTATATATTGCTCTCTGTCAATAATATCTCAATAAACCTAGATCAGAAAAAAATACTGATGTGAAGTTTACATCAGTGGATCCATAGTGTGCCAAGATTTTATGAATAAATATGTAATTATCTACTACACATATATTTATGTTGCGATCATTAAAATTTTTTTCTGTTTTGTTATTATTATTATGTTTAGTTAACTCCTAGTACTGGCTATGTGATACCAAAAGGATTCTACTCTGCTTCTTATCATGTATTTTAATGCCTATCATAAAAAAAAAAATACAAGCAAAACAAAAAAGGTATCATTCCATTTTCTTCTGGCTCACATAGTTTCTGATGAGAAGTCTATAGATATCATTATTTTTCTTTCACTCTATATAGTTATTTTTTCTCTGCCTGCTTTTAAGATTTTCCCCTTATCCCTGGCTCAGAAGTTTAATTATTCTGTGCTTTGGTGTGGTTCTTTATATGCTTATTCTTTTTGACCTTTTTTTGAATTTCTTGGATCTGTGGGTTTATCATTGACATCAGTCATATAAATATGTTGGCTGTTATTTATTCATAGTTTTTATTATTCATAGTTTTATTGTTATTCATAGTTTTTCTATCTTTCTCGCTTCTTTATTTCTAAGACTTAAGTTTTAGACTGCTTGCCACTTATTTCTTGGGTACTCACTGTGCTCAGTTTTGCCTTTTCCTTACATACTTCATTTTGGTCATTTTTCCTGTAGTATCTAATTTGCTATTAATCTGATCCAGTGAAATTTGCATTTCAGCTATTGTATTTTTTGTCTGTAGAAGTTCTAGGTGGGTCTTTTTATGTTTTCCATTTGTTTCCTCACCATATTTATGTTTTTCTCTACATTCTTTCACATATGGAGTATATGTATATACTAGTTTATTCTGGTATTCTTTTTGCTAATTATGTCAATTCTATAATTTTTGGGTCCATTTCTAATGATCAAATTTTCTCTTAGTTATAGATTGCATTTTCCTGATCTCTGTATTCTTGGCAATTTTAGATTGGATGCCAGACCTCATGAATTTTGTGCTGTTCACTGTTGGATTCTGTTATATTTCTTTAGAAAGTGTTGAACTTTCCTTTGTTACATAGTTATTTGCAATTATCTCAACCCTTCTAAGGTTTACTTTTATGCTTTATGAGAGTGGGTTCAGAGCAGCCTTTAGTATAGGGTTAGTGAGCCTCACTAACAAAGGTGACACCTTGCTCAATACTCTTCCTGATGTCTCCTGTATTGTGAGATCACTCCACTCCCTCTGGTGATAATATGAATCACTCCTAAGACAATGTGAGCTCCAAAATTGTTTGGTCTACTTATTTCCTTGTAGAGTTTCAGGTCATGCATGTATGGATTACTATTCAACCCAAAATATGAGAACCCCCATGGATATATTTCTGATGCTCTCTCCGTTCAGTTACTTTCTTTTGACAGTCCTTTCATGTAAATTCAAGCTGTGTTGGTCTCCCTGAACTCCTGTCTCACTTTCTTAACTCTGAGAGAATGTGTGCTCTGTTTGGATTTCTCTTCTCTGCTCTGTGTCCTGGAAACCGCCTCTAGGCAATGATCTGGGAAAATTATAGTGTTCACTCCATTTGTTTCTCTTATCTAAATGATCACTGCCCCCTGTTGCTTGCTGTCCCATGTCTGAAAACCATTACTTTTATATTGTTGGTCCAACTTTCTAGTTGTTTTAGATTGAAGGGTAAAGCTAGACCCAGTTATTACATCCTGGCTGAAAGTGGAAGTTCTCATCTAAACTTTTACAACAATACTTTATTACTTTTGGGGGGGGGGGTGTGTGTGTATGTAAAATACTTATACTTTTTCCTTTTAGCTAAATTCTGCTGCTGCTACTAAGTCACCTCAGTCATGTCTGACTTTGTGCGACCCCGTAGATGGCAGCCCACCAGGATTCCCCGTCCCTGGGATTCTCTAGGCAAGAACACTGGAGTGGGTTGCCATTTCCTTCTCCAATGCATGAAAGTGAAAAGTGAAAGTGAAGTCGCTCAGTCCTCTCGGACTCTTCGAGACCCCATGGACTGTAGGCCTACCAGACTCCTCCATCCATGGGATTTTCCAGGCACGAGTACTGGAGTGGGTTGCCATTTCCTTCTCCATAGCTAAATTCTAGATGTTTTTAAAAATATTTGAGTAAAAAAATCCTCCAGAAATATAGCTAGTGTTAGAAATTCCTATGTATACACTAGAAATGAACATTAATGATTCACTTCAAATCTTTTTTCTAGGCAATTATGTTACATGCATTGTAAATATATTTCCCTTGCAGGAAGTATAATTCTAAATGTTTTCACGTATACTGAATAATTAAATCTTCGCCACAATTCTATGAATTTAGTATAATGAATGGCACTGTTGTGTAAATGAGGCTAATGAGTAATACTTTAACTCACAATATTTAACAATGGCTAAGTATTATGCTCAAGGTCATACAACTAGTGAGTGGAGCTACAGGATATGAATTAATAACCAGTATACTATGCCACCTCTCATAATTATTGAAATACAGAAGACACACAGATCAAGTGGAAATTCTCTGTCCTTGATCCTCAGCCCTATTTTCTTTATTCTTTACTCAGAGGCAAATCAAATAATGAAATTCTTTATTCTTCCAGTCCATTTTTGATGCTTTAACCTTCATTTGCACATATTAATGAATGATAGGTAGTATTTCTGCGTTTTGAAAACTTACATAAAGTTTATCACATCCTACATGTAATTATACGACTTGCTTTTTAGTATTTTATTCTTGAAAACAATGCATGTTGAAAAGTGTCTAATTATGCTTCTGTTTACTTGGTTGCCTATACTACATATCGCTGAGACTATATAAACACTCCAAAAAGCTGCAAAACCCATTCCAGGTAGGGAAAGGCATCAGGTAATCAGCGCCTGCTCTGCCCCTTCCCTGAGCCCCTCCTCTCTTGCCCTCCTCTGCGCTAGCTGCCCCCAGCCTCTGCTGAGCCGCTGCCCTCTGCTCTCTTGCCTCCCTCTTATGTAGGCTTCTCTGCTTCTTATATGTTGTGGGTTCCTTTTCTTGGTTTGCTTCCTCTTTTTGATGGATACATTGCCCTGTTACTTCCTAAGAAATGGTGCACAGAAAATAGAATTTTTGAAACCATGTTTTCTACAATTATCTTTATTCTACTGTTTATTGCATGCTTGATTGATAATTTGTCTGAATATAAGTTGTAGACTGAAATAATTTCCCCTCTGATTTATAAAGACAGTGTTCGGTTGCATTCTAACCTCCGGTGAAACTGATTTTAGATAGAATATTTATCCCCCCTCCCATGTAGCTTCTTTAAAAAATTTATTTATTTCAATTGGAGTCTAATTACTTTACAATATTGTAGTGCTTTTTGTCCATGTAGATTTTTTAGAGCTTTTGTTTTAGCCTTGATCTTCTAAGATTTCAAAACTTATGTGAATTGGTATTGTTTTTGATAACTTCACTAGGCACAATTTGTGACTTTTTGATCTAGAAACTTCTATCCTTTATTTTGGGAAATTTTAAAATATTATTTTTTAAAAATAGCTTTATCCCTTCTGCTGTTCTGTTCTCTCTTTTTGAATATTTTGTTGTTGAACCTCCTGGACTGATCTTAGCTCTTCTGAAATTTTTTCTTTGTATTTTGGTTCTTTCAGTTCAGTTCAGTTCAGTTGCTCAGTTGTGTCTGACTCTTTGCAACTCCATGGACTGCAGCACACCAGGCATCCCTGTCTATCACCAACTCCTGGAGTTTATTCAAAGTCATGTCCATTGAGTTGGTGACGCCATCCAACCATCTCATCCCCTGTCATCCCCTTCTCTTCCCGCCCTCAATCTTTCCCAGCATCAGGGTCTTTTCAAATGAGTCAGTTCTTCGCATCAGGTGACCAAAGTATTGGAGTTTCAGCTTCAGCATCAGTCCTTCCAATGAATATTCAGGATTGATTTCCTTTAGGATGGACTGGTTGGATCTCCCTGCAGTCCAAGGGACTCTCAAGAGTCTTCTCCAACACCACAGTTCAAAAGCATCAATTCTTTGGCACTCAGCTTCTATATTTTTGGACAAATCCTCAACTTTATCTTTCAATCTTTCCATTGATACTCTCTTACTTCAGTTTTACTATATTAACTGAAAAATTTGAGACTTTTTTTTATTATTCTCCATTCCTTTTTTTTTATTATTATTCTCCATTCCTTTTTATAGCAACCTATTTTTGCCTGTTTTTATGTCATGAACATAATCTCCTCTTATTTCTATGAGAATTTTACAACTAAAAAAAAATTTCTCCTCCTCTATTCATTGTCTCCATTCCCCACCCCCTCCCTTTTTAATTTATTTGGCCTCCTTTTTCATCCTGGAGAATTTCTTCAAAGGTCTTGATACTCTTGGTTGACCCTTCCTTCTTGAGAGTGAGGCACTTAGGAGAGCTTGGTTGTAGGTGGTGCTTGTTGACTGGTGTGCACCAGTGTGGGGTCCTGCTCTTTCATTTGAAACTCATAAAGTAAGTATCTGTAGTTCTGTTCTTCTGGGCAAGTTCCCCAAAGAAGAATACACCAGCTTCCTGTCTGGAATCTGTTCTTTTAGGATTATATCTTGGAATAAAGCAAGGAAAGGAAGCTGGGAATCTCACTTTCACCAAATCCTGATTTTAATTAGGCATCTGTTTTCCATTCTTTTGTTGGGATAGTCTCCTTGTGTATGGCGCTCCTTTGGCTTAGTTTTACCACGGAATGAATCAGATATCTCATCCTGTTGTGGGGAAGAGTTGTTGTTTGGCTCTGTAATACGGGGGAAGAGTATTGGTGATCTCATTTTTTCACTTCCATTTAGTCCATCTTTTCCAGTTCCAAGCCTTACTGATGCCTTCCATAGCTCCTAGTGCTACAGAACATAGAGACTTTCTGGTGTTTAGCACCATGCTTGACATTGGCATCCTCTTCTGTGTACACTTGATATTCCACTTTCTCAGAGCTATTAATGCTTTTCTCCTTTTCTATATCATTCATCATCTGGTGCCATCTCTCATCTTCTATTCTCTTTGTCCTTGTGGGTTTATAGCATTTTTAATTCTTTATTCTCATTTTATTGGGATATTAGGAAGGAGAGGAGATAAATTTAGGTGTTCAAACAGTCTTATTTAACTGCTAGTTGGAGTACCTCTTTCTACCCTTTAATTTGCAAACTTTTTCCCTCATTACCACACTACTTGAAAAAGCAGCTCATTTTAAGCACTATCTAAGCTTCCATGTTTTGGTGGGAGCACAATCCTACTTCTGGGCTTCATACAGGGGCACAGGCTCCAGTCCTTTGCCATCATTAAGGTACCTTTAGTTCATTTTTTTTTCTTACAGTATTAACATCCCAGCATCCCACCATGCCCTTTTCTTGTCCTGTTGCCCCGAGGATACAGTGGGTCTCATGACTCTAGCCCACTTTGTTTTCGTAGACATTTTTGACCTTTAAAATGTTAATTTTTAAATCTTTTTTGAAACACACACATATATACACATTTCCCTCCTAAGTCTTGAGTACATAGGGAAGTTCTATTAAAATACCTTTATTTTGATCACAAGCCCTTCCTGCGCAACTTTGATGTGAGGTCCCATACTTGATGTGATTTATTGTAATCTTCCATCCTTCCATCTTAATTGCAAGTACTTTTGCTGTAGTGTCCTAATTTCTAGACCCAGTAGATTCTCTTTAGTTCTTGTCTTAATTTCCTTGTTGCATTTAATGTTTCAGTTTGCAACTTCCTTGAATCTATCCTTTTGGCCTCTATGTGCTATTTTTCCATTATCCTCTGTGTATTTCTGGCCAATCCTCCTGTGACTCATTTGGAGCTCCCCTTTTCTCCATCAGTTCAGTTCAGTTCAGTCAGTCGCTCAGTCTTGTCCAAATCTTTGCCACCCCGTGAACCACAGCACACAAGGCCTCCCTGTCCACCACCAACTCCCAGAGTCCACCCAAACCCATGTCCATAGAGTCGATGATGCCATCCAGCCATCTCATCCTCTGTCATCCCCTTCTCCTCCTGCCCTCAATCTTTCCCCGCATCAGGGTCTTTTCAAATGAGTCAGCTCTTCCTCCATCAGCACTGGAATATTGGTGATCCTCCAGGTCTCATGCAGATGACACCACCCTTATGGCAGAAAGTGAAGAAGAACTAAAGAGCTTCTTGATGAAAGTGAAAGAGGAGAGTGAAAAAGTTGGCTTAAAACTCAACGTTCAAAAAATGAAGGTCATGGCATCTGGTTCCATGACTTCATGGCAAATAGATGGGAAAACAATGGAAACAGTGACAGACTTTATTTTCTTGGCTTCCAAAATCACTGCAGATGGTGACTGCAGCCATGAAATTAAAAGATCCTTGCTCCTTGGAAGAAAAGCTATGACCAACCTAGACAGAATATTAAAAAGCAAAGACATTACTTTGCCAACAAACGTCTGTATAGTCAAAGCTATGGTTTTTCCAGTAGTCATGTATGGATGTGAGAGTTGGACTATAAAGAAAGTTGAGCACCTAAGACTTGATGCTTTTGCACTGTGGTGTTGGAGAAGACTCTTGAGAGTCCCTTGGACTGCAGGGAGATCCAACCAGTCCATCCTAAAGGAAATCAGTCCTGAATGTTCATTGGAATGACTGATGCTGAAGCTGAAACTCCAATACTTTGGCCACTTGATGAGAAGAATTGACTCATTTGAATAGACCTTGATGCTGTGAAAGATTGAAGGCAGGAGAAGGGGACGACAGAGGACGAGATGGTTGGATAGCATCACCAACTCAATGGACATGAGTTTGAACACTCTCTGGGAGTAGGTGATGGACAGGAAAGCCTGGTGTGCTGCAGTCCATGGGGTCGCAAAGACATGACTGAGCAACTGAACCAGGTCTCAACACAAGCCCTGTGCATTTCTCACTGTGTATACTTGCCCTGGTAGATCTCTTCTATATTTGTTGCTTTAGTTACTGACCATATACTGATGGGCATGAAATCCTCTTCTCTCACTCATACCTCCCTGTCCCCCTATCCCCAGATTTCAGCTCTATGACAAACTCTGCTAGATGCCTCTACCTGAAAGGCCCACAGTCATTTCAAATTTAAGATGCTCAAGGATGAATATATCATTTTCCTTCTGAACCATGTTCCTGTTCTTGGATTTTCTATTTCAATGAATGACACCAACATTTACGCATTCACTCAAGATAGAAACCTAGGGGATAGTCTTGAATCCTATCTTCTTACCCTATTTATTATAGTTATGTCCTTGATTAGCAAGGAACAGAGACATGTTCAGTTTCAAGTAATGGAAGCCTATTTGGCCAGAAATGGAGGTGGACTCTAATGGCATTAAGTCAGGCCTCATAAGAAGTGCAAATGGACCGAAGGTGGGTCTAGAAATCTCAAGACCTGCAGCTTATAGAACTTTCTGGCAAGTGTGATTTCAACATCTCTCCTGTATTCACCTCTGAAGGTTAATTTCCTTATTTTTTTTCTTCCATCTTGTATCCTTTCTCTCCATCATAGACTGTTCTCATGACTTTGACTTGCTGTGATCTCTCATGGTTCTAACTCTACTTCCTCCTTCATGTGACCTCTACTTGATCTCATTTGGGTCTCCGGTCTTACTGTTCACAGCCTGTTTTTCTCTATGTTCAATGTTTTAAATTCCGGGGATCAGGAATCAGATTGGTCCAGCTGGTCTTCTCACACTTGTCCACACTGCAGGGTCCTTATCAGTCGATTGAAAGGCTTCCCTTATCTCAGGTGCTCACCCTACTCCAAGCACCTGTAAAAGGGGAAACCAGTTAATATGATAAGAACTGTGACCACTTAAGTCCATCCTCCAAATGATGTGTTACCTTTCATAGGGGAAGCTGGCATAGAAGACACTGGCTGACATGAATACTATTTTCCTTATTCAATATATCATCCAGTTCATCAAATTTATTTTCTAAATAGTTTTAAAACCTCTATCCTTCTCTTCATTCTTAATCTCAATGTTTTGATTTAATTCCTCATCTTTTATCTGCCCTGTGGCAGCAACTGAGTGCTCTTCTTCTTCCTCATCTTCCTTCCCTAACTGGTGATAATACTGACTTTAAGCAATGAGCAATGGCATCTGTCATCTTTCATTAGGAGTAGACATCTGAGCCCTGGAGAAGGGAATGGCAACCCACTCCAGTATTCTTACCTGGAGAATTCCAGGGACAGAGGAGCCTAGCCAACTACAGCATGGGGTCACAAAGACTGGGAGATGACTAAGCGACTAACACTTTCACTTTCTTTCAGACATTTGAACACATTCTTGGTATCAGGAATGCCAGCAAGTAGTAGATGCAACAATGCTTTATTCCCACAAAGAAACAGAACAAGAGCTGCTCCTGTCTTGGGCATCAGTCTTCAGTGGCCAGCAGGCCCCTCTCAGAGGCCAGTGCAGCACAGCTGACCCATGCGTACCCTTCTTGTATTGCAGCAGAAGGGTCCTGTCCCCTTCCCATAGGGGGAGAGAGCAGTGGGGTTGGCCAGGTGCCATGTGACACACATTACTCAAGCAGAACAAAGGAATACACACCGAGTCTGAAACAGGGCAGGGTTATCCCACACAAGGTGAGAGGTTCAGAACAAGTTGTGAGGGCTCTTTATTTCAGTCAGGAAATATTCCAGGCCCATGGCCAATTCTTAGGCAGCTGAGTGGGGGTCAAAAGTAGATATATGCATGAGCCTGCTTTCCCAACATGAAGTGTATTCAAAACATCTCTGTATTTATTGCATACAATTTGTTACTTGTTCTTAACTAAATCAGTAGATGAATTCAACTTTTTATTTGTTCCTCAAAAGGAATCCAGAGACACTAACCAAATTAAGTTGTTTTTTTCCTTCCATATGATTAATTTTTCCTCCCAGAGGGTCAGTGTTTCATCAGCCCTGTCTTGGATGATTGCAAAAGCTCCCTAATTATCTCCTGGGTCTCAGTCTCATCCCAAATCCACTCCATCTTCTAGATTTATTTTTCTAAAATGTATATCTGATTATTTTCCCCTCTCCTATTGAAAAATTCAAGGTCCTTTTCAGGCCTATCTTCTGTCACTTCCTTCTGCCACACCCGACACCTGAGCTGTACTTTGCCCTGTAGTCCTACTGGGAGATTTCCCGTTTACACTCCCTGCATTGGGCAACAGGCTGTCCTTTATAGGATGATGTTCCTACTCTGCCCATGGAGAACCTACCACTCTAATTGAGGTTTTCATGCCAACCTCTGTCTGTCCATGTGATCTAATCTCATTATTTGAAATGTAAGGAATTTAGTTATTTCGTGTGGTGTTTTTCTTACTCCCACCAAGCTATTGATTTAGCTGGAGGGAAGGAATAGTTAAGGGACTTTGAGAATGTCACAGATATACATGCTGCTATATTTAAAATGGATAACCAACAAAGACCTATTGTAGAGGACATAGAACTCTGCTTAATATTATGAACCAGCCTGGGTGGGATGGGGGTACGAGGGCATATGGATATGTGTATATGTATGGCTGAGTCCCTTCGTAGTTTGCCTGAAACTGTCACAATATTGTTAATCAACTGTACCCTAATACAAAATGTCTTTGGTGTTAAGAAACAATAAAATGCAAAAATAAGAATACTGAGCTCAGAGTCCAAGCTCTGAGCCACCATGACACAGCGCTTTTAGGGCAGGATTGTGTTATGTGCATTTTTATCTAGCCCCGTCTGCTGCACACCTCTCCATCAGGGAACCCAGCTCTGCCCTCTGCTTGTGGGTGTCACAGCAACAGTCTTTTTTCCAGAGTCCTTGGTTACCAGCTATCTGTGAAAGGAGCTTACAGAAATATCCAAAATAAAAACACTTAGTATAAATTTATTTTCAAGCCCATGTTTATTTCAGATCTTTGTCTAAAGAATTAATTTGGGGGTGATCTGAAGGCAAATAGTTGCACTTAAAGTGTGCAATGGGGCTTCCCAGGTGGTGCAGTCATAAAGAATCCGTCTGCCAATGCAGGAGACTCAAGAGGCACGGGTTTGATTCTTGGGTCCGGAAGGTCCCCGAAGAAGGAAATGGCAACCCACTCCAGTATTCTTGCCTGGAGAATCCCATGGACAGAGGAGTCTGGTGGGCTACAGGCTATATGACGTCTCAAAGAGTCAGACATGACTGAGAGGTTAAGCCGGCAGGCCAAGTGCACGTCTGGGACTGGTGCCACCTGGCGGGTGGTGGGGGTGGTGTGTGGACGGGTGTATGGGATCAGGAACTTGAATCCCATGGCTTCTCATTAAGATCAGGCTGATTCCTCCCTGCCAATCCACTTGGATTTTTTTTTTTTTAAATTGAGGTGTAATAAACTGCACATATTTAAAGTATGCAATTTGATAAGTTTTGACATGACATATATACATGTATACACATATACATGTATATATATATATGTATACTTATGAAGCCATCACCACAATCAAGATAATGAACATAATTTTCACCCCCCAAAGTTTGATTATGCCCTTGGTAATCCCTTCCAATTGCCCTCCTTAACCTCCTTATTCTATCCCCAGGCAAACAATGATCTGCTTTTTGTCACTATAGATCAGCCGGCATTCTCTAGCATTGCCTGTAGATAGGATACTATGGTACGTGGTCTCCAACATTTTCGGGACCAGGGACTGGTTTTGGGGTGGGGGTTGATTCAGGCAGTGATGTGAGTGATGGGGAGCGGCAGATGAAGTTTCCCTTGCTCAACCACTGCTCCCCACCTGATGTGTGGCCCAGTTTCTAACTGACCAGGGGCCAGACCGGGGTCAGAGATTCCCTCTGTAGTATATAATCTTTTTTGGTGGGGGAAGGGGTCTGGCTTTTTTTCATTCAATGTAACCATTTTGAGGTTCATCCATGTTGTTGCTTTTTTATTGCTGAGGAGCAGTAAATTGTACCATTTAATTCATTTAATTGTGGTACAATCCAACTGTTGATGGATAGTTAGGTTGTTATGAGGTTCGAGCCATTTCACATAAATTGCTATGTACATTCATGTATAACTTTTTGTACTTTCATTTTCATTTTTCTGGGGTAAATATCTAGGAATGAAATGACTGGTGTATGAATGCATAAATGCTTAACTTTTACATTCTCATCAGCAATGCGTGTTAGTTCCAGTTGCTCCACATCCCCCCACACTTGGTTTGGTCAGTCTCTTTTATTTTAACCATTCTACTAGATGTATAGTGAGTCTAGATTTTGAACTTAAAAAATTTTTTCAGTTTCCTGAGTCCTGTTCCAGACCTGGTAAATCAGAACTTTGAGGAGGGGCTTGGGGTATTGTATTTTTTAGAAAGAGAACTAGTTGATAGTCAACCAGTTCGGGGAGCCACCACTCTATACCACACCGTCTCCAGCTTCTTTGAAGGGACTCAGACAGGACTCTGACATAAGTGACGCAGGAAGGCAGTGAATGGAGTCAGAGAGAACCTTTTCTTCAAAGATGAAATGTGTCTAATTAGCTGAGCTTGTGTTAGATCAGTCATCATCGACCAGAGCTGAAGTGTCAGTTTAGAAAACTCCAATTAGAAGAGGAGAATCTTGATGTACCTGTTCTGGGTGATGTGTGCTTATGTTGCTGAAGCAAGTGATGCCACGCCAGGTGCTGCTATGAGGCTCAGTGGAACCAGCATCAGAATCTAAAGAAGAGTCAAGATGACACCGCAGGTGTTGATGGGAAGGGAAATGGGTGCAGCCACAGTGGAAACTGTAGGGAGAAGCTTCAAAAAATCAAAAATGGAACTGCCATATGATCCAGCAATCCCAATTCTGAGTATTTATCTGAAGAAAACAAAATCGATATCTCAAAAAGATGTCTGCCCCTCATGTTCACGGCAGCATTATCTGTGCTGTGCTTAGTCTCAATCACATCCGACTCTCTGCAACCCCACCGACTGCAGCCCACCAGGCTTCTCTGTCCTTGGGATTCTCCAGGCGGGAACACTGGAGTGGGTTGCCATTTCCTCCTCCAGGCAGCATTATTTACAATAGCTAAAACACAGAAACAACCCATGTCAATAGGTGGAAGTATGGGTAAAGAAAGTGTGGGCTATAGATACACAGTGGGCTTCCCAAGTGACTCATTGGTAAAGAATCCACCTGCCCGCGCAGGACGCTTGGGTTCGATCCCTGGGTTGGGAAGATCCCCTGGAAGAGAAAATGACAACCCACTCTAGTATTCTTGCCAGGAAAATCCCATGGACAGAGGAGCCTGGAAGGCTTTCGTCCATGGGGTCACAAAGAGTCAGACACGACTGAGCACACACAGCATATGTATGCAATAGAATATTACTTGTTGAAACCCCAGTTTCATCATTTGTGAATTGGGATTTTGACGCTTTCGTTAGGTAATTTGTGTGGAATGGTTTGTAAATGGAAAGTTCTCTCTAAATACTAAATAAAGGAAAATATAGCTTCTTTTGCTAAGGGCTTGTCCAGTGCTAGGAACTATGCATATGTTACCTATAATCCTCACTAGAATGTTTGTAAATACTTATCCCTAACTCCATGTATAAATGAGCAAATTGACAATCATGGAGATTTTGAATCTGTTCAACATCCCACAGCAGGTAGGCAATGGGGCCAGGAGTTGTGTATTGAGGGTATGTCTACACTGCCTGTTGGTTTGTTGTTGCTGTTTTTTAAAAAACTTAAGTATAAATGACTTACAATATTTTATTACTTCCAGGTGTCCATATAGTGATTCATTATTTTTATATTATGCAAACTAATCACCACAGTAAAGTCTGGTTTCTATCTGGCCTGGTTTCTAAATGACAAGATACATCTGAATTTTGGAGTCAGAGGATTACCTGTGTTCTTCAAATATTGGTCAGAAACAAATCTTTCATAAGAGTACACAGTTTATACAATATTGAGACAGAGGCCCAGTGAAATATTTACCATGGTATGGAAACTCTATGTCAAATCTTAGCCTTCCCCCAACATTGAGTAGGAAATTCCAAAGCTGCTTCTGAGTCAGAAACATTTTCATGTAGCTTGGTACAGGAGGAATATGAATCCAGCATCACAGGACCAGTGTGTGTACCGGCTCTGTTATTGCCCAAACTTCTGAGGTTCAGTCCTCTAACCTATAAAATGGCTGTCATAGTCTTTCTAGTAGCAGAGGTGTTATAGGGTTTAAATGAGAAAATTGAATGAAAACACCTGGCAGCTCTCGTTCTCCTTAAAAACTTAAAAATATTTTCCTGCAAAGGAGAGCAGAAGAATCTCCTCTATCATCTCATTCCAAGTTCTCGAGCCTCCAGCTGCCATGATATGTTTGCTTGTCCTGTGTAAACTACCCCAAAGCAGTTTTTCCCAGCAGTGTGTGCAGGTAATAAGATGGAAGATTCAGCCTTTTCTTAGACAGTACAATCTTTTTTCTTTCTTTTGCTAGAAATTATAGCATTTTTATAATTTTATGAAGTATAACATTCACCCACTACTCTAATTATAAAAGTTACACATAACAATAAAGCATTAAGAAAATTAATTCTGCTTTTCAAATGGGTCATGTTTTTGCTCTGTTTCCTCTAGGCTTTGTTTTTTGTTGTTGTTGCCTCATTCTTCTTGGGCTGCGTGACAAAATCTTGCAGACTGAGTGGCTTAAAAACTTACAGTAATTTATGTTTTCACAGCTCTGGAGGCTGGAAGCTCAAGCGCAAGATGCTAGTAGGGTTGGAAAGAACTGTCCCCGTGGGTTGCAGATGGTAACCTTCTCGCTGTCCTCACGTGGTCTCTCCTTGGTCCCTGCCTGCCTGGGCACAGAAGGTGGGGGGGGGGGCGGATGGAGAGAGAAAGAGTGAGCTTTCTGGTGTCTCTTCTCATGAGGCACTGATCCTGCTGGATCTGAGCCCCACCCTTACAACCTCATTTAATCTTAAGTGCTTTCTTAGAGACCCTGTCTCCAAATATAGCCACACTGGGGTTTAGGTCTTTCAGATATGATTTTTTTAGGACACATTCAGTTCATAGCATGTGTCATATACCTATGTATATATAATTGATGTTATCTAAAATAATTATGGTATGTAATATATATAATATTCGATACCATTCTTTAACCATTAACATCATATGATTTTTCTTATGCCATTAAAATTCTTGGAAAAACTTCCTATCGTGCTTAATAAAAGTACTATAACATTATTTTCACTATACCTCTGTTGTTGAGTTTTAAAGTTAATTCAAATATTCCATTAATATAAATAACACTTTATACATAAATCTATGTATATCTGATTATTTACTTTTAATTTTCTTTCTTTGAGATATTTAATATAGGAAATTGTTTTTAAGTTGCTAAGTTTTCTCACCTAAACATTTTTGTTATTAATTCCCAGTTTTATTATGTTGTCAGAGAATGTTGCTTACAAAACAATGCATAAATTTAGGAACTTATTGAAGATTTCTTTGTAACTCAGTATCAACTTTGTAAATGTTTCATGGGAACATGAAAGGAAGGTGTATTTGGTGACTGACAGGCACATCATTTGATGTATTTCTATTAATTCCCTTCTATTAATTTTATTATTTAAATTCTCTATGTCTTCACTTATTTTCTTGTTTTCCATATCTATCAAGAAATAGCTGATGTTTAGGTATTCAAAATTATGGTGTTTATCAATTTTCCTTCCAACAATTTTTGCTTTTTATAGCTTGATGCTGAGTTATTTGATATATAAAATTTTATGACTATTATGTTTTAATTGTGGACTATAATTTTTATAAATAGAAAATGACATTTTGTATTTTGTTGAATGCTTTTTGCTTGGAATAAAACCTTTTCAGAATTTAATATTGTCATTTCTGTGCTGCATTGTTTTGCACTCGCCTGAAAAGTCTTTACTCATTCTTTTATTTCACACCATTTTTTTTCTCTTTTGCTGTATGTCTATTTCTTATAAGAAGCATGTAGTAAGATTTGAATTTGTGGCGCAATTGGAGAATGTTTTTATTTTAATAGGGTAGTTAAACTCCTTACCTTTATGTCATGATTGATTGATTGATTTTTATATTTGCCATCTATTTTATGCTTTATATTTTTATGCCTCTTTGCTTTTTCTTTGTTTTCTATCTTAAGCTGTATGGAATATGTTTTATATGCTTTTGTGTTCTTCAGTGAGTTGGAAATATGTCCTATTTTAAATTATGTTACTGATTACCTTTAAGTACTAAAAACATTTAAATGTGTACTTTAAAAAGTTTTTATTATGATAGCAAAGAAAAGACATAAAATATATGTTTAGTATTGTATAATTATTAAGTAAATAACTATGTAAATGCTATCTTTTGCTTTCAACCTTTCTATATTCTTGGGCTTCCCTGATAGCTCAGTTGGTAAAGAATCTGCTTACAATGCAGGAGACCCCGGTTTGATTCCTGGGTCAGAAAGATCCTCTGGAGAAGGGATAGGCTACCCACTCCAGTATTCTTGGGCTTTCCTGGCAGCTCAGCTGGTAAAGAATCTGCCTGAAATGCAGGAGACCTGGGTTCGATCCCTGGATTGGGAAGATTCCCTGGAGAAGGGAAAGGCTACCCACTCCAGTATTCTGACCTGGAGAATTCCATGGACTATAGTCCATGGCGTCACAAAGAGTATATCCTTGTGGTTTTGATATGCTTCTTGCAAGAATGATATAGTGAAATTTTTATTTTTTGCTAAATTTTGTATAAATTTTTGTGTCTATATTCATCAGAGATATTGGCCTTTAATTTTCTTTTTTGTTGTTGTTCATAGTGTCTGTCTGGTTTTGGTATCAGGGTGATGGTGACCTCATAGAATAATTCCTCCTCTTCAATTTTTTGGAATAATTTGAGAAGGATAAGTATTAGTTGTTTTTTTTTTTTTTTTTAATATGCTTGCTAAAATTCCCTTGTAAAGCCATCTGGTCCTGGACTTTTGTTTGCTGAGAGTTTTTTCATTACAAATCCTATTTCACTAGTAGTGACTGGTGTGATCTGTGGTGGTTCAGCCTTAGACAGAGGTCAGGGATGTTTCTGATGTGCTATATGTGTGAGCACCCCAGTAATGGCTGCCCCCACTTTGCTCAGACGCCACCTGATCTGAGCTACCTCTGTGTCTCACAGACAAGTCCTCTCCTCAATGTGGAGCTGCTTTGTGAAGCAAGCTGGGCTGGACTGTTCACTAGGTTCAGGCTATGGCACATGCTGGACTGGTCTAACCTGGCTTGCCACCCATGCAGTTTTCAATCTGCCCTCTCCACAGTGCGTTGGGAGCAAGTCTGCCTGCCTTCCTCAGTACAGGCTTCCTACAGCCCCCTGTTAGTCCCACTGGCCTTCTAACCAGCCAAGGGGGCTCATTTTCTCTATGTAAGACCTCATGGTCAGGGCTCCTGATAAGTGGTCCCAACTGCTCATCTCCCCACTGCCCACATAATCTCCCTTTTCATGAGTTGGCTCAGATAGCAAAGTGTCTGCCTGTAATGCAGGAGACCTGGGTTCTATCCCTGGGTCGGGAAGATCCCTTGGAGAAGGAAATGGCAACCCACTCCAGTACTCTTGCCTGGAAAATCCCATGGATGGAGAAGCCTGGTAGGCTACAGTCCATGTGGTTGCAAGGAGTTGGACACAACTGAGCTACTTCATTTTCACTCTTTTTTTTTTCATGAATCTCCTCCTAGAAGCACAAGTCCCGATATGGTCACATGATCACTTCTCTTCCCTTTTCACTTGACTCCATGTGGATCTTTCTCACAGCCTTGATTGTACAGGAGTCTGACAGTTTTCAGTGAAAGTTGTTCTATATGTAGATGCATTTTTGATATCATTGTGGGAGAAGCTGATTTCCATGTCTTCCTATTTCACCATCTTGATCTCCTCTCCAAAATGTAATGTATATACAAAAATGCATAGGTCTTATGTGAAGTTTAACATCATTTGTCAATTATATTTACCCTTATGACCAACACCCAAGACAGGATGTAGAACATCTGAATTACTCCTCAAATTTCCTGGTACCCCTTTCAGTTTGATTTGCATCATTATGGCCAGGTAACCATTTTCTGGTTTCTTGTATGTCACATAAATGGAAAATATAGTATGTATCTTGGTGTGGTTGAAGTCTCTCACTCAAAGTGATGTTTCTGGGACTTCCCTGGTGGTCCAGTGGCTAAGACACCACGATCTCAATGCAGGGGGCTTGGGTTTAATCCCTGGTCAGGAAACTAGATCCCACACGCTGTGACTAAGAGTTCACACGCCACAACTAAAGGTTCTGCATGCCACAACTAAGACCCAACTTGTCTCCGCCTCCCAAAAAAGTGATGCTTCTAAGGTTTATCACCATTATTTAACGTGTGACTAGTTCACTCCTTTTTATTGAAGTAGCATTCCTTTCTGTGAACTTACCACGATTCGTTTATCGAGCCTCCTATTGAAGATAATTTTTTCTCCTGCTTTTTGGATTATTTGCTTTTAATTTGGAACATTTGGCCCATTTATATTTAATGAAATTACCAATATGCTTGCATTTTAATTTACCACCTTATTTTGTGGTTTTTGTTTGTTTGACCTGTTTCTTTTACTATCCTTTCTTGCATTTGTTTGGATTTATGGAGTATATTTTTTTAAAGTAACTAATTTTTCTCTCAGCCAGTTTGGAAATATTTACTCCATTTCTATTCACCTGGTGGTTATCTGAGAAATTACTGTATGTGTACTTAATTTATCAGAGTTTGAAGTTAATTGATATCTTTCATTTCCTTCTGATAGTATCAGAACCTTAACCTTTTTACCAGCTCCCTGACTTACATATTATTATTGTTCCATGTTTTAACTCTGTATTTTTTATCCCTTGAGGCATTTAACACTATTGTTTTATATAGTCAATATATAGATACTTCCACTTTCTCTATGTCGTGAATTCATTTCTTCTTTAATCTCAGTCTTTCTATCTGAGATTGCTTTCTGCCTGAAGTATATCTTGTGAATTTCCTTTGATTAAGGCCTGCTCATGGTGAATTCTCAGTTACTATTGGTCTGAAATGTCTTTATTTCATCTTTCTTTCTGAAAGATATTTTTCCTTCTTAAAAAATTTATTTATTTTTAATTGGAGGATAATTACTTTACAATGTTGTGTTGTAATATATCAACATGACTCATCTATAGGTATACATATGTCCTCTCCCTTGTCAACCCCCCTCTCACCTCTCACCCCTTCCCACCCAGAGCACTGGGTTGAGCTCCCTGTGTCATACGGCAAATTCCCACTGGCCTCTGTTTTACATATGTTAGTGTGTATGTTTCAAGGCTACTCTCTCAATTCGTCCCACCCTTTCCTTCCCCCACTGTGTCAAGAAGTCTGTTCTCTATGTCTGTGTCTCTATTGCTGCCCTACAAATATGTTCATCAGTACTATTTTCAAGAAAAAGAAATGCAAAATGGTTGTCTGAGAAGACCTTAAAAATAGCTGAGAAAAGAAGAGAAGCAAAAGGCAAAGGAGAAAAGGAAAGATATACCTATCTGAATGCAGAGTTATAAAGAACAGCAAGGAGAGATGAGAAAGCCTTCCTAAGTGAACGATGCAAAGAAACAGAGGAAAACAATAGAATGGGAAAGACTAGAGAGTTCTTCAAGAAAATTAGAGATATCAAGGAAACATTTCATGAAAAAAATAGGCACAATAAAGGACAGAAATTGTATGGACCTAACAGAAGCAGAAGATATTAAGGAGAGATAGAAAGAATACACAGAACTATACAAAAAATATCTTAATGACTCAGATAACCACAATGGTGTGATCACTCACCTAGAGCCAGACATCTTTGAGTGTGGTGTTATCACTCACCTAGAGCCAGACATCTTGGAGTGTGAAGTCAAGTGGCCTTAGGAAGCATCACCGCACGTCAAAGCTAATGGAGGTGATGAAATTCCAACTGAGCTATTTCAAATCCTAAAAGATGATGCTATTAAAGTGCTGCACTCAATATGCCAGCAAATTTGGAAAACTCAGCAGTGGCCACGGGACTGCAAAAGGTCAGTTTTCATTCCAATCCCAAAGAAAGGCAATGCCAAAGAATGTTCAAACTACCACACAATTTCACGGTTTCATATACTAGCAAAATAATTCTTAAAATTCTCCAAGCTAGGTTTCAACAATTCGTGAACCAAGAACTTCCAGATGTTCAAGGTGGATTTAGAAAAGGCAGATGAACCAGAAATCAAATTGCCAACATCCATTGGATCACAGAAAAAGCAAGAGAATTCCAGAAAAAAACATACTTCTGTTTCATTGACTAAGCTAAAGTCTTTGACTGTGTGAATTACAACAGACTGTGGAAAATTCTGAAATAGGAATGCCAGACCACCTTACTTGCCTCCTGAGAAATCTGTATGCAGGTCAAGAAGCAACAGTTAGAACCAGACATGGGACAATGGACTGGTTCCAAATTGGGAAAGGAGTACGCCAAGGCTGTATATTATCACCTTGCTTATTTAACTTACATGCAGAGTACATCAAGTGAAATGCCAGGCTGGATGAAGCACAAGCTGGAATCAAGATTTCCAGGAGAAATATCAATAATCTCAGATATGCAGATGACACCACTGTTATGGCAGAAAGTGAAGAGCAACTAAAGAGTCTTTTGATGAAGGTGAAAGAGGAGCATGAAAAAGATGGCTTAAAACTCAACTTTCAAAAAACGAAGATCATGGCATCTGGTCCCATCACTTCATGGCAAATAGAAGGGGAAATAATGGAAGCAGTGACAGACTTTATTTTCTTGGGCTCCACAATTACTGCAGATGGTGACTGCAGTCATGAAATTAAAATATGCTTGCTGCTTGGAAGAAAAGGCATGATAAAACTGACAGCATATTAAAAAGCAGAGACATTACTTTGCTTTCGAAAGTTTGTATAGTCAAAGCTATGGTTTTTCCAGTAGTCATGTATGAATGTGAGAATTAGACCATAAAGAAGGCTGAGCGCCGAAGAGTTAGTTGATACTTTTGAACTGTGGTGTTGGAGAAAACTCTTGAGAGTTTCCTTGGACTGCAAGGAGATCAAACCAGTCAGTCCTAAAGAAAACCAATGCTGAGGCTGAAGCTCTTTAGCCACTTGATGCGAACAGCCAACTCATTGGAAAAGCCTCTGATTCTGGGAAAGATTGAAGGCAGAAGAAGAAATGGGTGACAGAGGATGAGATGGTTGGATACCATCACTGACTTGATGAACATGAGTTTGAACAAGCTCTGGGAGGTGGTGAAGGATAGGGAAGGCTGGCTTTCTGCAGTCTACAGGATCGCAAGGGGTTGGACATGACTGAGTGACAGAACAAGATACGATATTTGTTTTTCTCTTTCTGACTTACTTCATTCTGCATAATAGGCTCTAGGTTCAGCCACCTCACTAGAACTAACTTGAATTTATCTTTTTCATGGCTTAGTAATATTTCATTGTGTGTGTGTGTGTGTGTATTTTATATATATATATATATATATATATATATATATATATATATGTATGTATGTATATATACCACAACTTCTTTATCCATTTATCTGTTGATGAACACCTAGGTTGCTTTCAAGTCCTGGCTATTGTACATAGTGCTGTAGTCAACATTGGGGAACATGTGCCTTTTAGAATTGTGGTTTTCTAAGGCCATATGCCCAATAGTGGGACTGCTGGGTCATATGGAAGTTTTATTCCTAGTTTTTAAAAGAAAACTCCATACTGTTATCCATATTGCGATATCAATTTACATTCCCACCAACATTACAAGAAGCTTTGCTTTTCTCCACATCCTTACCCGCATTTACTGTTTGTAGATTTTTTGATGATGGCCATTTTTTACCAGTGTGAGGTGATACCTCATTGTAGTTCTGATTTGCATTTCTCTAACAATAAGCAATGTTGAGCATTTTTTAATGTGTTTATTAGCCATGTGTATGTCTTCTTTGGAGAAATGTTTGTTTAGGTCTTCTGCCCATTTTTAAAATTGGGTTGTTTGTTTTTCTGATATTGAGCTGCTTGAACTACTTGTATATTTTGGAGATTAATCATTTGTCATTTGCTTCATTTGCAATTATTTTCTCCCATTCTGAGTGTTGTCTTTTTATCTTGTTTATGGTTTTCTTTGCTGTGCAAAAGCTTTTAAGTTTAACTAGGCCCCATTTGTTTATTTTTGTTTTTATTTCCATTATTCTATACAGTGGGTCATAGAGGATCTTGCTATGATTTATGTCAAAATGTGTTCTGCCTATATTTTCCTCTAAGAGTTTTATAATTTCTGGTCTAACATTTAGGTCTTTAATCCATTTTGAGTTTTTCTTTATGTACAGTGTTAGGAAAGGTTCTAATTTCATTCTTTTACATATATCTGTCCAGTTTTCCCAGCACTGTTTATGGAAGAGACTATCTTTTCTCCATTGTATATTCTGGCCTCCTTTGTCAAAATAAAGTGCACATTGGTGTGTGGATGTATCTCTGGGCTTTGTATTTTGTTCCATTGATATACTATATTCTTGTTTTTGTGCCAGTACCATACTGTCTTGATGACTGTAGTTTTGTAGTATAGTCTGAAGTCGGAGGGTTGATTCCTCCAGCTCCATTATTCTTTGTCAAGATTGCTTTGGCTATTTGAGGTATTTTGTGTGTCCATACAAATTGTGAGGGCTTCCCTTGTAGCTCAGTCAGTAAAGAATCTGCCTTCTGTGCAGGAGACCCCCATTCGATCCCTGGGTCGGGAAGATTGCCTAGAGAAGGAGATGACAACCCACTCCAGTATTCTTGCTTGGAAAATCTCATGGACACAGACAGGAGCCTGGTGGGCTGCCATCCACCGGGTCGGGTCGCAAAGAGTTGGACACGAGTGAGTGACTAACACTTACTTCAGTTGAGTCAGTTCACTCACTCAGTCGTGTCTGACTCTTTGCGACCCCATGAATCCCAGCATGCCAGGCCTCCCTGTCCATCACCAACTCCCAGAGTTTACTCAAACTCATGTCCATCGAGTCGGTGATGCCATCCAGCTATCTCATCCTCTGTCGTCCCCTTCTCCTCCTGCCCCCAATCCCTCCCAGCATCACAGTCTTTTCCAATGAGTCAACTCTTCACATCAGGTGGCCAAAGTATTGGAGTTTCAGCTTTAGCATCAGTCCTTCCAATGAACACCCAGGACTGATCTCCTTTAGGATGGACTGGTTGGATCTCCTTGCAGTCCAAGGGACTCACTCTCAAGAGCCTTCTCCAACCCACAGTTCAAAAGCATCAATTTTTCGGCACTCAGCTTTCTTCACAGTCCAACTCTCACATCTATACATGACCACTGGAAAAACCATAGCCTTGATTAGATGGACCTTTGTTGGCAAGTTATATCTCTGCTTTTTAATATGCTATTTAGGTTGGTCATAACCTTCCTTCCAAGGAGCAAGCATCTTTTAATTTCATGGCCGCAATCACCATCCACAGTGATTTTGGAGCCCCAAAAAATAAAGTCTGACACTGTTTCCACTGTCTCCCCATCTATTTCCCATGAACACTTACTTGCTTACTTACAAATTGTGTATTTTTTTTCTCTAGTTCTGTGAAAAATGCCATTGATAATTTGATAGGCATTGCATTGAATCTGTAGATTGCTTTGGGAAGTATAGTCATTTTCACAGTATTGATTCTTCCAATCAAAAAACTTGGTATATCTCTCCATATGTGTATGTTGTTTATGAATTCTTTCATCATTGTCTTATAGTTTTCTATATACAGCTCTTTTGTCTCCTTAGGTAGGTTTATTCTTAAGTATTTTATTCTTTTTGTTGCAATGAAGAATGGGATTGATTCCTTAATTTCTCTTTCTGATTTTTCATTGTTAGTGTATAGGAATGCAAGAGAGTTCTGTGTATTGACTTTGTATCCTGTGACTTTACTATATTTGTTGATTAGCTCTAGTAATTTCCTGATAGTGTCTTTAGGGTTTTCTATGTCATCTGCAAACAGTGAGAGTTTTACTACTTCTTTTCCAATCTGGATTCTTTTTATTTCTTTTTCTTCTTTGCTTGCCATGGCTAGGACTTTCAAAACTATGTTAAATAATAGTGGTGAGAGTAGGCACTCATTAGGGGAAATGCTTTCAGTTTTTCATCATTGAGAATAATGTTTGCTGTGGATTTATTGTATATGGCCTCTATTATGTTGAGGTTGGTTCCTTCTATGTCAGTTTTCTGGAGAGCTTTTATCATAACTGGGTGCTGAATTTTGTCAAAAGCTTTTTCTGCATGTATTGAGATTATCATATGATTTTATCTTTTAATTTGTTAATATGGTGTATCACATTGATTGTTTTGTGTATGTTGAAAAATCCCTGCATCCCTTGGATAAATCAAACTTGATCATGGTGTGATTCTTTTAATGTGTTGTTGGATTCTGTTTGCTAGAATTTTGTTGAGGATTTTTCATCTATGTTCAGAAGTGATATTTGCCTATAATTTTATTTTTTTGTGATGTCTTTGTCTGATTTTGGTATCAGGGTGATGGTGGCCTCATTTTCTTTTTTTGCCAAGAATAAATTTCTAGATGGGCATTTGCTTCCCTTCAATACATTGAAGATTCTATTTTGACTTTTGAGTGCTTTTGTTGCTTTTGAAAAGTTGATTATCAGAGTGACTGTGGTTCCTTTGAAGTAATTCATCTTTCATGATTAAAAACATTTTCTTTTTTCTCTCATGTTCCTCAGTTTATCTATGTTGGGACTAGGTGTGGATTTCTTTTTATTCACACTTTTCAGTATTTGTTTGTCTCCTTGAATCTGTGTATTGGTGTCTTTCAATAATTCTGGAAATTTCTTAGCCATCATCCTCTCAAATATTGACACTCCTCTATTCTCTCTCCCTTTCCTTGAGGAAACTTTGTTTCATATTTTAAATTATTTCTTTTGCTCCATCTAGTTCACTAATCCTCTATTTAGCTATGACTGTTAACTGTTATATTCATCCATTGTTTTTATTCTAATAAGTTCCTAGACATTCTTTTTACTTTAAAATGTATATGCTATAATATTTTGTAGCTTCCTTGCTGAGACGTATTGTAGATAACATTTATTTATTGGGATATAGTTGCTTTCCAATGTTGTGTCGGTTTCTGCTGTACAATGAAGTGAATCAGCCACATGTATACACATATACCCTCCCTCCTTAGATGCCCCACCCCCACCCCCTACATCTAAGTCACCACAGGGCACTGAGCTGAGCTCCCTGCGCTATACAGTAGGTTCCCATGAGCTATCTGTTTCACATATAGCAGTACACATACGTCACTCCCAATCTCCCAGTTCATCCCCTTCCCACTGTGTCCACCCATCCATTCTCCACGTCTGTTTCTCTACTATTGTTGTTTAGCTGCTCACTCTTGCTTTAGTTGTCAAACTCTTTTGTAACCCCGTGGACTGTAGCTTCCCAGACTCATAGGTCCATGGGATTTCCCAGACAAGAATACTGGAGTGGGTTGCCACTCCCTTCTCCAGGGGATCTTCCTGACCCAAGGATTGAACTTGCATCTCCTGCATTGGCAAGAGGGTTCTTTACCACTGAGCTACCAGGGAAGCCAATGTCTCTATTCCTGCCCTGCAAATAGGTTCATTTGTGTCATTTTTCTAGATTCCACATAAATACATTAATATATGATATTTGTTTTTCTTTATCTGACTTATTTCACCCTATATGGCAGACTGTAGGTCCATCTATGTCTCTACAAATGACTCAATATAATTCCTTTTTATGGCTAATATTCCATTGCATATATACATACCACGTCTTCTGTATCCATTCATCAGTGCACATTTAGATTGCTTCCATGTCCTGTATATCGTAAATAGTGCTGTACTGAACATTGGGGTGCATGTGTCTTTTTAAAATGTGATTTTCTCAGGGTAAATGCCTCGTAGTGGCAGTGTTGGGGTTTTTAGTTTTTTTTAAGGAACCTCCATATTGTTCTCCCTAGAAAGTGAGAGTGTTAGTTACTCAGTCATGTCTGACTCTTTGCGACCCCCTGGTCTGTCCAAGGAATTCTCCAGGCAGGAATACTGGAGGGGGTTGCCATTTCCTTCTCCAGGGGATCTTCCTAACCAAGAGATCGAAACTTGGTGTCCTGTATTGCAGTAAAGGCTATTATCAATTTACATTCCCACCAATAGCGCAGGAGGGTTCCCTTTTCTACACACTCTCTCCAGCATTTATTGTTTGTAGATTTATTGGTGACGGCCATTCTGACTGGGGTGAGATATTTAAAAACCAGTCTTTTATTTCTCAAATACAGTAAGGATAATTGAATTTTAATCTAGCTTGATAATCCCAGCGTCTAAATTTGAGGGGCTCTGTCTCTGCTCTTTGTTGTTTCTGTTGGTTTTTACTCCTTTTATCTGTTTTATAATTTTTGACTGTATGAATGTCATTGCCCTCATAAATATTAATTTTAGAGATTGTTTGAAGCATAATATGAAAGTGCATTATTTAGAGAGGATTTATTTTTACTTCTGTGGCATACCTAAGGGAAATACCAGTCTAGAACCATTTTAAATTCATGCCCTGAGGTGTTTTTTTTTCCCCCAACCAATTTATGTGAATTTCAGCTACAAATCTGCTCAAGAGCTGCTCTGATTTGTAACTTCTCAGATAAGTCTTTGTTTTCACTTTCCCCCTTATCTTCTGACCAGGACCAGAACAACCTTCCTACTGATAGTTTGGGATGGTAATTGTGAGGGGTTGGAACAGAGAGGGAGGTTGACTTCTACTAATTAACCCTTCTTGTGAAGATGTAGCCTTTTAGGAATCCCAGCTTTATGTATGGATAAATGTTGTAGTTACACCTGCCCCTTTTGTCTAGCTCAGGCACTGAAGTTTGCTGTCAAAGGTGGAATTCAAGTTGCAGAGACAGATGATTCCTGGCTCTTTCCAGTCTCTTAGACTCTGGTCTAGCAACTCCTTGGTATGCTTTCAGAACTCCTCTGCCTTTAAAGACCCTTAATAAATTCCTTTCCGGAAATTTTCTGTTGCTTCTAGCAGGAGTGTTGGTCCAAATTTTTAGCCCATCATAAGCTCACAAATAGAAGTCAATATACATATTTTGAGGATAAAAATAGCAAACAAAATAACATTTTTGACTATACATATGTAGGATAAAAAATTTGACAGACATTTTACATTTTTCTGCCATCACAATTCTATTTTCCCCTTCCCTCCCCACTTTTCCATCTGTTTTAATTAAACTGGAGTATTATGATACAGAATATTAGCTATAAAATATTTTTTATTTTTACATTGTATCTTCTCTTTCAAAATTTATTGACATTTGCATTTAATTTGCAATAATATTTAGAGCAGTTATTTAGATTTGTCATTAGTAGACTTCAGTAGTTGGCAAATAACTTTCCCCATTCTTAATTCAGTTGTATATCTTTTAAAAAATATTGAATAGACTGCATTTTAGAGAAGTTTTAGTTTACAACAAATTTGAGGGGTTGGTACAGAAATGCCTCACTACTCTCTGTCCTCACTCATGCCTGCCCCAGAGTGGTACATTTGTTGTACATTGATGAACCTCCACTTACATACCATTATCAACCAAAGACCATGGTTTACACCAGGGTTCACTCTTGGTGTTTCACATTGAATTAGTTTGGACAAATGTATGATGATGTGCACCCACAACCATAGTATCATATAGATCACTTTCAGTCCAGTTCAGTTCAGTTCAGTCGCTCAGTCGTGTCTGACTCTTTGCAACCCCATGAATCGCAGCACGCCAGGCCTCCCTGTCCATCACGTGAAAGTGAAAGAGGAGAGTGAAAAAGCTGGCTTAAAGCTCAACATTCAGAAAACTAAGATCATGGCATCTGGTCCCATCACTTCATGGGAAATAGATGGGGAGACGGTGGAAACAGTGTCAGACTTTATTTTTTGGGGCTCCAAAATCACTGCGGACGGTGACTGCAGCCATGAAATTAAAAGACACTTACTCCTTGGAAGGAAAGTTATGACCAACCTAGACAGCATATTAAAAAGCAGAGACATTACTTTGCCAACAAAGGTCCGTCTGGTCAAGGCTATGGTTTTTCCAGTGGTCATGTATAGATGTGAGAGTTGGACTGTGAAGAAAGCTGAGTGCCGAAAAATTAATGCTTTTGAACTATGGTGTTGGAGAAGATTCTTGAGTCCCTTGGACTGCAAGGAGATCCAACCAGTCCATCCTGAAGGAAAAAAGTCCTCGGTGTCCATTGGAAGGACTGATGCTAAAGCTGAAACTCCAGTACTTTGGCCACCTCATGCGAAAAGTTGACTCGTTGGAAAAGATCACTTTCACCCCCCACCTAAAAATCCTCTATATTGTACCACTTCCTCCCTCTTTCTCCCTTAACCTCTGGCAATCACTGTTTTTTTTTTTTTTCTTTTTTTTTTTAACTTTCTTTATGCTTTTGCCTTTTCTAGAATGTCATGTAGTTGGAATCATACCATGTGTAGCCTTTTCATATTGGCTTCTTTCACTCAATAATATACATTTAATACTTTCCTATGTCTTTTCATGGCTTGATAGTTCATTTCTTTTTAGTGCTGAATAATATTCCATTGTCTGGATGTGATACAGTTTTTAATACATTCACCCACTGAAGGAACATCTCAGTTGCTTCCAAGTTTGGGGAGTTATTAATAAAGCTGCTATAAACATCCATGTGCTAGTTTTTGTATGGACATATGTTTTTCAACTCCTTTGGGTAAATACCAAAGAGTGTGATTACTGGATCATATGGTAAGAGTATATTTAGTTTTGTAAGAAACTGTCAAACTGTCTTCCAGCGTGGCTGTCTCATTTTGTGTTCTCAGTAGCAATGAATGAAATTTCCTGAGGCTCTACATCCTCACCAACATTTGGTGTTGTCAGTGTTCTGGATTTTGGCCATTCTAATAGGTGTCTAGTGGTATTTTGCATCTCCATGATGATGTGTATTATGGATCATCTTTTCATGTATTTATTTGTCATCTGAATATCTTCTTGGATGAAATCTTTGGTCCATTTTTAAATGAAGTTGTTTCTTGTATTGAGTTTTAGAATTCTTTGTATACTTTGGATGTGTCCTTTGTAAGATGTATCTTTTGCAAATATTTTCTCCCAGTCTGTGGCTTATCATCTCATTCTTCTGACATTGTCTTTTGTAGAGCAGAAGTTTAATTTTAAGGTAGTCCAGCTTATCAGTTTTTTATTTTATGGATCATGCCTTTGGTGTTTTATCTACAGTTATTGACATACCCAATGTCATCGAGGTTTTCTTTTATGTTATCTTCTAGGAGTTTTATAGTTTTGCATTTAACATCTAGGTCAATAGTCTGATTTGAGTTAATTTTTGTGAAAGGTATGAGGTTTGTGTCTAGATTTTTATTTTTGTATGTGGATATCCAGTTGTTCCAGCAGCATTTGTTGAAAAGGCTAAATACAGTCTTGTCTTTGCTGCTTTGTTAAAGGTCAGTTGACTATATTAATGTGGGTCTATTTTTGAGTTCTCTTTTCTATTTTCATGATCTGTGTTCTATTCTTTTGCCTATGCTTCACTGTCTTGATTACTGTAGCTTTATAGTAAGTCTTGAAGGTGGGTAGTGTTAGTCTTCCAACTTTGTTCTTTTCCCTCAATATTGTGTTGGCTGTTCTAGGTCATTTTCCTGTCCATATAAACTTTAGAATCAAAATAACTTGCTGGGATTTTGATTGGGATTATGTTAAATCTGTAGCTCAAGGAGGGAAGAACTGACCCCCCACCACTCTGCCTCATACTCCTAGTGGCTCTTCTCCATTTCCTCTTACCTTTGAGGCAGTGGAATGAACATACTTTACAAAGACAAGGTAATTCAAGGGTGAATGTTGCCCCCATTGTTGCCACACATCTTTCCTGCATGTCCTTGTGGGACATGGACCAGAAATTGAAACTCCAAACCCCCAACTCAAGCTTCCTTCCCCAGCACTGTGTTGTGTTAACACAGTAGGTTTTTTTTTTTTCAACTGTAGAAAGATCTGAGTAAATAGTGTTTCTCTTTTTATGATAAATCATTCTCAATTCCTGTTATGTTTAAAGAAATAGAGAAAGGGAATAAGGAAATAAGGAAGAAAGAAGTTTAAAGCACTTAAAATATTGCCTGGTTGGAAGTCCTAACCTATATCTTCCTTCATTTGTCTCTAAATATAAAATTACAAGGTTGCAGGATGCAAAATCAATATTCAAAAGTCAATTGCTTTCCTATGTACCAGCATACCAACAGGTGGAATTTGAAGTTAAAAACACAACATCATGTACACTGGCACCCTAAAAAAATTAAATTATTGTTGTTGTTCGGTTGCTAAATCATGTCTGACTCTTTACAACCCTATGGACTGCAGCATGCTAGGCTTCCCTGTCCTTTACTATCTCCTGGAGTTTGCTCAAACTCATGTCCATTGAGTTGATGGTGCTATCTATCCATCTCATCTTCTGTTGTCCCCTTCTCCTCCTGCCCTCAGTCTTTCCGAGCATTGGGGTCTTTTCCAATGAATTGGCTCTTCGCATCAAGTGGCCAAAGCATTGGAGTTTCAGCTTCAACATCAGTCCTTCCAGTGAATATTCAGGATTGATTTCTTTTAGGATTTACTAGTTTGATCTCTTTGTAGCCCAAGGGACTCTCAAGAGTCTTCTCTAGCAACACAGTTCAAAAACATCAATTCTTTGGTGCTCAGCTTTCTTATGCTCCAACTCTCACATCCATACCTGACTACTGGAAAAAACCATAGCTTTGACTATATGGATCTTTGTTGGCAAAGTGATGTCTCTGCTTTTTAACATGCTGACTGGGTTTGTCATAGCTTTTCTTCCAAGGAGCAGGCATCTTTTGATTTCATGGATACAGTCACCATCCGCAGTGATTTTGGAGGCCAAGAAAATAGCGTCTGATATCCTGCCGTCCCTGAATGCCAGAACTTCAGCCCAGAATCCAGAACCGAGAAACACCAATGTCTGGGTTTTGCACCAGCATAAGGCAGCCATGGGGTGTGGGTGTGTGTCCACATTTCACAGAATGGGTGGCCTGGGGATCAGGGAAGGGTTTGACACATTGAATCCTAGGGAGCTTCAGAAAGCAGGACAGGCAGGGATTCTAAGCAAGTATCAGCATCTAAGAACTGGGCAGTGGAAACCAGAAACCAGAGAGAATCCTGGAGACAAGAGTGCAGGGAGAAGAGACCTCAGAGGAGCCTACGCTGGCAGGAACCTTGGTGTGCCAGGTTGATTTGGAGAGGAAGGAAGGCAAGCCAAACAGAAAGAGGCCCTTGAAAAACAGTCAAGATGGGAAGACAGTACCAGCTTGAGAAAACACAGGGGGGAAAAATGTGTGTAATGATTTAAACTGCATTTGCACAGTGGCAGCGTCTGCCTGAGAGCAGAGAGGGCTGTAATTGAAGTTCCAGAAGCATGGAGACATTTAGTGGAAGATTAAACTCAGGGAACGTTGTATTTGTAGAAGGAACAAGGCAACTGGCCTGGGGGTGGGGATAGTGATGGGCCTCTGGCTACCGCCACTGAGTGGCGACCAAATAGCAGATATTTCCTTTGTCCTCAAAGGCTGGGCTCTGCCTTAATCCCAAAGACAAACACCTTCCTCATAGTAACACCACATCCCAGCTCACAGGTGAGGAGGGGACACATCCAATGGAGGACTTGTGTGTCCCACCTCTCCCGGGAGTCATCAGTTGTCTTTTGGGGCTGGGCTGCCTGCTGATTCCTTTAGCAAAAAAAGTAACCAGTGACCGCATGATGGGTGGATGTACGGGTGAGTGCTTATGAAGGCCACTGAGGTTCCTGCGAGCCATGGTGGACGCTCATTACATGACCAGCTGCCTCCCTGCCTGCTGCTCAGTCTGGGATGTCAGGCTGTCCATGGCAGTAACCTGGCCTTTGCTTCGTGTCTGCTTCCTCTGGAGTGGCAGGGCTCAGCCTCTCTCCTTTCTGGGTTGGGAGGGCGGTCCGTGAGGGCCTGGAAAAGCAAGGCGCTGGAATTTTTTTTCATTCACAGGCCAGAAAGCAGAGAGAAATGGGGTAAGCTGTTGTTTGTGCCTTGGCTACCAGCCTATACCAGGCTTAGGGTTTCTCGTGATAGACCTTGATGCCAACAAGGTGGGTTCCTTGATGCACAGGACTCACATAGACCCACCAAGATTCCTTGTGAGGCGGGACCTACATGGTACAGGCCAGAACTTCTTTCTGTATCTGGGTTCTCTGGTGCCTGGTCTCCCCTCTGCTTCTCCCAGGAGCAGCAGGCCTCAGCTGATACCCTTCTGCTTGGTACCCAGGGCAGCACAGAAGGTCCTGGTCTAAGACAGAGCTCTCCTGTGACAGCAGTGGGCAGGTGCCTCCTCTTCTCTCTTCTTCTGTCCTCACATTACCTGGTGCAGAAGAGGAAATTAGGCAAGCCACCATCATAGATTTATTTTGATTGCACAGAAGACTCTTCATTTGCACATAGTAGAGTAATACAAGCAATAGCCAAATGCATTGTAAGTATATTTTTCTTAAGATAGACATATCCTGGTTTTAGATAGAAATATGACATTGGTGCCTCTTGATCCATGAGGTCCCTGATGATCAGAAGGAGCAGGTGGGGCCTTCCGCATCTGATACCAGAGGGGCCTAGAAGGTTGTATGGTTTTCCACAGTCTCCCCTCTCTGCCTGCCACAATGCTTGTCATTCCTACAGAACCCATTCCCTTAGATTTAAGGAACCAATGCTACTTTAAAAAATGTAAATGTTGTCTGGGAAGGGCAACAGATTAAGCCATAATTCACATTGGTTTACATTAATTTATCAAGTTAGCACTAGTCTCCTATGAGTGCTTGGAAGAAATAGAGATGGGTTTTGATTAGGGCGGGGGAGGGGAGTGGAGGGGGATGGCTGGTAAGTGTGGTCCTCCAACAGCAGGGATGGCCTGAGGGCACCGACTGTCAGGTTCCGGGATGAAGTGGATGCAGAGCGAAGAGCAGGGACCCCAGAGCCAACTCCGATGCAAGTGATGTTTCAGGGACCAGCCTATCAATCACACACATAGAGGAAATGCTTTATGTGGTTGTCCCCTGATCTCCACATCTGTTTAATCTCCTCTGCCGAAACCAAGCCTTATCTGTCTTTGCGCCAGTTCTTCTGATTCTTTTCTACACACGAGTAGCAATGTCTTTAAGCCAAGGCCCAAGTCATTTTTATTAAATTGCAGAATGGCTGGGTTGTTTTGTTGAATGTGGTTGAAATGAAGAGTGCAACCCAGGTTTCTGTGAGTTCTACCAGATGGGGGAACAAATGGGCCGTTTGCTTTTCATGAGCTCAGGCTTCCACCTGCTAGCGCAGGGCCCCCAGCCCAACCCAGTGTCTCAGACAGGGTGGGTGGGAAGAGGAAGAGGCCACAGAGCAGCTTGGTTACTTGGGCCCCCTATCTGCTTGGGGCGCCCTTTCTTATCCTCCTTGGTGGGCAGATCTGTCCCCTGGGAAAGTTGTGGGTGCATTAAGAGTTGAGGAGCTTCCAGGGAAAAGAGACCTCGACCCCAACCCCTTCCCTTTTGATGTTCAATGTAATGAGAGCTTCTCTGATGCCCTCCACTGAGGTTGTTAGACCAGAAATTTAAAAAGTCCTGAGGGAACTTGCTGTGAGGGTGGAGGGTTGGAGGACCTGGGCTCAACTCCCAGGACTTGGGTGCATCTCGAACTCCCTTCCACACTATCCCCTCTTTACATCAACACTCTTCAACCCAAGCCAGGCTTGGTCCCTCTGCCTGTGCGTGGTGAAGAGGGGCTGAAAACCAGCATGCATGAAGTAGACACCGCTAAGCTCAAGCGGATCCTCAGCTCCTGCTGGTGCTCCTGCCATGCGGTCTTCTTTATTAAGAATTTACTCTTCGAGTCTGTAAGATTCTTTCTGCCTCTTGCTCACTCTTTCCTTAATGTCCAAAAACTCTCCTCCATCTTGTTCACTGACAAAACACACCTTTCATTTTTCCAAGGAAACAGTAGAAGAAATCAGAGGAGAAGTGTATCTTTCCAGCACCAAATTCATGAACCCACTTGCTTCTGAGAGACCTGAACTCAGCCCTGCATGGAGCCTTACGCTCTGCCTCCCTCCTGTAGCAAGGATGAGAAGTCCCTGCTTGATGGAGGGTTGACACCTCCAGCTATAGGCTAGACCCCCTTCTCTCTTGCCCACCCAAGGATGCTGTGTCCTCCTTTATTCCTTCTCTCTTATATGATTGATTAGTTTTTTCCTCCTGGCCTACAGATATGCTGTAATTCTCACTCCATCCAACAACAACCTGAGACAGTCCTGGCCTCTGTGTAACCCGGCTCCCTGTCCCCATCACTCTCTATTCCTTACTTGTCTTGAGTGTACTTTTATCTCTGTTCATTCATTTTCTGTCACTGCTTTCTCTATGAAGTTAGATTCCAAGTGGCCAAAGTGCCTAAAAGAGTATCTAGGATAAATGCTTAATAAAATGTCCTGAATAAATAATAAATACATGAATATAAGAAAAGTAGAAAACTCCAAAATTTTGAGTACACCCTAACCACAAGGGGATAGTCGAGTGTTCAGAGAGAATGTGAAAGGCAGGATGCCACATCACGACATTAACTACTAGGTAAAAACTATGGGTGCTGGAACCCTAATGGGTGATAACCAGGTGGTTCTACCTCAGGAATCAGAAGGCAAAGCAGTGGAAGTTGAACCAATGAGCAAGTGTAAGTGCCGCCCCCCCCCACCCGCCATAGATGTCTCCCCTTTATGGTGACTTCCAGTGCAGCTCTTCCCTATCCTCCTGTTATCCTTTCCCAGCAGGCTCCTCAGACTCAGGGGGCTCCTCAGACCCTCATGGGGTAGGGCTTCTGGCAGGCTGCCCCTATGAGTCACTAGATATTCCAAACAAACTGCAGGCCAGCAGTGCACTCAGCCTTGAGGCATGCTAGAAGCTTGCAATGGCAACAGTCCAAGGCCCCTCAAAAGAAAAGCTGTTGCACCTGTAGTGACAACAGCGGAATATTAGGTTAGACCTTCTCCAAGTTATAGCAAGGGTGTTCTGGCTTCTTGAAGGATGTTGGCATTTTTGTTTCCATTTTAAGTGTGTGCATTTGGCCCCTTCCCAGTACATTCTTTGGAGTCCCAGGTTAGCAGAGAATAGGAGGACAACACATAATCCAGATAAAGATGGTGGAAAAGTTGTAGAAGGCAGCCCCTCAAGACAATGGGATGGTGCACAATGCTTCTCCCAACCCATAGGTTCTGGGCAGGTTAGGCCCAGGGCAGGAGATGGCCTGAGGGAACTACAGATTCTTGGGGAAAGAATTAGATGAGATCTGAGTTCTTCTGGCCTCCCATTTCAACAAGCCTACAAAATAAAAATGATAATGGTGAGCATAGACCCATAGTCCCTGAGCCCTGTGAAGATGGGTAGAAAGTTGGTCTCTTTATCATTGTAACATCCACTGGCATAGTATCTCACACACTGTAGGTGCTCAATAAATATTTATTAATTTAATGAATATAAGAAGTTATTCTAATACTGAATTCATAGACATGGAGTAGGAATACAGTACACATGTAAAAATATGCTTATTTTTTGCATAGATGAAAATGACCTTGAGCCAAAAATACACCCCTCTGGAATCTCTAGATCAGATTGGAGGGAGGGAGAAGAAGCATTCTCGTGAGCATCCCAGGCCTGTTGTCCCCTGAGTTGGGGTCTGGGGCAAGAGGAGGGAGATATAAGGATTATAACTACAACAGCAGAGACTCAAAGTCTTTCTGGCTATAAAACTCCTTTGAAGTTCTAAGGGAAGTATGATGTGAATGCCCAGGAATATGAACATATACACAGAAGAAATATGGATGGGCAGTAAAAAAAAATATCAACTATGACCTTGTCATGAATTATAGAAACAAGAAAGTTTGTATCTGCGCATATTTTTTTGTCAAATATATGATAATCACTGGGCTGTGCTTAGTCGCTCAGAAAGTCGGACATGACTCAGTAATCCCTGATTTCCTTTATCTTCTCTTCTTCCTTTCTTCTACAACAATGTTCCTCAGCCTTGCCACTCTTGACATTTTGGGTCAGACAACTCTTCGTTAAGCTGCAGGAGGTTCTGTAGACTTTTAATAGCATCCCTGGCCACTACATCTATTTCTGCTTTATTGACTATGCCAAAGCCTTTGACTGTGTAGATCACAATAGACTGTGGAAAATTCTGAAAGAGATGGGAATACCAGACCACCTGACCTGCCTCTTGAGAAACCTGTATGCAGGTCAGGAAGCAACAGTTAGAATTGGACATGGACCAACAGACTGGTTCCAAATAGGAAAAGGAGTACATCAAAGCTGTATATTGTCACCCTGTTTATTTAACTTATATGCAGAGTACATCATGAGAAACACTGGGCTGGAGGAAGCACAAGCTGGAATCAAGATTGCCAGGTGAAATATAAATAACCTCAGATATGCAGATAACACCACCCTTATGGCAGAAAGTGAAGAGGAACTAAAGAGGCTCTTGATGAAAGTGAAAGAGGAGAGTGAAAAAGTTGGGTTAAAGCTCAACATTCAGAAAAGTAAGATCATGGCATCCGGTCCCATCACTTCATAGCAAATAGATGGGGAAACAGTGGAAACAGTGGCTGACTTTATTTTTCTGGGTTCTAAAATCACAGCAGATGGTGATTGCAGCCATGAAATTAAAAGACACTTACTCCTTGGAAGGAAAGTTATGACCAACCTAGATAGCATATTAAAAAGCAGAGACATTACTTTGCCAACAAAGTTCCGTCTAGTCAAGGGTATGGTTTTTCCAGTGGTCATGTATGGATGAGAGAGTTGGACTATAAAGAAAGCTGAACGCCGAAGACTTGATGCTTTTGAACTGTGGTGTTGGAGAAGACTCTTGAGAGTGAGTCCCTTGGACTGCAAGGAGATCCAACCAGTCCATCCTAAAGGAGATCAGTCCTGGGTGTTCATTGGAAGGACTGATGTTGAAGCTGAAACTCCAATACTTTGGCTACCTGATGGGAAGAACTGACTCATTGGAAAAGACCCTGATGCTGGGAAAGATTGAGGGCAGGAGGAAAAGGGGACGACAGAAGATGAGGTGGTTGGATGGTATCACCGACTGGATGGACGTGGGTTTGGGTGGACTCCGGGAGTTGGTGATGGACAGGGAGGCCTGGTGTGCTGCGGTTCATGGGGTCGCAAAGAGTCGGACATGACTGAGCAACTGAACTGAACTGAACTGGCTACTACCCACTAGGTGCCTATAGCGCCCCCTAGTTGTGACCCTCAAAAATGTCCTCAGACTTGCGGAGATAAACTGCCCGCAGCTAAGAAGCTCTGCTCTGTTTTTTAATATGAGGAGTGTTGGTCCTAGATATCTTGCCAGCCATAGAAGGACTATATTGCCCGGAGATCCTGGGCTTGAGGGGTTACAGTGACCTTCACCGGTGTCTCCAGCAGCAGTCTCTTCTCATTTGGGGCTCTAGCTGTCTCACTGTGATTCCAGCTTCATGAAAGTGCTTCTGCCTTATGGTGATAGAACGCTGTTTTGATCAACTTTATTGATTTGGAGGATCAGATAGCCACCAGTTCATGATGGGCAACTCAGGCCACATGGTTTCTCGCTATTTCCTGGTTGACTGTTTAGTCTTTGCAGATGCCAAGTAACAAGCCAGGAATGGCTTCTCAAAAGGAGAAGAGATGTCAGCAAGGAGGGCATGTCCTTGTTCCCACGTCCCAGAGGTCTGTGCTGTGATCCTCCTGTTGGGCTTCCAGAGGCCCCATAAAGCCTCCTGCTTTGCCACAGATGCTTTGAGCAAGGCTGGGTCTGTGTGGCTCAAAACCCCTCAATGGAAGGACAGCTTGTCCCTTGCCACTCTGGTCTGGACCCACTCACAGCTCCTAGCCTTGCTGCTTCTTTGGTAACCTGCCAGGGAAGCATGCCTGTTGCGATACCTTCAGTCTTCACAACCCAGAGAAGCTCAGGGTTATCACCTGTGGATCATTAGAGGAACAAAGAACTACATCCTCATCTGTTTCCCTCCTCACGGTCAAGGGCAGTCCCTCCTGGGAGCTGAGACTTTCTGTAGAGGTTTCTTTGGGGAGCTGTGGAATGCTAATCACTGCCTCAAAGGGAAAACTGGCAGGCAGAGCTCTGCTGGATATTTTCCCAATGCCTCATTCATGCTTCAATCAATTATTAGCATTTGCTTTCTCCAAGTGGTTAATTAAGCACAGATATTGTATCTGTATGTTTCAGTGCCCGAGTTGTCACAGCACCTAATTTGCAGGAAAACATAGCTGGGTTCCCTCTTCCCAGCTTTCTATGTGCAGTGGGTGACTCCTTGGCCACTCAGGGATGTGCTTTTCTAAGTATTAAAAGTGAACAAAAGTATAGATAAGAACCCTCTAGTCAACCTTCCTTGAAATCAGGGAATCCTTCTCTACATCTCTCAGCATCCCTGAAGATGCCTAGAGGAGCCACAAGAAATTATAAGGAGAGAATGCATTCCATTGTTGGGGAACGTCAGGTGTTAGATAGCTCTCAGTTGCCAGCTTATTCCCTCCTAGGTATTTTAGTTTCAATCAGGAGACCTTGGTTATTGTCTTAAGGTCCCAAGAGCTTACTTCCCAAAGATACGTTTAACTGAAACTAAAAGATCTTCCTTTAAAAAATAGACCTCCTTATTAAAAACCAAAACACATAATGAAAAAAAACACAGAGATATCAAACAAAGCCCAATCATTGGAGCCTTGAGTAAGAAATATCTTTTGATCCATCCTAAATTTTCCTGTTGTAATTTAAATCCTTTTGGATTGTGAACATAACTTTGGAGCTTCTGGCCATTAATTATTTTCATTTGCAGATGAGAAACGCTTGGTCCAGGAAGGTTAAGGAACTCATTCAAGTGTATACAGAAAGTCTTAGGGCTAGGATTTGAATCTTGTTCTGCTCGGAGACAGAGCCTACATGTTATGTGTCATTTCATGTTAGTGGGGAGCCTCTGACAGGTGAGATTCTATGAATGACTACTTTCTGAAAATCAAAGAGAGAATCTTAGTTGTTTGAGCAAATTTTCTTCTCTACTCTTAAATCAGAACTATATGAATCATCTGTATTTGCTAGAACAAAGAAACTCTCATTTCCAGATTGTTCACTGAGTTTTCTCTCCATCTGACTTTCTCTTGCTTGTGACTTTTTTTGTTGATGTTTGATGAAAACTTGCTCTAAGCTCAATCTTTTCCAAGGGTTTGTCTTTGAATGTATCAGCTAGAGTTCTGATACAGGAACTCGGATAGAGTTCCTAGATATAGGAACCAACCCTATATGTTTGTTTCAAGGCCTTGGTTTGTACTGGACACAACCAGTTTCTAGAATGTGTGGGACCCTCCCAGATCAGTAAGAAAGCACATTCAGATCACCCCTGACAAGGGCATCAAGAACCCACTCAGCATTGTCTATTCTGCTGTTTGTTGTTTAGTTGCTCAGTTATGTCCAACTCTTTTGTGATCCCATGGACCGTAGCCCGCCAGGCTCCTTTGTCCATGGGATTTCCCAGGCAAGAATATTGGAGTGGATTGTCATTTCCTTTCTCCAGCAGATCCTCCTGACCCAGGGATTGAACCGACATCTCCTGCGTTGGCAGGCAGATTCTTTACCGCTGAGTCACAAGGAAATCCCAAGTGTCTACTTGCTGTGCTGTGTTTAGTTGCTCAGTTATGTTCAACTCTTTACAACCCCATGGACTGTAGCCCACCAGGCTCCTCTGTCCATGGGGATTCTCCAGGCAAGAATACTAGAGTGGGTTGCCAGTCCCTTCTCCAAGGGATCTTCCCAACCCAGGAATTGAACCAGGGTCTCCTGCATTGCAGGGAATTCTGTACCAGCTGAGCTACCAGGGAAGCCCAAGTACCTACTTACTGTGTACTAAATATCATGGTACCGTGAAGATTTCACATCAGTACAGAGTTGCAGCAAATATCTTTGGCAAGTACATGGAGGTATAAATCATGTATTGTAACTAACTTAAAAATAGAGCAAAAAGAAATTTTTAATAAGCGGTTTTGCCAGTGCATCAAATATCTCAGGCTCCAGAAGAATCCATTAGTTCTGAAGGTCTCTTCAGAGATATATATCGATATCTACATATCTCTAGAGATATGTAGCAACTGTCTGGGAACATCAGTAGCCTGAAAGAACAGTCTCATCACGCCTTGTTGAGTTTTATGAATGTCCATGCTCCTGCATGATGACTTTGAGACCTCTCCCAGGGACCTGTGCTTTTATTGCCCATGTGCATGAATTTGATGCTTCCTTAATAATCCATACGTGTATATAAGACCATCTGTTGAGCACTTGCTTACCTAGGCACTTTTGACACACATATACTTCATCTTCCCAGCATCCCCATGAACTGTGAAAGTGTCAGTCACTCAGTCATATCTGACTCTTTGCAATCCTGTGAACTGTAGCCCACCAAGCTCCTCTGTCCATGGGATTCTCCAGGCAAGATTACTGGAGTGGGTAGCCATTCTCGTCTCCAGGGGATCTTCCCAACCCAGGGATCAAACCAGTCTCCTGTATTTTCTCTGCTTTTCATATGAGGAAACTGAGGCACAGAGGTTAACTAATTTGCTAAGGTCACTTGGTAAGTGGCAAGGCTGGATTCAACCCTGCGTTGGCTTAACTCTTTTCTTCTCCTTCCTTCTTTCATGCCCCTAGATGATTGATCGATTCCAGGAACCCCATGGTTGCCAGCTCTAGACACTCACACTTACTCTCTAGTCATCAACAGCTGCATTTCTCTTGGGTTGCTCTGGTGAAAGTGACTACCTAGCACCATCTCTCCTGGCGCACTGGTCCACCCAGGAGAAGTGGGGTTCAGAGCTGTGCTTTCTCTGGACAGAGACCCCCCAGGGCTCTGCTGTGGGGGCAACTGTCTTGTGGTTGGATATGCAGTCCATTGTGACTGCAGTGAAATCTACAAGATGTCTGCAGCCAGCGCAAGGCCCGTGACCTCAGCTCAGTGCCTGGTTCTGACTTCTCCCCAAGAGAGGCAGGATTTGTGGGGAGGGGAGTGGTTGGAGAGAGGAGGAGTGGACCATGTTATTTCCTGCAGAGTCTACTGCTAGCTCTTGCTTCCTACTGTCTCAGCTGAATGACATTTGTACCAGCTGCTCCCAAAAGGAGTCACTTTGGCGAAATGTCACAGGCTTCAGCATGAATGATCCTTCTCCATCCTTCACTTCTCTCCCTGCCGCCTCCCGTCCACCCCTCAAGTGCCTTTTTTATTCTGAAAGGACACCGCCTAGAAATTCAAGTGCAGGAAAAAGTAATTACATTTTCTCTTCAGGTCTGCCTCTCAAAAAGCCTCCAAAGCATCTCTGGCTGAAACACAGGGATTATTCCAGAGGGAAAATGTTATTAGCCGCAGCTTTGCCTGCATCCCTCTCTGGGTTTCACTCCCCACTTTTCTCCCATGCTAAGGCCAATGATGACAACATGGTTGATTGCTGCTGTCTGCCTCCCTTCCTTGCCACCTTGGGAGGGCTGAGGCCGTCTCCCAGTGGAGGTCAGTCGTCTCATTCAATGTCACCCAAGTAGTAAGTGGTGGGCTTACCTGGAGTCCCAGCAGAGCCTCTGCAACTCCAGAGGTATGTTCGTAATAACTCTGCCATGTAATTGCAGAGCCAAAAATTGGGAAACGTTATCTGACAAAAGACTTGCTTTTCCTGATTTATTGCTTTTTTCAAAATTTTAATGTGAAAACCCATTTGAAGTTACCAAAATGAAATCACATGTTGTCATGTGTTTAATATAATTACCATCGTTACAGGAATAAGTTGTGTATGATTGGAACTATTCCAGGAAACCCAGCAAACAGAGTTGCTATTTGGTGGAAATTACACTTGGCCAGGAGTTAGCAGTCCCAGATTCCGGTTCAGGTTTAGTCTTAACTAACTGTGTGATCTTGGTTAATTTATGTCACCTCTCTGTACCTTGTTGTTTTTGGTTGGTAAAATGAGAATGTAACTGATGGGTTTTACATTGTTATACTTGACTCAGCCTTGAAATTTTGAAATGGGAACTGTGAGGCCTCTGTATTTATTTGTGTGTTATATGTATCTATATGTGTTGTAAATATATGGTATTACCAAAATAAGTTCGTAAAAGAGCTCTATTTAATTGGCTTAAATGAGCTCAAGCACTTGTACAAATACTCAGAAATATAATACTAACTAGAATAAGTTTTGGGTGGTGTCCAATTCCTGGAAATCCCCTCCCCTTCCCCGAAATAGTTGGAATAATTCTCCCACTCATTAGCTTATGAAATCATCCAGTCTGTAAAAATAAACTACCCCATATTTTGAGGCCTCACACCTTCTGAGATGGCCTACACTCTTTCTGCCAGTGTATTTCTCTAGATAATTATATTTCTTACCTATCATTTTACCTCTCACTGAATTCTTTCTGTGATGAGGTATCAAGAGCCTGGACTTCATTAAGTCCTGACACCAGGTGTGTGATCTCAATTAAAAGACTGTGGGTTCAGGTCCCAATCTGCAGTACACAGCTTCAAGAGGACTGAATCAGGTGATGTCCCAGGACCTCCCATGCACTGGTGTTCATGACCTTGTAATTCTAGGTGCTGACTTCATTTTTTGAACAGTTAGCAATACATACATGAGATTCTAACTTTAGAAATGATTTGACTCCTCTTCTACTCTGGGTGAATCTTGGCAACACAGGAGTCCAGTCCTTTGCCATCTGGGACCCTCTCTCATTCCCTAGGAAGTCTACTTTCTTTTTTGCCAGACTGAACTCAGGGAACTTATTTTTCTGTTTTTTTCCTGTAAAATGATCTCTTGGATTTGCCTCCCTGCTTGTTCCTTGCCCTCCTTTCAGACTAGATGCCCACCTCCTCCTTCTCTCAACCCCTCCCCCAGTCTCCTCCTCTCAACCCTTCTTCCCACCCCCCACTCACCCCAGTCTCCTCCTGCAGCTCCCACATCTTGCCTCTACCTACGTCTTGTCTCTTACTCTGTCTTTCATATTTCAATCTCTGCGCTGGCTCCTTCCTCTCCACATAAAACACAGGCTTAGCTCTCCCTAAACTGAAAGGAGATAAACAGCCTCCAGCTCTGCTGTCTCTGCCACAGTTGATAAAATTCTCTCTATCCTCCTCAGGGCTCCCTTCTCCTTGCTGCCCGCTAAGCCATTTAAATTGCCTGCCCTTTCCACTGCTGAACTGTCTGCTTGAAGAGAACCAGAGAGAGCCAGTTCCTAAAGGCCAACAGCACTTCCCTTCACTCTCCCTGCCTTTCTGCAGCACTGTCGTTCCCACCTTTCTGGAACTGTCTCACCTGGCTTCAGGTTCACTACACTATCTAACTCGGTCTCCTGCACTTGCGGAGGTTCTGACTTTGACTCCTATTCTCCTTTCTCAGAGATTGCATCTAAACGCATTTAGCTTCCACTAAATCTCTTCGATATTTTTGACACCAAATGTCCCCAGACATCTTTACTTGGCTGTTTCTTCGTCGCCTTTCTCAACATGTTTGGGTTTATCAGATGATAAAGAATCTGTCCGCAATGTAGGAGACATGGGCTCGATCCCTGGTTGGGGAAGATCCTCTGAGGAAGGGAATGGCAACCCACTCCAGTGTTCTTGCCTAGAGAATTCCATGGACAGAGGAACCTGGTGGGCTACAGTTCAGGGGTCACAAAGAGTCCACAAGAGACTGGGCCAGACCTGTCTTTGCGTGTCTGAGTGTCTCCTGTAGAGGCACGGGTCAGCAGTGACCTGCCATGGGGACAGGGGCTCAGGCCACTGCAGACCTGGGAGGCACAGAGTGGGACGTAAGTCCTCTTGGAGGAGGTCACCATTCACTCCACTATAGAACTACCAAGCAGACGACCCACAAACTGGAGAACAATTATACCAAAGAAGTTCTCCCACTGTTGCAAAAGGCTCACAACAAATTTCCCAACCTGGAGATCTGGCAAAGGGACTGAGAACCCCCAGGGAATTTGACTTGGAAGGCCAGTGGGATTCGATTACAGATCTTCCACAGGACTAGGGAGAAAGACTGTTGGAGGGCACAAACAAAACCCAGGAAAAAGGCAGAGTGACCCCACAAGGGACTGGGCCAGATTTGCCTGTGAGTGTTTGGGAGTCTCTGGTGGAGGTGTGGGTTGACAGTGGCCTGTTGTGGGGTCAGGGGCACTGACTCCAACAGTCCTGGGAGCCACAGCATGCTGGCATAAGTCCTTTTGAAAGAGGTTGCCCTTGGCACCATTATCCCTACCATAGTTTGGCCTCAGGCCATATTACAGAGGGGAGCACAGCCCCACCCACCAGCAGAAAACTGGATTAAAGATTTACTGAGCATGGCCCCGCCCACCAGAGCAAGACCCAGTTCTCCCCACAGCCAGTTCCTCCCATCAGGAAGTTTCTACAAGCCTCTTATCCTCATCCATTAGAGGGAAGACAGAATGAAAATCACAATCACAGGAAACTAACCAAACTGACTGCATGCATCACAGCCTTGTCTAACCCAATGAAACTATGAGCCATGCCATGTAGGGCCACCCAATATGGATGGGTCAGGGTGGAGAGGTCTGAAAAAATGTGGTACACTAGAGAAGGCAATGGCAAACCACTTCAGCATTCTTGCCTTGAGAACCCCATGAACAGTATGAAAAGGCAAAAAGATATGACACCGAATGATGAACTCCCCAGGTTGGTAGGTGCCCAATATGCTACTGGAGAAGAGTGGAGCAGTAACTCCAGAAGGAATGAAGAGGCTGAGCCAAAGTGGAAATAATGCCCAGTTGTGGATGTGACTGGTGGTGAAAGTAAAGTCTGATGCTGTAAAGAACAGTATTGCATTGGAACCTGGAACGTTAGGTCCATGAATCAAGGTGGCAAAGAGCTGGTCATGACTGAGCCACTAACTTTCACTTTCAGCCAGTGAAACTTGGAAGAAAGAGGTGTCACCCAAATCTTTCAAGATGTTTACAGTGGAATTGACCATCCTTGGTCAAAAGCATGCTTCTTATCTGGATTTCCCATGGCTGTTGATTCAGTTGAGTGGGTTTGAAATCTAGTCAGTGTCTCTCCTTGCGCTTAGCTCTCACAACTTCTCATTCATCAATCACTAAGGCTGCTCTGCTTCTTGTCAGAAAGTCTCCCAAATGTGTGGCCTCTTCATACAAAGAATCCCTTTACTAGTTTTTAGTTTCCTTATTCTCTAACTCCTCCTATTTTCCTACATGCCAATCATCTTTCTAAAATATCACTTGACACATTTCACTGTCTTCTGGTTCCTGCATTCCCAATCCCTAAACAAGCTTTTCAAGCTTCCCAGAATAACACTTAAAACTCTCAGGTCAATGTCCAAAGGCATCCAAACTTTGGCCCTAGTTTATTCCTCTCTATGACAAACCTAGACAACATATTAAAAAGCAGAGACATCACTTTGTCAACAAAGGTCCACATATTCAAAGTTATGGTTTTGCCAGTAGTCATGTATGGATGCAGAGAAGGCAATGGCACCCCACTCTAGTACTCTTGCCTGGAAAATCCCATGGATGGAGTAGCCTGGTAGGCTGCAGTCCATGTGGTCGTTAAGAGTTGGACACGACTGAGTGACTTTACTTTCACTTTTCAATTTCATGCATTGGAGAAGGAAATGGCAACCCACTCCAGTGTTCTTGGCTGGAGAATCCCAGGGACAGGGGAGCCTGGTGGGCTGCCATCTATGGGGCCGCACAGAGTCGGACACAACTGAAGCGACATAGCAGCAGTGGCAGCAGCATGTATGGATGTGATAGTTGGACCATAAAGAAGGCTAAGCACTGAAGAATTGATGCTTTTGAATTGTGGTGTTGCAGAAGACTCCTTTGGAGTGCAAGGAGGTCAAACCAGTCAATCCCAAAGGAAATCAACCCTGAATATTCATTAGAGGGACTGATGCTGAAGCTCCAAGACTTTGGCCACCTGATGCAAAAAGCTGATTCACTGGAAAAGACCCTGATGCTGGGAAAGACTGATGGCAGGAGAGAAGGGGGCGACAGAGAATGAGATGGTTGGTTAACATCACCAACTCAATGGACATGAATTTGAGCAAAGTCCAGGAAACAGTGATGGGCAGGGAAGCCTGGAGTGCTTCCTGGGGTTGCAAAGAGCTGGACATGACTTAGCGACTGAACAATCTCTCCTGTGTGTCCTCCTCTCCTTAGATGAAGTGTGTATTCTTTGCCTCTCTGTGTATCTGGAGCTTGCTCCTCCTCAATCCCATGTGCTTGGGCCTCCATGAGACAGTTTCCTCATCTATAAAGTGGTAATAATACCTCCTCTGATTTCCTTAGGGTGTTATGAGGATAAAATTCACTTATCAATAAATATTTATTGGAGAGGTAAATGTTTTCTAAATTTTATGTGCCATGTTCTGGCAGTTTATGAAGATAAGTTCTGTTCCCTCCTTTGAGTTGCTCAAATAATTGGGGAAATGTATACATAAAACACCCACAGTATCTGAGTATGGGTGGAGCAAGGGTTGGCTGGCTGGTGTGTCCTGTGGGCCGAGCCTGGCCCTGGCCCTGGTCCTGATACCTGCTGAGGGACCTTCTACATCACCCTTCAGTGATGACTCCCTGTCCTCCTCATTCCCTGCAGGGCCTGGCTCTCCCTAATGTAAAAATGAATGATAATGGATGCTAATTTAATGTGTTGCTTCTTCCAGGTGACATATTTACATTTTAATAGACAATGCAAAGGAGGATTTTTTAAGCCCTGTGGCAGGTGGGTGGGGACATATTTTGAGTTAGGGAGGACTTGGGAGGCCTCCAATCACACTGTGTAGGCACCAGCCCCAACTGATTCTTCTCACGGGGATGGCTCCACTCTGGAGTTCAGAGATGAGGATCCCTCCCCAGGCTGTGTTGCCTCCACACGCTCTCTGAGTATCTGGAGGGTCAGAGTCTCGGTTCAATGACAGATGAGACATCTGTTCCATGATGGGCTATTACCAACAATTCATTACTGCAAAATGGACTTACCCTCATTAGCCCAGGAGCTCTGAGTTTAATGTGGCATTCTGCAATCACACAGATTCTGCTGCACACATTGAAGGCGTGCATCACATTTTATAGAGCCAGGAAACCTGAACTTCAGAAAACAATAGAGATTTAGCATGCCTCTTGAATTAGTTGACATATTTACTCTTCATGAATACACCTATTTTGTAGACACACACTGTAGCTTACAGCCTCATTATTAGAAATTAATTCACCCCACTGCTCTGCCCAAGGACGTGGTTCTCCTTGGGGAACAGTTTTGCCCTTATCATCTTGGTACTTGCTGCAGGTGAATAGGTTTCTGAAGTTCTGGCCTGGGAATATTTCCCTTGGGCAGCTGTGGGGGTGGGGTTGGGTCTTTTGTCTCTGCCGGCCCTTCACCTCAGTGACATTTGCACATTCTTCATTGGCCATTTCGGGAAGGCTACTTTTTTCCTTTGTAATGCCTTCCAGCAAAATCACGGTCATATAGCCACACTTTGACAGGGTGGGGAGTGAATTATCCAGAACCAGTAAACAGTTCAAATAATGTGTGACAGACAGCGTCAGTTTCCTAAACTTGGATTTTATAGGCTCTGCTATTGATGCGTGAACTCCCTGCCTGGGCTCAGCTTATCCTCAGAAATTACACAGCCACTTGTCACACTCCCACAAAATGATAGCTCTTCCTTCAGGTTTCCTTTTCTTCAATAGCTCAAGGATCTCTAAGGTACTTTCTAGATAGAAATTTCTATGTTACCAAATTACTAATCATAAATTGGGAAACTCTTTAAAACCCAATTCCAGACGTCCTGCCTCATTCCGGGTGGTGATGGTGGGCGAGGAGGATACTATTTTGGGGCCAAAGCATGGTCAATTACCTTATTTTTTGCCTTAGAAGTTAAACTTGGTACCTCACTTTTCTCACTCATATGTCTCACAAATATACAATAGCCTGTCCCCCAGACTCCAAAGTACTTATTCACTTAACCATCCATTCCTCTCACCAATATTTATTGACTACTCATTATGTGCAAAGCATTGTTAGGTTCTATGACTGTGCTGGGCATGGGTTCCCAACAGATTGCCTGACCCCAGCACAGGGGTACGTGTGCCGTGCTCACTCATGTCCAACTCTTTCCAACCCTGTGGACTGTAGCCCACCAGGCTCCTCTGTCCGTGGAATTTTCCAGGCAAGAATACTGGGGTGGGTTGCCATTTCCTACTCCAGCAGATCTTCCTGACCCGGGGATCAAGCTGGAGTCTCTTGTGTCTCCTGCATTGGCAGGTGGATTCTTTACCACTAAGCCACCTGGGAACCCCCCCAGCACAGATAAAATACAATTAAATTTATTAAGAAGTTGTTGAATATTTGCAGTGGATCAGGCCTTGGGGTGACAGGAAACCCAGACACTCCCTGAAAGGTACACACTACATTCCTACAGGTCATAACACATGTTTTCTGGCATTATGTTCCTTCACCCACACAACCTGCTTTTTCCCTGCTCAGATCAGATGATTGAGAGTTCCAGTCCTATCATCGCTGCCAAAACTGTTGACTTGGAAAAAAAAAAAGCACAACCTAAAAGCTGAGTGTTCTGTTTCATTCGGTGGACATACTGAGGACTTACAACTGGGATACAGCATCTCTGGTAACTCTGAGAGACTGCATCAAAGAGGGAAGGGTGGGTGTGGGGAGCCAGGATATGGAGGAATTTTTGGATCTAAGACCAGGTAGTCAGATCATCAGGGATTACTGTTAATTAAAGAAAACCAGAAATCTCAAGGCATTTAGTGCCTTTCTATGTATGAGAAGATGCAAGGGTCAGGGCCCACTGAAGTCCTTCTTTTGATGTGCACCTCAGCTATCTGGGGCCAGTATCTTGTGTTTCCTCATCTTGAGTTTCCTCAGAGTGCACCACTGGGGTGTGGCTGTAGTGTCTGATGATTTGACTTCCACCTGGAGATGACATTGTGGTTAGGAGTGTCCTCTTAGATTCTTAAATAATTTCCCATATGTGTTGTTGATCAGTCCCTAAGTCATGTCTAACTCTTTGCAACCCCATGAACTACAGCATGCCAGGCCCATATGAATTGTTTGGAAATAAAGGGAGAGTGTCTTTATGTTCCAGGAGTACCTTCTTATTTACTGCCTTAAGCTTATCCCCCCTACTCCACCAAATACTGTTCATTTCTCTATTATCATACTTGTGGCAATAGACAATCAAGGGTCCTGTCTAATTTTCATTTACTCAGAAGAAGAGGTTGTGTGACTTGAAAGTGAAGTGAAAGTGTTAGTTGCTCAGTTGTGTCTGACTCTTTGCAACCCCATGGACTGTAGCCTGCCAGGCTTCTCTGTCCATGGAATTCTGGACCTTGAACACTAGGGTGGGTAGTCATTCCCTTCTTCAGGGGATCTTCCCAACCCAGGGATCAAACCCAGGTCTCCTGCATTGCAGGCAGTTTCTTTACCATCTGAGCCACCAGGGAAGCCCTTGTGTGACTTGGGGCAAGTTTTTATCCATTCATCAGTTGATAGACATTTGAATTATTTCTACTTTTTGAATATTATGAATAATGCTGCTATGAACATTCATGTAGAAGGTTTTGTGTGGATATATGTTTTTATTTTCCTTGGGTTTATACCTAGGAGTGGGATTGCTGGGTCATATGCTAAATCTATATTTACCTTACTGGAAACTGCCAGACTGCTTTCCAAAGGAACTGTACCGTTTCATATTTCCACCAGCAATGTTGAAGGGTTCTATTTTTTCCACATCCTTACATACTCTTATATTTATCTTTTTGATCATAGCCACCCTAGTGAGTTTGAAGTGGCATCTCATCTGGGTTTTACTTTGCATTTCTTTTATGACAAACGACATTGAACATCTTTTCATGTGCCATTTCATTGGCCATTTTTACATCTTCTTTGGAAAAAGATCCATTGCCTATTTTTAAAGTGAGTTGTCTTTTAAACTATTGAGCTGTAATGAGTTTATATACTCATTATCAGATACATATTTATAAATACGTTGTCCCACTCTGTAGGTTAGACAAGTTTTTAAACTTTTCTGAGCCACACTTTCCTCATTTGTAAATTTGAGATAATAATGGTTGTTTTCATTGTTCAGTAGCTAAGTCATGTCTGACTCTTTGTGACCCCATGGACTGCAGAACTCCAGGCTCCTCTGTCCTCCACTGTCTCCTGGAGTTTTCTCATATTCACGTCCAATGCGTTGGTGATGCTATCCAACCATCTCATCCTCTTCCGCCCCCTTCTCCTTTTGCCTTTAATCTTTCCCAGCATGAGGCTTTTATTAAATGAGTCAGCTCTTTGTATCAAGGTGGCCTAAGTATTAACTTGGGATAAGAATGGTATCTAGCCCTTAAATTAGGATTAAATGAAATAATAGATGAAAAGCACTTAACACAGGGTCTGAAACACAGCAAACCCTAGTACATGTTAGCTATTTTATTGTATTTTTTAATTTCTTCAGGTCAAGAGCCTTAGTTACATAATTTTACTTTATCTTGGAGGCCCCTGGCATATGAAACAAACCTTAGTTTCAGGCAGAAGCCTTCCAGTAAAGAACAGCATAGTGACAAGCATCAGGGTCATACTGGCTGCCCTCTCCTGAGGGTTTCCTGCTTACCAGTCCTGCATCTAGTGCTCCTTAAGCTGGGAGGGGGCGGGCTTTAGTAACAACAGCAGTCACTGACCCTGGCCCGTTTCCTCTGGCTGATGCGTGGGATACAGCTGGGTCAGCTGGAGTCAGGACCACAAGGCAATGGACGTTAGGTAGCCCCTGTGGAATCAGGACTTGGCATGAAGAAGTCAGAATCCAGATTATGGGGCTGGTCCAGCATGTTCTAAAATAGAACCTAGGAAAGCAGTTCACTTGAAAGTTGTCATCATCGGTTAGTAGTGGGAACTTGAAGGAAGGGAAAAACATGTTCCTGATGAGAATTTTGCCATCACCGTTAACTGACAAGCCATAGCTCAAACGGTGCCAGGTACTTGCCAGGAGACTGGACCAGACAGAGGAAAAATTACCCCATTGCCATGAGTATGATATTTGGAAAACAAATGCGTGTGTGGTTTCAGAGTTGGTGAATGTTGGATTTTTTTTTTTTAAACAAGATGGTGTTAAACCAAAGCCAAGCAAAACAACAAACTTCCTGGCATGGTCCTCAGATTCCCTGAATCCATTAACTACTGATGTTGAAGTTCCTTACAAACTCTACAAAATGTGAATGTCCCATATCTTTGTCAATCTTTCCTGTCCTCTTCTAGGTCTCTCCTGGCATTAAATATTTAGTTCTCACCCTGGCCAATGTGCTGAGAGAGATGGAAGGATTAAACATGATCTTTGCCCTTAAAAGCATCATAACTTAGGAACCCTAGAAAGCAGAGCCTGAGGCAAAAGCCTGCTAACATTTTATTGGAGAGTTAAAAAACCAAGGAAGTGGGAGTGAAGAAGAAAGGGAGAGCCAGGCAGGGAAGGAAGAAGATGAAACACAAGGGTATGTTACCAGGCTGGCCACTGCTTTATACAGAGCACCGATATCTGCTCAGTCTCTGACACCATCTTCAGAGAGACCATTGGAGCTGCTAAATCTCAGGTCAGTTTGTGGAAGGGAAGATGGGCATGGAGAAAGGGTGCTTTCCAGCTTTTATTCCCGTTCACCAGACTTTGCCCTAAAGAATTAACTAGTTTGCAGGACATGGTCCTTCCAGGGCCAGCATGGAAGTCGGGTTACACCACACAGTATGGGAAGGGGATCATCTGGGAAAGGCAGCTGAACGCTGGTGGTTGGATCCACACACAGTCAACAGCTGGCATGGAGCTTGTGGGCAAGTGTTCCAAGACACGTGGGACTGATCAGATCTGAGGGGGCATCTGGGAGATGGCAATGCGATTCAGACCAACACCACTCAGCCCTCAGTGCTCTCCCAGCCCCCACACGAGGGTATGAACCTCTGTCTCGGAGAACAAGATACCCACACTTTTTCCCTGAGGGGGAAATACAAATTCAATCAGCCACCAATCCCCCATCGAGGCTGAAACCAGCCACTCTCCGTGGAAAGAGAATAAACCAAGGAATCTGCAGTTCTTGCCACTGCGGCTGCTGGTTTGAAGACATAATTAATATTCGCCCCCTTACCCCCTGCCATGACTCATTGTAGATTTCTCTCACCTTCAGTTAAAAGTTCTAGGTTGCCTCCCTAGTGGGATCCCTCGTAGACTTCTCTACTTGCAGGTGCATGCGAATTAAAATGCGTGTTAGAATGCAGCATCTGACTCGCAGGTCTGGGGAGGTGCTTGGGCTCCTGCAGGTCCAACGAGTTCTCAGGTCCCACAGCTGCTGGTCCGTGGGCAAGCTGAGCAACAAAGACCACATTTATCCCTTAATTGCCCTTAGTTGCCATACCCTTAATACCTTGAGGTTCCTGCAGTTACTCTCTCATAGTTTTCACTGCACCTAAAAAAGCCCCATGAAAGCCCTGGGTTCTAGAAATTAATCCTCTCGGCACCCATTGTGTAGCAACAACTTAGCTCTTTCTGGGGATCAGGGTTATTAATCCCGCTAGTACAGCAACTCCTGCCTTTGTCCGTCTGTCCCCTGGCATGCGCTAAATCGCTTCAGTCATGTATGACTCTTTGTGACCCTGTGGACTGTAGCCCTCCAGGCTCCTCTGTCAATGAGGTTCTCCAGGCAAGAATACTGGAGTGGATTGCCATTTTCTACTCCAGGGGATCTTCCTGACTCAGGGATTGAACCTGCATCTCCTGTGTCTCCTGCGTTGGCAAGTAGGTTCTTCACCACTTGTGTCACCTGGAAAATCCACTGGCCTGGGGAGCGTCAAAGCACTAAGTTATCATCTCAGCTTCAAGGCCAGTGGCACTCTGAAAGGCAGTCCTCCCTGCACTCTTAACCTGGCAGAGTCTAGTTTGCAGACAGAGCATAGATTCTGCAAGTTCGGGAGAGAGGTGTGGGGAGAAGGCAAGTCCTCCGTCCACTCCTTGGTTCCCAGACTCTACACCACAGCTGCTGGGGACACGCCACCATATAGGATGCTGGTTCAGTGTGTATCCCACCTTCCAGATGACAGTGCCCTAGCCCTTTGGAGTGTTGTCACTGAGCTGGTGCCTTTGTTCATTCTGCCTTGCCTTTTAGGCCGCTCCTTCTGGATGGCAGGGAACATGGTAAGACCAGTGAACCCCAAGTCATGCTTCCATTGTGTGTCACCTTTGCTGAGCAAAGTGGCCCCAGGAGCCAGAAGCTGGGTGGAGTCCGTGCAGCACTGATCACTCTGGTGACGCTGGAGGTGGGACAGTGGCAAAGGGCCTGAGATGGGTGAGGCCCAGAGGATCTGGGAAGATGCACAAGAAGCGTCTTGATGGAGAGAGGTTACCCTCTGGCCCAGAGAACAAGATACAAACACCTAAAAGATGAGGCAGAAGAAACAGTGAACACCATGAAGTTTGGACGTGGTCAAGGTGGAGCCGACGACCATGGCTGGGGTGGTCAGGGGGTTTTTAGGAAAGAATATGACGGGACCTGCTCTCAGGTCACACACACATGAGACTGGTGGAGAGGAAGGGGGGGCTATCCCAGGTGGCCAGGACCAGTCTAAACAAGGACCCAGAGGCGGGAGTTTATTCAGGGACTGGAACACAGCTTGGAGCTGGCATGTGTGTGGTGTGTGGTGGGGAAGTAATCATTATTATTTTAGTAGTAATAGGTAACCTTTATTGAGTACTTGCTGGATGCTAGACACCCTTCTGTACTCTTACATGCCTTACCGTAATTCTCACAACCACGGATTTTAGACCCAGGTGGCCTGACTTTAGAGTTCACACATGTAATTCCTACTCTACATGGCTTCTCAAAAACCATTAAGGAGAAAGATTTGAAAACCGTATTGGAAATTAGGTGGTAGTGAATTTTTAAGCCTCAGTGAGTGGGAAGTCAGGTGGGCCCGTGTTGTTGGGGTTGTGCTTCATTGGGTCATCTGTGGTCTACCTGGCTGTCTTCCCAGAGAGAAGACATATTCTCCAGGCCTCAGGTACCAGCAGACATGCAACTCTGCACATCAGTAGGTGGTTTGTGTGTGTATGTCTTCTCTTTTCCCCCCACAGTGTATTTACACTCAAGATTGAGATAAACATCCATTTGCTTTAATACATGTGAAAATACCTTAGCAACTTCCTGCAGCTCTGGCCTGTTGCTAAGCAGTGACCCTAGTGTTACCATGGAAACATCATCTGAAACTCCGGAGTGCTGCTGGTACCAGCTTGCTGTTCCTGACGTGACTTTGGGAAACAGGGTTAGGAGGGCCTCGGGAGCACACAGTCTTTAGGCCCAACCTTGCCCTGTTTCCGCCTGAGGGAAACTGCCTGGGGAGAGGAGCTCTCTGATGCCCAGCTGACAAGGCCTGTGGTCCTATCGGCTATGCCTCACCTTGCTGCTCTCTGGGAACCCTGTGGAGCAGGCTGGAGTTCAGGATGCCCAAGAAGGTGGAGGAGCTATTTCTCCACTCTGCTACTGAGGAAGGCCCCTTTCAGTATCTCTGTCCAGAATAGAGGAGCTCTGCACACCCTGGGGTGTGGCAAGTCAAGTGGGGGTATCCGTTGGGGTTCACGGCTGAGGAGGCAAGGGCAAGGCTGAGGGAGTTTTGATAAAAACTGGATTGCAGGCCTAAAGAACATTCTTCAGGTTCTTCCTAAACCTCTCCTCTTCCTGCTTCCACTTGGCATTCCATCGCCCTTAATCTGGGTTCCTTTCTCAGCTCAGGTGCTTTGAGTTGGTCTAGACCAGGGTTGCATCAGCACCATCTGGTTACTTGTTAGACTTGCATCTTTGTGAGCCTTGCCTTAGACCTATCAATCAGGGATGTTTGGGGCAGAGCCTAGCATCTGTGTTTTCACAAGCCCTCCAGGAGGATGTGATAGCTCTCAAATTTGGGTAAAGTAGCTCAGTCGTGTCGGACTCTTTGCGACCCCATGGACTGGAGCCTACCAGGCTCCTCCGTCCATGGGATTTTCCAGGGAAGAGAACTGGAGTGTGTTGCCATTTCCTTCTCCAGGGGATCTTCCTGACCCAGGGATCGAACCCAGGTCTCCCACATTGTAGGCAGACGCTTTACCATCTGAGCTACCAGGGAAGTCTAATTCAGATCTTGTGAGTAGTTTGCAACCCTCCGTTTGTTTCAGGAGTTGCTCTCCTATCTTCCGGGCCTCTTTGCTCTGCAGCCTGAGGCCAGCTCTGCCCCATTTTCGTGTTGTGTCCCAGCTCAGAGAGTTCCCACCGTGGGTCAGAGCCTTGAGGACCCATTTTCCTGGCAGGAAAGTTTGGATTGCTCTCTTTACTTGGGGGATCATAGTGATGGGCAATTCAGGTGGGTGGCTAGAAGTAGTTGGCATTGGGGAAGCAGGTCTCTGTGGCAGAACTGGGGTTTAGGGTTAGGACACCAGCTCTGAGAGATCTAACAAGGGCAAGGGCAGGCCAGCAACCCTGATCCTAAATGTAAGAGTCAGAGGCTCCTGCACAGGGTGTTAGAACTGGGGTGCTGATGGGAGGCTAAGTCACTTAGTTGTGTTCAACTTTTTGCAACCCCATGGACTGTAGCCCACCAGGCTCTTCTGTCCATGGGATCCTCCAGGCAAGAATACTGGAGTGGTTTTCCATTCTCTCCTCCAGGGGATCTTCCCCCACCCAGGAATCAAACCCACATTGCTTGTGTCTCCTGCATTGGCAGGCGTGTTCTTTACAACTAGTGCCATCTGTGAAGCCAAATCTTCATGGGTCTGTTACATTTCTGCATCTCCTGCAGGCAGAGCACTGAGGTATCTTTTCAAGGTTGTTTGTATAGTGAACAGCTTGGAGGACAGAAATTGTTTCTCTTGTTGGAGCAAAGGGCATGCATACTTATTGCCCATTATAAAAACTGGCTTTCCTAAACTCAGGCTTCCTATCCTATAATACAATCTACTTTGTGTGTAGATACCATCTTGCCTTCTCTGTGCCCTATGGATACTGGGACTTGGGAAACTGATGCAAAAATGATACACTGGTATTGCTGTAAGTAATCAACTGTCCTTTGTCTTTGACCCAGGAATATTTTGTCTTCTGTCAGCATGCGTGAAAATGCAGCAGGCTAACTTCCTACCTTGCAAGTATTGTAAAATCCCAGGCTCTTCACAGTTCTTGGCAGGCACAGACAGATCTGAGCCTTGAGGAGTAAAGAGCTGGATAGTGTCTGGGCCAGCAACAGATGACTGAGCTTAGATTAAGGGACCTGGGCTCAATCAAGGATAGTCTTATAGGTTGGGTAGAGCTAAGCCTAAAGTGCGGGGGTAAAGGGACTCCATTTAAAGGGAAAAGAGGGAAGAAGACACTAGAAATCAAGACACCCATCTAGGCACTGTCAACTACAAGTTGGCACTTACCAAGAGCACTGCTGATGACTGAACAACAAAGGTGTTTGCCATCTGCCTCTATGGAGATTGAACCCCATGCTGCTATAGCGGTTGGCCTTCAACAATCCCTGAGGAAGCTCAGGGTGGAGTGAGGCACTCTGTGCTCCAGGGAATCTGGTGGGACAGGTCTTTAGATAGTTGGATGTTTTTAGGAACAGGTTTTATGATCTTAATCCTTGTATCTCCTCATATCTAGAGAAGCACTAAATCCCTTCATGGTGACCTCAGACCCTCATGACTAACAAAAAACCTTTTGTAAAATAAGTGCTTCATGGTATTGAGCTCCCCCTTCACCAAAACCTTATATATTGACTTTCCCCCACTGCCGCTTTGGAGCAGTCTCTCAGAGCTATCTGAGATGCTGCCTCCCAGGCTGCAGTCCTTATTTTGCCCCAAATAAAACTTAACTCACAACTCTCAAGTTGTACATCTTTTTTAGTCAACAGCACCAAGTAATTAGCTCGAAAAGAGACACCTTGGACCTAACATTGCCTGTACATTTGAATCATCTGAAGAGCTTTCAAAAAAAATACCACTGCCTGGGCTCCATCCTCCAAATTCTGATCTCATTCGCAGCAAAATGGGTTGGTTACTAGTTCATTAGGTTATCCTAATGAGCCAATTTTGAAAACCACTGATCTATCCCAACTGCTTCCTATAATGAAAAAGGCTCAGAGCACTGAAGTGGCTCTATTGAAAGTCTACTCACTTCACAGTTCACTAGGCTGAATTCCTAGATCCCCAGGCTTAGTGCCTGGCTCAAGCACTCAGAGCCAAAGAGGTTGTCATGTGAGGCTCAAGACCGAGACTTAGTTTTGGCCAGAGTCTCACCTGAAGCTTGCTAGCAGAGGCTTTCTTTCCAGAATGCACCAACCTGGGGACCCAGAGGGCAGGCCTCCGCTTTATCTTGTCCAGGATGAGTCTGGGTTGCTAAGCAACCAGACCTTCTTAGGGAGCCTGCTGTTGTGCGGTGGTGCTTTGCATGCAAAGTTTCCTGAGTTGGCTTCTGGAGACCCTCAAGAGTTTTAAGTCAAGAAGAGAGTTTTGTGTGTGAGTGTGTGGGTCCCCTCTTCTTTACTTTCTGTTCCACATCAAAGATTTAAAGGTTCTTGTGCCTCACTGGATTTGGAGTTAAGAGAGCCAGGACTTTGCTTCTTCTTTCTGGTGGCCAGAGGCTTATCTTGAAGGAGTGGGGTGGGGAGTGGGGGTTGTGGGGTGGGGTGGCTGGTGGGGAGGGAGGTTACAGCCTAAAGGCCTCTTAAATTTTTTAAAATTTGGAAATAATTCCAAACTTGCAGAAATGTTACAAGAATAAAAAACAGTACCAAATACACTCAGATTCCTCTACTTTTAACACTTAATCTGTTTTATTATTTGTCATCTCTCGCTGTATGTATGTATGTGTATGTATAATATTTTTTTCTTAGCCATATGATAATTAGCTGGATACATCATGACCTGTTACCCTGAAATATTTCAGTGTGTTTCTTCCCCAAATAGGAGCATTTGCTTTCTCTTTCTCCTATAGATCCACAGGATACTTACCAACTTCAGTAATTTAATATTAATACAATACCTTTATCCAATTCATTGTCTGTCTTCCAGTTTTGTCACTTAACCCAATAATGACCTTCAGGACATTTTTTTCCCCTCTAGTGCAGGCAGGATCAAATCTAGCATAATGTATTACATTTTACTGTCCTGTTTCTTTAGTCTCCCTTAATCTGGAACATTTCCACAGCCTTTCTTTGCCTTTTGTAACAGTGACATTTTTGAATATAGAACCATCCCCACACCTTTTGTTAAGGGATATTTCTCGTGTTGGATTTATTTTATGCTTTCTAATCATCAGATCTGGGCTGTGCACTCCAGGCCAGAGCAGTCCTTCAGTGGTGTCCTTCTCAGGGTGTCGCATTTGCAATCATAGTGTCAATCAAGCACTTCTTCATTTCCATCAACTGCTCAAAGTGTTGTTCAGTTTTGCTATTGTATAGTTACTATTGTATCATTTACAACTAATAAAAATCTGTGGGAAAACATTTTAAGTCCATGCAAGCATCAGAATTTCCCCCTAGTTTTGGTACCCTACTGATGATTCTTGCCTGAACTGATCTTTACTCGGATGGTTTCACAATGATGGTTTCCCATCTCTAGCACTCTGAGGACACTTTTTAGAAGTTGGTAAAAGGAATTTCCTGGCCAGATTCCCTTCTGAGCTTTGGAGGCAATACAAGTCTGCTGAAAAGTCTCCGTTACCACCAGAAGCTCCTGCATTCAGTGCCTCCCCCTGAGTTTCTCTCCCCTCCAAGTGCTCAGAACCTTTTTGATTTCCATTCTCAATCTCTAGGTTGACCTCTCTAATCAGTGGCATTAGCACAGTGTTTCTGCATTTGAGGGGCAGTTCATCCTTGTATTTATTCATTCAGGTAATTAGCAAGGATTTCAGTGTCTCTAATTATCATGCATTGTACTAGGTGCTGGAGGAAAGTAGGAAATAAGACAGGCACCGAGCCTACCATCAAGAGGCTTAAAGTTGAGTGGAGAAGACCAACATTGTACAGATGATTCAGTATACTGAATTTTACAAAAGGGACAATCATGGAGTACCTTATAAGCATGCATAAGCAGAAGCTAGTCTCATCTGGGAGCAGGGAAACCCTTCCCGAGGAAATAAAATTAAAGATGAGCACAGATAATCTCAACAGACAGTGGGTGAGTTGGAGAAGCTGTAAACTCTTAGAACTGAGTGTTCAGGGATGTACTCTTGTCTATGTGGCTGGGTGTTGGCGGGGGGTGGGGAGGTGTGACTCATAATGAGACCCAAAAATAGGTGGGACTCAAATTCTGGAAAGCCTTTTGAGCCTTGAAACAATTTTGGTTTTTATCTTAAGAACCAAGGGAAGTCTCCCTAGGATTTTAAACAGAAGAGTGATAAAAATTTAATTGAAAATTGAAAGGATCACTCTGACTGCCATGTGGGGAGTGGCTCTGCGTGAATGGTGTAAGAAAGCCAGAGTAGAAATAGGAAAATCAGTTATGAGGCTGGAGGGGAGTCCAGCAGGAAAACGATGGTGGCCTGACTAGCATGGCAGCAGAAGGGACGGAGGCAAGGCTTTTGCTTTTTCTGATTTCCCATGTCTCAATAGCGATCCTGGATGCTGCATGAAGCTTAAATTCCTAAGGACCTAGCGTTCTGTTTAGAGATGATAATGCTCATTAGAGAAACCAACCAAGATCTTAGTCTAGCTGGGAAATGCATTAAGATTTCCTAAACAAGAAGTTTACTGATATTTACTAAAAGTAGCTGAACATGGACCAAGATCTCACTTCTAGTTAATGAAATAGGTTTATTGGCAATTTTGCATTTGCTCTTTCTATTTTTACAAAAGGAGGTGATCCCATTACTAAGTATTCCACAACTTAATTTGATTTGCGTAACCATTTGCACTCAGAAGTGTTATGGACATAGCCATCCTGGCTCATAGACAATACAGAGTAATAGTGGAATCTTCTCCCCCAACCCAGCATTCTTTGCTTTGACTGCAGTTTTTATGGCATATGATACTTCCCCATTAACTTTTATTAGATCCATAATTTTTTTTATTAACATTGAGTAATAACTGTTTTCAATAGCATCACTCTTCCGAGGAGTCCTCAATTTGTAGTCCATGATAGCAGTTGCTAAATTGAAGTTTCTTCTGCCAGCATTTCACCCACAGTAAATCCAACCATTCAACCTCATCTTGCTTAAAAAGCCATGAAATTCCTGGACATTATCAGAAAAATGACCACAGTCAAAGTGCTCTAAATGGAGATGGAAATTGAGCTCTGGCCTATCTGAAGAAAGATGTTTCATAGTTATAGACTGGGAGTGGGAACATTTAACCCCAAGTGAAAATCCTCCTCTCTGTGGGATTTCTACAATTAAAGGGAGGTTGTTGGTTGATCCACAGTTCCAGATTGGGACTATATCTAATGGAAGCTAAGAGAATATCTTAGCAGTAGCAACAGTAGTTGCTAGTCTTCCCTCCTTTAAGGATGAAGTGAGATTCAGGTGGAAAGCCTACCCAAAGCAGAGTGCGAAGGGGTATGATACTAATTGCTCTTAGGGATGTGCTGTCAAGTTCAAATATCTCTTACCTTGAGTTTCCAGTAAAGTTTCTTTCATTTAAAAGGACATGACTTTCATATACCCAGTGAGCTCAGTTCAATTTAATTCAATCCAACTCAATTCTATTCAATTTGATTTAATAGAAGATTTCTTATATTTTTCATGTTGTGTCTGGCAGGAAGCCTATATTTGTTCGATTAGTTAGGCTGCAAGCAGTAGAAAATTGACAATTTCTCTCATGTAAAGGAAATCTAGAGATAGAGAGTCCAGAGTCAGGGCAGGTCACAAAGTGGTCAGGAACCTAGGCTTATATCTGCTGCCTTCGTGTCCTCAGCATGTGTTTTCAACTCATGGTTCAATATAGTTGCCTGAGATCCAGCCATCTTATCTGTACTCTAGTAAGAGGAAGAAGAGAAGACCCATCTTCCTTTCCTTTAAGGACTTGTATATGACCATTCCACTTAAATCCCACTGGCAAAATTCAGTCATATGACCAGAATTATATATAGGGGAAAGTGGAAAATGATATTATTCTAGGCATCTTCGGCAGAGCTAAAATTTAGAGGTTTCATTACTAAGGAAGAATGGGAGAATATATATATGGGAGGAATCTTATAGGCTCCAAAAAAAAGACATGCAAGCTATCGTCTCTAAATTTCTTTTAAGCACACCTCAATTGTTTCCAAAGTACTCAGGAAACATTTTAAAAACGGATGTTATCTATCCTTGAAAAAATGAAATTCAAAATTCAAAATCCAAAGACTAAATGCTGAGAAAAAAAATACATATGTAGCTGGTGACTTTCAGAAACATCCAGAGGCTTCAAATGGTCATCCATCTATCCATCCATCTATCCAGTGAACGTATTTATTGAGTATCTACAAAATGCCAGACACTGTGCTCATAGCTGAGGAAATGAATATGAATAAGCTAGTCTTCATACTCAAGGAATTTATGATCTGGTGGGGGAAAATAGTAGGCAGACTAGTTATTTCAGGTGATAAATGCTATGAGAGAGATAATAATTTATTTTTTTCATTCAACAAATACTTATTGAATTCCTACCGTGTGCTGCTCCTCTAGACACTCAGGATACAAAAATGAAAAGTCAGGTTCTGTACCAGATAAATTAAAATGCAGAGTGATAAGAAGGTCTAATGGAGATATGGGTAAGGACAATGAGAACATATGGAGGAAAGCTTAAGTCTGTTTGGTGAATCAGAAAATGCTTCCTAGAGTAGGTAGCTCTGGAGTTGAAATACAAAGATAGAATAGAACTTTCCCAGGATCACCTTGGTTCTCCTTATTTTGCCCATCAAGCATTGAGGGAGTTAAACTTCTTTTTTAAAATGCTCTTATATAATACAATATGTCATGTGTGCGTGTGTGCTAAGGTGCTTTAGTCGTGTCTGATTCTGTGCAACCCTATGGACTATAGCCTGCCAGGCTCCTCTGTCCCTGGGATTCTCCAGGCAAGAACACTGGGGTGGATTGCTATGCCCTCCTCCAGGGGATCTTCCTGACCCAAAGATGGAACCTGAGTCTCTTATGTCTCCTGCATTGGCAGGTGGGTTCTTTACCAATAGCACTACCTGGGAAGTTCTCAATATGTCATGAGTGGCTGGTATTTGCCAACAATCTATACTGAAGACTTTTGAATAATTCTTTCTACTACCCAATTGGGTGCACAAAGATATTTACTTGGTAATATTTTTTGTGTGAGTGGGTAATGGGAGATGTTTACGATTTTCCTTGGTTTTAAGCAGGCTTGTGATGGCAATATTTTCATCCTGTCTTGGGGCTGGAGGGCCTGACAAATGCATTTCCACCATGGCAAGGGACTGGAAACCAAAAACGATTGTGTCTCAAATAAAATGAAGAGTCTGACAAAATACATCCAACCAGTGGAATGAAATTAGATATCTGTCAAAATGCATTTGTCCTCTAAATAACCATCCATATGTTTTATGTTTTGGCATAAATAGACATTCATCAGTTTATCACAATTGTGCTGTCAGAGACCCAGCAATTCGAAACAGAATTTTAAAGATCCTGCTCGAGCAATAACCTAAGGAAGACTTTTGGGGGCTTGTTTTTCTTGTTTCCTATTTCTTCTCTTTTCTTCTTTCGATTTCTTTTGGCTCCCGTTAGAGCCCACAGCTCATCACTAAAGAGAAGCGAAACATCTATTTAAAATCAATCCAATAATATTATGTTCCAAAGCATTAATTCTTGCCTGCAATCAGCTCCTTTGCAGAGAGTGCTGTTTGCTTCCTCAGGCTTCCTTCTTCGGGTGTTGCCTGTGGTGGGGTTGCTGGCTTTGTGACCAGCAAAGGTGCCTGAGGTGTGGGTTTTCTCTGGCCCTGTAGTGACTTCACAGGGCAGGGTGGCCTTGAGTTAGGCCTGAGAGAAAGAATGGGTGCAGAGACTTCCTGGGAGCTCTCTCACCCTGCTGGGCCACTGTGCTTCCTCATTTGTATTAGGTAGCAAGGCACAAGCAGCCAAGGAAATTCATTTTTTTTTTTTTAGGTTTTATTCTATATTGGGGCATAACTGATTAACAATGTCATGATAGTTTCAAGTGAACAGCAAGGGACTCAGCCATACATATATGTGTATCCATTCTCCCCCAGACTCCCCTCCCATCCAGGCTGCTACATAACATTGAACAGAGTTCCCTATGCTCTCCAATAGGTCCAGCCAAGGGAATTCTGAGGAGAAGTGGAGGCCTGCCATCTATAAGCCTCAGTGGTGGGCGTTTCAGTCTGTTTCCAAGCAGGGAACGGGCTGCTAAAACAATTACTATCTTGTCAAACATTCTGTCCAATGAAGAAAATTAATAGAGTGACTTTGCAGATGAAAGCACATTTTGACCAAAGTCCAGAACTATGCATTTAAATAAACCCTGGAATGAATGCTGTGATTAGCATTAATATTTGCCAAGGTCATAAATTCATTATTTAAAAGATGGTTTAAGAGCCAAGCCAACCAAAGTTGCCCTGGAGGAAGGGAGAACAATTGTGGAATTTAAATCAGGTTTTCATGAGGGCGCGCTGTCGTCCAGACGCAGGGCAGATGGCCGGCTTCCTCTCGGGAGGTCAGCTCCGGAGCCTCTGCTGAGTGGTGCGCTGCAGCTCCGCTCCTAAGCCCTGATGGAAAGAGGGAACCAGGGCATGGATGGGGATAGTAAGGTGTTCACTCCGATGCCAGCCCCTGTATGACAGTTGTTGTACTATACTACTGTACTTTTTCAAGGTACTGTATTGTAAAATTAAAAATGTTTTCTTGGGCTTTCCCGGCGGTATAGTGGTTAAGAATCTGCCTTGCCATGCAGCGGACACAGCTTTGATCCCGGACTTCCCTGGTGGCTCAGACGGTAAGGTGTCCGCCTACAATGCGGGAGACCCGGGTTCAATGCCTGGATCGGGAAGATGTCCTGGAGAAGGAAATGGCAACCCACTCCAGTACTCTTGCCTGGAAAATCCCATGGACAAAAGAGCCTGGTGGGCTACAGTCCATGGGGTGGCAAAGAGTTGGACGCGACTGAGCGACCTCACTTGATTTCACCTTTCAGAAAGACCATACATGCTGTGGAGCTACTAAGCCCGTGTGCCGCGAGTACTAAGGCTGAGTGCCCCAACTACTGACGCCCCCCCGCCCTAGAGCCCACGTGCTGCAACTACTGAGCCCACGTGCTACAACCAGCGAAGCCTGACCGCCTAGAGCTTGTGCTCTGTAGGGAACGAAGCCGCCGCAATGAGAAGCCTCTGCGCCGCAACTGGAGAGTAGCCGCTGCTCACTGCAGCTAGAGAAAGCCCCTGGGCAGCAACGGAGACTCAGCACAGCCAAAAATAAATAAATCTTAAAAAAAAAAAAAAGCTTAATCTTTGTGTTTGTTTTTATATGTTCGTTGTATGAAAAGTATTCTAAACCTATTAAAGTGCAGTACTATCCAGCTGGTTGTGTTAGTTGGGTATCTAGGCTAACTCTGTTGGACTTAACAAACAAACTGGACTGAACGAATGCACTCTTGAAACAGAACCCGTTTGTATGTAGGGGAGTTGCTGGAGATGGAAAGAAACATAGTTTTGTCTACGCAGGACTCTCTGAATCCCGGCTTTAAACTCTTCACTCCCTCTCCACTCTCTGTGTTCGCCTGACCCCATCCCTGGTCCTCTGAAATTCTCCAGGCAAGAACACTGGAGTGGGCTGCCATTTCCTTCTCCGGAAAGTCAAAGTAGTGAAAGTGAAAGTGAAAGTCGCTCAGTCATGTCTGACTCTTTGCGATCCCATGGACTGTATAGTCTATGGAATTCTCCAAGGCCAGAATACTGGAGTGGTTGGCCTTTCCCTTTTTCAGGGGATCTTCCCAACCCAGGTCTCCTGCATTGCAGGTGGATTCTTTGCCAACTGAGCTATCAGGTCCTGTGAGTCAGAGCAAAGCTCTCAGCAGGACAGGTCTCAGTGCTTCAAATGCCTTCAGCTCACTGTGAAAAATTCATTCCTATTCTTAGGACCCAAACCTACAACATTCCTTTATGATATCCATAGCACATCGACATTAGCCTTTATTTATTTTATATATATATATATATATACATATATATATATATATATTTATATATATATATATATATAGTAACTTTATTTCTTGGGGAATCTGAACTGCCCATAAGACAAACTTTTTGGAAAGAAAGGGGTTGGTCTTTCCATCTTTACAACCCCCGCCCCTAGCACAGTGCCTGCGCAGTGTATTTTTCCTCCACTCTTGGAACCCCAGAGTAAAGGTACTTTGCTCTTGTAACCCCAGAGTAAGTAAAGGTACTTACCCCAGAGTAAAGGTAACCCCCAAGTAAAGGTACTTCGTTCAGTGTCACACAACAACTTTTGACATCATCAATCAAATTCAGAGCTGTCAATACCATTATTTGATACCAGTTTGTTTTGGACTTTTTCAGTGGGTTAGAGAAATAGTATAGGTTGTTCAAAGTGTTCAGAAGGACATCAAAGAATTGGCTTCAAAATATAACAGACCAGTCTTGGCCCATAGAGAAAGCCTGGAATATCTGAAGAAGATTGCTTACAGTTTTCTCATAGATTAGCTATAAAACATTTTTGCCAAATCATAATGAATATTTGTGGTTGACGTGATCAACACAAAATAAAACTGACAGCAACTAAAATTACACATGTTTTGTTGGTAGGGATCCACATGGTACATTTTAGGAATGCAAAATTGGATTCAGGAAAATGGGGCTTGTTCAACATGGTGGCAAAGAAACTTCCTAATGGTAGAAGTAATAACTAATCATTATTTGGTATGGATAAATTTGATTGATGAACCCAATATTTGTTTTAAAATTTACATGGAAAATAATTCTGATAAAAATTAATCTTGTTAAAAGGAAACAGATATGGGAAGATGGAAATGATTTAAGGATGGCCGTATATAAAACAGAATTTAAATCAACTCAGGGGAGCTCATAACTGAAAAGACTTGCTCTCTGGAAGGAAATATATCAATGCTGGTATAATTCTGAGTAAAATGTGTGTTTTGGTAAATATGGAGAGAAATGTTTCTGCAGTCAGGGGTAAAAGTATGGGTCAAAAGAGAGGGTAAAAACAGTGAGGTTCAGAAGTTCTGTCTTTCCTGTCACGCACTCAAATGAAGTATAAGTAAGTCCTTTCTTTACTACAAAAAAAACCATAATTTTAAAACATCTATTTTTTTGTCTTTATTTCATTCTTTCTTTTTTTAATAAGGAAATTGAATAAGTAATAAAAAATAGTACAGGGATATGTACACAAAGTCATTCTTCCCACTTCTGGCCCCACAGTCCCCAGTATCAGTCTCGCCGAAGGCCATTTACCAATTGGTTGCTTGTCTTTCCAGAGAAAATGGATGCTAATGCATTTTAAACATTTTTTTCTCTACAACCTAAAATAAAATGTATATTTAGCATCACAACCCACTTTACAATTATGTGACTGTAACAAAGTCACACAAAACAATTTTTATCTTTACCATATATGATAAAGAAATACATCATAAAGTTAATGCCAAATATGATTTCATCATTTAAATAAAACATAAAAATCCCCAAATGAAAAATGCAAGCATTAAAGAACCCTGGTTACAATCCACTAAATTGATTTTGTGACCTATTATACAAATGGTGCCACCCAATTTGTACTTACTGTATGTACAATATATATTGACGTAATCAACTTAAAAAAAAACAACACAAATTGTAGATTGTTATACAAACTGTTCTGTACTTCACCTTTTGTGCTTAACATTTTTGAGATTGTTATAGATACACATATAGGTTTGTCTGTTCTTTTTAATGGCTATATCATAGTCTGTTGTATGGATATACTAGAATTTATATAATCAGTTTCTCACTGATGCACATTTAGATATTCTTTCTATTGCTTCTATAAGTAGTACTGCCATAAATAGGCTTGTGTATCCTATCAGATTCATTTTTAGAGCAGGAATTTAAAATTCTATTGCATACTGCCAAGTTGTCCTCCTACCATGTTGTACTGTTTGGAACTCCCAACAGTGATGCATTAGAGTGACTATTTCTCTAATCAGTGTGTTGTCAAACTAATGCTCTACGCCTATCTAATAAATGAACAAATAAGATCTCATTGTGATTTTAGTTTGCATTTCATCTGAGTGTCATGGATCTTTTCACATGGTTAAAAGCCAATTGTATTTTTTTTCCTGTAATGATGTTTTTAACAAAAATCTGTTTCTATTGGTGTTTTTGGTGTTTTCCAATTGATAAATTTAAAACTCTTTATACATATGATGGAAATGAATTCTTTATCATGTTTTTGCAGTATTTTCTCATTTCTTGCCTTTTGACTTTGTTTATGGGCTTTTTGGTCATGAAAACATTTCGAATTTTGTATAGACAGGTTTATTCACTTTTTTGCATTCTGGATTTAATGTTTTGTTTAAAGAAGTCCTTTCCACAGAGTTACATAATTTGTTCTTATGGTTTATAATCTGCAAAATTACATAGTTCTCTTATGGTTAAGTTTTTCCTTTTAAATATTTTATCCGTCTGGAATTAATTTTGGTATGAAGAAATGGATGGCCTAGCCAGTTATTCCAAACCAGTTACTGAATAATGTGTATTTTTCCTGTTGCATTGAAAAACTATTTCCAAATAAAACAAATATTTGTATATGTTTGTGCTTACTCCTGATTTTTGTATTTGCTTCCATTCATCTGATTATTAATTTTTGAGCCAGTGGAAGACTATTTTAATTACTATGAATTTATATTTTGATATCTGTTATGTCTCATACTTCCCCCATACTTTTCTTTGCCATACATATCATGACTTTTCTTGCATTTTAATTTTTTGATATGAATTTTAGAATCCTGTCCTTCCTCTGCCCCACCCTAATTGTTTTCTTTTCTATTGATCATGTTAAATTTATAGATCAAAGCAGGAAAATGGAAAACTTTGTAAGAAGTCTTTCTTTTTTTTTTTCCATTTATTTTTATTAGTTGGAGGCTAATTACTTTATAATATTGTAGTGGTTTTTGTCATACATTGACATGAATCAGCCATGGATGTAAGAAGTCTTTCTATCCAAGAAAAGGGAACATCTTTCTATTTATCTAAATCTTTATTTTTCATTAGATAGTTGTTTCATGTGGATCTTAAAGTTTACTCCATGTGGATCTTAAAGATTGCTTTAAAATTTTTACTAGATATTTTTTCTTTTGGATTACGATTCTAAATAGTATCTTTTCTTTCATTAAATTTTGTAATTGGCTGTTGTTTCTAGAAAAGCTATTGATTTTTTAAATATTGATCTTGCAAAGTTATTTCAGTCTTATTGGTTGGGGATACTTTTTTAGTTGATTCTCGTATAGTTTTTCAGATATACAATCATAATATTTGCAAACAATAATCATTTCCCTCTTGTCTAATTTTTACCTTGTTTCTTGTGACTTCAGGAGATGTTTCTGAAGTCTGACTTAGTGGATGGTCAGACATCTGTGCCAGCAGCTTTGACCTATGAACCCCTACTTGGAGGTGGCAGAGTGAAGGAGGAACCAGCAAGGTGTCTTGCTCCAAATTGCTGGATTCCCATCCCAGCTCCACCGTTTCTCAGCTGTGTGACCTTGGACACACATAACCTTCCCGTGACTCAGTTTCTCATCTATAAAACAATAGGCTCCACCTCATAGTGTGGTCATGAGGACTAAGTTAGTACTGTGGTTGGCAAATGGAAAACTGGAAAATATTTTTAAAATGTCTGTTAACATTGTCATTAGAGCCAACAGCCATGGACATGTCTGGCAGGGTTTAACTGTACAAAAATCTATAATCTATTTACTAGGTCTTTAAACATTTATGAACCAACCTTCAAACTCTTCAGGCTTTTCTTAATTAAAATTTGTTCTCTGTAAAGAATCTAAGTCTGATAGGTTTATGTAAATAAAAGCAGGCATGACTGTGGAGTCTTAAAGTGGTATCCTCTTTTTCATAAGGGCTTGCTTATCTTTTCACTGGAGAAGGAACTTGAAAAAATGAAGCAGCTCAAAACGACCACCTCACATGAGGAGGCAGTTGACATCAGAGTCCGATGGCCATTTTTTAATTCAACAACAGTTAGTGATCAGGTGCACTCAATGATGAAAGATCAATAAGACCATTTCCTGTCATTGAGGGACACAGTCTAACAGGAGACAGATGCTCTGCAAGTAACTAGGACTTGTTTTGTAGGTGTCTCAGTTTGTCTAGATGGTTTTGGAGCACATGCTAAACAAACCCTTAGGGATCTTTTTTTCGAGGCATTGATGAGGCTGGGGTCTCACTCTGACACAACAGTTGAGGTATGACAACTTGATCCTGGGGGAGGGGCATGGGGGTCATTTAAAGTGTCTATCAATTATAGCTACTATTAACTGACTTCCTGTTATGGACCAGACACTTTAGATACATCAGTATTATCTCATTGCATTCTCTTCACAACTCTCAGAGGAATGCATTACGGGCTTCATTTCACAGATAGAAACAGCAGTTCAAGGAGATGAAGGACTTGCCCCAGGCTAACCAAGCAATAAATGGCAGGAATGGGATTTTCCCTGCTGTCTATCTATCTGCTGCCATCAGAGTTGTGCTTTATCCCAGTTGTCCTCTGATTTAGCTCACAAGGATTTACGCAGGAGTTCCAAGTGAGGGGGTGAGGGAACTCCACCAGTGAAGGAGTAGGCACTGGAAGAATTCATTGACTAAAATCTCTGGGACATGGATGCTTAACTCAGTCCTGCTTTGTGACCCATGTTGAGTCAGGTTGCCCAGCAGTTAGGTAGGTTGTTTACTACACAAGGGGACTCAGCTGAGGGAGCAAGACAGGGCTGAAATCCAGACTGAGCTCCACTTGCCAAAGGCACTTTGGTGAGGGGCTACACATGTTAGGAAGGAGTGCCTTTTCCCAGTTCCTACTGAGATGGGCTAATGATGACACATCAGCTAACTCCAGCCCTGACTCACCCAGCAGCACGAAAGGGGGTTATCATATTTTCCTCACTCAGGGTGGCCTCTGGAACCCAGAAATGGCAGTGCCCCAGGCCATGGATCCAGCCGCCTTCAGGTACATCTAGGTCCATCCTTCTGCTCCAGGCTTTTCAAGTGAACTCACTGATTCATGATGCCCTGTTGTAGGCATCTTCACTGTATATCTGGAACTGGTCTGGTCTGTAGCCCACCCTTTTCTCCACCATTCTGCATCTTCAGTCTTTCAATTTTCTCTGCCTAGAACAGATTCAGGTTTTGTGGAACCTGAAGCTTATGAAATTTGGGAACTTCTTTAGGAAAAAAAAAAAAATCAAACTCTGAATACAAAATCAGCTGCAGAGCCTGGGAAGGGGCCTGGGCAAATGAGAAGGCCCCAAAGTATGTGCTTCATAACTTTAGGCCAAATTGGCCCGTTTTCACCACACTCCTCGCTGACCCTTTCCCTCGGGCCTTGTCTCCCGTCCCTGACCCTTTTGGATGGACTTGGCCTAGACTTTGGCCTTCAGCGTTCTGCCAGCACATGGCTTTCGGTCTCTGTGTCCCAGCTCCTCACAGAGCCACCTGGGGAAGAGCAGGTCCCCCGTGTGCTGGTGTGCTGTCCTCAGAATCCCGACCTGCCTCCATGTGGCCTGGCCTGGAGTGGGAGGCAACAGGCTGGACCAGAGACGTGTGGACAGACACCTGGCTTTGGCGGCTTCACAGAGGATGGGTGGCTGTGGCGGGTAGTGCAGCCAGAGGAGAGATAGAGAGCCGGAGGAGAGGGAAGACGGAAGACCCCAGAAGTCAGCGCTGGCGACCCTCACTGCTCCCCCACACCCTGACACACACAAACTCACAGACACTGAAAGTGAAGTCATTCAGTCATGTCCGACTCTGTGACCCTGTGGGCTGTAGCCTACCAGGCTCCCCCATCCACGGGATTCCCCAGGCAAGAATACTGGAGTGGGTTGCCATTCCCTTCTCCAGGGGAATCATCCCTACCCAGGGATCGAACCTGGGCCTCCCACATTGCAGGCAGATGCTTTACCCTCTGAACCATCTGCCATTTAGATACACAGACACTGGTTGGGAATAAATTCAAGGCTCTGATCTTACTTGGCATAGATGGGAGATGTGCCAGAGAAGGCAGCTGGGCAGTTGTGGTAGAAACATGGTAACAATAACCCTATACGCAAGACAGGAAAAGAGACACAGATGTATAGAACAGACTTTTGAACTCTATGGGAGAAGGCGAGGGTGGGATAATCTGAGAGAACAGCATCGAAACATGTATATTATCAAGTGTGAAACAGATCGCCAGTCCAGGTTGGATGCATGAGACAAGTGCTCGGGGCTGGTGCACTGGGATGACCCAGAGGGATGGGGTGGGGAGGGAGGTGTGAGGGGGGTTCAGGATGGGGAACACGTGTAAATCCATGGCTGATTCATGTCAGTGTATGGCAAAAACCACTACAATATTGTAAAGTAATTAGCCTCCAACTAATAAAAATAAATGGAAAAAAAAAAAAAAAAGAAACATGGGTTACATACCTGTTCATGGAAGAAACCTGTTCATGGCAGAGGAGGGAAGCCATGAGGAGGCCAGGGGGTGAAGGCTGCCCAGAGAGGACCGGAGAACTTGGCTTGGAGGGGGAGGCAGGTGTCTTTCAGGCAGAAAAAGAGGAATGGCCAGCATTGCAAGCAGCAGCGAAAAAAACGAGGGCAGATGTCCGCGCAGGGTCACATTGGGAGGAGGTGCAAGGGACCAGCACACCTACTTCAACTTTTCAGTGAAAGCCCAGAGGCAGTCTGGCCACAGGCGAGTGTGTCCTGTCCCCGCCCAGGGCAGCAACTCCTGCTGTGGGAAGCATCCACGTGGCCGTCAGGGCAGACGCGGTCCTGGAACCTGGCTTTCAGACTCAGCAGGTTAAGGCCCTAGGAGGTACCCAGGGAAGCTGGTACATCACATGAGAGCATGAACCACTTTCATTCACAGACACCCTGGATAAATACCAAAGAGTGAACCAGCAAGTGAGGGAGCATTTGTTTAATTTAAAGAAGTAAATGGTGAGCAAATCAGAAGGGCTCTGACAAGCTACCTGGGTCAGACACAATTCAGAGCCATCATCAGTGCAGAGATTTAAAGGCAGCCCAGCGTTCGCAGCTGCTGCTCCAGGAGGATAAGCAGGGGGCTGCCCTTGTGGGGTGAAGGGAGTGCCCTGCTCCCCGCAGGAGGCCAAGGCTGCAGTGCTGTGTGTGTGTGTGTGTGTGTGTGTTGGTGGAGGTCACCCTAGTGGAGCTGATCAACCACCTGTGAGAGTCACAGCGTGGGGAGGGGCAGTGCCACCTTACCACCTGGGATTGAGGATTTTTAGGTAACTTTCAAAACCCCGGTACTACATTTTACTGTTACCTTTCACTGTTATCTGCAACCTTGCTTTATTTTCCTTCATTTTGAATTCTGCACCTCACCGTTTTATTTTTGCCACGGTTGCAGAAGAAAACTAAACTTTAATAGCCCAAGGAAAAAGAAAACCACAGCATCTAGAGTCCAACAGACCCAGCTTCCTGGGTCAGCCTGCTAGTTTGGGGACCTTGGAAGGCTCATTCAACTTTTCAGAGCCTCAGTTTCTTAATCTTAAAATGGGGAAAATAATTTTTTTAAAAAGTCAGTTTTTTTTTTTCAATATGCCTTTCATATTAGAATAGATTTAGATTCATGGAAAAGTTGCTAAGACAGCACAGTTCCCACATAGACTATAGGAACCCAGTTTCTCCTGTTACTGAATCTTACATTATATGATCCCTTTGTCATAATTAATGAACCGATATTGGTGCAGTATTATTTTTAATCATTATCCACATTTGCTTTAGATTTCTTTAGTCTTTATCTAAAGTCTTTCTGGCTGTATTTCATTCCTTTGGCTGTGACAACTTCTCAAACTTTGTTTTTGATGACCTTAACAGTTTTGATGAATATGGGTCAGATATTCTGTAGAATGTCTCTCAGTTGGGATTTGTTTCGTGTTTACTCACGAATTGACTGGGGTGATGGGTTTTTGGGAGGAAGGTTACAGAAGTGAAGTACCATTTTCCTCACATCACGTCAGGATAGGTAGTATCAGGAAGACTTAACCATTGTTGGTGGTGACTTTGATCACCAGGCTGATGTTACTTCTGTAGAAACAGGTTACTTTATGCCCCTTGACCTCTTTCCATACTGAACTCTTCAGAAAGAAGTTAAGATGCACTATAGACCGCCCACACTTAAGGGTGGGCTGGGGGAGGCTGATGGTCCATCTCCCAGAGGGCAGAGTATCTACATAAATAACTTGGGATTCTTCTGTGCTAAGGATTTTGTTTCTTTCCCCCATTTATTTATGTCGGTATGAACTCATGGATATTTATTTTATACTTTAAGTTTTAATCCAATAATACATGATTTATTTTATTGCTTAAGTAGTTCCAGCTTTGGCCACTTAGGCTTTTGTTTTAGTTTTAGTTGGATTGTTTGCCTACTTATTGTTGAATTTGAAGAGTTCTTTGTGTAGTTTGAATGGAAGTCATTTATCTGATATATGTTTTGCAAAAATATTCTCTTTGTCTGTGGTTTGTTTTTCCATTCTCTTAAGAGTGTCTTTTACACAGCAGAAGTTGTTTTTTTTTTTTCCAAGCAGAACTTTTTTTACTTTAATAGAGACCAATATCAGTGTTTTTCTTTCAGAGATTGCACTTTTGATATTGTATCTAAAAATTCATCATCAGGCCCAATATTGTGTAGATTTTATCCCATGTTTCTTTTGGAAGTTTTATAGTTTTGCATTTTACATTTAGGTCTATGATTCATTTCAAATTAATTTTTGGGTAAGGTGTAACATCTGTGTCTGGGTTCATATTTTGCTGTATATTGAAAAGACTTCTTTCTCCATTGAATTCCTTTGTGCCTTTATAAAAAAAATCAGTTGACAATATTTGCGTAGACCTATCTCTGGACTCTTGTTTCTGTTCCATTGATCTTTGTGTCTGTTCTTTCACCAGCACCATGCTGTGTTGATTATTGTAGATTTGTAGTAAGTCTTAAAATCAGGTAGTGTGAGTCATCCAACTTTATTGTTCTTCAGGATTGTTTTGGATACTCTGGGGGTTTTTTGCCTTTCCATAGGAATTAGTCTGCTTGTGCTGCCATAATAAAATACCATAAACTGGGTGGCTTAAGCAACAGAAATTTATTTTTGCACAATTCTGGAGGCTGGAAGTCTGAGCTCCGTGTGCCAGCATGGCTGGGCTCTGTTGAGGGCTCTCTTCCTGGTTTACGGACGGCCTCCTTCCCACTGTGTCCTCGTGTGGGAGAAGAGAGCAAGACCTGGTGTCTCCTTATAAAGACACCTATCCTAGCCACGAGGACCCTACTCTGATGGCCCCCGTCCCCCTTAACTGCTTTCACAGAAGCCCTGTCTAAACAGTGATGGTGGGGGGAGGGGACTTCAAAGTACGAACGTTGTGGGGGACACAGTTCAGTCCCTGGTGCCTCAGATGGTAAAGAATCCGCCTGCAATGTAAGAAGCTCAAGTTTGAGTCCTAGGTCAGGAAGATCCACTGGAGAAAGGAATGGCTCTCCACTCCAGTATTCTTGTCCAGTATTCTATGGACTGAGGAGCCTGGTGGGCTACAGTCCATGGGGTCACAAAGAGTCAGACATGACTGAACAACTAACACTTTTTTTTCAATTCAGTCCACAACACCACGTAAGCTCTACAAACAGCTTGTTAGTATTTACAAAGCAGTTTGCTGGGATTTTGATTGGGATTGCATTAAATCTAGAGATCAAGTTAGAAAGAACTAAAATCTTAATATTAGTCTTTTAATCAACATGGAATATCAATGTTTTGTATTTTCCACGTAAGGATCCTATGCCAATTTTATTAGATTTATACCTAAGCACTTCATTTTTAAGTGCTATTGCAAATGGTATTTTTTAAAAATTAAAATTCCAATTGCTCATTGCTAGTATAACGAAAAGCATTTGATTTTTGTATCTTGAACTTGTGTCCTGAAACCATACTGTACTTGTTATTCATTAGATTTTGGGGGATCGATTTTTGGGTTTTCTACATATACTACCATGTTACCTGTGAAGAAAGACAGTTCTTTTTTCTTTCACATCTCTGTACTTTTTGTTTTCTTATTGCACTAATTAAAATTTCCAAAATGATGTTGAACAGGAATGATGAGAAAGGACATCTTTCCCTTTTACTAATTTTAGAGGGAAACTGTTCAGTTTTTTGCCATTAAGTTTGGTGGCAGTTGTAGGTTTTTATAGGTGTTCTTCACTTTCACTTTCACTTTCACTTATAAAGTGAGGAAGTTCCTTTCAATTCCTAGTTTACTGAGAGATTTTTTTTCATGATTGGGTGTTGGATTTTGTCAAATGCTTTCCTGCTCAACTGATGGGATCATATGATTTTTTTTTCTTCAGCTTACTAATATGGTGGGTTACATTGGTTTTTGAATGCTGAACCTTGCATGTGTGAAATAAATCCCACTTGATCATGATATGTAATTGTTTTTATGAATTGTTGGATTTGATTTGCTAATATTTTGTTGAGGATTTTTGTGTCTATGATCATCAGAGGTATTGGTCATAAGCTTCCTTTCTTGTAGTGTCTTTAACTGGCTTTAATATTGGGGTAATGCTATCCTAATAGAATAAGTTAGGAAGTATTCCCTCTGCTTCCATTTTCTGGAAAAGGTTGTGGAAAATTGGTATTATTTTGTTCTTGAATGTTTCATAGAATTCTTCAGAGAAACTGTCTGGGCCTAGTGTTTTAGGTCTGCTAGATTTGTAGTCATGACTTCACTAAGTTATCTTTTCTTCATAAATGATTACACTCTGTATGTGTGTGTTTCCCATTTTAGTCTTCCTATTATATGGCTGAAGATACAGAATATCCTGAAATAATTCCAGGAAGGTAACAGTCACTATTCATTTGGCTCCATCTGCCACATTAATTCTGATCAGATATGAACCCTCTGAATAGATAGCAGGTGTCAGATAGAAATCAACGTTTTGTGTGTTTGTTGTGCTTTTCTCTTCCCCATCACATTTCCAGGGTTACGAGTCTAAAGATAACGCCCAATGGAATTGCAGAGATGTGTTCCTCTAATGGGTCCAAAACGCACTAGTTTTTCATTTGTTCAGACTTTTCTTATTCCAAAGGTGTGACAACTTCCAAGCTTTTGACATGTCAGAGCTTAAGCAGGAAGTCTCCAACACAGTTTTTAAGAGAATTCATATGTGTAAAAACTCTTTTTAAACTGTAAAATAGGCTTCCCTGGTGGTTCAGACAGTAAAGAATCTGCCTGCAAAGCAGGACACCTGGGTTTGATCCCTGGGTTGGGAAGAACCCCTGGAGAAGAGAATGGCCACCCACTCCAGTATTCTTGCCAGAAGAATTCCATGGACAGATGAGCCTGGCGGGCTATAGCCCATGGGTCACAAAGAGTCGGACATGACTGAGCAATTAACACACACAAACTGTAAAATATTGTAGCTTCTTGGCTGATTTAGTGTGTGGGATTAGGTTAAGAGTAGGGCTTTCCTGGTGACTCAGTGGTAAAGAATCTGTCTGCCAACGCAGGAGACACGGGTTCAATCCCAGGGTCAGGAAGATCCCCTGGAGAAGAAATGACAACCCACTCCAGTATTCTTGTCTGGGAAATCCCATGGACAGAGGAGCCTGGTGGGCTACAGTCCATGGGCTTGCAAAAGAGATGGACTTGACTTAGTGAGTAAACAACAATAGCAACAATGAAGTTAACAGTAAGTGGAGGAGAGGAGAAAAGCTAGCTATGACCAGCTTCAAGAACATAATTTCTTTCAAATGAAAGATGGCAAAAATAGACATGGAAAAAGAAAGAAAGGAGAAAACTAAAGATGAAATATTCGTCCTCCTTGTCCACCTGCCCTGCTTTCTCTTCTATCTCCATTACATCAGTCACATCTCTGAGTTCTAGCAACTCAATCCTCTGACATATGCTAAGCAACCAGCCTTGGGTTCTGTCAGGCTGTCCATCTGCAGATGCTTAATGCCATTATAGTGGTTCTGAGCCCACAAGGATTGAGTGGAAGGGCTGCGGAGGAGTCTCAGGACTAACTATGACCATCCTCCTATGGAAGGCACAGTTATAGAGCCCATCATATCTGGATACCTACACCCAAAAAGTATTTCCTTTATTAAGTTAGTTTGGGATACAAACTGGGACAACCCCTACTCCTTAAAAAAAAAAAAACAAGGGTGAATACATGATGTCAGTTCACATAGAGAACAAATCCCACTGTTCTCCCAGAGGAAGGAGCAGGCTGAGGCCAGCTGGAGTCTCATCTCTTCGGTTCTACAGCTGAATGGCTCTGGAGGAGTGTTAGTCTCTCAGTCATGTCCCACCCTTTGTGACCCCATGGACTCTAGCCTGCCAAGCTCCTCTGTCCATGGGATTCTCCAGGCAAGAATACTGGAGTGGGTTACCATTCCCTTCTCCAGAATGGCTCTGGTGTCCGACATAAAACACGCGTGGGGGATGCACTATTCTGGTGAAGAAGAAAGGGAACCAGCTGTGGGAACATTGGCTCAAATTATAGTTTCTGTCTTACTATCTGTGTGGATTTGTGCAAGCTATTTGATTTCAGTGAGTCTGAGCTCTCTGATGAAATAATAGCTAACCTTTAAGTAGCACGTCCTATGTGTTAGATACTTTGACTCTTTGCATATATCTCATTCATAATCTCTTGAGGTGAGATATTATTCCTATCTTTCAGTTAGGGGAATTAAGGCTCAGTAAATGGGGAGAGGAACAGAGGTGAAATGTACTTCTCAGGATCATTAGGATAATTACATGAAGTTGTTTATGTAAAGTGCTTAGCATAGTGTCTGACACCAGAAGTGTGCCGTATGTAATAGTTATAAGAAAGTCTGACTCTATTTCTCTTCTTTAAAACTTTTTTGCTGTGAAATTTAACATAGAAAAGTGAACAAAAGTGTCCAGATTAATTATTTATCACAAAATGAGCACCTGTAGAACAATACCTGAGTTAAAAAATGTGGAAATGTGTTTAACACCCCAGAAGTGCCCCCTAATCACTACCTTTCTTCACCCTTAATGATACTATTCCCTTGACTTTTATGAAAATCATTACTTTACTACATTTGTACATTCCCAGGTGGCTCAGTGGTAAAGAATCCACCTGCAATGCATGAGACCTGGGTTCGATCCCTGGGTCAGGAAGATCCCCTGGAGAAGGGAATGGCAACCCACTCCAATATTCTTGCCTGGAGAATTTCATGGACAGAGGAGCCTGGTGGGCTACAGTTCATGGGATCACAAAGAGTCGAACATGACTGAGAGAGTGAACAAGTGATAAGTACACACTCCTAAACATTAGTTTTGCATGCTTTTTGAAAGGTGTATAATAAATTATGCATTCTTTTATGTCTATTTCTCTCAACATTGTTTGAGACTCATTTATTTTATTGCATGTAGCTGTAGTGAGCTTATTTTTAGTAAAGCTTTTTCTTTTCAAAATAGCTGCAGATTGCTTTACTATGTGAATACACCACAATCTTTATCCGTCCTGCTATCCGTAGGCATTTATGTAGTTTCCAGTTTGGGGCTATTAAAATAGTGCTGCTATAAATTTTCTTATATGTGTTTCTCAATACTTATGCCTGAAATTACTGAGTCATAGAATATATGTTTGTTCAGTAGGCACTAACAATTAATTTTTGAAAGCTGTTTTACCATAAGGGTATGAGAGTTTCCTTTATTCCTCATACTTCAAATTGTCTACCTAGAAGCCATTTTGGTGAGTGTGTTATGGACTATCATTATAATTTTAATTTATATTTTCTTGTTATTAGTAAAGTTGAACATGTTTTTGTAAGTTTATGCCCTTTGGATATCCTATTTTATGAAGTGCCTCTTCAAATTTCCTGAATTTTATTCTGTTGGGTTCTTTGTCTTTTCAATTTTAATTGATTTATAGATATTCTTTAGATATTAAGAGTCCTTTGGGGTCTTCCAAAGGGGTCCTTTGGAATCCACCTGATGTTTTCTCTGGCTGGTATTAAGATATTTGTGTGTGTGTTTAATTTTCTGAAGTTTATTAATTGTATGCCTACTTGTGAATATATTTTCATTTATCCTTAATGTGAATTCTTAAATCCATGACTTGGTATCTTTCATCAGTTTTGGAAAATTGCTGGCCAATCTCTGCTTCTATTCTGTTTTGAATCTCTTCTCCTTTTGGGACTTTAATTAAATTCATATTAGACCTTCTCATTGTATCTTCTATATCTCTTACTCTTTCCCTTGTATTTTTCATTCCTTTGTTTCCTGTTTCTTTCTGAAAGGTTTCTTCATGAATTACCCTTTAATCTTTGCTAATATGCTGTTTAACTTTCAGTTGGATTGGATTGTAACTTACAATTATTATACTATTTTGTCCCAGAAATTCCATTTTAAAGTTTCTAGTTCTTTGTTAAAATTTTTCATCTTTTCTTTTATATTCTTGAACATAAGAAGCTCAGTTGCTTCGCAATCTAAGTGTGATAAAACTTATATATTGTAGCCCCTATGGGCCTGATTTTATTGCTTTTGCTATTGTTGTCCATGTAGTCTTACTTCTTTATGTGGCGAGTTATTTTTAATTGTGTGCTGGATATTGTTTTGCAAAATTGCTTGTAAGAATACATTGAGGTTGAAAATGTTATCTCTTTCCAAAGAAGATTTATTTTAATTTCTGCTAGGTACTTGGGTGTACTAACAATTTGAGATCATCTCAACTCAATTTTAGGGTCTGAAATTATTTGAAGTACCTAGGAAGGTCTATATTCTTCTGAGTTCCAACCCAAGAGAATTCATCAGAACTTGTTCTGTGCTGACCTTTGGACTAGTAACATTGTTTTCCCCAAAAAAGACTGTTAGAAGCATTTATCAACTTATAAGTCACCCCTTCTGGAGTTAGCAAACATCCCAAGGAGAAAAACAACCTTAAATGCCAGTACATCTCGCAGGGGCCTGGAGCAGTAATTTTATCCTTTTTTTTTTTAATCTCTTTGATGTTTCAAGCAGATGTTCTTATGTATTCCTCAGATATTCAGTATCATGGTGGTGGTAGTTTAGTCTCTAAGTCATGTCTGACTCTTGCAACCCCAAGGATTGTAGCCTACCAGGCTTCTCTGTCCATGGGATTTTCCAGGCAAGAATACTGGAATGGGTTGTCATTTCTTCCTCCAAGGGATCTTCTGGACCCAGGAATTGAACCCAGGTCTCCTGCATTGCAGATGGATTCCTGCATTGCAGAAGAATTCTAATGATATGGTTTGCTATTATCAGAATCTTAAGTCTCCCATATTCACTTCTCAAATTTAAATCCACATATCCTTCCTTTTTGTCCTTGTTTGCATCAATAAACCTACCGGTTACTATAGTGTCACTCTGCCAGGTTAAATTTTAAAATTGATGATCTTTATTTTCTGGGTCTCACTTCTTCAAATTTTGTCTTTCAGGCCGTTCAGATATCCAGACATCTACCCCCCTCCTACCATTTATTATCACTCCACCTCTTATCAGTCAACTCCACCTCTTTTCTTTTTATCATTAATCTTATCTTTTAATGAACTCAATGGACATGAATTTGAGCAAACACTGGGAGATGCTATAAAGAACAATATTACATAGGAACCTGGAATCTTAGGTCTATGAATCAAGATAAACTGGAAGTGGTCAAACAGGAGATGGCAAGAGTGAACATTGACATTTAAGGAATCAGTGAACTAAAATGGATTGGAATGGCAAATTTAATTCAGATGACCATCATATCTACTACTGTGGGCAAGAATCCCTTAGAAGAAATGGAGTAGGCCTCTTAGTCAACAAAGAGTCTGAAGTGCAGTACTTGAGTGCAATCTCAAAAATGACAGAATAATCTCAGTTCATTTTCAAGGCAAACCATTCAATATCAAAATAATCCAAGTCTATGCCCCAACCACTAATGCCAAAGAAGCTGAAGTTGAATGGTTCTATGAAGACCTAGAAGACCTTCTAGAAACAGGCAAGTTTGTCCTTGGAGTATGAAATAAAGCAGGGCAAAGACTAACAGAGAATGCACTGGTCATAGACAACAACCTCTTCCAACAACACAAGAGATGACGCTACACATAGACAATGTGGATGACGCTACACATGGGCAATGACCAGATGGTCAATACCACAATGAGATTGATTATATTCTTTGCAGCTGAAGATGGAAAAGCTCTATACAGTCAGCAAAAACAAGACCAGGAGTGGACTGGGGCTCAGATCATGAACCTCTTATTGCCAAATTCAGACTTAAATTGAAGAAAGTAGGGAAAACCACTAGACCATTCAGGTATGACCTAAATCAAATCCCTTATGATTACACAGTGGAAGTGACAAATGGATTCAAGAGATTAAGTCTGATAGACAGAGTGCCTGAAGAACTATGGAGGGAAGTTAGTACATTATACAGGAGGCAGTGATCAAAAGAATCCCAAAGAAAAAGAAATACAAAAAGGCAAAATGGTTGTTTGAGGAGACCTTACAAATAGGTGAGAAAAGAAGAGAAGCAAAAGACAGAGAAGAAAAGGAAAGCTATAGACATCTGAATGCAGAGTTCCAAAGAAAAACAAGGAGATATAAGAAAGTCTTCTTAAGTGAACAATGCAAAAAAAAAAAAGAAAAAAAGGAATACAATAGAATGAGAAAGACTAGAGATCTCTTCAAGGAAACTAGAGATACCAAGGGAACATTTCATGCAAAGATGCACACAATAAAAGACAGAAATGGTATGGATCTAACAGAAGCAGAAGATATTAAGAAGAGCTGGCAAGTATACACAGAAGAACTGTACAAAAATGTCTTAATGACTCAGATAACCACGATGATGCAATCACTCACCTAGAGCCAGACAGTCTGGAGTGTGACTTTAAGTGGGCCTTAGGAAGTATCACTATGAACAAAACTATTAGAGGTGATGGAATTCCAGCTGAGCTGTTTCATATCCTAAAAGATGATGCTATTGAAGTGTTGCACTCAATATGCCACCAAATTTGGAAAACTCAACAGTGGCCACAGAACTAGAAAAGGTCAGTTTTCATTCCAATCCCAAAGAAGGACAATGCCAAAAAATGTTCAAACTACCATACAATTGAGCTCATTCCACAGGCTAGCAAGGTAATGCTCAAAATCCTTCAAGCTAGGCTTCAACATTACATAAGCCAAGAAATTCCAGATGCTCAAGCTGGATTTAGAAAAGGCAGAAGAACCAGAGTTCAAATTGCCAACATCCGCTGGCTCATAGATAAAGCAAGAGAATTCCAGAAAAACTTCTGCTTCATTGGCCCACACTAAAGCCTTTGACTGTGTGGATCACAACAAACTGTGAAAATTCTTAATTAGATGGGAATACTAGACCACCTTACCTGCCTCCTGAGAAACCTGTATGCAGGTCAAGAAGTCACTGTTAGAACTGGAGATGGGACAATGAACTGGTTCAAAAATTGGCAAAGGAGTATGTCAAGGCTGTATATTGTCATCCTGCCCATTTAACTTCTATGCAGAGTACATCATGTGAAATGCTGGGCTGGATGAAGTGCAAGCTGGAATCAAGATTGCCGGGAGAAATATCAACAGCTTCAGATGTGCAGATGACACCACCCTAATGGCAGGAAGTGAAGAGGAACTAAAGAGCCTCTTGATGAAGGTGAAAGAGGAGAATGAAAAGCTGATTTAGTATTCAATATTCAAAAAACAAAGATCATGTCATTCAGTTCTCTCACTTTATGACAAATAGATGGGGAAACAATGGAAACAATGACAGACTTTATTTTCTTGGGCTCCAAAATCACTGCAGATGGTGACTGCAGCCATGAAATTAAAAGACGCTTGCTCCTTGGAAGAAAAGCTATGACCAACCTAGACAGTGTATTAAAAACCAGAGACATCACTTTGCTGACCAAGGTCTGTATAGTCAAAGCTCTGGTTTTACCAGTAGTCATGTATGGATATGAGAGTTGGACCATAAAGAAGGCTGAGCACCGAAGAATTGATGCCTTTGAACTGTGGTGCTGGAGAAAACTCTTGAGAGTCCCTTGGACAGCAAGGAGATCAAGTCAGTCAATCCTAAAGGAAGTCAACCCTGGATATTCACTGGAAGGACTGATGCTGAAGCTGAAGCTCCAATACTTTGGCCACTTGATATGAACAGCCAACTCATTGGAGAAGACCCTGATGCCAGGAGAGATTGAGGGAAGTAGCAGAAGGGGGCGACAGAGGATGAGAGGTTTGAATGTCATCATCATCTCAATGGACAAAAGTCTGAGCAAACTCCAGGAGACAGTGAAGGACAGGGAAGCCTGGCATGCTGCAGTTCATGGGTTTGCAAAGAGTTTGACACAACTTAGCAACTGAACAACAACTTATCTTTTATGAATAAACTCCACCTCTTATCTTCTCTCAGGATAACATAGTCCCCCACCTTTGTATAGGCTACCAAATTACCAAAACTCAATATGACTTTTCCTTCTTTTGAATTACTGCATCATTCTGTGGCTAACACAAGTTTAACAGTTAACCAGATATATGTTAATTCATTCTTTACCATTTTGTTTGTGTGTTGTAAAGGAAGGCACACATTACCTTCTTTATAGTCTTCTCAGCTCCTAGTCCTTTACCTTGCACATGGAGGGTACTCAATATGTTTAATTGATTGAGCATGTCAGATCTGCCTTCCAAAAACTGTGCCATACTCAGGCCTTCATATCTTCATATCTGCAAGGAGATTGTGTATTGGACAACAAATGATGGCAAAAACAACGTGACTCTCTGCAGGGAATGTCCTGGTTAAGACGAACATACTAGAAATTTCAATCTTTATATAAGGTTGGTGGGATGCAAAATGATTTTGTGGAGGAAAGAAATAAAACAATAGATTTGGAATATCTCCCTAAAGATGGGGTGTACCCTTGCATGTGCCTTTCCCCTCCTTTCCCCTCTTCCTTCTCCTTCCTATCTGAAATGTGGCCATGATGGCTGGAACACCAGTAGATGTACTGGAACCTTAAAAATGGCAGCCATGAAACAAAAATGGTTGAGTAGGGAGAAGAAAGGCTTCTGTGATTTTGATGATCAGAGAGGCACCATACCAACCTCCCCATTTCTGTTACATGGGTGAACTCGTATGTGTTCAAGGCACTGTGGTCTGATCTCTGTTTCGAGCAGCTGAACACAATTCCTAATAGACAGAATCATTATTATTATTATCATGATTGTTGTGTTGGCCACCAGATTGAGTCTTTAGCAGCATGGCTATTGTTTGCTGATTTCAGAATTCCCGTCACTTCTCTATGTTCTCCAAAAATAACTGAGAGGTGGATAGTAATTTTTTAACAACAAAAAAAGAGCACTGAAATGAACTGGGTATAGATTTTTTAGAAGACTTTTACAATGTACTTTGAAAAACTAGGCAATTCCCTGGCATATCACTTGCTCCCAGGTAAGGGCTCTTTGCTACAAATAAAGAGCAACACTGTTTTAGAGCATATTACAACCATCCATTAATGACGGTGATACAGGGTGGAGGCAGAAACCAAAGCTTGAAAATCCAAAATACAGAGAATCATAAAAGCAGTTTTAATTTTCAATGTTTTACAGTTTTATATTAACATTTGAAAAATATCTAAGAAACCAAACCAGCTTGTGAATACTCGACTTGGAGTAGGTCAATGTCTAGGTCTTCTTTGGCAAACCTCCACTGGCCCTCCTCAATTCTTCCTGATTCCCTTCGCCTCCGGCACAGAGAGCAGACAGCATCGCTCTCACTCCAGCCATGTGGAAACCAGAGAAGCTGTCTGGATCCTGTTCAGATCCTTCCTTTTTCTGAGATGATGCAGTGACAAAAAAGCACGAGGTAAAAGAGGGCTGCAAGTGCTGAAGAATGAACCAAAAAACTGTTTAAAGGTAATTAGGTGTTTTGTTCTGTCCCCAGCTCTTGCTGGATTTCAGGCTGCATTCTGAAATAAAATGAAACATGATGATAATATTGCATGGACATTAAACAAAGAAATTAATTAAATAGAGGAGGCGATAATAGCAGAGAGAACTTTAAAGGGTGGCCTAGCACAGATTATCCACAAGGAAAGTGTTGGCAATACAGAGTGTACTCCAACTGGCAGCAATTACGGTGTTAAGAAGAACATTAATACAGGCAACAGAGGCTTTCAGAGACCAAAGTCTAAACCATGGGGAATTATGCAATCTCATCTTCCACAGGTAAATTTTTCTTATTTTGCCTTCAAAATGTGATTTCAAGCTCCCAGAGGGCAAAGAACCACATCCGCATAAACTAACCCACCCTTCTTTTTATGGCACCCTGCGTGATGCGTGTCTGCATGCTAAGTCACTCAGTCTCGTCCGACTCTTTGTGACCCTATGGGCTACAGCCCACTGGGATCCTTTGTCCATTGGATCCTCCAGGCAAGAATACTAGAGTGGGTTACAATGCCCTCCTCCAGGGATGGCACCCTGCAGAGATCTTTGAACAACAATTGCTTAATAAGTGTTTCATAATGAGGTTTGCAAAGAAAGGCGCCAAGTGTTGCTAGTTAACTGACTCTAAAGGGTACTACATGGCAGTGAGGAGTCTGAGAAGCCTGGTCCAGGGCCCTGCTAGGCGATGAGGAAGACAGTATGGCACCACCTTGCCAGACCAGACCAGAGCCAGAACTGGGTTTTCTGCTCCCAAAGCCATCCCTCCACTTAACAGTATGTGGGAGTAGTTCCCAGCCTGAAAGTAAGTGTCCACCCTCAGTATTGGCATGTCCAGATCAGTTTGAAGACAAGGAGAGAATGGGTCTCTGGAAGGCTGTTTCTCTGAAAAGCTGGGGAGCTCGGGGAGAGAAGAAGATCAAGGAATACAGGAGCCAGACACAAGTTTGTCCAATCAGCAGACCCTTAGCCATCTGGGTGGCGGGGGAGAGGAGTAAGCCTTTCTAGGTGGTTAAGAGTAGAAGTGCATTCAGGGTGCCCCAGCTGATGGTGACACATCGCAGGACACAGCAGCAGACGCGGAGCCACAGAAAATACAGACAGGCTTCCTGCGGGCCTGGAATGTCCAGAAGAAACAGCAACTCCAGCCATCTTTCCTTGCCCTGAGGTTCAGCTTCTGCTTTCTTTTTAACAGCTTATTCCTTCAAAGATCAGGATGGCCCTCCCTCTACTCAGCTTCTCTACCCCTTAGGGCTGCTCTTCATTCATAACTTTACATCCCATGGATCCTGCTTTTTACTTTTCATCGGGAGTTTCTCTGCTCCTGCCTTCCCTGCAGCCTATCTCAGAGGACCCCTGGGTGAGTTGAACCATCACACGGGATCAAATCTTCTTTGGTCATTATCTTCCTGCCAAGTTATGTTGTGTTCTGAGTCAGAAACCTGTTTGGTCTTGCACATGGGATTTTGGGGTCTGCTTCCTACCATTCATTCTTTCTCCACTCAGCAGTTTCAGAAAGGGAAGATACCCAAAATAAAAAGAGCCAGATGGAAAACGAAGCACTATTTGTATAAAGTGTTACCTTGTCTACCACAGGATGGTGAAAATTGCCTTGGAAAATATGGTAGAAGCTGGGGATGTTCAGTGAGGCTTCCAGCTTCCTCGCCCTGAGTCTATCCACCTGGTCTTTTCAGGTGGAGAAGCTGAAATGGAGGACGGAGGAGGGAGGCCAGGCCTGACTCAAGGGCACAGCCCTGCCAGATTGGAAATGTCCAACATCATCTGAGAAGCCACGCCTGCTTATGGGACCAAGTAGCTGGAAGAAAGGAAGCAGAAGAAAAGACCTTGATCCTGACCTTGAAGGCACAGTTACCCACTTCAGATGAGACCTCCTTAGAGCTTCACTGTCTAACATGGGAGCCACTAGCCACATGTGGCCACTGAACACTTGAAAACATGGCCAGTTTGAAGTGAGGTGTCCTGTAAGCATATAATACAAACCTGATTTTGAAGACTTAGTACAAAAGGATGTAAAGTACCTTATTTATCTTTCATCTATTGCTTATTTGCTTAAATGAAAATATTTTACATATATTGGATAAAATAAATCATTAAAATTAAAGTTACCTGTTCTTTTTTCCACTTTAAAAATGTGGTCTCAAAAAAAAAAAAAAAATGTGGTCTCTAGATAACTTAAACATAGATGGCTCCCCTGGTATTTCTGTTGGGCAGCATCATCTTAGTTCAGACATGTCAGCTCTCTGGGGAACAGGGAGCAGGGAGGCAGGCAAGGAGGGGCTTCAATGGGGAGAGGCAGGAGCACCCCTCCCCAGCATTGCAGATCCCTGCTTCAATCAACACCGGCTGGGTTCATGGGGTCACATGATCCAAAACACAGTAACCAGGTGGAAGGACCTGTTTGTGGCTCCTTTGCTCAGATGTGGACCCTGGGCTGGGCAGGCACCTGGGCATCTTGGATTCTTCTCCATTATAATTAAAGTTATTTTAACTTTATTTTACTTGTTCATCTACGCAACACACCTCTACTGAACTTCTGCTATGTGGTAGCACCCTTCTAGGCTCTGGGAGTACAGTCTTGGGTAACAAAAGAAAAACCTGATCTCATGGAGTGGATACTAGCAAGGCAAAAAAGGCAAGAAACAAATGAGAAGCCCAGTCTACCTGTGCCGTGGGGGATGCTGCTGTGAAGCAAAATGAGGCAGGTGAGGTTGCAGAGAGCACGTGGTGGAGGTGGTGGTTTAATCTCTAAGTCTCATCCGACTCTTGCAACCCCACGGACTGTAGCCCACCAGGCTCCTCTGTCCATGGGATTTCCCAGGCAAAAATACTGGGGAGGGTTGCCATTTCCTTCTCCAGGGATTGAACCCAGGTCTCCTGCATTGCAGGCAGTCTCCTGCATTTCAGGGGGATTCTTCACCAACTGAGCCACCAGGGAAGCCCGCAGAGAGCACATGGGGAGGTGCTATTTTAGAGGGTGGTGAGGGGAGGACCTCGCTGACATCTGTTGGAGACGAGAATACAGTGAAGGTGAGAGCTCTGAAGATGCCGGGGGAAGAGAAGACCCTGTGGCAGGAGAGGACCCTCCACTGCCTGTTCTTGCAGGAGGCAGGAAGACAAAGTGCCTGGAGCGGACTGCAGAAGTGAAGGCCCGGGATCATTTCCTCAGATTGATGGGAAGCCACTGGAGGGCTTGGAGCAGAGCAGGGGTATGATCTGTCTAGGTTTTAAAGGGATAAGTCTGGACACTTACTGAGAATAAAGTGGGCAGGCAGATCTGGAAGCAGAGAGCCCAGTTTCAAAGTTATTAAAATAATCTGGGGAAGAGACAATGGGGCCTTAGGCCAGGGCTGTAGCAGTGACAAATAAGCCTTGGAGGCAGAGCTAAAAGGATTTGCTGATGGATTGGATATGGGGTGCGGGAGAGGGCAGGAGTCAAGGATGACTCCAAGGGTCTTGGCCTGAGCAATTAGAAGCATGCAGCTGCCATCAGCTGAGATGGGAAGACTGGGAGGAGCAGGCTTAGTCAGGAAAGATGGGATTCAGGTTGGGAGCCGTGGAGGGTGAGATCTCTAGCAGACAGGAGACAGAGGAGATGGCACGTAGGCGGTTGGATATATGAGTCTGGAGTTTTGAAAACAGGTCAGGGCTTGAGAAATCAATCTCTCAGACCTCAAGGAACAAATGAGAGTCATAACATAGAGATAATATCTAAAGGCTTCAGAGATTATCTGAGGACTGAGCAAGGATGGGAACAAGAAGGTTGTATGTAGGCAGGGGCCCCTTCTCTTAAGAGCAGGGGAAGATGGCGAAGAGCCAGCAACAAAATACAAAAGAGAATGGCCAGTGGGATAGGACGGGGAGCCTGGAGACCGGTGCCCTGGGGATGGGGCCTTCACACCCACCTCTGTCTGGCCCTCAAGATCACACTTGGACCACCTGGTATCTATTTTAACACTCACTACAAAGAGTTGTTTTGATGTCTGACTCCCTTCTGTAACCCCAGGTTTAATATAGATTCTGGCATTCAGTAAGCTCAGTAAATATTTGTCAAATAAATCAGCAAGCATTTAAAAAAGGAGAAAGAATAGTCTGGCGTTTTTTGTTATGTAGTTTTCATATGCATTGAAATGCAAATTTTTTTTTTTTTTTTTTTTTACAATTTAAAAATATTTATTTTTCAGTTCATGCTTTCCAGAACACTTTTTCCAAACAAATCACCAAAGGTCAATACGTCTGTCTACTCTCAATGTTAAGCAATTTTTCTACCCAAAATAATGAAGTGATGAAATGCAAATTTTTAACACATATTCTCTTGGGTTAGCAGCAGGGAGGAGAAGGGAGTGTGAGGGCGATAATAGGAGATGGCAAAGGGGTGCCCCTGAACCCCGGCTTGTCCAACTCTGCCCCTCAGCTCCTCCCCTGGCACCGCCCCCGCCCCCGCCCCTGCAGACAGAGGACAGAGACTCTCATCACTGTTGCAGCTGACAAACCACGTAAGGGGTGAAATCACCAGCGGGCAACCCAGGCATTTCCATTGTCACAGTCACTCATGCTGCTGTCAGGGGACTTAGCTGAGGTGTCGCCACATCCAGACCTCAGCCCTGATTCTGCAGAAAGCAGAGGGCCCCCAGGAATCATCCTCCTCGTTGGCGTCTGTCTGAAAATCAAACTCCATTTTGTGCTCAGCCAGAGTGTCTGGATGGCTGCTTTATTATTGATCAAACAGGGCTCTACAGAGAGCCGCCCTGAGATGAGAAAAATCTTAAAAGGCTCCCTCGGCTATGATTCAAGTCGGAGAATCAAGCCTCGAGCTTATTTCAGGACCAGAGGCCTGCCTGTGTGGAGACAGACGCTGAAAACCTTTCTATCTGACTGTGCTGGACCTGGAAGTCTGTGTAGCTCCCACTCCACACTGTAAGGCTTTCACTACCGCGATCAGAGCAAACCACACACACACACAACTCTTCCCAGCCCATGCTTCCTCCGCTGGTGATATCCGGGTTATAGGGAAAATGTCAGCCATTCGGATAGTTGCCAGCATCTGGGTGTTCAGTGCTGAGTAGTGAGTTCTCCTTGCGCCAGCATGGGGCTGTGGCTTCCTGCATGAGTTTTATGGAAAATGCCTCTCAACTTCCCAACATCAGTGCATATGCAGGATGCAGATTTCTCTTGAAGAAGGTCTACTAATCAAAGAAGGAGAGAAAGAAGTAGGCATATTGACCAGACATTTCATATTCCTTTCTCCATTTACTCTGCAAGGAGAGTGAGATTTTGACCCCAGCCATGACAGGTTATGAGGAATAGAGATTGGAATCAGACCCATGAAGATAGCAGAGTTGAGAGTAAATCCACCAGTTTATGCTAGCGAAAGCTCTAGAAAGGGAGAGGCTGGTGGGGATTAGTGATGGAACCACAGTCACTGGAGGAACAATCTTCCCCCTCCAATTCTTCTCCCAGAATGAGAAAAAGAATGGCACCTTGTTTAAGAATTTCCTTAATCAAGCCCTTGTAAGTGGTGATTTCAAATCATCAGCAGGTCTTTATGTAGCTAAAGGAATAGTCATTAAGGAGTGGGAGGTTCAGTAATAGGCCCATTTTTATTCTCAGTGGCCCAAAGGGATACAATTTGAAAGGAGTTTGGGGGCTGGGGGAGAGGAATTAAATGAATACTGATCTGCATAGTGATGTAGGTTAATTCCCTTGTGGGTTGAGATGGCCTTGCACATTATGGAGTAGTTGGTAAGGTTTCTTCTCCTTCTTATGCGCTGAGAATTAATGCTCATCCTTGAGAGGTCCATGTGAGTGTGTATGTGTGTGTGTGTCTGTGTGTGATGTCTCTGGGGCTCTTTGTGTCCGTGTGTTTTGTGTTTGATTAAAAAATTGTTTCTAGATCTGAAAGTCTACTATAGTAGCCATGAGCCACATATGATAACTATTTAAATTTAAATTAATTAAAGTTAAAATTAAATGTGATTAAAAATTCAGTTTCTTAATCACACTAGTAACTAAGAGATGGAGCATTTCCATCATTACAGAAAATTACCTGGGACAGCATTGCTTCTGACCCCTGGAGGAAAAGACAACAACTTAAGATCTCATATTTTCACTTATTCACCTAACTCATTCTAGAAGGTTTGCTAGGACGTAGCATGCCCAAGGCTATAGCTGGAACCAGGGGCACAGGGGACACAGCCCTTGACCTTAAGCTCCTTGCAATGTCATGTGTGGCTAGGTCTGAATTTCAGTTTTCCTTTGTGAAGGTGATAGTGAACGAAAACCGTCTTGTGTTTCTGATTTATGGAGTTTGGGTAGGCATGTGAGGAAGGAAATCGGTGATAGCAATGGAGCTACGAAGTTTTGAGAGCAAGCCTGCCATGCTGAGTCCCACCTGAGCCACACCCTAAGTTGGAAGGGTGTCTTCTTACCCTGGATGCTTAAAGGAGCCTAAAAATCTGACCCAGACGAGGTGTTAATAACGACACCTCCACATTATCCCTGTGCAAATCTCATTTTGGGATGGTTATATAAATCATATTAATGGAAGTTCCTTTGCAAAGGAAATCTATTTTGATACCACTGTAATTTATGGCAATGAACAATTTTAATATACTCAAGAGTTATCTGGATGTGATAATGAGCCATCCACACAATGGGATTTAAAAAATTATCTTTTTATTAGAATTTGATATTGACTCATTAAACAATAATGAATTTCCCTCAGTTCAGCCCAGGGGATTGGGGTGGGCAGAGGGAAAGCGCTGAGGATTATTTTTTCAAATGAAATTGATGAGACCTGGATATCCAATTGGGCACTCTTCCTAGACTCTGCCCCCTACCCCCACCTTCCTAGGGCCTGCCAGTTCCATCCCTGGCTTGGGTATAATGCTCCCTGTTCCTTAGGAGCGAACCACTTGCACATACTTTGTGTAGAAGAAAATGCCTAAAAAATGGCTCTAGAGTTCATGGTGTACAATTGGACTTTGCATTAATAACTCCCCGACTCCATCAAAAAATTTTCTCTCACAGCGAAGCGCTTTATGCTGGCCCAGTTCACCCTATGGTGGAAGGACATTCTGCTGGTACTGGATACATCTGATAAACAACCTCGCTATTGCCCACATTAGTCCTTTAGAAAGGTCTAAAATGGTTTTTGTGCAAAGCTAATGTGAACACTGAGTGTCGCAGGGCTCTTTCTGGGTGACCTCCAATTACTGTGTCATTATTAATAGGAGCTCTTCCTCTGTTTCCTCTCATTATGCAGCTCAATTACAGAGACTCCCTCTCAGCGGTTACATCCTTTCCATTTGTTGGTCACCGCTGGGTGAGCGTTTTCAGGTGGGGCTGATCCATCGGGTGCAAAGGATTGCGGCCACTCCTACATCTTCTAATAGAAGCATCTGTCACACTATTATTTTTCAAAACAAGAAAATTGCAGTGGGGACAGAAGAACAGTGATTGTAAGTGAAGTGCTACTAGAAGCAATTAAAGGGCTTGGAAGGTGAATTTCATTAATGCTGTGTTATCTTGAGAGCTCGGCCACCGCTGCTGAGAACGATCTGGCAAATCTCATTTTCTCTGTTCAGTGGTGAAGGTCTAGGGAGGTCTTGGGGAGTCTAATGAGGCCATGGAGAAGCTGGTCCAGGGAGAAGCTGGTCCACAGTTTCTCTGACTGCCGTCCGGAATTTGAAACAAGCCATCGTTTGATTTAACACAAAGATGACCTCCCTTCTACCTAGACCTTGAGCCTTCAGGTACAAAACTGTAACTGTGATGAGGTAAAGTGGGAAATGAGGCAATTAATTGAACTGGGTGACAAGGGCCTGCTAGGGAGAGTAAACATTATTTTTAGCCCTGGGTTTTCCAGGTTTATCTTTTAAAAAGTCCATCTAATTTCCAACCTTTCAAATAAACTCCAGACCAAACTCTTTATCTGGCATTCTTAACTGTCAAAATGTTTTATTACACAAGAAAGCATGTGTACTGCTAATACTTTCAGAACAGACACATTCGCTGTAGCAGTTACAGGACAGGCAAACAGATGCCTTGGGGCTGTTAGGAAAGTCACGTTTCTGGAAGTTCCTACCCGTGTCGTTTTCTGAGGGTAGATCCAGGCAGCGGTGGAGATAGAGGAAATGTTTTTTCCAAAGCACTCTGCTTGTTAAGATGATCCAATCAGTGGGAAAAGTGATAATACTCAAGAGAATGGGTTTCAAAGAGTGCTTCTGTCTCTTGGTGGCACTTCCTCCCTCTTTGCAGGTGGGTACTGTCAGCTCCAGCATGCCCGGCCCAGGGTCCTGCAGGACTGGCACTCAGCGTGCCGTATGTGCTGTTTCATGAGTAAACATACAAGACCCATCACTGCTGATTCAAAACAACCTTCCTGATGAAATTCATTTTTCCAGCCATTAGTATAATAACCATAATCAATCTTCTCATTGCCAAGCACAGAATCCCGGTACAGCCAGTTCTCAGCGATGTGAAGTAACTGATATGCCAATCAGACAAATATTGTGTTAAATTGCACTAAACAACATGACAAATGGCATGTTGCACACACATTAAAATTGTGCTTCTCCTTATATCCATCATAGGATTCAAGGGCATCCGCGTGGAGTCCATCAGCAAATTTCTGAGTGATAGAGTGGAGGCTGGCAGGTATATTTATTGCATAACAAACCACTGCAACACTTAATGGCCTACACAATGACAATGCTTTATTTTTCATGAGTCTGCACTTGGGGCTGGGTTTTGCTGGGTGGTTCTTTGGCTCCATGAATGACCTTAGGGGCTGGACCACCCAGGATGAACTCTTTACTCCATGGCTTCCCCCCTCAGCTGGGATGACTAGAGTGGTTGGGGGCTGGCTGGGGCTTTCTCTCTCTTTCCAGGTGGTCTTTCTGTGTTGCTGGACCTCTTGTCAGAGTGGCTCAGGGGTCCAAGGGAGAACATTCCAAGAGGATAAGCCTCAGGGTGCAAGCACTGATTTAATGATTTAGCCTGTCTGAGTCATGCTTGCTCATGTCCAGTTGGTCAAAGCAAGTCAATAACCGAGCCCAGAGTTCTTGTGGGAGGGAGCTATACAAAGAGGGTGTGAAGACAAGGAGGGTGGCTTACTGGTGGCCACCAGAATAACAGCCTGCTATATTAGGAGTTTTCCTGACTTAACCTGCTTGCATTATCTGGGGACTAGAGTGCATCACTCCTGCCATCAGAGGTCTGTGCTCTGTGGCTTTAAAATTCTCCCCTTGGTCTTTGTTTTTTCCTCCTCTCTTCTCCCTCCCCTTCCTCCTTCTTCTACAGTTTTCTTGATATATAATTTACATATCATAAAGTAAGCCTGTTTAAAGTGCACAGTTCAATGGTTTTTAGTTTACAGAGTTGTACAATCATTACCATAATCCAATTTTAGAATATTTTATCACCCCCACCAAAGAACACTTATTTGCATATACTCCTTGCCCTGCCCCCACTCTCTCTGCCTCCCAGCCATAGGCAACCACTGCTCTATTTTCTTTCTTTACAGATTTGCCTATTCTAGACATTTCACATAAATGAACTCATACAATACAGGACCTCTTTTGTGAGTGGTTTCTTTTGGTTAGCATAATGTTTCCAAGGTTCATCTAGGTTGTAGCATGTAACAGTATTTCATTCCTATTATTGATGAATAATATTCCATTATTTAGCTAGATATACCACATTTTGTTTATCCATTCATCAGATGAGGATATTTGGGTTGTTTCCATTTTGGGCTCTTATGAGTAATGCTGCTTTGAACATTCACATATAAAGTTTTCTGTGGACATATGTTTTCAATTCTCTTGGGTAGATATCTAGGAGTGTAATGGATGGGTCAAAACTCTATGTTTATCACTGTGAGGAACTGCCAAACTGTTTTGCAGAGTGGCCACACTATTTTACCTCCCCACATTTGTTTGTTTTTATGCTAGTGGAGGACAGATCCTGCCCTGTTTAAGATGGCTCCGTAAGGAGGTAAAGACAAGATGCTATCTCAAAACCACTTTGGGCCCCAGGACTCTATGATTAATGGCTGATTCCCAAAGCCAAAACAAATATTGGAATCAGCATAAATGTTTGAGTATTTTGTTATCCTATATTCCAGCTTCTAAGACAGCAAAGGACAGCAGTGCTTTTGGACAGCGGTTGAGCTTCCCTGGGTGGTGGGTCTCTGCTGATAGCCAGATTGGTCCAGGCTTGGCACTTTTACCCACCTCCAGCACCAAGTGCCTCTTCCATGAGGCTGAAGGCATTGGCCCCGCAGAACCCTGGCAGAGGGACAAGCTGAGAGAGGCTTGATCCACTTGGTAAGAGTTTCACAAACCTGTGTCTAACCAAAATCAGTTTCCAGGCATTTCTTATTTTTCTGACTCCCAGTCCTGTATCCTGGCCAGCCAAGAAGCTTGTGCCCTAAATTCCTGAGGCAGAGCCAAGAGAGAACCAATTCAGATCCCAAAGTGTCTTCAGCATAGAAAACCCCAGCTATTATTTCTGTCCCGTGGAGCCTGCTGGGATGCTTCTGTTGTAAGAATCAGGGGTTCTGAGGAGCCAGGCAGCTCAAGACATAGACTGGGAAGATGCCATCTTGCTTGTTGTCTTAGTCAGAGAGCCAGGGAGCTATTTCCCCTCCCTTCCCCCCAGCTCCTCTTTGGAGAGTTAATCTCTTGAGGTAACAAGTCAGGGGATTGCCTCTGACCAGCTGTGTTTGGGGTGACTGGATCTAGATGGCAGAATCTGTCCACCAGCTTGGCCCTCCTCCTTCCAGCTTGCTTGCATTTACAGTGATCCCCTTTGGATCACTGCCTGCAGTGGAAAAGCTACAGCTGGAACCTTGTACATCAAAAAATAACTTTATAAAAATACAGCTAACTTCACTTTCGTGGATTCATAGAATGTCCTAGAAGAAGGGGCCTGTCCCTGTTTCTAGCCTCTCTGTGTTGACATTGTTCATGTCCTCTCTGTGTCCCACAGGAAACACTGGGCTGCTGAGGGCAAGGCTGACTTTCTTTACAGGTGTCTTGCCAAGACCCAGTTATTGCACATCTCAGAGCGGGCTTGCAGAGGGCACTTGAAGAGGGAATGCATACATGGATGAATGAGGACCGTGATGTGCATGAGAGGATATCTTTACGGATCTAGTGGGCTCTCACATGATGAGAAAATCTAGTCCATGTAACCTCCCAGTGAAGACCATGGTCCAGGCATGAATGTCATAGGGAGACTGGCTCTTACTCTGAGAAAAAAACATCCTCAGCATTAGACATGCTTGCTCCTTGGAAGAGAAGCAATGACAACCTAGATAGTGTATTCAAAAGCAGAGATATCACTTTGCTGACAAAGGTCCCTATAGTCAAAGCTATGGTTTTTCCAGTAGTCATGTATGAATGTGAGATCTGGACCATAAAGAAGGCTGAGCACCAAAGAATTGATGCTTTTGAACTGTGGGGCTGGAGAAGACTCTGGAGAGTCCTTTGGACTGCAAGGAGATCAAACCAGTTAATCCTAAAGGAAATCAACCCTGAATATTCATTGAAAGGACTGATGCTGAAACTCCAATATTTTGACCACCTCATGCGAAAAGCCAGCTCATTGGAAAAGACCTTGATGCTGGGAAAGATTGAAGGCAAGAGGAGAAAGGGGTGACAGAGGACTAGATGATTGGATGGCATCATTGAACATGAATTTGAGCAAAGTCCAAGAGATAGTGAAGGGCGGGGAAGCCCGGTGTGCAGAGTCAGCCCTGACAGAGTGACTGAACAGCAACATTAGAACTGCTGCCTTAGGAAGGGGTGATTGCTCGGTCACTTTGTGTTCAGACAGAAGCCACACATCCGTCTGGAGAAGTAGGAGAGAGGATTCCTGTTGAAAGCCTGGATCCTCTTTGGATCACTTCCAGTTCTGAGGAAGTCCAGCTGCAGCAGGGGTCAGCTTCTGTTTTTCCCAACCAATTTTAAAGCAGATTCAACTTTTCCTCACAATTTGCTCCACAAGGTATTTGGGAAATGTAGATTGTACTTAAGATCTCACAGTGGAAACTGGAGGAGGCGGCAGCTGCTCTATGCCCAAGTTCTCCTCCGATGTCTCTCCCTGGTCTCCCCTATTGGCCTCCAGCATTGGGCCTCTTGTCGGTTTCGCCATCTCTGTGTCTCTCCCCAAGTTCTCACTCTGGGATCTTCCCTCCTCGCTCAGGATGCCTCTCTTCCCTTCTCCTTTTGGGACAGAACCCTTTGCTGTCTTGGCTTCTCTAATCTTGGACACCCATACCCCCCATCTCCACTCCACATGCTCTTCACCAATAGAGATGCCTGCAGCCACCAAGACCCATGCGATGGAAAGTGGTCTGTGGGTTTCATGACATGGTGTTTCCTTTAGAATCTTTGTGTGAATTCAACATTTTCAACTACAGAAGAGAGAGAAGGAAAAAAAAAATAACAAGTGAGTTCATTTTTCTCTTTGATTTAGTAGAGGCAAGAGCCTCTTTTCAGCCCCACAATCTCCTCTCCATCCAGGAAGAAGACACATGTATATCATGTTGCTGAGGTCAGGGAGGGGAGTGATTGTGGGGTTGTATTTCTCAAGAAATGGAGTCAGTGTCCTCAGGCCCTTCCCTGGTCCCCAAGATGACATGAGCAGTCCCTCCCCCATACTCCACATGCCTCTCTTTATCACACTTACCATACCTGTGATTTAATATTCATATGTGAGCATATTTGATTGCCTTTTTGCTTTCTCATAATACTTTAAGCTCCACAACAACACAGACTGTGTTTGTTTGGGTTCAACATTGAATCTACACAGGGCCCAGAGAAATTTCTGGACAGAAAATAAATGATCAATTAATGTTTATGAAATGAATAAATGATGGAAATAAAAAGAAAGGACATGATTTTTATATGGATATATTTTCAGTAATAATCAATTTATATAGATGGCAGAACAGTCTTTGGAAGGAAATTAACGCTCGTGGTTGTATTTGATTTCAAGGACTTGAGTTAAAACCAGGTGAAACCCAAATGAGAGTCCTCACCATCCCCTTCCTCACTACCTTCATCTTCCAAGGAACTAGAACTCACCCTCCTGTTTCCCAGCCAAGCCTGCAGATGTCTAGCCTGGAGCCTAACCCTCCCTTTAGGGAGCCTGCCAACCAAGACAGAGAAAGTCTTTGACATGCTTACAAGCCTATCACAGGAAGAGACCCAAGTACAAAGACTTCTTTATTTTCTAGGGAGGGTGTCTAGTCAAAAGGAAAAGAACAGTCAGGAAAATTGGTGCAGAGTAAGGGCTTCTAAGGATAAGACTAGAGGAAGAAAGAGAAAGAAGTAGGAGTGAGGGAGGCTCTGTGAGGCTTGTCTTTCAGAAACCCAGGCCTTGAAGTGGCCCGATCAGGGACCAACACTGATAAGGAGAAGCTCTTTACCAGGTAAGAGAGGGAGGAAGAAAGAAGAGGAGCCAAAGGCAAGTGCAGAAGGAAAATTGTAGGCAGGCCAGGTTCACACAGCAGCTTGTTTGCATCAGATATGATCCCTGGGATGGTGAGAAATGATGCCAACAATTTCAGGCTAATTACATCCAGCTATCACACTCTCTCCATCTCCTGCCCAGGCGTTGCCTCCAGCACCAACCTCGTGGTTCCACTCTAGACCTTGAAGAATGCTGAGTGAGGAACAGAGGAGTCAGGGGATAGCTAGGAAGGGGACTCAAGAAGCAAGAAAGGTTCCAGGAGACCCCTGAGGAGGGGGCTGCAGTATGTCAAGAGTCTACCCCTGTCTCCGTTAGTTGGCCAGCCCATTGCCAGACTGCCTATTGATATTTATTTGTTTCTTGTTTCTTTAACAGTGCTACATACATGCATACACTGTTGCTGGCATACACAAATAGTCAGGCAGAGTATTTCTGATTTAACTCTGCCTTGCACGTAACAGGTTTAGGTCCCAGGGCCCCATGGCTGGCTCACACGGTTCCCTAGCAACCAAATGAGACAGGGAAATGTGCACAGTCTCATCACCACAAGATGTTAGGTCAATTAATATTCATTAGCAGTGCCTGTGTTTGGCTGCTAGCAGACATCACGGAGGAAAAAAAAAATCTTTGTTGCCTGAGTGGGGGATGGAAGGGATGTAGGGACCAAGAATATGAACATTATGTACTGAAGATGTGTTTTCTTATACTTACATTGGCACATTGGCCTGTGCTTGTAGATTAAAAAATTCATTCGTGTATTTACAACTATTCTAAGTTTATTACATGGGAATAGGTTTAAGAAATAATAGGAAGATTCTACCCTGAAATATTTATCATTACCCATTCAAGTCACCTGAAATTATATCATTAGTAATTATTTTATTAATTCTATGATTTTTGTTGTTGTTGCATGTTCAACAGAGTCTGAAAAATACAAAAAAAAATCTGGATATTTCCTGTTTACTCATTATGTAAAGATAACCACTAATAGCTTGGTGGTGTATGCCCTTTTCTGTTTTTTTTCCCCTCCATTGCTGTGGTTGTTCAGTCGCTAAGATGTGTCTGACTCTTTGCGATCCCATGGACTGTAGCTTGCCAGGCTCCTCTATCCTTCACTATCTCCAGGAGTTTGCCCAAACTCATGTCCATTGAGTCGGTGATACTAACCAACCATCTCATCCTGCCCTCAATCTTTCTCAGCATCAAGGTCTTTTCCAATGAGTGGGCTCTTTGCATCAGGTGGTCAAAGTATTGGAGCTTCAGCTTCAGCATCAGTCCTTCCAGTGAATATACAGGGTTGATTTCCTTTAGGATTGACTGGTTTGATCTCCTTGCTCTCCAGGGGACTGTTAAGAGTCTTCTCCAGCACCACAGTTTGAAAGCATCAATTCTTCGGCACTCAGCCTTCTTTATGGTCCAACTCTCATATCCATAAATGACTACTGCAAAAAACATAGCTTGACTATAGACCATAGTCTTCCTTCATGGATCAGACATTCTCTCCATAGATCACACACACACATACACAGAGTCACATAAAATTAAAAAAAATAATATTCAACATATACACTATTCTGTAGGCTGTATTTTACAATTCAGCATTATTATGATGAATATTTCCTTGTGTTTATAAACATTCTTCTACAACATCATTGTTATCAGTTGCATTATATTTCAGAAAGTGTATTTCCTATGGTTTATTTAACCAAAGTGAGTGTGGAAGTCGCTCAGTCGTGTCTGACTCTTCGCAACCCCATGGACTATACAGTCCGTGGAATTCTCCAGGCCAGAATACTGGAGTGGGTAGCCTCTCCCTTCTCCAGGGGATCCTCCCAACCCAGGGATATAACCCAGGTCTCCTGCATTGGAGGAAGATTCTTTATCGACTGAACTATCAGGGAAGCCCTAAACTCCTACTTTTATTCATGCATTTAAGTTGTTTATACTTTTTGATGTTATAAATAATGCTTGAACAAATGTCCTTGCACAGTCATCTTTGAGACTTTGTCCAATTATGTTCTTAAATCCTTAGCAGGAGAATTACACATTTAAAGGTCTTTTAAATGTTTTGTTATGTTTCCCGTCAGAGAGAAGGGAACAAAGTCTACTTCTAACCGATAGTATCTGAAAATACACTTCTGATCTTCTTTTTTTTTTTTTTACACTTCTGATCTTTTAAAGTAACCCTCCCAAAGATCACATATGAAGTCCACAATATCCATTGTTAGAGTTTTATCAGAAACTTCTATTTACCAAAAACTTCAGTCTTCCCTGGTGTCTCAGAAAGTAAAGAATCTTCCTGCAATGCAGGAGACCTGGGTTCGATCCCTGGGTCAGGAAGATCCCCTGGAGAAGGAAACAGCCACCCACTCCAATAATCCTGCCTGAAAAATCCCATGAACAGAGGAGCCTGGCAGGCTACAGCTCGTGGGGTCTGAAAGAGTCGGACATGACTGAGTGACTAATAGTTTCAGTTTCCATTTACTATACCAAGACTGGAGCTATGAGCCCCTTTAAGGGGGAGGGTGCAAATTCTAAAAGAGGGGAGTTTGTGGGTACAGAAGACTGGTGATCTTACCTCAGTTGTGCTGTGTTTTTGGGCAAACTCATCTGCCACAGCCCCAAAGTGCAACCTGAAAGTAGCCAGAACAAAGTGATGACACACTCCACCAGCCTCCAGCCTCCTGCCCACACTGTGTTCTGGAAAGATCGCTCCTGGACCTGGAGGTGGTCCCTATAGCTCTGGTTTTAGTCATGGGGCTCTGGTAGCCCCTAATCCCAACTCCAGAAAGATGATATGTTGGGGAGAACCAGAGGAGGCCCTGGGGGTTAATGGTGGGCCCAAAGGGCTTGCCTTAGGGAGAGAGAAGGCAGGTCTCAGCCCCTGTGGGGGTCCTGGTGAGGGAGACAAGGATGGGATCAATAAGAGCAGGGGCACCTGGGCCTCTGAAGTCCTGGTATTGCTCTAATGTGGCACGTTTCCTTTCATTCCCAGCAAACAGAAAACTCTCCCTCTTAAGCTACATGGTCAGGAGGTGGGGTAGGGGCATGGGAACAGGAGGACTGTTTGGCCTCCCTTCCTGGATTCTGCTCAAAAACAGGTTCTGGTTAAGAACAACCCCAAGTACTACCAAGTACTACAACTTGGACTTCCAAATCAATGAGACCAGCACAAACTCTTGTGCCTACTGGGCCAGACTGATCCCACTTTGGGGACAGATAGTGGGCTTTGGTGTGGTTTGATGGCTTGGGATAAGGACTAGTAGCCAGAAATGGGGTAGGATAGAGCAGTGGTTCTCCAAGTGTGGTCTGTGGACCAACTGATCTGGATGCTTATCAGGAGTAAGCAGTTTCTTGGGCCTCACCCTAATCTACTGAATCAGAATCTCCAGGGAAGAAACCCAGGAATCTGTTTCAACTAGTCCTGCAGGTGACTCTTATGCAGGTGTAAATCTGAGTACCCACAGAGGATTTTAAGTTTTCAGTTCCAACTTTATCTGCCATCCTGTGAGACACCAGATAAGGCAGCTTGTCTTTCTTGGCTTTAATAAAGGAGAAGGAGACTTGGCCCTTTTCCATTGCAGCTCTCTCCTCTTTAAGTGTATGCATGCATGCTAAGTTGCCTCAGTTGTGTCTGACTCCTTGTGACCCTATGGACTGTACCCAGCCAGGCTCCTCTGTCCATGGGATTCTCCAGGCAGGAATACTGGAGTGGATTGCCATGCCCTCCTTCAGGGGATCTTCCCAACCCAGAGGCTGAATTCACATCTCTCGTCTCCTGCTTGGGCAAGTGGTTTCTTTATCACTAGGGCCACCTGGGAAGCCCGCTCTTTAAGTAAATCATCGAAATAAGGTGTGTGCTGCTCTATTTAGAGTGGATAGCCAACAAATACCTACTGTATAGCACAGGGAACTCTGCTCAATATTATGTAACAACCCGAATAGGAAAAGAATATGAAGAAGAATAGGTGCATGTGTATGTATAACTATTTCACTTTGCTTTATACCTGAAACTAAAACAACACTGTTAATAAACTATACTCCAATGTACAGTAAAAAATGAAATAAATGTATGTGTATATACGTGTGTTTATACATGTATATGTATGTATGGGTGGGTGGCTAGCTTGGCCTGATCCTTCTATTCCCCTCCATTTCCTCTTTCATGAGATGATAAAGATAAAGCTGCTGCTGCTGCTAAGTCGCTTCAGTCGTGACCGACTCTGTGCGACCCCATAGACGGCAGCCAGCCAGGCTCTTCTGTCCCTGGGATTCTCCAGGCAAGAACACTGGAGTGGGTTGCCATTTCCTTCTCCAGTGCATGAAAGTGAAAAGTGAAAGTGAAGTCGCTCAGTCGTGTCCAACCCTTAGCGACCCCATGGACTGCAGCCTACCAGGCTCCCCCGTCCATGGGATTTTCCAGGCAAGAGTACCAGAGTGGGTTGCCATCGAGCTCTCCGAAAGATAAAGCTAGTTGGAAACAAAAGCCTGGAGTAAAAACCAACCACTGACATTTACTGCAAAAATTCATTGCAAAAGAAGAGTTTTGGTTCTTCAAGGAGCTGGTTGGCCAATCCCAGCAGGATAACAGCTTCCATGAAGAAAAGGGAGAGAGCTTGTTACATTTAAGAGCACAAGTGAAATACTGGCTTGGGTTGGACATGATTTGAATTTATAAATTTTTGTCAGCTTTATCACTTCAAATATGCTCAGTTCCTGTTTGATCTGCTTACAATGTGCTGTTTCTTTTGTCTGAAAATTAACTGGTTGAGTTCATAGTTCAATAAAACATTGCTCTCTGGATTTGACTAGAGTTCAGCAAACTGATAGTGGTGGACTAAGTCATGTCCGACTCTTGCGACCCCATGGGCTGTAGCCCACCAGGCTCCTCTGTTCATGGGATTTCTGAGGCAAGAATACTAGAGTGGGTAGCCATTCCCTTCTCCAGGGGATCTTCCGATCCAGGTATCAAACCCAAGTCTCCTGCATTGCTGGCAGATTCTTTACCAACTGAGCCACGAGGGAAGACCCTCAGAAAATTGAAGAGATTCATTTTTGGGGAGGAGGGTATTCCCTGGAGCCAATGTGCCTGGGTGGGAATCCAGACTCTAATGCTTAGAAATGCATGACTTTGGGCAAGTCACTTCACCTCTCACAGTCTCATTTTTTTCATCCATAACTACCGTAAAGTATTGAGAGGATTACATGGTTAATATAGGGCAAGTACTGATGCACACAGGCACTGAGGTGGTAGCTTGGCACATGCCGGCTCTGCTCACTATTCAAGTGAATTCGATTCAGGTCTCCTCGGTTCAGATTCAGACTCACGTGTGGCTTCCATGCAGCTCCGCCTCACTGGGGACAGGGCTGGTATTAACTTTTTCTGTCATTTCTACAGCAGGATCCAGCTGCATTTGGAGCTAACTGCATCTCATTTGTTTACAAGGTAAGTGCTTTCTCTCTTTTCAACTCCCTCTCCCTTCCCTCCAATTTCCATTTCTTTTGTGAAATGGTTAAAGTGCTTGACATAATTAGCTGTTAATTGTTAGCAGCTGTACCCATTATCAGTTTAATGCCTAATTAATTGCAACAATTAATGCTGCCTATCCTGTCTTAGAAACTGTTGATGAGGGAAGGCTGGTGTTGTTTAAGTTATATCTTAATTAATTTACCTCCAATTTTTAGCATTTAACTAAAATTCCTAATGGAGAAGGAAATGGCAACCCACTCCAGTACCCTTGCCTGGAGAATTCCAAGGACGGAACCTGGTGGGCTACAGTCCATGGGGTCGCAAAGAGTCAGAGATGACTGTATGACTAACTTTCACTTTCACAAAATTCCTAAACTGGGGGCTCCTTCCCTTGTATGAATAATGAGCAGAGGGTCAGTGCAATAGGCAGTGGCCTGGGGTCCATCCTATGAAGGCTGGGGGTCCCTTCTAGCAGTTCCAGGACAACCTAGTGCATTGTGTGGCCTGTACACAAAGGCAGATTTTGTAGATTTTTCTGTGTGGCCCTGTTTTGAGAAAGTGGCAAGCTGAGCATCTCAAGAGCAAATGGCTCCCTCTGCCATGACTTTGGTTAAGTCTGTGGTGGGGCACTCATGCCCCTGTGCGTGAATTGTGTGGAACCCACACCTGGGGCTCTGAGCTCCTACAGAGCAAGACTAGCTGGGTCATGACTGCAGCTCCAGTATCAGTAGGTTGTTCAGTCAGTGACTGGATGGAAAATGGAATGAGCGAGGCATCACCTCCATTTTGCAAGCTTTTCCTGGGAGCCAGACTTGGTGCTACATGCTTCACCTGCATTAAAAACAATTCTTACAACAACCCTAGAAGGTGGGTATTATTATCCTTCTTACCTCTGTTTTGCAGATGAGGAAACCAAGAGGTTACAAACTTAGCTCAAACCTACATTGTTTCATATACAGTTTAGCCTTATCACTGAACTGCCTACATTTTCTTTGAATAAATGAATATGTGAGTCTATCAGCACTGTGTTCCAAGGTGGTTGGTTTACTTTTAGGAGGAGACCACATCGCTTTGGGCAATCTCACTGTCAATAATCCAAGGATGAGGCCAGTCCTATTACAGGAGATGATGGTGGGGTGGGTGGGCTTTTGACTTAACAGTAGGGTGTGAAGGCAGGGAGCAGAGGCAAGCATGGGAGACAGATTGCTCTCTCTGGGCCTGAAGGACTTGGGAACTCACACCCTGGCTATGGGATACGTGCTCCAGGACCCTCTGCAGGATGGTGAGCTTGTTTCAGCAGCATGGCAGCAGACTAATGGCTAGGACAGAGCCATTGGTGTAAGGCATCACTGGGGTCATAGGTCTTAAACTCTGAGAGGAGACAGGTGGGGAAGGCTAAAATGATGTTTCCAAAGACACCCGCATCCTAAGCCCTGGAACCTGAGGATGTTACTTGATAAGGCAAAAATTACATTTGCATATGTAATTAAGGATCTTGAGATGAATTGATGATCCTGGATTATCTGTGTGAGCTGGAGATGCAATCATATATATATATATGAGAGAAAGGCAGAGGGAGATTTGACACAGAGGAAGAGATGTGAGTGATGTGGCCACAGCCAAGGAATGCTGGGGTCACCAGAAGCTGCAGAAGGTCAGGAGGACACTGCTCCCCAGAACCTCAGAAGGGAGCAAGTATGTTCCTGCTGACACCTTCATTTCAACCACAGGACACTGGTTTCAGTCTTCTGGACTTTGGAACTGTGAGAGGACAAATTTCTGTTGTTCCAGGCCACCGAGTTTATGGTACCTTGTTACCACAGCTCTAGGAAATGAAAACATCAGGTTTAAGGTTTTTCTGGTTCTAATCTCTTTATGTTATCCCTGAGTGTTCAGCAAATGGTTAAAAAAGAAAAAGACAAAATTTAAAAAATAAAATAATTTATGATGAGAGCTGAAGTTTCCTCTTCTTAGAATTATCTACTTGAGAGGCCCCTTGGTGTAAATATATAACCCATTACAGTGATTTTAAGGTGGTAAGTTGAGGATTAAGTCTGAATGTATGTTTAAGAAAATCCTCAAATATTTAGCAAGAGAGTTTATTACTAAACAAGAGTTTATCTCTTGCATAAAATGAGTCTGGAGTTGGGCAGTCTTGAGCTGCTGCAGCAGCTCTGCAGTGCTGTCAGGAGCCGAGGCTCCTTCTATCGAATTGGTCCAGAATGAGGGTTTGATCCTCATGGTCCAAGAAGACTGCCAGAGTTCCAGGCATTACTTCTGAGTTCCAGAAACAAAATGAAGAAGAAGGAGAAAAAGAAGAGTTGGCCCTCTCACTTTTGAGCAGGCTCCAAAGAAATTTCTTACACATTTCTGCTTACATCTCTTTGGTTAGAAAATAGTTTCATTGTGATACAGCTTCAGTGGATGATATTTCACCTAGGCTGGTTCTGTTTAGATAAAGAAGGGGGGAAAAAATCTGGAGGCAACTAGCCATTTCTGGCTCACCAATTATTCAAAGTTCTAGAGTTCTGCCAATGAGGGATATGGAGAAGGATAAAACTGTGTTGAACTAATGGGGATCTTATTTTTTAAATATATTATCAGAAGGTTTTTGTTCTGATGTGACAATAAAGTTGGATGTGTATATACTTAAAAGTATCCAGGCAAGAGTGAATAGAATGGCTCTGGGTCTAATAGCCAAAAGGAATAGAAGGGGAAAGGGGTTGTTTAGTTGGAGGAAAATTCTTATTAAGGAAAAAAAATCTATTTTCATATAAATTCAGGGCTGACCTATAGATATGAGAATGAGTTGCATCTTTGATGAGGTGGAAAAGGAATGGGATGAGAAGGAGATCAATTTTAGCTCAGTAGGAGAAAAAATTTCCTAACAACTGAAAAGCAAGCATGGAAGAGCAGCCTCTTAAGTGACTCCGGTACGAGGCCAGGAGCTACTGAGGTTGCAGAGGGTGGGTCCTGGGTAGGAAGTTGGATTGGATGACCTCCCTTCTGACCCTGCGCGGCTGCGGGGAGTCAGAGGAGACCCTCCAGGGGTTTAACAACCACAGAGGAGGACACAGCACTGTGGGGGTCTGTGTTTTAATGAGTCAAATGATTTATGCTCCCAGGGAGGGAAATTTCCATGCCCCCAGATAACAAAGCCACGGTTGTTGCTGGGCTGAAGCCTGGAGCTCTGTGCCAGGATCCCAAGGAAAGAATGCAGGGAGTGTGGCTTGGGCTTGCAGCTGAGCCCTGAAAATGTTTGGTCCGAGGTGAGAGGGGGCCAGCAAATTTCAATGGTGGGGTCCTCATTCTGTTTGACTCCTGAAGTGCTGAACTTGCGAGGGGCAGTCAGTCAGTTTTCTGCATCTTCTGAGACAAGCCTGGCAATCTGGGATCTCCAGGGTCAAGGGCAAGGGCCAGATGGGAGGAAGCAGCCTGGATCATTTCTCTGGCTATATCTACGTGGAATTAAAGACCAGAGTCTTCTGCAGGCTTAATGATGAAATTTCTTGAAGAAGGTTAAAACACATTGACTTTAGGCTGATATTTTTGTGCATTTGGATTGTGTTGGCTCTGTTGTCAAAGCATAAGCAAGAGATGCCTCTCTAGTCGGAAGAAGGACCATGGCTCAATTTCCATGAAATGATGGCTCACCTCCACTGATATCAATGGTGAGCACATGCAGAACACGGCATACATATAAGACTGTTAAACTAGCTTGTCAACACTAGAGGAAATCAACCCTGAATATTCATTAGAAGAACTGACGCTGAAGCTGAAGCTCCAAAACTTTGGCCACCTGATGTGAAGAACTGATTCACCGGAAAAGACTCTGATGCTGGGAAAGACTGAAGGCAGGAGGAGAAGGGGACGACAGAGGATGAGATGGTTGGATGGCATCACCCACTCGATGGACATGAATTTGAGCAAGCTCCAGGAGGTAGTGAAGGACAGGGAAGACTGGCGTGCTGCAGTCCATGGGGTCACAAAGCGTCGGACACGACTGAGCGACTGAACAACAATAAAACTAGCTTAAACAGCAAGGGACTCTTCTCAACTCCCCAAACCAGAGGAGATCCAGCACAGAGGGTTCATGGCCTCACACTCTGCCAGCAGGGCTCTCACCCCTCTCCCTCTCTTGGCTTGGCTTTGATTCTTTTCCACAGCAGCCAGGCAGTTGCCTGGGAGAGATGGTTCAGGGGCTTCCAAACCCGCAGCTCACATTCCAGCCTCCCCATGTCTTCTTCTGCCCTCTGTCCTTAAGCCTGGAGGCCAGCTCTCCCTGAGACAATTGTCCTGATCAGAGGGTCTTCAGGAAACAGGAAGGCCCTTAGCAGGGAGCTTGTAGACACATCCCAGCATGGCTCCCGGGGCCTGCCATGCCTTTCTTCTTCAGCTCCCCAGGAGTCTGGGAAGGTTAATTTGTCTATCCTCAACCAGGCACCCTGCCAGCATTTCTGTTAACAGTGCCAGGACCCTTTAGGGTCTTAAGTATTGGCAGCTCCCTGGCCAAGCTCTGGCCAGGAGGAACTGCAGACAAGGAATCACAAACACATCCCGCTGCATTGGCCCGAATTCTGCTGTCTTTCCTTTTGCTCTTCTTGCCTCTCCTCGGCCTGGGATCTCAGACCCCTCCAGCTCCGGACCCAGGTGTGACTCTGGTCCCTTGGCTTGGTGTGTGTCAGCTCCCTGGGGGAGATCTCAGGTCTCAGCCTATAGCTGTGGCCCCTGGAGCCAACATCTGCCATCATCCCAACCCAGACAGACCGCTGCTGTGGAAGAAGCTGCTTTGACAAATGCTCTGATGCTGTTCATTCCTTCTCAGATCACAGTGCACAACCACAGCCTACTCTTCTTGCCTAGAAACCATGTGAATCTGAGTTCTTTTCCCCTTGGGGGCAAGGCCAGGGGCACAAGGAATTTAAAGGAACTGAACAGATTTATTAAGAGATCTCAGTAAAATTCAGCTTCTAAACTGTCACCCTGTGTCCTGGTAATCCTCACCTGTAGGAATCGAAGCTCTTCATTGCAAGCAGTAGCAGCTGATTCTGGCTGATTAAGCAGTAAAGATTCGATCCAAGGATATTGGGTGTCTCACAGACTCAGTGGAGACTGGAGAGCCAGGCCTGAGGCTATACTTCCAGAATAAATGTTCCATTATAGGCCGTAGAATTGGCCTACTGAGCAAACTGCTGTTACTGCTGCTGCTGCCAACTGCAAGCTGCAGTTTGCCTCACTGCCAGGGACCTGATTATCACCGTCACTGCTGCCCTAAGTGTCAACACCGCATCTGGCCCAGGAATGTGACCTTGGCCATCCCTGCTGCCCCTCAGTCACCTGCTGTGTCTTGGCTACAGAGGAGGCTGGGGAAGTGACTGCTCTAGTTTCTAACCCTTGGGAGGCAGAATCCATAAGGTGGGAAATTCCTCAAATGTAAGAAGAGTGTTCAAAACGTGCTGGGCAGCCAGAAACTTTGACAACTGCCCACGTGTCTCCCCCCTCCAACTTCAGGTAAGGTGTACACCCGTACTTTTGTGACATAGAGGTTTCTGTTTTACTCAGGGGTGCTGTTGGAAGGGGTTGATGCACTGACCATGTTTTGGGAGCAGCAGGCTGGAGGAGTGGGGAGTAGGACACAGAGGGGGTGAGATCTCTAGGACCAAATTGTAAGTAGGAAGCTTAAGTTCCTGGTGGCCGTGATGGAAGGGCAGGAGGTTGCAGTGGCAATGTCCAGGGTCTTTCCTATTTGTCTCCAGGGACAGATGGTGGGATTCACAGCTGGTCACTCTGGATGATTCTTGCCCCTCAGCCCTGGGTTGCTAGGCTGAAATAACAGGCTTTCTAAAGCATGTCTCCCCTCCAGCTGTTTGATGTAAAATGCTGGGCCACCATCTAAGACTCACCTACAAGAAATCAAAGGAGGAAGACACACATGGAGTCCCAAAGTGGGATTGCTTCCATCAATGTCATCTCATTTGAAAATATCTTCTTCTTGGTTCTCCCATCAAGATGCGGCTCCTATAGAGTCTTGCCTGGGGATGGTGCTGCCTAACACCTGAAAGAAGCTTCTGAGACTAAAGCTGATATTTACTGATGCTGTGTGTTGGGTACTGTACAGAGGGCTTTACATAAATTATCTCAGTTAATCCACATAGCAACAGCCGGGAAGGATGAGCTATTACTATTCCTACTCTACAGTTGAGGAAACTTAGGCTTAAAGAGGATCAGGAGCTCAGCCAATGGCAAGCCACTCAGCAGCAGAGCTGGGACTTGAAGCTCAGCCGCCTGACCTCAAAGTCCATGCAGCCAACTCCCTCTCTGGAATCTCACTATAGAAAGTATTTTGACATCTCAAACATGAGCCTTGGAATTTCCTCCTCTCTTCTAGGGTTCAGTTCACGTCAAGGACAGAAAAACTCTGCTGTTGAGATATCTGTGTTAGGTCTCGCATACAAATAGAAGATCAAGTGACAAGGTGGCAGCCCCCTTCCTAGGTCACACAACTTGCCATCCTCAGATGCTTAAATCTGGAGCTGAACTAAGTCACTCACTTGTGAGCAAAGGATGACCAGGGCATAGAGGAGCTAAGACTGAAGGCAATACTTTCAGGAGGACTTTGTGACATGTTCGAGGCTCTTACTATTTAGAGGAGAACAAGGAAACTCGTGGGTGGGAGGGCCCAGGTGTCCATGAGGAATCACCAAAAGGGAAATGAATGGAGAGAAGAGGCATTATCGGAAAATAATAAAATGAGCATTACCCAGGGAAGTTCCAGGAGGCTGGAGGTATGCCCTCCAGTTGTATTAGGCATCTTCCTCTGAACCCCCTACATTCCACGTGTTTTCTAAATGTGTCTTTAGGCAGTTGCTTCCCCTGGTAGACTGAAAATTACTCAAGACAAAGGGCTCGGCATGTAGTAAGCTTTTAATACATGTTCGTTTATTGAGATGAATGAATAAATCCTATCCGAGGCACAGCAAGTATTTGGGGGAACAGAAGAAAGATTCTGCCTGGGAAAGGAAGTCTTAAAAAAGGAAAAAAAAAAATCCTCTTTGAAGCTGACTTCTGCCTCTAGCCTGGGCAGAGGCAGTCCCGGAGGTGTGAACCCCTGGCTAGTGATGTCCTCCCTGCTGAAGGATGCTGCCACCAGGCAGTGGTCCCTCATTCCACTGAGGGTGCTCAGGCTGATGGAGACCCCAGGGTGACAGCCAGCAGCCTGGTGTTTTTCCAACCTTGCTGCTCCAACAGAAGGAGGTGGGTGAGCTCTACACTCTAGAGACTGGCAACTGTCAGGAAAGAGACAGAAGTGGCAACAGGGGTGGGGGACTGTGGAATGTCAAGAGTTAGCATAGGCTTCCCAGGTGGCACTAATGGTAAGAATCTGCCTGCCAATAAAGGAAATGTAAGAGATGCTGTTTCAGTCCCTGGGTTGTGAAGATCCCCTGGAGGAGAGCATAGCAATCCACTTCAGTATTCTTGCCTGGAGAATCCCCATGGACGGAGGAGACTGGCAGGCTAAGTTCACAGGTCAAAAAGAGTCAGACACAACTGAAGTGACTTAGTACCAACATAAGAGTTAGTGAAATATCTTGGAAGAAGCTTTGCATTGGAGTACTTCATTCAGTAGATATCTGTTGAGCATTTATTATGCATTGGGGGCTTTCCAGGTGGTGCAGTGGCCAAGGCAGAAGACCCAAGAGATGTGAGTTCAATCCCTGGGTCAGAAGGATCCCCTGGAGAAGGAAATGGCAACCCACTCCAATATTCTTGCCTAGACAATTCCATGGACGGAGGGTCCATGAATTACAGTCCATGAAGTCACAGAGTCAGACATGACTGAGTATGCATGCACACACATGCATCTGACTCTACTAACCACAGAGGAGTGATGAGCAAGACAGACAATCCCTGCCTTTATGGTGTTGATGATCAAGCAGAGAAGACAACCCACAAGTATGATGTAATCTGAGAAAATCATGTTGGAGAAGTACAGGGTGCTATGATAGACAAAGACCTAGAACTGGATTTAGGGAGCTTAGAAGTAGCACCTAAGCTTGAGTAGGAACCAGCAGGGAGCAGATGATTTCAGATCCAGGGAGAAAAAGCTTGACCTGTTAAAGGAGCTGAAATAAGTTGCATCTGAGTGCATGCTCAGTTGTCTCAGTTGTGTCTGACTTTGTGACTCCATGGACTGTAGCCCACCAGGCTTCTCTCCCCATGGGATTCTCCAGGCAGGAAGACTGGAGTGGGTTGCCATGCCCTCCTCAAGGGGATCTTCCTGACCCAGGGATCAAACCCACATCTCCTGCATTGCAGGCAGATTCTTCACCCACTGAGCCACCTGGGAGGCCAACTTGAAATCTGGCTGGATGTAAACTCTAACTGTAACAATGGTGACAGGTGACTCTGGAGAGTTAAGGCTGTGTATGACCTGGTTAACTGTGTTGAGGGGTTTAGACTCTGTTCAATACAACCTGAAAAAAAGCCATGGTCTTGTGTGGAATACTTTCTATACAGAGTTGCCTTTAGAGATGGGCATCCTAATCACCAAATAATCATTTACATCTTGACTTAGATCTCATAAGGAATGTTAAGAGAGACCCATCTCAACCCATGGTAATCCTTTTCTGAAGTCCTTTATTCTCCTCCCCAACTGTCTCAGGCCCCACGGCTGCCTCTGACACTCCAAATCCCAAACTACTTCTCCAGTCCTGTTCATGTGATTCCCTTCTCCCTCTCCTCTTTCCCCTTTACCCTAGCCCATGCCATGTAGATTGATGACCATTGCGTTGACTCATTTTAAAACAACATGAATTCTGGGCTCAAAACATGAGCCTGGACAACCTTTCTCTCCCAGCCCCAGTACCTATCTTCTGTGTGTCCAACCAGCCTTAAAAAATTGGAGCATTTGGGCCATCTTCTCACTTGGGCTTTCCAAAGGCTACCCTAACGGTGGACAGTGAAGAGGAACTAAAGAGCCTCTTGAAGAAGGTGAAAGAGGAGAGTGAAAAAGCTGGCTTAAAACTCAACATTAAAAAAAAACTAAGATTATGGCATCTAGTTCCATCACTTCATATCAAATAGATGGGGAAACAGTGGAAACAGTGACAGATTTTATTTTCTTGTGCTCCAAAATCACTGCAGATGGTGACTGCAGCCAGGAAATTAAAAGACACTTGCCCCTTGGAAGAAAAGCTATGACAAAACTAAACAGCATATTAAAAAGCAGAGAAAAATAACTTTGCCAACAAAGATTGGTGGAGTCAAAGGTATGATTCTTCCAGTAGTCCTGTATGACATGAGAGTTGGACCATAAAGAAGGCTTAAAGTCAAAGAATTGATGCTTTGAAACTGTGGTGTTAGAGAAGACTCTTGAGAATCCCTTGGACAGGAAGGAGATCAAACCAGTCAATCCTAAAAGAAATCAATCCTGAATATTCATTGGAAGGATTGATGCTGAATTCCAATACTTTGGCCACCTGATTCAAAGAGCTGTCTCATTGGAAAAGACCTTGATGCTGGGAAAGATTGAGGGCAGGAGGAGAAGGGGGATGAGGACAGAGGATGAGATGGTTGGATGGTATCATCAACTCAATGGACCTGAGTTTGAGCAAAGTCTGGGAGATAGTGAAGGACAGGGAAGCCTGACAGGACACGACTTTGCAACTGAACAAGGCCACCACACACCCTGATGCCTGTCCTGTGACACAGCCCTGGACTCAGGCAGAGTAGAGATGAGGGAAAGGGACTCATGAAAATCTAACAGGACACAGATGTCAGAGCCAAGGTCACCCAGCCAAGCTGTGAATCCAAAGGAGCTGGGAAGAGATGACAAATCCAGATACAAGGATCAGGGCAGAACATAGGGGACCCCATGAAAATAAGAAAGCTTTAAAGTGAAAGGTGGAACCAGCAAGATTTCCCTGAATTGGAGAGGGTGTCACGAGGGTTTTCAGAAGGTGGCTGCAGCCTCATGATCCAGCATCAAGGGAGAGAAGACAGGCCACGGGAGAAGACAGGCAACCAGCTGAATGCAGCAAGGTTTTATACTTTAATTCCTGCAAACCACAGAGAGAGGAAGAAAGGAAGAGGAAAAAGAAGTAGTAGAAGGAGAAGAAAGAGGAGGAAGAGGAGGAAGTGGAAGCAGATGAGAAGGAGAAGGAATAAGAGGAGAAGAGGAAGGGAAAGAAGGAAGAGAAGAAAGGGAAGAGGAGGGGAAGGAGGAGGAGAAAGAACAGTAGGATGAGCAGAAGGAGGACAGGGAGTGGGGGAAGCAGGAAGAGAGAATGGAAAAGAGCAAGGAGAGGCAGCCTGTCTCTACCCACAGGCTCATCACAAGCTGAGTCTTCTGGATTCTCTCTCCAATGGTCCTAACTCCTGATTTTACCTCAAATATGTTTTTGGTAGGAATGACACTGGAATATTTTTTCTTTAAAAAAAAAAAAAATCCAAGCCTATTTATGCCTCCCACTAGCTTTCCCACTCCTGGACCTCTCTGTGGAAATGCCATTATCGCTGAAGTGATCTCTAATCCTCAGAAGATAGGCAAGAGCTCCCTGAGAGATGCTTCCCAGGAACGTCCTGGAGCAGAGCTGCCCTGCTGAGAGCCTGGTGGGAAGGATCTCAAGGAATATCAGACCGATGCTGAGAGTGTTTGGACTCCAAACCACCAGCCATCCAGATGCTCCCAGAAGCTGAATCCGGGGCCCAAGCCCCCATGATTCTGATTAGTAGGTGAGCCACTGAAGGATCTAGATAATGACTGTCCTGGCTGAGAGAGGACACATTCACTTTGACATTTACATGGCAACTTCTCAGGCCTTAAGCCTCACCCTAAGGTGCCCTTGTCTGGAGTTAACAGCTGACACTGTGCCTGACAATGTGTGTGGATGAATCTAGAAGCCAACGTTGATGGGCTTTTTGAGTGAGCAACCGGGCCCTCCCCCAACTCCCCCAGCTCCATGGGCCCTGCTGCCAGACCCTGAAAGAGCCAGGCAAACTGGGCCATTTCCTGGACCGCAATCTCCAAAAATGTGGTAAAGGAAGAAAACTTCTCTCAAGAGTAGTGTTCCATGAACTTATTAGAAATGTTCTGATAAACACTTTGGAGGTCAAAGGTGAGACATGCCCCCACCACCCCCTACCCACTGCCTGCCTCAAAGGGCCATCTTGTTCAACAAAAACAGTTGCCAAATGGTCTTTTAAGAATGGTGGGTCCAATTAACGTGGGACTCGTGTTTCAGGATGGGGGTGCTGTGCCTGGTAGGAGAGCAAACTGCTCAGGGAGATGAAAGCTGGCAAGCTTCCCTCCTTCTCCGCCTGCCCCCCTCCTCTGCCTGCCCCCCTCTTAAGCACAGGCTCCTCTGAAGGTTTGGATTGCCCTGTCCTTTACTGATGGCATTGACATGAGCACATGGCTTTTATTGAAAAGGCCAACTCCTGTTCTTTCCCACCTTTCTGGGAGCTCCTGCTCTGCCAGCCCTCGTTGGAGGGCTCATAACAGCAGGCTCCCACTCCTGTGGGTCCTCCGCCCTCATCCCAGGATCTTGCCACCTGCAGGCCAGTCCCTGGCTCCTGCCTGAGCTCCCATGGGCTCAGTCCTGGCTCCGGACCCTTCTCACTGAGGGCTGGACTTTACCCTCCAATAGTTTGACTTTTGTGACCCTCTATCTTCCTGGAGGTTTGTATTTTGGATTCTTGCACAGTTTGATATGACGGCTACTCTTTGGGTTTGGAAAGGCCCCTGCAGCCTCAGATGCGAGGACTATGCCCTAGTTACCTATCATGGAACCCGTTCTCCATCAGTCCCCATGCATATGAGGGGGAGACTGTGTGGCCACGCTGTCAAGAGGTAACCCGTGTGGATCCTCTTGGGTCTCATGCTTTATATTGAGATGTGCAGATCTGAGCCTGGGGGAAACGTGGGCCGAGAAACAAGGTCTCTTTGGGTGAGGAGGTCTTTTAAATCCACTGGCAAGCATTACCTTTTACTGAAAGAGTTCCTCCACGTTAGAACGCTGAGACCATCCTGTGAAGTTTTAATTCCTACCGATGAGCACCTATGACAGTCAACTCTTGTTTGCAGAGTCGGGGTCTCTAAAGTCTCCCCAATGCTGAACTAGCAAGGTATGAGCCACAGCCCCCAGTTAAGTATCCAGTTAACTTCCTCCCAGCCTCTGGTCACAACTCTGTTGTCAACCGTTCAACACACACCCTTGTTTACCGTGCACTTCTGACTGAAGTCACCTTGTTTGTATTTGTGTGCTCAGTCATGTCCGATTCTTTGCGACCCCATGGACTGTGGCCGGTCAGGCTCCTCTGTCCATGGGATTTTCCAGGCAAGAATACCAGAGTGGGTTGCCATTGCCCCCTCCAGGGGATTTTCCTGACCCAAGGATCAAACCTGCATCTCCTGCAGTTTCTGCATTGGCAGGCAGATCTGCTGAGCCATCAGGGAAGCCCAGCTTACTTAATATATACTGTTGATTCACTAACACTGAACTCATGGTCTACAGTACGATCACTCATGCTCCATGGAGCTCATCTGACATGGAGACTTCCTCTGTGAGGCACCCTTAGCCTCCTTGCTTGTGGGAACCTAGACGACACGGCAGCACAAGGCTCAATGGCATTTTAAACAGTGACAACATACACACACACACACACACACACACACACACACACGTGCGTGAACACAAAAGCACAGAAATATGAAAAATGTGGCCCTAAATAGACCATGAAAAGAACACTTGTTCATAGAATGAGCTGAACAAGGACACCCAGCATCGCCTGTGCTCCTCAGCTGGGACCGTGAGCACCAGCTCCCTCAGATTTTTCACTGCTCCCTGCGTGCCTGTCTGCAAGTGGCTGAGGATGTGCCATGAGTATCGATTTGGGGATGACAGATACATTTAGCAAGAAGGAGAGTTTGAAAATCAGGATCTGTAAATACTGAGGATTGACGTGCTTTGCCAGGCTCTGCCCTGTGAGGTCAGGCTGGGGTAACCCGTGTTCTGTGATGTTCTTGGCGGGTCTGCATTTGACCTTCCTTCTTGGCCCACTGGGATCTGATGGCCTGAGGGGGTTTTTTGGTGGCTACACACAGTCTGTGCTCCACATGAAACATCTCCTGGGGTTCAGCTGCTCGGCAGGTGGAGGAGTGACCTTCAGTGGGAATCACCTTAATATTTAAGGGGCAGAACATCCATGGCAGCTCTGTTTGTACTGCACAAAGAACAGCCCCCTTGTAATTTGGTTCTTTTTGAAGAGTTGCTAATAATTTTGCACTCAATTTCCATTTAAATGGGAACATTAACCTCTGGAGCCTGGAGAGGAGCCTAGAAGGGGCACGTAAGTACAGCTCTTATCTCCATGGCTCAGAGTGTCCCTGGAGTCAGTCCAAACAGACTTCTAAATCCTATTCCTCAGCAGGTGAGGGGCTCACTCCTGCTTTGAAAGACCCTTTCTTTCCTCCCAGAAAGGAAGTCCACTTTCTCATTTACTCACCTGCTGCATGGTGAAGAAGTTCTTGCTTAAGTCTACCCTAAAGTTTTCCTGCTGGAACACAACCCTTTTTCCTGGACCAGCTCAGGACACAGACAATGGAAACCCACTTCCAAAGCCAACAATGAGGTGCCTAAAAAACTGAGCAGGCAGAGGCAGGAACAAAGTCTGGGGATCATTGAAAATAGTGTTTTCTCATCCAGCAACTGCAGGAGACCTTGTGATACTATGTGAGTCACAATGCATTTTCATATGTATTTTTTCATTTTATTCTTATAGTTCATCTGTAAAAAAGGTGCTCAACTTACCTATTTCTATAGAATAAGGAAGAGGGGAGTAGAGTTACCTCAAATCATTTAATAATTGACAGGGCTGGGACCCCAAAGCTTCTGGCCTTCACTCTGAGAAGGGCTGGGAATTGATCCACTTCTATATCAAGAAATTGGTATTCAATCACTGGCTATCCCTAAATCCTCCAACTTCTTCCTTTAAGATTTCAGTAAACTTGGACTTTGCTGGCGTTTCAAACATGGCAGAGAATGCCATGCTTCTCCCAGTCTCCGCCCTGGGGTGGCTGTACCCTCAGCCCTTGAGTTACTTGTAAATTCTTGGTCCTCACCTCGTGTCTTACACTGGGTCTGGTTTTTCTGCAGATATTATTCCTACAAATCGAGAGGACTGGCACCTCAGGTCCTACATAGGAGGTGCACAGCTGCAGAGTGACACCTGTCTGCCGTGTTCGGTTGTACCCTATTGAGAAAGTTGTACCCTATTGAGAAAGGTGAGTGGGGAGTGGGAATCCAGCATGATTCACTGAGTCAGGAACCCTGAAGTGCTCTGTCTAACCAGAAGATGTTCTCTTATTTACCTGCCCCAAGGGAGCATCTTCTAATCTACACAGAGACACCCTATAGTCTGGAGCTGGCCCCTAGGAGTACACCCCAGGTCAGGCATCTAGAAAGCCAAGTGGCCAGAGTGGAGACCCAGATCAGCTTCCACCACCTACCTGGCCTGGTGTGTTTGTTCCTGGGGTGGGAGAGGGAGAGCACAGTGGGGAAGGCAGGTGGGAAGGTGGTGGTGGGGGATGGGGAGCGCAGAGGAGGTGGTGAGAGGGAGGGGAAGGACCGCCCCAGCCCTCCCCTTGGAAGTTCAGCTTCTCTGGTCCCATCATTCCAACCCTCCTTCTCAGCCTCTTTCCCTTCTGTTTCCAACAATGGAGTGAATCCTTTGGTCAGGATCCCTGCTCTTAGAGCGCATGCTTTTCTCTTTACTGTCACTTACTGTCTGCTTTTTAAAAATAGTAACCATCAGGGAAGTCTGCCCATCATTCCTGGTGGCCTTTTTCCCCCCGTAATTTAAATTCCATTGATTTTACCTCCTGTAATTCTTGACTGAGTTGGAGGGTCCTCTGCAGACTGAGCGAACGTGGGCTATGCATGTATGTGTCTGTGTGTATATGTGTGCCTACGTGCATGTGCCTCTGTGCATATATGTGTGCACACGTGTGTGTATGTTTCTCTTTGTGAGTGCATAAGTGCATGTGTGTGCAGGTGGCACATTTATCTAAGTATGTAAGAGGTTTTGAGATCAACCGGAGGCAGATGAGAGCATGGACCAGTGACCTGCTGTTGTGCTCAGGTTGCCTCTCCCTGCATCCGGATGATACCTCGTGGATGTTGGTGACTAGTAAGATACTCTCTGTCTGCTCCCCTAGGTTCCCGCCCAAGCTCTCTGCTCTGCTCTCACCCCCTGGGGCCAATCTAACAGATAGTTATCAATGTGCTCCTTGCTCTCTAGCTTTCTGTTGAGTTTGGCCAACAGGGGGCCCCGGTGGTTGATGGGAGGGAGAGGGGAGTGCAAGGTCAGGGCATTTCTCCCCAGCCTCTCTCCTGCGGGGTTGCCTTGACAGTGTTCCTTGACCGCAGCCCATCTCGAGGCAGCCCTTTCTGCTGGCTCATTCCTTCCAGGTTCTGGGCACTGCCCCTTCCCTTATTCCTCTGAGTGACTGCATGCTCCCTTTCCTCTGGGTCCTGCCTAACAGTTTTGTAAATAGTCTTTTGTTAAACCCTCCTTGAATCTTCCTGATTTGAGTGAGCTATGTGTTTTCTATTGGGATCCTGACTGGCCCAGAGGCTCTTTTGGTGATGACCGCCAGCTAGCTGCATTTGTGATTCAGTCCCTCTGTGTCTGGATCTGGCCCCAGCCTCCATGGAAGGGGGAGCTGGGTGATGAGTCTGTAGTCTCTCCAGCTGAGCCTTTTGCTGTAGGTTGTACTTCTCTCTACCCGGGGAAGTTGCTTTTCTGCCAGCAAGAAAGGATAGCATCATCTCTCTGCCACCTATTTTGAATATCCCTCCTGGGTTGTTCCTAAAGAGTACCCCTCACTGGGCTAGGGGAAAGATTTAGCAGATTTTTTTCTCAGTAATCAGGTGTTATAACTCTTGTCTAGTTGCCTGGCTCCTTCCCCCACACTTGGGGTGAATCTTTGCGTCTGAACTCTTGACGCCATCTTCCATGTGGACACTCCGGGGCTGTGGGTGGATTTCCAGCTCAGATATTCCTCCCTCCTCCTCATTTTCTTTTAATCTTTTCTTCCTCTGGTGTCCCACCTCTTTTTCCCTGGACATTTCCCCTTCCTGCAGAGAAAGCAAAGCCTATCTGAATTTGACACTTCCTTTTCCTGGTGGTGTTTCAGTCTTGGGTGACCCTGCGGCTTGAGAGCTATACTCTTTCGTCTACTTTCTGCCTATGGGGAGTGTGGACTGTGGCCTCAGTGATTGCTGGCTAGAGAGGAGTGGGTGGGAAGGAAAGGGTGACTTCAGCTTCCATGAACTGGGAACAACGTGGTGGTGGCAGGGGTTAGGAGCAAGACCCATTTGGAGCAATGGTTTCTTTTTCTCCTAATGTCCTAATTAATAGAGGTTAATTTCCTTCCAACAACCCTTTTCTGTTTAGCAACTTAATATCGTCTCTCTTTGTTGTGAAAAATTTCCCGCTTCTATTCTGGGCTATACTGCAAAACTCCATTAGAGCCAATGATAATTAAGGGTATTGTTCTCAAACTCCTTCTTCCAAATCCTAGGGTGAAATCCCATTTTAACCCACTGTAAGAGCCAAAGGACAGAGGGGCTCTGAGGTGGAAACCCCTCTGTGAGGGTTAATTTTATGCATCAACTTGACTAGGCTCTGCTGCTCAGCTGTTTAGTCAAATACAAGTCTAGATGTCGCTGTGAAGAAAGTTTTTAGATGTGATTAGCATCAAAATCAGTAGATATTGAGTGAGTGAAACAGATGACCATGTAATGTGGGTGGATCTTATCTAATCAACTGAAGGCCTTAAGAGGTTTTCAGAAAAATAAGAAAAGGCTGAGGTTCACAGAAATAGAAGCAACTGGACCCCAAGACTGCAACACACAAACCCCGGATGAGTTTCCATACTGCTGCCCTGAGGAATCTGGACTTGAGCTGTAACACTGGCTCTTATCTCTATCTACAGGTGGCCAATCAGCTGGCAGATTTTGGACTTTGCAGCCTTTCCTCATAGTCATGTGAGCCAATTCCTTAAGATCAATCAGTCTCTCTCTATATATATGCAAAGTCTCTCTCTATATATAGATATCTAGATATATAATAATCTTTATATATATATATCACACATATATATACACACACAGTATATATATGTGTGTGTGTGTGTGTGTGTGTGTGTGTGTGTGTTTGTGGATCCCTTGGCTGGGTCACTTTACTGTTTAGTTTTCCTCTTCCTTTTCTGTAGGTGTGATGAGAGTTACTTGAGATTACATCTATAGACATGCAATGCATTCTAATTCTACTTTCTTTCTCTTTTCCTGGGAACAGAGTTGGAACATTAATATCATAATTGACTTCAAATAAGTTGTTCCCCTGTCTACACTATAAGAGTTAAGCATCAGTAAATGTTAAGTGAATGCATGAAGGAAAGAATGGATGGACAAGAAGGGACCTTATAAATCTTGTAGCCAGGAGTTTAGAAAGACTTTTTTTTAAAGCAGTAGGATACTCTTCATCAAACAAATGCTTACATGGGAGCTCAGAATACAAAACTAACAAAATCACTCTGGCTCTGATTGCAGTGGGTTGGCGGGATCAGGCCCTGGGCAGTTCTGACCTGTGTCTCTTTCACAGCTTTGTCCAGCTCCCCGCCCTCTGTGGCCTTGGACAGTGATTACTAGAAAGTAGATTCCAACTGTCTCTGGAGCTGGGGAGTCCTGAAATTTGTATTATTTTCAGATTTCCATGGAGTAAATACTTCCACTGATTTTAAGCTACCAGTGTGACATCACTGGATGTGAAGTTGGGAACATTGCTCAGAAGCACATCATTGTGTAGTATTTTCACCATAAACATAAAAATGATGAAAAGAACCTCAAGAACAAAGATAATAACATGATGTGATAAAATAATTGAGTGGTAAATTCTGAATATCTATTACCTTTGTTTGAAATACAATTACTAGTTTGTATACCTGTGGCTTAGATGGTAAAGAATCCTCCTGCAATGCAGGAAACCTGGTTTCAATCCCTGGGTCAGAAAGATCTCCTGGAGAAGGGAATGGAAACTCACTCCAGTACTCTTGCCTGGAGAATTCCATGGACAGGGGAGCCTGGTGGGCTATAGTCCACGGGGTCGCAAAGAGTCGGACATGATTGAGTAACTAACACATCGTCATCATATCTGGGATTAAATGTTAATAATAACTTTATTTAACAACATGTTAACAAAATTTCATAGAACTTAGCAATCCATGTTAGAAACCAGTACCAGCTGGCTTCAGCACACCACACACTCTAGGTAGGGTCTAGGGTTCCAAGGAACATACTTTGAACAGCAGATGTATCCCCCCTAATTTTACAGGATGAGGAAAATAAGAGGCTAAGAGCTTTCCAGGGTCATAGAACCAGAACCAGCATATTTTGTCTTTGAGTTAGACATTAACCCTTTCCCTGTGCTAGAGAATCTGTGTCTTCTCCCTCCTGGACACACAACCACACCTCATCCCACAGTTCCCTTTGCATCTGGGTGATCCACATGATTGACTTTGGTGAGTGGATTGTTAGTATAATGGTGTATGCCGATTCTAGACTTTCTTACCATAACACACTCTGTAATACTCTGTGGTCTCTACCCCATCCCCAACCACAGAGCAGGAAGTGAATGGTATGGGGCTCTAGAAGACAGAGGAGCTGCGTGTTGGATGGAATCCAGATCTCTGAAGCACTCTTTGGCCTAGAGCCACCGAGGACAGATCTCCAATTAGGAAGATCCACACTAGATTTTGTATACATGAGAAATACACTTTAATTGTGTTAAGTCACTGGGAGTTGAGTTGTTTATTGCAACTGCCAGTGCTGCTTATGGGGACTAATACACCCTGGAAGTAATCAATGTAAAACAGTCCTAGTTAATTCATAAGGTGTGAATTTTTAACTGAAAAGAAGTAGAAAATGAAAAACTCTGTGGGTGGTAAGCGTAATGGTGGAACACAGAAAACTAGTCTGGCAGACTGGTAAATATGCAGCGCTTTGGCCATGATACAACGGCAGCTATGATTAATTATGGTGTTAACACTAGAGATTGTATTAGGACTCTTCAGATGCAAGGATCGGTCAACAACAAGTTGAACTAGCTTAAACTTTAAAAATGAACGTTTATTTCAAGTACACAGAAGCATCTCATGGTTGCCAAAGGCACAAACAGAGCTGGGCTTCTGAAGGGTCTGGAAATCACCAGGAACCCATCTCTTGCCCCTGCAGCTCTCTTCTTGCTTGCATTGTTACAGATCAGCTTCACCCACTATGCAGCCTCCTTGGTGGATGGAAAGTTCTCCAGATTCCTGGACTCACTGTTAAGGGTCTAGCTGGCCACACAGACTGAACTGGCTCTCCCTTTGTCCTAATTCACACAAACCAACTTGGTCACTTTGGATCTTACCTCCAAAGTTCACAGAGACTGTGGTGAGACCTGGTGAGGTCGTCTCCTCTGTGGCTGAATTGGTTGTGACCAGGAGGTGAAGCCATATGGTATGAATATGGCTGCCAGGACCTTCCCTCCACACGGAGTGCGTATTCTCTGAGAAAGTAAGGTATTTGTGCCGAGCACCTGAAAACACTGCAGGGAGGAATGGCTGACGAGGAGAGGAAAGAGCTTGGCTGTGTGGGAGCAGGTCTCCTCCCATACCCACCAGCTGGGTGTCTCTCTGGGGAAGGAAGAGTGAGGGGGTGGGGCAGGAAGGTCACAGCACAGCCAGGGGACCTGCCTCCACTCAGAGGGAACTGTCCTGAGGGGGATAGATGGTCCCAGAGTGAATCCTTGTAGGTGGTCTTTCCCAGCTTCCCCTCACATTCTCTCTTCTTTCTCTCATTCCTGTGTCACTGACAGAAATAGTGCCAGATGGAGCCATATTGGAGCCTGAGGCAAAAGGGGAAAACAGTAATATTGGTCCTGTCTTTATTTTGTTCTTTGTGTATTTCTTGCATTGATTTTGACTTTTAAAATATTGCATTAGCATATTCTTTGTTTGATTACTGAGGATTTGGTTACTCTCCTCAATTTTGTGCCTGAGGCAAACTCCTTACTCTCTTCACTGTGGTTCCACCCCAGCCTGTCAGAGGTGTTTGAAGGGTACCCTGAGCTACATTTCCTTCCTCAGCAGCCAACCTTTCCTGACTCCTTGGGTTAAAGTTTAATGTACTGTGGTTTTGAAAGATAATTCTTCCCCTGCATGTGCGTATATGTGCACAGAGTATCATTGAAAAGTTATCCAAGAAACTAGTAAGACAGGTTGCTTCTGAGGAGGGGAAATGAAAGTGAAGGAGTAGGATGGAAGGGAGATTCATCTTAGAAAATGTATTTTTAAAATTTTTAAGGAAAATCTTATTAAGATAGATCTTTTTCCTTATTATAAAACCAATACTTGTTCACTGCAGAAAAGACTATAAACAATCAGAATTTCACCATCCAGCAATAACTCTGTTAAACTCTTAGTGCTTTTCTTTTTTTATTCATTTAAGTAGAGATGATCAAAACGGTATATTGCGTAAACAACATTTTCTGACTTTTTGTCCATTTGACACACATAGTGAATCAATTTCTAAGTTAATAAATATTTCCCTTCAATATTATTTTTAATGGTTGCCTACCACTCCATTTTTGAATGTGAACAATTTATTTGACCAATCCCCTATTGCTAGATATTAAATCTATCTACAAGTTTTAATGATTATAAATACTGCTGAGAGGAACCTTGCTATGAGATCTCTTGGCACATGCTTGATTATTTCCATATGATGAATTCCTAGAACACATCTTGCTAGTTCCAAGAGTAAGCAGTCACTTCGAGAATTTTTTGGTACCTACTGCCAAGCTGAAACTGTTAGTTGCTCAGTTGTGTCCGACTCTTTGTAACTGTATGGACTGTAGCCCTTCAGGTTCCTCTGTCCATGGAATTCTCCAGACAAGAATACTGGAGTGGGTACCTTTCTCTTCTTCAGGGGATCTTCTTGACCCAGGGATCGAACCCAGGTCTCCTGCATTGGAGGCAGATTCTTTACTGTCTGAGTCAGCAGGGAAGTCCATCTACTGCCAAGCTACCCTCTAAAAAGCTGATACTGGTTTGTACTCCTACAATGTGTAGGAGTCTTATTTTAAAACCTGAGCCTCTGGCAGTCTGAGCAGATTATGATGTGAACCTATCTAAACCCATATAACCCGAACATGATTGTAATATTCTCATCTTGTAGTAAGACCAGTCACACAACTAATGTCCATCATGGACTGGAACACTGAAAACAGCTCAGAGGAGGGGCTGAGATAGGGTCTGAGACAAGAATCCAGGAACCCAGAAATAGAGTTGCAAAGGACAAGGTGAACCCCCCTTTCTGGAGGTCACTGTAGCAGTGAACTCTGATCAACTGGGAGAGGAAGAAGAGCCCCTTCCCCACTTATCTTAACTCTCATCACCTTCTAAGCTTTTTCCACATTTCTACTCCTTTCTTTAAATTTTAGATTCTCAAGTGCCTTAGTTCCCCCAAGAAGCATTTTAGGCAATGAAAATCATCACAATAATATCCTCTTTTTAGAGGGGCTGGAAAAGGCATTTCTGTTCAAATTTGCTACCTGCTATTTCCCCAGGTCTCAGATTTGCATGTTCCACAAATTACCATCATCATTATTGTCAGGAGAACTTCACAAAGCCTCTTGCTGGGGCAGCCTTAGTTCAGACTGGCTATCCTTTCTTCCTGCAGACTCCAGGTTTAAGCTGACTTTTTATCCCTTTCACAGCTGCCACAGCCTATTCTCCACCTTGGGCTTTTCTTTCTCAAGTAGGACATCTCTTTTAGGAGTCTAATTATTGTTGTGATGGTCTTACCTTGGGGGTTAAGAGCAACAAGGTGAAGAAGCTTCATTCTGTGCACTCTCTACACAGGAATCTCTACTGCAGCTATTTCACCTTTTGGAAAAAGAGAGACATCAGGGCCATTTTTCAGTCCAAGGTTCACAGAATAGCTTCACAGATATGAACTGAAAACAAATTTCTCTAGTCCATATGACTCCACAGAAGAATGCTTTGGTTTATTAAACACCCCTGTAAGTCAAATAAGAGTTGGAATTTGAGGACCAGGTAGAGAGAAAGTCTGAGTGCTGGTCATATCCTTGGGTGCTGGGAGTGGGGTTGGACCCCTCCTGCCAGAGTGAGGGCTTGTGATCCCTTATTTCTCCTCTGGCTCTCATCAGCTCCTTCTATCAGGTCTGTTGTAAACCTGGTTCTGTAAGTCTTAAATGTTCCCAGGGGCTCATAACAGACAAGGAGGACTAGAAGACTGGTCCCTTTTCTGTCTTTTTCTTTTGTCCACATGCAGTAAATAGGCTTCTTTTCAATTTTTAATTGCCTCGTGTTACAGAGTGTTTGACTCAGATAAGCCATTTGAGTGGACCAAGGAGAATAGTAATAGGCTATAAACGATTGAAGTTAGCCCACCAAAGTCATTCTCCAGAACCCTCCGTGATGATCTATTTCCTCAGTTTCAGAGGCATATATACCATGTCTCTCACATCAAGGGATTTTAAACCACTAGTTAATAGAAAAAAAGAACTTGGGTAATAAAATCAACAGACACATGCCAGGCATAAAGATTAAGGCAATTTTCTGAAGTTCTCCTCTGTTGTTCTTTGATCTGCATAGACATGTAAATGGACTGCCTGTTGTATTCCAGAACCCTGTGTCAGACTCCCTTCTCAGAGGACCCAGAGAAAGTGGCTCCACCTCCCTTTATCACTAAATCTTCAGGTGGAGGGGAGCTTCTTAGGGTGCTCCTCATTCCAGGTCATGGAGTCGCTCCTTTTCCTCTCCAGGCCCTGGAGACACTTTGCGTAGAGCCTCAGGTATACACCATCCTCAAGCTAAAAATGAGCAATGGGGGGTGGGGGGGGGTCTTTTTGCAATATTTGGAAAACATTGTTAGTGGATAGAAATTTCTCTACTTTAAATTTTGTTCTCTTAAGCCTTTAACACCAGATCCTCCACTAATTTAAACTAGAATCTAGCATTAGATGCTGTCTGATAGTTCGAAAATTTTATGTTGAGCTATCTTAAGTTTAATATATCCATATTTCATGATGTTCCACAAAGAGCACCACCACTGATAGCTGTGTAGACATAAAGGACAAGCTTGATCAACTCTGGAATAGATCATCCACATTCCACATTCTTTTAACCCAAGTGGGGCATTTACATCTTAGAAAGATGGTGGGTCCATTTTAAGATATGTATTTGTAAACATCTTCTGTTTGCCTCTAAACAAAGCATAAGCAAACTTCAGGAGAGGGATGAGACACTCAACGCTCTGGCCCCTCTGCCCCTTGAACTTCTCACATCCAGCCACAGTTTCTTCTATTCTTCCCCCCACCCCCACCCCTATGACCATAAGAGTGCAATTAACAGAAACTATATCTCTTCTCAGGGCTTCCCCAGTGGCTCACCAGTAAAGATCTGCCTGCAATGCAGAAGACTCAGGAGACATGGGTTTGATCCCTGGGTTGGGAAGATCCCCTGGAAGAGGACATGGAAACCCACTCCTGTATTCTTGCCTGGAGAATCCCATGGACAGAGGAGCCTGGCAAACTACAGTCCATAGGGTCGCAAAGAGTCAGACATGACTGAACTGACTGAACACATGTGCACACCTCTTCAGATTTCAGTTTCAAACATTTTCCAATCCACCTCCTCTCGCTCCATTTTTCTTGCCTAGATAGTTCCTCTATCATGAATCTCTGACTTCATAGAGACCCCTAATCCTTTGACCACATTCATTTTCCATATTCTATCAGCACCTGCCTAGCTTCACATCCTTTCTTGTCCAGCCTAGACTCTATGGTCCACCATTATAATTCCTTCATAAATACTCTCCACTCCTTTACTCTTCTGTCCCTCCATTGAACTTGTCTTACAGAACTTCTCTATTCGACTTCTAAATGCTGCACTTCTTCTCTGTGCCCAAGCAGCTGACTCTTGATGGAGAAAGTCAATTAAGCAAACTGGTTTTTACTTAAATTCATGATGTTCTATTTCAATTGGGTACTCATCACTGCCTGGCAATCTTACACTGTCCTTCTGGTAAACTTACTCTCCATTTCTGAAGATGATCATTTCATGCCCGCCCTTCTTCTCCCAACTCCCCATTCCCTTACTCCATACTCATTCTCAGTTGATGATGACCTCAGTCATGTTTGAGGAAATAGAAACTATTGGATGCTAACTCCCTACTGAAACTGAAAATCCACCTGCATCAGCAATAATTTTCTCCTTCCCTCATACTACAATGGAGAAGATATCTCTTCCCTATTAAAGGCCAATTCCTCAGGAACCTTGGTTCTGTCTTCCTTTATTTCTCAAAGATTGCATTTATTTGGCTATCTATCCCCTGTCTCTACTGCATCATTATTTTCTTCCCATTCTACCAAATCATTCATATCGTGTAAGACATGTTCCAAATTTAGAAAACATAAGAATGAGAATGACTTTCCTTGATCCTACCAATGTGATTTTTGTTTGTCTTTTGGTTTTTGTTTGTTTTCTTTTGCTGGGAAAAGGAGTTGCTTCTTTTAGTCTCACACATTATATTTACTACTTGACCCTTTCCCATCTGGCTTCTGCTTCCACATGACTGAAATGCCTCTTCTCACGGTTACTGATGGTTTTCATGTGACCACATTAATCCTCATCTTGAACTTCCAGGAGAATTTGGTGCCACTGATTACACTTCCTTCTTGAAACATACAACTCTCTGTGTATGTGTGATTTTTAGCTCTTAGTTTCCTTCCAAAACTTTCAAACTGTGGTGCTGGAGAAGACACTTGAAAGTTCCTTGGAAAGCAAGGAGATCAAACCAGTCAATGTTAAAGGAAATCAATCCTGAATACTCTTTGGAAGGACTGATGGTGAAGCTGAAGCTCCAATAATTTGACAACCTGATGCGAACAGCCAACTCATTGGAAAAGACCCTGATGCTGGGAAAGATTGAGGGCAGGAGGAGAAGAGGGTGACAGAGGATCAGAAGGTTGGATAGCATCACTGATTCAATGGACATGAACTTGGGCAAACTCTGGGAGATGGTGAGGGACAGGGAAGCCTGGCTTGCTGCAGCCCATGGAGTCATAAAGAGTCAGACATGACTGAACAACAACAGTTTCCTTCCTACTCCGCTGTCCACTCCTTTTAGTTTTTTTTGTTGTTGTTGGATTCTCCTCTTCTGCTAGAATTCTCAGTGCTGAACTTCCTTGAGACAAGATCATCGATTCCCTCTTTTCCCTTTCTTCATTATCCTTCTGGATGTTCTCATCCCCCTAATTTTAAAATACCACATATCTTCTGGTAATTATCATATTATCAAATTTTTATCTTTAGTCCAGCCCTATCATCTGAACTCTAGACAGACCTCATAACCAAATCCCTACTTCCTATATTCCCCAAATGTCCCACTGACAATTCATAGTTAGTAGGTCTAAAAGAATTCTTCACTCAAACTTGCTCTCATCCTGTCTGCTCATCTCAAGAAATGTCACTGCCACCCATCCAATTACCTAAAGCAGATTTCTAGAAATCTTTCATGATTCTTTCCTTACCCTAACACAATGACAAATTCTGTCAAATGTCAAATGCCTCCAATATACATTCTCCATTCATTTACCTCTTTTTCCACTGCTTTCTCCAACACACCACCATCACTTCCCAGTAGGATTACTGAATTCCCCTTCTAATTAGGCTTCTTGTTTCAACTTTATCCTCTTTATTCCCCAGAGAACAACAAATATAACCTTTATACAATATATAGATCACACCTTCTACCTGTGTAACACCCTTCAATACCCTGCACTGAGACTGAACGCAAACTCTTTTCCTTACCTAAGACAATCATTATGCAACCTTCCCAACTTCCATTCTGTTCTTTCCAGCAAATCTTGTTTCATTTAAACATTTTGCAGAGTTTCCCTCCTCTGGAGCAGCCGGCTGCCCCAGACTGTGAACCTCAAACGATCTCCAAGGTCTCTTCACATACTTCTTTCTTCTCATCTTTCCAATGAGACTTCTCAAAGAAGTCTTTTTTAGTCGGGTATCTAAGGAAAATACTGCTCTTCCTGCTCATTATCTACCTTTAGTAGATACCTTTATCTGCCTTTAGTAGATAAAGGTACCTTAGTACCTTAATGTTTTTATTTCATTACACTTAGCACAGCGCAGAAGGCTTATTTTGTTGTTCACTTGCTGTAATCTTTACTAGAATTTAAATTCTGAGAGCAGGAGCTGCATCTTCTGGGTTTCTCATCCTGCCCCTCTGCCTGGTACAGTACCTGACTTTCAGAAACATTGTAGAATGAATCAATGAATATTACATAAAGATATACACTGTACCCAGCTCAGTCAATATACTTCATGGATCTCAGCTCACCTTTAGATCTGAGTCTCTTTTTTTATTGGATAGAAGTGGGTGACCCTAAAACTGCTTAAACTATTTCTCATGGAAGATTAGTGTGTGACCAATTGGGGTTCTTATTTTTACAACCTGTTTTGCCTCCTCCAGTCCAGCAGTCACTGTAGGATAGATTACATGGTTTAATAGAGAAACAACGGGCTGTGAAGGAAGAACCCACGGATCAAAGCCCAGCATTGCCACTCAGGAGTTGTGTAAGCTTGGGCAAAACACTGCCCTCTCTGACTCTCCATTTGCTCGTCTGTAAAATGCAGAGTATTATCTGTTTAATCTACTTCAAAGGGCTACGGTGGTGATTAACTGGGAAAACATCAAGGAAAACCCTTTGTAAATTGTAAAACACTGAACAAATGCTTTCCAAGGGTTTCACGGACCTTTTCTTGTAAGGAAGTAAGCAAAGACATTCAGATTCCTCTGCGGAATGGTTTAAAGGATGCCCTCCCCCAGTGCTCGACTTCTGCTGGGCGGAGGTTTAGCCAAAGGCCTGTGATCTCTTCCCATCCCGACCTCCCAGGTCCTGCTTCTTCTTTCCCCATCGTGAACAAATATATCAGCTGTTTCTGCTCCATCTCGCTCAGTTCTTGTTTCGTGGGACAGAGAGAACCTGGGGCTGACTGTGCTCCGGAAGTAGAGGGTGGTATTTCCTGTTTGCTCCCATGCGGTTGAGAGTCCGGAGCGGCCAACACACCAGCTGCTGAGCTCGCCCTCGCCCACCCTCAGCCCAGCCTTGCCTTTCGCAGTGCCTACACAGATGCTCCAGTTGGCTTGGCTACTTCCCATCCTAGATCCCGTAGGAGGAGAGCCCCTCGGCTCTCAGAACTGCCCAATGCCCACTGCTCAGATGTGCTTTACAAAGCAGTTTCCCTGGCTTCCTCAGCTTGGGAGTGTGTGGATCCCAGGGTGCTTCCGGTGAGCTCACCTGTGGATAGCCAGAGTCTGCGTGGCTGTGGTCTCCCCAAGCCTTCCCAGGACTCAGAGCTCGGCTTGTGCTACGCGTTTCTGCCTTCTGTCCCACCAATCCTGGCTCTCTGTCCTTCCATTCTCTCTCCTAACTTTCTGTCACCCAGAAGATGAGCTGTTTTAGTGGGTTTCCTTGTTCACAGAGTCTCCACACCCTGCCTTACTGTCTCCACTGTGAGAAGAAAGGGAGGGGGCTATCCTACAGTCACCAAGCAAAGCATATTGGGATACAATTTTTCTCAATAACCATTTTTAAACTGCAGTACAGTTAAGGCTTCCCTGGTGGCTTACAGGATAAAGAGTCTGCCTGCAATGCAAGAGACCCAGGTTTGATCTCTGGGTCGGGATGAGCCCCTGGAGAAGGGAATGGCTGCTCACTCCAATATCCTTGCCTGGAGAAATCCATGGACAGAGGAGGCTGGCGGGCTACAGTCCATAGGGTCACAGAGTCGGACACAACTGAAGCGACTTAGCATGCATACCAGACATGGGTGATTGAGAGCAGCAAGCCTGCCAGCCCCTGCCTGTCCTCCACCCAACCCTTCCACCCTCCCTCCTCATGTTCAAAGGCCCCTGCTGCAGGATCTCAGGAAGATGGAAGGTGTCATAAGATCTCTCAAGGTTGTACACTATGAAATTTGTTATTTAGTCCTGGCTTGGCCTGGAGGAAGTTCTGGCATCTCCTCCCAGCTTCTGTCATCCTAGTTTCCACTGCCAGGAGGACTCACCCCATCCCAGACTCCATTAATTATAACCATATTTCACCTACACACAGGGAACCCCCAAGATACCAAATCATGCTGTCCCTTTGTCTTCAAAATGGCCACAGGATGCGGCCCCGGGATGGAGTGCAGTCTGTCTCTGTGGATGGCCAGAGCTCCCCGGCCCTTGAGCCCTGGAGAGTTGCAGCTCCGGTCCCTCGGGGTCCTGCTGCAGAGGTGGCCTCCGTTCAGCATGCTGAGGAGAGAGCTGCAGAGGCCGCGGCTAGCAAAGGGGGAGGGGCGGGTAGCTACTCAGCAAGCGCCAGCCGGAGCCTGACAAATGGGGGGACTTTCTGTGAGATCAGCAAAAGAGGAGACACAGACACTTGACCTGGTTTGGAATTATTGCAAATCCATCAGGCTCTGTGCAAATTGAGACCATAATTCAGATTGTTCATATCGTCACCAGCCTCCCCATTTCCATTAAGCTCTGCTGTCCATCTCCCCTGGGCCCAGCTCTGTCCAGCAGCTAATGGAAGGGGTCAAGCTAGCACTAAATTAACAAACCACTCCGGAGGGGTGGGCCCCCAGCCCAGCCCTTCCAGCCCAGAGGCCATGGTTAACCTTGGATGGGGTCCTGTCACCTCTTTCTCAGCCTCAGGTGCAGTTTTGGCAGAAAGATGCTTATTTGACAGGGTGTAGTGGACCAGGTGTGGAGCTGGCAACCATATGAAGTGGGTTTGAACCCCAGCTCTGCATCTCCTCAGCCTCATGACCTCAGATGATTTATATAAATCACTGAAACTTTGGATTTCTCATCTGTAAAGTGAAAAAGGTAAAAGACATACCTGCTCTAGTTGCCTAATACTATATCTGGTGTTAAGCCAATGCTAATGATGTAGGTGAAGGTGTTTTTTTAAAAAAAATTTTGGCCATGCCATGCAGCTTGTGGAATCCTAGTTCCCTGACCAGAGATTGAAACCAAGCCTCCCATGTTAGAAGCACAGCGTCCCAACCACTGGTCTGCCAGGGAAGTCTGGTGAAGGTCCTTTGTGGTTTATGATACACTACGAAATGTGGCTGGCTACGGATGCTCCCCCCAGCCCAGCCCGGCCAGTTGGCATCATGGGCCCTGTGCTAAATGAAAGCCCAGCAGACAACTGGCTGCTGTTCAGATCGTCCTTGTCTCAGGGGTTTCCTGTCCCACTGTGGATCGTGCTTCCTCACATGACAGGCTTAACTGAAGTGCGTCAGGTGCCATTAGAGCAGGCAGCAAATGCTCAGAGGCTGGGGTCCCCACCCTCCCCCTGGGCCCTTGCTCAGAGGAAAGGGGAAGTGGATAAGGACCTGTCCTGGGCACCTATGTGACAGGCCCTCCACTGGCTGTTCTCCATGCACTTGTAAACTCTACTGGCCTTCACAAATGCCTTTTGAGGAGGGTATCATTATCCTCACTTTGCAGAGGAAGAAAGGGAGGAATAAAGAAATAGTAAATGAATTAATTAATCTAATTAAAAGAATTAAGCCACGGAGTGGGATCTGGGTTTGATTTACTCTGCCCCAAAGCCCACCTCTCCCTCTTCATTTCTTTGAACTGACCTCTCTGGGGCCCAGGTTAAGGACCAGGGATAAGGGATACTGAGATACCTTGTTGAGAAAGGTGGGGGTCCCCCAGCAGCAGCAGCAGCAGCCCAAGAGTTTCCCCCGACCCCCGTCCCTGGAGAAACAAGGCAGAAAGTTATCTTTAGGATCACCCTGAGCCTCGGGTCTGCTCTCCAAAGCTCAGGGCTCATCCTGACTCCAGTTACATCTGGGAACCCCTCCGGTTCACTTGAGTGGTGCCCCAGATCCCACCAACCCCCAGCCCCACCCCCCTGGCTGCATCACCCAGAGACCCTGCTGGGGTTGAGGCTTCCTTATCTGGGGGTGCCTTGGCCTGGCCCGCAGGCAGGTGTGGCCACTGCACTCCGGTCCCTGTTAGTCTTGTCCTCACAGCTACCCACAGCTGGGGCTCCTTTCCTGGACCAAGAAAATAATTTTCAATTTAATATTTTAAAGGCTTCTTTTCTAAATTAAATTGAGTGGGAGAGCAGCCTAGGGGAACAAAAGACCTCTTCTTAACATTGAAATGGAAATTAGCTGGAAGAGGGGAAAATAATGTCCGAAGAGGATTCCAATCCCGTTCTCCATGTGGAGCCATCTGATATCTGGCTGGGCCTGTCCACCTGCTTCCAGAACATGCAGATACTAAGGCAGGAATTGAGTTGACTGCCACAGAAACCCCAACTCTAAGCTCTCAGGAAACCTTTGGAAGGTTGACTTAATTTTCCATATTTTATGGAAGATGTATGTTCTCACGTGTGTGGTGATCAGGCTCTGGGACACCCACAGAAGTGTATCATTCCAAGGCCCCCATGTGATAGGTCTCCTCAATGCTGAGGAGGGCCTGATAACTCTTCCAGAGGGGAGGGATCAGAGCCAGGACCCGAGTGGTTGTGGAAAGTATGCCCTCCATCCCTTCAGCTGGGACGCACCTGGTCTGGGTGCTGGCCCAGGACTGATGCAGGGCCCATCTGACTGGGGTAGAATCCCAGGGAAAATGGCAAGGCCTTCTGCCCCCAGTCAAGAGGGACATCGGGCACCCAACTGCCTCAGTGGTTGTCTGAGAACATATTTAAGGTGGTGTTGGCACCAGCCTCCAGAAGCGTGGTTTCCTATATAGGCCCTTCTGGTCTTGCCTCTGTGCATCCAGGCTGCTGGTTCCCTGCCTCCTCGGCTCCTCAGGTACTGGTCCCAGCCTAGCCTCACCTCCTCTTGGCTATTGCACTCTTTCTGCCTCTTCTCCCTCAGCCTTCCCTGTAAGTGCTGACCGGATGTAGGTCTGGCCCTCAGCATTCAAAGGTTTGTGTTGGGACTTCACTGGTGATCCAGTGGCTAAGACTCTGAGCTCCCGATGCAGGGGGCCCGGGTTCGATTCATGGTCAAGGAACTAGATCCCACATGCCACAACGAAGTGTTCACATGCTGCAACTAAAGATCCCATGTGCCCCAAGGAAGACCCAGCACAGAAAAACAAGTAATAAAATAAAACAACAAGCAAAGGCTTGTGTCCAGAAGGCCGGGCAGACTCTCCGAGACTAGGCTTCCCCTCTCAGCTTCTGGTCACTCAGATGTGACCCCTGCTGGTCATGCTTGAACTGGCCTAGCTGGGAGATCTGTCCTGGGCTGGGTCTCTGGCAGCAGGGTCTGGTGGGTTTGTGTGCATTTGTTTAATCACTAGACAACCAGGCACTCCTGAGTAAGCTCCATGGGCAGTGCAGACACACTAGAGGGGTAGCCATGGTACCCGCTGCTGGGGCGGCCTCAGGGGCGTGATGGCGCCACAGGGCCCTCCAGGCCACAACCGGGATGCTGTAAGCTGACCCTGTGTGATGCACTGCACTGGCTCCTCCCATTCCCTTGTCTCTCTTATTAAATCTTAGCTGGTTGGAGAGGAATGCCCCCTGCTAGGCTTCCTCTGGGGTATTCCTTCTGGTAAACGGTTTACACTGAGGTGTGATGGTGGGTAGGAACCCCATACCTTCATTTCCCCCATGGGCATTTTTTGACGGAGAAAGGCCTGAAGCCAGCAATGGCTTCACCAAACTCCAGAACAAAGGGCCTGTGGAGGAGTGGTTCTCAGACAGAGGCCAGGCCAAAGCCTTTCTCAGAACACTGACTGACAGCAGCAGAGTGCCTACTGGTGCCAGGCATGTGCGCCTTTCAAATCCTCTGCTAGCAAGCCCCTTGTTCTGTCTGAATTCTGATTCCCGGGAGCTGTGGTCTTGGGCAAGCCACTTAACCTCTCTGAGCCTCAGGTTTGCAGGTAAGAAGACCGGCCTCGTGGAGAACTTGAGATGATTACATTTGCATGTTACTTATTCGGCTCCTGGTCCTGTGATCAGCCCATGTTAAACCCGCCATGACTGATAACTCTTTCATCATATCCATCTCCTTCTCTGTAAAATGAGTATGATTTTGTGAGGTCAAGTGAGAAAATGTAGGTTAAGACGCTTTGCCAATGTTAAGGGTTAAGTGCAAAGTATTTCTGTTATTGATTTTATTTTGTTACTGTTGCCCTAGGGGGTTCCAGGCAGCCCTCTCCCCTTGGTGAGAATCCAGCCCAAGCCTCCTCGGGGTAGAGCAGTTCTTCCACCTTCCAGGTCTGGCTCTACCGCAGTGCAATCCCGTGTCAGTCCCTCCAGAATCATGGAATTGTCCACGGATTGGCCTTTGACTCCCCAGATGGTGTCTCATCAGAAAAGCCACAGAGATCAGCCACATCTGAAGGTTATTTATTACTGAGGGTCTGAGATGACTCTTACCAGAGCTCCTCTGGGTCTTTGTCAGAGCAAAGGAATGAGAGTGGGTCATAGCTTCCTGCTTCCCAAGAGCCAGCCTTCGGAAAACACTATCTTCTCATGATTGCTCTTCCTTTCTGTCCTCTCCAAGCTTTTTAAAAATCTTTTTATTTTCCACTGGAGTACAGCCAATTAACAATGTTGTGGTAGTTTCAGGTGGACAGTGAAGGAACTCAGCCACACATACACATGTATTCATTCTCCTCCCAGCTTCCTTCCCAACCAGGCTGCCGCATAGCCCTGAGTGAAGTTCCCTGTGCTGTACAGTAACTCTTCAAGCTTTTATGCACCATCCTTTTCAAGTATTCATGGTAACACACTATTTTGCTGTCCTTCTCTTCTCATTTCATTTAGTTCGTTGGGTAACTATTCTGATTTTTGCAGACCCTACTCAAATGCAAAGAAGTTTAGAATTTAGTATCAGAAAACTCAGTGTTGACCCTTGCTAGCTGGGTGGTTTTGGGAAAATCACTTAACTCCTTTGTGCCTCTGTTTTCTTTATTGGGTAAAGTGGAAATGATAGGCAAAGGAGATAATAGGTATTAAACAGCCTTGTGAACATACAAAACTGGTTACAAGTCTCAGGACTCAGTGTCATTACTCCTAGATACTCAATAAAAGGGAGAAAGAGAAAAGCCAGCACTTATTTAGAAGCTACCAAGTGTCAGGTGCTTTTACATATCCTATTCACTTATTAAGTTTTATTGTCTGTGCTATTGAAATGAGAAAAACCTAGGCTTAGTTACATGGTTTTGTTCAACATCATACAGTTGTTACTCAGAGGATTTGAATCTGTGTGACCCTAGAAGAAGGGTATTTCTGCTTGTAGTCAGCTGAATAAACCTCAGGTGGTCCTAAGGGTCCTAATCCCCAGAAGGTGAGTGTCACCTTGTATGGCAAAAAGGGACTTTGCCGATATGAGTTAGTTATAGATTTTAAGATGGGGCAAATATTCTGAATCACCCAGCTGGAGCAGAGTGTGGACAAAGAATGTTGTCTGTCATATCAGACAACAAAGGATGTTGTGACCATCAAGCCATCAGTCACTGCAGCCACCCCTGACTGTACACCTTGAGGGGAATCAGGATGGAGGAAAACAGAATACTGGTTCTAGATAATTAAAGTGCATATCAAAGGAGTGATTTCACCTAGCCCAAACTCTTGCATCTTCCCATACACAGAAAGTTCATACACAGAAAATTCATTAACTTACAGTGTCTGGTTTTCTTTATTTAACAATAATCTTTTGATGTTCTGACGACCTGAATTATTTTTGCAAAATATCCTATATATCCTGGTTCCTCACTTACCTCTTTGGAGCAGTCCCTCAGAGCTATCTGAGAGACTGTCTTCTGGGTTAACGTCCTCAGTATATCTGCCAAATAAAACACAGTTCTCAGCTATTAGGTTGTGCTTTTCTTCCCCCCCACCCTGCCTGTGGACAGATGTAATCACAAGTGTCTTAACAGAGAAAAGGTGACATGAAGACAGTAGCAAAGAAAGGTTTGCAGATGCTTTCCTGCTCACACTGAAGATGGAGGAAGTGGTTGTGAGCCAAGGAAGGCAGGAAATACAACTCTAGAAGTTTTAAAAGCTAGGAAACGGATTCTCCCCTAGAACCTGTAGAAGGAATCAGATCTCCTAACATCTTCCCTTTACTGAAACCGATTCTTAACTTCTGGCCTTCAGAATTATAAGAAAATAAATTTGTTTTCAGCCATCAAGTTTGCAATAATCTGTTAGAGCAGCCATGGGAAACTAGCCAACTGCTACATCCTTCCATGTGCTCAGCTCACCAAAGTCTCTTTGCTGCCCTAAAGGATAGCCTTTCCTGGGCTTCCCTGGTATCTCAGTAGTGAAGAATTTTCCTTCAATTCAGGAGTCGTGGGTTCGATCCCTCGTTTGGAAAGATCCCCTGGAGGAGGGCAGAGCAACCCACTCCGGTATTCTGGCCTGAAGAATTCCATGGACAGAGGAGCCTGGCAGACTGCAGTCCTTAGGGTCACAAAGAGTCAGACATTACTGAAGTGACTGAGCATGCCTGCATACGTATCTTTCCCCAAACTTCTCTGTGCCCTGGGGCACCAGGTAGTCGTCCCTCCTGGTTAAAGCAATTGACGGATGACAATTGACAAATGACGAATCTTTAATATATTCCTATTAGGAGACAACCCTGTGAAAGACTTTGTGAAGGATGCCCCAAAATGGTTCTCAAGGAGCCCATTAGTATCTGTGGTGCACTCCTAGAACTTAGCAACTGAGAACGATATACACTTTCTTAACCTCACACAGTTTCTGTGGGTCAAGAATCCATTTGCTCTTTGGCAAGTAAGTCATTCTGGCTCAGGGTCTCTCATGAGGCTGCAGTCAAAATGTCAGCTGGACCACAGTTATCTGAAGGCTTGACTAGGGCTGGAGGATCTGCCTTTTATATGGGAAAAGGTTTATAATGTAGTATTGGGAAATTCTATTCTGAAATTTCTTCCATTCGCTAGTAAATGACTCATAGAGTTGTTGGCAGACCTCAGGTTCTTGCTTGTTATTGGCCCGAGGCCTCAGTTACTCACTACACAGGCCTGTCTCTAGGGTTGCCTAAGTGTCTTCATGTCGTGGCAGCTACTTCCTGTAGAGAGAGAGAGAGAGAGAGAGCAAAAAGAAGCTGCTTGGCCTTTATGACCTAGTCTTGGAAGTTACATGCCATCACTTGTTGCATTCTGTTCATCAGAAGGAAATTATTAAGTACAGTACATATTCAAGGGAAGGAGAAACAGGCTTCACTTTTTGAAGGGAGAATTTGTGGGTATACTTTAAAATCACCACAAGGAGTTTATAGTGAGATGAGGGCCCTGAGCATTCCCACACTGGAGGACAATTCAGGGCAACCTCCAATTGCGGGCAGAATTGGCCAGAAGTTCCTGTCCCTGGAGTGAGGACCAGGAAAATGAAGGTATGGACTCCAGGAGTCGGCAAAGACCTCCAGGAGCCAGCCTTAAAAAATGGGGTAACATTAAAAAATGAACACTACCTCTTTAAAAAATTATTAAAAGCAAGTGGTATGCAATATAGACATTTTGAGAATGTCTGAAGAAATATCTAAAATGTAGAAGAATATTAAGAGGAAAAGTACAAAATATGTGGGTAGAACAGGATGAAGGGGAGCCTTCCTGAGGGGACCATAGTCGTGAGCAAAGGCAAGAAGATGGGGATAAAGATAGCATGTGGCTGTATTTTTTCAACAAAAGCAAAAGGTATCTGTTATAGAGAAGGGGCTAGATTTTGTAAACAAACAAGCCAAGCAAAACTTAGAAATGACTGTTCATTAGAGAGAGGCCAACTCTGCCCAAGCCAGAGGAGTTAGACTATAATTCAGAAGGAGAGGGGCATGTATTTGAGGAGGATCCAGCCTGGAGATTAGTGTCCAGAAGTGGCAGTAACTCATAGGAAGGCACAGTGTATGTTGATTCTGAGAGATTTGGGGAGAATGTACTTAGGGGGTCAGGTAGGGGAACACCAATGTGTGTGTGTGTGGGGGGGGTGATATTGTACAAAAATGTAGTGCAGAATAAGTGGTGATAAAGAACCAAGAAAGTGCTGAAATCAGTAGACCAAAGTCAACTACCATGACTATACAGGACTATACAAGTATACCAAGACTATACAACACAAAGAGAGCAACTGTTGTTGGGGCAGAATTCTGGAGATGCTGGGACAGTGGAGCTAAGTGACTAGGAGATAAGCTTCAGATGAAAGATGGAAAAACAAACCATCTCTCATCCCTCATAGCTTTCTATCTATTTTATGTGGTATACCAGGCACTTTCTGTATATCACAATATACGAAGTTTTTTACATCTATTATCTATAAATTATCATTATCTTCTGTATCTGATAGGTAATGTTTTGGTTACTTATAATATAAAGGCCAGATTTGAACATATAAGGATTTATTCTTTCAGGTTAAAGAAGCTTACAGCAAGATAGTCCAGGGCTGATATGGAGGTTCTTCAGAGTTGGGACCCTGATTCTGGGAAAGATTGAGGGCAGGAGGAGAAGAGGGAAACAGAGAATGAAATGGTTGGAGCACATCACTAACTCAATGGACATGAGTTTGAGCAAACTCTGGGAGATATTGAAAGATAGGAAAGCCTGGCATGCTGCAGTCCACAGGGTCGCAAAGAGTCAGACATGACTTAGAGACTAAACAACAACAACAACAACAGAGTTATCAGGGATCCAAGGTCCTCCATCTTTCTGTTTTGTCATTCTCAGTGCATTTCTTTTGCCTCTCACACATCTCATGGTCCAAGATGGCTGTTTAAGATCTAGTCATCACACCTACATTCTGGGCAACAGAAAGGAAATAAAGGTGGAAAGACAAAGAGCTTATTTCCCAGTCAAACTAGCTCTTTATAAGCAGCGTCTCTACAAGTTGCACACAATATTTTTTATTTCCATCTTGTGTTGTGTGCATGCTTAGTCACGCAGTCATGTCTGACTCTTTGTGACCCCATGAACTGTAGCCCACCCAGCTCCTCTGTTCATGGGGATTCTCCAGGCAGGATTACTGGAGTGGGTTGCCATGCCCTCCTCCAGGGGATCTTCACAACCCAGGGATTGAACTCAGATTTCCCACACTGAAGGTAGATTCTTTACCATCTGAGCCACCAGGGAAGCTCAAGAATATTGGAGTGGGTAGCCTATCCCTTCTCCAGGGGATCTTCCTGACTCAGTAATCAAACTGGGGTCTCCTGCATTACAGACAGATTATTTATCAGCTGAGCTGCCAGGGAAGTCCATTTCCATCTTATTGGCCGGATATTAGTCACTGTGCTGCTTCTAGCTGCAAAGGGGCTGGGTCTTTTAGCTTTGCATATTTATGCCCAAGAAAAATCAGAGTCTACCTCTAAGGATGAAAGGGATAGTGGGTATATGATGGCACGCAGCATTGCTGCATTTTTGCTGCATGCCTTTTGCATGTGAGGCTTGAGTAGATCAACAGGCCTAAAATCATGTGTTGAATATTAAGCAACAGAACTAGGTCTCAAATTCAGAATGTTTGAATCTTCAAAGAGAACACAGGTGAGAAGGAGAACGAAGGATTAAGTGTGGGAAAAAGTTTATCAGAGCATTTTACTTGGACCTTGGGGTGAATTAGGGAGACAGAGACACAGAGAAGACTGCAGCCCGGCTCCTAATAGGGGCTCAGTAAATAGGAAGTGAATGCAAAATAAAATTCTGCAGGCAATTAAGCAGTGATTTAAAAGTCAGCAGAATCCATTGAGTTAAGTGAGCTGAGAGAGAGTCATCTTAGTCATTCACTGTTTATATGTCGAGTTCTCTCCCACTCTAATGGGATAATTCACGTTAGAGGTGGTTGGAAGGCCAGAGTTAGAAATGACTTAGAGAGGGTCTTGTAGCCCTTCAGTTTAGAGAAGAAGGAATGAGGATGCCATGGACTTTGTATGCTGGGCTGCTGGGATTTTGGGGTAGGGGAGGGTAGGAGAGAAGGGCAGGCAGAGTGCATTAGTTTGCTATTGCTGCCAAAGCAAAATACCACAGGCTAGGTGGCTTCAGCCAACAGAAGTTTATTTCTCACAGTTTTGGTGGCTGGAAGTTCAAGACGGAAGTGTCGATAGGGTTAGTTTCTGGTGAAGTCTCTCTCCTTATCTTGCAGATGGCTTCTTTCCCACTATGTCCTCACTTGACCTTTTCTCTGTGTATGTGCATCCTTGCTGTCTTTTCTTCCAAGGACATCAGTCCTATTGGATTAAGATCCTTGCTTATGACCTTATTCAATCTCAGTTACCTCCATAAAGGCTCTGTCTCCAGATGCATTCACATTCTGAGAGCTGGGAGTTAATAGGAGGACTTATAGGAAGGCACAATTCAGTCCATAACAGAGAAGGAGGAAAAAGACAAGAGAAAGAGGTGACTATGAGAATCCCAAAAGATTGGTGTTTGAAGATAAGCTCTCCCCAGTCCTTCGGTGGTGGCTGTGGAGAGTTAAGAAGGGAAAGTGTCATGGAAACTGCCTAGTAGTGGCAGAGAGCCCAACAGGGGGCGTGCTGGAGTCACCCCCTGTCACAGGCTTCCCAAGTTCTAATCCACCCCCAGTATCAGGGCTCCCTTCTCTCAACCACTAACTCTATCCTTCTCACCTAATCTTCCGTCACTCCTCAGAGTGTGGTGACCCCTATACCTTATTGTTCATCTGGGAGCATATAGTAGAAAAGCAATAAACTTGGGTATCAGACAGAGCTATATAGTTTGGACTTCATTTCCCTACTTACTTGACCCCATGCATATCTTCATGCTTAAAGGTAACCATTCAAGAAACTTAAATGCTTAAAAGAAACCATTCCATTGAATCGGTTGGATCATTCCCAGCTGAACCTTGTCTTTGTAAAAGAATATTAGAAGTTTTGGGTGGAGAGATAGGTGTAATTTTGAATTCTGGTGCCTGCAGTGAATAACTATGTAAACAGTTCACCTGATAACGTGGTGACAAAGGTGACAGCCTGGAGGAAATTTACTTCCTACTTCTGTATCTACGAGGGGCACCTCTCTGATTTTTCCGTGTCTAGTTGGCCACCTTGAAAAACTCTATCTTTTTTTAGAAGACAATTTTGAATGGTTCTGAACACAGAGTCCAAGTCTTGATCTGCACATTTTATCTCAATGGGCAGATGTTGTTATAAAGCACTTCCTCTAATGCTCTAAACCTTAATTACATTTAAGACTATACCATTAAACTCTACTGCTATCTCTCCCATGGCTTCTGCACCAAATTTCAGGAACTTGGCTGCATGGTCATTCTCTTGACCCTGGGCTACCATACTGCCTAGTTTGCTGCTTTGGAGAAGTGAATGGAAAGTCAGAACTACAGTTGGTTGCAGACAGGAGTAAGGTATACTAAGTGTTCTAGATGAGGTTACGTGAGGAGATGTTGCTGATGGGAATACAGGCTGTGGAAATGCAGTGGAGGCATCCACTCGTCCCACATACCCAGACTAGACTCTGTGCAAGTGAGGTCATGAGCTACTGTGTGCGAAGTCGCTTCAGTCATGTCTTACTCTTTGCGACCCTGTGGACTATAGCTGGCCAGGCTCCTCTATCCATGGGATTTTCCAGGCAACTGGTGATGGTTTTATTTAGAGGATACTCTGGCAGGCTTGGGTTGGTAGCCATCCTTCCACTCATGGTTTTGAAATAAGGATGAGTAAAAAAAAAGCCCCAAGAGTCTTTTTCCCTTCTCCTCCCCACACCACCCCCCCAACCCCCCGCCCCACCAAGCTCCTGCCTTTCTCAGCAGAAACTTTATCTGGATTCCTTCAGTCCTGCAAGTTTTATGACGCTACTTTAAAGAGGCTCTGGATGTCTGTTGGTTGCACACTTGGGATATCTGGTTTATGTTGTCTCTTATGGTCTCTCCGCTCTCCTTAGCTTAGAAGCCTGGAAGTCATCTATAATGTACAGCTTTATGCATTTCAAAGGTGCTTGCTAGGTTTTGTAGCAGGGTGCTTTCACAGCCCCATCCATGCCCCTTGGGCCTCATCTGCATTCCAGCCAGCCTTATACTGCCAGTGCCTGAGATACATTACCTGTTGGCTCTGGCGATCGGAGCGCACTTGGCCTGCCATGGCAGCTGGCAGGAAGTGCCTGGAAGTGAGCAGACCCAGACCCAAGCTTCCTTGACCCTCAGCCTCTGAGGCACATGCTGTGCACTGGTCCCAGAGATCCTAGCAGGACTAAGCCTGGGTGGCTCACTGGTAAGGTGTACATCACCACATCCCTACTGGTTTTCTTCCTTACCCATCTCACTTCCCATTCCCCTACTGATGTTTCCTGAGGTCACATCTAAAGAAAAATTATTTCTCTATTTACAACACTTCTGATGCCAAATGTGTGGAGGACATTTCTCCTTATACCAAGCAATTTCCAACTCACTGGACACCAACTGGGTGTCCTATAATGTAATTCAGTTCTAACAGTGACTACCTGGGGTCCATGTCAGACCCTACAGGCTAAGGACTCAGTCCCACAAGACTGCCTCCACTTCTGGGGCCAGTTGCAAGCCATGGGTCCTCAGGGTCCCCACACTTCAATCTGACTTGGCTACAAAGTCAGGAATTCCCACAATGATCGCCTCCCCCACCCCCAACTCTAGTTTTGATTATTTGCTGAAATGGATCAAAAAATTCACAGAAACGTTTACTTACTTTTGCCTGTTTCCTATAAAGGATACATATGAACAACTAGATGAAGAGTCACATAAGACAGAGTCTAGAAGGGTCTAGAGTGCAGGAGTTTCTGTCCCCATGGAGTTGGGGTGCACCCCCTCCTGGCATGTAGATGAGTTCACCAACTTGGAGCCTCTCTAAAACCCATACTTAAGGGATTTTTATGGAGCTTCATATTCAAGCTGGTTTTAGAAAAGGCAGAGGAACCAGAGATCAAATTGCCAATATCCGATGGATCATCGAAAAAGCAAGGGAGTTCCAGAAAAACATCTATTTCTGCTTTATTGACTACGCCAAATCCTTCGACTGTGTGGATCACAATAAACTGTGGAAAATTCTGAAAGAGATGGGAATACCAGACCACTTGACCTGCCTCTTGAGAAATCTGTATACAGGTCAGGAAGCAACAGTTAGAACTGGACATGGAACAACAGACTGGTTCCAAATAGGAAAAGGAGTATGTCAAGGCTGTATATTGTCACCCTGCTTATTCAACTTATATGCAGAGTACATCATGAGAAATGCTGGGCTGGAAGAAGCACAAACTGGAATCAAGATTGCCGGGAGAAATATCAATAACCTCAGATAGGTAGATGACACCACCCTTATGACAGAGAGTGAAGAGGAACTGAAAAGCCTCTTGATGAAAGTGAAAGAGGAGAGTGAAAAAGTTGACTTAAAGCTCAACATTCAGAAAACTAAGATCATGGCATCTGGTCCCATCACCTCATGGGAAATAAATGGGGAGACAGTAGAAACAGTGTCAGACTTTATTTTTTTGGGCTCCAAAATCACTGCGGTTGGTGACTGCAACCATGAAATTAAAAGACGCTTACTCCTTGGAAGGAAAGTTATGACCAACCTAGATAGAGACGCTTACTCCTTGGAAGGAAAGTTATGACCAACCTAGATAGCATATTAAAAAGCAGAGACATTACTTTGCCAACAAAAGTTCATCTAGTCAAGGCTATGGTTTTTCCAGTGGTCATGTATGGATGTGAGAGTTGGACTGTGAAGAAAGCTGAGCGCCAAAGATTTGATGCTTTTCAACTGTGGTGTTGGAGAAGGCTCTTGAGAGTCCCTTGGACTGCAAGGAGATCCAACCAGTCCATCCTAAAGGAGTTCAGTCCTGGGTGTTCATTGGAAGGACTGATGCTGAAGCTGAAACTCCAGTACTTTGGCCACCTCATGCAAAGAGTTGACTCATTGGAAAAGATCCTGATGCTGGGAGGGATTGGGGGCAGGAGGAGAAGGGGACGACAGAGGATGAGATGGCTGGATGGCATCACCGACTCGATGGGCATGAGTTTGAGTAAACTCTGGGAGTTTGTGATGGACAGGGAGGCCTGGCGTGCTGCAATTCATGGGGTCGCAAAGAGTTGGACATGACTGAGTGACTGAACTGAACTGAACTGAACTCATTATGCGTGATTGATTATTGACTCAGTCTCAGCTCTTCTCCCTTCCCAGAAGATGATGGTGGAGCTGAAAGTTTCATGCTTCTAATCCTGGCTTGGCTTTTCTGGTGACCAGCACCCATCCTGAATCCCCAGGAACCCATCAAGAGTCACCTGATTAGAACAAAAGATGCTCCCATCATCCCGGAAATTTCCAAGGATTTAGGAGCTCTGTGTAAGATTCTCCCAGTGTTCCATCGCTCAGGAAATTACAAGGATTTTAGGGGCTTTGTGTCAAGAACCAGGATCAAAGACTAAATATTAGAGCAAAAGATGTACTCCTAGCACTCAGGAAATTACAAGGGTTTAGGAGCTCTTTGTCAAGAACTGAGGACAGAGACCAATATACATTCCTCATTATGTTAAAATCTCCTAAATGAACGATTTGCTGGAGTACCTCAGAGTCCCACAACTGAGTGCCAGACATTCGGGGAGGTGCTTGTGGCACTACCTGGGGGCCACACACACAGTGGTCAAGGTCACATCCTTCAGAGCTCGACTGCCCATGGTTCGCTGTCTCAGGGTAGCTGTGTGACCTTGGGAAAGTTACTTTACCCTCTTTGTGTCTTGCTTTCCTTACTGATAAAAATAAAACAGTAATTCCTATTTCATAAGGATGCTGTGAATATTAAACAAAATATTGCATGAAAAGCACTCACAATAATGTCTGGCACATAATAAGTTGTTAATATGATAGTAATTATCACTATCATCTCAGTCAATGGCACTACCCTTTCCAGTGCTCTTTGATTCAGAAATTTCAAGGTGATTCTTTTTTTAATTGAATTATGGGCTTCCCTGATAGCTCAGTTGGTAAAGAATCCACCCACAATGAGGGAGACCTGGGTTTGATCCCTGGGTTGGGAAGAGCCCCTGGAGAAGGGAAAGGCTACCCACTCCCGTATTCTGGCCTGGAGAATTCCTTGGACTGTATAGTCCATGGGGTCGCAAGGAGTTGGACATGACTGAGCGACTGTCATTCACTCATTCACTTGCTCTCTTACTCATAATTGATTTACAATACTGTGTTAGCTTCAGGTGTATAGCAGAGTGATTCTGTTATATATATATATATATATATAAAATAGGTTATGTATCTATACACACACACACATATAAATAAAACATTATTTTCCACTTTAGGTTGCTATAAGATATTGAATATATTAACAGTTCCTTGTCCTACACAGTAAATCCTTATTGCTTATCTATTTTATACGTAGTGATATATATCTGTTAATCTTATACTCCTAATTTATCCTTTCCCCACCCTTTCCTCTTTGGTGCATGCAAGTGTGCTGAGACATGTTCGACTCTTTATGATCCCCCGGACTGTAGCGCACCAGACTCCCCTGTTCATGGAATTTTCCAGACAAGAATACAAGGAAATACAAGAGTTGCCATTTCCTCCTCCAGGGGATCTTCCTGACCCAGGGATCAAACCCTTGTTTGATTGTAGCTCCTGCTTTGGCAGGCAGATTCTCTACCACTGAACCACCTGGGAAGCCCTTTGGTAACCATACACAGTTTTGTTTTCAGTGCTTGTGAGTCTGTTTCTGTTTTGTAAATAAGTTCATTTTGATTTATTTTTTAGATTCCACTTATAAGTGATATAATATTTGTCTTTATCTGACTTACTACACTTGGTATGATAATCTCTAGGTACACCTGTGTTGCTGCAAAGGGCAATATTTCATTCTTCTTATGACTGAGTAATATTCCATTGTGTATAATGTACCACATCTTCTTTATCCGTTCGTCTGTTGATGGACATTTAGGTTGTATCCATGTCTTGGATATTGGGAATAGTACTGCTATAAATGTTACAATTCATGTATCTTTAAGAATTAGACTTTTCATCTTTTCCAGATTATATGCCCAGGAATGGGATTGCTAGATGATATGGTAATAATTGTTAGTTTTTTTAAGGAACCTCTGTACTGTTTTCCATACTGGCTGAGTCAATTTACATTCCCACCAACTGTGTGGGAGGGTTCCCTTTTCTCCACACCATCTCAGCATTTATTATTTGTAGACTTTTTGATGATAGCCACTCTGATTGGTATGAGGTGATACCTCATTAGAATTTTGATTTGCATTTCCTTGGTGATTGGTGATGTTGAGCATCATTCCATGTGCCACGGTCATCTGTATGCCTTCTTTGGAGAAATATCTGCTTAGTTCTTCTACCCATTTGTGTAATTGGGTTGTTTGTTTTTTTGATGTTGAGCTGAATGATCAAGGTTGTCCTTAATGCCTCTCCCTCCCCTTAAAGCCTCATGACCAAATCTGGTCAACCTGTCCTTTCCATATTGCTCAGATTCACCCAGTATGCCCCATACTCTTTGCCAACACCTGTACTCCCTCCTGGATTATAGTGAGAGCCTCCTCCCTGACCCCTGCTCCTCTGGAGGTCCTCTGATCACCCATTCTTCACATCACAGCCTGAGTGATCTTTCTGAAAAGCAGATTTCATGTCACTTTCCTACCTGAGTTCCCATTTTCCACAGGAGAAAATTCAAGCCCCTACCTTGGCTTGAAGGACCATACAAAAGCCTCCAGACCCGACCCTGCTGCCCTCCCCACCAGCTCACCTCTCTTTATTCTACTTGCTAGGTGCACATAGTCACCTCCCACTGCCTCTATCTTTCTGCACACACCACGGGGGTTCACATGTTTGCACTTTTACTCATTGTTTGTGCTGTCTGGCATACCTTTTCCATCTCTCTTCATCTGAATACTATTTTCTGAACTCACTTCAGATATCTCCTCCTCCAGGAAGCCTTCCTGGATGCTCAGGCTCGGCCTAGTGCTCCTTGTCTCTTCTGTGTCACTTTGTACACCCCCAAATCACCATATACCACTCTATAGAAGTATTATGTGTTTGATTTTCCAGTTAAATGGCAAGCTCTTTTAAGACAGAATTTGAGTCTAATTCATCGTTTATCTCCAAAATCCAAGAACTTGGCGCTTAATCTGTTCTGGGTATTTTTGTGGCAGTGAACAGGGCAAGCAGACAGACAAGCTGGCAGAGAATCCAGTACACACACAGGGCTTAAAAAGTTGCAGCTAAGTGGGGACAGATAAGCCTCCCTGTCCAGTGCTGTCAGCTCAAGCGCGAGTGACGTTCTCTCCTCCAGCAGCCCTACAGTCGCTGCCCCCTCAGGGCTCCGTTTCGGGTCAAAGCAGCCTCTGGCTCAGTGTCCTGGTGTTCTCTGGGCTGCAGAGATTACTTCCTGTCACCTTGTTGTCGGGCCCAGGAAGCTGTCTCTGCTCTTGGAGGTCAGCGACAGCTCAGGGGCCCACAGAGACAAACCACCGTGTGTCGGCTGGGTCTGCAGGGGAGGTTTGTTTGTTTTTTGCTGCTGTGTTTTTCTTTTCTTTCTTTTTTTTTTTTTTTTTTGGCTGCTTGGCATATGGTATCTCAGCTCCCTGACCTGCAGATCGAACCTGCGCCCCTTGCCCTGGAAGTGCAGAGCCTTAACCCCTGGACCGCCAGGGACGTCCCTGCAGGGGAGGGTTTGGATAGAAATGTGAGAAATGCAAATCAGCCTTCTCTCCCCGCCTGTGGAGCTCACTGTTTATTGTTCTAGCCTCAGTGCTTAGAAATGTCAGGCTCCGGCTGACTTGTCCCTCCTCTGGCTTCACCGCAGGGGTCAGAAAAGCACTGAGGTTTTGGAAAGTCCTCCTCTCTCCAGCTGTCTCTGCAGTTTGGGGACACCACAAACCACTTGTGATTCTGATTTCCACAGGGGCCTTGGGGTTGGGGGTTGGAGTTCAGCAGAGTCTACTTGGTGATGCTGCGGGGGGCATGAAGGTCATGGGCATTGGATGCCCTGACAGCGTCTGGCCTTGAGGGACTCATCCACTAGAGGGAGCAGGCTTGCCCCCCATCAGACGTGGCCATGGCCTTGGCCTTTCCACTGCTAGGGCCTTTACCTGATTTGGGGCTCCAGTTCAGACACTTGAGGTCTGGTATTATGATTTCTTATTCATTTTTCCTCGAAAACATTTATTGGGGTCCCCTATGTTTTAGGCAACTGGAAAATAAAGTACTCCCCATTCCTTTAGGAAGTCGCGGTTGGGAAGAGACAGACAGAAGTAACAAGAGGTCAGTACCTAACAGACCTAGTACAGGACTCCTTGTGAGCACAGAGGAGGGACTGACAGACCCTGCTTGTCAAGAGAAGTGCTGACCTGGACCAGGTCCTGGAGTAGGAGCAGGAATTCACCGGGGGGCCGTGCCCTCTGTGGTGCCCAGCGCCAGCCCATCACTGCCCTCACTAAGCAGCAGCTCTCCTTTCGTGCCCCTTCCTAGACTCCTGTGACACTCAGCAGTTCTCACGTGGTGGAAACACCCCTATTAATTCTTCACCTGCAGCTCACAGCCTTCATAGTCCACTACAACCCTTTTCTTTCTTTGGACTACTTCAGCTGCAGAGTTCTACTGAGAGACTACTCTAACCTGGATCAGAGTTCAAGTTGGTCCTCAGCTTAAAATACATCAGACCCATCCTCAGTGAAGACTGAGACATTAGCCAGAAGCCACGACGCCCCAGAGTCTCTGATACAAAAGCTGCATTCGCTCCTCTTGACTCCCAAAGGTCTAGAACATCAGCAGGGCTGCAGATAAAGGGAGCCCGACATCTTTAAACCCCTTGCAACTCAGTGGGGCTGCTCTGTGGATGTGGATGGTGAAATGAACACTCTGAGAGTTGAGCCCTGGCTTCACATGGACTGTCAGAAGGAGCTGGAGAAGCCAGCCAGGGCTGTAATTAACAGGACCTATAATTGTGGCATAAATAAGAGCCCAGGCACTGACAACTATTGTTATTGAAGTGTCATGTTTTGAATGCAAAAGTACAGTTTAAAATGTGGAGAAGCTGGGTGATATTAATGTATGCAAATATGCCTTAATTAACACACGGCAGCCAGTGGCTTAAGGTAAAGGACTTGATTTAAATGCTTAAGCAAATATTATAATGGCTCCTATGACAGGCGACAAAAATGGTAAATGACACTGCAAACACCACCAGGAAATATCGATTCCCAGAACCGCCCCCCCCACCCCCACTCTGCACGTACAATGTTAATGGAAGTAAAACCAGTAGTTCCCAGAATGGGTATTCTCCAGACTGATCTCTGGGACATATAGGTCTCTCAGAGGGCAAGTCCAATAAGGTAGCAACGACAATGGAGCAACGACAATGTCTGACTGAAATGGTCTGTTGGCTGGATGTCTCCCCAGCGGACCCTCAGCCATCTGAGAGCAGCAGTCATGCTGACTCACCCTACAGATTCATCCCTCCATTCCTGGCCCCTGGATTTGCGCCCTGTAGCACTCAATATACAGTTGTTGAGATGAACTTTGTATCTTTACCTCTGGAACAATCAATATTCAGTGAAGAAATCTGACAACCACTGATGGATCGCAAGGTCCACGCCCTCTCTGGCACCTGGGCAATCCTGTCTTCTTAAATGTACAGACGATCTCTACGACCCTGTGTTTTCTGGCAGGAATCCCAGCTGCTACATTCTCAGCAAGAATGGATCACTGCTGTGTCCTCCTGTAGAGAATGTGTGTTCATTAGCAGATGTCTTAATTTTATATATTAGCCAGGGCAGATCTTGAGAGGCCTGGGTCCTTGCTATGATATTCAATATTATTAAATTCAGATATGCTTATGGGAAGTAAAATTGATTATTACTCTTTACTAAGCAGGCATTATTTCAATGAGGGTAGAAAGAGTTAGTCCAAAAAATAATGTTCAGAGTTGATGGAAGATGTATAAATAGAATCTCAGTCTATAAAATTTACCAATCCATAATGCTAAAGACATTGTAATATCTAGTGATGCTATAAGCAAAAATGTGTAGTGATTTTATGTCAGATTCTGGGTAAGAGAAGAGAAATCATGCTTTGGGGGATGATACATCTATAATCTTTTGCAATCACACCATCCTGTTAATGCTTTCCTCAAAGTCAAAAGAATATAGGGCCAAATGAATAGTGGCCCTGATTGACTGTACATGAATTTAGTAACTGTTAGTGTTCCATGTTACTGGTCAGGGCATAGACTTGGGTTACTGTAGTATTGAATGGTTTGCCTTGGAAACAAACAGAGATCATTCTGTCATTTTTGAGATTGCATCCAAGTACTGCATTTCGGACTCTTTTGTTGACTATGATGGCTACTCCATTTCTTCTAAGGGATTCCTGCCCACAGTAGTAGATATAATGGTCACCTGAGTTAAATTCACCCATGCCAGTCCATTGTAGTTCGCTGATTCCTAAAATGTTAATGTTCACTCTTGTCATCTCCTGTTTGACCACTTTCAATTTGCCTTTACATTCCAGGTTCCTATGCAATATTGCTCTTTACAGCATTGGACTTCACTTCCATCACCAGTCACATCCACAACTGGGTGTTGTTTTTGCTTTGGCTCCATCTCTTCATTCTCTCTGGAGTTATTTCTCTACTGATCTCCAGTAGCATATTGGGCACCTACTGACCTGGGGAGTTCAACTTTCAGTGTCCTATCTTTTTGCCTTTTCATACTGTTCATGGGGTTCTCAAGGCAAGAATACTGAAGTTTGCCATTCCCTTCTCCAGTGGACCACATTTTGTCAGAACTCTCCAACATGACCCATCCATCTTGGGTGGCCCTACACAGCATGGCTCATAGTTTCATTGAGTTAGACAAGGTTGTGGTCCATATGATCAGATTGGTTAGTTTCCTGTGATTGTGGTTTTCAGTCTGTCTGCCCTGATGGAGAAGGGTAAGAGGCTTATGGAAGCTTCCTGATGGGAGAGACTGACTGAGAGGGAAACTGGGTCTTGTTCTGATGGGTGGGGCTGTGTTCTGTAAATCTTTAATCCAATTTTCTGTTGATGGGTGGGGCTGTGTTCCCTTCCTGTTATTTACCTGTGGCCAAACTGTGGTGGAGGTAATGAAGACAAAGGCGACCTCCTTCAAAAGGTCCCATGCATGCACTGCTACACTTGATGCCCCCAGCCCTGCAGCAGGCCACTGCCAACCCACGCCTCTGCCGGAGATTCCTGGACACTCATGGGAAAGTCTGGGTCAGGCTCTTGTGGGGTCACTGCTCCTTTCTCCTGGGTCCTGGTGCGCACAAGGTTCTGTTTGTGCCCTCCCAGAGTCTGTTTCCCCAGTCCTGTGTAAGTTCTGGCAGCTCTACGGTGGGGCTAATGGTGACCTCCTCCAAGAGGGCTTATGCTGTACCCAAGTCTGCTGCACCCAGAGCCCCTGCGGCCGTCCACTGCTGACCCACACCTCCACAGGAGATGCTCAAACACAGTTCTGTTCCAAATAGGAAAAGGAGTACGTCAAGGCTGTGTACTGTCAACCTGCTTATTTAACTTATATGCAGAGTACATCATGAGAAACGCTGGGCTGGTGGAAGCACAAGCTGAAATCAAGATTGCCAGAAGAAACATCAATAACCTCAGATATGCAGATGACACCACCCTTATGGCAGAAAGCAAATAGAAACTAAAGAGCCTCTTGATGAAAGTGAATGAGGAGAGTGAAAAAGTTGGCTTAAAACTCAACATTCAGAAAACTAAGTTCATGGCATCTGGTCCCATGACTTCATGGCAAATAGATGTGGAAACAGTGGAAACAGTGGCTGACTTTATTTTTGGGGTGCTCCAAAATCAGTGCAGATGGTGACTGCAACCATGAAATTAAAAGATGCTTGCTTCTTGGAAGAAAAGCTATGACCAATATAGACAGCATATTAAAAAGTGGAGACATTACTTTGCCAACAAAGGTCCATCTAGTCAAGGCTATGGTTTTTCCAGTAGTCATGTATGAATGTGAAAGTTCGACTACAAAGAAAGCTGAGTGCTGAAGAATTGATGCTTTTGAACTGTGGTGTTGGAGAAGACTCTTGAGAGTCCCTTGGACTGCAAGGAGATCCAGCCAGTCCATCCTAAAGGAAATCAGCCCTGAATATTCAGAAGGACTGATGCTGAAGCTGAAACTCCAATACTTTGGCCACCTGATGCAAAGAACTGACTCATTTGAAAAGACCCTGATGCTGGGAAAGATTGAAGTCAGGAGGAAAAGGGGATGACAGAGGATGAGATGGCTGGATGGCATCACTGATTCAATGGACATGAGTTTGAGTAAACTCCAGGAGTTGGTGATGGACAGGGAGGCCTAGCGTGCTGCAGTCCATGGGGTTGCAAAGAGTCAGACATGACTGAGTGACTGAACTGAACTGACTGAGTGTTCTGTGTTAATGATCACTAGCAGACAAATGATGTCATTCTTTGAGCACTTACTATTTACTGGGCATTTAATTAACACCACCTCACTTTATCTGCATAATACCTATACACAGTTGATATTGTAGTTTGTAGATATTTGGACATGATAGGTAATGTAACTGATAGAGAAACTAAAAATCATTAAGTAGTTTCCCAAAGTCTGTTTTTTTTGGGGGGGCGGGGACGGTCAAGGTGATCAGGTTACTACAGGACCACACCTATGCAATAGGTCCAAAGCCTCACTTCACGCCATGACAACTCTCCAAAGTCTTACAGTTAGTAAGCAGTAAAGGTAAATTAAAAATAAAATCCAACCTGACTGTATCTTTCAACTTGTGTTTAGATTACTTCATTTAATTATTGATATGGTTGGATTACATTTACCATGTTGTTCTTTTCCTGTTGTTCCTTCTATTTTTGGTTCTCTTATTAACTTTTTAATTATTTCTTTTGGATTACTATTATTATTATAATTATTATTTTAGCATTCCACTTTATCAGCCTTTTCACTATTTTCATTGTATTATTTTTTAGTAGTTGCTCTAAATATTCAAAATTCATAAGTAACCATTCATAGATAGAGTTAATATTTTACCACTTCAAGTAAAATGAAAAAATACTAGATCCATATAGGTCTCTTTTAGTTGTTGTGTATATATCACCTCTGCATACATTGAAAATCCTATCAAATAATGTTATAATTTCCACTTTGAACTTGATCATGGCATCTGGTCTTATCGTTTCATGGCAAATAGAAAGGTAGAAACAGTGGCAGATTTTATCTTCTTGAGCTCCAAAATCAGTGCAGACAGTGACCGCAGCCATGAAATTTCCTTCCTCCTTGGAAGGAAAGCTATGACAAACCTAGACAGTTTATTAAAAATAGAGACACTATTGTGCTGACAAAAGTCTGTATAGTCAAATCTGTGGCTTTTCTAGTAGTCATGTATGGATGTGAGAGTTGGACCATAAAGAAGTCTGAGCACAGAAGAATTGGTGCTTTAGAATTGTGGTGCTGGAGAAGACTCTTGAGGGTCCCTTGGACAGCAAGGAGATCAAACCTGTCAATCTTAAAGGAAATCAACCCTGAATAGTCATTGGAAATCTTGATGCTGAAGCTGAAGCTCCATACTTTGGCCATCTGATGCAAAGAGCTGACTCATTGGAAATGATCTTGATGCTGGGAAAGATTGAGGGCAAAAGGAAAAGGGGGCAGCAGAGGATGACATGGTTAGATAGCAACCCCAGCTCAACTGACATGAATCTGAGCAAACTCTGAGAGATAGTGAAGGACAAGGGAGCCCAGTGTGCTGCAGTTCATAGGGTCACAAAGAGTCGACATGACTCAGTGGCTGAACACAGCAATGACAACTTTCACTACTTTAAAGAACTTATGAGGAGAAAAACATTCTTTTATTTTTAAAATGTATCTTGAGATATCTTTTTCCAGATTTACTTCCTTTAACAGTTCTTTTATAGCAGGTCTGCTGGTTATGAATTCTCTGAGTTTTCTGTCATCTAAGAATACCTTTGTTTCACATTCATTTATAAAGAATATTTTTGCTGGTATAAAATTATGAGTTGACAGTTTACCTTTTAGTGCTTTAAAATGCTGTCCCACTGTCTTCTGGCCTCCATGGTCTCTGGTGAGAAATCCATCATATATTTTAAATAGTTGGTTTTCCTATATATAATATTCTAGTATAGCTACTTTCAGTATCTTTTCTTTATTTCTGATTTTCAGTAGCTTCATTGTTTTGTGTCTAAGCATGATTTTCTATGAGTTTGTCTTCTTTAGGACTTTCTGAGGACTGTAGAAGAAGTTTGACTTCTTTAGGGCTTCCTGCCTTCTGTAAATCTATGTCTTTCACCAAACTTGGGGAGTTTTCAGTTACTTTCTCTTCAAGCACCCTTTCTCCTCTCTTCACGGGGCAGCAATGACCTTTTCATATCGTCTCACAAGTCTGTGGTGCTCTGTCACCACAGACTTTGTTTGTTCAATTTTTCTTTCTGTTTCTCAGATTGAGAAATTTCTATTGCTCAGCCTTCAAGTTCTATTGAGATCATCCATTGAGATTTTTTTTTTTTAATTCAGAATTTTTACTTTCCAATTCTATACTTTTTATTTGGTTCTTTTTTTTTTTTATAATATTTACTTCTTTTTGGGGAACATGCTTTCCATCTTTCACAAGTGTGTTTACTTTTACCTCATGCAAGTTAATTCTAATAATTGCTTTAAAGACTTTAAAGCCTCTGACTGATAATTCCAATATCTGGATCATCTGTAGGTTACTGTCTGATGATATTAGGTCTTTTCCCTTGAGATTAGGTCACATTTTCCTGCTTCTTTGTCTCTCGAGTAATTTTGGATTGCATCTTGGATGGTATAAATGCTATATTGTGCATACTCTATAATGATTAAAACTCTCTAGAGAGGGTTGATTTATTTTTATTTGTTCCATTTTAGCTTAGATCAGTCAGGCTCAGACTGTAAGTTTTGTCTTGCCTTCTCTGGATGGTGATTCATATTTCATCTTTTTCTCAAAACCCTTGTTATACAGTCCCATTTATGTGCAGTTTGGAGTGTCCTGGGACGTGTGTGTGTTCATACACAGAATTATAAGATTTTCTTCTTTAGCACTCTCCTCTCCAATTTTCCCTTAACATTCTCCAGCTCCAAGAAAGTGGTGTTTCAGGGTTTATCTTCACATGCCACCAGTGGGGTACAACTCCATGTGTGGGGGCACGCTCAGGGCAAAGCTGTGAGAGGAAAGGGAAAGACAATGTTCATCTTATCTTCAGATGGTTTTCATCTCATAGTGTTAATTTATCTTTGCAATCTGCTTCTTGTGATTTACTTTAGGGTCTTCAGACAGTTGCTTTTCCTACTTGGTTCACAATTTTAAGCTATAACCAGTGAGAGACAGAGAGACTTTCCCAGGCTTGCTGCATTTTGGAATGTCCTTACAGTAAAGGTAGGGTTTGAACCCAAGATTATTTAATCATAAAGCTTCCAATTTTTTCACATATTCCAAGTTTATGCTTTTAAAATACATGACTACCAAATTAGCCAGAAAATTACCCATGAAGCTTCATTTGCTTTCTCTACGTTTGTACACAGTATTTTTTATTGTGTTAAGGAGGCAGAACCAACAGAGGCCAGCAGTTAGTTTATCTTTACAATAGAAACTAATTGCATGATGATTTGCTCACTTACTCAACAACTGGCTTCTCTCATGGATGATACCACCACTCTCACACCCCTCACCCAAGCAGCACACAACTGTCCTGAGAATCCTTGATTTGTTTGTGTTTTATGGCTATGGCCGGAGGCCAAGAAGAACCTGAGGAAAAAAGAAAAAAATGAAAGGAATAGGAGTGGAGTAATTGCAGAACCAAGTGCAAACAAACCCTTCCTTTCATATTTCATTCTGTAAAAGAAGCACAAGAAATGCAAACAAGTGAAGTAAATTCCCCCAAGGGAAATGGATTTAATTATAGAACAATCCTGCCAAAAAATCTGAAAAGTGATTAATACCAGTACATTGAGCCTCAGACACACATACACACACACAAGGGACTGTGGAAGACAGATGAACAAGCAAGAAAAAGGAGAGAGGGTCCTGTATATTTATAATTCATAGTTTCAGGGGCAGTGCTCTATTTTGAGTATGAGCATGTACTTTTGTGTGTTTGTAGGTTTTTTTTTTTTTTTTCTCTTAAAATTCTATACAGAATAGTTCCGAACTGCACATATTTTACTGTTTCAATTAGCAAAGATTACTATTTGTTTTTCTTTCTTTCTAAGCACTGAGGCAGTAATTACATCCGTGATGAGAGAGTTTTGCAGGCCACTTTCTCATTTTGTAGGCAGTCCCTGAACAAAATACAATAATAAGCCATTATGAAATAAAGTTGGCTCATTGGAGAAGAGTGGCCTTTCCTAACAGACAGGCCATTAAAGGTGGATTGTGGAAGAGGATCAGCAAGCAGCCATCATAAATGTATCATCAGACAAATTAGCAAAACAATTCCTACTTAATGGTGGGAGAAAGTCCTTTCCGATAACTTCCCTACCACCACCATAATTGGGAAAAATATCAGCTGAGGCACAGCTGTGCAGCTTGTTATCTGAATGGGCACACAGCCCTGCTATGTGGGACCAGGTGTATTCTGTAGAGAGGTTTTCCATGAGGTTCAGAGGCCCTGATGGGGTGTGAACATTTAAGGTGGATGTATGCTCCTTACTCTTGTGGCTCTCTGAAGTTTGTGACAGAAACATGGAAGAGGGTGTGGTTAGAAATATTTCCTCCAAGACTATGGTTACAGAACATTCAGAAGCCAGCTTATATAGTTTTGAGATCTGAATAAGATGAGGAACATTTTCACCACTAGGGCTTATCTTTCAGGGGTGAGATTTGAGCATGCATTTTTTTAAAACTTGCAGATAAAAAATAAACTTCATCTTTCTTCACAGTTTATAAGACACTTTCACAAGCATCATTTCATCTGATCTTCACCACAATTTTGGGGGTGGATGATTATTATTCTCATTTTACACCCTGATGAGCTGAAGCTCTCAGAGGAATAAGAGTCTCACCAAAGATTAAGCAGTGAGTTAAATGAAACAGTCAGGGATTTTGACTCTGCTCTTCTCATAATTAAAAACACACCTCTTTGCATTGTCCCATCCACTGCTCAGCTTGTCTTGCAGAATGAACACCTGTGTGGGCCCTGTGTCCTTCACAGACTGCAAGCTCCAACCAGTAAGGGGTTGAATTGATCACACTTCTCCTCCTGCACTACACCTGGGACCTACCTTGGTCCTCGTGTTTGCATGTAGCAAATTCTTTGTGAATCTAGGTTGATTGAGGACTGGTAGGGAGAATGGGAGTCAGGGGCCATCAACCAGTACAGTGACTGGTAACAATATATCGTGGGTGCTGCACGTTTGAAGAAAGAATGAACAAACATATTGAGCAGCAGCCATGTGGGGCAAGTGTGAAGTGTGGGGTGAGGGAGGGAGGAGAAATAAGAATGAATGTTGGCACTGGCAAGGGGCTCATGGAACATGGAGAGAATGAAGCTCTGGGAGGGAGGGGCAGAAGCACATGAAGAGGTCAAGCTTCAGGCTCTTCACCTTGGCCACAGTGGGAAAACTGAGTAATGAAGGATTCCTCTGACAAAAGGAGGCGGTTGGGGGACAGCCCCTCCATGCCCTGGTGTGTGACCACCTGGAGCTCCTTGACTTTCAAGCCTAGAGGTCTTAGAAGTGATCTCAGATCAGCTCCTCTTCCATCTACTTCCTCTGTCCCCTATATTTTGATGTCTTGAGTGCTCACCTTGTCTGTAGGCATGGCAACAGATTCAAAAGCAAATGCCATCCTCGAACATATGGGCCACACAGACTCTATGAGGAGGCATCTGGGATCCAGCTCATCCTTTCCTGTTTCTGTAGGGAGAAGTCAGCCTTTTCCATGTACACAAGTGATGCTTTAAATCCCTGAGCTTGGTAATTCTGCTGGGAGTAAGACATTCAGAGGCCAAGAAATCCTTTCAACAGCTGCTTGTGCAGAGTTCTCATAAAAAAAGAGAAACCATGAACTTAGCTACACATTATCAAACCAATGAGCCCTGACTACAAATTACTAATTTAATCAGGTTGCCTTCAATATCACAGTAATCCAAGTCTATGCCCCAACCACTAATGCCAAACAAGCTGAAGTTGAATGGTTCTGTGAAGACCTACAAGACCTTCTAGAATTAACACCAAGAATAGATGTCATTTTCATCATAGGGGACTGAAATGCAAAAGTAGGAAGTCAAGAGATACCTGGAACAACAGGTAAGTTTGGCCTTGGAATACAAAATGAATCAGGGCAAAGGCTAACAGAGTTTTGCCAAGAAAACACACTGGTCATAGCAAACACCCTCTTCCAACAACACAAGAGATGACTTTACACATGGACATCACCACATGGTCACTACCAAATTCAGGTTGATTATATTCTTTGTAACTGAAGATGGAGAAGTTCTACATAGTCAGCAAAAACAAGACTGGGTGCTGATTGTGGCTCAGATCATGAGCTCCTAATTGCAAAATTCAGACTTAATTGAATCATGTACAGAAAACCACTAAGCCATTCAGGTACGACCTAAATAAAATCCTTTATGATTATACAGTAGACATGAAAAATAGATTCAAGGGATTAGATCAGATAGACACAGTACCTGAAGAATTGTGGATGGAAGTTCCTAACATTGTACAGAAGGCAGTTATCAAAACCCTCCCCAAGAAAAAGAAATGCAAAATGGCAAAATGGTTGTCTGAGGAGGCTTTTCAAATAACAGAAAAGAAGTGAAGCAGAAGGCAAAGAAGAAAAGGAAAGATATACCCATTTGAACACAGAGTTCCAGAGAATAGCAATGAGAGATAAGAAAAGTTTTTTAAGTGAACAATGCAAAGAAATAGAGGAAAACAATAGAATGATAGACTAGAAATCTCTTCAAGAAAATGAGACATACCAAATGAACACTTCATGCAAAGGTGGGCACAATAAAGGACAGAAATGGTATGGACTTAACAAAAGCAGAAGATAAAGAAGAGGTGGCTAAAATACACAGAAGAACTGTACAAAAAAGATCTTAATGACCCAAATAACCATGATGGTGTGATCACTTACCTAGAGCCAGACAGCCTGAATTGTGAAGTCAAGTGGGGCTTAGGAGGCATCACAACAAACAATGCTAGTGGAGGTGATGGAATTCCAGTTGTGCTATTTCAAATCCTAAAAGATAATGCTGTGAAAGTGCTACAGTCAATATGCCAGCAAATTTGGAAAACTCAGCAGTGGCCACAGGACTGGAAAAGGTCAGTTTTCATTCCAATCCCAAAGAAAGGCAATGCCAAAGAATTTTCAAACTACCACACAATTGCACTCATCTCACATGCTAGTAAAGTAATGATCAAAATTCTCCAAGCCAGACTTCAACAGTACATGAACTGTGAATTTCCAGATGTTCAAGCTGGATTTAGAAAAGGCAGAGGAACCAGAGATCAAATTGTCAACATCCACTGGATCATCAAAAAAGCAAGACAGTTCCAGAAAAACATCTATTTCTGTTTTATTGACTATGCCAAAGTCTTTGACTGTGTGGATCACAACAAACTGTGGAAAATTCTTAAAGTGATGGGAATACCAGACCACCTGACCTGCTTCTTGAGAAATCTATATGCAGGTCAGGAAGCAACAGTTAGAACTGGACATGGAACAACAGACTGGTTCCAAATAGGGAAAGGAGTATGTCAGGGCTGTATATTGTCAGCCTGCTTATTTAACTTATATGCCGAGTACATCATAAGAAATGGTGGGCTGGATGAAGCACAAGCTGTAATCTAGATTGCCGGGAAAAATATCAATAATCTTAGATATGCAGATGACAGCACCCTTATGGCAGAAAGTGAAGAACTAAAGAGCCTCTGGATAAAAGTGAAAGAGGAGAGTGGAAAAAGTTAGCTTAAAACTCAACATTCAGAAAACTAAAATCATGGCATCTGGTCCCATCACTTCAGGGCAAATAGATGGGGAAACATTGGAAACAAGGACAGACTTTTTGGGGGGGGGGCTTCAAAATCACTGCAACCATGAAATTAAAAGATGCTTGCTCCTTGGAAGAAAAGTTATGACCAACCTAGACGGCATATTAAAAAGCAGAGACATTACTTTGCCAATGAAGGTCCATCTAGTCAAAGCTATGGTTTTTCCAGTAGTCATGTATGGATGTGAGAGTTGGACTATAAAGAAAGCTGAGCACCAAAGAATTGATGCTTTTGAACTGTGATGTTGGAGAAGACTCTTGAGAGTCCCTTGAACTGCAAGGAGATCCAACCAGCCCATCCTAAAGGAAATCAGTCCCGAATATTCATTGGAAGGACTGCTGTTGAAGCTGAAACTCCAATACTTGGGCCACCTGATGTGAAGAGCTGACTCATTTGAAAAGACTTTAATGTTGGAAAAGATTGAAGGCAGGAGGAGAAGGGAATGACAGAGGTTGAGATGGTTGGATGGCATCACTGACTCAATGGGCGTAAGTTTGTGTAAGCTCCAGGGGTTGGTGATGGACAGGGAAGCCTGGCATGCTGCAGTCCATGGGGTCGCAAAGAGTCGGACATGACTGAGCAACTGTACTGAACTGAGAAATTTGTACACAGGTCAAGAAGAAATGGAACTGAACATGGAACAACAGACTAATTCAAAATTAGGAAAGGAGTATGTCAAGGCTGTATATTGTCACCCTGCTTATTTAACTTACATACAGAGTACATCATGCAAAATTTTGGGCTGGATGTATCACAAGCTGGAATCAAGATTGTTGAGAGAAATATCAATAACTTCAGATATGCAGATGATACCACCCTTTTGGCAGAAAGTGAAGAGGATTTAAAGAGCCTCTTGATGAAGGTTAAAGAGGAGAGTGAAAAAACTGGCTTAAAACTCAACATTCAAAAAATGAACATCATGGCATTTGGTGCCATCACTTCACAACAAATAGTTTGGGAAACAATGGAAACAGTGACAGGCTATTTTCTTGAGCTCCAAAAGCACTGTTGATGTTGACTGCAGTCATGAAATTAAAAGATGCTTGCTCCTTGGAAGAAAAGCAATGACAAACCTAGACAATGTATTAAAAAGTAGAGACATTACTTTGTTGACAAAAGTCAGTATAGTGACAGCTATGGTTTCTCCAGTAGTTATGTACAGATGTGAGAGTTGGACAATAAAAGAGGCTGTCTGCCAAAGAACTGATGCTTTTGAACTGTGGTGCTTTCAAAGATTCTTGAGAGTCCCTTTGACTGCAAGGAGATCAAACCAGTTAATCCTAAAGTAAATCAGTCCTGAATACTCATTGGAAGGACTGATGCTGAATCTCCAATACTTTGGCCACCTGATGCAAAGAGCTGACTCATTGGAAAAGACCCTGATGCTGGGAAAAATTGAAGGCAGGAGGAAAAGGGGACAACAGAGAATGAGATTGTTGGATGGCATCACTGACTCAATGGATATGAGTTTGACAAATTCCAAGAGATTGTGAAGGACAGGGAAGCCTGACATGCTACAGTCCATGGGGTCACAGAATCGGACCCAACTGAACAAAACAGAACCATTTGGGACTTTAGACTGTGAGTCCATGATCCAGGGCCATCAATTGATCCATGACCCTTTGTTCCTCAGCCCCCATAAGCCTCTCACCTACTGTCTTATGCCATCCCTTAAACCTCTGTGTTCCATCTTCTACTCCTGACCTCTTTCCCACTCTTCCCACTGTGCTCTCTGGAATTATCACTCAGTCCTAACTCCCTACATTTCTGGACTCCTCCTTCTATCCAAAGACCTTAACCACAACTTGGTTCTTCCCTAAGGATGCAGCTTCCTTTCTGCTGCATGGACCACAGAGTAGGTGCTGGCATTTCCTGAGCTTCATGGCTACCATTTGCAGATTTAATTCAGGGGGAAGTTTTTTGTGGCTTCAGTTGTGGGACTAAATTACCTTTTATTTCTTCATCTACAGAATTTACTGGGATTCATTGGTGGCTCAGCAGTAAAAAAATCTGCCTGCCAGAGCAGGAGACTTGGGTTCAATCCATGGGTTGGGAAGATCCCCTGGAGAAGGGACTGGCAACCCACTCCAGTATTCTTGCTGGAAAATTCCATGGAGAGTGGAGCCTGGTGGACTACCATCCATGGAGTCACAAAGAGTCAGACACAACTTAGCAACTAAACAGCAGCAACAATGTTCACTGCCTCTATTGTCTATATTTTCTCATTTTTTATATTTTTAAGGCTCTGGCATTTAAGAGGGCCTGGCTAGCTAATCCCCAGAGAGCAGCATCAGTTCACTTAGACGGAACCTCCAATATGCAAGCCAAGCAATCCAGTGCCCACATCCTCAAACAACTCTTTTCTCAAACTCTTAGGCACTAAGCTTGGATTCATCCAGCCCAAACTCACCCCAGGACTAGGTGTTGGACAGCTAGAACCACTCTAGCTCAGAGCTACCTGAAATTATTCGAACTGGCCAGTCCTAAGCTTACTCAGTGTACTTACTCTGTCTTACCTCTTCCTTCCTGTTGCTGTTGCTGCCGTTCAGTCAGTCGTGTCTGACTCTGAGACCCAGGGACTGCAGCACTCCAGGCTTCCCTGTCCTTTACCATCTCCCGGAGCTTGCTCAAACTCATGTCCATTGAGTCGGTGATGCCATCCAACCATCTCATCCTCTGTCATCCCCTTCTCTCCCTGCATCTTCCCTAGCATCAGGGTTTTTTCCAATGAGTCAGCTCTTTGCATCAGGTGGCCAAAGTATTGGAGCGTCAGCTTCAGCCTCAGCCCTTCCAATGAGTATTCAGGACTGATTTCCTTTAGGATTGACTGGTTTGATCTCCTTGCAGGCCAAGGGACTCTCAAGAGTTGTCCCCAATACCATGTTTTGAAAGCATCAGTTCTTCAGTGCTCAGCCTTCTTTATGGTTCAACTTTCACATCCACACATGGCTACTGGAAAAACCATAGTTTTGACTATAAAGACCTTTGTCAGCAATGTCTGACAAAGTGATGTCTCTGCTTTTTAACATACTGCCTATGTTCGTCATAGCTTTTCTTCCAAGGAGGAAGCATCTTTTAATTTCATGGTGCAGTCAACAGCTACAGATTTTGGAGCCCAAGAAAATAAAATCTATCACTGTTTTCATCATTTCCCCATCTATTTGCCATGAAGTGATGGGATTGCCATGTTCTCCTTTCTTCTGTTTTTGCTTTCTGATTGACCCTAGTCCATCTCCATGTGACCTTGGGCGGGGTCATGATTGCTGTCATACCATGCCTGAATAAAACAAATCCTGAGTACAATTTTAAAGCATACACAGTCACTTGAACTTCAAATTTCCCATATTCCTACCTTAGACTTCAATTCCTGCTATCATCATTTGCCATCAGCACGAGGAACTTTAAATCCTGTACAAGGGTCAATAAATGAATGAATAAGTGTCAGACTTGGTTCCAGTTCTGACTCTCACCCTTACCAGGCAAGTGGCTTCACTTGTCTGAGGCTGTTTCCTCATAAACTGGGACAATACTTGTCCACAAGAGACTAGGATGTGATGAAAAGCTAGGTAAAGCACCCAGAACCTGAGCTGGGGCACAGAGGTGATGAGTGTCAGTTCTGTTTTTCCTTTTCCCCTTTTTACCTGAGGATGTGTGGATGAGGTGGGAGTCACTAGCAGGATTCAGGGGAATCTGATAATTTCCCCTTGGCTTGAGTTCCCAACCATTGGCACTAACTCCCCACCATTGGTCTCTGCTCACAGCAGACCTCTGGAAAGAGAAGAGGTAGTGATGACAGAAACCAATTTTGCAGCCCTCAGGGCCTGGACTCCTCAGGAATTGTCATGAGTTTCCACTCTCTCTCTCCTTTCCAGACCTGCAAGGCCTCTGAGATGAAGCAGGGTGGCCTGGACATACTCACAGGTGGTGATTTCTAGAGGCAGCCTGCTGGGAAGGATGGATCCCAGGTCACATGGGCCAAAGCCAGGAAGTCTCGTGGCTGGTGGGAAATGTTTTTCAACAGACCCCAGGAAATCAGGAAGGATGAGAAATGAAAACCTCCCAGCACCCCCTTTCTTTGGAGCAGCATCCTTTGTCAGACAGAATATACGATTATTCTGGAATATTGGAATATTCAATATAGGAATATTCAATTCCTTCCTCTGACTAGGTGTGGTCACCACCCTGAAGGGACTTGGGGAGATAAGGGTTGCCCTCCTGTTCTCTTCTGTGCTGTATGGCCCAGTCTAGGCTCTCTGACTGTTTTAAGTATTTCATCTCTCTCTTCTGGAGGGGGAGTCAGCACTGAGAATGTGACTGGATGTCCAAGCTGGTGCTGGTGCCAGTGGCCATGGCTGTTCCTGGGGGCAACTTTGAATGAAATAGTCATCAATCAATCAGTAAATGGTGCTGTGGGCACAGCCCCACGCAGGTTCTTATTAGGAGTGGAGAAGGAGAGGAAGCATGGTCTGACAGCTTGTCCTTCAGCAGTTTCTGGTCTTGTTTAGGAGACAAACTTAACATGTCGAAGAGCAGTAGACTGTATGTGGTGTGTTTAAAGACCGAATTGCGCGTATGCACCCACGTGCAGTCAGAAGAGAAGGTTTGGGAAGGAGTTACAGGAGAAAGTTTCAGAGAGGGGTGAGGCTGAGAAGGGGGAGGGAGTGATGCAGAGATAAGAACAGTCAGAAGGAAGGAGCCATCATATTCTTTGAGAACAGACCACGAGACTGGTGGGTTTTACACACTGTTCCATTAGTCCACGTGGCAGCCTGTGTGGCAGAGACTTTATTATTCTCACCCTCATTTTTAAATGAGGAAATAAAGACACAGAGAAACCAGCCTTGAGTTACATGGGCAGGAAGCGGTGGGAGGCAACTGGCTTTCAAATCTATACTTGTAACCCAAAGGGTGCACTTCTAGAGCAGGGTGCTCAACCTTGGCTGCACATTTAAACCATTAGAGATGCTTTTTCCAAAAGTCAAGGCCAGGTCCCAAGTCTAGAGATGGATTAACTTGGTCTAAGGCAAGGATAGGTCACAGACAGTTTAATAGAGCCTATGAGGATGACGCGAGTTAGAGAACCACTGTTTCTAATGCCCACCATGAGCTTCCACTGTGAGGAAGAGGGCTGGGAGAGCAGTCAGGGGAGGGCAGGTAAGGACAGGCGCCAGAAACATGCAAGTGTCAGCATAGAGGAGAGGAAGAGAGAGAACTTACCCACACGAGGCACATTTGTCAAGTGGTTGCTACAGGCCAGGCACTACCTATGGGTTATTTTGTCTCATCAACCCAAAGTATTATTATTTCAATTTAACAAATGAGACTCAAGAGGTTATATAGCTTGTCCTTACATAGGGTAAGCAGCAAAACTAGGACTTAGAAGCAGGTCTGTTTAATCACAGCCTGTGGACTACCTCACATGCAATAATAGGTAATGAGAGACATGGTTCTTGTGTGGGTGGCAGGCATCAGTCAAGACAGGCTACGTTATGCTGCAGTAAGAAACAATCTCCAATTACCAGGGCCTCAGACAACTTTTTCGTCTCGTGTCCCTCATGGGTTAGCAGAAAAGTTCTTCTCATCCTGGTCAATTAGAGACTCAGGCTAATCTCAAATGTTGATGATCAGGGTGCTGGAGAGAAAGAACGCCAGAGGGTCTCACATTAGCAGTAAAGTGCTCAAGCCCAGAAGCAATACCCATCACTTCCGCTTCTAATCCATTGAGCAGAACTAGTTCCTATCATATGACAACAAACGGAGAAGCCGAAATACTGATAAGCAGTCCTAATGGCTAGTGCAGGGCAGCAAGATGAAAGTGGTATTCTAGAAAGTTGGCCTGGAAGTGGTCCACACAGCTCATAGGGGAGACAGGAAGGCAGTGAACTGGTTGGTGGCCATTGACATCAGGGGACAGGTGATGAGGTCTTACTCTCTGGGGTCAATAGTGAGAGTGGAGAGGAAAGGAAAAAAGTCATTGCACCAGAGCTGACTGATACATAGTGTGGGAGCTGACACTGGACTGGGAGAGGCCAGAGAGTCAAACATGACTCCTAGGCAGGACCGAGAGGAAAAGCCATCAAGAGGCCACCTTTCCGGCTTCACCCACTGTCTTCTCCCTGTCTCTCCCTCCTGTTTCAGGTCCTTCTGACCTGTATGCTTTCCTCTTGAGCATGGTTCTACAAAGTATCTATGTTCCATAATGTCATGGCAGAGTCTCCTACCCTCAAAATTTATTAGCTGAGAACTCTTACTAAGACGTAAAGTGCTATTCTTGGGATGCTTGCATTTTAATAACTTTGAAGCCTTTGAAAACTAAGTTAATAAATCTTCAACCATATGAAGACTTCAGGCTACAAGAGAAAAAACAGCTACTTAATGAAAACTACCTATGTGCCCGTCACTGTTTTATGGAAAGGGGCTGCAGCCATAAGAAACAAAGCCCCGGGCTCATGGAAGCCAATACTTTAGTGAGGAAGACAGACAGTATACAGACTCATGACTCTGCCAATGTTAAGTACCATGGAAAAAAGAAAGCAAGAGAAGGGGCTTAGGAAGTGCACTTAAATGTGCATGTGTGTGGCTGTGGGTTATCCTCCAATGATGCTACCATTGCCAAACATATGAAATTCCTTTTAGGGAATACCTACAAAGGCTGATCTTTCATGGATGGAAGCCTAGAGATTTTCCTATATTTTCCTCTGGTGTTTTTGGAAGCAAATCATAAAATTACCTGCTGGGTCAAGTCCGAGAATTCCAAACCAGCCTGGGGAGTGGCTCTGCAGTGCCTGCAGAGGGACACAGCCCCCGGCAGGGGGACACACTTGAACTATCACGCAGCTCTCTGCTCAGGCACCCACATCCTGCCTCGGCCTTCTCCCTGCCTGTGAGGACACAGCCTGCTACTCAATCTGATGGGACAACTGTCAAAACAGGGGCCTTGCGCTGTCTCTCAGCAGCCTTGTCAGGCTATCAGAGTGATTCACTCCAAGGAATAAAAAATGACAATGAAGCTACCAGCATCCTAAATGGCCGCACATTTGCAGAAGTCCTGGCCTCAGGACCAGCCCACTGGTTGCTGCTTCAACCTCCAGTGAAAACCAAATAAATAAGCCACCGCACACGTTTACTGGTCTCTCAGAGAAGGCTGTTTCCCCACAGAGCTCAAGCTCTCAGCACAGGGCTCTGAATCCCTATATTTTATTTTTAAAAAACAGCATCACCAACCCAAACTAGGTCATGCATCTTCCCTTAGAGCTGAACAAAGGCAGTGCGGTGCTTCCTTTTCTCGCGCTTATCATTCTCCCAGGCTGGTGGCAAGGTCTACTGCTCAAACAGTTAATATTTTTCGGACACAGCAGTGATTGTGTTTGGAATTCCAAATGGGAAGGATGTCGGGGTCTACATTTCAGAGGAAAACTTGGGAGATCAGCCAGGTCATTCATCTGCTAGATTCTGTGCTTGCAGTAATGGGGTAGGGAGGAGGGGAGAAGGCAGAAGAAAGGAGAAACTTTCCAGGATAAAACCCACCAAAGGAGAAAGCTAAATGGATCATGGTCCATTGGCAAGAACAGTAAACGAGCCTTAGGAGAGCTGAGTTCCACCTAGCCCCACTGGAAACAATCTGGATAACTTTTGGGCAAATCTCAGATATTGTTGCTGTTGCTCTATTTTCTTATCTATTTAGACATATGCTTATGTACAGATTAGATATGAGGATGTTATAAAGATCAAAAAAGCTGGGTCAGAAAAGATGGTAAACAGAAAAGATGTAAAAGTTCTTCTAGTGGATCAGGGGAGAAGTATGTTACTGGTACCAGGCATTGTTTATATTGCTTTTGTACAGTCTTATCATTCAAGCATTGGGGGCCTGGGTCCCCAAGGTTTAATTTTGAGGAAAGTCTGTGGATTAGATGAGGAAATGCTTTGCAGACAGAGATTATGACTTACATATAATCATAGAATAATTGGAGCCCAGAGACCTCAGGAGTCATCCCATCCCACCTTCCTCCCCAAATGCAAAATCCCCCCAACAAATCCTCTGTGTTCCCACATCAGCTTAGAGTGTAATACAAGTAGTCATTTGCTTTTTGTGAGTGATTAGATCCAGGGGTTAGCTTTTTCCTATTTAATCTAAAATTCCCTAGACTAAGTGAGAACACATAGTAGGCACACAGATGAATAAATAAGTGACAGTATGGACATCCCTGGAAGATGTTCCTTCAGACTCTTTTAAACAGCCCAGTGATGGGGGCTCCTTGCTTAACGATGCCACTCACTGTATTCTGAGCATCAGTCATTGCCAGAATGTTCTTTCCTACCTAAGGTGAAATCAGACTTCTTCAATTCCTCCCGCTTTTGGTGCTGTCTTCTGGGGCTCTCTCCTTCACCAAGGAAAGCCTTTAAATTGTCTTCACCTTCTTTGCCCTTCCGTCTTTCCTGCTTCCTAGACCTCCCTTCATTTTTGTCTCCTTGAACAGACTGTAAATACCCTTCTTAAAATATGATGCCTAGAGCAATCCAAATATGATCTTGCTGGGCAATGAATTAGAGGGATATGAATACTTAAGTTCATTCTTATAAGGGTCCAAGTATCTTCCAGCATTACAGGTTCTTTATATCTGTTAGCCTGTCCCATTCCATTAAATCTGCAAGTCAACCCTGGGAGCTGAGGATCATCATTCCTGTTTCACTTACGAGGATACTAAGGTTCAGTGAGTTGCCTCTGCTTGTCCACCGTCTCACTGCTGGGAGGTGGTGGGGTTTGGACTTGCTCTCAGGTCTGGTAGGAAGTCCTCCTTCTCAGGCCTTCATTCATCAATTACCTAGCAAATATCTACTCTGTGCTAGTTTCTGTGCTTAACCCTGGGAAGGAAATGACCCCAATGCTGATTCCCTCCAAAAGAACAGTTTGCCTTCTGTGGCCAGAGAATATACTTCTTGCCTGGGGGAAATCAGCATTAACACAGCACTTTGCAAACAGCATCATTTTATTGCTTTTTACATAGTAATGTGTGTATTTCTGCATTTCTCCCCAATACTGTGGACTCCTGGTATTTACCTTGGTTCTCACCCGACTCCCAGCATCAGAAGAGGTGTTCAATATAGCACTTACATATAGTAGGCACTAAATAAATATTTGTTGAGTGCATGAAGTGTTTATTTGCTAAATCAAATGTTATGTCCTCTATGGCTAAAAGTAGAACTTCAGGAAGGGAAATCAGACAAAAATGAGAGGGGAGGAGAATTTCTAGCTGCAGAAAAATACATCAAATTATCACTGGTCATTTCTGGGGTGGCAGAAGTACCTGAATCAGCTTCCTGTCCAGTATGACTATGACTTCCTCTAAGTTAGAACATAATTGGTACTGAATGTGGCTTCTAAAATTTTCTCATCTCTCTGGGCAGTTGTATCACCCTGAGCTTGACTTCATACTGAGTTCCAAGCTCTCTGAAATCCCCAGATGTTTTCTACTTAAACTCCTGTCAAGGCAGATGACTTTCACAACCTGTGTTGCTTCATGGCCTAAATTTGGGGTTTTATGCTTATCTTTGTTGAATATACTCTATCACTTCTAGCCTGTTTCTCTGACTGTGGGTTTGTATTTGTTTTAGTGACCTTCCCAGCACTGTGTCATCCACAAACTTGATTAGCATGCTGTCTGGTTTTTTTTTTAATTCGAGTAATTGATACAAATGTGGGACAGAGAGGCTAAGGACAGAGTCCAGAGGCACCTTGCCAGAGGCAAACCTTCAGGGTGACCTTGATCAACACTGTCTAAATAGCACTTTAAACAACTAAGATGTGACCGAACTATTACTATATTGCTCATATTTCTAGCCGGACTATAAAAATATTGTAGAAATCAATGACAAATTTCTTATTGAAATCTATAGACTTCCCAAAAGGAAATAAGCAAATGTGGCTTGGATATTTTGAATGGAGTCTTGGAGAATGGGAGCATTATTTATTTAATAAGAGTTCAGAAACCATCTCCCTGGTGATCTTGTGACTTTTACTGGGATTCAATGTTGAAATTTTGTTTCTGAATTTCCCACTTATCTTTTCTGTGGAAAGCCAGACTAGTATCCCCCTGTTGCAATTACTGGCTATTGACAACCTGATGAAACTAGGAATCCTCAATACAGCATTCTGCTTCTACTTTCAGAAACCCCAGGCCAAAACCCCATGATTAAGTTCTTCAAAGAGAATGATTTCTATATAGTAAAGAATGAAACAAACACTTTCAATGAGAAATTGAAACTTCAAAAAGCACCTTCTTGTGTGAACACTTAAAGCTGTAACCTAAGTATTGCTATCGAGATGCTTCTAAAGATCCAGAGAAAGGATCAAAACACCAGCTCTGATCACTCGTCCTGCTTTTTCCTCGATTTACTTGTCCTAAATATAACAAAGATAATCAGGCAACAACAATGAAACAAAAATCACTGCATACAATTGCCTCTATTTTTTGTAAAGCTTGTACTCACTTCTGGGGTTCAGATGAAGCTCTCTTTTACTGAATCTCAATAGAGGCATGAGGTCGACTGGATTAATATGCAGAAATATTCACTCTCTGCCATCACCTCATTGGTGATAATATGTTTTCTTACTTCATAGATTTTTGGACTTGACTAGGGACTTGTCTGGCCTCAAAGTAGGTGGAGAATAGCTTCTTGACACTTAATTTGGTGTTTAAGCCAAGTGACTGCTTTAACCAATGGAATGTTTGTAAATATGAACAAAACAGAGGTTTACATGGTTGGGCTGGGTTTTTCCCTCTGCCAAGACCATGAGAAGGACATTTCTGGAGTAGCCTGGGGGGCCACAGATGATGAGAAACATATAAAGCATTGTCTCCAGCTGACCCACAGACCTTAGACCATCTGACTCCAGATGACACCAGATATGAGGAAAAGAAATGTAATGCATGAGAAAGAAATCCCAGGTTGTGTATTTTGTTGTTGTTATACAGTATTGTAGCAACACATGGTTATCCATTCAACTGTATGACACAGTGCTGGGCACTTAGTAGATGCTGAATAAAAAGTCTATGGATCTGAACAGAATTGAAAATGTGCCTGTTGTCTTTACAGCAGCCTCAGAGCAAGGTCCTTGCTGAAGGGCCCCAACTTGTAACGTAATCCTTCAAGTACACATCCACAGCTCTGAATCTCAGTTCTTCTGAGGTCGTTAAACATTTACATACACACATGCCCACACACATCTATTAACTGTCCGTCAGGATCTAGCCTAAAGCTTCCTATGCCTGGAAGGGCTGAGCTATTTTGAAACCAAACCAATTAAGAGCAGCAGGGCCCTTAGGCTGAAGGAAGATCCAGCAACCACAGATCCTTAAAATGTTCAATCCTGGGACTACACTGACATGTGTGGGCAAGATCCAGGCTTATGATTCGGATAAAGCAGTTCCTGGGTCTCCTGTGTAAGTATATAACCTGGCTTGATTCTCTATGAGAAGGGACTTAAGTACTAATGCTGGTGATTATGGCTGGAGGATAGGGAGGGACCTAATATCATTTCATGCATAATGGCAACTGCATCATGTTCAGTAATCATTCCACTAATATTTAATAATAATAATAGTACTTAGTAATACATTGGTAATAATACCTACCATCTATAAAACACTTATACGCCAAGCCCTTTATGTGCACCATCTCATTCTCTTCTCATTATTAAATGAGAAGGTTATTGAGCCCTCTGATGTAGCATGATAATTGCCTCTATTTTTAAGTGACTTACTCAAAGTCACACAGTCAGAATGTGAAGAAGTTGGAGTTTGAATCTAGTCAGACCACATTCAATCAGTAGATTAACTCATCAATTATGACTGAAGGGTATGTTAAAACCCATTATTAGCTGGTGGTGGGGCACGGGAGGAAACAGTAGAACAGGGACATGTGCATTTTGGCAGCTTGTTTGCTGAGCTGATAGAGGCCAGTTTGCAGTCTGAGGTCAGAGGTGGAGCAGGCGTGGATCAGAAGACAGGTGTAACTAGGAGGGGAGATGCGGGTAGAAGAAGGCACAGGACAGGAAGGGCGCTGCTGCGAGGGAGCGGGAGCACTGCTGCAAGGGGGAGGGCCGGGAGGAGGAGGACGTCTGGTGATGCTCTTGGTGGAAGTGGACCATTTGTGGGGAGAACCAAACGGCTCAGGTGGATTAGTGAGACTGTGGAGATTCACAACGTCCCATCTTCTGCCCCACGAGATTTTCAGTAAAGTCTACTAAAAAGCCACAAAATGCTTAGTGTGACTGATTATTTCTGAAAAAACAGTGGAAGAGCTGAGGTCATGCCCAAGGGTGTTGCCGGTAGAAAACAGCTCACAGAGCCAGAGCGGGGTGGCTGTGAGTTCATCAGTGTCTCTGGGCTCAGCAGGGAACGAGGCACCCCTGCGCTGACTCAGCCAGGGCTAATAACTAACAGCTTTTCTAGAAAGAAAAAAGGCTCCTTTCACACAGGTAGGTCTAGCCCCAGGCCAGGGAGCACCCCTTGGTGTGGAGTGAGAGCAAGAATCCAGCCTCCACTCGCCCCCTCTGCCAGCTGTCTCTGGGCAGGTACAAGCTGAATGAAGGTCTGTAGGGGGCCAGATGTCTGTCTGGCTCAGAAGCGGGACAGCAGGGGCCTGGGTTACAAAATCGTGATGCTGCTGTGCTGTGTGGACCATGCAGAAGTGTGGCCAGGGTACCTCTGAGCCCAGAGGAGGGAGCTGCGATCCACCTAGCTGGAAGGGCATCACGGTTGGAAAGAGTTTACATTGAAGCTGAAACCTGGGGGATGAGCAGGATCTCACCAGACAGATGACAGAGAGAAGGGCCTTCCCGCCCCTGGGAAAGGCACAGAAGTGTGGATTTTTGACACTTTCAATGGCTGATAGTACTATGGAGTACAAACATAAGCTTCCCACAAAAATTCTCCAAGGCCCTAAATAAACAAATACCAGAAGCATGGCTGTTTCAAAGCAGGTCTTCTAGTTCTCCTTTCCCAGTGGCCTGAAGCTTCTACACAGAAGATGCCTCTGGACCATTAAGAGACTAAATTATAGGGTATCCATGACTGGTGTCAGAGCGCTCAGCAGGAGGGTTGCTGCCCAGAGACGAGGCTGGGAAGGAAGTCTGATCAATGTAAAGTAGTCACAGAGAGGAGTGTTAAGATTCCTGTTACAGGATTACCGGGGAGTGTTCATGATCTCAACATCAGCTACCAAACCAGTCAGTACATCTGATATGCGACACTGTCTCCATCAAGGCACCAATGCAGCAGGACACAGGGCAATGGTGGTGAGGGGTTTAGAGAGGCACCCCCTCTTCAAGAGGATATGGGTGATCACAGAGTAACTCACAGCCAAGGAGCTGGATGGCAAAGGGCATGGGGGCGGGGGGAGGAGAGAAACTTCATTCGCCAATTCTCCTTTTCAAATAAAGTGTGGTAAAGAGCTATCATGTGCCAGGCGCGTGGCTAGGCATCAGAGTACACGAATGAACAAGGGTTTTCCTCCTCTGCCTACTTCACTGTCTTTTCTGGGTCTGGCCCTGGTTGGACACACTCATCACCTGCCCATCCTAACTATACCAGAATTTGTGATTCAGAATTCAGACCTGAAATGCTAGCATATTTCTTATCTCTGGAACACAAGGGGTGTGGAAGAGGAGAGTTCCTCCAAGGAATAGTGGCCAGTCAGTGGACAAGGAGAAACAGGCTTGGTTGAAAGGAGTTGTGTCTAGTCAATTGGACAGAACAATGGGGTTTGGTGATGGATAGCTGTGCATTAGCTCTGAATTCTTGGGGAAAATTCAGCCTACAGCAGAGCCATAATGGCATATATCATCTCTTCCCTGGGAAGGAGAAACAGTTGCAGTTGCACCTTCCTACCTATTAATCACATCTTCCATTAAGCAGGATAACTCACCATAATTGTGATTACACTTGGGAATCAATTAATGTACACCTTAAAATAAAGTGTAGAGAGGAAAGCAATTAATGTAATAGAGTTAGAGCATCAAAATGACACAAATGTTATTGACAATTATGAATCACATATTGCAGTTTTCTGGTTCTCTGCTCTTTCATGGAGAGGTTTACTGTAGAGGAGAGGAGGCAGCATCAGATCTTCTGGGTGAAGACGTAAGTTCCAGCTCTCCCATCACCACCTGCTAAAAGCAAGATGCCAGCGGCTTCCAAGTCATCTTCTATCCCTACCTCCAACTCCATTTCTAGGCAACGAGGCTCCAAGGATTGGAAGGAAGAGGCTCAAAGGAGAGCCAGCATTTCCCTGTTGGTTAGAAAGACTGATTTCTCTCAGACTTGGCCTCGCTTTTTTCCTCAAAGACAAAGTCTGTGATCTTTCAGACATGGACTGTTTGGCTGTTTGTTTGTTGGATATCATCTGGAAGAGATTTCTAATATTAAATAGATTTAATTAAACCTAAACAGAAAAATGGCATTTAAAATCCATACTGAGCTTTTTAGCTTCTAGCATCTCAGGATTGCAAAATCCAAATCACTGCATCCAAAATCACTGCAGATGGTGACTGCAGCCATGAAATAAAAAGACACTTACTCCTTGGAAGAAAAGTTATAACCAACCTAGACAGCAAATTAAAAAGCAGAGACATTGCTTTGCCAACAAAGGTCCATCTAGTCAAGGCTATGGTTTTTCCAGTGGTCATGTATGGATGTGAGAGTTGGACTATAAAGAAAGCAGAGCGCCGGAGAATTGATGCTTTTGAACTGTGGTGTTGGAGAAGACTCTTGAGAGTCCCTTGGGCTGCAAGGAGATTCAACCGGTCCATCCTAAAGGAAATCAGTCCTGAATATTCATTGGAAGGACTGATGCTGAAGCTGAAACTCCAATACTTTGGCCACCTGATGCAAAGAGCTGGCTCATGTGAAAAGACCCTGATGTTGGGAAAGATTGAGGGCAGGAGGAGAAGGGGACAACAGAGAATGAGATGGTTGGATGGCATCACTGACTCAATGGACATGAATTTGAGTAAATTCTGGGAGTTGGTGATGGGCTGGGAGGCCTGGTATGCTGCAGTCCATGGGGTTGCAAAGAGTCGGACACGACTGAGCCATTGAACTGAGCTGAACTGATCTCAGGATTGCACCAATCCTAAGAAGGAAACAGGAAAGAAGGTTATTATTTTCAATTTTTAGATTTGGAAAGCAAAGTTTAAGTGAATAAATCACTTACCAAGACTACAAGATGAATTAAAAGTAGGCTGTCTTATCAGTAGGCCAGGTCTACAAAGATGGTTTTAACACACTTGCTGCGATGGTTGTTCAAGTTCATATTCTAGTCCCCAAAGGCTTCTGTTCTGGATGAACACTCCTTGGGAGACCTTCCAGGTGTTAGTAAAAGATCCTGAGTTCAGTCCACTCCAGGCCCTGACTTCAACTGAAACCAACTAATTAAAACTTACAAAAGAAAATTTAGATTTGAAGAATTCAGATTCAGCTGGAAGATATTTGAGGGGTAATCAAACCCACACTTTCATTTTCTGGATGAGAAAAGTGAAGCCTGGGTTGGGGAGGGCATTGTGATTTGGGTCCATTCTCAGCTTTGGACAGAAACCTCCGTAGACAGAGAGGCAAGGGCTTGGCTGTAACCCAGGAGAAAATAAAGCTGCAATAACAGAGAGAACTCTTTACACATCTCAACCAAATGCTTTTTGTGGATTGTGGTGTTGATTTGAATGTTTTGGCCCCGACCAAGTCTCTTGTTCATCTTAAAGACTGACTTGTGCTCATTCGCTGATTCTTTATGTAGTTAACCTGGTTCCTTTCCCAAGCTCCCTGAAAACTCCAGATCAGCAGTTCTTTGATCTGCTCTGTCCTCAGAACAACCACTCTAGGTAATCACAAGCTTCCATACAAGGAAGTTATGGAATCCAGGGCTGGCCCCTGTTGTCTTCCTTCTTCAAGTAAGGGGCATACCCACCACCTGGGGGCTGCCCAGACAGACTGACACACCCTCTCTGAGGATGGCTCTAGGGATCTGGGTTTCTGTTTCTGAGCTGAAGGCTTACTCCCATCACCATAGCTACATCCCTCATCCAATCTGGCCACTGCAGCCTGCATGGGGAGCTCAGAACAGAGCAGTAAAGCTATCCACAGCCTCAGCATTAACTAAGTCTTTGTTAGGATCCCAATGACAGTTTTGATTCAATAGCCAAATAAATTCCAGAACATTGATGACCCACAGGCAATGAATTTTTAAACTTTTCTTTTTTCTCTTTTAATCTGTGTAAAAGAGGAAAAGTTACACACAGGGATATTCCTGGGCGATTGAGCCATAATCCAACCTACAGGCCACCCTAAGATTTGCTGCCCTAATTAAGCTTCGCTTCTCTCAAAATCAATTCCCAGCATTGTTTTCTAAGGAGCTAGATCATCAAAGGCCTCCAAATCCACTAGATGGCAGTAGTCGGTTGATCAACTAGAGAGGGCCTGCCTAGAGAAGCCAGATACCCACAGAGCAGCCAAGCTCTAGGATTTATAATCAAGTCCAGAATATCTAAATATAAAGACCCCCTCTCCCCTCTTCCATTCCTTGAGGATGACTCTTACTCTTTTTAATTATTATTTAAGATAACAGCTACTCTGGACGAGGCTATATATGTAGGACTCTGGCAGAAAAGAAATAGAGGCCTGTATATATTAGCTCAGGGAGTCGTTTCTGAGCTGCCCCTTGCTGAGTCAAGATGAACTGGAGGCAGCTGTGAGCTCCTACTGCAAGAGGAAGATTGCGCCTTTGCTCCTTCTAAGCCACAGCTCTCCAGGCATTCCAATCAGGGACCTCAGCCAGACCATGAGCCCCAAACCACAGCTTACCACACAACTGTGCTGAGCTCTGAACGAAGCCCTAATATTAATTTATGAAACCACAAAGCGATTATAAAGTTGTGTTCTATTTTTCTTCTGAAAACCCCCTATTGAAGAATGAGTTTGAACCGGAACCAAGCCTACATACTTCCTAGGACTTTTAAAAAAGATTATTAAAATTTGTTTTTTATTTTACATTGGAGTACTGGCTTAGATGGTAAAGAATCTGCCTGCAATGAGGGAGACCCAGGTTCCATCTATGGATCGAGACGATCCCCTGGAGAAGGGAATGGCTACCCACACCAATATTCTTGCCTGGAGAATTCCATGGACAGACGAGCCTGGTGAGTCCATGGGGTCACAAAGAGCCGGACATGACTGAGCCCCTAACACTTTCACTTTCATAGTTGATTAACAATGTTGTGTTAGTTTCAGGTGTAAGGCAAAGTGATTCAAATATACATATATATGTATGTATTCTTTTTCAAATTCTTTTCCCATTTAGGTTATTACAGAATATTGAGCAGAATTCCCTGTCCTATACTGTAGGTCCTTGTTGGTTATCTATTTTAAATATAGCAGGGTGTACATGTCAATCCCGAACTCCCAATCTATCTCTCCGTCCCCCTATCTTACCTCCCTGGTAATCGTTAAATTCATTCTCCAAGTCCGTGAGTCTGTTTCTGTTTTATAAATAAGTTCATCATTGTTGTTGTTAATCACTAAGTCTGACTCTGTGACCCCATGAACTGCAGCACCAGGCTTCCCTACCCTTGACTATCTTCCAGAGTGTACTCAGGCTCATGTCCATTGAGTCGCTGATGCCATCCAACCATTTCATCCTCTGTCACCTCCTTCTCCTCCTGCCCTCAATCTTTCCCAGGATCAAGGTCTTTTCCAATGAGTCGGTTGTTCGCAGCAGGTGGCCAAAGCTTTAGCTTCAGCATCAGTACTTCCAATGAATATTCAGGGTTGATTTCCTTTAGGATTGACTGGTTTGATCTCCTTGCAGTCCAAGGGACTCTCAAGAGTCTTCTCCAGCAGCACAAGTTGAAAGCATCAATTCTTCAGCCTTCTTTATGGCTTAACTCTCACATCCGTGCATGACTACTGAAAAAGACAAATATCACATATCGCTTATATGTGGAAACAAACAAACAAACAAAATGTTACAAATGAACTTACTTCTTCCTACAGCTGTTGAACTGGGATTTCAGTATGTTCTCCGACCCTGAGCTGAACAGAACCTATCTTTCGCACACCCAGACTCCTGGTTGAGAACCTTCCTTTAAGCTGAAGCTGCCTCCAACTCTATTCTCGACCTCCATTGTGCAAAGTCTCCTATCAGGGTTTTCTGTCAGTGCCCACAAGGCAGCCTTTCTTATGGAGATACCCCTGGTTCCTGCAGCAAACTCCTTATTAGGCAATTTTCTAGTTGGCCACTTCTGTAGCAGCCAGAGAGTCTGGTGGTTGGGTGGGAGATTTATGTAGGACACTTGGCTAAGATATAAACAGTGGTTTAGAGAAAGGGAATCTGCTCTGTGTCAACAGTAATACGAGGCTGGGGGCCTCCAGCAAGCTGCACTGGATGTTTATCCACTGAATCAAGCTACTACATCATCAGGCCCTGGCTGACCGGAGGGGTCCTGGCTGGAGGGCAGCAGGCTCCCTGCCAACTCTTCAGTCTGTTTTCCAATCCAGGGGGGAGGTCTCTTGACTGCCTATTCCACCTTACTTGGGTAGAGGGGACTTGAGCAGGGACCTCAGAATTTGATTTATTGATAAGAAGCATTTATTTCCAGCTTTCTGGGTCTATCACTCTTTAGTGGTCATTTTATTTTATCCACACAACACTTTGAGGCATTTAGGGGTGGGTCCAGGTTTTATGAGATCTGAAATTGGTACAACTTACAGGGAGGGGGCTTTAAGAAATAATAACAAACAAGCATAAAATTAGCTATGTGTGACAGTTGCTCAGTCCAGTCCAACTCTTTGTAACCCTATGGACTGTAGCCTGCCAGGCTCCTCTGCCCATGAAATCCTCCAGGCAAGAATACTGAAGTGGGTAGCTAGTCCCTTCTCTAGGAATCTTCCTGACCCAGCTGTCAAACCCACCGTCTCCTGCATTGGCAGGATTCTTTACTGTCTGAGCCACTAAGGAAACCAAAATTAGCTATAAAAGGGAATATTCATTTAGTATGATGTAGCGTTCATCTCTCAAATATAAAATGACTATAGCTTTGGAAAATTCAGGTTTCTTTCTTCTGAGATCTCTTCAGGCAATTTACCAGAAATGTTTACATATGAACACTTCTCACTGGCAACCTGGCTTCCCCTTTCTTCAGGAACAGTGTGCCCTCACTGGGCGCCTGACCAGCAGGGAACCAGAAGCATGGCTCAGGTAACTTCCAGATACATTTATTCTGCAGGTATGTGACAAGCCCTATTTCACTCTGGTGACTCTGATAGAAGCAGTATGTGACTCAGGCCAGGGCACAGCCCTAACACAGGGAGACTCTGAAATCTGCGAGCAGAACTTTGGACTACATGCCTCCTGCATGGCTCCAGATCGGTCTGGGACTCTCATGGTCTAGCTTGAAACCCAATCAGTGGCCACTTTTCATCTGAGCCACAAATCCCACAATCCTCTTTCCTAATCTGGAGACCAAGGAGAAGCCCTAAGGAGAGAAGGAGGTGGCCTTTTCTAAAGAGGTGGGCCATTTCAACTTATTGCAGCTCCTTTCCACAGGATGTTAGTTTCTTTCTTGCCTGTTTACTCCTGCAACCTGAGATCTGCACTTCGTCTTCTGGGCGGGGCTGTGTGTGTGTGTAGGGTGTGTGGGAGGGGCTGAGTATAGGAGGGCCTGTGTGCGAGGAGCTGTGTGTGGGAGGGGTGTGTGAGGGGGCTGTGTATGGGAGGGCATGTCTGAGGGGTGCTGTTTTGAGGGAGGGGCTGTGTGTGGGAGGGGCTGTGTGTGGGAGGGGTTGTGTGTGGGAAGAGCTGTCTGTGGGAGGGGCTTTCTGAGGGCGGGGCTTTCTGAGGGCGGGGCTGTGTGTGGGAGGGGCTGTGTGTAGGAGGGGTTGTGTGTGGGAGGGGCTGTGGATGGAAGGGACTAGGGTGGGAGGGGTGTGTGGGAGGAGTTATGTAGGAAGGGTGGTGTGTAGGAGGGGTGTGTGGGAGGGGCTGTGTGTGGGAAGAGCTGTCTGTGGGAGGGGTGTGTGGGGGAGGGGCTTTCTGAGGGAGGGGCTGTGTGTGGGAGGGGCTGTGTGGGAGGGTCCTTGTGTGGGAGGGGTGTGTGGGAGGGGCTGTGTGTGGGAAGAGCTGTCTGAGGGCCGGAGTGTGTGTGGACGGGGCTGTGTGTGGGAGGGGCTGTCTGAGGGAGGGAGTGTGTGTGGACGGGGCTGTGTGTGGGAGGGGCTGTCTGAGGGAGGGAGTGTGTGTGGACGGGCCAGTCAGAGGAAGGGACTGTCTGACAGGGGCTGTGTGTGGGAGGCCTGTGTGTGGGAGGAGCTGTTGAGGGTGAAGTCTCAGAGCGGGGCTGTGGGGGGGAGGGGCTGTCTGTGGGAGGGGCTGTGGGTGGAAGGGGCTGGGGGTGGGGAGGTGTGTGGGAGGGGCTGTGTATAGGCGGGCTGTGTGGGAGGAGCTGTCTGTGGGAGGAGCTGTTGAGGGTGAAGTCTCAGAGAGGGGCTGTGGCCGGGAGCGGCTGTGTGTGGGAAGGACTGTTGAGGGTCCCTGCCTCAATAGTGCCTGCCTCTGAGAGAGGGGTCCCGTGGTAGCTCTGTTTGCCTTTGTGGCCTTCGTCCAGGCTCTCCCCTTGAAGCTTTTCTGTCTCTCACCTCTGAGTGCCCTTCCTCTGAACCCTGTCTTCTTACTCCCGCCTCCCTCTCCCTATAAAATCTTTCTTTCTGTGCAGGGATCTATTGTTAGTCATTTGTGTCTTAGGATAGAATTTAAGTCATTTGGCTTCTTCCTCCAGGATGAATTGTAAGTCTCTATAAAGGAACAAAAGCTCTAACCCTTCAAAGCAATGGGGGGCCGGGGGAGTAGTCAGGGAGGTAACCTGAGTTGGTGGAGGAGGTGGAGAGATTTCTCAGATATTTGAGGCAGCTTTTATTATTGTTCTTTTTAGTTTGTAACAAAAAGAAAATAGATTTAAAATGGATTGACCGTCTAGTTGTGAGTCAAGCCCTGTGCTAGTTGCTCTCAAAAATGTTTTTATTTAATCCTTGTACCACCTCTGTGGGGTAGGTATTATGATACCCATTTCAACGATGACTAAGCTGAATGTGGCCACTGTACAGGGTCACACAGAGGCAAAAGAAACTGCTTTCGGTACATAGCTGCCTTGTGCCTGGCTGTGCCGTGCCTTCTCACAATTCTCATTTATTCTTACAGTACTTCCCTGTAAATAGCTTTAGCTCCGTTTTTCAAAAATGAGAAAACTGAGGCTCGGAACTGTAAGGTGAGATCCCACTCATGTGGGAAATCACCTTGTTGCAATGGTAGCTTCTAAGTACTCTATAGGGTAAGTTACTTCAGAGGATTCATAACAGAAAGGCTCATGGACAAAAGGAAGGTGCTCAAAACACACTGTTTCCTTAAATCTATTTAAAACACAAATTGAGAACCAAGGGGAGAGGGCTGGAGTGGACTAACTCACTTAGGATCAAGTCAAACAGGTGAGAGGACTCTACTCCCTAAATGTGTATGTCCCCAATGCATGTATATTCCCTCTTGCAGCTGTATCTGCCTTCCCTGCTGATAGTGTGGTTATGAGGATGGGAATTAAGATATGAGCAAGAAGGCCCAGTACACAGGAGGTCCCTTGGGCCAAAGCATCCATTTGCTCTCTGATAGGAGGATCACAAGGGCAAGAACGAGTATGCTTGGCCACCGCTATAGCTTGCCAATTAACCTTCTGAACAGCCAAGAATGTTATTTGCATTTCTTGCTCTGAGCACATGGGGCCAAAATGTGACCATATGGATGTCAACCAATGCCTTGTTGATTTAGGCATGACCAAGCTGTCAGCCCAGAGGGGGTATATCATAACGTATTCTTTCTACCACTTTCTAGCTATAGGAAACGCTCTTACTTGGTTCATCAGACATTCCATTTATTCTGTATATCTGTAGCATGTGTTTCAGGTTGCTAACTTATTATCTATAATCACCATATCTTATGAATTCTGCATATGTCTCACAAGCTACTTACTCATCATCTATACTTCATACATCGTATTTGTTTTGCCTGTATCTCTTAAGCAACTTGCTTTCTATCTAGGCTAGTTTTAGTTATCTATTGCTGTGCAGCAAATTATCCTAATACATCTTTTTTTCTTTCTTCTTTTTTTTTTTTAATCCCTCACAGTTTGTGTGGGTCAGGATTTTGGAAGCAGCTTGTCTGGATGGTTCTGGTTCCAGGTGTCTCATGAAGTTGCAATCAAAATGTCAGCTGGGGATGCAAGCATCTAAAAGTTGAACTGAGATGGAGGATCCATCCATGTCAAGATGCAGTCGACATGGCTGGCAAGTTGGTGCTGGCTGATAGCAGGAGGCCCAGTCTATTACCAGATGAACTTCTCCACTGAGACGCTGGAGAAACCTCATAATGTTGCAGCTGTCTTCATCCAAGAAAGAAAATGTCTTTTGTGACCTAGTTTTGGAAGTCATGCACTTTCCATCATTTCTGCAACATTCTATTCATTATACAGGATAGCCCAGCCCAGCGTGGGAGGGGATTATGGCAAAGGCCATGGAGCCAGGATCGTTGGGGCCATATTGGGGTCTGGCTTCCTCTGTGAAATATTTATGAATTTCATACATCCGATCATTCGCATCATCATTGAGGCTTACTATGCAATAGGAGCACTAAGAATAAGGTTCACAGCGCCACCTTGCGGGGACTTGGAAGGAGCTCTGGGTCAACACAGAACAAGAGGAGGAGCTGTGCTTGGCTCTACCGTGACCTCTACTCAGGGGCTGCAGCTTGTCGAAACTGCCTTCATCCCCCAGGCATGGGAAATATAACTGAACAGGATCTAGAAGAGGTCTTTTAAACTCAAGACTTGAGACACCATAGTTCTTCTTGCATCCAGGCAAGCACCAACCCCATAAATCCTGACCACCCGTGGTGATGTTTTCTCACTACTTTTGCTTATGATGTTATCCTGTGTGTTTGTTTTGCTGCCATTTATGGTATTAAATTTGCTTCTAATGAGTGACATATCTTTTTGTGGGACATGAGGAAAGATCGTTATTGATTCATGTCAGAACTGCTGACAGTAGCCTTTGTAAAAAAAAAAAAAAAAAAAAATAGCAAACACAACTGTTTAGCCCATACTGGTACAGAAGTTTTATGGCTAGACACACAGAAAGGTTGTAGTTAAGTTGTGTTTGGCTTTGCTAAGGTCTTTCAGGATTTCTTCTAACTGGTTAAGAAAATAGAACTATCTTATAGATTATCTTGAAAGTATCCTACAGTTGTTCCAGGCTATCTCATGTTAGTCCATGGCATTTCTTCATGTCTTGGGCTCTTCCCTTGGATTGAGAAGTCCTCAGTATCACTAGATTGGGATATACATAAAATCAGATTTTCAATTATTCACTACTTTTGAATCTTACTCCCCCCACAAAATTTAATGGAATGAGCCTCTTCAGACCAAGTTCATTTGAAGTCTTACCATTATCACCCTTCAATTTCTAGCATGTTTAGTTAAAAAGTGCAGTGGCTTTTGGAACATCACCGTTTTCTGGAGATAGTTAATTGATAATGCTTTGTCTGCCTGTCTTTGTTCCCTGATAACGTCACTATGAATGGGCAAATCACAGCCGTCAACTCCAGGTATATGTGGCCATTGATTGAGCCAAAACTGTCTATTCCTTTCCCCTCCAACCACTGCTTGGGGATCTCAGCAGTACAGGTTCAGTGTTCATCCCTCTGTCACCAAATGGTGTGACAAGACCATTTTCCTCCTCCCACTCTGTCTCAGGAATTGTCCTGAGATAGCATATTGATGTGTCCTCATTCAGGGATCATTTGCTGATCATCATGAGTTCATCTTCCATGTGACAGAGAGATGGCTTCTCAGGGAATGGCTTCACAGTCAAAGTCCAGGGTCCCAGCTACACTCTCTGGACCCTGAATTGTCAGGACCATAGGCTAAAGTGTCATTGTAGGAGCCCTTTTCCAAATAGATGATTCAGCACCTACTCATACTATTGTCTGACAGTGCATCTTTATTCCTGATCTCAGACTCTTACACAAAACCATCCACCAGGTTTCATGCATTCCTGCTATCTTTGAGTGGACACAACAAGAGGTTTTGAGTTGGTGTAGAGGCTGGTACAGTGAGTCCTATTTTGGTATCTTATTATCCTGACTTCACATTATTCTGAAGCACCGTCCTTTGCAGATAAGTTAGATACATATGCCTTCTCAAGTTTCTGGTAGGTTCCTCCCTGTAGAAAAAGTGCCTCCTGAACTTCTATGCAAGCAAACTCCTGCTATTAGTCTTTAGGTGCTCTGCTATGGAAAGTCAACTTTTATCTGCTTATAGAACTCTCATTAAAACTGAGCCTTTTATGATGGTCATTATGCCCATTTACTTTAGAAAAGCGTCAAATCCACATGCACCCCACATTTTAGTATTTTATTCAAGTTATACCCTTTCTGGACTAAAGCAATCTTGGCCATGCCATGGATGACTATATTTGAGGATGTCTTTCATTTCCATGTGGTGGTGGTGAGGTATGCCTTGGCCATGAATGAGGTACCCTCAGGGCGTTGTTAACTATCCCTTGCTTTGTGGTTAGACATGACTTTTGCATGGATGAGGAAGCCTTTCTGCCTTGGTTCCGGGTAATTCTATGTGATACTCATAACTGATTGGAAAATGAAAGAAACCATGGATTATCCATCCCGGAGGGATTTCTTCATAAGTGTATAAGGACTCTGGTGCCTCATCTAGTTGGGTGGTGTGGAGGCTTTACATATTACAGTCATTACCATGGTTGCCTACTTGTCTGCTTCCTCCATCTCCTGCTAAATGACTCCTAGACTAGGATAATGGCTTCATTCACTGGCCCTTTCAGTAGGGAGCTATTTCCCATTAAGACCAAACTGCTTTGGCAGAGGCAACTGTGGAAACATATTAAGCCTATTGGATAGGGTCTGTAGCCAAATCTGTTACGATGGAAACAATCAGGAAAATCCCCTTCCTGCCACTGTCTTTAACACAGGTGCTGTGACTCACATTATTTTATCCTCCATGCTGAGGCTTGTCTCCCTAGTACATGTAGGCAGTGGTCATTACTAAAGAATTCTAGCTCCTTATTATACAGTTGCATTTTATTTTGCTACTGGCAACTAGCAGGCTAGGTGCTGTTGGCCTGTTGACTATATGAAACACTTCATTTTTTGCTTGGGGCAAAAAAATTTATGTTGACTTATTCTGGGTTTTATGTTGCTTTCTGGTTAATTTGTTTATTTGCTGTTAAGGCAGCCCATTCTGCCATTGTTGTTGTTGTTCAGTGGCTCAGTCAGGTCCGTCTTTTTGCAACCACATGGACTGCAGCACGCCAGGCTTTCCTGTCCTTCACCATCTCCCAGAGCTTGCTCAAACTAATGTCTGTTGAGTTGGTGACACCATCCTGCCATCTCTTCCTCTGTCATCCCCTTCTCCTCCTGTCTTCTATCTTTCCCAGCATCAGGGTCTTTTCCAATGAGTCAGTTCTTCGCATCAGGTAGCCAAAATATTGGAGCTTCAACTTCATCTCCAGTCCTTCCAATGAATATTCAGAGTTGATTTCCTTTAGGATTGATGGTTTGATCTTGCTGTCTAAGGGACTCTCAAGAGTCCTCTCTAGCACCACAGTTAGAAAGCATCAATTCTTTGGTGCTCAGCTTTCTCTATGGTCCAACTGTCACATCCATACATGATCCATACATGACCATCCATACATTCTGCCATTAGACATATGGAATTTCATATTATGGCACCCCATAGAGCCTTCTTTTCCATCTTCAGTGGCAGAGAATTTCATTCAACTGATGTTTTTGCCAGATCTTGGGTATGAAAGAGAGGCAGTTAGGTGGAATTTCTATTTAGCCTCTACCTCCAAGCAGTCAGCATCACTGAAAAGTAGAATGACCTTCTGAAAGCCAACTGTGCCAACTTCCTGGCCCCCTGTCTTTCTTTCTCTGTACTGTCTTGCCCACTCAGTAGAAGTCCTGAAAGCCCACCTCCTTCACAGCCTAGTTTCTTCAGGCATTCATACAAACATGATTTGGGTCAAAGAATAGAAGTTTGGACTTGTTTTTGAGATCTGCTTATTGACCTGCATTAGTATTGATAGCTACAATATACCAATAACCAATTGGCAGGAATATTTTTAGATTTCTAGATTTTAAAAGCTAGAAATGCCACCCTAATTTTCCTGCCATGGTACCTGGATTAAGCTAAAGAATTCTGCTTCCTCTTTTTGGGGCTATCTTTCTGTTTTCCATTTTATTGAGAGTTCTGTTTCTTGCCTTTGAACCTGAATTTGTATGTACTTATTTTTTTCTACTATTTTTACATTGTTTACTATTCCTATGGGTTCAGCAAAGGGGGAGATCTTATTCTGTGCTCAACCTGCCATCATGATCTGATTTCCCCCTTTCAAACTCAGTTCTCCTCTCTTTATTGTGTAGATCAATTTACCTCCCCATCCCCTGCTCAGCTCTGAGCCCCTGTTTATATATGCAAAGACTCATTGATGTGCTCTACTGAAGAGTAGGTTTATATGTTCCAAGTCTCCTCTTTGGCAGCCTGGAATAATTGGCAGAAGCTTTGAAATTTCCATCTTTCCCTTCATCCTCCCCCATTAATCTCAGCCAGGGAAGGGAGCTCTTTAGAGATTTATATCCTCCTTAATATGAATTATGTTTTCTTCTTTAACAGGCAGACGTGGTTGTTTTAACTGATAATTTTTTCTCGATTAGAATTACTGGTAACATTTATGGAGTACTTATGTACCAAGAACTATATTAAGTAGATTACCAGTGCTAGCTCACTTAATTCTTATGACATCCTGAATGTGGGTGCTTCATCTACATAGACAGGTGAGAAAACTGGACTGAGGGAGAATAAACAGTTGTCTGTGGTTTCATGGCTATTGAAGCTCAGAGACGGGATTCAAACTCATGATTTTATTTATTTATTTATGACTTTATGGCTTTATTTATTTATTTACTTGGCTGCACCAAGTCTTAGGTGCAGCCTGAGGGATCTTTAGTTGAGGCATGTGGAATCTTTAGTTGGGGCATGCAGACTCTTGGTTGCAGCCTGTGGGATCTAGTCCCCCAAAGTGAAAGTGAAAGTGAAGTCGCTCAGTTGTGTCCGACTCTTTGCGACCCCGTGTACTGTAGCCTACCAAGCTCCTCCGTCCATGGGATTCTTCAGACATAATACTGGAGTGGGTTGCCATTTCCTTCTCCAGGGGATCCTCCCAAGCCAGGGATTGAACCTGGGTCTCCTGCATTGGAGGCAGACTCTGTAACCTCTGAGCCACCAGGGAAGTCCCTTAGTCCCCCAACCAGGGATCAAATCCAGGTGCCTGCATTGGGAGCCTGGAGTCTCAGCCACTGTACCACCAGGGAAGCCCCTTTATCAGTTTAGAGTAAACTTCTTTTGCCAAGACTCTGATAGTAAATATTTTAGGTTTTGCAGGCCATATATGGTCTCTTTCCCATATTCTTTTCTTAATACCTCTTTACAAACATAAAGCTATTCTTAGCTAGAAGGCTATAAATAATATGGCATGGACTACATTTGAACTGCAGGCCATCATGTGCCAACTATGTTCAGAGCTTCTGTCTGACCACCCTGGCCAGGAGTGGGGGGCCAGTGGGGCACAATTTCATCATGCTGTGCTTCGCAAGCACCGTGAATACCAGGCACATTGCAGCAAGCAATGATTTAGAGGCAGGCAAAGCCTGTGCGCATCAAAGAACTAGAATGTTTCAGCTGGGTTTTTGCCCTTGCTTCCTGAAATGGGAATTAGGACAACAGGCCTGAGGACTGAATTGTTTGTTTGCTTTTTAATCTCCTTGTCCCATTGGTCACACTGAGCACGCAAGGCCCCAGGTGATAAGAAAGTGAATTCTGTGGCACTTTTCTCCTCTGAGACTGTAGGCAACAATTGCTTGGCTGTTCCTTGTTTTTGAGAGACATTTATCATCAGCCTGTTTGGGGAGAAGAGGAAGGGATGGAAAGGATAATAATTAGAGTCAGGGTCTTCATTCCCCCATTGCCCTCCATCAATAGATAATTATTTAACATTTATTATGGAGCATCAGGGAGGTCATTTGGTAGACAGTTAATAGGTTAGAGCTTAGAGATGATAAAGATCTAATGTAAGAGAGACTGACAAGAGGATGAAGTCAACAGACCGTAAGGTATGAAGGGTATGAAGAACTGGAAGGGACCTAGGCTGATTTTGAGAGGGCCAGCCTGGGTGACCGGGGGAATGGAGACATCAGTAAATAATAGAAGACAGAGCAGAGTATCAGGCTGGGAGGGGGAGCTGTCAAACTCTGTACTGGATGAGTTCCATCTGAGAATACTGCAGTTTTCACATGGAGATGTCAGACCAGCAGTTTGAAACACAGGTTCAGAACTAATGAAACTACTGGACTAAAGAGTTTTGTATTTAGCCCCAGGACAACTTGGACCTATTGGGAAAACAATTGTGCAGAGGTGTTTCTTCACAAAAACTCTGTTTAGAAAAGTTGTTTTGGAGGAGGAAAAGTTCTTGTGAGGTAATGTTTCTAATGATCCTGGCTGTAATATAATGAGACTGGGAGCTAGGGTCGGGGTAGTGAGACAAGAAAGTGACAGAGGGACTTCCCTGGTGGTCCAGTGATTAAGAATCCGCCTTCCAATGCAGGGGATGCTGCTTTGATCCCTGGTTCCCTGGTTGGGGAACTAAGCATGCTCCACATGCTGTGGGGCAGCTAAGCCCATGTGCCCCAGCTGAAGAAGCCGGTGTGCCATAACTACTGAGCCCGTGTGCTCGCGAGTCCACGCTCCACAGCAAGAGAAGCCCACATACTGCAGTGAGAAGCCCACGTTTTGCAAAAAAGACCAGTGCAGTGAAAAAAAAAAAAAAAAAGTGACAGAGAGATACAAAATGTATTTTGCAAAAACTTAGCAAAAAATTACAGACTTTTTCCTTTAAAAATAGTATTTTCCCTAATATTTCACTTGGAAAAATACTAAACCAATCATCGGAAAATTCAATACAAACCATAGCCATATTCTCATCACATAGATCTGCCAGTTGTTAGTATCTTTTGCCACTGTTTGCTTTCTTTATCTTTCTCTTTTCAGATGAAGGACACTCCTATAATACATAGTCACACTGTAATGATTACACTCAGGACATTTAACAAAGATACCATAGTTTCATATAATATATAACCTATTTTCAAATTTCCATAATCGTCCTTTTATAAAACAAGGACTTTTATAGCTTTTTTCCAACAAGTATTCAATCAATGGTTCAGCATTGTATTTTCTTTATCACATCTTTTAAAACTTATTTTTTAGAACAGTAGCCCTTTCTCTTTTGGTCTTTTATGACACTGACCTTTCGAAGAATCTGGAGCAGTGGCTTTAAAGAATGCCTGCTGATTTGGATCTGTCTGAATGCTTCCTCATGATTAGATTCAAGTTGGTGGGTTTTGGCAGGCATAATATAGGCAGGGCTGCATCTCAAGCAGAGCACATCCAAAGCTGCATCAAGTCAGCTTGTCCAATGTTTACCGATGTTAGGCTTGAGCTTTTGGTTAAGGTGGTGTCTGTCAGATTTCTTCATTGCAAAGGCAACTTTCCCCAGATTTGTTGAATAATGTTTGGGACTCCTTGATTATCCTGATCTCCAAGACCATTCATTTAATATTTTAGGTTACATTGATTATCCTTGCCTGAAGTAAATATTGCATCTGTGGTTGAAAAATGGAGATTTTCTAATCACATAATTCTTTCTACATTTTGCTAGCTGTCATTCTTCTGTTTAAAAGAACTTTCCTTCAACTTTTGTTTTTAGTATCTTTATGGACTCAAGCATTTAAAAAAATTAAGTTCAACAAGTTCTGTAACTGTCATTATTATTTTTGAAAATTGAAATACAATTTACACACAGTGCAATGTCCAAGTCTTAAATATGCAGTTACAAGAATTTGATAAGCATATATACTCATGTAATTTACACCCCTACTAAGATGCAGAACATTTCCATCACCACAGTAAGTTTCCTTGTGTCCCGTCCTAGTTAGTTTCTATAATAACTCCAGATAATCACATCTCTTTGTAACACTAAACTATTCCAGATTTGGCTAATGAGAGTCTCTTTAAGCTGTCTCCTAGGTACTTTTGTCATCAGTCCAGTACAGTCACTCAGGTGTGTCCGATTCTTTGAGACCCCATGAACTGCAGCATGGCGGGCTTCCCTGTCCATCATCAACTCCCGAAGCCTGCGTGAACTCATGTGCATCGAGTCAGTGATGCCATCCAGCCAACTCATCTTCTGTCACTCCCTTCTCCTCCTGCCCTCAATCTTTCCAGCACCAGAGTCTTCCAGTGAGTCAATTCTTCACATCAGGTGGCCAAAGTATTGGAGTTTCAGCTTCAGCATCAGTCCTTCCAATGAATATTCAGAGTTGATTTCCTTTAGGATTGACTGGTTTGATCTCCTGGCAGTCCAAGGGGCTTTCAAGAGTCTTCTCCAACACCACAGTTCAAAAGCATCAATTTTTTGGAGCTCAGTTTTTTTTTATGGTCCAACTCTCACATCCATACATGACTACTGGAAAAGTCACAGTTTTCACTAGACAGACCTTTGTCGGCAAAGTAGTGTTTCTGCTTTTTAATATACTGTCTAAGTTTGTCATAGCTTTTATTCCAAGAAGCAAGTGACTTTTAATTTCATGGCTGCAGTCATCATCTGCACTGATTTTGGAGCCCAAGAAAGTAAAGTCTGTCACTGTTTCCATTGTTTCCTCACCTATTTGTCATGAAGTGATGGGACTGGATGCCATGATCTTTGTTTTCTGAATGTTGAGCTTTAAGCCAACTTTTTCACTCTCCTTTCACTTTCATCACTCTCCTTTCTCCTTTCACTTTCATCAAGAGGCTCTGTAGTTCTTCTTTGCTTTCTGCCATAAGGATGGTGTCATCTGCGTATCTGAGGTTATTGATATTTCTCTCAGCAATATTGATTCCAGCTTGTGCTTCATCCAGCCTGGCATTTCATATGATGTACTTTGTATATAAGTTAAATAAGCAGGGTGATAATACTCCTTGACATACTCCTTTCCCAATTTGGAACCAGTCTGTTGTTCCATGTCCAGTTCTACCTGTTGCTTCTTGACCTGCATACAGATTTCTCAGGAGGCATAAGGTGGCCTGGTATTCCCATCTCTTTAAGAATTAAAATTTTCCACAGTTTGTTGTGATCCACACAGTCAAAGGCTTTGGTGTAGTCAATAAAGCTGAAGTAGATGTTTTTCTGGAATTCTCTTGGTTTTTCTATGATCCAGCAGATGTTGACAAATTGATCTCTGGTTCCTCTGCCTTTTCTAAATCCAGCTTGAACACCTGGAAGTTTTCGGTTCACAGACTGTTGAAGCCTGGTTTGTAGAATTTTGAGCATAACTTTGCTAGCATGTGAGATGAGTGCAATTGTGCAGTAGTTTGAACATTCTTTGGCATTGCCTTTCTTTGGGATTGGAATGAAAACTGACCTTTTCCAGTCCTGTGGCCACTGCTGAGTTTTCCAAAATTGCTGGCATATTGAGTGCAGCACTTTCACAGCATCATCTTTTAGGATTTTTTGAAATAGCTCAACTGGAATTCCATCACCTCCACTAGCTTTGTTCATGTGATGTTTCCTAAGGCCCACTTGATTTCGCTTTCTAGGATGTCTGGCTCTAGGTAAGTGATCACACCATTGTGGTTATCTGGGTCATGAAGATCTTTTTTGTATAGTTCGGTGTATTCTTGCCACCTCTTCTTAATATCTTCTGCTTCTGTTAGGTCCACACCTTATCTTTCTTTTATTGTGCCCATCTTTGTGTGAAATGTTCCCTTGGTATCTCTGATTTTCTTGAAGAGATCTCTAGTCTCTCCCATTCTATTGTTTTCCTCTATTTCTTTGCATTGATCACTGAGTAAGGCTTTCTTATCTCTCCTTGCTAATCTTTGGAACTCTATTCAGATGGTTATATCTTCCCTTTTCTCCATTGCCTTTAGCTTCTCTTCTTTTCTCAGCTATTTGCAAGGCCTCCTCAGACAACAGCCATTTTGCCTTTTTGCATTTCTTTTTCTTGGGGATAGTCTTGATCACTGCCTCCTGTACATCATCATGAACCTCTGTCCATAGTCCTTCAGGCACTCTGTTTATCAGATCTAATCCCTGGAATCTATTTGTCACCTTCACTGTATAATCGTAAGGGATTTGATTTAGGATAATATGACTTTTTGTCATACTCCCATCAGTTTTTGGTTAATTCTTGCTCTCCAGCACAATAAGATGCTCTAGACCACTGGAACCAGGTGTTTCTTTAAGAAGCGTGTATTTTGTGTGCTTGTGTATCGATGGTATTTAGAATCCAGATTTAGTTGCTGTGTATATATTAGTTTCCTAGGGCTGCTGTAGCAAGATACCATAAGCTGGGTGGCTTAAAACAACAGGATTTTAGGCCTTCCTTGGTGATGCAGTGGTTGACAATCCTACTGTTAATGCAGGGGACACAGGTTTAATCCCTGGTCCAGGAAGATCCCACATAGCTCAGGGCAACTAAGCCCGTGTACCACAGTTACTGAGCCCTTGCACCCTAGAACCTGTTCTCTGCAACAAGAGGAGGCACCACAGTGAGAAGCCCAGGCGCTGCAACTACAGAGTAGCCCCTGCTCACCGCAACCAGGGAAAGCCCTCGAGCAGCAGTGAAGATCCAGCGCAGTCATAAATACAGAAGGAAATCAGTATGTTACAGAAACAAACAACAGAAGCTTATTGTCTCCCAGTTCTGGAGGCTTGAAGTCTGATATCAAAGTGTCTACAGTCATGCTCTCCCTGCAGGCTCTAAGGAAGACTCCTTTGCTGCCTCTTCCTACCTCCTGGTGCTCGTCAGCTATCTGTCTTTGGTGTTCCTTGACTTGTGGCTGCCTTGCTTTAATATGAGGAAGAACTTGTAGGACTACCGTCCATGGGGTCGCAAAGAGTTGGACATGACTGAGCAGCTGAGTATGCACACATGTACACTTTAATATGTCTGTTTACACAGGACTATCTCCCCTCTGTGTGCCTGTATGTCTTCACATGGCTATCTTCTTATAAGGCCACCAGTCATGAATATAAGGGTTCGCCCTAATCTAGTAAGCTCTCATCTTAGTGACTACATCTGCCAAGAGCCTCCTTCCAAATTAGATGACATTTACAGGTAACTTGGCTTAGGACTTCAATATATTTTTCTAGAGGACACAACTCAAATTACAATATTTATGCTTACTGAGAGTAAGATGTCATTTTTCTGGGTCATTTCAGTGAACAGAGCTAGGTTGAAATCTATATCTCTATATATATACACATACGTAATTATCAGTTTCCCAGGTGGTGGCTTGGTGATAAAGAATCCCCCTGCTAATGCAGGAAATGCAGTTTCCATCACTGAATCAGGAAGATACTCTGGGGTAGGAATGGCAACCCACTCCAGTATTCTGTCTGGAGAATCCCATGAACAGAGGAGCCAAGAGGATTATGTCAATAGGGCTGCAAAGAGTTGGACATGACTGAGCAGGCACAGCATGCATAATCATGACTTTATACTGTATACTCAATTTCAGTGCCACGGGATTCTCCCTTTCCTCTTGCTCATCCTGTATTTGTATCATGAACCCTGGCAAGTAGGATTTGTCTACTTGTATGATACAAACAAAATAGTGTCAGAATTCAACATCAACACCATCAACAACAGTCTAAAGGTCAAGATTTTGCTGCAGTTTCATTTGTCCTTAGAATATGTTTCATCAAGGTTATTCAGCTAATGTATTGTATTAAAAAAATTACTTGAATTACTTTTTTGTATGTGGTTATTTTAATATTTTGGTGTCAGTTAGGGCTATTTGTTTTGTGTGTATTCAACTTTAGGTTTTTAATTGATTTAGCTTGTGTTTTGAATATGTGAATCCACTTCTTTCTTCCTTGTTGATTTAACTTATTTTAAAAAATACATAAAATGTTAACTTCTTAAAACTATATAAAAGTCATATTCAGAATTCTCCCTCCCCTCCCTAATTCTTTTACTACATTCTGACTTACTGCCGTTTAGGTTAACTAAAATGATTATTTCCTGGATCAATTTCCTGTATTTTATTTTGTAAAAATTAACAAGGATATAAATATGCACATGTATGCAAGTATGTATTTTTTCTTATCTCTCTTTATTTCTTACACAAAAGTCAGTGTATTGTAAAAAGTCTAATGCATCTTGCTTTTTTTTTTTTTTTTAGTTTACATCAATCATTCAATAGCAGTTCACAGACACCTTCCTTACTTCTTATAGCTGTAGAGTTCTCTATTGTGTGGTTTGTCATTTATTTAATCAGCCTCTTGTGGATGAGTGTTTAGATCATTTCCAATCATTCTTATTGCAAATAGTACAACAAAGAAAAGCCTTGTGGTTGTTTTCATCATGTAATTGTTGGAGAGGTATCTTTAGCATCAACTTTTGAAAATGGGACTGCTAAGTCAGAGGGCAGAAGTGTTTGTAGCTGAATCAGGTATTGCCCAAGTCCTCTCCATTGGAGTTGTACCATTTTTTCATCCCTATCAATAACATATGAAAGTGCAAACAGACTGGCTGTCAAGATTTTGAAATTATTGCTAATTTTTTTATGTGAGAAAACTGTTAATTTGCCTTTCTTCATTAAGAATAAAGTAGAACATCTTTTGATATTTTTGTGTATGTGAATAAATTTATTTTTGAGTGTGAGTGAAAGTCACTCAGCCCTTTATGACTCTTTGCAAACTCATGGACTGTAGCCCTCTAGGCTCCTGTCCGTGGGGATTCTCCAGGCAAGAATACTGGAGTGGGTTGCTGTACCCTCCTCCAGGGGATCTTCTCAACCCAGGGATCGAACCCAGGTCTCTCACGTTGCAGGCAGATTCTTTACCAGCTGAGCCACCAGGGAAGCCCAAGAATATTGGAGTGGGTAACTTGTCCTTTCTCCAGGGGATCTTCCCAATCCAGGAATTGAACTGGGGTCTCTTACATTGCAGGCAGATTCTTTACCAACTCAGCTACAGGGGCAGCCCCAATTTATTTTTAATTGAAATATAGCTAATTTATAATGTTAGTTTCAAGTGTTTAGCAAAGTGGTTCAGTTGTACATGCACATATACCTGAATACATACATACATATATATATATATATATACATATATATATATTCTTTTTCAGATCCGTTCCATTATAGGTTATTACAAGGTATTGAATATATTGCCCTCTGCTATATAGTGGTTCCTTGTTATTTAACTGTTTTATATATAGTAGTAGAATATCTTTTGATATCTTTAGGAGACATTGTATTTTTTTTTTGAACTGTTTGTTTACAACTTTTAATAATTTTATTCTCAATATCATTATATTAGAGATATTAGGCTTTTATCATTGTACACGTTGTAATTTTTCCCCCCAAATTTCTTGTTTGTCTTTAGACTTACATATTTTTTATCATTGGAAAGATTTTTTAAATGTAGCTAAATAATGAGTTTATTTTTTTAAATTGTTGCTAGATATCCAATCACAGAAAGGCTTTTCCTGTGTCTAGTTCTTGCATTGTTCCATCTCTTACATCCAGATCTTTTGTGCATTTGGAGTTTATTCTGCTAATGATGTGAGGAAAGAAGCCAATTTTATCAATTTCTGAGAGGTGCTTCAGTTTCTTTAATGCCGTTTGTTAAAAAGTCCATTTTTTTCTTGGTGGTTTAAAACATCAGCTTTCAGTTCGGTATCAGTTCAGTCGTTTAGTCGTGTCCAGCTTTATAATATAAAATACTAAACTTCCCTGTGTACTTAGACTATCTCTGAAGTTTCTATTCAGATTACTGGTCTGAATTTTACTTTGTCTGATTTTAGAATCAGAACCTTTCTTTCTTATTGTATCCATTCTCCTCTATAACTCACCCATCAATTTATTTTTGGCATTTTTGATTCATTTCATTTTACATGTCTTTTGTATTCATCACATAATTGGGTTTTGCACTTGGAGCCAACCTGAAAATTTCTTTATTTTAATAGATACATTAAGTACATTTATATTTATTAATGTGACTCAGAGGTTTGGCTCCAACTTAGACATTTTTTTGTTATACTTACTATAAGCATTATGTTGTATTTACTGTGTTTCTTTCTGTTATCTATTCTTTGCTTTTTCCTTTCTGTATTTCTCTCAGAATTTAAGAATTTTAACTGCTGTTCCAGTACTTTATACTTTGTATAGCACCCATGCCCCTTTTTTTCTCACTTAGGGATTTATTATTTTGTCGTCAAGTTTAAATGTAAATTTTGACCCCTCTCTACTGTCTATGTGGCAATCAGTAACTGTATTCTTCTTCTTCTTTATCTCTTATTTCCTCAGTATTTTAAAAATTTGAATTATATATATATTTTTATAGAACATTTAGCATTTGCATTATGGTCTTCTATTCTTGGGACTTCCCAGGTGGTGCTAGTGGTAAAGAACCCTCCTGCCAATACAGAAGGCATAAGAGATGCCGGTTGGATACCTAGGTCAGGAAGATCGCCTGGAGAAAGGAATGGCTACCCACTTCAGTATTCTTGCCTGCAGAATCCCATGGACAGAGAAGCCTGGTGGGCTACAGTCCACAGGGTCACAAAGCAACTTAGCATGAACACACACACTCTATTTTTGACCCACATTGTTTTTATTCTTCAGTTCAGTTCAGTAGCTCAGTCATGTCCGACTCTTTGTGACCCCATGAATCGCAGCACACTAAGTCTCAGTCCATCACCAACATCCGGAGTCCACCCAAACCCATGTCCATTGAGTCGGTGATGCCATCCAACCATCTCATCCTCTGTCACCCCCTTCTCTTGCCCTCAATCTTTCCCAGCATCAGGGTCTTTTCAAATGAGCCAGCTCTTCGCATCAGGTGGCCAAAGTATTGGAGTTTCAGCTTCAACATCAGTCATCCAATGAACACCCAGGACTGATCTCCTTTAGGATGGACTGGTTGGATCTTCGTGCAGTCCAAGGGACTCTCAAGAGTCTTCTCCAACATCACAGTTTAAAAGCATCAATTCTTTGGTGCTCAGCTTTCTGTACGGTCCAACTCTCACATCCATACATGACTACTGGAAAAACCATAGCCTTGACTAGACGGACCTTTGTTGGCAAAGTAATGTCTTTGCTTTTGAATATGCTGTCTAGGTTGGTCATAACTTTCCTTCCAATGAGTAAGCGTTTTTTAATTTCATTGCTGCAATCACAATCTGCAGTGATTTTGGAGCCCAGAAAAATAAAGTCAACCACTGTTTCCCCATCTATTTTCCCAATTAAACATACTCACTACTTTAACTCCTTTCTTGAAGTTCCCCAGACATCTCATCTCAGTTAGATGAAGTTTGACTTCTAGTAGACTCCTCAGAAAGGGTTTCTGAATACAGTTTTCCCTCCATTTTTGCATGTTTGAAAGTGAAAGTCACTCAATCATGTCAATCTCTTTGTGACCCCATGGACTATATAGTCCATGGAATTCTCCAGGCCAGAATACCAGAGTGGGTAACCTTTCCTTTCTCCATGAAATCTTCCCAACCCAGGGATTGAACCCAGGTCTCCCACATTGCAAGCAAATTCTTTACCAGCTGAGCCACCATGGAAGCCCAAGAATACTGGAGTGGGTAGCCTAACCCTTCTCCAGTGGATCTTCCCAACCCAGGAATCCAACTGGGGTCTTTTGCATTACAGGCAGATTCTTTACCAACTGAGCTATTGGGGAAGCCTTTGCACGTTCAAAACTTTTCTTTTAGCTTTAGTATTTGAAGGGCGGGTTGGCTGGATATAAAATTCTTTGCTCACACTCTGTTCTGGAGTATTTTACAAATGCTGTTCCATTGTTGGTAGAAATTGAGAAGCCTAACTTCAAATCTTTCCTTCAAATATCAAGGTTAGATGAAAGTTAAGTTGAGTCAAGAGATGGCTGACTCAAACATTCCAGTCAATTTCCGAGGCACATGTTGGGGCATTTCAATACACAAATCCTAGTCTTTTATTTCTAAAAAGTTTTCTTGAATGATAGGTTTAAATATTATTTCTGTTCTATTTTTCTCTCCCTTACAGATTCCAGTTACATATATTGGATTATCTTTATTGTCTTCTATGGTAATCACGTTTTCCCTAATTATTTTTTGAACACCTTCTTTTCATCATTTTTTTTGACTGTTTTGTGTCTTTCTTTAATGTTTCTTATTATATTTTTAGCTGAATGTATCCTCTCTTGGGTCCTTTATAATTTAGTTTTTATTTCTAAGATAATTTTGTTTTTTTCTTCAATTAGTTTTCTAAGTTTAGTGAACACTTGTTTCACATCTTTCTGGTTTTGGTCTATTTCTGTTTTCAGGCTTTTAATCTTCAATTTGAATTGTTTTTATACATGCAAATGCCTGTTTGGGGATATTTAATCCAGATTGAAGTGTTGCAGTATAATTTTCTTCTGCTTCTTGGTTGGATTTGGGGGTAAATTTTCACCAACTGAAAGATTTTAAAATCTCATTTTTATTTTTCTTTTTGTAATAACTTTGTATGGATATCCTCTGTAATTTTCTGTTTACGTTGAAATATTTATTTTCCCAAACTGGCCATAAGAGTTGTACGAAGACAGGGATGAAGGTTTACCAAAATTATTTTTGGAGCAGTCTTACCTGAACTTTGTTAGTTCAAGAGTACCCTCCTGTTGAGATATAAAATGCCAATCTGTTGCATGGTGCCTGAGACAGGAAAGGGGTTAGAGTGCCTTCTAAGTTGGTTATTTTCTTTTGTTTCTGTAGAATTATTAATATCCATCTCCTGTTCCTTCTTTCCCATTGCTAATAAGCCTCCAAATGATGCTCCTTGGAAGTCTTTCTCTCCTTCAGAACTCAGAAGTAGCCCCTCCTCAAGACTGCTATCTTTGGTCCCTTGCATCTTCAAGCCTTTTCCAATTGATGTCCCAGTATCCAGGGCTCAGCATTAGTCTCCAAAATTGTTTCAACATTTCTCCACTCTAGAGGGGTTTTCTTTTTCTAGTTCCTGCACCCTCTTCCCCTCCCTCACCTGCTGTTTCTCTTCCTTCTCTGGCATGCATTCTCTAGATGACTCTGCTGGTTTGGTTTATTTCCTGACTTATGAGTGATTTTAATTTCAAAGTAATCTTGGCTTCCTACTTATGGTATAGCTGGGTTATGAATGAATTTACTCTTCTGTTGATTCTTTTAGGATGTATGTATTGATTTGGATTTAAGTACCTACTTTTATCCTACTGGAGCTTAGAGTCCTCAGAAGCTTTTAATTTGAAATAAATGTTAGAGATTATTTATTCCAAACCCATCTATTTACAAATGATGAACTTAATCACATTGACTGCAAACATTCCCCTCAGGGTTACACAGGAGCAGAGCCAAGACTACAGCCATTCTTCCTTCTCATCCTTTAACAATAAAATACTTTTTCAGAGCAGTTAAATTGCACTATGGGGAGAAATCCCCAAAGTCATAAGTCTCAGGGGTTCCCACACACTTATTTGTATCCCAAGAGGCTACACAAAATAGTAGCTGGTCTTCTGAGTTGCTTGAAATTACAACAAATATCCAAGGAAACATTTCTGATCCAAGAGGAATTTGTCTTCATCTTATCTCTCTATGGGCAGGAAAAGTAGAGATTCTTAGGGGTCTAATTGAGTCTAGAGGTTTATTTGCATGTAGGAAGTTAAGAGAAGAAACAAAAACACAGAATGGTCTCCTCTCCTTTCCCCAGAATCCTTTGGGATTGTTTTACCACCGATTTTCCATTTGTTTCTCTGGCAAAGAAACCATAGAGGTAGAACTGCAGGGTTAAGACCCAAAACACTGGTGAAGGCTTACTTATTCAGTCCCATAACACAAATGGTGACTTTATGATGTTGTAGGCACTCAGCTGAACATGGTGAGAAATAGCGAGGAACAAAGCGAAGTTGTTTTCCACAGAGAGTTCATTGTCTAATGGAACAAGTCTGCATGCATTACACAACCAGTGTGGTAAGTGTTGTAGGATTAAATACAACTGACAATGGGAGGAAACAAGAGAGGTGGAAACAGGGATTCTGCCTTGCTAAACTAAGAGGCATTTGAGTTGAGTTTTAGAGAATGAATAAGAGTTTGCTGGAGATAAAGTTCAGGAACTCATATTTCATATTTAGTGAATTGGAAGCAAGTGGAGAATAACTGGAAGATTAGGCATGGCTGTGTACCAGAGGCTAGATCTTTAAAGTCCAGTATATCTCAAACTTTAACTTGTAGGCAATAGGAGGTGGTAAAGTGTCTTAAGTAGGTCAGTGACAGGATGAATTTTGTGTTTTAGAATACAGAGTAGATTGGAAGGGGCATGCCTGGAAGCAGGGAATTGAATTAGGAGTCTACTGTCATAGAACTGAAAGATAATAATACCTTGATGACTTACTACTCTCTGGCTCTGTACCTTTATGTACAACCATTACCTGCTGGAATCCATCAGACATCTGGACTCAACTTGTCCAAACCTAAACTCATTATTGATTCCCTTCTACCTTAGTATGCATTCCCTGTTTCAATTCTTGAGACCAGTCACCCAAACCACATACATGAAGGAGAAGAGTCTGCGTCTCCTTCACTCCATACATCCAATAGTCATCTACCCTTAAAAATTCAAAGTCTCAGATATCCTCTCTCTCAATTCCAATTGTCACTTTCTTGGTGAGGACACAAGGAGAATAATGTAGTGTGAAAAACCATGTTGGGGTCAATGAATTATAGGTTCCAATGAGGTCACAGAAATTCTGGAATGGGAGTAAGAAACTGTGTTGGGAAGGCAGGAGACACGTTGGTGAGTGTGATGTTTGAAGCTGAGGCTTCAAAGGTGGTTTGTTGTTATGAAGGTTTGCTGTGGCCATGTGAAAGAGCTTGAAGTGGGAGCAGGACATTATTATCAGAGATATGGAGCTTAAGGAGCTGAGAGGCCAGAGTATGATTTGGGTCATCAGTGTAGATGTTAAAGTCCCTGAGATAATGACAGTGGTTAGAGCAGTAGTCATCATTGTTGTCATCATCTTCATAGTTATACTAGTTGAGAGATACCCAGGCACTGAAATCATCAATAAATAAAAGGAGGTATCCAAGAGCTATCATGAGGCAATAAGAGGTCATGTTCCTCCCTAGATGCAAATTTGTATCAAAGATGTGAAGGAGAACCAGAATATTGTTTCTGAGATCAGCAGAGGAGAAAAAAATTTTAAGAAGCAGAGGTAGTGTCTACAGCACCAAAGGATGCTGAGGGGGCTTGGGAGTTGGTGCCTGGAAACCACTGGTGGCCTGGGCAGGAACAGCTCTAGAAGAAAGGATGCTTGACTTTAGAGATCAGAGCAGTGACTGGATGCGACAGGCACAGGGTCAGAAATTATACACACAGGGCTGAGGAACTCATCTGTGAACAAAGGAAGAAATGAGGTGATGCTAAAGGGAGACATTTATCAAATGAAGGAAGTTTTTGTTTTGTTGCTTTTTTTTTTAATTAAAGCTAAGGGAAACGTGTGCCTATTTATGCTTCATTCTCTCACTCTCTGGGGAAGGTGGGGAGGGGCTAAGGAAAGGTGTGGTTCTATAGCAAGAGGGAAAAGTCAAAATGTTCACACCTAAGTCCTCTATATCCTTGGTAAGGAAGGATGTGAAAGCACAGTGAGTCAGATCTACTATCACTAGTCCAGACTTTCCAGAAGCTGTCACTTGGAAAGAAATAAACTCCAGTTTTCTAAGATTAACTGATGAATTCTCTCCTTCTTGTCTAATTTTGAACTTCGGCACTTCAGAGCAACGAAATTGTTATGGATTACATATTTGTGTTCTCCACACCCCCTGCCGAATTCAAATATTGAAACCCTAATCCCTGGTGTTATTGTATTTGTAGATGACCAGGTCAGAGGATGAGAGTGGAGTCCCTATGACCGACTCTTGTTGTTTTTGTTTAGTTGCTAAGTTGTGACCAATTCTTCTGTGACCCCATGGCCTGTAGCCTGCAAGGCTCCTCTGTCCATGGCATTTCCTAGGCAGGGCAAGAATAATGGAGAAGTTTGCCATTTCCTTTTGGAGGGGATCTTCCCCACCTAGGGATCAAACCCCCATCTCCTGCTTGGCAGGCAGATTCTTTACCACTGAGCTACCAGGAAAGCCCCTTATGAAGGATTATTGCCCTTATAAAAGACCTAAGAGGGCTAACTTTCTATCTATTTCTGTCTCTCTCTCTCTCTCTCCGTCCTCTCCTCCTCCATGTGAGGATACAGTGAGAAGGTGATCATCTATAAGCCAGGATGAGGGCTCTCATCATGAACTGAATCCGCCAGCACCAAGATCTTAGATTTCCCAGTCTCTAGAACAGTGACCAATGGATGCTTGCTGTTTAAGCCACCCAGTCCCTGGTACTCTTATTATAGCAGCCCAAACAGAATAAGATAGAAAGCCAAGATCCCCCTGCTCTACAGCATCAGAGAGGCTGCTGTCTCTTCTCCCTCCTCCACACAAGTCTTTAAACTGTCTATTTCCGTGTTCCCAGATTACGATCGGCTTCAGCTTTCCGTTGACAGGCTGAGCGCGTTGGCTCATTCATGGGGTAGATGGTTGTTGCCTGTTCTCCAGCCATGACAAATTGCCGACGGCTGGCATCACTGATGAAATAAGTAAGGCCCCTGCCACCCCAGCTTCTATTACTTTTTAATATGAGTTACTTTAATAGAAAGACTTAAATGCTTCTTTCTGCTGCTTTGCCTCAGCACTTCTGGGGTCATAAATTCTTCTCCCTCTTGTCTGCTATTACTGGCATATCAATCCTTTCTAGTTCCATGAGCACTAAAATTGAAAGAAAACAAGGTTGTGGCTTTATGCATTTTTAATTTAAAGAAATCCCAGCTTTGAAGTTGAGGGAAACACTGCTTCTGGCAGAATGGCGTGGCCACCACGAAAGCCTTCAGAGAAGTTGGACCCCTGGAAGCTTTGCAAGCAATTGGCTCCATCCTTCATCTTCAGGGGATGCTCAGCTGACTGTGTTCTTATGAATTCCAATCAGGTTGCACATCTTCCCCACTCAGGCCTCTTGTTTTGTCTCCCTCCTGAGAACAGACAGAAACCAACTGGGACAGGAGAGTTCACACTCTCAGCCTTAGAGAAGAATCCATGCATCATTGGATTTGTCCCCAAGGATCCAAGATGAAATGTTTAGCTGGTTGCATGACAATGAAGGGAAAAGAGTGTCTCCAATCTTAAAAATCTCTCTTTAAGGCAAGTCTCTTTGGGCACTTAGTTTCAGGGTCTCAAAAGGCTAGTCAGGAAGTCCTTCCTCACCTCTAGCTCACATGGCAACCTCAGGGAGGGAACCTATTCCCTTGAGACAGAAAAAAAGTGCAAGCTGGCAGGAGGCCCAAGAAAGAATGAAATAAAATGTCCCTTTAGGCACGGCCCAGAGGCATGATTAACACCACTGCTCATCAGCATAAAATATATTCAATTATGAGGGATTAAGAGGCTTGGGAAAGCAAAACACTAAAGCAGATGAAAGATGAGCACATTAGTGGAAAACAGGGCCCCAGGATGGCAGTGGCTGACACTGCCTCCGGTGTGGAAGTGGCTGTCGGAGGCCGCTGGAGAGTGCGGCTCTGCTTTCTACTGGGGCGGAGTGTTTCCCAAATGCTGGGTTCTTGAGAGGTTCTGTACTGTTAGGAGGAGCTGGGCCTGGAGAAATGTGCTCTCTGCACGGGTCACACTCACCCTGGAAAAGAAAGTGCTCTGCAAGCAGCTTTGTTTCCCTGAGAGCAGTGCTTGCTGAAAGTCATCACTCAAAGGGGCTCCTTGAGAGTGCTGACCACTGAGATACCCCACAAGGGAGGATCACTTGAGTCATTCTCCCAGACTCTCGTCTATCAACTACACAGTTTAGGCAGAGAGGAGAGTGGGTGAAGCGTGCTGTGCCTGTTTGTTGGGAAGCAGGGCAGGGCATTGGGTAGGTGGGTGAGAGCCCACCAAACAAAAGGCAGAGAATCAGAAGAACCCAAAGTAACCCCCTCGAGGAGACAAGATAGTAACTCCAGAACTAGGGTAGGATGGCCTCTCTGCCTGGAAGAGAAGACCAGTGATCAGCAATTAGCTGAACAAGTATTTGTGGCTCCTTCTATTTGTCCACTGCTGCTATTTATTCATCACACCTTTCATGATGCAGAGAAGAGCTTGTTGAGGGTATGGGAACTGGGAGAAGACTAGTACTAGAGAATCACTGATGGAGACGCTTAAAAATCTTTCCATGAAGCAGGTTTGCAGGTGTTCCCAGAGCTGAATTCCCAGAAATAGGAGTTACTCCAAGATCAGAGCAAATGGTTGAAGAACAGTATGTGATTCAGAGAGTAGTCATCAGAGTTAGGAGGACCTGGGTTTGAACTCAGATTCTGACACTGACTACTAGGCGTGTGACTTGAATGAGCAGCTTATCCTTCCTCTGTTTCTTTGTCTTGTACGTCAAATGGAAATCACAATTGTACTGGTCTCGTGACATTGTCGTGAGAGTGATGTTCAGTATTGTCTGAAGCTTTTAACACAGTCCACAATAAGCTTTCAATGCATATTTGTAAGTGTTATCACCTTCAGAAATGAAGCTGAGAAAGATGTGCAGAGAATAAAAGAAAGTTAGCAGTCAAGATATGGAAGCAACCCAAGTGCCTGTCAACAGAAAAATGGATAAAGAAGATGTGGTATATACAATGAAATATTACTCAGGCATAAAAAGAATTAAATTCTGCCATTTGCAGCAATATGGATGGATCTAGAGAACATTTTGTTTAGTGAAGTAAGTCAGACAGAAAAAGACAAATACTGTATGACATCGCTTATATATGGAGTTGAAAAAATTATACCAAGGAGTGTATATGCAACACAAATATCTCACAAAAGTAGAAAATGAAAAAGAGGTTACCAGTGGGAGGTGGGGCAAGAGGGAGGTGGGGAGGAGCAAATTAGGGGTATGGGATTAGGAGATACAAATGCCCATGTACAAAATAAATAAGCAACAAGGATATAGTGTACTGCACAGGGAATTACAGTCTTGTAATAATTTACAATAGAGTAAAATCTGTAAAAATACCGGGACACTATACTTTAGACTTGAAATTAATATAATGTTAATATTATAAATCAATAATACTCAATTTCAAAAAAGAAATAGAAAGTCAATAAGGTGACAGAAGCAAATGGCAGGGGATTTGACAGTCTTACAAGCACAACTGTCTGGCCTGGGGCTGTTTGCTTTAGACCATGGATATCACGTTTTCCATGCTCTAGGGGTCTTGAAAATGTTTTATGGTCCCTGACAGCCAAGGTAGGGGAGCCAAACAAGAATGTAAAGTAGGAATTCAGAAACTCAGTCTAAGTGCTTCATGATATGTTGGGATGGATTGAGTTGGATTTGTGTAGGGGATGTGCTTAGGTTCAGAGAAAGTAACTTAAATCACACTGGCAGGGCTCTCTGTTACTTGTCCCAAAGGTGATGTGGGAAAGGTTAGCCCATTGACATATACTTGGCCTTTCTGTTTCCTAGACAGAAGCATTCTATTTGGGTTGGTTTATAGTGAAATGGTTTAAAGCAACTTTGCAAATTAGGCTCAAATGAATCTGCCTTCCCTCCTTACTTAAAAAGGACTCAGAATGAAAAATGAGAGCTCCTTATTTTTATCCAGGAGAATGGAAGGGTAACTTTTTTTTTTTTTGCATATCTAGCCTTTCAACAAAAGCACTAGGAGGATAATACTTGTATCACTTTGTAATACTTCACTCAGTTCATTCATTTAACAAATATATATAGCTCCCCTTATATGAAAAACACTGTTCTAGACCTTGGCAATCAGCAAAGCAGCCCCCAAGGAACTCAGAAAGGAAAAAGTCAGGTTGACAAACATCTGCAATCACATGAGGAGAGAGCAATGATGAAAGCAGGTGAAGACAGGATCCCCTTCTATCTCTGGGATGTGTGCTGACAGTACAGAGGACGGATGGTGGAAACAGTTGGGACATGGAGCAGGACCCCTCACTCTCTATGGGATTTGGCATGGCATGGCCACAGGATGACTAATAAATATAACTCTCCAAGGAAGTAAGCTAAATTGCATGGGAGAGAGATACACATGCAGTATCTCTCTTGGTTCCTAAGCACCCAGGTCATCTCAAGCCTCCAGCTTTGGTACCAGAAATCAGAATCAAGGCTTTCCAGGTGTATCACCAGCCAGAGGTAGCGCTGGCACCAGGGAGGATGGGAAACATGACCGCTGTCCCATGCACCTTCTGACCGCATTTGCCTAGGTTCTAAGTCCCTCATCCTTGCTTACTGGTTGACGCAATAAAAGTAAAGGCAAACCTAAGAGTGGAGAGATCTGTCACGGGAGCTGAGAAATGGAAGCAGGAGTGGAAGATTTTCAAAGCCAGCAGAAAAGGAAATTACTTATAACCTTTAAGGCTATGCCACCCTGTGTTCTGACTACACGCAAACTCTCATAGGCAACAATAAAGCCCAAGCCAGTAAATTGAAATAGACAGTCTGCCCCTAGTAGGGGTCTGTAAATATCAGTTGAATAGATGAATGAATTGTATATGCATGCACCATACTCTTCCAGCCCAACATTTGATTTGGTTTCCATGGCTAGAGGCCAGATGCCTACTGGGAAGTCTTCCAAATCACCAGTCTTGATCTTTTCTTAACTGCTCCCAAGGGATCTCGAGAATGATTCTGGTATCTGGCACAAGCAGCAGGGCACTGTGCCCTGCAAGGGTCAGTGCACTATTCCTATTGGCCTTGGGTCCAGGCACCTGCTATGCAGAGCCTACCACCCAGATGGTATAGACTCAGATTCCAGTCCACTTGGAAAGGCCAGGGCCTGCCAACTCCATCTTCAAGGGGACCGTCTATACAGAACCCATATGCCAAACTACCCAGGACTCTGCCAGCCAAAAGAGGGTGAGTGGTCCTGTCCTGTAGCCCCACCAAAAACAGGCACCAGATAGGAAACTGGGGCAGGGGGTGGGGAACAGCTGGATGACATTTGCTATGTAATAACTCTTGAAGGATTTGAAAAATCTTTGTTCAATTTCCCTTCCCGGCCTTCTAGTGTAAACAAATGTCCTATATCAGGGTTGTGGAAATCAGAATTTTAAGTGATGAATCTCATCATCATGGCTTTCCAGCCCTCTTCTTCATAAGCACCGCCACACACAGACACACACACACATAAACACATACACACCACATTCAAGCTCATACATACAAAGACACATGCATTCACCTTCATTCACCTTCAGCCACAGGGCAATGTTGCTGATTGTCAGTCTAAGGCCTTATTTCATTTATTGTGTATCTAAAGCCTTGCCAGGAGCCCAGGCTTCTTCTCTCAAGTCTCTTTTAAAAATTAAATCTGGCTCTTTGGGGCTGCAGCAGGAAGACTGAATTTGAGATACAGTAATTCTAGATATTTATATCCTTTAGTCATTTGCTCAGTTGGTCTTCTGCAGCTGTGGTTTGTTAGGGATTATCCCACCAGAAGGGATGGCAGAAATACACGTATTTAATAGGAATTTTTTTCCTCCATTTCTTTCTCTGGCTCTAAATAGCCACTTGGAAGGAGGGAGGCTGAACCATAGGAGAGGATCTGAGGGGCCAGGAGCTGGGAGTTGCCCAGGAGCTGGGAGCTTCAGGCCTGCCTGGAGGGAGGAGCAGGATGGGAGCCTGGAAAAACCGGAGCTGGATCCTGGTCCCCAAACTTCAGGAGAGGAGAGGAGAGGGCCTCTGCAGATACCCCTTTATAGGAGAATTTAAAGCCCATTTCTGCTTTCTGTAGCCCCTAGTTTGAAAGCCAGGTGTTCTATGGTCTGGACAACCCATTGTCCTTTCTTCATTGCTTCTAAGTACATTCTCTTTACCCCCAGAGAAAGGCTCAGGACCTTGGAGGACCCCTAAAACTCCCGCACGAAGCTGTGGAGCCTCCTTCTTAAAGGCAGGAGGGCAGGTGTTTACCTGGGAATGGCTGACACACCTGCTGGTCCCGGTGGCCCATAAACAGTGCTTGGCCTCCATCCCAAGTCCCTTCTGCACACACAAACACTCAGGGCTACATTTCCATCCACTTCTAGCTCCAGTTAATAGTGTCCCAGGCCATAGACAGAGAAATCAAACTTATGGTTACCAAAGGGGAAAGTGAGGGAGGGGATAAATAAGGAAGTTGGGATTCAGAGATACAAACTACTAAGCATAAAACAGAAAATCAACAAGGATCTACTGTATAGCACAGGGAACTATATTCAAAATCTTGCAATAACCTATAATGGAAAAGAACCCAAAACAGAATATATATATATATATACATATATATATATATATACATATATTCTTCTCTCTATATAGACTTCTCTGGTGGCTCAGATAGTAAAGAATCTGCCCGCAATGTGGAAGACCTGGAATTGATCCCTGGGTTGGAAAAATCCCCTGGAGAAGGGAATGGCAACCCACTCCAGTATTCTTTTCTGGAGAATTCCGTGGATAGAGGAGCTTGGTGAGCTAGAGTCCATGGGGTCACAAAGTCAGACATCATTGAGTAACACACACATAGACACACAGACACAGACACAGACACACACACACACACATATAACTGAATCACTTCTCTTACACCAGAAACTAACACAACATTGTAAATTAACTATACTTCAATTTTTTTAAAAAAAGGGAAAAAAACCAAGATCCCAGGAACCTTTGCAGGGGGAATGGTGTTTGTATGCGGGTTTCTTGAGTCTCTTCAGCAATAATCCCTCAGCCCAGGCAGAGGTTTATTCTTTACCAGAGAAAAGAGACAGAGAAAAAAGACAAGACTTCCCTTTTCTTTAAAAACTGTGCTCTTCGGTTGAGAGCCACTCACTCCAGCTCTCTGTAATGTGACGAAATCTCCCCAAGTGAACCCATCGCATTCTGGGAGCTCACCATAAAAATTACAGCTGCCTTAGAGGCCACCTGACCCTGATGCATCAAGCCCTGGAGTGAGGCCAAACCACCACTTAAAATGACAATCCTGGACAAAGTGGCACAATGACATGTTAAAAATATATAGATGGATATAGACGTAATATGAAAATATACATTTTTCCTGCTCTCACTGTCAGAAGCAGGCATGTTAAAGGTATTAACAATTAGTGTTCCTCTCTGGAGGGATCCTCGAGTTATGTGCTTTGGAACCCAGACAGGAAGCAAGAATCAGGCAGCAAAGCAAAATTAATCCAGACAAAATGAAATGATGCAGCTGAGATATCTGGGATGGAAGGGCCCAGAGGGCAGGAGGCAGTTGCCTCTCTCCTGCCCTTGTTCCACCCCCCCCCCCCCCATAGCCCTCTGTTGGGAGGAAGGGTTTACCTGAAGGGGATAAGTGCTGCAGGAACCAAGACTACCAAAAGTAGAGTTTTTCATTTCTGAGGGGCAAGATAAACCAGGGAGGAGATCTCTATGCAATGTTCCTCCAAACTTCTATCCCTGTCTTTCTAGGGCACCTAGAACTGGGTGGAAAGCTTGGCATGCGCACCCAGGAGGCACGGATGTGGTCCCCCACCACCCCGCCCCTCAGGTCTGGCTCCAGACACGCAGAGCTGGAGGTGACTCAGGCTGAGATCTGAGGTCATCTGTCCCCAGCAGATGCCTCCTGTGCCAGGGGGACGGAAAGTTCCCAGACTAGCTTGTTTCCTCAGGGGTGGGAGAGACAGAAGCAGCTCTGCCTTTGTTTCCAGATTTTAATTTCTGAGAATCTGCCCCAAGGGAATGTCTTTTTTCCAAAATAACTCCTTAGTTCAGACAGGAGAGAAAATCTTTCTGCTCTTTCCTGTTTAAGGACAGAAGATAACTTTTCTACTCTTAAGATACAACACCTTTCTATTTCAGACACCTTGCTCTGGCTCTTTGTAGTGGGATGTAAAATTCCTAGTACTGACAGACTCAGATCAAATTTCCGGAGTGGAAGAGTAATTTGGTAACGTGCTCGCCTGTTTTCCAGCCCCCTCTGGGCTTTCTGGCAGCCACACTGCAGGTCTCTCTCTCTCAGCTCTAGTGGGTACTGCTCTCTCCCTTTAAATTTTCATTTTTATTTTGCTTTTGGAGTTCTAATGTCTGCCTTTTTTAACCTAAAATTTTTTATTTTATTTTATAACCTACACTTGCCTACACTTGGGCAAACTCTGGGAGATGGTGAGGGAAGCCTGGTGTGCTGCAGTTCATAGGGTAGCAAAGAGTCAGACATGACTTGGGGACTGAACGACAACAATCTGACCTCAGCAAAGTGTACACTAGTCTTACCAGTACAGCTCAGTAAACACTCTCCTCAGAATACACCATGAAATCAGCCACCCATCGCCCTTCCTCACCCCTTCCACAGCACCCCTCTCTCTGCCTGGACATAACCCCAACTTCACACCTATCACTATAGATGAGATTTGCCTTTTCTAGACTTTCATGTGAATGAAATCATCCCGTATATATACCCTTTCATGCCTGGTTTGTTTTTTTCTTTTCATTCAGCATTATGTTTTGAAGATTCATCCGAGTTGTTGCATGTATCAAGAGGTTTCTTATTTTTAATGCTGTGTAGCTTATTGTAGGAATACACAGAAATCCTCTGTTTCTCTGTTGTTTCTAGTGTGGGCTAACATGACTGAAGCTGCTCTGAGCATAGTTTTACATGTTGGGGTTTTTCTCTTGATGTTTGGTGAACAAATGCTCTCATTTTTTTTTTTTTTGAGGGGGTACACCCAGAGTGGAACTGCTGAGTCATAGAACGTGTGCATGTTTAGCTTTCATAGATACTTCCAAACCCCACATTCTAAAGTGTTGAACAACGTGCTCTAACAACTGGCACTCACGTCTGCAGTGTGTGAGGGTTCCAGTGGCTCCATATTTTCTCCAACACTTGGTTTTCTCTCTCTCTCTCTCTACTTGAGTTGTTTACACATGACGTTGCTGCATGTCTGCTTATCTGGGTTCTCTTGCCCTTAACTACACCCTTAATTCCTCAAAACAGACTATGTAAGGATTAAGGGATTAAGCTCCCCTGGGTTGTATTGATGTTAAAACTGAAAGTTTTGTGTCCCAGAACCCCTCTTAGTCCTAGGCAAACTGGGATGGCCAGTTACCCTAAATGTAGTATAATGGAAAGGAAAGAGGCTTTGGCAAGGAACCAACCTGGTTTGAATCCTAGTTCACCTACTAGCTGTGTAAAAATCAGTCAAGGGAAAGAGTGCCAGACAGATGGACAGATATGTGATGGAACAAATACAGTAAAATGTTACTGGTACAACCTAGATGATGGGTATACATATGTGTTAACTGCAAAATTCTTTCAACTTTACTGCATGTTTGAAAATAGTAAAACGTCGGGGGAAAGACAAAATAGGAATAACGCTGCTTGGCTCTAGGGGTACCAGGTCTCAGACCTCAGAGGAAGCTATTTTTTCATGTCATGGAATCACCAAAGAGAACACATGGCCTCATCCTTTTGGTCTTCACATTTCAGTTGCCCCACCCAGTTCTTCTATTTCCTAAAAACCTTTCAGAAGGAGGGAGTCAGGAGAAAATAGCAAATCAGAGCAAATGAACAGAGCTTGTCTTTAAATTCCAGCAGTCCCATTGCTTTGCTCAAAGTCATCTTATAAACACAGCCAGAAGCTTGCTGTCACATTCTCCTTTTCCCTGCTGACCTCCTGCTGGCCTCACACAGACTAAGCTGGACCATTACCCATGACCTGATGCCTTCTTGAGCCATATTCGCCAGCCTCTGCTTCTAACTTTGCTGTCATCGCTGGCAAAGCTGACTTACTTTTATCCTCTTTCAAAGCCATCCCCTGTTCCCATGGCAACTTACTGGGGGTCTTCTGTCACCATGGGAACATGGCTGCTGGGTTTAAATACACCTTATCACCACAGCATTAAAAAATATGGGGAGAGAGGGAGTCTGGTTGTCAGGGAAACAGAATTCAGGTCTTCTCCATGAGAGATGTGCTGGGGAAAAGGATGTGCTGTTGGGAGTTTAGAATCAATGCCACACCCAATCTGAGTCCTGCTGGGATGGCCACACACTCACTGTGCAGATACTATGGTGTGTGTGTGTGTGTGAAATTGTCTTTCCATCTTGAATATCTGAAGAACCTCACTGGAAGGCACCTTGGGGATTTCCAGGGTCTCAGAGGAAACTCTCATATCCCAGCTGGAAGGTACAGGGATAACATGGTCTCCCTCTCTCTCTTATTCTCTAACACACACAGACATCACTGCAGGGCACCTTCCTTGTCAAGAGGATGGCAATTCCATCATCCCAGGAAAACCAAGCCAAAAGAGAGATCTGAGCACAAAACAAAAGGCATAAACAGGGTTTGAGTGTGTGTGTTAGTCACTCAGTTGTGTCCGACTCTCTGTGACCCCATGGACACAGTAGCTGCGGTAGCCTGCCTGGCTCTTCTGTCCTTGGAATTCTCCAGGCAAGAATACTGGAGTGGGTTGCCATTTCCTTCTCCGGGGATCTTCCCAATCCAGGAACCAAACCTGGGTCTCCCACGTTGTAGGCAGATTCTTTATCGACTGAGCCACGAGTGAAGCCTGATAGGGTTTAAATGATGGGAAATAGGAATCCCATCCACGACATGGATAAAGACACTGTACCTGAAAAAGGCCAGTGCTGCTTCTTCTGGTCACTAGTCTGTCTTTGAGGCAAATGGGACACTGAACCAGTCAGCCACCTTGTCAGAGTATTGAGTACTGGGCACCCACCTTCTTAACCATAGTGGAGAGCTGTTGAGCTGAGGAAAACACTTGGCCCATCCCCAGCAGAAGAAAACAAAGACATGGAAGACACATGGCCGGCTCCAGGATCACAGGCTTCCAAGGACCAGAAGGTGTGTGTGGAAGCTCAGTATCACTCATACACACTCCAAGAAATGAAACAAATACCACCCAGTTAATCTCTACATCATGACTATCCAAGTGTCCAGGCCCTTATGCACATCTGGGAATTATATCTCTAGTAGGCTTGGCCCTGGGAAGAAATATGGACAGATGTGTCCCAGGCTCAGCTGGTAGCTCTTCTCCCTTTTCAGGGGGTTCCAGGGTCCTCAGAATGTTATAAGGTGACTCACCCATGGCCCAGCTGAGCCCCCTTCTCAGACCCATTCCACACACAGTCCTCCTCTCCCTCACCATGTCAACCTTGTCTCTCTCAAGCATGGAGTAGAGGAAAGAATAGGGCTCTGTTCTCGGGAAATGCTGGGGTGGAATCACAGTTTGCCGCTTTCTAGATTTGTGAGCTCAGAGGAATATCTTATTTAAGTTTCCATTACTAAAATAAATTTACAAGATGAGTCTAAGGACTAAATGAGATAATGAACATAAACTTGCTCTGCAAATGATGGACACAATGTCCTGACAAGGATTGATTATTCAGCCTCTGGAAAAGCCCACTTCTGGTCTAACAGGGTACCCTAGACTGTAGGAATAATTTTGATGGGTGCCAGTTCAGGTCAGAGCTGGGGGTGTGGATATTTCCGATTGTGAACTGATTGAGGGCACGAGCCAGCCCCCAGTACCCAGCACTGTGCTAAGTTCAACAATGGCTGCTCATTGACAGGTTGGTGCTATTGATTGGGACCTTTGCTGACCCTGACATTGCTCCACATGGGTGGGTGGCAGTGTGTCCACTGTGCCCTGGGGTAAGACCTCTTCAGCAGTGAGAGTCCAAGTGCCCATGTTCAGACTGGGCAGAGGCAGGCGTGCAGAGCAGCTGCAGGGGGAGGGCCGCAGGGCTGTGAGTTGTGACTTTCTCCCCCAGGACTGACATGATTCATAGCCCCAGCTGCCAGGAGGGGACCTCTCTGTAGCTTTCGACTCCATTATCTTGAGCTCTCTGCCTCCTCTGGCCACTGCCCCATTTTCTCCTCTTAACACTTGTCCACTTGCCAGGCCAGCTTAGTAATAGCTCAAAGAAAGACAGATTATCAGTCCCTCTGCAGAAAGAGCCACTTATTCATGGCCTCACCTAGAGTTTTATGAAAGAAAAAAAATGGCAAGAGTAGTGCTACTTCCTGCTGCCACCTGGGAGGCTTTGCCTGAGAGCAGAATCTAGGTGTTGGGTGAGCTAGAGGAAATGGTAACATGTAGGATGGAAGGGCATCAGAAAGAGGATGCAGGATGCGGGCAACAGGATGCAGGGATGGAACCAGGAAGTCTCTTGGCAACAGTTCCCCAAAGATGCCTCTGGGTACCACCGGGGCATGTGGCAGTGTGTGTGTGTTGGGGTTAAAATACAAGGTACAAAAAAATAAATAAATAAAATAAAATACAAGGTACATGCAAATTGTGCTCTCTGGTGAGTCAACTAAAACATTATTTTTATAGTAAATTGAACATGGATATATTCTGATGCAAAGTACAATTTTTGCATGAATTGTTAAGAAAACAATTGAGACTTTCAATTTTTTCTTGCTGTTCAGTCCTCAGGGAATGTGCTTAGAGCCATGGAGATATGAATTTGCTCTCTTCTGACATTAGGGTATTTCATTCAATCGTGCATCCATCCATTCATCCATTCAACAAATATTTATTGAGTGACAACTATGAGTTAGGCAGCAGGGAGAAAAACACACATAGACCTCGGGTTCATGGAATTTATACTCGAGGGGAAATCTTTGAAAGCATTGATGAGCGCAAATTCTCTTATTTGTGTTTGAAGATCAGGCCATAGGAAATGACGAACTTCCTTTCCGGTCTTCAAATCCACAGGCAGAGATAAGATAAGCAAAAGCTGCTTGTTGGATGAATGAGTGAATGATGAATGGTTTCCAATATTGAATGAGAAGACCAACGAGTTGACTCCGAAAGTGCTGTGTGATTCCTGACTCTGTGCTGTCTCTGCCTTGTGCCCTGTGGACTTGGCAGAGAGGTACTCTTGGCCATGGGGGGGGCAGCGGTTGAGGTTTCTGGAGCTCCTTCCCATCTGCCTCTTTTAGTCTCATGCCTTGAACCCTTGACCCTTGACTGTGTTTCCTCCTGGAACCTGGGCGGTACAGAGTCTCTGAGCCTTTCTCTCACCTTTATCTCTCTTGATCAGTCAGGCAGTGGAATCCTAATGGGCCCAGAGTCTGAAAAAATAAAATACAGTCAGCTGCTGGTTGAGAGACAAAAGGAAAATTAAGCATTTCTCTTCTGGTTCTGTTTAGGCCACTGGCTGCATTTGTTCCTACATGGCAGAAGCCCAGCAAAGGCAGGTGGTTCCTCATCAGAGATGTCTAGAACTTTGGCTCTCAAAGGCAGCACCCAAACTGGTCTAGCCCTGAAACAAGAAGGAGAATGGGGATAGTGCCTCTGCCCTCTTCCCTCCAAGTAGGGTTGAGGATGAGAGCTTAGGGCTCTAGAGTGGCCAGGACCCTGTGGTGTGACCGTTCCCACTGGCTCCTTTGGAGGGGTGTGTGTGTGCATGGGCACAGCATTCACAGACAAATGTAGGCACGTTCAAGCACATCACACATTCAACCCTCACAACAACGCACTCAGAGGATGTGGCATGGTTATCTTTCTAGAGTCAATAAGCTGATCTTCCAAAGAAGAAAACAAGTCTCTGGGTTCAGGTCTAGGGTACTACGATGCCTCATCCCTTTAGCTCTCACATAGTGTGGGCTTCAGAGTAATTGAAATCCCCAACTCCTTCCAGGTGGGAGAGGTACCTGGCTCTAAGGAGACCCTTCTGCCAGAACGACTCACTGCCAGGCCCTATGGGAAGCAGCCGCAGGCTCTTAAATGCTCAAGAAACTTCTGATTACAGGCAAAGAGACAAAGCTAGCTCTGGCCTCTTAAAATAAGAGCTACTGTACCTTGGGCAGGGCTCCCTGGGCTGCTGAGCTGCTCCACATGCAGGACTGGGGCGGGTGCCCCCTTCCCAGGCTGCTAGGTGAGCATCTCTGATGCTAAGTGAGAGGTCATCTCCAGGCCTGGCTCTCTTAGTGACTGAGCAGAGAAGTTCCCTCCTCCCAGCATCTCTGGCATGGCAGCCCCACTTAGCACTGGGGAGATCTCATTCTTCACTTTTTGCCTTTCCAGGTCATCTATCACCCAGAAGCAGGGTTATGGAGAGATGTTTAACGTGGAAATGACTCTTATGGGGAGCTGGAAGAATAAAGTTGTCCCTAAGGCGCCATGTCTCATTCTGGCTGCAAGGAAGGGACGAGGAGGGAAGTGTAGGGGGTGGGGGGGAAGGAAGTGCCCAGTGGGGGTGGCGAGGGCCTGCGGAGAGAGGATTTGGCAGTGTCATGGTTACCAGCTGAGGAGCTGGAGCCCAGGAAGGTGTGGGGAGCTTCCCTCTCACCTGGAAGCCCAACACTCCTTAAATGTGTCTGGTGAAATCCCTGCCACTCAGCGATACGGGTTTGTCAGAAGCCCTGGTCCCACCCGGGTGTCAGCTCCTTGGAGAACAGGGGTGGGGGGACCTCTGCACCAGAAGCCTGGGTTCCTGCTCGGCTCTCTGCAGCTGAGGCTGGGCAGAAACTGGGTGACATCCGCACTGGGCCCTGGACTAGCTTTGAGGCCAGAGGGGAATGTGGCCATCAGGACAAAAGGTTTTTTGGCTATGAAAGGGAAAATCGCTCAGTCGTGTCTGACTCTTTGTGACCCCATGGACTATACAGTGCATGGAATTCTCCAGACCAGAATACTGGAGTGGGTAGCCATTCCCTTCTCCAGGGGATCTTCCCAACCCAGGGATTGAACCCAGGTGTCCCTCATTGCAGCCGGATTCTTTACCAGCTGAGCCACAAGAGAAGCCCAAGAATACTGGAGTGGGTAGCCTATCCTTCTCCAGCAGATCTTCCTGACCCAGGAATCAAACCGGGGTCTTTTTCTATGAGGAAGAGGGAATTGAAAAGGACAATGTGTCCTCCTTGGGTTTGTAGGACCCAACGCTTGCCTCAGTTTTCCTCAAATCTGTTGCCACCTCCTTCTATTGAGGAGGATCCTCTTCTGTCTGTTGCCTTACAACGGGAGGAATCACTCAGTCCTTGCTGACTAAGAACCTACTTCCTTTTTCCTTCATTTGCAATGATACAGATGCAGGACCAGGACTCGGATGAGGTGAGAGATGGCACTTGCTTCTGGCATGAAATATAAGGTGCCCCAAAAAACTCAGTCATCAGGGTAAATGCTATTTTGATATAGTATTTAAAAAATTAAAATGAATGCAAAAAATCCTTTATGAATAAAATATCCAAAATTTAAATAAAGTTAAGATCAGTACTGATTCTGCTTTCACCTCAGGCTTCAATACGGCTCACAGAGTGCAGGATACAGAACCACTCGTTGTGCTGGGCCCTGGGGGTCGGGGTGTCCAGTGGAAACCAGGACAAACCTGCTCTATCCCTCCCCACTAGTAAAGCTTCCAGTCTCAGTGAAACAGAAATGAAAGAGCAAACCATCAAAGACTGACAGTTGTGATCCATGCGATAAGCCAGGATTGAGGGTGGAGATGGGGTAGATAGGACAAAGGAGCTTGTCTGGGGATATGGTGCTTCCACTACAAATGTGAAGGATGGAAAAGAACCAGTTGCTATGAGTTAAACTGCCTCCCTTCAAAATCAGTGTCTTGAAGCCCTCACCTCTAGCACCTCAGCATGTGACCTTACTTGGAAACTGGGTGGTTGTAGATGTAATTAATAAAGATGAAGGTATTATGTTGGAGTGGAGCGGGCCTTTTACACAATATGACTGGTGTCTTTACAAAAGGGGGACATTTGAACCGAGACTCACACACAGGTAGAATGCCACATGGTGAGGAAGACAGAGACCAGGGTGATGATTCTAGAAGTTAAGAAACAGCAGAGATGGCCAGCAAATCACCAACAGCTAGAGGAGAGGCCTGGAACAAAACCCTCAGAAGGAACTAGTGCAGCTGACGCCTTGATCTTGGACTTCTAGCCTCCAGTGTGAGACAGTCCTTCCCTGTTGCTGAAGTCACCCAGTCAGTGGCACTTTGTTATGGCAGCCCTAGCAGACCAGTACCCTCATCATGCAAACAGGTAAAGTGAATAATGTGAAAGGCCATTGAGAGGAGCGAAGGCTCAGCCTGTTTGGGAAGCCGTAAGAAAGCAAGTGTGTCCAAAGCACAGAGTGAGGTCACGAGGTGGGCAGGAGCCAGGCCGTGAAGGATTTTCTGGAGTAAGCCAGCCTTTTCCGTGACACCTTGACTCCACAGCAGTCCCACTGACCCCAGATGTTTCCCAACTCCACTGAGCTGAAAGTCTGCTCTAGTTGGGAGTGAGGATAGGGGTCCAGTGGGGACAAAAAGACAGGAAAGAGCGTGAGGATTTAATTGTTGCTGTTTTTGTTTAGTCGCTAAGTCGTGTCTGATTCTTTGCGACACCATGGACTGTAGCCCACCAGGCTCCTCTATCCATGGGATTTTCCAGGCAAGAATACTGGAGTGGGTTACCATTTCCTACTCCAGGGGGATCTTCCCAACCCACGGATCAAAACCTGCATCTCCTGCATTGGCAGGCAAATTGTTTACCACTGAGGCACTGCAGAAGCCCATAGGCTCTACCTAAGTCCCCAGTGGATGGTTCTGGATGTCCTGAGGGTTCCACTTGACAAGACCAGCCTTTGACAGTTTAAGAAAATCACTTCATAACTACTCCTAATCATCAAGACATTTGCCACCAATGTCATTCAAGTGAAGACTTCAGATGAGGATCTGAAAGTGGGGAACCAGGAAGCAGGGAAAGACTGACTTTATGAGTCCCTGATGGAGGGTCACAGTGAGCCAAAGAAGTATCGAGAATCTGATAAACTGGACCTTCTTTTTCCTCTTCCTCTCATTCACAGAAAGTCAAGTGGAACCAGAAAGGGGAGCTGGCAGGACACTTTGTCCTGCTGGCATCACCACCAGGGAGCCCTCCAGCCTGCTGATGGCCTGCACTCCAGCCGGCTCCCACTGGGATTCCCTCCCCAACAGCAGTTCCCAGGGCTTGTCCCGGGGCCCTGGATGGAAGGTACTCCCAATGTGTAGAGGAGGCAGGTGTATTCTTTAGGTGAAAGGACAGCAGAATTTTCAAGCCTGGTGGTCAATAGTGTATTCCTCTGGACAAAGGAATCCTAGAGGCAGCATAACCTTAATGCTAGAGCCGCGACTGCCAACTTCCTCACCGGCAGGGAGCTGACACTAATCAAGACAGGATTCTGTATCTGATTCAGGCTTTCTTACTTCACTTTTACCTGCATCACCTCCTGCACAAGTTCTTTCTCACTGTGGATAAAGCTGTAGGACCCTGGAGAAGACATCTGAGGGTGATTACTCATGCCTGAGCTCATCCCTTCTTATCCTGCTGGGAGATGGGCAGTGATTGGTTAGAAGTCAGAGGTCAGAGGTCAGCCCCGGGAGTCCCTTGGACTGATCAGAACCCTGCGAAGGAGCCTCCCCTTCAGTCCCCAAAGTGGGGTGCATGAAGCAGCATCACAGCAGGATTTGGACCTGAACTTACTCCCCAGGTTCAGGAGTTTTGACAAGACACTGCACAGATTTGGAGCAGGTAGGCTCTTCTGTCTCTACAATCAAACAGATTTTTGGCAGCTATTCCTGTAATAGACTAATGCCCAGGACCCTAGAACCATGGTGGTTTTGATCTCCCTGGTCTCAGCGTGGACTGCAGATCCCTAGCCTGGAAGCCCTGCCATGTCTCTCTCTGAACATGGGGGGTCCAGGGAGGCTGCACCCCTGAAGAGCCCCTGGAGTTGCGGGAGATATGTGTGTGCAGTGGGTTGTGGAGAGCACCAGCCTGTTCTGATCTCTACACAGGGGAGTTGAGGAGAGCCGCTTTAAAAATCTCCAGTGAAATTATCTTGTCTATTGACTAAACAGGTGAGAGAGGAAAGGAACTGTAGATTTTCTTTAAGAAATGATTATCTCCTTTCTCTTTTATCCCCAGTAAACACTGCCCCAAATTGGAAGTGAAACGTGTAATTTGTTGTCCCGCTTGAAATGTTTCTTATAACTATGACTATGATACTTGGATCAGATTCTATAATACTGAACTCTGCTTGGGCTCTACAAGAGCAGAATTTTGTTAGAATAAAGGCATTGTTATAAATCACATTTCCAGACTCCAGCCTGGAGCTTGCATTTGGCTTTCATCTCTAAAACTGGCTATCGATGTGATCTTAGGTAAGTCATTTGAAATCTTTGATCTGTAGTTTCATCTCAGGATCCATAAATTGGAGACCTTAGGTACAGCTGTCCTAATTCCCCAAAGTTTGTTGGTGACAAGTAAGACTATTTTGTAACAGCCTACTGTAAACTATAGAACCCCATTTAAATGTTAGCTTCCCTCGTGGCTCAGACAGTAAAGAATCTGCCTGCAACGCAGAAGATCCGGGTCTAATCCCTGAATCGGGAAGATCCCTTGGAGAAGGGAAAAGCTACTCACTCCAGCATTCTTGTCTGGGAAATCCCACGGACAGAGGAGCCTGGCAGGCCAAAGTCCATGGGATCGCAGAGTCGGACATGACTGAGTGAATAACACACAAATATTAGCTTATTCTTTATGGAATGTTGATCACAGTTGGAGAAGCTATTTTGGGCTCTCTGCTTATGTGGAGTGGTGGTTTGAAATCCAGTCTACTTTGACCAATTCACCTTCTTTGTTTTCCAGCACTAGCTAGTCCACACTTCTCTGTAACCTGCATTCTTTATGTTCAGCAATGAAGCCTGTTGTGCTGGTCTGCCTTCCTTTTGACTCTTGCATCATTTTGCTTCTACTTTTCCAAAGATGTCATATGGGACTTAAATAATTTGGGTGGTCATCTGATTCAGTGCTGCTGAATGAAGAGAAGGACTCAAGCAATATACTCAGTGTCAAGTTGTTGAGGGAAAGTTAAAGTGTCACTCAGTGGTATCCAACTCTTTGCGACGCCATGGACTATAGTCCGCCAGGTTCCTCTGTCCATGGGATTCTCCAGGCAAGAATACTGGAGTGAGTAGCCATTTCCCTCTCCAGCGGATCTTCCTGACTCAGGGATTGAACTCAGGTCTCTTGCATTGCAGGCAGATTCTTTACTGTCTGATCCACCAGGAGTTCACTTTTATTAGATAGCTTCCCAGTGCTCATGAGTATCCACATGCATTGGAACTTGAGGCTATGGCTGAATTGGAGGCTAAGAGTGTATCTGTCAACTCCTTCCTCTTTCTTTATATCCTGAGGCTTCTCATGGAATGTTATTCAGGGAGTGGCTGCTGGACTGGGCGGAGAAAGCAATGGCACCCCACTCCAGTACTCTTGCCTGGAAAATCCCATGGACGGAGGAGCCTGGTAGGCTGCAGTCCTTGGGGTCGCTGAGTCAGGCACGACTGAGCGACTTCACTTTCACTTTTCACTTTCATACATTGGAGAAGGAAATGGCAACCCACTCCCATATTCTTGCCTGGAGAATCCCAGGGACAGAGGAGCCTAGTGGGCTGCCGTCTATGGAGTCGCACAGAGTCGGACACGTCTGAAGCGACTTACCAGCAGCAGCAGCTAGACTGGGCGGGACCTACAAAATGCTTTAATGAGAGAAAAAGATTAATGTATAACTCTAAGTAAAAGATACTTTTAACCTAGGTTGATGACACCCAGAGCCTGCTCCTGTGATGCTTGCATGACAGCCACTGCCACGAATCTGTAAGTTAAACTGTTCACCCCATGAGCCTCCAGTGGGAGTGAACTTGTGAAGGCATTCTGGAGTAATCAGGCATGACTTCATCAAATTAAGAATATACACACCCTCTGACCTAGTAATTCCAGCACTGGGGATAGATTGTAAAGGGGCCCTATATATCCACAACAGTGTTATTTGTGGTGATGGTCGGGAGGTAAGTGTATCCTGAGCAACCATTCTTGGAAAACGGGAAGGCAAAATGAGGTGAACACAGCATGGGAGCCCTGCAACCATTAGCAGCCATTGATTAGATGTAAACATAACAACACAGATGAATCTTAAAAGCAGAGCTCGTGAAAAAAAAAAAAAGGAAGACAGAATGGGATCTATCACAAACATTTACACAATTAAAAATGCTTGCATAGAAAACAATACCATTTGCATTAATACATGCAAATAAACAGACACACATTGCGGCATTAGTGTGGTTGACTATGAGGGTGATAGTGGGGAGGTGAATATGTGAATAAAAGAGAACAAATAATACATAAAATAAGAGGAAGGTCTTGAATGGAAAAATGTAAGAATGATTTCCTCAATCCTTTGCACTTGAGGTCCAAAATGAATAAGTTAATAAAAATATGAAACCTCCTAACTTCTGAGTTAATCTCAGCTCCATCGCCTATAATCCTTCAATGACCCAATGAAACCTAGACTAAAAAGAGAGGGTGTTTTATTAAATTCAGTTTTAAAATGTACAACCTGTTCTGCATTGATCTCTCAGTTGGGACTTACATAAAACCCTGTTGGTTCTCACGGCTGTTAAACAGTTTTTCTCTTGGATACTCTAACTTGTGTACCACTTGGCATCCTTTTTAAAAAAAAAATTAGTTTATTTACTTTAATTGGATGCTAATTACTTTACAATATTGTAGTGGTTTTTGCCATACATTGACATGAATCAGCCACGGGTGTACATGTGTCCCCCATCCTGAACCCCCCCTCCCACCTCCCTCCCCATCCCATCCCTCTGGGTTGTCCCAGTGCATTGGCTTTGAGTGCCCTGTTTCATGCATCAAACCTGGACTAGTGATCTATTTCACATATGGTAATATACATGTTTCAATGTTATTCTCTCAAATCATTCCACCCTCGTCTTCTCCCATAGAGTCTAAAAGTCTGTTCTTTACATCTGTGTCTCTTTTGTTGTCTTGCATATAGGGTCATTGTTACCATATTTCTAGATTCCATATATAGGCGTTAATATACTATAATGGTGTTTTTCTTCCTGACTTACTTCACTCTGTATAATAGGTTCCAGTTTCATCCACCTCATTAGAACTGATGCAAAAGTGTTCTTTTTAAAAGCTGAGTAATATTCCATTGTGTATATGTACCATAGCTTTCTTATCCATTTGTCTTGGCATCCTTTTCAAAACTACACTCTCTGTAAGCCTCTTAACCTCAGTTCTATCTTCTTCCCTCCTCTTATCACATGAGCTTACCAACACCTTCCTGGAGATCAACATCATATGTCCCATTTAATTTTTAATTGCAAACAACCGAAACTAGATTGTTGTCTTTAGCAAAACAAGTGCTTTATAAGGATGTAGAAGACAGCAAGAATACACAGAAGAACTATACAAAAAAGATCTTCATGATGCAGAAAACCATGATGATGTGATCACTCACCTAGAGTCAGACATCCTGGAATGCTAAGTCAAGCAGGCCTTAGGAAGCATCACTATGAACAAAGCTAGTGGAGGTGATGCAATTACAGCTGAGATATTTCAAATGCTAAAAATGATGCTGTGAAAGTGCTGCACTCAATATGCCAGCAATTTTGGAAAACTCAGTAGTCGCCACAGGACTGGAAAAGGTCAGTTTTCATTCCAATCCCAAAGAAAGGCAATGCCAAAGAATGTTCAAACTATTGCACAATTGCACTCATCTCACACACTAACAAAGTAATGCTCAAAATTCTTCAAGAGAAGCTTTGACAGTATGTGAACCGAGAACTTCCAGATGTCCAAGTTAGACCTAGAAAAGGTAGCAGAACCAGAGATCAAATTGCCAGCATCCACTGAATCATAGAAAAAGCAAGAGAATTCCAGAAAAATATCTACTTCTGCTTTATTGATTACACTAAAACCTTTGATTGTGTAGATCACATTAAACTGTGGAAAATTCTATAAGAGATGGGAATATAAAATGTGTCTATAAGACTACCTTACCTGCCTCCTGAGAAATCTGTATGCAGGACAAGAAGCAACTGGTAGAACTGGACATGGAACAACAGACTGGTTCTAAATTGGGAAAGGAGTACATCAAGGCTGTATATTGTCACCTGACTATTTAACTTATATGCAGAGTACATCATGTGAAATGCCAGGCTGGATGAAACACAAGCTGGAATCAAGATTGCTGGGAGAAATATCAATAACCTCAGATACACAGATGAACCACCCTTATGGCAGAAAGCAAAGAAGAACTAAAGAGTCTCTGGATGAAAGTGAAAGAGGAGAGTGAAAAAGTTGGCTTAAAACTCAACATTCAGAAAACGAAGATCATGGTATCCGGTCTCATCACTTCACGGCAAATAGATGTGAAAACAATGGATATGGTGACAGACTTTATTTTCTTGGGCTCCAAAATAACTGCAGATGTTGACTGCAGCCGTGAAATTAAAAGACACTTGCTCCTTGGAAGGAAAGCTATGACCAACCTAGACAGCATATTAAAAAGCAGAGACATTACTTTGCCAACAAAGGTCCGTCTAGTCACAGCTATGGTTTTTCCAGTAGTTATGTATGGATGTGAGAGTTTCTATAAAGAAACTTTCTATAAAGAAAGTTGAGCACCAAAGAATTGATGCTTTTGAGCTGTGGTGTTGGAGAAGACTCTTGAGAGTCCCTTGGACTGCAAGGAGATCCAACCAGTCAAACCTAAAGGAGATCAGTCCTGAATATTCACTGGAAGGACTGATGCTGATGCTCCAATACTTTGGCCACCTGATGTGAAGAACTGACTCTTTGGAAAAGACCCTGAAGTTGGGAAAGATTGAAGGCAGGAGGAGAAGGGGATGATAGAGGATGAGATGGTTGGATGGCATCACCGATTCAATGGACATGAGTTTGAGCAAATTGCGGGATTTGGTGATGGACAGGGAAGCCTGGTGTGCTGCAGTCCATGGGGTCGCAAAGAGTCAGACACGACTGAGTGACTGAACTGACTGAGAGGCCAGCAGAATTCACAGGAGGCTGGAGGAGCAAGCTTGGGAAATCAGCGTGACTTCCAGGGGGTCTGGAGGCTGGGTGCAGGAGGAGTATAGCCAGATGTCCCCGTGGCCGCTGCCCCTGATCCCACTGCCATACTGCCGGGCACTGTGCTGGACAGCTGGCCGAGCATGAATGACTGTGGTGGCCACCTCCAGTGTGAAGATCTTCACCTGCTGGTTGTTCTGGCTGCACTGATAGGGTTTTCCTATATAGCCAGTGGGATGTGGTGGAAATGGCAGTGTGTGACTTCTGAGGATAGCTTATAAAGGACACCGTAGCTGTTGCCTTTCTCTCTCTTAAGAAAACCAGAGAGAATTTTCTCTTGTTCTGTGGAAAACCAACTACCCTACCATAAGATCTTATCTTACCATAAGATCACTCAAGACGCCCTACAGAGAAGTCCTAGTGGAGAGTAACTGAGGTCTCCTGCCAACAGCCAGTGAAGAACCGTGACCTCCTGCTAATGTGAGGTCATGTGAGTCAGCCATCCTGGAGGTGGATCCTCAGCCTGGTCAAGCCTTCAGGTGACTGCAGGCCCAGCCAAAACCTTGATGGAAATCTCAGGAGAAATCCTGAACCAGAACCAAGAAGCTAAGCCACTTCTGAATTCTTGACCAACAGAAACAGAGAGGTTAAATATTTGTTGTTTTCAACCAGTAGGTTTTGGGGTAATTTGTTACGCAGCAGTAGGTATTTTAATACACCTCCCCTTCACCTTTCCCAAATCTTTCCCACACTGAAAGATTGAGGGAGCTTCTGATTGAATGTGAGTCACAGACATACCCTGGCTTCTGGGGGCTGGTACAATAGACTGAGATGAAGGCAGGCTTTTCCCGCTTTGCCTCTTCTTTGGGGAGGGTCACTGCCTCAGCCACCTCAGCACATGAAGGAAAGTGCCCTCCCTAGAAACGGTGCTGGAGTCTGGACAGTCACGATGAAGCAAGATCCACTGCCCCCTTGTATCTGAGCTCCTCTGATCTAATCACAGTCTATCTGGATCATCCTTTTCTTCCCTTCTTTCTTTTCCCTGGGTGAGCTGTGCCCTTCTTTCCTTCCAAAGCTTCCCTTGAATTCTCCTTGAGCCCTTGGTCCCATTCCCCTGACAAGCCTCAGATCTTCCACTCAGTAAATCACCTCCTTTCTGGTTCACATATTAAAATGTTCCCTCTGTGTGCACACATGTTCGTTTTCGTGTTCCTTCTGTGTATGAACATCCTGTTCTGGATTATCACCCCTTGTTTCTCCTCCCCCGGCAGGAATAATCTCAGTTTGGCTCAGCGATTTTTTTTTAACACACATTTTTATGGTGTTCTGTAGTGACCCCTGGCAACACAGCCTGGATAGGAAGGCGTGGGTGGGATGGGTCATGTCTGCATGACCACAAAGCCACCGTGCACAGGCTCCAGGGAGGTGGCAGCAGTAGTCATGGTCCACCGACTGCTTCCTCTCACAGGTGCCCTGCTCACCCCCATCACTCAGAGCAACTCTGTAGAGGGAGGTTTTTGAAGCATGAATGATGCTTCTACCATTCCTCCTCGTCTCACAAGCTAGGAAATCACTAGATTGCAAACTTCTTGAGAGAGGAAATGCATCTTGTCTTTCTGTCCCAGTGCCTACTATCATGCACCAAACAGAAAACATGCTCAACATACATGTTGAGGGAATAGTTGAGTGCATGGAATTTATGTAAGGAGGACTTACGTTGACCCTCATGCATGCATGATTGAGATGGTTTTCCCCAAACAGGCCCCTGGGAGTGGTTGAAAATCAAACCCAGCACTGGGAAGAGAAATGCTGTGACATCGGAGGATGCCTGGAGGAAGAGTAAGGCAGGGCGGGCTCAGCACCGGAAATCCCACTGAGAGCAGGGGCTTCTGATCTGACCTCTTACAACAGCCAGAGAATTGACACAGAACCCTTCACTGGAGCTCACTGCAGGGCTGACGCATGGTAGACCAAGAAAGGAGGAGCAGAATAAAGACAGCAAGGTTATCTGCACCCCCACCCCCCCCCGATACAGCTAATGCACTTTCAACATCTGGTTCACTACAGGATGCATCAGAGACCAACTCTGCCCAGAGCACAGGTTCAGGCTTAGTCCTCCTGACCCTGAAGATTAGAGCTTGTGGGTCTGAGGCTGAGACTGAAGTTTCTTCCCAAGCTCCACCCCCTGAGCACTGATTCCCATCTGAACCCCGCCTCTTCTGTGTAGTTTACCTTGGGATCATCCTGTTCAGGGGAGACCTTCCACCCAGTGGTGAGAGGTCTTCCAGGTGCCAGCACAAGAAGGCATCGCAGTAATTGTGACCTTCCCAAGAGTGAGCAGTGTTTTGGAGCCAGGGGTCTTTACATAATGATGGAGAGTGGCAGGGCTGAAAGGGACTGGAAACCTAGAGATGGGAGGTGAAACTGGACATGGTCTGAACTTTCTTCTTTCTCTGCCTTTATTTATTTTTTATATATTAAGTTTAAAATTAAAAATTAAAAAAAATTTTTTAACTTACTAAAAAAATTTTTTTCTATTCTTTTTTTCCCTCTTGTCTGTTTTTTTTTTTGGGGGGGGGCGGAGGCAGGGTAACACATGTCACAGGGACTAAAACTATCAGGGTGGGGACTCCACAAGTTTACCAGACTGAGGTCAGGGTGGTATGTAGTGTTTGCAGAGGGTGCCTGTTCATAACAGTAAAATCTGTGATGACACCATCGCTCTCCCTTCATTCCATTCTTCACTTCTGCTTCCTTCCTACCCACTCTTTAACCTCCTACTTTAGCACTTCTTTTCCCACCACCCTATGAGGAATGTCATCAGAACTCCACCCACATGCTGAACGCCTTTCCTGAATTCACCACTCCTCTCTCTGCAGCGTGGACGTGATGGATCCTGCTCTTCCTGGGCTTCTGTGACAGGGTCATCCCCCACTTCCCCCAGCATTTCTGAGCCCCCTTCAGGGCTCCTTTCAGCTGCTCCTTTTGGCTTTCTACCCTTTAAGTGCAGACATCCCTTGGAACTTGTTTTTTGGCCACCTCATCCTCTCTTACTCATTCTCACTAAAGTCCATCCATACCAGCTATTTTACTTATCATTCTCTGTAGCTGATTCCTGAATCCCTCTAGTCTAGAACTCCCTTCCAAGTAATAGACACACATTTCAAGTTATCCAGTAGGCATCACAATGTGGATCTGGGTTGCTGAGACACCAAGTCATTCAGTGTGGTTGGAACACGGAGGCGGAAGAGGAGGAGGAAAAGCAAAGGAATAAGAAGTAGCCAGTGAGGGGCTATGAAGAGCCATGCAGGTGAGGTGTTATCCGTCAGAGTTCAGGTACCAATAAGAGAATCCACTCTGTCCAGTAGAAGCAGGAAGGGTTTTCCTACAGGGCTTTGAGTGCTGCAAAATTATTGGAAGGAGTAACAATCAAGTTTTAGAAACACTCAGCTGCTGGCATGATCAGGACAGCTGTCTCCCCAATGCAGACAACTGTTAAATCAGGAAGAGTCTCTCAAAGTCAGAAGCTAATGACAGAGAAGCCTTACCTCTGACAAGCACCCAATCAATGGATGCTCTCCACCCTGCCTCTTTTCCTGGTTGACTCTGTTCTGAAACAAAGGGTCACTTCAGCTTTTCTGATTTGTGGAATCTAAGCATATCCAGAGCTCCATTTCCCAGAGATCCTGGGAAATTTATGATTTTGTTTCCAACCTCGTTGGGATACACGCTGAGCAAACCCGTCCACCATGTTGTGTGCACTAGGCAGGGATCTTTCTATTGCAAATGGCAGGAATCCAACTTCATCTGACTTTGCTTAAGAAAGAAATATCATTGACCTGTAGTGAGTGCTAGTGAAGGGCAGGGGTCAGTCTGACTTCAGAGACAAGTGACTGCTCAAACTTCCTCTGCTTTTCTTAATGTTGGGTCCATCCTCCCCATTGAAGACAAACTTTTTTCATCAACATGGAGATATGGCAATAACACTCCCAGACACCCACCTTTTGTCTCGTCCCCACTTCAGGGAAAGAAGCGGGCTTTTCTTGGTTTTAATTTAAAAAATACCCAGGAAAGACTCTAATTTGTCCAGCTTGAGTCACATGCCCACTCCACGTGTACTGGAAGCAGGATTCTGTGATTGGCAGTCTGTTTAAAAAACTCATTTTGGAGATGGGTGAGAAGCAGGTACTCAAAGGAGGGGCTGATAGCATGGTCATAGCCACTGTGGGGATGATCAAGGGATAGGAGACTGCCACAGCTGTGTCCACTACACTGCCGTACGCTTCTTTTTAAGTCTTGACTATGATAGACTTTTGCAAAACTAATGCAAAATCTTAAGCAGCAAAGTGGCATAATGAAATAATATTCTTCTTCATCCAATTGCTAAAAGGACTAAATGAGATAATGAATGTAAATTGTCTGGTATGCTATACAGTACAGCAGAGGTGTTTGTCTTGTTTTGAATTCTCCCAGAAGCTGACTTTGAAATAAGGAAGTAAAAGGGAACTGAAAGTGTTAGTCACTCAGTCTTTGTGATCCCATGGACTGTAGCCCACCAGGCTCCTCTGTCCGTGGAATTCTCCAGGCAAGAATACTGGAGTGGTTTGCCATTCCCTTCTCCAGAGGGTCTTCCCAGCCAGGGATTGAACCCAGGTCTCCTGCACTGCAGGCAAATTCTTTGCCATCTGAGCCACCAGGGAAGTGCTTGTGACAAGGATTCAAGTAAGGCTGATGTATAAAGTATATGATAAAGGCTGAAGAGTTATTAAGCTACCACCACGGTGGTTGGCTGGAGTCTAGGCCCATGAGGAAACTCCTGGAAGGAGTACAAAACACATGTCTTAGAATTATCCCACCTGAGGGGTGAAGGTGTTGAGGTATTTATATCTCAACCTCAGAGAGTCATTGGCTGAGGGCTGCCCTTGGGGGAGGGGCTGGTGCCTTTGTTCAGCACCACGAGCCTGCTACACATGTGGGCAGAGTGGCCTTCTGTTGTTCCAGGCTGAGCACAAAAGGTCCAGGGGCAAAGGCAGAGTCTGCAATATTTAATATGGCTGGCTCCTCCCTGGCCCCCTGGCTTCCTGCCACTAGTTTAAAAGTCCCTAGAGCATAGAGACTATGTCTTATTTATTCTGGAATCCTCTTATTTAACACAAAATAATGGCCAATAAATATTTGTTCTTTGGCTAATTAATGACATGTCAGGCTATTCTTTTCCCCGATGATCTATTGGTATTGCCTCTGCATACCTTAGATGTTCTGGGCCAGAATGAATTTCATATCATTATGTTTTTATCCATTAAATATATAATTGAACATGATCTGATTTTTATACTTTTGTAATACTTCTCAGGCAATTGCATTTTACACATAAATAAATCTCTGTTAGACCACAGGTCCTGTTTCTCAACTTGATCTCTATAGGAAGCTACTTCCAAATTGGGGGAATTTGGAGACTCCTGATGTGTGGATTCTTATTAGCTTCCTTGGCTGAATCAGACTAGCCATCTGCCAGCAATAATAACCTGCCCCCTGCCTGTTCAGCCACATCCAATCCTTGAGCCAGGCTTCACGTTCAACTGAGAACTCCTTTCCCCTGGGGTGAGGGGAGGCATTCCATTTTCCAGCTTAGACCAACTGGTGTCCAAAAGGAATTATCAGAGCTTCAAGCACTAGCTAAGCAACCAGCTCTAACTCCTCTTTTCCACATTACTGTGTATGGGGGCAGTTTCCTCGCAGGACCCCTGTCTGAGAACCTGGCTCTGATCCCTGGACCCTAATTCTAGTCACCTAATTTTGGGGGGACTCTTCTTCCCCTAGTCACTGTGTTCTACATTTTTTTTTTAAAGATTTTTAATTGAAGAGTAGTTGCTTTACAGAATTTTGTGGTTTTCTATCGTATATCAACAAGAATGAACCATAGGTACCCCCAGGTCCCCTGCCTCCCTGACCTCCCTCCCATCTCCCACCCCATCCCACCCTTCAGCCTGTCACAGAGCCCCTGTTTGAGTTCCCTGAGTCATGCAGCAAACTCCTGTTGGCTATCTATTTTACGTATGGTATTGTAAATTTCTATGTTACTCTCTTCATACATCTCCCCTTCTCCCTCCTCTCCTCCCCCCATGTCCATAGGTCTGTTCTCTATGTCTGTTTCTCCATTGCTGCCCTGAAAATAAATTCATCAGTGCCATCTTTTTAGATTCCATATATATGTGTCAGTATATGATATTATATTTCTCTTTCTGACTTACTTCACTCTGTATAATAGGCTCTAGGTTCGTCCACCTCATTAGAACTGATTCAAATGCACTCCTTTTTATGGCTGAGTAGTATTCCATTGTGGAGAAGGAAATGGTAACCCCCTCCAGTACCCTTGCTTGGAAAATCCCATGGACAGAGGAGCCTGGTAGGCTACAGTCCATGGGGTCACAAAGAGTCAGACACAACTGAGCAACTTCACTTAATCTTAACCTTAAAGTATTCCATTGTGTATATGTACCACAACTTCTCTATCCATTCATCTATTGATGGACATCTAGGTTGCTTCCATGTTCTAGCTATTGTAAATAGTGCTGCAATGAACACTGCAGCATGTGTCTTTTTCAATTTTGGTTTCCTCGGGGTATATTCCTAGGAGTGGTGTTGCTGGGTCATATGGTGGTTTTATTCCTAGCTTTTAAAAGAATCTCCATGCTGTCTTCCATCATGGTTATATCAGTTTACATTCCCACCAGCAATGCAAGAGCGTCCCCTTTTCTCCACACCCTCTCCAGCATTTATTGTTTGTAGACTTTTTGATGATGGCCATTCTGACTGGTGTGAGGCGGTATCTCATTGTAGTTTTGATTTGCATTTCTCTGATAAAGAGTGATGTTGAGCATCTTTTCATGTGCTTGTTAGCCATCTCTATGTCTTCTTTGGAGAAACGTCTCTTCATGTCCCTTTCCCACTTTCTGCTTGGGTTGTTTGTTTTTCTGGTATTGAGTTGTATGAGCTGCTTGTATATTTTGGAAATTAATTCTTTGTCAGTTGTTTCCTTTGTTACCATTTTCTCCCATTTTGCGGAGAAGGCAATGGCACCCCACTCCAGTGCTCTTGCCTGGAAAATCCCATGGACAGAGGAGCCTGGTAGGCTGCAGTCCATGGGGTCGCGAAGAGTCAGACATGACTGAGCGACTTCACTTTCACTTTTCATTTTTATGCACTGGAGAAGGAAATGGCAACCCACTCCAGTCTTCTTGCCTGGAGAATCCCAGGGATGGGGTCACACAGAGTCGGACATGACTGAAGTGACTTAGCAGTAGCAGTCTTCCATTTTGAGGGTTGTCTTTTCACCTTGTTTGTAGTTTCCTTTGCAAAAGCTTTTAAATTTAATTAGGTCCCACTTATTTATTTTTGTTTTTATTTTCATTACTCTAGGTGGTGGGTCATAGAAGATCTTGCTTTGATTTATGTCATTGAGTGTTCTACCTATGTTTTCCTCTAAGAATTTAATAGTTTCTGGTTTTGCATTTAGGTCTTTAATCCATTTTGAGTTTATCTTTGTGTATGGCATTGGGTAGTGTTCTAATTTCATTCTTTGGCATATAGCTGTCCAGTGTTCCCAGCACCACTTATTGTAGAAGCTATTTTTGCCCCATTGTATATTTGTGCCTTCTTTGTCAAAAATAAGGTACCCATAGGTGCATGGGTTTATCTCGGGGTTCTTTATCTTGTTCCATTGGTCTATATTTCTGTTTTTGTCCTAGAATCATACTGTCTTGAGGACTGTAGCTTTGTAGTATAATCTGAAGTCAGGAAGGTTGATTCCTCCAGCTCCATTTTTCTTTCTCAAGACTGCTTTGCTATTTGGGGTCTTTTGGTTTCCATATGAATTGTGAAGTTTTTTGTTCTGGTTCTGTGAAAAATGTCATTGGCAATTTGATAGGGATCACATTGAGTCTGTAGATTGCATTTGGTAGCGTAATCATTTTCACAATATTGATTCTTCCTACCCAGGAACATGGAATATCTCTCCATCTGTTTATGTCATCTTTGATTTCTTTCATCAGTGTCTTATAGTTTTCCATATACAGGTCTTTTGTCTCCTTAGGTAGGTTTATTCCTAGATATTTTATTCTTTTTGTGGCAATTCTGGGGGGACTCCTCTTCCCCTAGTCACTGTGTTCTACTTTTGAGAGCCCAACTTTTATCCTAACTCAGACAGAATCCATGTCATCAAGACTCCCTCTCTCAAGAACTGTCCTGCCTAAGAAGCATTGTCACTCTGATTACCTGTTCCATCAGGTTGTACCCTTAGCAACTGATGTTGAAGTTTATTATATTCCCTTACAGTGGGGTGGCCCTGGCTGGTCCTGGCTAGTCCATGCAACTCTAAATTCTTGCCAGATTTTGCTAGATTCTCATTCACTATCCCTTCCATTCTCCTGGTATTAGTCTTACATTGCTAGAGTGGGCTGTTTTGTTGCTATTTCCCAGATTTGAAATTCTTACTCCCAGACCACTAGTTATTGATGCCATCTTTTTTCATTCTTGTTAATGGGAAAATCCAGGAGATGAGATTTGATAATGGGCATCCAGCAGTGAATTGTCAAGGGTAACTGGCATGAATGCCTTGTTCACATCATAGGGTTTCCAGACCAGTATCCAACTCCATATGCCTCTACTGTGTCCTGTATGAATATTATATATTCATAATCATGAATTCATATTCATTAATTCCCTGACATATGAATTCGTGAAGAGCTCCATCTCCATTTGGGGTTGGTGGTGAACAGGGAGGGAGATGTTTTTCTGTGTCCTGGGACTTGATGTTTTTCCAGAACAACATTGTTCCCTCTTGGACTCTCCAGTTTTTCAGAGTTTCTGATCTTGTCTTTCTTTGCACCTCTCTCCTTGAATCTTCCCTTGAAACATGATTTGTTCTTCCCTCCCTCTCTTCCTTTCTTCTTTCACAATTTTGAGAGATCAATCCTAGTCTCACGCTTTGCTTTCTCATGATCTTGGAACCTATTCTGTGCTCTCTTTGAGCTCTTTTACTTGAGCTCTGAACTACATACAATACAACCATTACTATTTCCAAGAGTCAGATTACCTTGGTGCTTTTCTTTGTTTCCCAAAGAGAGCGGTGTTTCTTGAAAAACTTCCCAAGAATCAAGTGACATCTACAGAAGTCTATAAAATGATGCCTCAAGTCATTGCAAAGAAAAAGCTTTCTTCCTCATAGTTTCTAGAATTTGAAGTGAAAGTCACTCAGTTGTGTCTAACTCTTTGCTACCCCATGGACTAGAGCCTGCCAGGCTTCTCTGTCCATGGAATTCTCCAGTAAAAAAATACTGGAGTGGGTTGCCATTTCCTTCTCCAGGGGATCTTCCTGATCCAGGGATTGAACCCACATCTCCTGCATTGAAGACAGATTCTTTACCATCTGAGCTACCTTCTAGAATGCAGGTCAATCCAAACCCAGGAGACCTGAACCATCATATCTGGGATTGTATACTCAGTCTTAAAATGGTCCCAAGTATTTACTTGGAGGCTGAGAATGAAGAAAAGAGGAAGAGTCATATGATTTCCATTTAGATTGAGAATCTTTTCCCTGGAAACACAGAGGCCTCCCTGCTGCTTGCTTCCTTTTATGCATCCTGTTCAGAGGATGGCACGATTACTCCCTAAACATATTACTGCAGCTCTTCCAGCAGATTCTCTCTTCTAGGAATGTCACGAATGAATTACCATGTGATGTTGGCATGGGGCCTCAGCCAGCAGGAGCCAATTATTTTAAAAATTTCCAAGCAAATCAGATCAGCATTTCACAAGTTATCGGCCAAGAATCTTCAGAAAGTCGGGTGGCATTCCTTTACGACAGTGTGTTGCTGACCTAAATGGGTACCAATCTCACCATCCCCAGGTCCACAGTCCCAGCTCCAGGGGTTTTGTCAGGACACCTGCTCACACCCTTTTGCAGCCATCTAATTCAGTAATTTCACATATCAAAACTGTAAATGGATGTTTGATCAGATCAGATCATTAAATTTTCTAATTAGGCAGCACAGACTTCCTTTGCCAGATGGATTGAGCTGCACCTATTTGTGACACAACTTAATCACACTTTGCTTCACTGTCAAGGCCATGTTTCAGGGAGGAAATATGTTCTCTTGGCTAGATTAAACATATGCCGTCCAAACCAGACATCTCCAGCTAAGAGAAGGAGACTTTGCTGAATCGGAACATGTAAGAATGTATGTCACTGTTAAGATACATTAGCAATCAGCAAATCAGGAGATTCTGCCATGTCTGATCTGAATTCTTAACAAAACAGTCTGTTTATAGAGAGAATGGACTCAGTTTTCATTAGTTAGCACAGCAAATGGATATTCACAAATATTTAGCCTTAGGGATGAAAGAGTCAGCTTGGAAACAATGTATCATAGTGTTAGTTTTTGCTGTTTATGTTTCTTTGAACTGTCAGGATGTCTGGAGATGGTTCTGTCCCTGACAGACAGGTACTCCAAAGCATAAAGGAATTTCAAATGTCACTTGGACATCAACTCTAGGACTCTGTGCCTCCTGCGATCTAATCTAAATCCTTTCTGATAAAGTTTCATTCTGTTTCTTTGTGTTCTGTTATCAAGTGATACAGGCTCCCTCAGTCACCAACGTCCACACACAGTAGATCTTTTACTCACCAGGAAGAACTGGGTCATTTAAGCACTGAGAATCCAATGAAAAACATTAAAAAAAAATCTCACAGCGAAACTATTTGTAAAATTGTGGTCTGCTGCTTTTGTCTAAACAGTGCTGTTAACTTTGATTTTGTGGTTATTGCATTATAATAGGATCTGGAGCCTGTTCTTACCATTTTGCAGAATCGTCACTTCAAGGGGATCAGTCTGAACCAGTCCTGATCTCCAGGCAGGCGTCTCTGAATAAGGACCACCATAATGAGAGGGGTTTGTTGTTAGAGTTATTTATCCCTTTCCCCTGGTGGCTCAGCTGGTGAAGAATCTGCCTGCAATGCAGGATACCTGGGTTCGATTCCTGGGTTGGGAAGATCCCCTGGAGAAAGGAAAGGCTACCCACTCCAGTATTCTGGCCTGGAGAATTCCATGACTGTATAGTCTATGGGGTCACAAAAAGTGGGACATGACTGAGCAACTTTCACTTTACAATAGGAGGAAAATATACTTCTGTTCATTGACATACTTCTTTAGGTTAATTTCAGTTATTTCCTAGCCTATGAGTAAAAATGCATCATATTAATACTAACACTTAGATTTAATGGTCACCATATATTTGTATCTAAAATTCACAGATGAGAACAGATACAGCACTTGATCATAGTCAAAGGCAGAGAGCAACATAGATGGACCTAGAGATTTGAATACTGACTGAAGTAAGGCATACAAGAGGAGGAGAAATAGTGTATGATATCCTATATATGTGGAATCTGAAAATACATGCTACAGATGAACTTATTTACAGATCAGAAACAGACTCACAGACTTAAGAGGACAAATTTATGGCTGTCTGGGGGAATGATTGAGAGAGGGGATAGTTAGGGAGTTTGGAATGGACATGTACATGCTGTTATATTTAAAATGGATCACCAACAAGGCCCTACTGTATAACACAGGGAACACTGCTCAGTGCTATGAGGCAGACTGGATGTGAGGGGAGTTTGGGGGAGAATGGATACATGTATACGTCTGGCTGAGATGGCTGAGTCCTTTCTCTTTTCACCTGAAACTATCATAACATTGTTAATCAGCTATACAAAATAACAAGTTAAAAAAGTAAAAGCAAAAGTAAAATGCATGGATAGATTTGTAGTTTCCTGCCCCTACATGTGCCTGAGAATTTTCCAGAGGTTGCCTTAAGTGCATCAAAAATTGGTCTCGGTTCTCACTTGCTGTTAAGCTGGCCGGCCCAGTCCTCTGAACTGCTGGTGAGAGGCAGGCCGTGTTCTGATCATCCACACCTTGGCATTTTATTCCAGATCCCTGGGCCTTCACTCTGCAAAGCTGTGAGTCTGTCACAGCCATCTCAGAGCAGGTAACCTTTGGGTGACCCTGAGCAATAGTGCTTTTATTTGGGGGTTAGGGAAGGAGCAAAGAGGGGGATATTAGTTCTCTACATTTTTCTCAAGTGAGGGCCCCGATGGCTGGAAGCTCAGGGTTGTGGCCCAGGCCCTATTGTTAGAGTTCCTTTTGCTGTCTTCTCTGACTTGATCCCCTCACACTGCTGTACACCCCAGGCCATTGTTGTCCGTCTGGTAGGGCTGGATTGAATTCTCTTCGTCCCACCTCGGGGTGGCCCTGAAGGAGAACCACAGAAGGCAGTGGCGGATGCCCTTGGTGCTCTCAAAGCCGCGGCGGCCCCGCAGTCTGTAAGGACATGGGCTGTCCCACTCCGTGGGGAGGGCGCTGTGACTCAGATGGATAGCGTGTCCCAGCTGGGTGGCTGGGATCCCGGAGTGCGCCTGACTTCCGTGAATGGGTCCTTTCAGCCCCCTCACACTGCCCCTTTCTCCGTGAGGTATACGCAGCACTGTGGCGGCTGCCTGGGCTGGGCCTCCCGCAACAGCTGCAAGGCGCATCTGGAGCCACAGCTCCTCCCCTGCCTGGAGTCCTGGCTCTCGGGGACAGCCTTCTCTCTCATGGAGCCCATCTTCCTTCTCACTTCTGCTGGCAAAGCCCCAGAGCACTGCGAGTCTGGTGACCCCTCACCTACATAGATGGGGGCCAGTTATTCTTCCCGGGGGACTCTGTAGCCCTCATTTAAGTTGAGTGACAGGAGCAGAAGAGGAGGGGGAGCGCATTAATCACCCCCACATGCCTGATGCGCCGAGCACCATCTCTGCTCCCCGCAGTAGCTTCACAGACCAAGGTTTCCTGGTATCTTCCTTCATCTTATAAAAAGAAACTTGTGTTTCTATTCTGCAGATGGCCTTTTTTTTTTCCCCCCTTAAGGCCCACAGAGTGGGGCAAATTATATACTTTTGGCAGTTTTTATACATTTTAATTTTAAAGCAGTTTTGTTGAGGTATAATATATGTATATACAATAAATTGCACATATTTAAAGTGTATAATTTGATAACTTTTGATATATACCTGTATCTGTGAAATTGTAGCCACAAATCAAGATAATGAACATATCTATCACACCCAAAAATTTACTTCTGTGTGCCTTTGTAATCTTTTTTATTATCTGGCTTCTTTCACTCAGCGTGATTACTCTGAAATGTATCTATGCTATTGTATGTGTTAAGAACTCATTCCTTTTCGTTGCTGAGTAATATTCCAATGTGCAGGTATATGGTTATGATTATTCAGCCACAAGTTGATGGATATTTGAGTTATTTCCAATTCCAGACTGTTATAAATGAAACTGTTATGAAAATTCATTTACAGGTCTTTGTATGGATATATGCTTTTTATTTTTATTTTATTTTATTTTAATTAATTAATTTATTTATTTTACTTTACAATATTGTATTGGTTTTGCCATACATTGACTTGGATCCACCATGGGTGTACCTGTGTTCCCCATCCTGAACCCCCCTCCCACCTCCCTCCCCATCCCATCCCTCTGGGTCATCCCAGTGCACCAGCCCTGAGAACCCTGCCTCATGCATCGAGCCTGCTATTTTTTTGCACTGGGGTATAGCCAATTGACAATGTTGTGATAGTTTCAGGTGAAGAGCAAAAGGACTCAGCCATGTGTATACATATATTGGACATATGCTTTTGCTTAAATGAGATAATACCCAGGAATGAAAGAGCTGGTTCACATGGAAGTCTTTAATTTTTAAAGAGACTGCCAAACTGTTTTCCAACATGATCGCTGTTCATCTCATTGGACCACATTGATTTCTCTTCACTCTACCACTGGATGGCCCTGAAGGAGAACCACAGATGGCAGCAAATACCCTTGTTGTTTTACATGTTACATTTCCACACGTCTTCACTCATGCTTGGTATAATCAGCCTTCTCAGTGTTAGTCACTCTAGTAGGTAGCTAGCACATGTCATTTGGGTTTTAATTTGCATTTTTCTAAAGTTGAATTCTGTGAAGCATATTTGCATGTGCATTGTCAACATCTATATATGTTCTTCAATGAAGTGCTCATTCAACTCTTTTGCCATTTATTTAGTTAGTTATTTTCTTCTTAGTTTTGAAAGACCTTTATATATTCTGGATACAAATCCTTTATTAGATATGTGCTTTACAAATATTTTCTCCCAATCTGTGATTTGTCCTTTTATTCCCTTAAAAATATCTTTTTTAAAGCTATTAAAAAATATTTATTTATTTGACTGAGCTGGATCTTAGTTGTGTCATATGGGATCTAGTTCCCTGACCAGTGATTGAACCCAGGCCCTCTGCATTGGGAACAAAGAGTCTTAACCACTGGACCACCAGGGAGGTCCCTAAAAGTGTCACTGAAAAGGAGAAATTCTAAATTTTTGATGAAGTTCAATTTATCAGTTTTTTTTTCTACTTTAGATTATGACTTTGATGTCAAATCTAAGAAATGTTTGCATAACTTAAGGTCAAAAATATGTTTACCTGTGATTCCTTCTATAATTTTAGGTATTATATTAAGATCTTTGATGTTTTTTGAGTTACTTTTAAAAAAATAGGAAGTATGGATCAAATTTAAAGTAGAAAATGTGGACCAGGAGTGAATTCTCCAGGTCAGAATACCAGAGTGGGTAGCCATTCCCTTCTCCAGGAGATCTTCCCAACCCAGGGATTGAACCCAGATCTCCCACATTGCAGGCAGATTCTTTACCATCTGAGCCACCAGGGGAACCCTTTAAAATAGAAAATGTGGACCAAATTTCTTTCCTTTTCTTTTCTTCCCGTTTTTTGGCATATAGATATACCCTACTCTAGTACCTTATGTTGTAAAGACTATCTTTTCTCCACTGAATTGTCTTTGTACCTTGTAAAAAGTCAGGTGTCCATATATATGCATGTCTATGTCTGGGTTGTCTATTCATTTTCAATGATTTATTTATCTTGCCACTAATACCAAAATGTCTTGAAATCAGGCACTGTTAGTCCTCACACTTTGTTTCTTTTTCAAAGTTGTTCTAGCTATTCTAGGTCTTTTGCATTTCCATAAGAATTTTAGAACCAACTTGTTTAGATTTCATAAGGATTGTATGAATCTATAGGTCAGTTTGGGGAAAATTAATATAAAAATATTGAGTTGTTTGACCCATATCTATCTATTGATATCTGTATCTATCTGTGTAGTTAGGTTTTAATTTCTCTCAACAGTGTATTTTAGTTTTCAAGATGCAGGTATTGCATATTTTTTATTAGTTTTCTTCTAAGTATTTAACATTTTTATACTATTGCAAATAATGTTCCTATTGGTTAGTTGCTAAGTCATGTCCAACACTTTTGTGACCCCATGGACTACAGCCCACTAGGCTCTTCTGTTCATGGATTCCTCCAGGTAAGAATACTGGAGAGGGTAGCTATATTCTCTCCAGTATTCTTGCCTGGAGGAACCCAGGTCTGCTGCATTGGCAAGCAGTTTCTTTAATGTTGAACCAACCAGGGTAATGGATCAACAGACTGGTTTAAAATTGGGAAAGGAGTACATCAAGGCTGTATATTGTTACCCTGCTTATTTCACTTCTATGCAGAGTACCTCATGCGAAATGTTGGGCAGGATGAGTCACGAGCTGGAATTAAGATTGCCAGGAGAAATATCAATCATTTCAGATGTGCAGATGATACCATTCTAATGGCAGAAAGCAAAGAGGAACTAAAAAGCCTCTTGATGAAGGTGAAAGAGGAAAGTAAAAAAAACTGGATTAAAATTCAACATAAGAAAAATTAAGATCATGACAAATAGATGGGGAAAAAGTGGAAACAGCAACAGATTTTATTTTCTTGGTCTCCAAAGTCATTGCAGATGGTGACTGCAGCCACGAAATTAAAAGACGCTTGCTCCTTGGAAGAAAAGTTATGACAAACCTAGACAGCATATTAAAAAGCAAGGACATCATTCTGCCAACAAAGGTCCATATAGTCAAACTATGGTTTTTACAGTAGTCATGTATGGATGTGAGAGTTGGACTATAAAGAAGGCTGAGTGCCAAACAATTGATGGTTTTGAATTATGGTGCTGGAGAACACTCTTGAGAGTCCCTTGGACTGCAAGGAGATCAAACCAATCAGTCCTAAAGGAAATCAATCCTGAATATTCATTGGAAAGAATGATGCTGAAGTTGAAGCCCTGATACTCTGGCCACCTGATGCGAAGAGCTGACTCATTGGAAATGGCCCTGATGCTGGGAAAGATTGAGCACAGGAGGAGAAGGATGAGATGGTTGGATGGCATCACTGACTAAATGGACATGAGTTTGAGCAAGCTCTGGGAGATGGTGAAGGACAGGAAAACCTGGCATACTGTAATCCATGGGGTTGTAGAGTCAGACATTACTTAGAAATTGAAAAACAACAACCAATTTCAATCAATTTTAATATCTTTTGTGGGGTCATATTCTGCTATATTTTCTACATAGACAATCGTATCATCTGCAATAAAAGAAAGATACTATCACCTTCTCTGTTTCAATCTGGTTGCTTTTTATTCCTTTTTCTTCACTTATTGCAATAGCAAAAACTTCCAGTACAGTGCTGACTAAAAATGATAAATGAATATCCTTGCCTTGTTCCTCATCTCAAGAGAGTAAGCATTCAGCCTTTTACCATTAAGTATGATGTTAGTTGTTGGTTTTTCATAGTGTCATTATAGATTGAAGAAGATCTCTTGTATTTTCAGCTTGCAAATAATTGTTTCTCTTTATTTATTTATTTTTTTTTCTGAACTCTCAAAAATTTATTTTGGAACATGTTTCTCTTTATAATCACAGATAAATATGGATTTTTGTCAATTGGAGCATCTATTGAAATGATTGACTTCCATGACGGCTCAGATGGTAGAGGCTGCCTATAATGTGGGAAACCGAGGTTCAATCGCTGGGTGGGGAAGATCTCCTGGAGAAGGAAATGACAACCGACTCCAGTATTCTTGCCTGGAAAATCCCATGGACGGAGGAGCCTGGTAGGCTACAGCCCATGGGGTCGCAAAGAGTCAGACATGACTTCACTTTCACTTTCATTGAAATGATCATACAGGGTTTTCTTTATTTTTTACTATGGTATGCTCATGTTTTTTCCAATGAGTCAACTCTTCCCATGAGGTGGCCAAAGTATCGGAGTTTCAGCTTCAGCATCAGTCCTTCCAATGAACACCCAGGACTGATCTCCTTTAGGATGGACTGGTTGGATCTCCTTGCAGTCCAAGGGACTCTCAAGAGCTTTCTCCAACACCACAGTTCAAAAGCATCAATTTTTTGGCGCTCAGCTTTCTTCACAGTCCAACTCTCACATCCATACATGACCACTGGAAAAACCATAGCCTTGACTAGATGGACCTTTGTTGGCAAAGTAATGTCTCTGCTTTTTAATATGCTATCTAGGTTGGTCATAACTTTCCTTCCAAGGAGTAAGTGTCTTTTAATTTCATGGCTGCAGTCACCAACTGTAGTGATTTTGGAGCCCCAAAAAATAAAGTCTGACACTGTTTCCACTGTCTCCCCATCTATTTCCCATGAGGTGATGGGACAAGATGCCATGATCTTAGTTTTCTGAATGTTAAGCTTTAAGCCAACTTTTTCACTCTCCTCTTTCACTTTCATCAAGAGGCTTTTTAGTTCCTCTTCACTTTCTGCCATAAGGGTGGTGTCATCTGCATATCTGAGGTTATTGATATTTCTCCCGGCAATCTTGATTCTAGCTTGTGCTTCTTCCAGACCAGCGTTTCTCATGATGTACTCTGCATATAACTTAAACAAGCAGGGTGACAATATACAGCCTTGATGTACTCCTTTTCCTTCGACCCTAATACTGGGAGTGACTGGGGGCAGGAGGAGAAGGGGATGACAGAGGATGAGATGGCTAGATGGCATCACCAAGTCGATGGACATGAGTTTGAGTAAACTCTGGGAGTTGGTGGTGGACAGGGAGGCCTGGCGTGCTGCGATTCATGGGGTCACAAAGAGTCAGACACGACTGAGCGACTGAACTGAACTGATGCTCATGTCTTCAGTCTTTCAATCGTATCCAACTCTTTGCAGCCCCATGGACTGTAACCCACCAGGCTCCCTTGTGCATGGAATTTCCCAGGCAAGAATACTGGAGTGGGATGCCGTTTCTTACCTATATCTCCTGCATTGGCAGGTGGATTCTTTACCAATAGTGCCAGCTGGGAAGCCCCCTAATATGGTGAATTATTTCAAATGTTAATATGGTGAATGGTTCAAATGTTCAAACAGCTTTACACTCCTGGGATAAACCTCTCTTGGTCATAACATATTATCTTTTTTATACCTTGTTGGATTTGGACACTAGCTTGTTTACAATTTTTGCATTTAAGTTCATGAGAGACATTGGTCTTTGTTTTCTTTCTCTATTTTCTCCTAATGTCTCTGATTTTATCAGGCTGACACTGAAAGTGTTCTTTCCTCCTTTATTTAATGGAAATGTTTAGTATAATTTACAGATGAAGATGTCTGAGTTTGTGTTTTTTCTTTATTGATTTTTTTTATTGCAAATTTAATTTCTTTAATAGATATAGGGCTTTTCAGGCTATTTCTTCTTGAGAGACTTTAGTAGTTTGTGTCTTTCAAGGAAATTGTGCTTTTCACATTAACTTGTTTAATTTATTGGTATAGAGGTGTTCATAATATTCCCTTATTAATCTCTTCATATCTGTAGAATTTGTTTGATGTTATTTATTTCACTCCTGATATTACTAATTTGGTTCTTGCCTTTTGTTTCCTCATCAGTCTTGCTAGAGGTTTTATTGATTTTTCTCTATTGTTTTCCTGTTTTGTCATTCATTGATTTCTATTCTGATATTATTTCCTTTTAGTGATTTTTATAGGTTAATTTGCTCTTCTTTTTATAGATTTTTAAAATGAAAGCTGAAGTCATCTTTGACTTGAGCCCTTTCTTTTTTCACAATAGTAATGCTTGGTGCTATACATTTCACCCAAGTAGTACTGCTTTAGCTGTGCCCCACAGATTTTAGTAAGTTGTGTGCCTTTTCCATTCAATTCAAAATAATTTTATATTTTCATTTTTGATTCAGTATATATTTCAAATATAGTTTTCAAATATTTGGGAATTTTCCCAGAGATCTTTCTCTAATTGATTTCAAATTTAATTATATTATGGCCTAATAGCATACTTTGTATGATTTGAATCCTTTTGAATTTTAAATTTTTGAGACTTGTTTAACGACCCAGATTATGGTCTATTTTTGGTAAATTTTATGTATTCATTTGAAGAGAATGTGTATTCTGCTCTTGTTAAATGCAGTGTTCTATAAATGTCAACTAGGTCAAATTAGTTGATTGTGCCGTTCAAATCTTCTATGATCTTGCTTGCTTTATTGAAAGATTGATATTAAAATCTCTGATTGCAGTTTTTGATTGGTTCATTGGTCTTTGCAGGTCTATCAGTTTTTGCTTCATATATTTTGAAATTCTATTATTAGGTGGATAAGTACTTAGGATCATTATATCCTCCTGATGAATTGATCCTTTTAATATTACACAATGACCTTCTTTACCCTTGTTAATATCTTTGCTCTGATGTTTACTTTTTCTAATACTGATATAACCACAACAACTTTCCTTTGAGTAGTGCAAAACATTGATAATTAGTGTTGATTAGTGTTTTTTTAATGCCTTTACTTTTAAGCATTCTGTGTTGTATACTTAAAATGTGTTTCTTCCAGGCAACATATCTTTTTTTTTTCTTGCTTATTAGCCATTAGTCATTACAATTTTGTTATTTAAGTGCTTGCCTTAGACTTTTTAATATGTACCTTTGGTTAATCACAGTCTACGTATCTTCAAGTGACTTTATAAAACAAAACACTTATAGAACAAGAACTTTAAAGTAGTATACATTTGACCTTTGAACAATGTGGGGGTAGGGCACCAACCCTATTGACAGTGAAAAATACGTGTACAATTTATATTTTGGCCTCTGTGTATGCAGTTTCTTCATATCTATGATTCTTCCATATCCAGGGTTCCATATCTGTGAATTTAACCAAACTTGGATCATGTAGTCCTGTACTATTGAAAAAGAATTCACATCCAAGTAGTCCTGCCCAGTTCAAATCCACATTGTTCAAGGCTACTTAGATTTCTCCTCTTCCATTCTTTGGGCAAATTTTATTATACATTTCACTTTTATACATGTTATAAATTTTAAAGCATTCTTATGATTTTGATTTAAGTAGTTAATTATCTTCCAAACAGATTTAAATAGTTAGAAAGAAATCATTATATTTACTTGTGTAATTATCATTTCCAGTGCTTTTTTTTTTTCCTTTTTATGGATCAAGATTTCTATCTGGTATTATATCCCTTTTGTTTGACAGACTTTCTTTAATGTTTCCTGTGGTATGAGTCTGCTGGTGATACATTCTTCTAGATTTGTAAGTCTGAAAAAGTATTTTTTAACTTTGTTTTGAAAAGTAGTTTCACTGGGTATAGAATTCTAGGTGGTGGCTTTTTGTTTTTCCTTTCACTATTTTAAAGATGTTATTTCACTGTCTTCTCACTTCTTTTGATTGTGATGAAAAATATTTTGTCTTGTCTTTGTTTCTTTGTATGTAAGATATCTCCCCAACCCTCACCTCCAGGTTGCTTTAAAAACCTTCTCTTTAGCATTGATTTTGAACAATTTGAGCACAATTTTCCTTGATGTACATTTTTTCATGTTTGTTGTGCTTGGGATTTATTGTGCTCTTGTACTAGTTTTCACTAAATTTGGAAAAAAAATTGGCTATTGTTTTTCCAAGTATTATTTTTCTTCCCTCTCTCTCCTTTAGGGGCTACAGTTAAATGCACAGTAGACTAGTTGAAATTGTCTCAAGCTCATTTTAGAAAAGTATTTTTTCTCTATGTGTTTAATTTGGAGTAGTGTCTATTTCTATGTCTTCATGTTTACTAATCTTTTCTTCCACAATTTATAGTACACCATTAATTCCATCTAGTATACTTTTTGTTTCAGACATTGTAGTTTTCATCTGCACAAGTTTTATTTGAGCATATTTAATATCTCTCATGTCTCTACTTAACTTTCTGAACATATGGAAATAAGTTATAAGAACTGTTTTAATGTCTTTTTCTGCTAGTCTAACATCTGTGTCTATTCTGGGTTGGTTTCAATTGATTGATCTTTTTCCTCATTATGGATCATATTTTCTTACTTCTAATATCTATTAGTTTTTGGTTGGATGCCAGACATTGTGAATTGTACCTTGTTGATTGCTGGCTGGATATTTATTTATGCATTCTTAAAAATATATTTGATCTTTTTCTGGGATAAATTTCAGTTGGAAATGCTTTGATCCTTTTTAGTTTTGTTTTTAAGATTTATTAGGTAACACCAGAGCTGTGGACTTAATTAGTATAGAATTAATTTTGCTAATTCTGGTGTTCTTACTCCATCTTTGCCAGAAGCGGAAGTTCTTTTGACAGTTTTTAATTTGGGGAAAACTACTAAAAATCTATAGGAAAATTATACCACCTAAGATGCCAACATTCAGGAGTCAACTCTGTGTCAATGTTTCATTCTTCTTAGCTCTCTGGATAGCTTACTGTTTTCTAATTTTCCTTATCTAATAAATACATATACATCCAGAAATAATAATCCACATTCTATAGAATTTTAGTATTTCCTTTCTTTTAGTTCATGTAAGGAATTTATATACCTTTTCAGTTTTTCTGTTCTATTGATGCTGGGAAAGGGGTATATTTAAGCAACATTGTAAGTGATGAAATTTTGAAAGTGCCCATGTCCATATGTTCCAATTTCTATTGTTGTGTAACATATTACTTGAAAGCTAAATGCCTTAAAATTTAGAATTATATTTATGAATTATGTGAGTTGGGAATTCATGCAGAGCACTATGGAGTTGGCTTATCTACCATTCTTAATGTCCAGCACCTGGATTTGGAAGTCTCAATGGCTAGATGTGGCTCAACCACTGGGAGCTGAAATCACTGGAAACATCTTCACTTACACAGTTAGCAGTTGATATTGGCTGTCATCTGTAAGTTTGTTGGGGCTGTCAATCAAAATATCTACACATAGTCTCTCCCCGTGGCCTGGGCTCTCTCACAGGGGCCTCAGGTAGTTGGACTTCTAACATTGCATCCTAGAGAACAAGGTCAAAACTGTATCACCTTTAATGATTTAGTCTTGGAAAACACACATCATTACTTCTATTTTACTCTATTGGCTAAAACAATCACAAGCCCACCTAAATCCAAAGGAGGGAATTAGGCTCCATCTCTTAATAGAGCATTAGCAAGGTTACATCATAGAAGTACATGTGAGGTATGAGATACTTTTGTGGTCATCTTTGGAAAATAAAATCTGCCATACCTGCCTTTGGTCACAAAATTCACATCCACTTTCACATGCATTCAGTCACCCCTTCCCCCAAGACTTGCAAAGTTTCATCCCATTGTGGTGTCAATTCAAAAGTCTAAGGTCTTGTCAACTAAATTAAGTTCAGGTGACAATGGGGCTTCTCTGGAGCAATTCTTTGAGTATAGTTCTTCTTTTTCTAAAATCTATGAACTAGAGGCACAAGTTATTTATCCTTTCCCACCACATCCAGTTGAGACAAGGATAATCACTATTGTCCTCTCATTCAAAAAGAGGAAAAATGAAAGAGACACAAATCTCTTCTGAGATGAGCCCTTTTTCTTCCTTGGGATATCTCTTAGGCTGTGTAAGAGACTTAGATTTGTTGAACAGAGGAGAATTTGTGAGGAATGCCCTTAAGATACTTAGAAGTACTTTAGTCTATTTGAACTTCCATGACACATTGGTTTTGATCTAAGATCCTAGAAAAGAGTTTTATAGTCATAACCTTGGTTTCATATTTATCCAGAGATGTTTTCTTCCTAGCACCCTGGATTTGATCTTCACCCTGAGGCCATTTTTGTTTTTGAGCATTTTCTGCTGTGAGAGAATGGAGATGATAATTAGTTTTATTTTCAATTTGAACAAATCCTGAATCCTTCATTTTTCCTTTAAATTTTCTTTAACATTGAGGGTTTCCTTTTGTGTGCATGCGTGCTCAGTGGTGTCCAACTCTGCAGCCTCATGCACTGTAGTCCTCTAGGGTTTTCCATCTGATTTTCCCAGGCAAGAATATTGGAGGGGGTTGCCATTTCCTTCCCCAGGGGTTCTTCCTGACCCAGGGATCGAACACACATCTCCTGCATCTCCTGCATTGCAGATAGATTCTTTATCACTGAACCATCAGGGAAGCCCATTTCCTTTTACATGTCTAAAATAACTCAGTTGGTACTTTCACATTTTACTTGGAAATCCCTTTGACTACACCTACTAGTTCATTAATTTAATTTTTTTTCCTGTCACTGCAAAAATAACTCAATTCAAAAAAACAGTTTTGCTAAATTTTCTACCACTCCATAACAAGGGTCATCTTTGTTTTCCCCCCAGTTCTGAACTTTTTCTCAATAGCTCCTCAAGACTGTTTCATACCTATTGAGAAAAGCAATCACAGGCCTGCTTAGGTTCAAGGAGAAGAGAATGAGGAGGTCTTGATGACAATAAGGCCAGGTCCTGCTGTAGAAGAGCAACTGAGATGGGAAGCACTCCTGCAGCCACTTTTGGAAAAGTTCTGTCATTGGGATGTCCAAAAAGTTCATTTGAATTTTTCTATAAGATCTTATAGAAAAAAGCAGAATGAAGTTTTTGGCCAACCCAAATATAACAATTTCACTGCTTGTGGACCAAAGAGGTTTACCACCATATGCAAAAAGCTCACAAGAAGACATTATCATTGGATAAAACTGATGCCTACTCCAAATTGGGCACAAAAATTGCACAATTGGGCTTCTCTCTCATCCATCTTCTTAAAATGATGCTTATCATAAGATGGGGTTGCTATGGTGAAGGCAGAGGAGGAATACTGAAAAGAAATGGTAAAAAGTAGAAGTCATCATGTTGTCTCAAAGTCGCTAAGATAACATAAGCTAAAATAGCCTCAACTTTTCTCTTTATTACTCTATACCTCAAGGAGTCTATGGCTATTGAATTTAGAATCCTGCATTAATAAAACAGTTCAGTGGAGATCTTTTACTATCTCATAATAAAAGATTATTTGTCACCTACTATGCTTTCATATTTCAGTGCTTGCTTTATGAGCATTTAATGAACATCAACATTGTGCCATTTACTGCACTTGATACGAGAGCTATGAAAAATGTGATTCTTGACCTGAATTAGCTCAGAGTGATAGTCAAAGAGAAGCCTGTTAACAAATAATTTAAATATGCCTGGGTAGTTTCTAGGGAAGACTCTTTAAAAAGCAACTAAGGGGAGGTAGAAAGGTCAAGAAAGATCTAATTGTAGGGTAGGTATCTAGAGTATTGTTGATAATTGAGTTAATTCATGAAAAATAAAAGTTAACTTCCAGGTAGAAAGGTAGGCTATGTAAACAGCATGCTTGGCAGAAGAAACTACAAATGCAAGAGGACACAGTCATGAAAGGGCTTAACTTGTTTAAAAAGGATGAGGGATTTGGTAGGACTGGAGCAAAGGAATCTTAATGCAAAGTGAGAGGTGAGGCTGGAGAAGGTTGGAACTAGATTGCAATGGACTTTGCATACTTCTTTATGGAATATGGTGCTTATTTTATAAGCACTGAGAAGCCAATAAATGTTCTTGTGGAGAAAATGATCAGGAAGATGATGCTGATGGCAGTATACGGGTTAATGATAAGACCAGATGGCAGAAAGAATGCTTAGGAAATTGTTGGAATAGTACAGGGTAGAGAAAAGCAGGTCTTATTCTAAGACAGTGACAGTGGGGCTTCAGGGAAGGGGTAAGGTTCAGAAGCTTATTGTCAAGCATTTGGAGTCTGATTGAATATGAGGAACTGAAGAAGGAATTCACAGGGCCTGGACTCCATCTCAGGCCTGTCTGTGCTGATCGTGCTCGGCCACCTCTCCAGTGGACTCTGAACTCTCTGCTTAGTGCCTGTGGGAACGACAATGGAAGGATAAGACCCCCTCCGGACAGGGGAACCTTGGAGATAGTATCCAGGTTACTCATCACCTAAGAGAAAACCCTGCCTCCGGACAGTATCTATCGGAATGTAACCACAGGCTTATCGGTTATTAACTGGTTGGAATGTAACCGCGGGCTTATTGATTATTAACTGTTTGAACACATAACACGTGAATGATGGGGTTATTGTGATTGTATTTACCCTTCCTTTGTAAGCCTCAAGGGATTTGGGGTGGTGGGTTTGGACACGTACCCATGGGGTGTAAAAGATTTTCACAAATGCTGGTCGGGGTCCTTGGCTAAGAGGAGACTCTGCCTTGGGCCCGCCGATGTAATAAACTGCACTCCACTATCTGCATTGTCCTTCTGAGTGAGTTTGTTTCCCGGAAAGCGTGGCTATAACAGAACAAAATCATCAAGGCTTCTAGCTTAGGAAGCTCAGTGAACAGTGATACAATTGACTAAAACCAAGACTATAGTGGAGGAAATAAATCTGTAGGAAGAAAGGGTAGGAGGATAGAGTTCAGTTGTACCTGTGAGGTGTGTGATGCCTTTGGGATATTCAAAAAGAATTGTCTGAGACATAATTGGGAATATGGGTCTGGTTGAAACTGAAGGAGGAGTTGAGATCATGGGTGGTCTCAAGTTTTAAGTTATATAAATTTGGGGGCTTGAGATTTGTTATTGTGCTGAAATAGTGTATGACAACTATTGACAAACCTTTGTCCATCTTTAAGCCTTTTCATAATTTAAAAAGATTCAACGTGTCTTCTGGAGAACATGTTGGGAGGGCTTGGTGACCAGCTGGTAATAGGGATCAATAGATGACTAGTGGGTTGAATTCGGGTCAAACCCCAGTATCCTGGTGATATATCCTGATTGAGCTACTGATGTATAATTTAATAACAGTATCCCATTCACTTCCTAAGAGGAAAAAACAGCTCACGTAGAAGATACATTCATATTAAGGATAAGCAAGAGGGTCTAGTAATGAAAGGAGAAAATAATTTATCAGAAACTTCCAGCTAATAATAATAGTGACCACTGCACAAAACAGCTTTGCATTTACTGGCAGCCAAGGAAAGGAGGAAAACATGGTGAGTTTTATACTCCTGGAGTTCCTCCTTGAATTAAGTGGTAGGGAGGCATATTGCCCCATTTATCAGAACAGACAATCTGCTTCCCTAGTATCTAATTCAAGAAGAAACTCAAAGAGTAGTGATACAAAAAACATCTTCAAAACCCACCTTGTAAAAACCGCATATCATTCTTTATATTGTTCTGTGGTTGAAACTAAGCTCATAATGTTAGATCCTATTTTTGTGAAGCCATTTCCATTCAATGTGGTATTATTTACCCCTTACAAATCCACTCCTTCACCTCTTGTAGAGAAAGGCTATGCAACTGACTTAAGATGGGGATGTTTAGCTCCAGGGACTGTAGCTCAGGGAGAACAGCATAGATTAGTGGATAAGAATACAATTCCAAGAAAAGTAGAGAAAATGCATTTTCACACTGTGTTTAAGTGGCTGCTGAGAAAAAACAACTTCTGAAACAACAGCCCCTCCCCAGCTCGGGAAGCAAGGCTGATGACTCCAGGCATTAGCTTTGGCTGGGGCTTCTCACAGCTCTGCAGGAAAAAAGGACAAGCTGTGAGAGGATGACTTGCTTGATACAGAATCAAGGAAAGAGAGTTTCCGGGCAGACGTTGTCAGTCAGAAGTCCCCGCAGGCCGGGTGTTCTGACCAGTAGGAAAGACCCATGGGAAGACGCAGCTCCAAAATACAGATGTGTGCCAGCCACTCCTGGATTTTCATCCAGATCCTCCCCAAGGTGGAGAAGACCTGGCTATGAAGTAAGAGAGTCAACTATGTTGCATCTCCTGTATCAAATTCAGTTGGTGGGTAGTAGCTGCCTCAACATTGTGTTGAGATTTCTGAGGCCCCACCTTGGCCCAATAGGAAAGAGCATCGTTATTGAATAGCAATGTCTGCCCTAGAGTAATTAATAGAAATGAATCCTATACTTATTATTAATATAAACAATCAATATTCATATATTAACGGACACAAATGAAATTAATCAGTATAATCAATATTTACATATTTACCATCCTTGCTTTTGGCACAACAGAAACAATTGCACATGGGCTTTCTAGTCAGTCCTGTTCATGAACTTCATTGTGTCCCCCACAAATTCTTATGTTGAAGCCCTAATCTCCATGGCGACAGCATTTAGAGATAGTGCCTTTAAAGAGATAACTAAGTTTAAATAAGATCAGGAGGAAAATCCTAACCCAATAGAGCTTCCTCTCTCTCCACCAGAGAAAAGGCCCAGTGATGACACAGCGTGAAGTTGGTGGCCTGCTGGCCAGGAAGGAAAGCCTCCTTAGAAACCAACCCTGGCAGCTCAAGCTTGCTTGGACTTGTGGCCTCCAGAACTATGAGAAATAGATTCCTACAGTTTAAGCCATCTGGTGGGTAGTATTCTGTCATGCAGCCTGAGGGGACCATGCAGAGCTGAATCAAGCATCCAGGGACTGTTGATGCTGCCAGAAAAGGATGGCAGAAAGGTAAGAGTTGTAACTCACCCTAGAATCTCCTCTCTCCAACTCTACTTACACCTTTGAGCTAGAGGGAGAAATCCTGTGGCCTGATGTTGCTATTAATTTGTGTACTGGCTGTAATCCTAGCATGTACCCTGAAGGAACCACCTGCAATATACATGTTTTGTGGTGAAAACTAATGGGTTAAAATGTGTAGACTCTGGCAGGCTCTTACAAATGCAAACTTTGTCGATGTCCAGAGAGATAAGGTAAATGAGTGAAACCAAATGTATGTGTGGCAAGAAAACTTGGTGGGGACTGTGGCCACCTGGAAGTCAAGTGTGTGTGTGTGTGTGTGTGTGTGTGTGTGTGAGAGAGAGAGAGAGAGAGCGGGGGGGGGGTGGTGGTGGTGAAGGAGACCCTCACATTTATCTGTGGCTAAATTCAGCCAGTTGGCAACAGATCTTCAATGTCTGAAGGTAGGAAGCCAGGGCTGATATAGCCCTTGGACAACTCTTCCCAGCGTGCCAGCTGCATACTTCGCAGAGACACTGAAGTGAGCACTGCAGTTGCAAATGCTTGCAGGGACCAGTGAAGAAGAGCCCCACACAACTGAACTGCCAGATGAAGAGGAGGCAAAGGGGATGTTTAGCTGTGAGTGTTAGAGAGTCAAACCCATGTTGTGAGCATTAGAGAGTCAAACTCATGTCATCTTCTCCAGGGAGGTCAACCCAGCTCTACAAGGTAACAGAAGGCTCCTCCAGCATTCACAGGCAGAACCAAGATTGTTCTAAAGAAACTACTTTGTATTTGTTAGTCAGCTTGACCAGATTTTAAACAGAAATTTCAAGCATTCTATCTAATGGAGGGATGAGATAATGTTGACTTGGAAAGTTTGAGTTGCTACTTTTACTTTAATATTCAGGCTAAACTTGATTCTGACTAGGACCCAGTATGCCTGGGTCGACCAGGATGAGCTAGCTAGAGAAGGACTTTGCAAGTAATGCAATGAATTGTCCTGTTGAATGGTGATATTCACTCATGTCAATCTGGATGCTAAATAGCCTCTGCTGAATATGACTTGAATTTAGTGCAGTTGATATTGAGCTGCTCTTTCTGAGAGTAATTGGGCACCTGGTTCACGGCCAGGCCTCTGAAGTCAGGAAGATGATGTCATGAATGCATTAAAAGTGACTTGTCTCATGCCTGGCAGCTGGGCTTCTGAGTACCTAAAGGCTGAATTACACTTACCAGGTGTTGGTTGGGTGTGTGTGTGTGCTAAGTTGCTTCAGTCATGTCCCACTCTTTGAGACCCTATGGACTGTAGCCCATCAGGCTCCTATGTCCATGGGATTCTCCAGGCAAGAATACTGGAGTGGGTTGCCATGCCCTCCTCCAGGGGATCTTCCTGACTCAGGGATCCAACCTGAATCTCCTGTGGCTCCTGCATTGCTGGCAGATTCTTTATCCCTGAGCCACCAGGGAAGCCCAGGTGTTGGATATCAAACAGGAAACCAGGACCAGCGCTGCTTAGGTCACCTAAGGTTAACATTTGCTCAGTTAGAGCTCCCTTCCTTCCCGGAGTCACTTACCTTAGAGCTGTGACCTTTAGGGAGGTGACACCCATCTAATTTTCCTGTGTGAACCAGGAAGGGAAAGTGTCAGTTGTGAGGGAAGAATACCCATTAGATGTGTACACGCCAGCCAGACTGAATCATGAAGCCAAATGTGTTTCTGAACTTGGCATTATTTTAAAGGCTGAAGTGCAGAATTGCTTCAGATAAAAGTTTGTTTAATTCTCAATTAGGAATTGTTTTTATGCAGTGTCAGGGGCTGAAGACTTTTATGGGCTGTTCTATTGATAGAAATGACGCCTTCACTGGGTGCCCATTGAGTGATCTTTTGATTCCCTGCCCATTAACATGCTAATGGTTAGGGGTACAGCCCCTCTCAAAGGCGCCTGTTCTTCCAAGGATGGATGTCTCTGACCTCGCACCGTTCTCCCCAGAGGCTGGGGGAGGAGGGGTGTCTGGGGCTCATCAGTGGTCTCATTAGCATATTGTTGCTCGACTCCCAAGAGTGATAAATTTAAAGAACATGGAACACAATTAGCCAGATATTTTAAAGGTTACAAATGGTGGGCGGGTTCTAAGAATGTCTGGTTCTCCATGTCAAGGGCATCTAAGTCAGTTCTGGGAGCAGCTGGAGCCCAAAGGCCAGGCCTCTCTGAGCGTGGAATTTACATAAGCTTTGAAGATATTTTTAGCTTCCTGCTCTCACTCCTCTTAATATTCTCCGGCTTCTCTGTCTCACAAAGGGGGAAGGCAGCAAGCTGAGGATTCTGAGCTTTTGGTCTTCACAAGCTCTGATGTTGTTTTCTTTTTCAGATCTTCTGGGGATAAGCAGCAGCAGGAATTGATGCAGAAATGTAAGCTGGCTGTACTTGAAGCCCTTTTGTGCGGGCACCGGGGAGGGTGAAGTCACTCCTTTGAGGGGTGATGTCTGTTCACTTGGGATTTTTTCATTTTAAAATGAGGTTAGCTGAGATGATACACATTCAAGTGTCTGGCATAGTACTGACAAATATATTGTTTCTGTTTCTTCTCTCTCCTCCCCCATTTGCAGTCTAATTGGAACTCTGAATCAAGGTTATGGTGAAGACCACAGGGATCTGGAATGATAAACATCCATTAATATTCATCATTCTTTCATTCAATAAGCATTGATTGAGATACACCAACACGCCAGGCATTGAGTTAGGTAGAGCCCAAAATGATAATAAAAAATGACTGGGGGCTTCCCTGGTGGCTCAGTGGTGAAGAATCCACCTGCCAATGCAGTAGACAAGGGTTTGATCCCTGATCCGGGAAGATCTCACATACTACGAGGCAACTAAGCCCATGTGCCTCAACCACTGGGCCTGTGAAGCCACTGCAATGAGAAGCTCGTGCGCTGCAATGAAGAGTACCCCCCGCCCACAGCAATTACAGAAAGCCCGCTTAGCAAAGAAGACCTGCACAGCCAAGAAACAAAAAAGACTGGGATGCTCTCAGGAGTCTAGCACGTGTGTACATGCAAGAATGTGTGTGCATGTGCATGTATGTGTCTGTGTATGTATGTGCATGCATGTGTAAGGGGACATGGGGACCTTGTGCAAGTTGTTACTTCTTGAAAATAACAAGTAAGTTCATTGTGTTCCTTCATATCTCCTGTCTAAGGAATCTAGAAAAATTATATTGATGAACCTGTTTACAGGGAAGGAATGGAGACGCAGATGTAGAGAATGGACTTGTGGACACAGTAGGGGAGGGAGAGAGTGGGACGAATGGAGAAAGTAGCATCAACATATATCAGGTGCAAGATGAACAGCTGGTGAGAGATTGCGGTGCAGCGCAGGGAGTCCAGCCTGGCGCTCTGTGATGACCTGGGGGATGGAATGGACGGGGGAGGGAGACTGGAGAGGGAGGTAATGTATGTATAATTACGGTTGATTTGCATTGTTGCATGGCAGAAACCAGCACAACATTGTAAAAATTAAAAATACACATATTTAAATTAAAGATAGAAAAAAATGGAAAAGTAGATGGTATTTAGTAGATAAATATTAGATAAAAAATAGTAATAGATAAATAGTAGATAAAAAATGTTTAATTTTTTTTATCCTTCAACAGAAACAAATGAAAAGTTGCCAATCCTTAAAATAAAAAGAGAGAACCAGAGCCCCCCAGGGCTAAGAAGGCGCTGCTGTGCCACAGAAGCCTGGGACGTTGGTCCTGATCCTGTAGTGAGTGGCTGAGGCAGCTTTGGCAAGTCACTGTGTCCCGAGAGCTTCAGCCAATGGTAGAATGCAGTAGCCTGGCAGCAGGAGGTAAGCAGGAGAGAGCACGCCCTATATAAGCATGTCCTTGGTGTCCATCTTGCAGATTGAAGCAAACAAGGTGATGGGCAGAATTCCGCTCTGGGCTGTGAGCTGTGGACTCTGGGTAAGATGATCTCAAGGTTCCTGCAGCTCCAGCATTCAAGCATTCAAGGACACGAAGCCTCCCATCACTCTGCCCTCTGCTATTCCCAGTAGGGTTAGCCTGCCATAGCCAATAATTACCTGTGTAAAGTAACATGACAGTATAAAGCTTCGAAAGAGAAAGTTCTTATTTCTATGACAGTGAGTCACAGGCTCTTTGAGAAAGCATTTGGTGAAGCATAAGTTACAAAGTTTGGATGAACCACTGACAGAATCTGCCTTAGAACTAACGTCAGAAAGTCCAGGGCATCCAGTGGCCTGGTTTTCTCATCTCTGCAAAGTTAGGTTGTGGGCCCTCGTCCCTGCCGACCTCTCTTCCCACGTCCATTTGGTCACCGGATGTGCTATGTGCAAACCCAGTGCTGAGCACCTGTCCCTTAATGAGGGAGACAGATGTGGGCCCGGACCTCAGGAGATGCTCCGTTTCTTACTTGCATCAGCTCCCTCCATGGCTGTCCTTAGGTCCTCCTTTGCCCTGAATTTGGAGAGTCAAGACTTCCAACGGTCTTTGGGCAGGAGTCTGCCCCAGGAGCCTGGCCCCATAGCAGGCACTGTTATCCTAATTTCTGACAGTAGTGTGATAGGAGGGTCAGGTCGTGGAGATCAAAAATATTTCCCTGGAGAGACTTGGCCCTCTTCTAACTTTTGTGGGTCAAGAAATACAATCCAGATAAGACAACCTTTGAGGGTGCCCAGTAGAGAGGCCCAGTGGGAGCTGACTCTGTCTAACTTATTGCCTGGCTGTGCCTTCGCATGAGGTCTGCTAGTAGGGTGACATTTTTCTGATTTGCACAGGGGAACCTCACAGGATAGTCCACACTGACGCCCTCTCAGTAAGTGAGAATAGAAATGGATTCTTGGGAGAGGGTCCCCAGACACCCCCTCCCCCAACTTTGAATCCTGTATTCCACAACTTTTCACTAATTGCCCCGAACTGGACAGGAGATAGGAAGAAAGGGAGGCATTAAAACAGTGTGGACGATCAGATGGCAGAGGGCAAGGCTTAACTCCGAGCCCCTCGTAGAGCTGTCACGGTCTCTGATCCAAGAGAGGGTCATCCTACACGCCGATGCACTGATAGACACAGAGGTGTGCATGCAGAGGTACACACACATCCTGAGAGGTGCACATCGACACGCTCAGGATGCACCCAGACACACTCTCTGTATGGACACTGGGTTGTATCACCCAGGCCTTCCGTTGGTAACAAAGGCCTTATCTCCCAGCTGCTAGGAGTGCTGCCTAAAGACCACCTGCAGCCACCAGCCCTCAGCCCTTGGTGCGTGGCCTGGCCAAGGTCACATTCTTTCAAGGGGTAGCTTGAATCCAGTGACTGACGTGGGGGGCGGCATGGCTAAGAAACACCCGGCCTTCTCGCCCTGCTTTGGGGTAATGAGTGTGAAGGCGGTCCATAAGCCTCGTTCTTTAAGTCTTCATGGGTTGGTCCTGTTTTCCAAACGTCTTCATTCCTTATTCTTCTCTAGCCTCTCTCCATTCTTCCCCACCAGCCTTCACATCTGGCACACCTCTGGGTGTGTGGTGGGTGCACACTAATCCTGTGCTGAATGCTTGATGAAGGAGGAAGCTGATGACTGAGTGTCAGGGGGTGGGGCTCTAGAGGAGAGGCCTCTACTAGATGGAGGATAAGTCGGCTCAAGGGTCTCTTCCAACCCAGACTATGAGCCGATGACTGAGGATTAACAGGCAAGCAGGAAGACATCCCTCCACATCTCCTTCCCACTCCCTCAACATTCCTCCCCCTTCCTTTCTCCCTGACTCTCAGTCTGCATCTCCTGGGGGTCCGGGTCCTCTTGACAGCTCTCCCACTCATCTCTATCCCAGTCTTTCTGTTCCCGCTGCCCTGGTTTAGCTCCTTTGCAATAGTGCCCCAAGGGGTCTGGGCATCCAGTCTACCCCTCCCATCCATTACCTGCACTGCACCTGAAACTTCTCCATCTCCTGTCCAAACCCTTCTCCTCCCCGATGTTGCTCACACAGCCCTTCAAGATCTTTCCAGCTTCCACTTCCCAACCCACTTGCATCCTGCATGTCCAGTTCCCTATTTACACCGTGATCTTCTGCATCCACACCCCTATTCATTTCTGTTCTCTGTGCCCAAAGGCTCTCACAGCTTCCATGCCCACCTTGTTATTTCTACTCACCTTCAAGATTCTGATCAGCGTGGTGTCTCCCGAGCCCCGGGTCTGACTTAGGCGCTCTACTTCTGTGCTTTCCAACACTCACCGCCTCCTTCTGATAAGCTGCTCTACACTGCTGTATTGTAACAACGGGTTCTCGTGGCCATATCCTACAGGGACAGAGTCTAATTTCTCTTTGTGGACTAACCACCTGGCCCAGCATCTGGCATCCAGTAGGATCTCAAGAAACATGAAACAAAAGAATGAGTGATTATACACATATCTGAAGAAATCACCACTCATTAATGGTGATATGAATGCTTCTCCCCCATTACTGTCTTTTGAGAGTCTTCAGTGTGGAACAGATCCTCATCAGTTGGGTGGAGGCCTGCACATACTCTGTGGGGGGTAGCAGGTGGGAGCAGGCGGGTCTGGCCACCTTGGATTTCTTTCATCTGTAGGAAACCAAGAATACTTAAGAGAATCTCATTTCTTTTGATTTCTTTCTACCCCTGATATTGGAATAGAGGCTCCAGGGTCCACTTCTAGCGCTGGCTGCTTTTCTTGGTCTGGAGTTGTGGGTTGGGGGCGTCCAGGTGATAACCCTCTGGAAGGCCCACATTCTTCTCCCTTGCCCTCCCACTCTTTCCTCTCTTATCTCTCTCTCTGTTTGGACCAGTTGCTGAATGCTCAGCCTCTGACTTGCATAACAAAAATGCTGTCATCTAATTTCTGCCTGATGACTGTAGAAGCTTTCAAACATCCTCTGAGCTCAGGCCACAGAGCCCAGCAGGTAGCATGTCACTGAAGCATTAAGCAGTGTTGCCCTTCCCTGGGCTTTGTACAAAAGGCCAGTTAATCTTCACTCCAGAGGAACTTCCAAGATGCCCAGGAAGGGCGGTTCTACCAGAGACACTCAGACACGCACTCCCAGAGGGTTCCAGGTGACTCAAGACCAACGACTGACAGAACCCCAAGAACCTAATCCATTGTCTGGTCCTACCTAACCTCCCTCAGTTTCACGTTCAAGGTTTTGATTCCCTTCATATGCTAACAATTAGATTTCTACTTGTAGTTAACCTAGATTCTTCATGCTGCAATTGCTTTTGTCATCATCTTTTCTTATGGGACAGGACCTAACCTGCCCCATAGACAAAATCGTGTATCAGAAATTTGCACTCATGATTCTTCCTCCATTTCCCTTCTCTCTGAGACACTATGTGACTCTACCCAGGGACTATTTATTTGGGAGTAATTCATTCATTCCCATGTATTACTGACCCAAGGCCCACCAATCACCCCTAGCCATTATTTTATCTGAAGAAGGGAGCATAGGGTTGAAAACATGATTATCTCAAAAGCCTGCATCCTAAATGGTGGACTTGCAGACACTGACATGCCCCAGAGAATTTGGAGCAAAGTAGATTTGTATCAGGTCTACATGGAGCTTCTACCTGGTTTTAGAATCAAGATCTTAGGATGTTAGAGCTTAAAGAGAAGGTTGAGTTTGTCTAGTCCCTCATATTCTTGTTGCAAATGAAGAAACTGAGGCCCAAAGAGGCATTCACATGGTCACAGCAGAGTCAGCATTAAAACTCAGACTTCTGGGGACCTCGCTGGTGGTCCAGGGGTTAAGATTCTCCGATTTCATTGCAGGGGTGCAGGTTCGATACCTGGTCGGGAAACTAAGATCTCACATGTGGCAGGTTATGGCCAAAATAATAAATAAATAAAGCTGCCTTTTAAAACAGACAAATAAAAAGACTCAGTCTTCTGATTCCTACTCCAGAGCGCTTTCTATTGTAATAATTGCTTACCTTTCTTGATACAAGCAGAGTATCATCCTCAGCTCTTTACAGGTCTGTATTAACTTATTTGATCTTGACAGTCTGTGAGGAAGGTGCTATCATTATGCCCATTCTACAGATGAGGAACTGAGGCACAGAGAGGCTAAGTGAACCCCCAAGGACACGAGCAAGGAGGTGGCGGGGCTTCTGCTCTCAGCCTCTACACTTGACTCATACAGCCTCCTCAACTGTATTTCAGGGATTCCTTTGAAGCCCTGTCGTGGCATCAGTTTTCCACCCCTTTCCATCCTTCCTCAGGCATCTGTGCTTTCTCACGACTGAGAAGGCATCCCACATTCCCTAACCCACCCCTGCATTACAGGCCACCAAGACCTCACAGAAAACCCATGTTCCAGGCAGGAGGTGCCACTGTTCTCTGGCGGCCCCTCCTGCCAGCACCCCTCTCATGTGGCTGGTTGTCACCAAGTCTGTTATTAAAGCCAGAAATAGGCTCCCGAGCGCTTTCGTCCTCCTCCAGACTTCTCACCCAGGAAGTTCCCACATGTCTGTGATCTCACGGTGCTCCCCCTCCTCCCCCCATGACATCATCCACACACCCCAGCACCCTCCCCGCCCCAAGTTCCCACCTTCCCAGGCAGGAGACACAGACCACATCACATCCCAAGAGCATCTTTAAGTCATGAAACACATGGGAAATAAAATCTTTCTCTGGTTGGGGTCGGGAACTATCCTTTCCATCTGCCTCTGCCCTTCCCAAGGGGATAATCCATTCTGGTGACACATGTCAGCATAGCATCTCCCTGGGAGGAGGTAAAGCCTACACAGGCTACTCTTTCTCATCCTATTCCTCTTTGTCATGGAATCAGCCACAATCCTTCCACTCTGAAAACTCCCACTCAGCTGTGTGTTTGTCTGGCTGTGTGTCTTTGTATTTGTGTGTGTGTGTGGCCAGGGTGGGAACTTCTGAGGGACATGGAGTTGGTCCATAAGTGGGAACTTGTTTAAAACAGACTATGTTCTCAGGCCCAGGATGGATGCTCGCACCAGATCCAGACAGGTCTGTGGCCTTTCTCCCCACCCCCAGGGCAGAGAGGATCTGGCATCAAGAATGGGGAATGAGTGGCCAAGGGTCCCGCGTTGTGTTCTATTGAAACATACACATTGGCTTGATTATGTCTCAGAAATGGGATCCAGAGTAGCAGATGGGGCTGTTTTTACCAGGCAGACTTGCTGTTTTCATCAAGGGTCACTTTGGTGCTCGGCACTGTGCAGGTACAGAGCATACGTATGGAGGAAAATGGGTCACAAAATTTAATCTCATGACAACTCACATGTGAGGGAAAATGAGCTCTGTTATCTGTAACTAATCTGGCTTCCTTTTCCAGGAAGAGTGGGGCAACATGGGAAAAAGTATCCAAAATTCCAGTCTAGTTTAGAACTTGAGTTCATCCAATAATGCAATAGTCCTTTTAGGAAAGTACATGTCTCCCGAACAAAAGAAGACCAGTCACTCGTACTATTTCTTTCCCTCCCCTAAGAGTGAGGAAGGAAAAAGAGGACTTCATGCAAACCTACAGTGGAGGGAGAAGTTTCAGAGTTCTCCGGTTCATTTGGTCTCCAGAGCCACCCACTTCCCCTCACAGCTAGTCTTTGTCCTACTGGCGGTGTAAGCCAAGCCTGGGCCTGTACAATTTATGGTCTAGTCTCTTTAGACTTGGCCAGAGTCCGTGTTTCCCTGTCTCCCTGGTACGTGGGCTGCACTTCTGTTCTGCTGGGGCTGTGGACTCCCCAGGGTCAAGTTGTTACTGTCACGTCTGTGGTGACCTGCTGTAGAAAACTCCGCAGAGGACCCACGGCTACATCTAAGCCTTGTCTAAAATTCACGGGAACTGAGGGTGGTCAGGAAAGCCCAACTTTTGGGCTTCCCTCTGCCTACTCATGCTACGGTCTCCTCCAGCCTGCAAGACTGCTTTTATGCCTGTCTTGTTCAATGTCATTAAATGCTTAAAGGGCAAGGGTAGTACTTCTTTTTCTTTTTATCAGCAGAATCTGTTTCAGCACTAGGCATATAGAGTTCAGTACGTTTAGTGAAATGAACGTAGCCTGTTTAGCTAGGCTGCATGTCATAAGGGGCACATAGCTTCCTTTGGAGGAAATCAGCATCTCAGAGGGAGATGATGATGTTTCCAGAAAAACTAGAAGAGGAGATGACTATAAAAGTAGTTAAGTTTTGTTGAAAAATTGCTATGGGTCAGGTACTGTGTCAAGAGCATTACAAACACATTTCCTCAGTTAACTCCCCGACAAATCTTTGAGGTAAGTGGGCAAGTTTATACTGCCATTATCATCATTTTAGATGAGGAAACAGGCCTGGAAACATTAAAGAACTTGCCCCAAATCACACAGCTGGAAATTGGCAGACTTTGGACTTGATACCCATGCATGAAACATGAGCTCACTCCTTTCAGCATAGAAGCTTCATGGGAGCCTCCTTAGAAGGGGACCTAAGACTTCAAGAACTCGAAACTGTGGAAGAAAATTATGACTTAACGGAGCCCAAGAATCAGCATGAACCCAAGTCCCAATTTAAAAGGTAGAGACAAATATTAACCCAAGGAGGATTTTCTGTACAAAGCCAATGCCCTAAGGAAGGGCAAATCATTTTTACGTTCTAGCAGCTTCCATCCTAGGAGATGGGCCAGACCTACACGCTGCAGAGTCTCTTTCAGTGCCGCAGACTGGGACTGCAGGATAATGGATCCTTGAACATGGCTAATGCAGGATGGAAAAGCATCTTTCTCCTCTGGGGCTGGCAATGTAATTTCATACTAAATTTGCTGTGGTTTATGTAATTCTTTTCATTCACACCAGAAGGAGTTTCTTTGCTGCTTCCCTTTTCAGAAACTTGGAGACTATATATCTTTGCAAAGTGGATTTTTAAAAATAAAACAGAGAAGAAAAGATTAAACCAGAGAAGCTCTCAAGTTTCCGGCCTTCTGCCTGGACCAGCTTCCTATGCTTCTTCCTTTCCAGAATTGATGTGGTAAATGTTATTGCAGGAGCACTGGCTCTGAAAAAACCAAGGTCTTCCAAGAAAGCAACTTTCACGGAGGAATTCTGCAGGTCTCTCTTTTCTGGGGAGTTGGAGGGACCAGAGGTTGGGGGGAATACAGAGATAGAATTGCCCCCTCAATGGCTTTCAGGAGAAGGTGACCAGGTGACCCAGAGTCCTGGATCTTATCTCCAGGAGCCCCTACTCTTTTTCCAGTGTCTGTCTCCTGAACCACCACTGATTCCTTCAAAGACCTTTGCTAGCTCTCTCCGAAGTGTCCAAACTCCTCTGGCTCCTGCAACAATTTACCTCTTCCTGTTCCTCCATGAAGGAAGGGCAGAGCCAGGAGATGGAGCAGAGTGGGGGCCGCCCGAGCTCACAAGAGGGCAGGTGTCCTAACAACTGGGATCCTAGCTGGTCTGGATTTGGTCTTTCCAAAACCCTCACCACCACCCTTCCAACACTGGGAATGTGAATCTTGAGCTGAACTGAGAATAAAGTCCTCCCTCAAATCCCCCTAAGGCTGTGTAGGAGCTCTCCTCAGCCCTGTTTCTAACCCCTCCTCATGGCATTGTCTAGCACACCTGGGCGAAGTTATTTCATTTCTGCTTCTTTAACACAACAGGCTCTTTTCTTGCCTTCGTGGAAGCTGAACCCTTCACTTGGAAGGCTCCTCAAGCTTTGCAGGGGAACCTAATTGTCTTCTCCTCAGAGAAGTCTCCCAGAACACACTTTCTACAGAAGATCCCCCTACCCCTATTCCCTCACATTTTTAATTTCCTTCATAGCATTTTGCATAAGTCATGGTTTTTCTTTATGTGCGACTTGCTTATTGTCTGATTCTTCCACTGGAATGTTCTGAAATGTTCGAGGGTGGAGACCACATCTTTCTTGTCCTTGCTCAATCTCAGCTGCCTGGCACAGAGCTCAGACTCAACAAACATTTATCAAACGGATAACTGAATCCCAGCTGTCTATCATGCACGTGGTCTACGAACTGAAGGCAGGGGTTCCTTTCCTCTCTGCAGCCCCATTACCCAGGACAGAGAAAACTCTGGAGCTCTTATGAATAAATTAAATTGTTGCCCTCATTCTGTATCAGAGCCATTTTGCTCCTAACTCCTGCGGAGGAGTCCACCAGATCAGCCAGAAACCAGGAAGGCAGAGCAGGTCAGGCAGGCAGCAAGCCACATGCCAGTGTCCAATTAGCAGGTGACATCATCTCCAGATGAGTTGGAAAGAAAATGATTATCATAAACAGTCACAGTCCATTGACTATTTCCCTGGCATTTATAATCATTGTTAGACAGCTGTGCCTGGTCCCTTTCCCACGCCTGCTCCCAAGAACTGAAGTTGGCTGTTGGGCTTTAGTGGGGGTGTTTTTTCCCAGCGCATTGCTGTGAAAGGCTTTGGAGAGCTTCTAGAATCTAGCCCAGCCTCTCACCCTGCTCAGTCCCTCACCTCCTTCAGAACCACATCATCTCAGGAGGCGGGGTTACTGTTCTGCACAGATCTGGGCCTCACAATATCCTGCCCTGGTGGAATCCAAAAAATCCTCCCTGTGATTTCAGCTTTTAGTCTAGACTCTCCCACCTGGGACCACTTTCTCAGAGGGACCCTTTAAACATATAGGATGATCCTGGGTCTTTCTGTCGACCCAGTGATTATTCTACCCCAGTGACACTTTCCCATCCCTTGGTCACTGAAGTTCATTTCTTCTTCCCTGAGGGCCCCAGGCCTCTCCAAGAGGGCCTCTGTCCAACCTAGCTGGCATGTTGTCACCCCAAACTCAATCAACAGGAAACGGGAACCTGATCTCTCAGATTCTTTCTGTGGTATTTAAGGTATTTTCCCCACTCTTAGGGCTGAAGAAGGAAAGAGGAGTTATTTTGTTTGCTAGATCAGGGGTGACCAAGAAATCAAAAATGATGAAGTTGTAAAATCCTACTGTCTCTTTACACATCCTAGTCCCAGATCTGTTATTGCCCTTCTTACTAAGATGATAACTGGGCACCTCACTGGGGACCAAGTTTTAGGATCTTGAGGGTGAGATTTGTAACAGCCTCCTTCCTTCTAACTCTTTCCTCATAGGTTCCTCACTCTGGAATATGTTGTTATTAGATGCATCCCAGCCTCAGGTGGGCAACTTGCTTCTCCAAGCAGCTTTAAACTGGGGAGCAGCTTACCCTCGCCTTCATCTCTAAGGAATAGCATTGTGTGGGAATTTCCTTACAGCCTGAACTCTCCTCTGAGGAGCAGTTAGCAGCTCCAGCCCCCAAATCACTCTCATATGTCATGGTCTCAAGTTCCATCTCCTGCCCAACAGTTTCCCTCTGGTTATTCTCTAGCCCATCAGTGTCAGGAATAATAGTAATGGATTGAGGCTATGAGATGACATTATTATGGCAGATTAGGCCAGCAATAGAAGAATACCCAAATCCTGCCTTCAGTCAATCCGCATCTTCAAAGGTTGGTTGGTTGGTTTGTTTCTTTCTCTCTTTTTTGGCTGTGCTGGGCTTTCATTGCTGCACACAGACTTTGCTCTAGTTGCAGCGAACAGGGGCTACTCTCTAGTCACAGGGCTGAAGCTTCTCATTGTGGTGGCTTTTCTTGTTGCAGAATGCACCCTCTAGGGTGCTCAGGCTTTAGTAGCTGCGGCTCCTGGGCTCTAGAGCACAGGCTTAATAGGTGTGGCGCATGGGCTTAGTTGCCCCATGGCACGTAGGGTCTTCCAGGACCAGGGATCAAACCCATGTCTCCTACCTTGTCAGGAGGACTCTTTACCACTGAGCTACCAGGGATGCCCTCTTTCTTTCTTTTTAAAATAAAGTTGTTGTTGTTTATTTGCTAAGTTGTGTCTGACTCTTTGCGACCCCATGGACTGTAGCCCACCAGGCTCCTCTGTCCATGGTATTCTCCAGGCAAGAACACTGGAGTGGGTTGCCATTTCCTTCTCCAGGGGATCTTCCTGTTCCAGGGATCAAACCCACATCTCCTGGTTTGATCGAACCTGCATCTCCTGGTTTGACAGATTCTTTACCACTGAACCACCAGAGAAGCCCTTAAATAAAGTATCTTTAAAAAAAAATTGAGATATCATAGATTTCTGTATTAGTTAGCTCAGGCTGTCATAATGAAAAATACCATAGATTGAGTGGCTTAACAGTTCGGGAGGCTAGGAAGTCTAATATCAAGATGCCAGCAAATTCAGTATCTGGTGAAGGCCCTCATTCTAGCCAGCAGATGGCCAGTTTCTTGCTACTTCTTTACACAGTGGCAGAGGTTAGGGTGGAGAGAAAGAGAGAGAGAGATCTTCTTATAAGATCTTTTCGTATAAGGCACTAAACTCATTATGAGGACCCTACCTTCCTGACCTCATCTGAATCTAATCACCCCAAAGGTCCCATCTGCAAATACCATCACATCTGGAATGGGGATGGTTAGGCTTCAACACATGAACCTGAAGAAGACATATTTCCATCCATAGGGTTTTTCCAGGAGAAAGTATAGGCATAGATGGAGCAAAGAAGAGAGTTATTATCGGTTAGGCATTATTATAGGTTAGTTATTATCGGTTAGGTATCCCCAGAACCCAGCACAGAGCTCGGCAGAGCTGGGCCAGTACAAGAGAAGATTCCTTTTGCCAGGCCTGGGCCAGGGTCAACCTTCAGCCAGAGCTGGTGCAGCCCCGACGGCTGCCTGGTTCTGTGCCTTCCCAGTGCCACACTTGGGTCTCAGGTCTTAGCCTCCAGTGGGAGAGAGGACAGATCCAACCCCACCCACAGCATCAGAAGAAAAGAGGCAAAGAGACAGAGAGAGACTGCTTGCCCTGATTTGAGAGTAGAATATTCTAGGCCTCCTGGCCCAGGTCTTCTCAAGCTGATCAGTGGTTCTGGGCCCTAAATCAGTCCCACGAGAAGAAGGGGAAATGTAGAGAATCAGATGGAGACATGCTGGAGGCAGGGCCTGGTCAAGACAGTCAAAAGGTGAGAGATTAGTATCCTTGGAAATGTTAATTTTTTTAAAAAGTTAAAAAAAATTCTTTTTTATTTTAAAGGTTTTTTTTTTGTTGTTGTTTTTTTTAAGTTTTACTCTATTAAGATGTGACTCAGGTACCCTTGGAATCTGAGCAATCCAAATTAGGGATGAAGGACATTTGGGCCAAAGGTCCGATGATCTAGTACTCTCCCAGGAAGTCCAACCTCTGAGACCATTTAAAAGAGTATTATAAAGTACCCCAGCACTACACACAGGCTTCATACTTGGTCATTTGTACTTCCCTTAACTTATTCTTGCCTGGAGAACTCCGAGGACAGAGGAGCCTGGCTGGCTACGGTCCACAGGGTTACAAAGAGTTGGAGATGACTGAGCAACCAACACTTAATCCAAAGTTAAGGCACAATAAACATGTATTTATGCAACTTGAATTCGTTTTAGATCTTTTAGTAGCTGCATCTCACTGTTGGATTATTCCAGGTTTATGTATGTTTCACTGAATTCCCAATTAGACTTCCTTCGAACTGCTTTCAAAACAACTCTTCCCCACCCTAAAACTGTATAAAAGGTCATTCGTACCTACATTTGGGAGTTTACAGGTTGATTTGGGAGGTTATCATGTTGATTTTGGCTCATCACTGAAACCTATCAAAATGATCTGAATTGTAATTTGCTGCCCTGCATATGAACTATTTCTGCCTTCCCCACTTCAGTGAGATTTTCACTGCAGTGTCTCAAGAGTTGCTGTTCAAACTAAAAATGTCCTACTTAGCATTCATCCAACTGCCTCCCTCACTTCTTCCAAAACAGAGCTCAAAGCTAAACGCACCCAGGAAGGCTTCCAAGATTAAAAGGGGGCAGAAATGAAACTCTTTCCTTTTAGGACAAGGAGAAACTCCACAGAGCGCCGACTCTGAGCGGCCTGGGGCTACTCATGGATTTCAGAAGGGGAGGCTCCGTTCTTAGAAATGAAGAGGACAGGCTGTCAGACTGCATAATGTTGAATATGCTGCTTCCGGAAAGAGAGCATTATTCCTGAATGCTGGGCCTTCAGATGAGAGATGTCTCCATGGCCCCAAAGACAGTCATCCCTGCCTCCATGTCAACCTGCTTGAGCCAGTAACCTCATCCAGAAAGAGAAAGAAATTATTCAAAAGCTATCTCTGTGAGCTCCCAACCCCCAGTCCACAATCAGAAGGAACAGCTGAAACCAAAGAACAGCTGGAATGTTCTGGTTTAAGAAAGGCAACGGGAATTTGCTTTATGAATCGGGGAACTCAATCTGGGGCTCTGTGACAACACAGAGGGGTGGATGGGGTGGGAGGTGGAGGGAGGTTCAGGAGGGAGGGGACGTATGTACATCTGTGGCTGATTCATGTTGACGCATGGCAGGAGCCAACACAATATTGTAAAACTACTATCCTTCAATTAAAACTAAATTAAATTTAAAAAAAGGGTAGTATAGTTTGGAGGTCGGGTACTTAGAGCTCTGGGTTCAAACACAGGCTCTGCCCCTCACACATGGTTTAGTCCTGGGCAAAAGCTTCTTGCTTTATAATCTTTGAAGTTTCCTCATCTGTAAAAAGACAGGCTTCATGGTTTCTACCTCTAGAGGATAAAATAAAATAATGACTATAAGGCACCTCATTTAGGGCCTATCCCATGGAGGGGGGGGGCACTCAATAATTTGTCACGCTCATCACTGTTTATGTTGCTCTTTTCTTGGCTCCTCTTTGAAACATGTGGTACGTCTCAGTTATTGGCACCAATTTCCCACTTGCAAGCATGCTGGCCACAGTGTATATTTAAAACATACGTTTTATTAAAAGCACAAAAGATCAATAAGCATTATGTTCTGAAACCAGCAAATCAGTGATGTTCACTGAAATGCCTCTCATGTCTCTAAGCAAGTAAGTCGGCCTCTGTACTGGTTATCTATTGCTGCATAAAAAGCTGGACAAACTCAGTGGTTTAAGCAGCAAGATTTACTATTTCTCTCTGACTCTGAGTGCTGGCGAGGCTCCCACTGGGCAGTTCTCCTCCACGCAGTGTTGGCGAGGGTCACCCGTGCAGCTGGCTTTGCCCGGAGCTGGGATGGGCTGGAACATCTCTGGTGGCCCCACTCACACCTGGTCTTTCAACTGGGGTGGCTGGAGCAGCTGGGCCTGGCTGGACCATCCTTGCTTTCCATATGGCCCCTCTTCATTCAGTGGTTTAGCATGACTTTCATTATGTGTTGGCTGGACCCCAGGAGGGTGGAAACAGAAGCTTCTAGGCCTCTTAAGGCCTAGAATTGGAAGTTCTGATGTATTCTGTTGGTCAAAGCAAGTCACAGGATGAGCCTAGATTAAAGGACATGGAATCTACTTCTTGATGGGAAGAGCAGCACATATGTACAAAAGTGGGAGCGATTATTGGTAGGCACTTTGGCTGAAAATCTACCACCCCTTCTTGCCCCAATGTCTATCCCAGACTCGAAATGAAGGTGTAAGTGAGTGCTACCTGGCAGAACCCAGCTGCCAGCCTGACCCTTTCTGCCCCGATTCTCCCAGTCTCACTGGCTCTTCCACCTGCTCAATTTATTTTCTCCTCCCAGCACCTTGTGCCTCTTTACCCTGACACCTCATACTCACCTTTGACTGAGAGTAAGGATGATCATTCCATCCAAGCATATTATCCCAAACTGGTACTTTTACAATGTATTTTTTTTTAATATAAATTTATTTATTTCAATTGGAAGCTAGTTACTTTACAGTATAGTAGTGGTTTTGCTATACATTGACATGAATCAGCCATGGACGTACATGTGTTCCCATCCTGAAATCCCCCTCCCACCTCCGTCCCCATCCCATCCCTCTGGGTCATCCCAGTGCACCAGCCCTGAGCACCCTGTATCATGCATCGAACTTGGACTGGCGATCCATTTCACATATGATAATATATATGTTTCAACACCATTCTCCCAAATCATCCCACCCTCACCCTCTCCCACAGAGTCCCAAAGACTGTTCTATACATCTGTGTCTCTTTTGTTGTCTCGCATACAGGGATATCGTTACCATCTTTCTAAATTCCATATATATGTGTTAGTATACTGTATTGGTGTTTTTCTTTCTGGCTTACTTCACTCTGTATAATAGGCTCCAGTTTTATCCACCTCATTAGAACTGATTCAAATGTATTCCTTTTAATGGCTGAGTAATATTCCATTGTGTATGTGTACCACAGCTTTCTTATCCACTCATCTGCTGATGGGCATCTAGGTTGCGTCCATGTCCTGACTATTATAAACAGTGCTGCGATGAACACTGGGGTATACGTGTCTCTTTCAGTTCTGGTTTCCTCAGTGTGTATGCCCAGCAGTGGGATTGCTGGGTCATATGGCAGTTCTACTTCCAGTTTTTTAAGCAATCTCCACACTGTTTTCCATAATGGCTGTACTAGTTTGCATTCCCACCAACAATGTAAGAGGGTTGCCTTTTCTCCACACCCTCTCCAGCATTTACTGCTTATAGACTTTTAGATAGCAGACATTCTGACTGGCGTGAAATGGTACCTCATTGTGGTTTTGATTTGAATTTCTCTGATAATGAGTGATGTTGAGCATCTTTTCATGTATTTGTTAGCCATCTGTATGTCTTCTTTGGAGAAATGTCTGTTTAGTCCTTTGGCCCATTTTTTGATTAGGTCATTTATTTTTCTGGAATTGAGCTGCAGGAATTGCTCGTATATTTTTGAGATTAATTCTTTGTCAGTTGCTTTGTTTGCTATTATTTTCTCCCATTCTGAAGGCTGTCTTTTCACCTTGCTTATAGTTTCCTTCATTGTGCAAAAGCTTTTAAGTTTAATTAGGTTCCATTTATTTATTTTTGCTTTTATTTCCAATACTCTGGGAGGTGGGTCATAGAGAATCCTGCTGTGATTTATAAATTACAATGTGTTTTTAAGAGGAAATACGTTGACCTGACATTTCTTAAGACCATGATGGAATGACATTACATATAGAAGTGGAAAGCATGAGCACATCAAGAAGGTCCTAAAAGGAACCCATTCTATGTATTTTTTGACCTTCTTTCATGTAAGAATCTACATAGCTCCAATGATAGGGTGCAAGACCAAGGCCCCTTCTCTCCTTCTTGAGATCCAGCTTCTGTTTCCTGTCCCTGGGCAGGCAGACTGTCAGACAAGAAAGAAAACAATATGACTCCTCCAAGCCTCAGGACTGGTCAAGAGATCCAGGGCACCATCTCCAGTGTGGGGAGAAGCTGGAGTTTCATGCCTCCATTTAAATTGACTTGTTCCCACCTCTCCACAGAAGTAGGTAATGCTGTTTCTCCATAGGGCCTCTGATGTGTTTCCTAATGAAGAGATTGCTCAATAATCCCCTGGTAATGAGTGAGAAGATGGTGATGATAATAATACTAATAATAATGATGTGGATCACAAAAAAATGTAGAAAATGCTTAAAGAGATAGGAATAACAAACCACCTGACCTGCCTCCTGAGAAACCTGTATGCAGGTCAAGAAGCAACAGTTAGAACTGGACATGGAACAACAGACTGGTTCTAAATCAGGAAAGAAGTACATCAAGTCTGTATATTATCACTCTGCTTATTTAACATATATGCAGAGTACATCATGTGAAATGCCGGGCTGGATGAAGCACAAGCTGGAATCAAAGTTGCCGGGAGAAATATAAAAAATCTCAGATATGCAGATGGCACCACCCTTACGGCAGAACGTGAAGAAGAATTAAAGAGACTCTTGATGAAAGTGAAAGAGGAGAGTGAAAAAGTTGGCTTAAAACTCAACATTCAGAAAACTAAGATCATGGCATCTGGTCCCATCACTTCATGGCAAATAGATGGGGAGACAGTGAAAACGGTGGCTGACTTTATTTTTGGGGGGGCTCCAAAATCACTGCAGATGGTGATTCCAGCCATGAAATTAAAAGATGCTTACTCCTTGGAAGGAAAGTTATGACCAACCTAGACAGCATATTAAAAAGCAGAGACATTACTTTGCCAACAAAGGTACGTCTAGTTAAGGCTATGGTTTTTCCAGTGGTCATGTATGGATGTGAGAGCTGGACTATAAAGAAAGCTGAGCACTGAAGAATTGATGCTTTTGAACTGTGGTGTTGGAGAAGGCTCTTGAGAGTCCCTTGGACTGCAAGGAGATCCAACCAGTCCATCCTAAAGGAGATCAGTCCTGGGTGTTCGTTGGAAGGACTGATGCTGAAGCTGAAACGCCAATACTTTGGCCACCTCATGCGAAGAGTTGACTCATTTGAAAAGACCCTGATGCTGGGATGGAATGGGGGCAGGAGGAGAAGGGGATGACAGAGGATGAGATGGTTGGATGGCATCACCGCCTCAATGGACATGAGTTTGAGTAAACTCCGGGAGTTTGTGATGGACAGGGAGGCCTGGCATGCTGTGGTTCATGGGGTCGCAAAGAGTCGGACACAACTGAGCGACTGAACTGAACTGAACTGTTGTTTTATAACGTGTTAGTTCCTTCTGTACAGCAAAATGAATCAGCTCTCCATGTACGTAGATCCCCTCTACTTTTTTCCTTCCCGTTTAGATCACCACGGAGCACTGGTAGAGCGCCCTCTGCCCTACAGTAGGTTCTCATTAGTTCCCTTTTCTATGCATCGTGTCAATAGTCTTTAGATGTCAATCCCAATCAATCCCAATCTCACAGTTCATTCCACCCTGCTTTCCCACTTGGTATCCCTACATTTGTTCTCTACATCTGTTTCTCTATTGCTGCTTTGTAAATAAGATTGCCTTTACCTTTATTTTTCAGATTCCACATATACACATTAATATACAGTATGTGTTTTTTTCTTTCTAACTTACTTCGCTCTGTATGAGAGTCTCTAGGTCCATCCACGTCTTTGCAACATTTTTGAAAACTCACACATTCCTAGTAATTTGCTAAAGTGACATAGCTCACAGCCAGGAAGTGGCCAAACTTGACTTTAAACGCAGGTCAGAAGAGCCTTAAAGGCAATATCTTTTTCACCAGACCAGACGGGGGGATTCATTCCATCCAGAAGTCCTCTTACTGGTGCCAAAGGCCATTCCCATCCCAGAAAAAATTGAGCCTTCAGCCACAGCTAGAGTCAACACACCAGAAATCTGTCTAGTCCCAATGACAAGGTGGTGGGGGAGGCTCTAGACTCAGGTTCTAATTAAACAGAGCACAACTTCCCTGGAAGAAATGTTTGAAGAGAGGAACACAAAGAAATGAGAGAGAGGGAGATTTGGCAACCAGCAAGCAGAGTATCTTGGAAATGGGGTTCTTAGTTAGGGTTCTTCATAGAGATAGAGGTAGTAGAACATTTAGTAAAGGCGATTTATAATGAGGAATTGGCCCCTTTGCTTATGGGGGCTGAGAAGTCTCATGATTTTCAGTCTGCAAGTTGGAGTTTAGGAAAGTGTAACTCAGTCTGAGCCCAGAGTCCTGAGAACCAGGGGAACTGGTAGTGTAAATTCTTGTCCAAGGATTGGAGAAAAAGGGATAAGATGTCTCAACAGTGAGACAAGTTGAAAGAGACAAATTCCTCCTTCTTCTGTCTCTGTAATTCAGGATTAGATGATGCCCATTCATTTTGGAGAGGGCATGCTGCTTTATAGAGTCCACTGATTCAAATGCTAATCTTATCTGGAAATATCCTCCTAGGCACACCCAGAATAATGTTTAATCTTGGCACCCCATAGCAAATCACACTGACACATAAAATTAACCATCATCACACGTGGGGCCTTGGGAAAGCCATGCAGGCACAGATGCCTCCTAGGATCCCTCTGGTTCCTGCCAGCAGCATCCTCCCCCAGCAAGGACAGAAGGAAACCTAAGTCCCAGCATCTACACAAGGGCTTCCGACAACTTCTTCAGCTTTCCTGGAGCTCCCCAGTTGCTGGGCCCTGAAGACACGTCCTTGGATGGAACTCTGGGTCCGGGCTGTAAGGACGCCCCATAATCATTAGCCCTGTCTACCACCACATCTTCCAAAATCATCAGTGCCTTCTCTGACTCTCTAATTGTGGTTTCTCAGGCAGCTGCTCGCAAAATGCATTTTTGTGTTCAACCCATCACTGGCCCAGCCACTCTAAAATAAAGCAGACCCAGCTAGTTTTATATCTAATTTCCATGACAAGCTACACTGTTGCCTGGGTGGACCCTGACCCAATTTCCTTTTAAAAATTGAGGTGTGGTGGCTTTGAAATGTTGTGTTAGTTTCTGTCGTACAATGAAGGGAATCAGCTATATGTATACATACGTCCCCTCCCTCTTGAATCTCCCTCCTCCCTTCCCCCCACCCCTCTAGGTCGTCACAGAGCACTGAGCTGAGCTCCCTGTGGTATGCAGCAGGTGCCTACTAGCTAGCGATTTTACACACGGTTGTGTATATAGGTCAATCCCAATTCAACACATCCCCTCCTGCACTATGTCCACATGTCCATCCTCTACCTCTGTGTCTCTACTGTACCCTGCAAATAAGTTCATCTGTACTATTTTTTTAGAGTCCACATATATAAATTAATATACAATATTTGTTTTCCTCTTTTTGACTTACTTCACTTGGTATGACAGACTTTAGGTCCATCTACCTCTCAACAAATGACTCAACTTAGTTCTTTTTTATGGGTGAGTAATATTCCATTGCATATATATACCACTTCTTCTTTATCCATTCATCTGCTGATGAACATTTAGGTTAATTCCACGTCCTAGCTATTGTAAATAGTGCTGACATGAAAAATGGGGTGCATGACCCGGACACAAAATTTTTACGTTGTACTCCTTTTATTAATTTGGGTACCACTCAGTGTAAATCCTGTTCATGGGAGGAAAAGGGGATGACAGAGTTGATAAGATGGTTGGATGGCATCACTGATTCAATGGACGTGAGTTCAAGAAAACTCTGGGAAATGGTGAAGGACAGGGAAGCCTGGCATGCTGCAGTCCATGGGATCACAGAGTCGGACATGACTGAGCAACTGAACAGCACTCTAAGCAGCAAAAACAAATGGACTACCACTACTAAATGGACTACTAATAAAATCAAATGTCTGCCCAGAAGACATTCTCCCTGGGGTCTCTTGGATTTGTGTCACCACCAATCCCAACTCCTTTTTGTTTCAATACTAGTTTTTGTTGAATGTAACACACTACAGGAAGTGACTAAAAAAGGTGCAACTTAATTATCACAAAGCAAGCATCCACAAAACCATCACCAAATGAAAATATAACAACATCCCAGAAGCCACCTTGAGTCTCCTCTCTCCTGTCCCCTCAGAGATGACCACTAGCTAGATTTTTGTGGTAATCACTCACTTGCATTTTAAAAATTTTATCACCTAATCAGACTATTCTTAATACAATCATTTTTAAAGTAAAAAAATAAAGTCATACTGGTATACTTTTTGTGTCAGACTTGTGTTGGTTAACAATACTTTTATGGGATTTGTACATATTACGACTGGAGTTCATTTATTTTCACTGCTGTATCAGTGAAAATAAATTTCCTTTGTATGAAAGTACAACCAGTGATGGTTATTTGGGTTACTATTGGCTTGGGGCTATAACAAGTAAAATATTACAATCATTGTTGACCACATCTTTTCATACCCGTGTGGAATTACTGGGTGACACAGTGTAAGTATGTTTAGTTTTAGTTGCTATGCCAAATTGTTTTACCAAATGGGTATGAAATTTTCTGCTCCCACTGGCACTGTGTGGGGTTCCCTTGCTCTACCTCTTTGCCAATACTTGTTTTAGTTATTTCTTTGATTTTAGCCATTCTGAGTAGCGTCCTGCATGACTGTACTTTGATTTGCTTATTTTTCCATTTCACTGATTATTAATGAAATTGACTCCCTCTTCATGTATTTATTGAATATCCTTTTTGTGATGTTCTTATCAGTGATTCTTTCCCATTTTTTTCTCCAGGTCATCCATCTTTTCCTTACTGATTTGTAAGACATCTCTTATAGTATGTTTATAAAGCCTTTGCCAGTTACAGGTGTTGTGACATTTTCTACTCCACGTGCTTGCCTTTTCACTTTTTTACTGGCATCTTTTAATGAGCAGAAGTTCCTAATTTAATATTATCCAATTCATCCATCTTTTTCTTTATTCTTAATGCCTTTTTTGTGTCTTGTTCTAGTAAAACGTTTTTTCCTACCACAGGTAATGAAAATATTCTATATTTTCTTTAAGAGATTTTGTTTCAGATGTAATATTTATATCTTTTATATCATTGTAATAAATGATTTGTTGATGTACAATGTAAAGTAAGGGTCATGTTTAAAATGTTTTCCCAAATCCAATTGATAATGGGAAATTATTTCTTGAAAAAATGCCCTTTTCCCCTCTCCCACGGCAACTTTGTCAAAGATGAAGTGCCTCTCTAATTATGGGTCTGGTTTGGGGCTGGAGAGCTATTATATTCCATTGGTCTATTCCTTTCTTTACAAAAATATTTGTTTATTCAGTGGCTCAGATGGTAAAGAATCTGCCTGCAATGCAGGAGAGCTAGGTTTAATCCCTGGGTTGGGAAGATCCCCTGGAGGAGGGCATGGCAACCCCATGGACAGAGGAGCCTGGCGGGGTTGCAAAGAGTCAGACGTGACTGAGCGACAAAGCATAGCGCATTTATTTGGCTCCATCGGATCTTAGTTATGGCATGTGGAGTCTTTGTTGCAGCACACAGGCTTCTCTCCAGTTCTGCCACACGTGCTGCCGAGCATGTGGACTCAATGGTTGCAGGGTGTAGCTTAGTTGCCCTGAAGCAGGTAGGTGAGATCTTATAATAGTTCCTCAAGCAGGGATGGAACCCATGTCTCCTGCATTGGAAGGTGGATACTTAACCACTAAATCACCACAGAAGTCCCCGTTGGTCTATTTCTTTGCCCTTATATCAATACCAATTCCTCACTATTATTAACCAGTGTGGTTTTAAGAGTCTTGCTTTATGGCAGAGCAATTCTTCCCACCTTATTCTTTTTTCTCCAATTGTCTTAATTTTTCTTGTTTCCTATATAAAATCAGCTTGTCAAGACACACACACACAAGCTGTAATTTTGATTGGGGCTTTCCTGGTTCTTCACATAAATTTGGAAAGAACTGACATCTTTATAATGTGGGAGCTTCTATTCATGACTTTCCCATTTACTTACTTATTTAAAAGTCTCCTTTTATTTCATCCCCTACAAGATGGTGAGGACAAGGAAGCCTGGCGTGCTGCAGTCCACAGGGTCACAGAGAGTCGGACGTGACTGAGTAACTGAACAACATAATCTCACCCAAAGGTATTTCAGAGATTTCTGCATACACTTCTCAGACAGTTATTATTAGTTTTCCTCCTAGAGAGTCAATTCTTTTAATGATACTGTTAATGGGAATCTGTAAATTTTTTAAAAAATTTCTTTATTTCTCCTTTTGCTAGATAGAAATCAACTATTTAGCATAGCTGGCCTTGTACATTTTTGTATATTGGCCTTGTATCCATAAACTTGTTAAGAAATCTGTAGGTTCTTTCTTGATTTTCTATATATATAAAGAAGTCTTACTTCTTCCTTTCAAATTTCTATCCTTTTTTTTTTTCTAACCTCACTATTCTGGCTATGATCTTCAGTCCATATTGGCTAAGTTTGCTGTTGGCTGGCATCAAAGTTATTCAAATTTTTCATTCTCTATTTCAAAAGGAAAGTTTTCAACATTTTATTGTTAAATTGGATTTTTGTTATACGCTTGTTGTAGATTTACTTCATCAGGTTAATGAGTTCTGTTCTTACTTTACTAAGTGATTTTTGTTTATTTTAATGATAAATGGATGATAGATGAATTGGATGTTGAATGATAAATAGATTGCTTTTTCTTTATCTATTAAAATGATCCCACAAATATTCTCTTTTGTTCTGTTATTGTGAGTTAGACTGATTGAAACTTGAATATTAAACTAACCTTGCTTTCATGGAATAAATTCAATTTGATATGATACATTACTCTTTTATGCATTGCTGATTCCATTTGCTAATCATTTGTTTAGGACTTTTGCTTTTGTGTTCTGAGTGCAATTGGCCTATACCTTTTCTTTTCATCATGTTCTTGTCAAGTTTGGTATTAAGATTATGTTTGTATCATAAAATAACTTGAGAACTACTGCCTTTTCTTTATTCTCTGGAAGAATTAAATAAGATTGCCTTTTTTGTTTCTTAAACATTTAGCAGAGCTCACTATAGTGAAGGTACTTGTGTCTGGGAACATCGTCTCTGGAGATTCCAGTTGATTATTTAATATCTTAGATAATTATATAATTATATCTTAAACTTTTTTTCTGTGTCATTTTTGTTAAGTTGCATTTCTCCTAGGACTTTGTCCATTTAATCAAATTTTCAAACATCGGCATAAGGCCAATAATGTCCTCTTACTATCTCTTTAATGTTTGTATAATATATGAGGATGTCATCCTCATTACTAACATTGGTACCTGCTCGTTTTTTCTTAATCAGATTTGTCAAGGACTTATCAAGTTTATAACTCTTTTCCAAGAACCAGCTTTTGGTTCTGTTTATCCTCTCTGTTTCAGTTTGCTTGCATTTCATTAATTTCTGCCCTGATTTTTCTTTGTTATTTTCTTCCTTTTACTTTCTTGGGTTTTAATTCACTGAGGTTTGTTTCTAATCTGTTGGAATGATTGATTACATCACTGATTTTTTTGAAAAAATTCTTATTTCTAATAAATCCATTTAAAGTATAAATTTATCTTTAATATTGCTTTAGCTGCATTCTGTTTTAGTATGTCATATTCTGGACTGCAAGGACATCTAATCATCAATCCTAAAGGAAATCAGTCCTGAATATTCATTGGAAGGACTGATGCTGAAGCTGAAACTCCAGTACTTTGGCCACCTGATGCAAAGAACTGACTCATTGGAAAAGACTCTGATGCTAGGAAAGATTGAAGGCAGGAGGAGAAGGGGATGACAGAGGATGAGATGGTTGGATGGCATCACTGACTAGGTGGACATGAGTTTGAGTGAACTCCAGGGGTTGGTGATGGACAGGGAGGTCTGTTGTGCTGCAGTCCATGGGGTCACAAAGAGTAGGACACGACTGAGCAACTGAACTGAATTGAACTGAATTCTGGCATGTTTAATTTTTGAACTATGAATTACTTGAAAGTATATTTTAAAGATACTTAATAAAAACTTTGTTATCTTTTAACAACTCATTTCTAGGTAAATTCCTATGTTGTCGACGTATGTATTCAGTCTCAGTTTTTGAAGTTTATTGAAACTTGTTTTGTGGCCCAATGTATGATTAGTTTTGCAAATGTTTCACAAAGACTGAAAAATTATTTTATTATTCAGCTTGAGGCATAGTACTCTGTTTATTTGTGTTAAATCTACACTTTGAGTTGTTGGAATGTCTCATATTCTTACTGATTTTGGGGGATGCTTTTGAGCAATTATTGAAAGAAGTGAGTTAAAAATTTTGACTATGTGATTTATCAATGTGGTTTATCCTCTTCACTGTTGCTTTAAATATTTTGAAGCCGGGTGTGTATATATTTAGAATTTCTGTTTTTCTACCCAGTGAATTGAAACCTTGATCATTATGAAGTGGTTTCTTTTTCCTTTGCAATTTCATTAGTCTTCGAGTTCACATTAACTAATAATCATAATACAGCTCCACTAGCTTCTCTTTGGTTAAATTTTCCATAGATTATTTTTTCATTCTCTTACTTTCAACCTTTCTGTAACTTATGTTTTAGATGTTTCTTTTATGAACAGCAAATCGTTGGAATTTTAAAATTCTAGTCTGACAAATCTTTGTCTCTTAATTGGAGCATCTGGCATATTTACATGTAATACAGTGGTTGCTGGATTTGGGTTTAAATCTACTATCTTACCATATGCTTTCTATTTCCCTGCCTGATCTGTCTTTTGAGTTTCTTGTTTTCTTGCTGGCTTTTGGTAAGATTTTGAGATACAATTAAAAAGAAAACACTGTAATCTAAAGTTTACAATTCCAGGGAAATTTTACAACAATTTGCCCCCATGTAATCTCCACCTAATCAAGATAGAGAACACTTCCATCACCCCAGACCATTCCCTCATGTCTCTTATCAGCCAATCTCTTCACTCTCATCCCAACTTAAAAAAAATTTCTATCAACATAATTTTGCTTGTTTTTAAATTTCACTTGAATTGTACTCTTCTGTCTGGCTACCTTCGCTGGACATAATGTTTTTGAGAGTTCGTGTTTGATGTTTATTTTTCTATATTTCTATTTGTATCTGTGTATTTCTATTTGTATTTGATATGTGTTTCTATTCATGCATTTCTATTAATGTTTGATGTGCTTTTTCTATATGATGTGTTTGTTTCTATTGCTAAACAATATCCCATTGTATAAGTCTATTACAATTTGTTTATCCATCCTCATACTGATGGAAATTTGGGTTGTTCTCAGTTTGGAATTATTATGAGTAAAATTGCTATTGATTTTTTTCTACAAGTGTTTTCTTAGCACATATTTTGGTATCTGTTGGATAAATGACTAAAAGTGGAATTTCTGGGCCATAATACAGGCATATATTTAACTTCATAAGAAGCTACCAAAAGGTTTTCTAATGTGATCAAATTATTTTATACCTATTTTATATTCCCCCCACAAGACATGGAATTTCCTGCGGCTTTACATCCTTATCAGTATCTGACACTGTCAATCTTTTTAATTTTAATCATCCTAGTAAGTATGCAGTGATATTTCATTGGGGCTTTAATTTGCTTGCCCTGACTATTAATGATGTTGAACACTTTCATGTGCTTACTGGAGACAGCTCTATCTATCTATTTACCTACCTATCTGTACCATGTTTTCTTTAAATCAGTGGCTTGCTTTTACATTATCTTAATGGTATCTTCGATTAGCAAAAAGAGAAAGTCAGATTTATCCATTTTTTTCTTTAATGGTATTGATTTCAAGCCTTGTCTAAGAAAACTACTTTGAACAAGATCACAAAAATATTTCCCTATGTTTTTCTTTAGAAGTTTCATTGTTATAGATTTTATATTTAAGTCTATGATCCATCTCAAATTAAATTTATTTAACATATATGTTTATAATATTTAGATATTTATATATAAACATAAAAGATAAATATATTTCTATAAGAATAGTCTTTGTTCCAGTGACATCTGTTGAAAAGACTGTACTTGCCTTCAACCTTTGTCAAACATCAATTGAAGGTAAGTGTATGGGTTTATTAATATTTCTGGACTCTGTATTCTGTTCCATTGATTTCCTGTGTCTTCTAACACCAATCCTGCATTGTCTGGCTTACTGTAACTTTGTCTTGCAAACAGTGTACTGTGTGGCTTACTGTAACTTATATCTTAGAAACAGGTAGGTCCTCTCCCATTGAGACACACAGCGTATTCTTCATCTCTTGAATCTGTGTGGACTTGTGACTGCTTTGACTAATATGAAACAGAAGAGTTTCTATGTGTCTTCTGAGACTAAGTCAGAAGTCTGACAGTTTCTTGTTTGGCCTCTTGGAATGCTCACTGTGGAACAAACCAGGCAATATATAAGTACTTTGTCTGTTCTGATGTCACCATGCTGTGAGGAAGCCCAAGCTGGCCATACAAAGAGGCTACATATAGGGAGAGACGCCTGACAAGCCACACCTGTTCCAGCTGTACTGACCCAGACCCCACACAGGAGATTGAAGTAATATTTATGCAACTTTAGCCCAGCCATATCTGACTATTATTTCAAGAAAAATCCTGAGTGAGAGCAGCCCCACTGAGCCCATGTAACCTACAGAGCTATGAAAGATATGAAAATGTTATCTGGAAGCAACTAGGTCTTGGCAGTTTGTAATATAGAAATAGATAACTAGAACAGTAGAGTATTAGAAACGAGTATAGGTTTTGAGGATCAGTAAGACTCAGATTTTGCTTGTGATTTGTGCAAACACCAATCAAGTTAGCAGGCTGTGGGCTAAGTAATTTATATACAAGACTTTATTGTTCAAAAAAAGTTAAAGCACCTACTGAAGACAGGAACTATGCTTAGAAGATACAAATGTGAAGATAAAGCAGCTCCTCCTCCCAAGGAATTTACAGAGCAGTGGGGGAGAATGGACATGTTCAATACAAAGATAGCTGATGAAATCACTTTCTGTCAGTAGGAACTGCTGTGTAGCAAATTCTAAGAAAAATAACTTTGCTAATCTGGATTCACACTAAACCGATATGTATGAAACATCAGATAATGAACTTGTCAGAGCCCATCTGGCTTCCCTTTTGTCCTGGCTACTGGGAAGGTCAGAAGTGAAAGTGAGATGCAACCCCAATTTCTTCTAATATCTCTTCTATTCTTTTGCAACATGGTTTCCAACTTTCTAAACCTCTACTTCAAGTGTCTCTTTGTAATGTCTTAAGTTCCTTTGACAGGTAAGTTGGGATCAAAGTGTGAATATAAAGTATATCAGTTCAGTTCAGTCACTCATTTGTGTACAACTCTTTGAGACCCCATGGACTGCAGCACACCAGGCCTCCCTGTCCAACACCAACTCCCAGAGTTTCCTCAAACTCATGTCCATCAAGTCGGTAATGCCCTCCAACCATTTCATCCTCTGTCATCCCCTTCTCCTCCCACCTTCAATCTTTCCCAGCATCAGGGTCTTTTCCAATGAGTCAGTTCTTCTCATCAGGTGGCCAAAGTATTGGCGTTTCAGCTTCAACATCAGTCCTTCCAATGAATATTCAGGACTGATTTCCTTTAGAATGGACTGGTTGGATCTCCTTGCAGTCCAAGGGACTCTTAAGAGTCTTCTCCAACACCACAGTTCAAAAGCATCAATTCTTCAGCACTCAGCTTTCTTTATAGCCCAACTCTCACATCCATACATGACCAGTGGAAAAACCATAGCCTTGACTAGACGTACCTTTGTTGGCAAAGTAATGTCTCTGCTTTTTAACATGCTATCTAGGTTGGTCATAACTTTCCTTCCAAGGAGTAAGTGTCTTTTAATTTCATGGCTGCAATCACCATCTGCAGTGATTTTGGAGCCCCCCCCAAAATAAAGTCAGCCACCGTTTTCACTGTCTCCCCATCTATTTGCCATGAAGTGATGGGACCAGATATGATGATCTTAGTTTTCTGAATGTTGAGCTTTAAGCCAACTTTTTCACTTTCCTTTTTCACTTTCATCAAGAGGCTTTTTAGTTCTTCTTCACTTTCTGCCATAAGTGTGGTGTCATCTTCATATCTGAGGTTATTGATATTTCTCCCAGCAATCTTGGTTCCATCTTGTGTTTCTTCCAGCCCAGTGTTTTTCATGATGTACTCTGCGTACAAGTTAAATAAGCAGGGTGACAATATACAGCCTTGACGTACTCCTCTTCATATTTGGAACTAGCCTGTTGTTCCATGTCCAGTTCTAACTGTTGCTTCCTGACCTGCATATAGATTTCTCAAGAGGCAGGTCAGGTGGTCTGGTATTCCCATCTCTTTCAGAATTTTCCACAGTTTGTTGTGATTCACACAGTCAATGGCTTTGGCATAGTCAATAAAGCAGAAATAGATGTTTTTCTGGAACCCTCTTGCTTTTTCGATGATCCAGCAGATATTGGATATCAGATCAATTCAAATTGAAAGTGATAGCTTATGGTGAACAAAGTCAGATTTGTGATCTCTGAATTAGAGGATTTAGCTTCAGGGTCAGGGACTAGGCTTGATCATTTAGGCTCTTACAGAATTTTTATTATAGTAAAAAAGGACAGAGAAAGTTTCTGACACAGACATCAGAAGAAGGCAAAGAGTGCCCCCTCACTAGTCTTAGCAAGGGAGCCATATACTTTTTCAATTGGTTATTAAGTAAATCAAAAGAAGGCTATAAATGCTATAAAGGTCTTACTAGATCCACTTCCACAATTTACATTTTAAGATAACAGGATTAGAACTAACAATAACAAGAGCTTACCAGATCCACTCCCACAACATACACTTTAAGATGACAGGATTAGTCAGTAGGTTTTTAAGGAGAAACATGTACTGGAGCAGGATACATTGTTGTTATATAATCATTGGTACAGAGATTAAGGAAAAATATATACTTGAGCAAGATGAGTTTTTTTGTTGTGTAATCATTAGATTTGAGCTTAAAGAAAAAGATGTTTTATGTGATGAAGACAAAGGAATTGTAGAAAAAAATTTTGTTCTTTTCTCCTCCTTACGAGCCCCAAACCCCTTTTGCCTCCTTGGGGACCCTGAACTTCTTATCAATCTAAGAATAACTCTCTCAAAAGCATAGCTCAGGATTAATCTGAGTTGTTGCTTCTTATTTATGTGGTTGAGGCAGACTTTGCTGGGAGCATGTCTTTCCTACAACTGCTACCATCACAATTACAGCTCTGGATACTATTACTATTAATGACAGCCAGAGCTGGTGTTGACCCAGCACAGTAGGCCAGAAACAGTGCTAAGTGCTTAAATGAATCATTCCATTTCATTTTTACAATAATCCTGTGATGTAGGTGTTATTATTAACATCCCAGTTTTAGAGATGAATAAACTTGGAGAGGTTGGGTCTCTAGCCCAGGTAAATCTGACAGTCGTGTCATAGGTAACTCCCTTCCAGAGTCCATGGGCTTGTGCACATGGGTTCATGGACAAGGTGGATGAATGGATTTTTAATGATGACTCAATCTGACCTGTGTGCTCAGCGGCTCAGCTGTGATTGACTCTTTGTGATCCTATGGACAGGAGCCTGGAGGTTTACAGTTCTCTGTTTATGGGATTTTCCTGGCAAGAATACTGGAGTGGGTTGCCATTTCCTCTTCCAGGGGATCTTCCCAACCCAGGGATAGAACCTGTGTTTCCAGTGTCTCCTGCATTGCAGATTCTTTATTACTGAGCCACCTGGGAAGTCCAATCTGGCCTAACCTTCTCCTTTGTTCAGAGGCTTTCCCTGGCAAGGCCCAGGGATCCTTGGAGTCCTGCAGGGGATGTGCTAACCAGGTTCCTTACCAACAAGGTCATCACCCCCTCTACATGGAATCCCACCTGCATAAATATTTATCTTCCTGAACCTTAAATCCTGCATCTATTCACACAAAATAGATTATGTTTGTGTTCATAGTGGCCAGAAGAAACTAGGGAATGGACAAAAGAGAGTCATTAAACGCTGATAATTATTTCAAAATGTTTGATAAGTTAGCAGTGATGCTGAAAGTGCAAATCTCTAGTATCCTTAAAACCCTTTTCCTTAAAAACTCAAAGCAATATGTCTCTAATAGAGAAATCAAGGGCAGTGTAGTGGGAGAGGGAGATGCATGTATTCTGATATAGACATCCATCAGGAGCAGGAAGGGAACAGACGTGTATGAGGGACCAATACGTGCACACTTGTCACATGCATTGTTCATGGGATCTTCCATCCACCACGTGGAACAGGCATTAGGGAAAGTGAACCTAACCAGAGACCCTGGAGCCGGATGGCTTCCACTGCTCAATGAGGACACTTGGCAGGTGCATGTTCACTGAGGGCCTAGGTTTCCTCATTTATAAAATAACAAAAGAACTGAACACACAGCGTTGCTGTGAGGATTAACAAGAGGTCCAGCGCTGCATAGAGATATGATGACTGAAAAGTACTCTGATTATTTTAATCCAGTGCTGAGTCTCAGTAGGGAGAAGGGACTGCACCCTTCTGCCTGGTTTGGAGGAAGGGGAGGGGTGTCAGGGGAGAGAAGGAGGGGGTGCAGGGGGGGTGAGATTTCAGGGCCGCGGGGAGCGCGTGCAGCTGGCAGTGCCCAGGCCCTGGATGGCTGGCGCCTCAAAAGTGATGAGTGGGCTGTCAAATTCCAAATCGAAAGTGATTTTGGTAACATTTAATAGTGGTTTTCTCTTTTTTAAAAGTCTATGCCTGTCAAATAAATTACATGTGTGTCAATCTTATAGCAGTTTCATCCAGAATTTGTGCTGATTTTGTCTCTGTGATTAGTTGAAATGTTATTAGTTTGATATTGTGTACCAATTCCAATTTTAGAACTTCGACGAATTTGTTAGGGAGCTTTTTCTTTTTCTTCTGCTCTGAACTGTCACCCACAAGCAACTGAGCTAATTTAATATTTAATTATATCTGACTACTTGGGGAACTGCTGTAGGGTGTCCAATTTGTCAAGTAGTTTCCAGGTCCTAGGGGGCATTCCTGCTTGGTTCCTTAGCTCACGCCCCAGGGGGAAGTGGAGATTGGACCGTAAGAAGGAATGGAAAGGGAGTCCGCCCAGGTGGGTGTGGGCATGCAGACACGGGTTTCTCCCGCTTGATCCTCTCTGGCTGGACCCTTTCTCTGCCCTTCAGCTGTTTTCCCTTTCCGTGAAACAAGAAGGTTAGAATTCCTGATTTGACATGTTTCCCAAACTCTACAGTTTAGGGTTTGGGTGTTCATTTGCAGAGGGGCCTGGCCGGGCTGGGCAAGCTGTCCGCTCCATCGGGCGGGTTTGGAAACACTTGTGGAAGGAGGGAATGCGCAGCTTGAATGGCAGTGGAGAAATGTCTTGGAGAAGCTGGGCTCAGCATTACAGTCAGATGGCGCAGGCTGGGAGTGAGTAGGCGGCGGGTCTGGAGGGAAACTCAGTGGAAAGTGGGCGTGAGCAGAAGGGAAAGACCACAGAGAAGCAGAGAATGTACGGTGCGGCCCGCGTGCATGCTCAGTCCTTAATCCTGTCCGACTCTTTTTTGACCCCCTGTGCTGTAACCCTCCTGCTTCCTTTGTGCATGGAATATTCCAGGCAAGCATACTTGAGTGGGTTGTGCCATTTCCTATTCCAGGGGATCTTCCCGACCCAGGCATCGAACCCGCATCCCTTGCCTCTCCTGCAATGGCAGGTAGATTCTTTACCACGGTGCCACCTGGGAAGCCAGAAGGTACCATGTTTAGAGCCAAATGGCCCGAGGGTCCTGGGAAAGCCCCAGGACCTTGGAATGACCCACAGCAAGAGAAATGCCCAGACACTGAAGGATGTTGAGGAGGCCAGGGTGATGTGGCCTTAAATCAAAGTGGGGAGTGAGGCTGGTGAATGTGGTGGGTGGTCCTGGGGCGGCAGGCCCTCCAGGGTGCTCAGCATGGCTTTGAGCAGGAGATTTCTTTTCTCCAGGCTTCTGTTTCCACCTCTGCTGGAGGATGCAGACAAAACTCTAAGCCTTCAGTTCCAACCTGGGAGTGCCTGACTCCATTGTGATGAGTAAACGAGGTAACACAGTGAGTTAAGAGCATACTTCTTGGCTTTGGTGAACCTTTTAACAAATAGTCTCTATTTTTATTTTTTTGGCCAGAAAGATATAGTAGACAGATAGTAGAGAAGAGAGATAGTTGAGATTAAGCCTGGAGTCTTAAGGAGGGGTCCAGGGGACTCTAGGAATGCAGGTACCAAATTTAGGGAGCAGAAAGATTTTCTAAGGATAAGAAGCAAAGCCTGTAATAGGTTCTGAGAACCCCTGAGACCCCAGGGAGTCCCTGGGAGACCCTGGAGGCCAGACAGGGAACAGCAACAATGACCAATACTGAATTTCCTGCCAGTCAGTGTTTAGGGCAGGTGTCCAGTGAACTCAGATTTAAAGAGAATAAAACTGTGTGAATATCTAGCACACCTGAATTCATGGAGTAAGACTTAAACTCTCGTATCGCTTATCCCAACATATGGTGCTATTGTGTGTAAAGAAGGAAAAAATAAATCCAGATATGATGAGCTTTAGAGAGGAGGAATAAAATTTCAATTTGAGTTTCATACAGGAAGAGATGAGAAAAGCAAATCTCTTACAAATAACCATGTGGTTCAGTTAACTCTTTCCTACGTGATCCTTGGGGCCTCAGGCTGGGAAGGCAGGGTCTTGGAGGAGCAGACATCTTTCTCACTGGAGCCAGAGGCTGAGCTCCTAACCTCCCCTGCTCATGGGATGGGGCAACATGTCTCAGTCTCCAGGCTCACTTGGAGTACTTTTTCCCACCTACCTGTGCCAGGCTCACCCCACTTCACTACACTAGGGCCGTGGGGAGAAAACACACCTACCATCCAGGCTATCGAGTGGAGGGTCTGAGCCTGTGTTTCAAATAACAAGAGATCAAGAAGAATCCTAAAGCCAGCTGGGTGACAGAGGACAGCTGGGGTGAGGGAGATGGCTTGAGAGTAACACAAACTGAAAGCGGTGAGACTTGAGGGAACTTTATTGTGGTAATGGTTACGCAGACATGTCAGTTCAGTTCAGTTCAGTCACTCAGTCGTGTCCGGCTCTTTACGACCCCATGGACTGCAGCACCCCAGGTCTCCCTGACCATCACCAACTCCCAGAGTTTACTCAAACTCATGTCCATCAAGTCGGTGATGCCATCCAACCATCTCATCCTCTATCATCCCCTTCTCCTCCTGCCCTCAATCTTTCCCAACATCAGGGTCTTTTCCAGTGAGTCAGTTCTTTACATCAGGTGGCCAAAGTTCTGGAGTTTCAGCTTCCGCATCAGTCCTTCCAATGACTATCCAGGACCGATTTCCTTTAGGATGGACTGGATGGATCTCCTTACAGTCCAAGGGACTCTCAAGAGTCTTCTCCAACACCACAATTCAAAAGCATCAAGTCTTCAATGCTTAGCATATAAATGTATCAAAACTCAGCAATATATATGGTTAAAATAAATATGCATTTTATTGCATGCATATGATACCTCAATAAAGTTGGTGTGAAAAAATTAAATCTTCTAGGGGCCTCTGACTTCCCAGATAGATTTCAGCACTACTCCCACAGACTTCCCAGTGGTCCCTATGACTCCGTTATAGCAGGGGAGGGAATCACAATGAGCCGGGAGAGAGGAGCAGATATGGACAAGGAAAGTTTCCTTCCCACTTAGGAAGCATGGGGAGAAGGACTTGGACAAAGGTTGAATATGAGTGTGCTGCCTGAGAAGCCAGATAAACCACAGATGCTCTTACTACTGTCCTCGGGGTACCCTGAGCATCCCCAGACTCCAGGTCCTGGAAACAGTGAAGACACACACGCTTTGTCCTAGGGATCACCTCTGTTTGATGGTTTTCAGCTGTGCCTCTGAGAGCCTTGGTTTCCTCTGGAGGGACCTTGTAAAAGTGGGGAAGGCGAAGGGGTATGCCACAAGGGGCAGAGAGAGGGGAATGAGCTGTAGGCCTCTCCACTTGGATTCAACAATGCTACTGCAATCTTATCTTTTTTTGTATATTGAAGTTTTATATACTTTTTATTTGGGGGAAACATTCCTTTTTTTTTAGAAAAAGATTTGAAAATCAGTCTGGCAATATAGACATATGATAAAACTCAGCAAAAAGACTTTCCCTTCAAATATTTCAAGGCAGTTGGCAAACTGACACGATCAGAAAAAGAACCATTCAATGAGGCCTGGAGCATCGCTGCCTGCTGCACTCAGCTGGAGGACCAGCGTGGGCTCTGGACGATGCTCTGAGGTTGGAAGGGAGCCTGGGGGCCATGGGCTCTTCTCCAGAGCAGGTCCAGGTCTCCTGCCGGACAGAGAGAAAGGAAGATTGCCAGAGGGCTGGACACGTCTTCCCTTTGCTGTGACCCTGAGGATTTCCTAAGGCTCTCTCCTGCTACGTGGAATTCATCAAGTGCCTCAAGCTGACTTCTCCATGTTCCTCTTTCACATCCTTCCTTGCACTCAGCCCTCCAGCAGCACCAAACTGTTGGTAGTTTCCACACTGTGCCATTTTAGAAAGAATTAATCTAATTACTTATTTGCTCTGTAGACTTAATACCTGGAGTTCCCTTTTCTCCTCTCTGTTCTGGCATTTTATTCTAGCTTATAGGTTGCCTCTTCCAGAAAAACACCAAAACTGTTTGTTTGTTTGTTTTTTTGGTTGTTGTTGTTTGCTTTGGTTTTTTTAAAATTGGAGTGGAACTGCTTTACAATGTGTGTTAGTTTCTGCTCTACCACAAAGTGAATCAGCCATGTGTACACATATATCCCCTTCCTCTTGAGCCTCCCTCCCACCTCTAGGTCATCACAGAGCACCGAGCTGAGCTCCCTGTGTTATTCAGCATCTTTCCGCTAGTTATCTGTTTTACACATCATAGTGTGTACACATCGAAGCTACTCTCTCAATTCCTCCCACCCTCGCGTTCTCCCTCTGTATCCACATGCCTGCTCTCTACGGCTGTGTCTCTATTCTTGCCCTGCAAATGGGTTCATCTTTGCCATTTTTCTAGATTCCAAAAACTGTGTTTTATTTTATTCTAACTCAGACATTGCCTCCTTCAAGATGCTTTCCAGTTTCACTTATACAAAATTAATCTTTTGCTTTAGGATTCTGCTCTTTTGCCTTGAACTAATTTCTGTTTTGAACCTCTTACCCAGTTATCCGCTGAAATCTCTTTAACCCTTCAAATCAAAGGAGTAAAGACTTCTGGAAGCTAAAGCATTCTCAAGATGTGGTTGATTCTTGGAGGAATGGGGAGAAGTGAGTTGTGATGTTACAATTACTCTAGCTTTAGGTTTTGGAAATCTCCTTAATTTATGATACTTATGTATAGTCTAACCTCATACATGGAATTCTCATTTTACAGACCTAAAACTAAATTGTCTACTATATATTGAGCACTGCACCAATTTTCTGGGTACAAAAGTTGAATGGAGCATAGTTCTTACCTTTCAGAGGCTCACAGAAGAGTATGAGAGACAGCTAAGCAGATGATCAGAGCAGCATGAGCCATGCTATAACAATCAGAGAGACCACTGGGAAGTCTATGGGAGTGGCGCTTAAATCTATCTGGGAAGTCAGAGACCCCCTAGAAGAGTTAATTTCTTTAAATCAACTTTACTGAAGTGTAATTTGCATGCAATAAAATGCAAATTTATTAAGTATATGTATTGATAAGTTTTGATAAATTTATGTGTCTGTGTAACCATTACCACAATCAAGCAATAGATTATTCCTGTTTCCCTTTCCTTCCTCCCTTCCTCCCTTTCCTCATTCCTCCCTGCTCCTTTCTGGGTAGTTTCGGTGAGTCACAGAACCTTGGCCACCCCTGACCACAAGGCCAAATGACTTCTCTACGGTCAACACTGTTTTTTTTAAAAACTGTGTATACAATTTTAAAAGTTACTTTCCCTTTACAGATATCACAAAATATTGGCTTTATTCTCCGTGTTGTACAATACATACTGTGGTGTTGTTTAGTCCCAAAGTCATGTCCAACTCTTTGCAACCCTGTGGACTGTAGACCTCCAGGCTCCTCTGTCCATGGGATTTCTAGGCAAGAACACTGGTGTGGGTTGTGATTTCCTTCTCCAGGGGATCTTCCTGACCCAGAGACTGAACCTGTATCTCCTGCGTTGCAGGCAGATTCTTTACCATGGATTCTTTACCAGGAAAGCCTTTACAATGCATACTTGAGCCAGGGTTTCTACCTCCCTCTCTCAACTCCTATATTGCCCCTCCCCTCACTGATAACCACGAGTTTGTTCTCTGCCTCTGTGAGTTTGCTTCTTTTATGTTATATTCACTAGTTTGTTGTATTTTTTTAGATTCCACATATAAGCAGTATCATACAGTATTTATCTTTCCGTCTGACTCATTTCACTTAGCATAATTCCCTCCAAGTCCATCCATTACTGCAAATGGCAAATTTTCATTCTTTTTATGGCTGAGTAGTATTCCACTGTATGTGGGTGTGTGTATATCACAGCTTTTTTATCCATTTATGTGTTGATGGACACTTAGGTTGCTTCCATGTCTTGGCAATTATAATTAATGTTGCTATGAATATTGGGATGCATGTGTCTTTTCAAATTACTGTTTTTAGTTTTGGATATACACCCAGGAGTGAAATTTCTGGGTCACATGGTACCTCTATTTTTAGTTTTCTGAGAAATCTCCATACTGTTTTCCACAGTGACTGTACTAATTTACATTCCCACCTACACGCAACACTTCTAATACCAAATGTATGGGTTTTCCACATCAACTAATTCTCAGCTTCTCTGTGGACCTCACCTGGGCATGCCACAGTTCAATTCAATTCTGACACTAAGTGCCCGGGGTTAGCACATACACCACAGGTTAAGGGCTCAGTCCTAAAAGATTGCCTCCCGACTTCAGACACCAGTCACAGGTAGTGAGTCCCCAGGTTACCTGCAAGTTCTTTCTGACTTGGCTACAAATTGGTGGTTCTCACCATCCCCTCCTCATGTTCAATAATTTGCTATAATGGCCCATAGAACTCAAGGAAACCCTTTAATTGTGTTTACTGGCTTATTATAAAGGACACAAACAGTCAGATGAAGAGGTCAAGGTCCAGAAGGGTTCCAGCTCAGGAGCATCTCTCTCCATGGAGTTTGCAGTGCTCTACACACCCTGCACATGGATGCATTCACCAACTTGGAAGGTCTCCAAACCCTATAGGAGTTTTATGGAAGTTCCAATATATTAATATAAGCATGATTGAGTAAATCACTGGTCATTGGTGATTGAACTCAGTCTCCAGCCTCTCTCCCCTCTTTGGAGGCTGGAGCTGAAGATGTGACTGAAAGTTCCAACCCTATAATTATACAGTTGATTCATCTGGCAACAAACTATCTAGAGACCCCAACAATTAGTCTTCATATTAATACAAAAAAACATTTATTACTTTGAAGAGTTCAAGCATCTTGGAATCTCTTGTTTAAGAAACCAGAAACTAAGACTAAATGTTAAAGCAAAATATATTCCTATAATTTGAGAAATTACAAGGATTTTAGGAGCTTTGTGTCAAGAACCAGAGGCAGAGACCAAATATATCTTATTATATCACAGCTGGGTACTGGTCTGCCCACGCATAGTGTCTATCACCCATAATGCTTGAATCAAGGGGTGGGGGCATGAGACCCAAGCTGCATCAGGTGATAGCCTCCTCTGGAATTCATATACATGGAGAAGCTCTCTTTCTCCTCTAGGGTTCCCAAGCCAGCATGATGAGTGACTAAAGCTGTCTGAAGACCTACAGACCAAGGGAGAAGCCCGTCTACAGTAGAAGAGAAGGAAGCAACATGTAGAGCAAAGCTGAGTCTCAAGAAGGAAAGAATTATGATGATATAGTTTGAGTTTCTGGGTCCAACCACGCCTGAGACACATTCCACCTCCTTCTTCCCAGCTACGTAAATCAGCCAAGTGCTCTTCTTCCTTCATTGATCTTGAGTTGGCAAATCTCACTAAATTTATGGCAAGTAGGTGACATTTAATAGCCCTATCCTTAGATTCTGGAAAGGATTCTCATTTGATAGGTAAACACCTATCTACTTTTGAAAAATCAATATGCCAAGGCCAAATTTTGAACTTTTCTTTCAATATCAGATATAGATTTTGGCTATGATAAGCAATGAAACTAAGATGTAATTGCTCATGTTTGCTTTCCTTTATAGCCAAAGTTGTTTGATGGACAGCATCTGAATAAAGCAATCTTTCTGGGCATGTTTTTTCATCACCCTTAGATTTCACTATTGAACTTCCTGTGGGGTGTGGTGGTTGCTCTCATTTTCCCACCAGCCTGGAGGAATCTGTCAATCACAGTTAACTAGACGTTGAAGTGAGGTGGGTAGAATCTCTCTATGCATGCCAATCCGGTTGCTTCTCAACAGTGGGTTTATCCATCCATTCAATTCACTCATCCATTATTCAATTGTCTTTTAGTACAGACCCAGAGACAGTACCAGCTGTTGGGGATGCAAGTCAAACACATGCTCATCCCCACTAGGCTTATAACCCAGTGGAGGAGGCAGACAGTGTGGCATATGCTGGCCTGGAGGAAGTGCTGGGTGCTAAGGAAAACACAGCAAGCATATAACTCAGCTTTCAAAAGGAAGTAGGCGGTCAGATGAGCTAAAACGTGAATGATGAGTGAGAGTTGGCCAGACGGAAGTGCCAGAGTTGGGGAGATGAAGATCGTGGAGGAGGGGACAGGAGATGGTTAACAGATAAGAGTTCTTGGCACAATGAACAGCAGGTGTAAAGGCATGTGGCTGAGAAAGATCTTGACATGGAAGCAACCGGAATGACCATCAGCAAATGAGTTGATAAAGATGTAGTCTGTACAATGGAATACTACTCAGCCATAAAAATAATAAAATAATTCCATTTGCAACAATGTGGATGGATCTAGAGATCAAAGTCAGAGAAAGGCAAATATATCACTTATACGTAGAATCTAAAATATGATAAAAATTAACTTATTTACAGAACAGCAACAGACTCACAATCATAGAAAACAAATGTTTGATTACCAAAAGGAAAGGGAAGAGAGGGATGAATTAAGAGTTTGGGAATAGCAGATACAAACCACTATATATAAAATAGATAAACAACAAGGTCCTACGATAGCACAGAGAACTATATTGTCTTTGTAATAAGCCTATAATGAAAAAGAATATCTATGTATAATGATGTACCTTGCTGTACATGAGAAATCAACAGAACACTGTACACAAATTATGCTTCAATTTTTTTTAAAAAAACAACTATTGTTATTGTTATCATAACTAGCTATTTATGGAGGATTCCTGAAGCCTCCCATTTTCTGTAAAAAGGCGGAGATCGGAGGCAGACTTTGGCATGTAAACCAAGGCAGGGATGCCAAACAAGTTCATCTCTGTACCAGCTGACCAAGGTGAAATGGCTACTTGGAATGTGGATCAAGTACACATATGAGGCCATGTCTGACTCAGCAGGAAAGAGCACTGTGATCAATTACAGATATCTGTTCTGGGTGGCAGTAGGGTCATACCCTCTGCTATGTATTTGTCTTCTGTAGACTAAAGCATCATTCTAGACAGTTGATTTGGAAGCCTGTAACAAAGGGCCAGGTCTGACCTCGTCCATGCCTGCCAATCCCCACTTTCTCTCCACATTTTCCTCCCAGCACGTAATTGAGACATGGCCAAAACCCAGCTCCAGCTGCCTTTTCCTCAGGAAACTTTGGCTGGCATAAATTGCGACCTGTAAATCCACCATGTGGATGACACAGGCTGTGTGCCCAGCCCAGGCTCTGCGAAAGACAGAAGAGGAGGGAGTTGCTTAGTGACATGACACAAAGAGTGCCTTTGATTCATCACCCAGCTCCAGCTCCAAGTCCATGGCCAGCAGTGAGTAATGGCTGCAAATGGGCAATATAACCCCTCTAAAAATGTCACTTCACTGTAAAATGTAAATGTTTAACATTTAAACATGAACACTGACTCCAAAAATGCCTAGTGCTGGGTGGATTTTTTTTTTCATTCTTTTAGAAAATCTTTGGCTTTCCATGGTGAGAGATTTCAACGCATGATTTACACCCTTGTGCTTGTTAAATTGGTGCCATCTCTTGGTACAGATAGGGCAGCAAAAGAGGAGATTTGCAGGGGACTTTTTACCTTGCTAGATGATGCAGGGTATTAAATGTACAGTGTAATCCCCCGCTCCCCAGCCACTGTTCAGAGGTGCTGTGAACTCTGAACATTGCTGTTGTGTTTCAGTTGCTCAGCTGTGTCTGACTGTTTGTGACCCCATGGACTGCAGCATGCCAGGTGTCCCAGTCTTTCACCATCTCCCAGAACTTGCTCAAACTCACAATATAGGAGATTTCATTTTATTTCCAATTGTCCTGGACTTCAGAATATAAGATTGTGTCACTGAAGGTCAAGAAAGACCAAAAACAGCAGTAAAGAATATTCATTGGGAACTCTCTCCTGTAGACATGTTCATTGCCTAATTCTGTCTTATGGGTTTGGCACTAGGAGGCTGCAGGTAAATCAAGGGTGTAGGTGATTGTTCTTGGGACTGATTCTTTTTCTCCTAAGACAATTCTAAGGAGAGTCCTCCCAGTATAACTCTGGGCCTCCTGCTGACTGGTCTCTGGATACATGTAGACCTTGAATAACAAGTTACACCTGAGAGATCTGGGCGAGCTCAGAGCCTGGGGTGGAAGACAGTTGTGTCACAGGGATCACTGGGCATGAGGATACATGGGTACTGGTGTCCACCCGAATTTTATCCAACATCCATTTCCGCTAGAACAGCAGTCCTCAACCTTTTGGCACCAGGAACTAATTTCATGGAAGACAATTGTTCCACAGGCTGGAGTGCTGGAGATGGTTTTGGATGATTTGATTGCATTACTTTTATTGTATATTTTATTTCTATTGTTATTGCATCTGTTCCACCCCAGATCATCAGGCATTAGATTCTGGAGGTTGGGGACCCCTGCTTTAGACATGTTATTTGTTGAATTTTTCCTTGGGGTCTTGTCACAGTAGGCACTTAATATATGTTTGTTTAATGAAATAAGTAATGAGTCACAGGCAAACCCAAGAGAGAAGGCCTAGTGTTTTGGAAAATGAATCTTCCAACCTCGGCTCAGTCTCTTAACCTTCCTATACAGAATTTTATGTTATTCTCGTCATATTCTTTGGAATTATGTATAAGCTTAAGCTTAAGTATAAGCTTCCCAGGTGGTGCTAGTGGTAAAGAATCCACCTGCCAGTGCAGGAGACACAAGAGATGCTAGTTCAGTCCCTGGTTTGGGAAGATCCGCTGGAGGAGGGCATAGCAACCCACTCCAGTATTCTTGCCTGGAGAATCCCATGGACAGAGGAAATTGGCTATAATCCATGGGGTCACAAAGAGTCGGACATGACTGAAGCGACTTAGCACACACACACACGCATGCATGCACACATGCAATGTATATAAAGGTGGTTATCCTTAATTTATCAATTAGAAATGGATGACCAGACAGCTTACAGAGTTTTGTGGTATTAACTTGAGCCAGTGAAGTAGCCAAGATGAAAATTCTGCTTTTTGGGCCTGATTCTAAATTTTTTACACCTCACCACTATGAATGTGTATACCTCATGTCATGAACCACAATGAGGCACATGTGATAATCAGGGCCAGCACTAGGGTGAGCAGGTGGGGGCTAGGGCATTTGGGAGACCATGAGAGTTGTGTGTCTTTCAATTTAGTGCCTGGCTTGTTTTACTCTCATCCCAGCCCTGGTGATCACACACATAGAAGCGTGGATGAAAGGGTATGTGCAAGAGAAAGATTCTGCAAGTAAGCTGAAAAGAGTTCCTTTTCTCCAGGTCTAGTACCTGGATGTCAGGACATTCTTGGAACAGAAAGTTGGGAAGGACTTGCTTTTTCAGACTGATTGAGGCTGAGTCTAGGGTGTTCTCTCTCCACTTTTCATAACAGAATTACTGATGATGATTGCCAGTAGCCTTTGATCAAATCTGCTCCCTCACAAGGACAGGACGGATGATGACTGGGGGTTCCTATGTGACAGATCTGTGTGGTTTGCCTCCCCCAGGGTCCTTGTTTGAGGACATTTTATCATAGTGTTACCATAGTGAAACCATTTTAGGAATGAATAGCAATTTTTTGGATGATTACTGAAATATTTTTAGTCTTACACAACTGAAAAAGAAAAGGGCCTCAGTAAGCATTGCAATTAGAGACTTAAATGACCCTAGGAGTTTTTCCATCTCTAGTCTCCATTTCTTTCCTCTCTTTTCTGATAAAGGAATTTAAAAAAAATAGTCACTGAAAGTTCTTAATCTTCACCTCCTGGATCATCAACGAGTGGCCTTTGTCCTTTATATCCAATTTTAAAAATCACAGGAAAGGTATCTGATTGGCCAGGCTTGGGCAGGTCCTCAGGCTCAGGGTTGTAGAGAGGTGGTAGAGAACCAATAAAGACTCTGTGGCTGCTCCTGCAAATAAAGTGTTTCACAGAGACTTTACTTGTGAACTGAGCAATCAATCCAACAGTATTTTCTATAGTTATACACCATGATCAGGAATGGTGTAAGTCTGGACACTTGTGGATTTAGCACAGCAAGAAGATATCACTAGATAGCATCATCAACTCAATGGACCTGAACTTAAGCAAATTTAGGGAGAGAGTGGAGGACCGGGAAGCCTGGCATGCTGCAGTCCATGGGGTCACAAATAGTCAGACACAATTTAGTGACTGAACAACAACAATAATAAGCACAGCAAGCCTTCCAAAGCCGAAGCAGGTGGAGGGAGTTACCTAGAAGAAGCACAGATTTTGTAGTCCCCCTGACAGCTTGTGTGTTATTTCCCTGGATGCCCATAAATCACCTGGACATTTCAATAGAAACTTGTTTGCTGAGTCAAGCATGCTGATCAAATGGCCATAACAACCATTCTTGTGAAATCCAAGATCCTTTATTGGAGAAATAATACAAAGCTCTGACCTATTTCAGGGATGATGTTGTGAAATTAAGTAATTCTCATGGGAATTTTTTGGCTCTAAGACTGGGCATCTGCTGAGGGTATCCCCTAGGATTTTCTACCTCCCCAGCAAAGCCACAGCACTTGTCTTATTGTCAATAAAACCCTTCATTCCCTAAGTTGAAGTTCTTCATGCTATTTTGCAAGGACAATGGAAACTTGGACCAATCCAGAAGCTCCACAGGGCACTTCTGGTCAGATTCATACTGCTGTTGTATTTGATAAGTTTTCACTAAAACCAGAGGGTCGAAGAAAGTAGGATATGTTCTCCAAAATTGGGTTCTTGGGGTTCAGTGGGTGGGAAAGGCATAACCTCCTCTTTTGAGAAATGTGCTCAATGAATCCAAAGAAGGAATATTAGAGATGGTATAATTTGATGGAAATAGCACAGATTTATTTTTTTTTTAATTATTTAAATCTCAAAAGCAGAAATATCTGTAGGCAAAACTTGGGTAAAAGAGAAATTCACCTACAATTCCACAATAGTACTATTTCCTGTTGGTTCTTCTAGTCTTTCCTATAAACAGTTGTACGTGATGTGCATGTGATACACATGATCCTGGGCATGAAGTGACTGTACTATTATGCCAATGAGCTCCTGCTGCCAAGGAGATGTTTACAGCATTATGCAGAATGCATAGTGGGAAGCCGTCTCCAGGTTGAAACTTAATAAGAAAGTTATGCTTCTTGTCAAAGAAAGTTTAGGTATTTCCTTCCTCTGGGAACACTTATGAAGACCAAGGGGAATACAGACGCATAAACAGTGACTAGAGTGGAGAAGAAAAGCCATTCCTAGGATTAGCAAATGAACTCGGCACCCAGCATTTTATAAATCATTTCGTAGAGAAACCAAATCTTCCAGGTAAACCAACTGGTCCTTAAAGGCCCTTCTTTGAAAATGGCTTACACAGAGATGAGAACTTTCTCTAATAAGAAGCAAGGGCCCCTGCAAAGTCAGACATCGCTGCTCAGACAGGATGGGATATATGGAAGAGAATGTAGACAGCATGAAATAGGCATTTAGATGGGGGCAGACAGACCCTGTTCCATTATTCACACAAATGTTTTGAAGAGGAATCAGAGATGGTGGTGTGCATACATTTTTCATAAGCGATTTGGTTTAGAGATTTAACAATTCCTTTCATGGTTTTAATGAAATCATTTGTTAAAGAATCCTTCGGGTATTATCATATGCTTAATTCAGGTGAATCCTATTAAAGCATCAAAACCAGGAAAATAGTAGTGTGTTCTCCACCCACCCTGACAAACTGGTTGAATAAAATTTCATTTTAAGGAGGTGGGCTACATGTTAGGTTCTGCTGGACTAGGCAGAGAGTCCATAAAGGCTAGCCCTGATTCTCAGAAATATTTATCTGAAGCCCATAAATCTTAAAAATCTGTTGTGCTAAACTTCATAGACACCTCAGCTGCCTATGTTTCTTTGCATCATTAATTTCCACTCTCTACTCACTGATAAGAGAGAAGGCTCAAGAAAGATGAATTTTATAATAACTATATATAAAGATATAAGTATACACATAAATGTTGTTGCTGTTTAGTCACTCAGTCGTGTCCAACTCTTTGAGACCCCATGAACTACAGCACACCAGGCCTCCCTGTCCCTCATCAGCTCCCAGAGCTTGCTCAAACTCATGTCCATTGGGTCGGTGATGCCATCCAACCGTCTCTTCCTCTGTCATCCCCTTCCCTACCTGCCCTCAATCTTTCCCAGCATCAGGGTCTTTTCAAATGAGTCACATCAGTTGGCCAAAGTACTGGAGTTTCAGCTTCAGCATCAGTACTTCCAATGAATATTTAGGACTGATTTCCTTTAGGATGGACTCGTTGGATCTCCTTGCAGTCCAAGAGACTCTCAAGAGTCTTCTCCAACACCACAGTTCAAAAGCATCAATTCTTCAGAGCTCAGCTGTCTTTATGGTCCAACTCTCACATTCATATGAATGTGACCAGCTATGGAGAGAAGAGGAATTAAGAATCACAACCATTTGGTGCCAGAACTGCCTCCAGTTGGAAATACAGAATATCTGCTGGAATGTCCAAGATAGCCTCTTCACTTACATGACTGGTAGTATACATATTTATACATATACAATTTAGGTATATGTATATATATATATATGTATATACATATATATTTATGTATTTATATAATAATTTAATGTAATTAAATTTAATGTAACTTACATAACCTCTACCATCTTCTTAGAAACATCTCTTGGGGTTTTTCTGTTACTGTTGTTGAAATGAAATCAATATTTTTTAACATTCAGCTCTTGATCTCTTTTGAATTCTTCTCTAAGGACTCACTTCCTGAGACAGAAATTTGTATTTTCAGATCTTGGCTCTGTTTTCTAAGACCGTGTGATCTTGGTCAAGTTATTTCACTTTCTTTGGTCTGTAAGTTGAAGGGATTGAGATTTACAGTCCTTTCTAGATCAAAATGCTTTGATCTCAGGGGTTTATCAGCAGGGCTGCCAGGCTGTGCAGTTCCAGGACACTAATAATATCATAGCTTCCTTGAGAGTTGTACAGTAGGCGATCAGAGAGACATAGGCAGTGGCCCCGAGTATATGGCCTTTCCTTCATAACAGCCCTTCCCTGCAATGTCTTTGTTATGTTGCTGATACCCACTGGATTTTATTACAGATTGATGATACCTCTAAACATAAATACCCATTCAGGGTAAGTTACTGATCTGTCCAGGCCCTCACCATTTTTTATATCTAGGTGATTATTTTCTTCCAGTGGAGGATGTCTGGGGCCTCATCTGTCGCCCTTCTTCCCTTCTGACTACCCCACCCTCTTAAGATCTGCCAATGCTCTAGGAAAAGCCACAAGCACAACACAAATCTAAAGCAATGCCTCTTAAACTTGAAGAAATCCCTGGAGATCTTGTTAAGACACAGATTTACGGGCCTCTAATCCTGAGATTTTGATTCAATAGATGTGGGGTGTAGCTCAGCAATTGCATTTCTACCAAGCTCCCAGTTGATGATGATGATATTGATGACACTACATTTTCAGAAGTGGTCTAAAGCAATCTTAAACAGTAAAGACTGATCTTTGAAATTCAATTTCTGCTGCTTCTTTTTTCCTACTGGCCCCCTTTCCCATTGGCCTTTAGGTTGGCTGTGCATGTAAAATACCTCTGTAGGGTGGGAACAGAGCATTCCCCCACTCCTGAGGTCAACATGGCTTAATGAGGTCAACACGGCTTAATGAGGTCAACATGGCTTAATGATGTCAACAAGCCCAACTGTGTACAACGATGCCCCACCCCCTCACAACTGGAGAGATCTGGCCTGGTGGACGCACTCCAGCTCTCCAGCTGTCAGTGCTTTTGGCTAATGGCTCCTTGGTGGGGCGGCTTCCTGAGGTTGCTGTTAATCTTGCTATTTGAAAAGAGCCAAAGCTCCCATGACAGCAGTTTTAAAGCTAGTTGCTTCTGGTTTTATTAAGTTAGATTTTGCAAAAGAGATGGAGGCAGCAGCATGGAGGCACATGGGAGAAATGGCCCAGGAGGAGATGAGCCAGTGTCCCTGGGAAGCCCCGTATTGATCTCTGGTTCTGCTGGAGCATGCGTTTTTCACTCCCATGGCTGTTTCCGGTCTGTTCCAAATATGACTAGATCTCTTTAGAATGCACCCAGGTTCGGAAACCTCCTTAACCAGAAGAAATCAGGGGTAGCATCTACTATCGATTGCCTGGCTTGTATTAATTTCCAGTCTCATCCCCTTCCTCCATCCCAAGGGGAATCCTGATTTTATTTATATTCCTATTCTTTTCATTCAGTCATGCTTCAAGGGGGAGCCTTGCTTGATTCTTCGACCCAGGCCTGATTGTTCTAAGCCAATCACGGTGCTCTTATTTCCATATTAATTACTGGGTTAGACATGAGTATGTGACAGGATTCTGGCCAATGAGCCTGAAAGGAAGTCTGCTGGAGGGCTTCTGGGAATGATTTTCTCTTATAAGAGAGAGGCATAGGAAGAGAGAAAGGACGAAATCTCTTCTTCCTTTACATACTGATACATCTCATGTGATACCTTTAACTATCTTGTGACCATGAAAGGAGCTGGTCTGAGGAGAAAACTGACACTGCTAAAGACAGATGAATAACAAAATGGTAGGATGTAAGCTCTTGAACGGAGAAGGCAATGGCACCCCACTCCAGTACTCTTGCCTGGAAAATCCCATGGACGGAGGAGCCTAGTAGGCTGCAGTCCATGGGGTCGCTAAGAGTCGGACACGACTGAGCGACCTCACTTTCCTTTTTCACATTCTTGCATTGGAGAAGGAAATGGCACCCACTCCAGTGTCCTTGCCTGGAGAATCCCAGGGATGGAGGAGCCTGGTGGGCTGACATCTGTGGGGTCGCACAGAGTCGGACGTGACTGAAGTGACTTAGCAGCAGCAAGTTCTTGAAACACTGAATCCCCCTACCTTGGACTTCCTCTTAAGAAAAATAATTTACTGCTTGTCGCTTGTCACTTTTCACTTTGAATTGGAGATTTCAGCCACTTACAGCTAAAGGATGCTTAATGTTATTGTTTAAGTTTTTAATATACTTACATATTTTTTGTCTACTTAATCTATAAATTATTGAGGGGATATTAAAATTTCCCATTATGATTGTAGATTTATCTACATGTTTTTCAGTTTTTGATTCATGTATTCTGAAGTTCTGTTATTAGGTGCATATATGTTAAAATTATGTTCTCTGTATGAATAGATCCATTTATAATTATAAAAGGAACTTTTCTTATACTTCTGTTAATATTCTTTGCAGTGAAGTTTACTTTGACATCTATATATCCATTTCATCTCCCTTTTTGTTAGCATTCACCTGATACACTTTATCCTTCATTTTATTTTTAACCTATTCTTTTTCATTATAAAGTGAATTTCTAGCAGGCTGCATAGTGTTGGGTCTTTTTTTAAATTCAATCTGTCTCTGCCATTTAATTGGAGTATTTAGACATTAAATAATGTGATTATTGATATGGTTAGATTTAAATCTACCATCTTGCTATTTGTTTTCTTCTGTCCCATCTCTTCTTTTCTGTTTTTTCCTCTTCTAAAGACTTCTTTTGATTTAACTGAGTATTTTTTATTATTTCATTTTTATCTCTTTTATTGACTTTTTAGCTGTAATTATTTGTTTTGTTATTATTGTGATTGCTTTAGGGTTTTTATACACATTTTAACTTACCTTAGTACAACTTCAGGTGATGGTACAGTCCTTTTCATACATGCATGCTCAGTCACTCAGTTGTGTCCAACTATTTGCGACCCCATGGACTGTAGCCTGTCAGGCTCTTCTCTCCATGAGATTTCCTAGGCAAGAATACTGGAGTGGGATGCCATTTCCTTCTCCAATAAATTTGCAATAGTATACTTCTATTTCTCCCCTATGCATAAAGATGGACTTTGTGCATCTTTGTTCTACATCTTATCTCTGTAGATGTTACAAATGTCACACTACATTATTATTATTGTTGTTTAAATTATGAATTATCTTTTAAAGAGATTTGCATAATAAAGGAAGATATTCTCTGGGTTTATGCATGGATTTACTATTCCTGGTTTTCTTCATTCCTTTGTGTAGATATGATTTTCCTCAGCTACTATTTTCTTTCTTTCTGAAAGAAGTCCTTGAATATTTCTTGTAGTGCATTTCTGCTGCTGATGATATTTCTCTCAGCTTTTAAATGACTTCCCTGGTGGCTCAGACAGTAAAGCATCTGTCTACAATGCGGGAGACCTGGGTTTGATCCCTGGGTTGGGAAGATGCCCTGGAGAAGAAAATGGCAACCCACTCCAGTACTCTTGCCTAGAAAATCCCATGGACGGAGGAGCCTGGTGTCCATGGGGTCGCAAAGAGTCGGACACCACTGAGCGACTTCACTTAAATGACCAAAGTGTTTCATTTTGCCTTCATATTGAGAAGATATTGCCCCCTCAATGTTTTAAAGATATTGCTCCAAAGACTTATCACTTGCATTTTTTTTTTTTTTTTGACAGGAAACCTGAAGTCATACTTATTTTTGTTCCTTTGTACATAGGTATCTTTTTTTCTCTGACTACTTTTAAGATTCTCTTTTTGTCACAAGTTTTGAACGACTTGATTATGATGTGTGTTTGGTTCATTGTCTTCATGTTTCTTATGCTTGAGGCTCATTGAGTTTTTCGGATTTGTGATTTATAGTTGTCATCAAATTCAGAAAAAAACTTTAGCCATTATTTCTTAATAATTTTCCTGCCCACCCTCCTTTTTATAGGGGCCACACTTATATGTACATCAGGCTACTTGAATTGTCCCACAGTTCGCTGATGCCCTGTTTACATTTTAGTCTCTTTTCCTCTATTTTGGATATTTTTTATTGCTATTCTTCAAGTACACTGATCTTTTGTATTGCCTTTCTAATCTATTAACCCCATCCAATATATTTTTCATGTTAATATCTTGAACTGCTCATCTACACAGGTTTGATTTGGGTTTTTACTTAACATATTCAATATTTCCTATAGCTTTTCCCCCTTTATTATAGCTTTTTGAACATATGGAATACAGTTATAAATACTGCTTTAACATCTTTGTCTGTTAATTCTAACATCTATGTCAGTCCTTGGCTCAGTTTCAATTGACTGATTTACTTCCTCATTACGGGCCAGATTTTCCTACTTCTTCTTATGCCTGATAATTCTTTAGAAATAGATTTTATTTTTTTAGAGTAATTTTAGGTTTACATAGAGATTGAGCAGAAGGTGACAGAGTTTTCCCACATAGCTCTTGCCCTCTCACATTCATAGCTTCCCCATTATCAACAATAAATTGTTATCAACATTTGTACAGTTGATGAAGCTATGTTAACACATCATAATCAACTGAAGTTTGATGTTTTACCCTTATTAATTTCACTCTTGATGACATACATTCTATGGGTTTATACAAAAGTATAATGACACATAACCATCATGTGGTATCACGGAGAGTACTAGTTTCATTGTCTTCAAAAATTTCTTAGGTCTACCTATTTATCTCTCCTCCTGGCTGTTAGGCAATCAGTGATCTTTTTTTACTGTTTTCATATTTTTGCCTTTTCCAGAATGTTATGATTTTTCAATTATATAGCATGTAGGCTTTTCAGACTGTCTTCCTTCACATATTAATGTGCATTGAGGTTTCCTTCACATTTTTTCATGGCTTGAGAGCTTATTTCTTTTTTTTAATATAAATTTATTTATTTTAATTGGAGGCTAATTACTTTACAATATTGTAGTGGTTTTGCCATACATTGGCATGGATCCACCACGGGTGTACATGTGTTCCCCATCCTGAACCCCTCCTCCCACCTCCCTCCCCATCCCATCCCTCTGGGTCATCCCAGTGCACCAGCCCCAAGCACCCTGTCTCATGCATCAAACCTGGACTGGTGATTTGTTTCACATATGATAATATATATGTTTCAATGCCATTCTCCCAAATCATCCCACCCTCACCCTCTCCCACAGAGTCCCAAAGACTGTTCTTTACATCTGTGTCTCTTTTGCTGTCTTGCATATAGGATTATCATTACCATCTTTCTAAATTCCGTATATATGTGTTAGTATACTGCATTGGTGTTCTTCTTTCTGGCTTACTTCACTCTGTATAATAGGCTCCAGTTTTATCCACCTCATTAGAACTGATTCAAATGTATTCTTTTTAATGGCTGAGTAATATTCCATTGTGTATATGTACCACAGCTTTCTTATCCATTTGTCTGCTGATGGGCATCTAGGTTGCTTCCATATCCTGGCTATTATAAACAGAGCTGCGATGAACACTGGGGTACACGTGTCTCTTTCAATTCTGGCTTCCTCAGTGTGTATGCCCAGGAGTTGGATTGCTAGGTCATATGGAAGTTCTACTTCCAGTTTTTTAAGGAATCTCCACACTGTTCTCCATAGTGGCTGTACTAGTTTGCATTCCCACGAACAGTGTAAGAGGGTTGCCTTTTCTCCACACCCTCTCCAGCATTTACTGCTTGGAGACTTTTAGATAGCAGACATAGCATGAAATGGTACCTCTTTGTGGTTTTGATTTGCATTTCTCTGATAATGAATGATACTGAGCATCTTTTCATGTGTTTGTTAGCCATCTGTATGTCTTCTTTGAAGAAATGTCTGTTTAGTTCTTTGGCCTGTTTTTTGATTGGGTCGTTTATTTTTCTGGAATTGAGCTGCAGGAGTTGCTTGTATATTTTTGAGATTAATTCTTTGTCAGTTACTTTTTTTGCTATTATTTTCTCCCATTCTGAAGGCTGTCTTTTCACCTTGCTTATAGTTTCCTTTGTCGTACAAAAGCTTTTAAGTTTAATTAGGTTCCATTTATTTATTTTTGCTTTTATTTCCAATACTCTGGGAAGTGGATCATAGAGGATCCTGCTGTGATTTATGTCGGAGAGAGTTTTGCCTATGTTTTCCTCTAGGAGTTTTATAGTTTCTGGTCTTACATTTAGATCTTTAATCCATTTTGAGTTTATTTTTGTGTATGATGTTAGAAAGTGTTCTAGTTTCATTCTTTTACAAGGGTTGACTAGTTTTCCCAGCACCACTTGTTAAAGAGATTGTCTTTTCTCCATCGTATATTCTTGCCTCCTTTGTTGAAGATAAGGTGTCCATAGGTGCATGGATTTATCTCTGGGCTTTCTATTTTGTTCCATTGATCTATATTTCTGTCTTTGTGCCAGTACCATACTGTCTTGATGACTGTAGCTTTGTAGTAGAGCCTGAAGTAGGCAGGTTGATTCCTCCAGTTCCATTCTTCTTTCTCAAGATTGTTTTGGCTATTCGAGGTTTTTTGTATTTCCATACAAATTGTGAAATTGTTTGTTCTAGTTCTGTGAAAAATACCATTGGTAGCTTGATAGGGATTGCATTGAATCTATAGATTGCTTTGGGTAATATATTCATTTTCACTATATTGATTCTTCCAAGCCACAAGCATGGTATATTTCTCCATCTATTTGTGTCCTCTTTGATTTCTTTCACCAGTGTTTTATAGTTTTCTATACATACGTCTTTTGTTGCTTTAGGTAGATATATTCGTAAGTATTTTATTCTTTTCATTGCAATGGTGAATGACATTGTTTCCTTAATTTCTCTTTCTGCTTCTCATTGTTAGTGTATAGGAATGCAAGGGATTTCTGTGTGTTAATTTTATATCCTGCAACTTTACTATATTCATTGATTAGCTCTAGTAATTTTCTGGTGGAGTCTTTAGTGTTTTCTATGTAGAGGATCATGTCATCTGCAAACAGTGAGAGTTTTACTTCTTCTTTTTCAATCTGGATTCCTTTTATTTCTTTTTCTGCTCTGATTGCTGTGGCCAAACTTCCAAAACTATGTTGAATAGTAGTGGTGAGAGTGAGCACCCTTGTCTTGTTCCTGACTTTAGGGGAAATGCTTTCAATTTTTCCCAATTGAGGATAATGTTTGCTGTTCTTTTTAGTGCCAACTAACATTCCATTGTGTGGATGTATCCATTCACCTACTGAAGGACATCTTGGCAGCTTTCAGGATTTGGCAATTATGAATAAAGCTGCTATAAACACATCCATGTGCAGGTTTTTGTGTGGACATACGTTTTCAACTTCTTTGGGTAAATATCAAGAAACACAATTGCTGAATCATATGGTAAGAGTATGTTTAGGTTTGTAAGATACTGGCAAAATGTCTTCCAAAATGCTATACCAGTATTCATTCCCACCAGAAATGAATAAGAATTCCTGTTGCTCCACATCCTTACCAGCATTTGGTGCTGCCAATGTTCTGGATTTTGGCCATTCCAATAGGTGTATGGTGGTATCTTTTTATTGGTTTAATTTCTGCTTTCAAGAAGGCACATAATATGAAAAAAAAAAAAAGAAGCACATAATATGGATGCCTGATCATTTTTTATTGAAAGTCAGACATTGTGAGTTCTATCTTGTAGGGTGCTAGATATCTTTGTATCCCTATAAATATTCTTGATGTTTTTATTCTGGGATGAATTAAGATACTCAGATGGGAATACCAGACCATCTGACCTGCCTCCTGAGAAAGCTGTATACAGGTCAAGAAGAAACAGTTAGAACTGGACACAGAACAACAGACTAGTTCCAAATTGGGAAAGGAGTACATCAAGGAGTATTGTCACCCTGCTTATTTAACTTATATGCAGAGTACATCACGTGAAATGCCAGGCTGGATGAAGCACAAGATGGGATCAAGATTGACAGGAGAAATATCAATAACCTCAGATACTAGATGACACCACACTTATGGCAAAAAGAGAAGAAGAACTAAAGAGCCTCTTGATGAAAGTGCAAGAGGAGAGTGGAAAAGTTGGTTTAAAGCTCATCATTCAGAAAACAAAGATCATGGCATCCAGTCCCATCACTTCATGGCAAATAAATGGGGAAACAATGGAAACAGTGACAGACTTTATTTTGGGGGGGGCTCCAAAATCACTGCAGATGGTGATTCCAGCCTTGAAATTAAAAGATGCTTGCTCCTTGGAAGAAAAGTTATGACCAATGTAGACAGCATATTAAAAAGCAGAGACATTACTTTGCCAACAAAGTTCTGTCTAGTCAAAGCTATGGTTTTTCCAGTAGTCATGTATGGATGTGAGAGTTGGAATATAAAGAAAGCTGAGCACAGAAGAATTGATGCTTTTGAACTGTGGTGTTGAAGAAAACTCTTGAGAGTCCCTTGGACTGCAAGGAGATCCAACCAGTCCATCCTAAAGGAAATCAGCCCTGAATATTCATTGTAAGGACTGATGTTGAAGCTGAAACTCCAATACTTTGGCCACCTGATGTGAAGAGCTGACTCATTGGAAAAGACCCTGATGCTGGGAAAGATTGAAGGTGGGAGGAGAAGGGGATGACAGAGGATGAGATGGTTGGATGGCATCACCAACGTGATGGACATGAGTTTGAGTAGGCTCTGGGAGTTGGTGATGGACAGGGATGCCTGGTGTGCTGAAGTCCATGGAGTCACAAATAGTCAGACATGACTGAGCAACTGAACTGAACTGAACTGAAGACACTCAGACACAGATTAATGATTTTAAGATTTGTTAGATGAAAGAGATGGGAATACCAGACCACCTGACCTGCCTCTTCAGAAACCTGTATGCAGGTCAGGAAGCAACAGTTAGAACTGGACATGGAATGACAAACTGGTTCCAAATAGAAAAGGAGTATGTCAAGGTTGTATATTGTCACCCTGTTTATTTAACTTAAATGCAGAGTACATCATGAGAAAGACTGGGCTGGAAGAAGCACAAGCTGGAATCAAGATTGCCAGGAGAAATATCAATAACCTCAGATATACAGATGACACCACCCTTATGGCAGAAAGTGAAGAAGAACTAAAAAGCTTCTTGATGAAAGTGAAAGAGGAGAGTGAAAAAGTTGGCTTAAAGCTCAACATTCAGAAAACAAATTATCATGGCATCCCATCCCATCACTTCATGGCAAATAGATGGGGAAATAGTGGAAACAGTGGCTGACTTTATTTTTGGGGGGCTCCAAAATCACTGCAGATGGTGATTGCAGCCACGAAATTAAAAGATGCTTACTCCTTGGAAGGAAAGTTATGACCAACCCAAACAGCATATTAAAAAGCAGAGGCATTACTTTGCCAACAAAGGTCCATCTAGTCAAAGCTATGGTTTTTCCAGTAGTCATGTATGGATGTGAGAGTTGGACTATAGAGAAAGCTGAGCACCGAAGACTTGATGCTTTTGAACTGTGGTGTTGGAGAAGACTCTTGAGAGTCCCTTGGACTGCAAGGAGATCCAACCAGTCCATCCTAAAGGAGATCAGTCCTAGGTGTTCATTGGAAGGACTGATGTTGAAGCTGAAACTCCAGTACTTTGGCCACCTGATGCAAAGAGCTGACTCATTTGAAAAGACCCTGATGCTGGGAAAGAGTGAGGGCAGGCAGAAAAGGGGACGACAGAGGGTGAGATGGTTGGATGGCATCACCAACTCAATGGACATGAGTTTGAGTGAACTCTGAGAGTTGGTGATCAACAGGGAAGTCTGGCATGCTGTGGTTCATGGGGTTGCAGAGTCGGACACGACTGAGCGACTGAACCGAACTGAGATGAGACTGAAGCAGAATTTAATTTAAAGATAATTATTCCTCACTACTAAAGCAACACTCTTCTAAATATCCAGTCCAGTGGTCTATGAATTATGAGATTTTTCCAGTGTGGCTAGTGGAGCAGGTATTATTCCAAGCCATGTACAAGCACTAGGTACCATTCCTCCTACTCCGTTTTGAGTGGTTCTTTCCTTGGTCTTTGGTGGTTTCTTCACATACATGTTCTGATCAGTTCTCTGCTAATGACTCAACTGAGACCCTCTGTAGCTCTCGAGAGTTCCATCTCTGTACAGCTTGTTCCTGTTCTCTGCTTGGAGTCTCTAGCTGTCTTTGTCTCCCCAGACTCTTGGCTTTATCTCCTCAAATCGAAGAGGTCTCTGCCTGAGTTGCCATGCTATGGCTTGAAAATGGTCTCAAGGTGGTAAACTGGGGAATTCTTTGTGCTCAACTCATTTGTTTCCTGTCTCTTAGATGTGACTCCCTTTATTGTCTGATCTTTAAGTCTCTTAACAATTATTATTTCATACAATTTTCCAGTATTTTTAGTCATTTCAGGCAGGAAGGTAATCCGTTTGTGGCACTTTATCTTTGTTGAAAGCACAAGTCTCTCTTTCACTTTTAATAGGAGAAAAGTGTAGTCTATGTAAATGGACCAACAATATGCAATTGGGGAGATGAAATGTAGCAAGCTGGGATTTTATCAGGTCAGTTAAATGGAATGGAAGGCATCATCTATTTGTATCAACCTCAAACTATATTAGTGAGAGAAAATATACCAAGCTGTGGCATATTTACATTATGACCTCATATAGGTAAAATTTAAAACCACACAAAACAATATTATTTATTATTATGTTTGGCCAATATGACAAGTGAGCTGAAAAGGCATATGTCAAATGAATTGCAATGATTATATGGGGGAATGGAAGTGGAATGGTCAACAAAGGTGCTATTTTCTTTTTTTCAACAATTACAGCAATAACCACAATGAAAATACTTCAAGAAAATGACATAATGTTCCTACCTTTGTTGGCACATTCACTATGTCGACCGAAGCAACCAGCCACATAAATGAGGAGTAGTTTATTTATTGGCTAAAACTGATGCTTTACCCCAAAGTTGGGACTCTGATTAAAAATGGGCCAAGGGTCATATTTTGGAGTTTCATTTACATGAAACCCTGTTGTGCTTTAATTTTACAGAGTATGTAGACATCACTAAAAGGAGTAACATTGAATAGATGCTGTTTATATCTCAGGGATAAAATATCCACTGTCTTTGTCCAACAATAGTGCCTTTTTTGAATTTGAGGTGGGTTTGGAGAGATGGATGGAGACAAGGCTGAAGGCCCCCCAAGCTATCCTTTGGCGTCACTGACTGAAGTTGAATCAAGCATTCAAGGAGCACAGAAGACAGAAGACACAGAACTACACTGACCTCATCACAGATAATTTGAGCTGTGGGAATCCTAGAAGGTAGGAAGAAGGGAGGCCTCTCTCAACTCAGTTCAGTTCAGTTCAGTTGCTCAGTGGTGTCTGACTCTTTGCGACCCCATGGGCTGCAGCACGCCAGGCCTCCCTGTCCATCACCAACTCCCAGAGCTTACTCAAACTCATGTCCATTGAGTTGGTGATGCCATCCAACCATCTCATCCTCTGTCATCCCGTTCTCCTCTCACCTTCAATCTTTCCCAGCAACAGGGTCTTTTCAAATGAATGGACTCTTCACATCAGGTGGCTAAAGTATTGGAGTTTCAGCTTCAGCCTCAGTTCTTCTAATGTATATTCAGGACTGTATAATGTATATTCCTTTAGGATTGACAGGTTGGATCTCCTTGCAGTACAAGGGACTCCCAAGAGTCTTCTCCAATACCACAGTTCAAAAGCATCAATTCTTCTGTGCTCAAGCTTTCTTTATAGTCCAACTCTCATATCCATACATGACTACTGGAAAAATCAAAGGCCTCTCTAGGTGAAGCTAAATACTTTTTTTTTTTTTTTCATTCCTTGTTTTCTAGCCACAGTGCAGTTTTATGGTGAGGTTAATAGTGTCTAATTAGGCAATATGATCCAGAGGCTAAACTTAAAATTGATCTCTTATAAGTAACATTATCTTCATTATATGAAAAAACAACCAGCTAGTTAAGAGTTTTTAAAAGCTACCTCTCAACCAGATCTGAGAGAGACAGATCTGGTTCATTGCAGCACTGTTTATAATAGCCAGGACATGGAAGCAACCTAGATGCCCATCAGCAGACGAATGGATAAGGAAGCTGTGGTACATATACACCATGGAATATTACTCAGCCATTAAAAAGAATTCATTTGAATCAGTTCTAATGAGATGGATGAAACTGGAGCCCATTATACAGAGTGAAGTAAGCCAGAAAGATAAAGACCAATACAGTATACTAACACATATATATGGAATTTAGAAAGATGGTAATGATAACCCTATATGCAAAACAGAAAAAGAGACACAGATGTACAGAACAGACTTTTGGACTCTGGGAGAAGACAAGGATGGGATGTTTCAAGAGAACAGCATCAAAACACATATATTATCTAGGGTGAAACAGATCACCAGCCCAGGCTGGATGCATGAGACAAGTGCTCGGGCCTGGTGCACTGGGAAGACCCAGAGGGATCGGGTGGAGAGGGAGGTGGGAGGGGGGATCAGGATGGGGAATACATGTAAATCCATGGCTGATTCATGTCAATGTATGACAAAAACCACTACAATATTGTAAAGTAATTAGCTTCCAACTAATAAAAATAAATGGAAAAAAAATTTAAAAAAAAAGCTACCCCTCTATTTCAGGAACTGAGATAACTGAAACTGCAATGAATAAATGAATTTCATATATTTTGATTGAGTACCTACCCCCACCACTCCTTGTCCGGGAAGCAAATTATTTATAGTAAACAAAATATTGGAACTTTCGGTAAAATACATACCATTAGCTGACTCTTTTCTGTATTTTGCCAAGAAGGTGTCACATTGGATTGGGAAGCTGCTAGGCAAAGTTTTAGGGTAAAGGGAAAACATATCCTGTTTTTCCTATAGAGCCTTTGCCTAGAGCTTTCTTGGAAAAATTCTCTTTTAACAAAGATAGAGCTGTGAGTAGAGGAAACATTGTTGTGTTTTCAGTAGCTCAGTCATGTTGGACTCTGTGACCTGATAGACTGCAGCAGACCAGGCTGCCCTATCCTTCACTATCTCCCAGAGTTTGTTCAAATTCATGTTCATTGAGTCGATGATGCCATCCAACCTTTTCATCCTCTGTCACCCTCTTCTCTTCCCGCCCTCAATCTTTCTCAGCATCAGGGTCTTTTTTTAATGAGTCGGCTCTTCGCATCAGGTGGGCAAAGTATTACACAGTGGAAATGACAAATAGATCCAAGGAATTACTTCTGATAGAGAAAGCTCCATGATTCCATAAGGCCTACTCTACCTCTGAAGTCAGATACCTAACTTGTCAGGCCATACCTGACAAGGTTCATCCTTGTGAACCTTCAGGATTTCGGCCACCAATCAGGATTTCTCTGCTTCTTTACCTCCTCATTCTGTGGGAATTCCAACCCCATTCTTATACCTCCAAAAGGGTTCTGGAAGTCCATAGAGAATGTCTCAGAAGCCAAACAAGGTTTATACAAGTTGGACCTCTTCATCCCCCTGTGGTGGATCAGATATTTTCCTTATAGAGTTGCTCCTGGAGTTAATCTGTGTCTGTTCAGGCTGAAGGCCACTCCTGCAGCTGCCACTGGCCCAAGGCTGCAACAGCTTCCCCATCCCATGTGATAGAAACTTGTTCCCAGTTGCCTATACCTCTACATGCCCAGTGCAGATACTAATGAAGTTGTGTTGCATGACCATGATCATAACCATCATTCTGACCTCTTCTTTTACAACAGGGTCCCTGGTAGCTCAGCTAGTAAAGAATCCGTCTGCAATGCAGACAACCCAAGTTTGATTCCTGGGCCGGGAAGATCTGCTGGAGAAGGGATAGGCTACCCACTTCAATGTTCCTCGGCTTCCCTGGTGGCTCAGCTGGTAAAGAATTCACCTGCAATGCAAGAGACCTGAGTTCAATCCCTGGGTTGGGAAGATCCCCTGGAGAAGGGAAAGGCTGCCTACTCCAGTATTCTGGCCTGGAGAATTCCATGGACTGTATAGTCCACAGGGTCACAGAGAGTCAGACACAACTGCGTGACGTTTATTTTCACTTTTTACACCCCAGAGCTTGGAGATGGATTCCAAGGTCAGATGCAAGCCTGAACTCAGAATCATTCTGCTCTTCTGATTTCAGAAGTCATCTCCCTTTGACCCTCATTTCTTTAAAGTGAAGTCTTCCTGGAGAGAAACCTCTTCATTTCTCCTAAGTATACCTCTGGGGGTCCTGAGGATCCTTTAAGGTACCTGGATATGCCCCCATCCTAAGCAGAGCATAATTAGCCTTATGCTTAATTGTTCAATTTTCTCATGTCTTTTAAGGAGAAAGGATACTCCCTGGAGAGGGGTATGGGGGGTCTGACAGTAAATCACTGAAGTTGGAAGACAGGGCTGGGCTGGGGTGGAAAAGGAGAGAACACTGGATGAGGAAGCTGATTCTAAAGGGTAAAATCATAGGGTCTGGAAAATGAGATTTCAGCAGATCTCCATCTCCTGCCATCCACTTCCTTTTTCTCCATCTACCAATTCAGTCCCCAATTAGGCCCATCAAGTCAGCCCTCTTCCCCATAGTGCACATTCAGATTTCTTGTTTCAATCCAAACTCCTATTGCTTCTGGGCCTTCCAGGAGCTTGCCCTCATGGAAAATAACTAGTTGTTGAATTCTCTCTGTAGTATTAATGACTAAGTAAGTAAGTGTTAGTCACTCAGTTGTGTCTGACTCTTTGCAACACCATGGACTGTAGCCCACCAGACTCCTCTATCCATGGGGTTCTCCAGGCAAGACTACTGGAGTGGGTAGCCATTCCCTTCTCCAGAGGATCTTCCCAACCCAGAGATCGAACCCAGGTCTCCTGCATTGCAGTCAAATTCCTTATTGTCTGAGTCACCAGGGAAGCCCATTAATGACTAAAAACACCCCAAATATTTCCCCTCTGTGCGGAAGTGGATTTTGGTCCAGCGGTAGGCTCCAAGAGAGCCAGTTTGGGCCAGTGATGCTTCTGGAAGTACTTGCGAGTGGATGCCTAGGAACCCAGATCTGCCCACCATGGGGCCCATGCTCCAGCAAGACCTACCCTCAGACTCCCCAAGAGATTGCTCCCCAACATGGACATCCATGCTGAGAACAGTTTCAGGGGATTATACAAAGCTGATCCCTCACTCTGGGAAAAGTCTAAAATGTTATTTATTCCCTTAAATAACACCTCTCAGACATCCTAAGTGCTTGGAAATATGCAAAAACAAACACAGCAGGTTCTGGGGGTGGAAGTAATTCTTTATCATTAATTTTTTTCTTATTGGCTGCTTATAATAATCCTTTGAATGGCCAAAAGCTGCACTCAGCTTCCATGCTGAATTAGCTGCATCATCTGCTGCCCATTATGGAGTGCTATGTTCAGTGCTGGGACTGCCTGAGTTTGTAGGGTTGACAGAAGAGCTGAGCAGAGCTTAGGGACTGGGGAGAAGTGAATGTTAAATTCACCTCTTAATGACTGTCATGCTTTTGCCCAAACAGAAGAAATAGCTTCTTTCTTCTCCAGGGATCCTCCTCCAGGCTCTGCCTCAGGTGACTGGAGTATGTACCCTCCATCATTCTTGTGGAGGTATCTGGTGGTGTCGATTTTTGAGACTTCTCTAATGTACAAGAAGTCAAGAGGGAAATGTCTACTTCTAAAAAAACTTTCTCACCCACATGATGGAGCTAAAATGAGGATGATAAGGTCTACATCATAGAGCAGGCAGGTAAGGATGGTGATGTATGTACATTGTCCAACATGAGACTTGGCACAGAGCAGGTGCTCAGAAGTGTTGTGAGAATCCCGGCCAAGCTGAGTGATAGTGCAACACCCCTGGGCCTCTATGACCATGAAATCTAAACTTAAATCCTTTTATATCAACTTTCACCAGATGTTCTCCTACTGAGGAATCTGGGAGCCGGCTCCCTGAGGGCCTTTTATCAGGTTCCAGTGTAAGAGAACTCACACATTTGATGTGGATGAAAAATGTGCATCCTCTCTCCTATCTTCCGGCAAACATTCAGGGGGCAAATGTGTAGATGGGCTACACCAAGTGTTCAATATGATGGATGGCACATGTTCCCAGTGGTCACTGATACGGCTGTTGTAAGGTGAAATGGTGAGTTCCAGGATGGTGTGAGTAGATCAGCTAGGTAAGTATGAGTCAATGGAACAGGAATAATAGTGAGAGCAGATTTTGGAAAAGAAGGAAGAGGAGAGGATAAGAAGAAGAAGAAAGAAGAGGATGAAAAGAAGAGTTAATGTTGCTGTTGCCCCTCTATAAACCAAGCTCTGTGTTAAGCTCTCCAGATTCTTGATCTCATTTAAACCTTCTGAGATAGGTATTTAACATTACTGCATTGTAGATGAGAGAACTGAGCTCAAGTAACCTGCTCAAAGTCACCAGTGAGTAGAGGTAGAGAGTAGTTATTAATAGAACTCAAATCCAAGTCTGGCTGATTCCAGGGCTTGTGTTCCAATCTACTACACATGTTCAAGGCCAGACAAGAAGGTAGCAGGAGCCACTTTGAAGGCAGGAGCTTTAAATGTGGCAATAATTTCAGCAGGTGAAGGGAGAAGGGAAATCTCGGGTGGAGGCAAATCCAGGAAGGCAGAGAGGTGGGAAAGTACAAGGTGTGTTTGGCGAGTGGTGGAGACCAGTTTAGCCAGGATGCAGAACAGCTTCTTGTCTATAAAACCTATGACCTTTGGTATTTTCAGCTTCTGTGAAGTGAAGATAATATCAAGCAGGTATTGTGAGGATGAAATGAGATGAAATACCTGACCGAGATCACCCTGGTGCTCAATAAATGGTAGCTTATTCATCTACTCAACAAATATTTACTAAACGTCAGTTATATGTCGGGCAAGGAGAGCGGTCTGTCTGAATGAGGTCAACTCAGTCTTTACTCTTAGGTCTACATTTTAGTAGGAAAGGGTAAAATTAAATCTTTGATTGCACAGTGAAATTACAATAGCGGTAAGTGTTTCACAAGAGGAATATGAAGTACTATAACCCTTTATGGCAAGAAAGCTGAGCTCAGAAGAATTAACAGGAATTACCCAGGCAAAGTGAGTGTTAGTCTGCATGTGTCCAGGTCATATTGAAGGTTATTCTGAGCAATAGAAAGCCATGAAGGTTTTAGTAGGAGAGAGATATGATCGTACCCGACATGACCAGTCCTTGTGGCTAGTAAATGAAACAGGAGTGCTAGGCTTGCAGATAGGGAACCACTGAAAAATCTTGAGCAGCAGAATGATTCCATCAGCAGGGCAATTTTTAATAAACTTATTCCTAGAGCCATGTACATGAACAATTGTCGGGGAAAGAGACTCAAGGCTGAGAGGCCATTTGGAAACCCTTGTCTCAATGGGAGTTAGTAAAGGTCTGAACTATGCACTGGAAATAGGAACTCATGGGAGGAAAAAACACAAGACACATTTTTAGGGAAGGAATGACAAGATTTGAGCTCTCTTGGAGGTCAGGGGTGAAGGAAAGAGAAGAGTAAAAGACTACCAGGAGAGAACAGACTTGTGGACAAGCAGGGCAAGTAAAGGATGGGATGATTTGAGAAAGTAGCATTGACATGTTTACACCATCATGTGTAAAACAGTTAATGGGGACTTGTGATATAACACAAGGAGCCCAGCCTGGTGCTCTGTGATGACCTAGAAGGGTGATATGGGGGGAGAGGAGGGAGGCTCAGGAGGGAAGGGGGGTTTTATATATATATATAGAGAGAGAGAGTTATGACTGATTTGCACTGTTGTATGACAGAAGACAAAATTGTAATTTCCACCAATTAAAAAAAATTAAAAAGACTACTAGGGGGTTTCAGTCCTGGATGTCTGTAAGAATGAGAATATCACGGCTGGAAACAGAAAAATCAGAAGGAAGAATGACTCGAGGAGGAAGATGAGTAGCTTCCATTCTGAACACATTGAGAATGGGTAACAGTCTTCCCTGGGAATGCCTTGCACCTGCATCCAAGGAAGACCTGCTCAACTGGCTGTTTTTGTTAGTGGATAACAGGAGCTGGGATGAAAAAGGATGGGTGGGGAGTGGCCTTAGGAAGTCATCACTGCCAGAGGAGTAGGCAAGAGCCAAGAAGGGGACGTGATCAGTTAGAGAAAGAAAGAGAAGAGAGACTGAAGCACAGAGCACTGAGGGTCACTCTCGTTAGGGGGCAAAGGCAGAAAAGTCAGTGGAGGAGCAGCAGAGAGGCAAGCTGGGACAGGAAATCAGGAAAGGCTGAGGGAACATGGAAGGAGGCCAAGTGCTGTCAGAGCCCACCAAGGTAGGCTAGTGAGATAGGGACTTGAAGACTGAAGATGGAACACTGACGCCTCCTCTTTGCTGCATTCCTGGAGGTCCCTATCTTTGTGGGACCTGACCCTGCTTCCCAGCTCAAAGCTTGCCAGATTTGTTTCAGTGAGAAGTCCCAACACTTCTTGGGCAGTGAACACAGGGCTGGTTGCATCATTTGTGCAAAATAAAAATGTGGACTCCTTGTTAAAAACCAGGGAAAAGTACTGTTAAAGATTCTAAAATCTAAAACTTTTCCCTGTTCAAAGTTTTACAATATAAAACTTGCATCTCAATCTGTCACAGTGTTTTTACTCTGCTATTTCATGTTGCACCGTCTTGTGCTCAGGGATACTCCTGGCAAGCGCAGACGCTCACAGGTGCCTCGGGCCCCACCTGGCAGCAACCAGGGAGGCAAGTACACGGGTGGCATTTAACCCTACTTTTAGGCAGATGGCTGAAGACTTTATTAAGAGGCTAGAAAAGGGTATGATGAGGGAATAACAAGAAGTGGTTAGACCTTCAGAAGGCCGTGGGATGCTGGTGTAGGCGACACTGGAGGTTGTGCTGTGTCCTCCTTTAGGAAAGGAGGTTCTTCCTCCTTTCCATCCTTGGGGATGTTCTTCCTCCTCACTCAGAACGAAACTCAGCCCTACTTAAAAGGCAATGTTGAATAAAAGTGAAAGTGGAAGTGAAGTCGCTCAGTCGTGTCCAACTCTTTGCGACCACATAGACCGTAGTCTACCAGGCTCCTCTGTCCATAGGATTTATCAGGCAAGAGTACTGGAGTGGGTTGCCATTTCCTTCTCCAGGGGATCCTCCCGACCCAGGGATCGAACCCGGGTCTCCTGCATTGCAGGCAGACACTTTACCATCTGAATCACCAGGGAAGCCCTAATGTTGATTGAGTAAGGTTAGCCCAAATAACTGAGCAACTTTTGGGAGCGTGGGGTACAAATGCTTGAGAAGATTATCCAAACCCAGAATCAGCAGATATGTAGTGACTGCCTCGGCTGGCCTGTGCTAAGTGCTGGAGGAGCTTGCAGGAGACTTGGGGACCAGACAGGGGAGTGGCTGCAGGACTGGTGTGCAGGGCTGAGGCTGTAATGAAGAGGAGAGGAGTGGGAAGAGGGAAACAGGAGACACGGAGGTAGCCAGGGGCAGGTAGCAGCCTCATGTATCAGGCAAGAGTCCAGATTCTGGAGTTCCAATCCCACCTCCACCACTTCCTGGCTGTTACTTCAGGCGAGTTACTCAACTTCTCTGAGACTTCAGGTCTCCATGTCTTAAAACGACCATGACAATCACACACGTATCAAAAGTCTGTTGTGAGGATTAAACCACTCAATAGTTATAAGGCACTTAGAACCACATCTGTGGCATCGTAGGCACCATATTTTATAGGATAATTTGGTGGCGTCAATGACTCGATGGACATGAGTTTGAGTAAGCTCCGGGAGTTAGTGATGGACAGGGAGGCCTGGCATGCTGCGATTCATGGGGTTGCAGAGTCGGACATGACTGAGAGACTGAACTGAACTGACTGACTGAACTGGAACTAGTCTCAGAGGCAATCACCCTGGGAGAAGCATAGCCCATGTGGCCAAAAATACTCAAAAAGAATTCCCAGGCTCTAACTTGTATCTTTAAAGAAATATGGAAGAGATTATGATTTGTATTTTCCAACAATTTCTAGATTCTCACTCCTCTTATTCCCATCCTGCTCTGCATTCTTTCATTCCACAGTCCCCTCCACCATTCACACCCCAGCTTCTGCCCGCTCTCTTTCTCTCTGTGTCCATCTGTGGTGGCCGAGAGAATGACCTCCTGTTACCAATTGTGCTTCAGTCACTGATCTAGGGCCCTGGCTACTGTGCATTGAAATCCATGGCCACCTTTGCACCAAGGTCATGCTTCCTTGGGCTGTTCCACCACTGACCGCATGTGGCTGGAACACTCAGGCAGACCCGTTACTGGAACACAGGACACACTTAGTGAGCCAGTTTTGGCTCAAGGACTGTCAATGGTTTGGCTGAAATTTCCTTAGACTGCAAGGCAGGTCAGATCAGGGTGCCTTCACTCACCACTCTTTCTCCTCTGGGGCTGGACCTGACAGCTCTCCCTGGCTTATCCAGCCTCCTTGCTATTTTCTTTTCCACAGGCATTTCCTTAATGAAGTCCGCACACTTAATCCCATCTCGGTGTCTGTTCAGAGGACCTGGACTAACTTCCTCCCCCTCAGGCTATCACACAGATAACTCAGCCTCTCTAGCTAAGTTCTTCTTCAGGCTCCCTTACAGGGACTTAGCGTCACTCAGGGGTGGGAGCTAGTCTGGTGCAGAGACTGCCTCAGAGAAGGGATGAGAAGCTGAGCTAAGGTGGCCCCATTTTACTCAGTAATGAGGAAAGAGTTGACTGTGTTAATCCCAGAACTAATAATGTCTGCGAGTTCTTTCTTCTTCCTGTGTGCCTGGCACTGGGCCAAGGACTTGCATCATGTCACTTAATCTTTGCCACAGTCCTGTGGGGCAGGTATTATTACCAACAGTTACCAGACGAAGAAACCCAGGGAGATCACTTATTGACCAAGGTGTCATAACTAACGTGTAAGTGGTGGAGCCAGCTTTGAACCCAGCCTGTCTGACCCCAGCGTCTGTGGTCTCGGTGAGTGCGCTCAGACCTGGAGCAGAGGCACTGGCAGGCTCTGGGGCTATGGAACCAAGAGGAAATGGAAGGGAGGCAGCCAGACCACAGCTGGGGGCAGCCCAGCCCATCTTGTGAAGTCAGCTTCCTCCAATGATGGGGAAGGACCAGGGCTCAGGGCATGGGCCTTGCTGCCTACCAGGAAAGGGGCAGCTTGAGAGCAGGAGGAATAAAGAAGGCGGAAGCTGATGGGAAAGGGCAGTAGGATATGCTGGAGAACATGCAATGTCATCCTGAATAAGAGTGCAAAGAGCAAGTGCTTCTTTAAAAAAATGTTTTTTTACTGGAGTATAGTTGATTTATAATGTTATGTTCATGTCAGGTGTATAGCAAAGTGAGTGAGTTATACATAGACACGTATCCACTCTTTTTTAGATTATTTCATGCTTGATTTTAAAGCAATTGCGCTCAGCAGATGTGCGGTCCGGTTGCCTGGTGATTCAGATACTCTCTGCCTCACGATCCCTGCTTGGGAGGTGGGGTAAGAAGACTTCTGAGGAGGACAGTGGTCTAGCCTCTCTGTTGTCAGCAAGAGCGTGAAGTGGCCCAACTGTGTCTGGAACCCAGCCTGGCTGTCTTTGGCTCCTTAGCCTGGGTGTACTCAGCAGCAGCGAGGCCCTGGAACACCCCCAGGAGTCAGACAGAGCAGAGCTCAACTCCCAGCGGGACCACCCACACCCTGTGTGACCCAAGAGGAGCCATTAAACCTCTCTTAACCTGTCCTTCCCTCTAACATGGAAATAAGGCCCATACCTTGACCTTAGGTGGTTATGAGGGGTGAATAAAATAATCTCTGTGCAGGGTCTGGCATATGGGAAGCACTCAAACATGCTAGCTCTTTTTTATGATCCGTTGTCATTTTCATGATTATCCCTGCCTGAGAGAGTCATAGAAAGAGAGGCAGGTCTCTTTCTAGAGAGTGGTGGGATGGCTGGACTCCCAGTGTTGAGTTCCCCTCTCCTTTTGGGCCTCCCTTGCAGTTCAGGGCAGCTATGAGCTGAGTTCAGGTCCGTGAGGAGAGGAGTAGGGCACAGCACTTCCAGGTCTGGCCCTTCCCAACCTCCCACGAGCCATCCCCCACCTTCTCTTCCCAGCTTGTGCTGACTTGCTGGAGACAGGAGGAGCCTGGGCCCCTGCATGAGCGTGTGGAGCAGAGCTCTCTGGCTGTTCTGCTAAGCCCTGGAGAATCACTACGTGAAGGAAGAACAGCCATATTGTGTTAAAGGTGTTCTTTGTAGCAGCAAGCCCACTCTGTCTTTTACGACTGCCAAATCACCATGATCTTAGAACCGTGGGTGGCTTCCGACTTTGTGGAAGTTTTGTGAAATAAGGGGTGACAGAAAGTAGTCTCCCTCAGCTCAGACATTCAAAGGTGACTCTTGCTTCAGCCATGCCCAACTCTTGGCAACCCTATGGACTGTAGCCTGCCAGGCTCCTCTGTCCATGGGGATTCTCCAGGCAAGAATACTGGAGTGGGGTACCATGCCCTCCTCCAGGGGATCTTTCCAACCCAGGGATCGAACCCACGTCTCCCTCAGCTCCCACACTGTAGACAGATTCTTTACCCCTGAGCCACCAGGGAAGCCCTCCAAGGTGGCTCACTGCTCCCTAAAATGCTGGTAAGGAAATGTCCCCCACGCTCTTGGAGACTTACGGGCCAGGGGTCCTAGAAAAGCCCTCAGAGGAGCGAGGAACATTGCTTGGTCTCTCTCCGTCCTCTGGCTTCAAGCCCCAGGCCAGCTTGCCCTCTCCAGGTTGCCACTGGGGTCAGTATTTGGGGGAGACTCACTCTTACTGAGCCTCAGTGTTACTGAGGCTGCAAATCACGTGAGTCTAATATTTATCTGTAGATGTTTTGTCTTATTATTGGAGGGGGTGGAGTCAGAGAGAGCCACAACCAACCTCCACCCCTGTTTCCGGCGGCCAGCAGCCAGCGTGGCTGTCTGCAGTCCCTGCCGCGGTGGCGGGTTCTCGTCCCCTCTCTCTCACAGCCGCCTCCCGCGCGTCCACAGCCTTCCCCTGGCAGCTTCACGTGTGCCGACTCGGGGACATCCATCGGGCACTGTCAGAGCTGGAAGGGACCCACCCAGGGGGTCTCCCCCCAGGTGCAGAGAAAAAGAGAAGGGACGAGGAAGCGATGTTGTGCAGGGCGGAAGTGAGTGGAGGAAAGGGAGGAAGGGCAGGAGGCGCGCGGAAGGGAGGGGAGGTGGCGCCTTGTGACTTGCCAGCTGCCATTCGCGTAGAGCCCCATGAACTGGGTTTAAATCCTGCTTGAGCCAACTACTGAGTGACTCAGAAAATTGCTTGACCCTTTAACGCTTTAGTTACACGTCTTACAGTGGGGATGATAGCTACCTCTCGGTCATACGAAGATTAAAGGAGATCATGTCGGTAAGGCCCATATCTGGCACATCGCAGGGGCTCACCAAAGAGTGGGAATTAGCTTTGATCGCGTCCCTCGTCTGTCTGAGATGGGGGAGGCCCCCTGACACTTCCTCCCCAGACGGCCTCTGTTCCACGCATCTGTGAGTTGCCTGCTGAGGCTCCCAGGCAGACAAGGCTGAGACAGGGGTGTTATGCTCAGAGCTATGGACAGGAAGGGAAATGAGAGGAGAGTGGTTTCTGAGCCTCCACTGAGCCCGGCCTGGTGTGTGGTGTGGGCCGGGAGTCCTTCTGCCGCTTCAGCTGCTGAGACTGCGTCACAGGATGGGTATAGCAGAGACCTGGGAGTTAACTGCTGGGGTTAGAACCTTGCTGCTGCCGCTTACTTGCTGTGTGCTCCTGGGCAAGTTACTTAATGTCTCAGTTCCCGTCTCCTCATCTCTGGAACAGGAATAATGATAACTCAGGGTTGTTTGTTCCGGCTTCCCTTGTGGCTCAGCTGGTAAAAAATCCGCGTGCAATGCGGGAGACCTGGGTTCGCTTCCTGGGTTGGGAAGATCCCCTGGAGAAAGGAAAGGCTACCTACTCCAGGACTCTGGCCTGGAGAATTCCATGGACTGTGTAAAGTCCATGGGGTGGCAAAGAGTCAGATACAACTGAGCGACTTTCACTTTCAAGGTTGTTTGGCCATCAGGTAAGTGGATATAAGAAGCATGCTTAGAACCGTGCCTTGTACATAGCAAGCTCTCTGTCAAAGATAGCTGTTCTCATCCAGAGCCCAGGAAGAAGCCAGAAGAGCAGCTGCTCTCCTGTGGGTGCTATGGACAGAGAATAGTGCTTATTCTAAACCCAGTATCCCCTTCTGGACAACATTCAAGTTATTTGGAACCCCAGACCAAACAGACCTGAACTACCTTTCAGCTACCTAAAATGGCCTCTTCTCTGGGTCGGTCCATCCTCCCAAGGGTAGACTTCACCACTGGTGTGTGCCCCTCTAGGCTTGAAGACTGGTCAAAGAATGGTTATTGATGGGGATGGAGGTGGACATGGACAGAGCTTGAACTGTTGGCAGGGAACCCACGCATAAGTACAGGAGATGCCTGGTGGTGTGGGGTGGAGCCAGGGGTGTAAAGAGAAAGGCACTTGGCAGGGAGCTCTGTACCTTTGCTTCAGGCTTTGCAAATTTTCAGGCAGTGACCGCATAAGATGTCACATTGGGCATCCCCCTCTAGGCTACCCACCCTCCACGACATTCTTGGCTGATTATAGTCCTGATGCCAAGGCAGGGCTAAGGCACAGGCAGGATCCTCCCTGGTTAATCACTGTGGGTGGACAAGGACCAGGCCCGCACACCAGCCACCACGCTCATTGGAAGTTCACTGGCGAGGACTTCAGACCGGACTCCAGCAACAGAAGTCTTGGGCATTCAAGGCCGGCTCTTCCAGACTGGGGGCGGGGCTCAGCCCTTAGCTTGGCAAGACAGATACCCACCAGTGACCCTGGGCTCTGAAACTCACGTTTCCAGATTCCCAGAGGCAGCCTGTTACTTTGGCTTTTGGATGCAAGAAACGGAACCTCGATCAGGCTTCCACAAAGAGTGGAGGGCTTGTGACAAGCACGCACATGGGGGATAAGAAACGAGGACCCCGGGCACAAAGCTGGGCCTCCCAGATGCTCTGGAGAAGCTAAACAAAGAGGCTCTGGTCCAGGGGAGCCAGGCCTCGGGAAGGCTGAGGCCAGAAGGTCCCCCTCGACCCCTGCTCTGGTTCTCAGGCCTCAGCAGTAGCATTAGAGCAGAGTCATCAGGTGACTCAGCTCCTCTGTCTGAGTTTGTCTCACGGCAGGTCCATCCTCTTCTCTTCCTGCTGCCTCCTGACTCTCCTGCTCTGTGCCCCATCTAATGAACCAGTCTGGGGCTTCTGCTTGCTCAGAACTCTGGCCTGCCCGTGGCTCACTGTGCTCCCTCGTCCAGCCTCTCCACCTCACGGCCCTTCAGCTTCGGTGTTCACCGTTCACTGCCTTTTCTTTCCATGTTGCTCTGAGACGTTAATCTCTGAGGGGAATTTTCCTGAGTTGGCCTCTGACCAGTCTGTAGACTGACCCCTGGGCCGGTCTACCACTCAACAACAGTCAGTAGAGGGGATGCTCTGCAGGGCAGAACACGCCTCCTTCGGGGCTGTGGGGAGCAGATGTAGGAGGCGTGGGGAGGACAGGTCCTGAGACAAGGACAACAGGTATAGCAGATCCATCTAGAACAACAAGGAAGAGAGTCTGGGGGCCCAGGGCCTTTCCCAGGGCTTGCTTCTCTGCTCTCCTCTTTCCTGCTCAGTCCATGGAGGCTCCAAGGCACCTGCACTAAGGCAGTGATGGGAAGCCCTCTGAAGAGCACTGGTGGGCCAGACAGGTCTGGACCTCTGACCCTGTCTCCCATGTCCTCCTACGACTGGGAGGATATTCCATTCCCCTATGAAAATAAGCCACCAAGTTCATTTCACTCTGTTTTTTTTAAACAACAAAATCAACAATGCTCTAGTAAATATTTAATGAGTAGCTTCTACAGTAAAGTCTGTCTACTCAGCACTTGAATTCAATCTGCAGCCAGGAGAGAATCAGAGCATGTGAATATTTATCACAATTACATTTTGCCCTTTACTTTCAGGTACACCATCTAATTTATCTTATTAACACGATAATAGAGTTAGTAGGGAAGATATTATCATCATGCTCATTTTGTGGATGAAGAAACTGAAGTTCAGAGAGGCCCAGTGACCTGCCCAAGGCCCCACAGGGAGCAGGAGGGGACTTTAGCTTGGGTGCAAGTATCTCCCTCATGGAGCTTATGTGATAGCGTCAGTTGCTCAGTCATGTCCAACTCTGTGACCCTATGGACTATAGCCCAACAGGCTCCTTTGTCCATGGAATACTGGAGTGGGTAGCCATTCCCTTTTCCAGGGGATCTTCCCAACCCAGGGATCGAACCCAGGTCTTCTGCTTTGCAGGCAAATTCCTTACCATTTGAGCCACCAGAGAAGCCCTAATGGAGCTTTGTTTAAAGGAGCTTTGCATCCTTTGTTCCATGCAACTGAAGTCACCTCATGGCTGGGACCTTTTCCAGGCTTGCTTGCACCACTGTATATGGTTTTCACTGACGTTTCTGTTTTGGACCCAGATCTCCAAGGGGCACCATCCCTTATTTAAGGAGGGCGTGATGTCTAAGGTGTCTTCTCCTGGTGCTGATTTCCCAGGCAGGGCCGTAGCTTCTTCCCAGTAGTCAGAGAAAGACCTGTCTTCCTGTGCACACGTTGCTTAGCTCAGTTCTTCCCTGTCCGTTGTTCTGGACTCAGGCTCTAGCACTTTGGGTCCCTGAGGAATTGCTGCCGTTCCTCTAAGCACTCCTCACACTCAGGGCCCTGCCTGCTGGGAGCCCTATTCCTGTATTGCCAGGCCACTGAGCTGGTCTGGCCCCACACTGCCAAGGAGCAGGATTCTACTTGAGCTTTACACCAGGGATCAAGGCTGGTGCCCGAGGCCCCACTGCAGTCAGAGACACTGTGGAATTTCCTCACCTCCTGAACTGGAAGAAGAAAGTTGTGGATCGAGAACCAGACAGATTCTGAGCCAGATTCTAAGAGAGAAAACAGGAAAGGCAGAGTCTACAGGAATTTTTTTTTTTTTTTAATTGCTTTATAGGATCAGGAAGAGGAGGAAGTTGGAGATTAGCCTGCCTTGGGGTGGGAGAAGGTGGGTTGAGAAGTTCCCCATTAATCAGAATCTGGTGGGAAGCCAGGAAAGCTGTGGTTCTAGCTGAGTGCTGCTCTAAGAGGCTAGGAAAAGAAAGTCACGCGGAAAAAGAATGTGAGCTGTGTGTGCGTGTGCACGTGTGCACAAGTGTGTTTACAAGCAAGTGATTGCTGGTGCCTTCGTTCACATTTCCTGAGCAATAGTTGACATTCCAGGCATTCAAGTGCTACCAGATTTTCCTTATTATTCCTTAAGCATCTTCTCCATGATATTTGTGGTGGTAAATATGATAGAGGTTGATGTCTCTCACATAACTCTTCAAGGCAGATGTTCCTACTGGCAAGAGATTCTGCTCCAGACAGTCATCCAGGGACCCAGGTTCCTTCCATCTTGTTTGTCCAGTATCTTCTAAAGCAGTAGTTCTTGAACTTGGTTACACATTCAGTCCAATGGTATCCAAGTTTCAGAACCACTGTTGTAGGGCATTGCTTTTGTGTACATGGTTGAAGCTGAGTCACAGGTGCACAAAGGCCTTAAAAATTACACTTGTAGCTTCAACTGATGTTAGATTAGTGAGAATCTGGTCATGAAATTGTTACTGAACTCAGGTTTGGCTGTTAGCTGCTCACAAACCAATACTAGAGATATAAGTATTGGAAGAAAAGAAAGAGTTGCTTTATGCAAGAAACTGGCAACCTGGGGAGAATGTGGATTCCTGTCCAAAAGTCAACTCCCTGCTTCCAATCGGGAGCAGGAACTTTTAAAGGGATGTATATGCAGAGGAAGGGGGCTACGTATAGAGCAGCACAGTCAGCTCTTGAAATTGGTCATCAGTGGTCTGATCAGCATCATCTTGATTGTTCTAAGTACAGTTGATCTTCAGTTCCAGAGTCAGTTTTTTCCCTTTTTTTTTTTTTTTTTTGAGTCCACTTCTCAGAATTTTGGCAGCTTATATCATGGCTACAGTCTGGCCATTATATAGTTAACTTCTTCCACCTGGTAGGGGTTTCAGTATAAGACAGCTTGCAGGATATGGCTTAGAATATTATCTATAGTTTTTGAGGAGGAAATAAAAGTTCTTGACTTCGCTTACTGGCTAGTGAAGTGAAAGTTGCTCAGTTGTGTCGGACTCTTTGTGACCCCATGAACTGTAGCCTGCCAGGCTCCTCTGTCCACGGAATTCTCTAGGCAAGAATACTGGAGAGGGTAGCCATTCCCTTCTCCAGGGAATCTTTCCCAACCCAGGGATCAAACCATGGTCTGCCATACTGCAGGCAAATTCTTTACCATCTGAGTCACCAGGGAAACTTACTGGATAAACTGCTATCATTTTGTCTTATTTGACTGTTTTCCTCTGTTTCTGAATTTTTTCATTTCTCCGATTAAATTTATTATTTGACTAAAGATTTTCTACAGGCAAGAGATAGGCAGAGGACGTGGTGGCATCTATCTCAGGAAGGCTCCATAGGGCCCTGCTTGGTTATAGCACATGCATGCATTCTCAGTTGCTTCATTTGTGTCCAAGTCTTTGTGACACCATGGGCTCTAAACTGCCAGGCTCCTCTGTGCATGGGATTCTCCAGGCAAGAATACTGGAGTGGGTTGCCATATCCTCCTCCAGGGGATCTTCCCGACCCAGGGATCGAACCCTCATTTCCAGCATCACCTGCAGTGCAGGCAGAGGCTTTACCACTGAGCCACCTGGGAAGCCCCTGGTTACAGCGTATAAATTTCTAATTATAAGCCGTGTGAAAGTGCTAAGATCCTACTAGAAACCCAAGGAAAGGCATCAAAGTCAGCTACAGGAAATCAGAGAAGACTTATTGGAGGCCATGACCCTTAGTAGCTACTGGGTTGGCCAAAAAGTTAGTTCAGATTTTCCCCAAGCTGTAACAAAAACTCAAACAAATATTTTGGCTAACCCAATACACAGGATTTTCGGTTACCTTGCTTTATTTGTCTGTTTAGTTTCTAGCCTCAGTACATCTAAAAACAATGAAGTTAATAACTGAAATTATCACAGAGAGTCGTTGTGAGGATAAGGCAAGATAAGTCTTGCAAAGTATTCAGCACAGTACCTAGCCCTCAGTTCAGCTCAGTCACTCAGTGATGTCTGACTCTTTTCGACCCCATGGACTGCAGCATGCCAGACTTCCCCCCTGTCTATCACCCACTCCCAGAGCTTGCTCAAACTCATGTCCATCAAGATGGTGATGCCATCTAACCATCTCATCCTCTGTCATCCCCTTCTCCTCCCACCTTTAACCTTTCCCAGCAACAGGGTCTTTTCAAATGAGTGGCCTCTTCACATCGGGGGGTGAAAGTAATGGAGCTTCAGCTTCAGCATCAGTCCCTCCAATGAAGACTCAGGACTGATTTCCTTTAGGATTCACTGATTTGATCTCCTTGCTGTCCAATGGATTCTCAAGAGTCTTCTCCAACACCACAGTTCAAAATCATCAGTTCTTCGACATTCAACTTTCTTTATAGTCAAACTCTCACATCTATACATGACTACTGGAAAAACCATAGCTTTGACTAGACAGACCTTTTTTGGTAAAGCAATGTCTCTGCTTTTTAATATGCTGTATAGGTTTGTCATAGCTTTTCTTCCAAGGAGCAAGTGTCTTTTGATTTCATGGCTTCAGTCACCTTCTACAGTGATATTGGAGCCCAAGAAGATCAAATCTGTCACTGTTTCCACTGTTTCCCCATCTATTTGCCATGAAGTCACAGGTCCAGATGCCATGATCTTCATTTTTAGAATGTTTTAGAATGAGTTTTAAGCCAGCTTTTTCACTCTCCTCTTTCACTTTCATCAAGAGGCTCTTTAGTTCCTCTTTGCTTTCTGCCATAAGGGTGGTGTCATCTGCATATCTGAAGTTATTGATATTTCTCCCAGCAATCTTGATTCCAGCTTGTGCTTCATACAGCCTGGCATTTCACATGATGTACTCTGCATATGTTAAAGAAGCATGGTTACAATATACCGCCTTGATGAACTCCTTTGCCAATTTGGAACCAGTCCATTGTTTCATGACTGGTTCTAACTGTTGCTTCTTGACCTGCATACAGATTTCTCAGTAGGCAGGTAAGGTGGTCTGGTATTCCCATCACATTTTGTTGTGATTCACACAATCAAAGGCTTTGGTGTAGTCAATGAAGCAGAAATAGATGTTTTTCTGTAATTCTCTTGCTTTTTCTTTGATCCAGTGGATGTTGGCAATTTGATCTCTGGTTCCTCTGCCTTTTTTAAATCCAGCTTGAACATCTGGAAATTTTTGTTTCGTGTTCTATTGAAGCCTCACTTGGAGAATTTTGAGCACTACTTGGCTAGCATGTGAGAAGAATGCAATTGTGCGGTAGTTTGAACATTCTTTGGCATTGCCTTTCTTTGGGATTGGAATGAAAACACCTTTTCCAGTCCTGTGGCCACTGCTGAGTTTTCCAAATGTGTTGGCATATTGAGTGCAGCACTTTAAAGCATCATATTTGAGGATTTGAAATAGCTCAACTGGAATTCCATCACTTCCACTAGCTTTATTCATAGTGATGCTTCCTAAGGCCCACTTGACTTCACATTCCAGGATGTCTGGCTCTAGGTGACTGATCACACCATTGTGGTTATCTGGATCATGAAAATCTTTTCTATATAGTTCTTCTGTGTATTTTTGCCACCTCTTCTTAATATCTTCTGCTTCTGTTAGGTCCATACCATTTCCTTCCTTTATTGTGCCCATCTTTGCATGAAGTGTTCCCTTGATATCTCTAATTTTTTTGAAAAGATCTCTAGTCTTTCCCATTCTATTGTTTTCCTCTATTTCTTTGCATTGATCACTGAGAAAGGCTTTCTTATCTCTCCTTGTTATTCTTTGGAACCCTGCATTCAGATGGATAGCTATTTCCTTTTCTCCTTTGCCTTTAGGTTCTTTTCTTTTCATAACTGTTTGTAAGCCCTCTTCAAACAACCATTTTGCCTTTTTGTATTTCTTCTTCTTGGGGGTGGTTTTGATCATTGTCTCCTGTACAATGTTACAAACCTCTATCCATAGTTCTTCAGGCACTCTATCTATCAGATCTAATCCCTTGAATCTATTTGTCACTTCCACTATATTATTGTAAGGGATTTGATTTAGATCATACTTGAATGGTATAGTGGTTTTCCTACTTTCTTCCATTTAAGTCTGAATTTTTCAATAAGGAGTTCATGACCTGAGCCACAGTCAGCTCCTGGTCTTGTTTTTGCTGACTGTATAGAGCTTCTCCTTCTTCGGCTGCAAAGAATATAATCAGTCTGATTTCGGTATTGACCATCTGGTGATTTCCTTGTGTAGAGTCGTCTCTTGTGTTGTTGGAAGAGGGTGTTTTCCATGACTAGTGTGTTCTCTTTGCAAAACTCTGTTAGCCTTTGCCCTGCTTCATTTTATACTCCAAGGCCAAACTTGCCTGTTACTCCAGGGATCTCTTGATTTCCTATTTTGCATTCCAGTCTCCTATGATGAAAAGGACATCTTTTTTGGTGTTAGTTCTAGAAGGTCTTGTAGGTCATCATAGAATCATTCAGCTTCAGCTTCTTTGGCATTAGTGGTTTGACATAGACTTGGATTGCTGTGATATTGAATGGTTTGCCTTGGAAAAGAACAGAGATCATTCTATCATTTTTGAGATTGCACCCAAGTACTGCATTTCAGACTCTTTTGTTGACTATGATGGCTACTCCATTTCTTCTAAGGGATTCTTGCCCGCAGTGGTAGATGTAATGGTCATCTGAATTAAATTTGCCCATTCCAGTCCATTTTAGTTCACTGATTCCTAAAATGCCCCTGTTCACTCTTGCCATTTCCTGTTTGATCACTTTCAATTTACCTTGATTCATGGACCTAATGTTCCAGGTTCCTGTGTAATACTGTTCTTTACAGCGTTGGACTTTACTTCCATCACCAGTCATATCCACAACTGGGTGTTGCTTTTGCTTTGGCTCCATCTCGTCATTCTTTCTTGAGTTATTTCTCCACTCTTCTCCAATAGCATATTGGACACCTACTGACCTGGGGAGTTCATCTTTCAATGTCGTATCTTTTTGCCTTTTCATACTGTTCATGGGGTTCTCAAGGCAAGAATACTGAAGTTGTTTGCCATTTCCTTCTCCAGTGGACCATGTTTTGTCAGACCTCTCCACTGTGATCCATCTGTCTTGGGTGACCCTACATAGCATGGCTCATAGTATCATTGAGTTAGACAAGGCTGTGATCCAAGTGATCACTTTGGTTCGTTTTCTATAATTGTGGTTTCCATTTTGTCTGCCCTCTGATGATTAAGGATAAGAGGCTTGTGGGAGCTTTCTAATGGAAGGGACTGGCTGTGGGGGAATCTGAGTCTTGCTCTGATGGGCGGGGCCATGCTCAGTAACTCTTTAATCCAATTTGCTGTTGACAGGTGGGGCTGTGTTCCCGCCCTGTCTGGCCTGAGGCCAAACTACAGCAGGGGTAATGGCTGTAATGGCCACCTCCTTTAAAAGTGCTTATGCCAGGACTGTTGTAGCACCAAATAAATTGTTCTGTTTCTGTTATATTCTGGGGTGGGCAAAGACTATGCAGATTGGAGTCCTTTATGGGACTGAGACACCACCAGATCTGGGGCTTGATTTTAGCTTCTTCTCTTTGGTTAGTTACCAATATGATGTAAGTTACCTGATACAGCTGCCCAGCAAAAGCTGTGGTTGGTGGCGGTGGTGGGGGCGCGGGGCAGAGGAGTAGGGTGTGTGTGTGTGTGTGTGTGTGTGTGTGTGTGTGTGTGTGTGTTGGGATGCAAGCAGATGAAAGGGTAGAAGAACCTAGCTATTTAGGAAGGGCGGGAACACAACATGGTGTCACTTGCCTTTCCCCAGAATCTGACAACAGAGACTGTGTCTGCCTGCCTGGCTCCCAGGAGAGCCTGAGCCCTCCCAAAGATGGGTGGAGCCGATGGAGGGGCCTGCACTGCTCATCCTGAGCCCTCGCCCCCCCTCCTGTCCGCCTCTGCGGCAGACACGCAGAAGTCAGCTGACATTTTCCAGCTCTGGTTTCACTGTCAGGAAGACTCAGGGCTCTAGTACATTTCTGTTCTCTCTCTCATTTGCTGGCTCCGTGTGTTCTCAGATAGGCCTTGCAGTTAAGCAGAGCTCTTGGGTCTGACAGTACCTTTTAACTCTCGGCACTTTCTCAGTTCTAGCATAACTCCATTAAAGTGAAAGTTAAAAAAAAAATCAAGAGTGCACATAATCTGAAGAAGACAAAGGCTCAGGTAAAATAAGGGCAGAGTTCAGGGATCACCTTGCATTCCCTGAACTTTAAGGGTAGAAATAGGGACCCTGGGGCAGGGGGCACAGGGCAGAGCCACCATACTGAGTTACTAGAAGTTTCCATTGAAGGGTCTGCAGGTATTGATTCCAGGGGGAGCAACAAAAAGAACATGGTACCCCTCAGGTCACCACATCAGGGCAGTTTGATGCTCCCCAGGTGCAGACAGACCTGGGTTTGGGCTTGTGTATGTGTGTGTTTTTGCTTGTTTGTCTGTTTTTGTCCTTAAAGATCTTCAGAGGCAGTGAGAGGCCCCAGCCTCCACATACCCTGCTCTCACCTCTGACACATACGAGACAATTTCTCGCCTCTTTTTTTCCTCCATGGAAGCTCCTCCGTAACTGTAACCGTAATTGTCATGGTGCTGGTGGCAGCCGAAGAGGCATTAACACCCTCCTCCCAGTCAAAACACCCTCCAGCTCTCTCCCTGCCTCCAGCACCTGCCTGTCAGCCTCTTTCAGATAGCTGCCTTCAAAGATTCACAAACCAAAGGAGAAGAAACTTGGGGGTGGGGTGAGGAGAGAGAGAATTTATTTCTGTCTGTCACAGCACTCTCCAAACCAAATAAAGAAGTATAAATTGTGTTTCCTTTCTCCATCTGTGGTCACAGCAGCCAGCTCAGGGAGGAAGGAAAGTGAAGGAAAAGAAAGGCTGGAGAAGGGGGAGCCCAGGCTGGGTGAGGGGCCCCCACTGTGGGCTTCTCACCCACACAAGATCAGGACAGTCCTCCAGACTCTCCAGCTAAGGGATCCCCGCTCCCTTGTAAGATGACCCTTTATAGAAATTTCTGTTCGAAGGGGATGGAGTTGTTTACAAAGTGTGGTGGGCTAGAAAGCCACCACGCTCGCCATCGAAGGGTGGAGTCTGATGGGGGAGGCTGCCCATGAAGTAACATGTGACTGTGGCTGTAAATGGGAAAGGCCCTGTGTTAGGGCATCGCGGGCTGGGGGAGCCCAAACCAGAGAAGGGCTCAGAAGGGTCTCCCCAAAGGGAGTGACAACCCAGCTGAATGGAGCTTGAGGGAGAAACCAGAAGACAGCCAGGCAGAAGTGCATGTTTGGAAAAGCCCCCCTGGATGCATGGAATATTGGAGGTGGGTGAAGAAGCAGAGATATTGCAGCAACTAGGCAGGAGATGGTAGTGCCTGGAGCAGATGAATGGTCATGGGATCAAGAGAGGAGAGAAAGGTAAGAGGCCCCTGGGAAGCTGAACGAATAGGTCTCAGTGAGCAGCGATGGGCGACAAGGGGTGAGAGAGGGCTGCCAGGGTTGATGGCTTGGATAACTGTGCAGAGGGAAATGTCATTCTTTGAGTCAAAGATGACAGCGGAGGGACAGGTTTGGGCATGGGGACGATTTCGGCCACATTATGGCTGATTTGCCCGTGGCCTGCTTGGTGGAGTTAGTCAGCAGGCAATCAGATGGCTAAACACGGAGACCCCTTCGTTCTTTGAGGAGACAGACACGGGTTGAGTTCATAGGTACCTGGGGTTTTATAATCCTGGGGTAGATCTCCTTACCCTGACAGTCCCTGACATCCCAAGTCAGTTGGGTACCTCTCCTGAGGCCCCCTTACCTCCCTCCCTCCCTCTGCTGCAGGCCCCCTCTCAGGCGGCTGGAAGGCTGGACGTGTGGGTTTAATGGTCTGTTTCTCTTACTAGATCCTAAGCTCCGTGGAGGCAAGGATCATGTCTGCCTTGTTGGTTGTATTCCCAGCACCTGCCATACAAAGTTATCAATAATGAGTTTGAGAATGAATAAACTGTGAAGGAATGAATGAAGGAATGATCTTGTCACTGGAGGTCCACATCTAAGAGGAGCAGAAATTACGTCAAAGCCACCAGAGTTCTCTCTCTTACCTGCACTTCTTCAAGGGTGCCCTAACCAGTCTCTGCATCTCCACTCTTGCCCATCTTTCATCTGTTTTCCGCTCAGTAGTCAGAGAGCTTTCTAAACTACAAATGGGATCATGTGACTCTCCCACTCAACACTCTCCAAGGCTTTTCACAGTCTTGAGAAAAAAAAGCAAACGTCCATAACAAAGCGTGTCAGTGGGTTCTGTGCCCTCTGGCCCCCTCCCACCTCTCCAGTCTGAGGCAGTGGTGGCCCCCCTCGCTCACTCTGCAGCCACCACGTGGGTATCCTTCTGTCTCCAAGCATCTGCACACTGTTCTGTCTGCCTGCAAAGCCTCTTCCCTTTCCCTTTGCTAGAGTCATCTCTCACATCTTTGCTGGCCCCACATTCTAAACTAGACACCACCCCCCTTTTCCTCTCTCTTATTACTCCCTCTTTGCCTTCACAGACCACCAGAGGGGTAAATGTGGCAAGCATCTGCTTACTCATTTAATGTCTGTCCCTCTCTTGCATTGCAAGCTCCTTGTCTACCTGATGTCTATTACAGGGTCTGGCATATTCCCAGAGTTCCCTGAATCTTTGATGAATTAATGGTGACCATGTCAGTTTGGGTGTCGAGGGGATAAGGGGCCAGGTCAGGTCCATGAAGGTGGTGGAAGCCTTTCAGCATGCAGTCATCTGTTAGTGAACATCTCAACATTTATGGAGCACCTGCTATATGCTAGAGGCTGTGCTAAACAGTGGCAAAACACACAAGATACCTGACACGTTGAGATTTATCATTAGCATCCCTCTGATTTATTATCATCTCTCTCCTTTTGGGCTTCCCAGGTGGCGCTAGTGGTAAGGAGCCAGAGACAAGGGTTCAATGCCTGGTTTGGGACCATCTCCTGGAGGAGGGCATGGCAACCCACTCCAGTATTCTTGCCTGCAGAATCCCATGGACAGAGGGGCCTGGCGGGCTACAGTCACAAAGAATGAGACACAATTGAAGCGACTTAACACTAATTAGCCCTTACTCACTCATCCCTCCTCTAGGGGTAATGGTGATAAACCAGCAAACAAACAAATTTGTCGAGGGCTTGTGTTAACACACAGGAGAAACAGGAGGCTGGCCCGAAGAACTTTGGTTCAGGAGTATTGAGGGATGGAGCCCTGTTGACTGAGGCGTCTGGGGACCTGGAACAAAGATGCCCTGGGGGCAGCTGAGTCTCTCTCCTGTTCCTGGTCTCCCCTCAGCCTGGCTCTGCCAAGCCCTGTCCACAGGGTGAATCACAGATGGAAGTGGGGCATCCACTGACATCCGTCAATGGCTTCCAGAGCCTGTGGGTCTCTCTCTTCCTTGATTTGTTTTGGGGTAGCAGAGTCTGGGGTCTGGGATAAATTGTGAGAACAAGTGACAAGCTGACACCTCAATCCCCTCACCATTTCCTTGCTTTTCACCCCTTTGGAAATGTACTAAGATTTGATATATTCTGATGCCCATAAGGGCAAGAAAGTTCTTCAGATCAGAGGCAGGTATTTTGCGAATTTTGATGAAAGAACTGAAACCAACAGGTGGATGGGCATATCTCCCAGGCATACTGAAGGGCACTGTGCACTTTGCCCTCATCCCCACCTCCCCAGTCACACCAGCTCCCCCCGTGTGCCCGCTGCCAGAACACCTGCCCGGCGGGCGCTTCTGTGCCACCTCCCTCCATGGAGATGGGGAAGGAGAGAAGCCCGGGAAGCAGGAAGGTGCAGGGGGAAAGAGCCGCAGCTGGCCAGCAGCAGCAGGTGACCATGGCCCCAGCCATCACCGTCAGCTCTGCAGAGGGTGGTGCAGGGCCTGCAATGGGGATCACTGGGTCAAGTCCCAAGGCATTTAGCTCCTCTGGGCCTCAGTTTCCTTCCTGGAAACAGAGGTGAGGATACAAATAACAAGTGTCCACTGAGTCCTTTCCAGGGTCGGTGCCAAGCTAAGGACTTTGCATGAGTCATCACACTGGGTCCTCACGGCAGCACCTGGGAGATGCATCCAGTCCTCCCTAGAAACTATGAGGGACCAGCTTTCAGAGAGTTCAAGGCATGTGTCCAGGGTCATCTGGTAGGCAGGCGCTAAGAGCCAGGATTGGAATTCAGGCAGTGCAGCTCCAGAGCTGCACTCATCGCAAATGCCTCCCTTAGGGAAGGCCTTGAAATGAGACATTGCAAGTAAAAGACCTGGTGGACAAACGTCACCTCCTCACACTGCCCCTGGTCAAAAGTATTTCCCCTCTGCCCTCCAACAGTGCTCAAAATGTCTTCAGGCAGGTTCACCCCTCAGGTTTGGCCATTGCTGGCTCCAGACTAGGGATCCTCAAGCATTTGACTCATTAGCTCCCAAAAAGAAATGAGAAAAACCAAGTACTGCCTTGCATATTTTCAAGCTGACATCTAATACTTTTTATATCGTAAGTTTAAATAGTTTCATAAGATGTTATTCTCAGGTTATTACAAATATTGCCATTTTATAATGAAATCACTATGGAACTCTTTCAAATGTGTCAGAAGGAAACTAAATACCATGGCAAGTTGATACCTACCCTCGTCTTCCTAAAAAACACAACAACAGAAACAACAAAAAACTCAAATTCTTTAACAGGTAGGTATTCCTTTCTCTCCTCAAATTCCATGTCACTTCCCCACAGAATTTTACTATAATGATATTATGCTATTATATTTAAAAATGCTCATTGCTCATCCCATCATATATATATATTAAAACTAATTTTAAAAAATTCCTGTGACCATAAGGTTCTAAATGGTAATGTATTTTCCTTCACATTAAAATACTTTTAAAATAATTAGTATTATATAATTTATTAAAAACAGCATACACATATAGCATTTTTTAGTTAAAGCATTAAATAAACAGAGGAGAATATTTTAGAAAATTGTCTCTTAAGGGGCAACATGAGCCTCCTTTGTACAATTAATTTGTGTCCATGGATGACTGTTGACTATTGCTACAATATTAATAACAGAAGCAGAGAAGGGGTTGAATGATAAGTAGATGGGGGCTTACCATAGTATATTTATTACTGATTGAAGTGAAGAGCATTTTTTACAGTAAGATCCACAATATATTTTCATTAAATTAATCTCCATCTCATAAGCTCGTGGAAGGAATGAATAACTGAGCAGAGAAGTGGATGATGACGAGGAGGAGATGGTGCCCAAATGATGAATGAACGTGACTACACCTCTAATAAATGCCCCTCTGACTTGAAAGTGCAATATTGAGCAGTCAGATGCAAGTGGGGACTTCTTTCCTTCTCCTTGCGACCATGCAAACTGTGTAACTGAGACACGAATGAGCCGTGGGTGAATAAGAGTCGCTCATCAAGTCCTTTCTCATGATTGAGAATGGTGAACATGAAGACTGGATGCCTCATTAGGAGACTGAAAGTTCTCAGCTAGCTTTTCATAAATCTCCAGCGTTCTAATTCTAAGCTGTGTAGCGCCTTGCCATGAATTTGTTACCTGGATGAAATAAAGCTGCCTTCATATTTCCTACTTATGCTCTCACGGCTCTTTGCTTGCAAGTTTGTCCCTTGGGAGTTGGGGATGGAAGATGTGAGGTTTTTTAAACTGAAACTCCATCAGCCCATGCATTCAGAACTTCCCAACATGCTGTACCTTATGTTTAACAGAAACACATATAAGGCAAGGAAGGATGGGAGCACCCGGAAAGTTTATGACGCTTCAAGGTTTTGTGGACACCAACTGCAGCATGTACTTGGAGTAGCTCTTCAGTCTACATTTCACACTCTTATGTGGAGAGGATGGAAAGCTAGCAACTACATTGTTGATGTTCCCTTGCGTGTAGGATCGGGGGTGCAGTTGATTTCTGCCATTTGATGCGCTTGTGTGGAACCTGGAAGGTGGAAGTGAGATGGTAGCAGCCTTACTGAGGCTTCTGCTGGTCTCCCAGGTCAGAAAGGTAGAAATTTGTCTGCAACACATTCTAGTGTTCATTCTCCTGCTTTCTGTGTGTCAAGCAACAGCCATGGCATTGGCGACCCCTTGGCATCACTCTCTAATCCCAGATCACAGTTTCAGGAGCCCACATGCAGTTTCCTGGGGTGCCAGAGCTGCTCAAGCGGTGATGGTGGCTTCTGTACCAGATGAGCATTGATCCAGTGGTGGCTCAGAGGCATCCCTACGGACTAGCCCTCTACTATTCCAGAAATCATTCCAAGGGATCCAGCCTAGACTCTGCACTTGCAGCCTTCCTAGTGATTTTATAAGTACCTAGCTTCTTGCTCTAAATTCCTTCTTGCTTGGAACGGTTTCTGTTTCCTGCATTAATCCCTGACTGGTATATTGATATTTTGAATTGTCTCTTTTCTTGATGCCCTGGAAGTGGTTTACCTTTGCACAAATCATGCATTAGAGAAAGATTTAGAACAAGCAAGAAAGATGCTTTTCTTTTGTAAAATGGGAGAAACATGATTGTGAAAGGGGAAGTGGGAAGGTAGAAACAGCATGACATCTCAGCAGGAAGCTTGTTCCTCAGCAGAGCAGTTTTAGGAAGGAGTGTGCTGGGTGGTGAAGAGGTGGAAATTAATTCCCTTTCCTGTATCCAAGCTCACGATCTCCTACAACATCTTCGTGTACATCTAGATGTACCTTAGTTTGGAGACTTGATACTCTTTAAAAAAGCTCTCTAGAAATTCTTAGAGGAAAGCTAAGACACTCAGCTGTCAGTCATTAACCCTCAGAGTGTCATGGTGGGTTCATGCAGTTTCTGAGGAATCAATGGCTGTGATTTTGATTTTGATTTTGAAAAAGGGCAGGGAAGAAAGGCAGAGTATGTGCAGACAGAGCATCTAGAAACCTGAGGGTGATGGTGGGTCGGGGGGCGGGTAGTGCAGCTTTTATCAGAATTACACTTGACTGATTAATTAACTGCGATGTTAAGTGTCCATCCAGTGCCTAGGACAGAGTAAGTAGTGCTCAAGCAGGATTTATCCAATGAATGAATAGTTCGCAAGGTTGGGAGAGGCACTTAACAGTGTGAGGCTGGGCTACACATTTCAAAGCAACCTTTAGAAGGCATTTAATGAGAGACAGCCTAGCATGGTAGAAATGCTGGCTTTGAAACCTTGAGATCAGGGTCCAGGTTGACTGTGAAGCCCTGGAGAGTTGCTTTGCTTTTTTCTTTCAACAGAGAAAAAGGAGATTACAAAGGTACCTGAATCATGGGATTGTTGTAAAGAGTAAATGAAACAATGTAGGTGGAAGAACTACTTAGTAGGCTGGGAGGCACAGTATGTCTAATATAATCTTGTTCAAAAAGGTGTATCTTGTTGTGTACATTTTGTTTGTAAAATATATACACTATTCAAAGTTTGTAGAAGATGTTGATGTAGCGCTGATCAGCCAGTTTTCTTTTTATAGAAAGCAACATTGAGCAAAAAAAGCAATTCTTTGTCTCCTCTGAGAGAAGGAAAAAGTACAATTTGACTGAAGCTGCAGTAAGAGGAAGGAGGTACAGGAGAAAAAAAGAAAATCTTGGCATGAATGTTAGTAATCCTGGGGCAGGTGACAAAGAAGTCGGTTGGCTTTCTTCCCTAAAGGCCAGGAGCCCTGTCAGGGTGCAGAGAATGAGCCAGAAGACTCCTCAGTGGTCCTTGTACCTTAAGGCTTCTTGCAAGGAAAGTCTGTTTCTGCTGCCAGTGGCCATGTTATAGCCACGCTTTCCAGGAAACAGACTCACTCAGAAGGACAATGCAGATAGTGGAGTGCAGTTTATTACGCCGGCGGGCCCAAGGCAGAGTCTCCTCTTAGCCAAGGGCCCCGACCAGCATTTGTGAAAATCTTTTATACCCCATGTGTCCAAACCCACTACCCCAATTCCCTTGAGACTTACATAAACAAAGGAAGGGTAAATACAACTACAATAACCCCATCATTCACGTGTTATGTGTTCAAACAGTCAATAATCAATAAGCCCGCAGTTACATTCCAAATAGTTAATAACTGATAAGCCTGTGCTTACACTCTGATAGATAGTGTCCGGAGGCAGGGGTGATTAGTGTCTGTTCTTCAAGATTCCCCTGCCCAGAGGGGGGTCTTATCCTTCCATTGTCATTCCCACAGGCGCTAAGCACAGAGTTCAGAGTCCACTGGAGAGGTGGCCGCGCACGATCAACACAGACAGGCCTGAGATGGAGTCCAGGCCCTATGAATTCCTTCTTCAGCCAGAGCTACTTCCTTCATTCCAACTTCTCACTTTCATCATCCACCTTCTACCACATCGCACTCACTCTCTGTCCAACAATCAGGGTAATTAAACCATTTGCTCTTCGACACAGGGCAGACAGCAGGGCTCTTGGCTTTCTGTGGAGACATCTACAGATGGTTGATGACTTGAGAAGTTTAGAAAAATCATTATTTGGGTTGCTTCCCCTGTTGGAGCCAGGGAGTGGACGAGTCTCTGCCTGGCCAGCTTTTGGGGAACAGAGGCAGCGTGGCAACGCCTAAAGTCTGTGCATCTCCTGGCCCACCCATTGAAAGACAGACAGACAGGCAGGCAGGCAGGCACGAAGGCACCTGCTATTTCAGCTTATTTGCATCTTTGAAAAACAGCTGAGAGTAATGTTAAAATTAGATTGTCCTAGAGGCAGTTGGAGTTGAGGAAATTAGTTGAAAGCTTCCTCAATAATTGTTGGTGAGGATGTGAAGAGTGTGCTGTACCTGAGAGCAGCTGATAATAAACAACTGGGGAAGCCAGAAATACACTCCCAGCTCTTCTTACTTCTGTCTCTCGGAGCCTCCATCTCATGTCTGTCTTTTTCCTATTTATTTATTTATCTTTAGAACAGAAGCCAAGGTGACCACTGATGTCCACTAACCTATGACATAAAGGAGTCTTTATCCGGGACAGAGCCGTGGTGTTTGCTGATTGTCCAGGCTCTGATCTCAACCCAGGGGAGGAGACAGATGCAGACCCCGCCCCTTGGGGGTATAGAATAGGTGTGGTGAGGCACACAAATAATAATAAGTCAAGATAGAAAGTGACTGAAGGGGCAGAAGCAAAGTGCTCTGGGAGCACAGAGGAGAAAGCAATCAGAGAACCTTCCTACCGGAGGTGGTCTCTGAACTGGACCTGGAAAAGTGGGGATAGTTTGGACATTGTAGTTCTGATTAGGACACAGCGTGGGCCAGTTGGTGGCTTTGGTTTGGATGGATCCAAGGTTACCTGACGTGGAAATAAGGCTAGACTGAAAGAGAAAATCTAAGGCATGGGGGGCACGGAAAGCTGGGCTAGGTCAAGATAAAGAATCTGTTCATGGGCAGTGGGGGAAGGGATGGGGCCGTTGCAACTTTCTGAGCGTGAGCGGCACATTTGGAACTGAGTTCAGGAAGGATTCTTTGGCAGCTTGATATAGGACAACCGGGGTGAAAGAGAGACAGGAAGAATGGGATGATGCCAGCCTAGAGTGGGGATGGAGCAGAGGGGCTGGAGACACGATATCTAAGCCAGGCTTGGCTGCTCTCTGGGTGTCAGACCACCCACAAGCAACCAGATTCCCAACCACCCACTGAATAAAATGTCCACCTCCTATTAGCCAGTTCTCCAAGCCTCCCACGATCATCTCCGACCTCCTTTCCACCTCTTCCTTCTGGGTTTAGGCTTCAGTAACTGAGTTCCCTCAACAGTTCCATCTGACGCTTTGGATCCAGCATGCATTTTCTCACCTCCAAGCTCGAGATCTAACTGTGTCCCAGCCTCTGTCCTCCTCCGATCTCCCCCACCCATATGACACCCTCCTTATGATTCCATCTCTAAATGCTTTGACACGTAAATAGAGAGGCTGACTGTCCCAGGTGATGAAGCCTCAAATGCTGGTTCTGGAATTCGCTGGGACATATGCATGTGTGTGGCAGGGGATGGGCGGGTTCCAGAGCCTAGCTCATCCCAGTAGGAACGAAAGCAGAAGACAAGGACTTGCGTTTGCTTTGCCGGCTCTCTGCTCCTCCACCCCATTCCAAGTAGATGGTGCCGACAGGAACGGCTGCTCATCTCTACTGGGTTTTAGCAGATGAGAAAGTGACAGGAAGACTGTACCATGTTCTCCAAAGAAGCTACCTGGAAAGGATGTTGAGCGAGGGTGATTGATTCAGTTAGACTGTGATGCGTTTTTTAGGGAGAAGATGGAGAGGTGGGGGAATGGAGGGAAAGAGGAAATGAAGGGGGTGATGGCGGGAGAGAGAGCAGACCCTGTCCCCCTCGTGGGCTCTAGACTGGGGTTCACCTACTCATGTCTGAACCGCAGGCAAGGACCGGTCAACCGGCAGCCCCCAAGAGACCTTGGGGAAACAGGAGAACTCGGCTGCCTTCCATGATGTGGGGATTGTTCTGGAGGCTCCAATGAAAGGAATTCTCTCTCTGGAACTGGCTCCTCTGAAAGGGTTAATGCACTGCATGGGGCGGGGTGTTGGGGGTGGGTGGGGGGGTGTGCTCCAGCTTAAGTTAAGAGCAATCAACTGTACAGAATGGAGGCTGACCTGGGCGGCAAAGGTTGGGGGAAATCCACTGCCCACCCCTGAGAAAGCAAGCGCCTGGCACAGGGCAGCATCTGCAGAACTGAGCAGCGTGGTGGGGAGTGGGGAAGCAGGTCCTTCTGCAAGCACTGGCTAAATGATGAAAGGTACAATGGAGCCTCTTCTCCAAACATCAGAGTCTGATGGAGACTGTTCCAAGCAGGACTGAGATAAAGAGAGAGAGAGAGGGAGAATATGCTGATTTTGAAAGCAAGACCTAAGAAGATAAGGGACAGATGGGCATCAGGGACCACTCTCGGAGCAGCCCCCAGTTAGGGGTTTTATTAGGGTCACTCCTTCCCCTCCCAACCCATACTTTGGGATATATGGTCTGAAGAGGAGATGGCTGGCATAGAAATTTTATTCTGAGGAGCACCAGCAGAAAGCCCTTCTCCACTGTGGGTCTGAACCAGAGGCTATGGCTTAAGTTGCCAGGGGAGACACTTAGGTTCCTGAGAAAGAAATGAAAGTCACTCTGCAGAGATAATCTGAGATGCTGGGAGGCATGAGAGAGAGGCCCTGGGAGCATTTCCATGGAGCCCTTTCAGATCCCCGGATATGCCTGGCTGGAAGGACTGGCTGGAGGTGTGGCAGACAGCAGACCAGAGGCCTCCTGCCGCAGCAGTGAGCTTTCTTCTTCTGTCTCCTCTAGGTTCCTAAATCTTCTTCTCGACAACATCGCCCCTGGGGCCTGAGAGGTAACAATATCATTTTGAAGAGGCGAGTCCTTGCAGACCTGGTCATGGGCAATGGTGATGACAGAAGATGGAAAAGACCTGGAAGAGGCTGAGGTTAAACTGATGGCCCAGGGAGCGTATGCACTGCACTTCAAAGAAAAGACCTGGGTGAGAGAAATGGAGGTAGTAGAGCAGGAGAGCCAGCAAAGGGCGGAGATGAGGGAAGAGAGATGGAAAAGAAGAACTAGAGAAGCTGCTATATAGAAAAATGGAAAAGCCATTGTTTTCTTCAAGACATGTTAGTACCATCTGCCAGAAAACTGCAATAATAAATACTTATCTGTGATAGCTACAAATGTGTGTGGCGCCCCCTCGAGTTGTGCAGTGCACACCCTGCATAACTGTATATTGCAAGTCTGCTGCTGGATACGGTAGGCCCACAGAGAGACAGATGAGTAACCAGGGACTTTAGAATGCTTTCCTCTGTGTGATGTGATATATGTTCCCCTTTGCCATCTCTCCGAGAACCTTAAGGGGAAAAAAAAATTACACTGCTTTTTCACAGCTTTTAGAGTTAGATTTGTTTTTCTTTTTAATGTGGCGCTGTAGGAAACCAGGCCTTGAGGCTGAAGCAGTATGGCTCAGATATATTTGGATGACACTCATTTGCCCACACAGATAACAGGATGTGCGTTCCAGAAATGCTGACAACAGGGTCTCAGTGTCACAGTAATCAGTCCCTGAAGTCCAAGGTACTTCTTCGGTCAGGAAGGCCACCAGACAAGGGGGTGCCTCTGGGCTGCTGGATCTCTCATCCACACATCTGAAATAAAATCACAGAGAACAGAAGTCATAGTTAGTTGAGGTTCTGAAGCCAACTGGGAGAGCTGGTCCCAAACCAGGCTGTCAGTACCAAGGTAAAGAACCTGAATGATGGAGCAAAAATGAGTATGGGAGGGTCTTGAACATGGAAAACCTGCAAACTGGGTGGGCAAGAGTGGGGGGGAAGAATGCTGGAGCAACCCACTGATGTCCGCAGTGATCCGAGCATTCCCAGGAGAGACGCAGGTGGGCTGGGTTCTTTTAAAGAGGCTTTGCACGGACGAACATGCGAGGGAGAGCAACAGGGCTGTGCGGGGTCCCCTTGCTCCCTGTCTGTCTTGCTGCCACAGAACTCCTGGAGGTTTGCCCAGGGGGAAGGCTGGCTCCATTGCTTTGAGGGCAGATGTAATGGCAAGAGGCAGCAACACTCATCTTGGTTGAGAGCATCAGCCTGCTGGAGGCCGGCCCCAGGCACAGTCCCTGAGGCTCTGCGACCTTTCACCTTTGGCCCCTAGTTCCCCTTCGAGGGTGATGGTGGGGGTGGGGTGCCAGAGTAGGGGTCAGAACTGTGAATCTCAGCAGCTGGCTAAACGGGATTATCGTCGGGTTATAAATCCAGGGCCAGGCATGTTTACGAGGCTCTCGGAAGCTGCAGGAACAATATCATTTAGAAAACATTTATGCTCACAAGGCGAAGGCAATCCCTCCCCCCTTTATTTATGAGGCATGCTGGGTAATTAAGTGAGGGCTGAGAAGAGGGAGGTTGGGAGAAGATCACCCCTAAATAATCCTGCCTAGTGAAGCCACCATCTGGGCTGTTGTACAGAGAGATGGTCCCCATATGGTCAGATCCAGGTTTTTGAGCAATGCCTGGATCCTGGGTCTGAGGAAGAAACACCCAAGAAATACACATGGACTTACAGAGACGGGATCTGAGCTCTGGGAGAGTAGGGACTGTATCTTATTCCTTACTAGATTCCTGGCACCCAGCACAGTGCCTGGCATACGAGAGCTGCTGAATTCTTTCATCCATCCACTTGGTGATTGCTACCACACGCTGGACTCTGTGGTCCCACATACCGCTTAGCCACAAGGATCAAAACAGACAAAGCCACTGCCATCCTGGAGCTTACATCCTGAGTCCTGCGGTGGAATCAGGCCCTGAAGAAACAATGACTCGAAGGATCACTTCACTGTGGCTGACTTGCCTTTCCTCACCTACTACCGTTAAGGAAAAAGGAAAGAGAATGGAATGAATTAGCAGTAATTAGGCATTGTGCCTTGTAAAGACAGGGAAGCTTTATAACTAACTTAAGGTCAGAACAAAGCAGGCATTCTTCTAGCATGAAAAGGCTCAAAAGTTCTGTTGTCAGGGGGAATGTGACTCGTGACTATTTCAAGTCACTGTATTTTAATTTTTTTATGTGCAGCAGCAGATAACCGGAATGAAACTCACAATGCAAGAGGTCAGTTCTGCTGGAGTCTGACTCATCTCAGCACCTACCAAGTTCTGCGCAGGCGCAGCTCAGCCGAAAGCCGATCTGTTGAGAACCAGCTCATCAGAGGCATTCCTGATTCTGCAGGAATAGAGTCCACCTCCTCCAGCTCTCCCGCTCCTGACCCAGGATGGATGCTAATGTCTGTCTGCGCTCACTCTGGAACCTCGCTGGTATCAGCGACCCACATGCCAAAAACCCCCAGGCCTGGCTGTGCCTGGCCTTTGGGTGCCTCCAGCCTCTGCTGCTAGAGCGCCCCCTGGGGGACGGTATGGGGTCCTGTGAGGATGCAGGGCTCAGAGCCAGGTGGAAAGAGATGGCTGGAAAGCTGGGGAGACGGAGAGGGTGATGGACCCATCTCAGCAGGCAAGGGCTGGGTAAAGGGGGGCGGGGTGGGGGATCAAACAGCACTCAGTAGATATAGCTTCAGAGAAAAACATTTTATGCCATTAAGTACAACCAAGTTGGGCTTTATGAGTGAAGTAGAGTCTATCTTTAAGACTTAAAGAAGACATTTACCACCAATTTCAGCTTAGTGCTTTACTTAGGCTATTAAGCTTCCATTTCATGCATAGATGAATTATGCAGAGAAGGCCGTGGCTTAGTTGCAGCAGACGAGCTGCGGCTGAGCTAGTGCCTTCCGAGGACTCGGCTGTCAGCGCTCAGAAGGATGTTGGACGCGGCTCTGGCAGATAAACAAATTAGCTCTGCCGCCTTTACCTAGAATGTTGCCAAACTGTCCAGGAGATTCTTAAACGCCACGATTGAGAGGTGGCAGGGAGGGAGCTGGCAGTTCTCCGCGCCATCCTGGCTTTGCTGATTTCTGAGGAAGCTCCCAGGGACTGTGTGGGTTTCAAAGTCCATTGGAAGCCACTCTCAGAGTCAGGGGTCCCCCAGAAGCAGCCCCCAAGAGGGGTGTTTGGTGGGAGGAGGAATGGATACATGTGTATGTATGGCTGAGTCCCTTTACTTTTCACCTGAAACTATCATAACACTGTTAATTGGCTATACTCCAATACAGAAAAAAAAAAAGCAGCTGCCCCCAATCAAGGGTCCTCAGTTTCACAGTACCTGAGACGCAGCCCATTCCCTCCCAGCTAAGAGGGCAGGTGTCACAAGAACCTTTACTTTTTAAAATTTGTATGTACTTGTGTGTTTATAAATTGAAGTATAATTGACATACAATATTAAACTAGTTTCAGGTGCAAACAACATCGGGATTCAACATTTATATACATCATGGATTGATCACCATGATAAGTCTGGTAACCATCTGTCACCACACAAAGTTGTTACAACATTGACTGTATTCCATGTGCTGTACATTGCGTTCCTGTGAATTGTTTACGTTATAACTGGAAGTTTGTACCTCTTAATCCTCTTCACCTATTTTCCCTAGCCTCTCACTCTTCTCCCCTCCAGTAACCACCAGTTTCAGAACCTCCGATTTCTTAAGAAATGACTTCAAGCTCTGCCCTCCAGAATCCCAGGGCACATGTGCACCCTTCTCTGCTCTAAGGGATAGTTTTAGAAGCACAGAGTTAGACCTTCTTCTTCACTCACAACTGACTAGCTATTGTCTTCAGCTTTCAAGTAAGGTAGAATGGCAAACCTGTACAACCTTTCACCTTTTGTCATATTCAATAACCCCCGCCTCCCAGATCCTACTTCTCTTACTAAGTCCGGTTTTAAGGGAAGATCAAGGGGCTATGGTCCAATTTTAGTGGCTGCAATTATCTTCCTTTCCAGGCTCACGACACCGTCTGAGAGTCTATCATTTGAGAGTTAGCACTCTGAACAAAGGTGTGGCATCTCTAGGAAGCTTCTGTTTGATTTCAAAGAACCCCAACCACAGTACCATGTGAACCCTTATTACCCATTAATGTTCCAGTCCTTCTCAGCAGTGGGGACTCCCACGCGGCTAAACCCCACGCGGGCACAGCACTCACTGAGTCTTCTGACTTGCAGCCTCCACATCACTCTCCACCTTCACCATTTTTGCCCTCTGCTTCCTAAATTGTACCAAATAGATCCAGTTATGATCTCATAATGCCATTTTCCTGTTTTTGGCTTTACTTCCACCTCTGATTCATCCTTTGCATTCTTTCTCAACCTGTAGCTCAGAATTTTCCCCCAGTGACTCTGCTCTGGGCCAGGCTGGGTAACACCCACGTGGTCACCTGGGATCATGCACCGCTAAATCCTTCCCATCTCTGCCAGGTCTTTGATGGAGCAGAACAGCCAATGCCTTAGGATTGGTGAACAGAAATCTGAAGGAAGAATAGAGGCCTGGGAAGTAAGGCGCTGCTAAGTAAGAAGTCCTATCAGACAGAATTTCGGGGGCTTTTCGGGGGCTTCAGCACTGCGTGCCCTGGGCTGGGGAGGAGGCAGAGATGGAGAATTTCGAAGGCCATGCCACTTGCTCCACGGCATTTGCACAAGCAGAACATGTTATTGCAATCCTGGCTCACAGCCTTTGGCTCCTATTTACCAGTGACTCCCAGGACAACCATTGACTCAGGGTGACAGCTGGAGGGAAATCTTCCTCTTGCAAGGTCAGAGAGGCCAAGGGCTTTGACCAAGGTCACAAAGCTATTGAATGGCAAAGCTGGACTCTGCCACTAGAGCTCCTGCTGACATCCCTCCCCCCGCTGCACCCCCCCTCAACCTTGTTTGTCCTCGGGCTGCCGGCCTCTTAGATCAGCATCATTTCCAGGGAGTAATTCATGTGGACGGCAGCCTTCAGGGGATCTGAGATAGAGCAATGACTGCAAAGAGGAGGAAGACCTGGACTGCCTGTGGGAACCACACCCAGGTGACAGAGGGAACGAGCTCTGCCGGTGCAGGTGAGTCAGGTTATTTAACAGTGGGATGGGGACAGCGTGTGATGACTCTTTTCCCTTATTCTCTATGTGATTTCTACCTTGCTCAGAACAATCCATGAAGCATTTTTAGCTGGGCAACCCCTGGGAATCTGAATAGGATAATGGGCACTCATCCATCTACTGGGGCTTCCCTGGTAGCTCATCTGGTAAAGAATCCACCTGCAATGCAGTAGACCCGGGTTCGATTCCTGAGTCGGGAAGATCCTCCGGAGGAGGGCATGGCAACCCACCCTAGTATTCTTGCCTAGAGAATCTCCATGGACAGAGGAGCCTGGCAGGCTACAGTCCATGGGGTTGCAGAGTTGGACACGACTGAGCAGCTAAGCACAGCACAGCATCCATCTATCTAATAAACATCTTCGGCACCAAGAGAGTGCCTGGCTCTGTACCAGGTACTGAGGATCCAACAGTCAACGAGGCAGTCATGGTACCCACACATAAAAATCTTGACATGTGATGGTGTATGATGAAGGATTTAGATCAATCAGATCATATACAGATCAATGAGGGCTATGAGATGGAGAAGTCCAGAGGTACAATGATAAGGTGACCATGCAATTTATTGTCCAAACCAGGCTACCTAGAAGAATAAAAGGATGCCTTATAGTAAGTCCTCCACATATGAACCTTCAAGTTGAGAACTTTTAAAGATGCGAACGTGATGCCAGCCCTGTATGCTAGCTGTTGTACCGTACTACTATGCTTTTCAAGACACTGTCCTGTAAGATTAAATGTTTTCTTATTTTTGTGTTTATTTCTAATGTATGTAGTATTTGTGTGAAAAGTTTTATAACCCTATTACAGTACAGTACCATGTAGCTGATTATGTTAGGTGGGTACCTAGGCTAACTTTTCAGGACTTGTGAATAAATTGGACTATTGACTGTGCTCTCAGAAGGGAATTTGTTTGTATGTAGGGGACTTACTGTATTCATTATAATGTCAAGGCAACAGATGCAAACTAGGGCTGTTCTGGGTAAATGAGCACATCTAGTCACCCACGCTATGGCAATAAAGAGGAGGGGAAAATAAAAAAACAATAAGGGGAGGGGATAAGGCAAACCTTTCTAGGCAAGGGTACCTGCAAACTGAGTTGAAATACCTCTAGTACAGTGAGAATTTCCAGAATACATTTTGATAAGAATATTCAGTGTGTACCAGGGATTCAGAATCTAGCCTTATTGACCTTACACATGAGACGTGCAGTTGCTTTTAATTTATCCAAAGTCATCCTCTCCCCCAAGGCATCCCCCGCCACAGTCAGATGACCTCTCAGTAAGCTTTACTCACACCCATCCTTCAGGAAGCAAAGCTATTTGCAGAAATACCAGGCACAAGTCCCAATTACAAAAGCACCTGGACCCTCCAGAGCAATTTGAATTTCCTTTTATGCAAGACCAGGAAACTTCTTTTCCAAGTACCAGACAACATCAAGTTTTCTACCTGCTCAACAAAGCTTTCACCCTTGGTTGAAGCAATATGCACGTGTGTGTGTGTGTGTGTGTGTGTGTGTGTGTGTGTGTGTGTGTGTGTGTGTGTGTGTGTGTGTGTGTGTCCTCAGTCACTCAGTCACGTCCAACTCTTTGTGATCCCATGGACATACTTTCAGGTAATTTCTCTCTAATGTGAAACTTCTCATCACATTTCCTCTCTCCTTTCTCATCTGATTTTTATGTTTCTTTTTCCAAGGAATGTACCAGATACTTCCTCCACGATTATCTTAACCCTGTCTCAATCATTATTGTCAGAACTTTTGTTCTGACCCATGGCCATGTTCGGTTCAGTTCAGTTCAGTCACTCAGTCATGTCCGACTCTTTGCAACCCCATGAACCGCAGCACGCCAGGCCTCCCTGTCCATCACAAACTCCCGGAGTTTACTCAAACTCATGTCCATCGAGTCGGTGATGCCATCCAGCCATCTCATCCTCTGTCGTCCCCTTCTCCTCCTGCCCCCAGTCCCTCCGAGCATCAGGGTCTTTTCCAATGAGTCAGCTCTTCGCATCAGGTGGCCAAAGTATTGGAGTTTCAGCATCAGTCCCTCCAATGAACACCCAGGACTTATCTCCTTTAGGATGGACTGGTTGGATCTCCTTGCAGTCCAAGGGACTCTCAAGAGTCTTCTCCAACACCATAGTTCAAAAGCATCAATTTTTCGGCGCTCAGCTTTCTTCACAGTCTAACTCTCACATCCATACATGACCACTGGAAAAACCATAGCCTTGACTGGACGGACCTTTGTTGGCAAAGTAATGTCTCTGCTTTTTAATATGCTGTTTAGGTTGGTGATAACTTTCCTTCCAAGGAATAAGCACCTTTTAATTTCATGGCTGCAATCACCACCTCCAGTGATTTTGGAGCCCCAAAAAATAAAGTCTGACACTGTTTCCACTGTTTCCCCATCTATTTGCCATGAAGTGATGGGACCAGATGCCATGATCTTAGTTTTCTGAATGTTGAGCTTTAAGCCAGCTTTTTCACTCTCCTCTTTCACTTTCATCAAGAGGCTTTTTAGTTCCTCTTCACTCTCTGCCATAAGGGTGATGTCATCTGCATATCTGAGGTTATTGATATTTCTCCCAGCAATCTTGCTTCCAGCTTGTGCTTCTTCCAGCCCAGCATTTCTCATGATGTACTCTGCATATAAGTTAAATAAGCAGGGTGACAATATACAGCCTTGATGTACTCCTTTTCCTATTTGGAACCAGTCTGTTGTTCCATGTCCAATTCTAACTGTTGCTTCCTGACCTGCATATAGGTCTCTCAAGAGGCAGGTCAGGTGGTCTGGTATGGCCATATTAGTGTCCTCCAAACCCACAATGGCGTCCTGCATCCATGGGACATCCTCATCCATAGCAAAAAAGAAGGAAACTGAAACACAGTTACCAGCAGGGAGAAAAAATGAACTTGCTGAAGTGACCTGCTAGTTTCAAACAGAATTATTGATCAATTAAACTCTTGAAGAGGCATATCTCATCAGTGAGCATTGGTCCCAGCTACGAGGTAATGGGGCACAGAGATGGGAGTGCTCTCAGATGCCACTGTGGGTTACAGTCTGGTGGGGAGAGTCAGGATGAGATGGGAAGGTGATTACAGCAGCCAAGAGCTCTCAGTACCTCATGCACATTCAGCCCAGGACACAATGCCTCACAAACCCAGACATCTTTGATCTGGGGAGGCTACGAGGTCTCTAAGAGCAATAAGGTAAGAGTTAGAAACGTGCAACTTTCACCATGTAACTGTCTAACCAAACTCAAGAGCATTTTAAGTTTCCTATTTATAATTAGTCTTGCCCTGACGGTTAGCTTTATAAGTGGGGAAGGTCCCACAGCATTTCATAGAAAGTTCTTTCACATAATTGAAATTAAGAACGAATAAAGAATAAAGTTTTGGTGAAGTGGAATTTGCCATGAGGGGCAACTTTTTAATTCAGTGGCTGCAGCTGGGGTGTGTGTGTGTGTGTGTGTGTGTGTGTGTGTGTGTGTGTGTGTGTGATGGAGGAGATGGGAGGGGAAGGAGAGGGAGGAGTTGATTCAAAGAGAGACAAAGAAAACAAGCCTAGAGGAAGGGGCTTTTGAATAAAATGAGAAGTCTTTCCTATACATCATTAAGCTCTTAAATTACACTGAGTTCTAAGCAATACCTTGGGAGATCATGAAAGCCCTCCCACCACCAAAAGAGAAATCCTAAGACTTTCTGAGCACTTTTGCACTTGGAAGTTGTCCTCTCTGAGGTACCTGTGGCATGGAGGTCTGTGCAATGACATTTAGGAATGAAAATTGATGGTGAAAGAGTAGTATGATTGATGGATTCTATTTGGCCAAAGCAGTTATCTTACATGTACTGAGCAGCTGCAGACAGACCTGAAAAATCTCCATAATCTGGCATCATCGCTGGTGCCTAAAAGCAGCCTTTCTGGTGGATGCCAGACTGAGGTTCAGAGGAGATGATGCGGTGACAGATTCAGAATGAGGTGACAAGGAGGAGGCTGCACGTCAGGCCAGGTCACAGACACTCCCTGCCTCTTGTTCTCCCTCCCGGCCTCCACCCCAGCTCCTACCACCACCATCCTTAGAGAGATTGGTAGTTAACACCAGCCCTAGGGGATCTTCATTCTGAATATCCTCTGTAATTGGCGGCATTAAAGCTTTTTCTCTGTGTGCAGCTTATTTCCAAATGTGAGAGTTCAGTTCTTCTCAGCTAATCCCTTTGAGTGTCCCAATAAAACACCATTTACAAATTATAGGAAAAATGCTCCAATGAAATAATCCAGGTTTTGTGCCACTTGCAAAGTAGTGTCCAGTCTTCTCTGGTGGCTCAGCAGTTTAAAAAAAAAATGCCTGCAATTCAAGAGCTGCGGGAGACATGGGTTTGATCTCTGGGTGGGGAAGATCCCCTGGAGGAGGGCATGGCAACCCACTCCAGTATTCTTGCCTGGAGAATCCCTAGGACAGAGGAACCCGGAGGTCTACAGTCTCTAGGGTCACAAGGAACTGGACACCACTGAAGCAACTTAGCATGCATGCATGCAAAGTAGTGTCCAAATTGTAACTGTTCCCACAAGAAGTAGCGGCCCTTTACAGATACGCCTCAGATACATGCTGATTGCAAATGCAATTTACCTTTGGTTCTGCGTCAACAGCTCTGACGCTTGCTAAATTACCAGCATGAAGTAGGATCGGATGAGGAGCCCTGGCAGTGGCCTCACACCAGCACCAGCCCCCAGGCCGAGTGTCCCCTGCTGGCACAGAGATCTGCTGCTGGTCTCCAAGCCAATGTCTATCCGAATTTGGGATCAAATGTGGGTGATTGTGTCCTGAAAATATGAAAGATTTAAACAATTCAGACCATCATGTCTAGTTTATTACCCAGACGAGTGTTTTCTGTGGAAGAGTTGATGGCTTTGGTTTATGAGAACCAATTAACACATGACAGATTCCTGGAGCCTTGAAAATTCATTCTCTTGTCTTTTCCCCTAGTGTCCGTCCATGCCTTTCTCTCTCTCTTAGTCACTACCCCACTCCCTCTCTCTCACACACACAACACAAATATTCTTTCTCTTGCCATAACGATTGGACCACTGTGGACTACAAAATGGGTGTGTTCAAAGTAAACATAAACAGAAGCAGGGGAAAGATTTCTAAAGGGTGGGTGTCCTAGGGCTCCCCAAGTAATCTGTGGCATGCAAAGCTGAAAAAAACCTTGGAAACCATCTACTTGGGCAGTTTTTTTTACAGCCGAGGAAGGTGGGACCCAAAGGTGAAAGTTAGTAACACAGGTAGTCCATGACTTCCTAACTCTCCTTGTTAAAGAAACTAGTCTCAACCACAACCTCCTGACACCCCTCCATCTCTAGCTTAAAGCGACATGCAGGATGACCTTCTATGTACCTGTGCTCTATGCCAGCCTGAAGAAGACCACCAGGCCCACCTGCTTTACTCATTCTAAGCTGTGGCTTTCCCTAAAGAACAGGAGAATAGGGCTAGAGCAGTTGTAGATGAGAGGGTTAACTTTCCAAGTGTGAAGTGAAAGTGTTAGTCACTCAGTTGTGTCTGACTCTTTGTGACCCCATGGACTGTAGCCCGCCAGGCTCCTTTATCCATGGGATTCTCCAGGCAAGAAGACTGGAGTGGGTAACCATTCCCTCCCAAAGGATCCTCTGATCCCTCACGATACTGAAATCTAGAGTGGTGATATAATCTGAATGGAATCTCACGGGTGCCTAGAGAAAGCTAGGTGGGAACCAGGTCTCCTCATTCTTGAGTCCTCGACCTTTCTGCTCTGGGTGTCTCTGCCTCACAGGGTGCTGGAACCTCAGCTCCAACATAATCTCCATTTTAGCCTCATAGCCATGAAACCAGAGCTCCTGGCCTCCATCCACACTGGCTGATGAGGGGAAAGAAAGGAGAACAGAGGAGCACATGAACAGAGAAACCCAAAGGGGCAAGCACTGAGCACCAACCCCAAATCTCTCTCCTTCTGCTTAACCCAAGCAGCCGCCAGCAGAGAAGAGCCATAGTGAGGTCACTGCATTCCTGGAGGATAAAGAGCATCTTTGTCCACTCCTGCCAGGCCTCTGGCTCCAGGCTGACTCAGGCTGGCGGGCTCCATCTGAACATTCTCACCCTGTTGAAAAATGTGCGTTCTCAGAATCACAGGACACACACAGCCATGGAAAAAGCAAGTACATACAAACTCACAGAGGGAGTGCGCATGCGTGAGCGCACACACACTCAAGTACATCTTACTGCTAGGAGCAAACCCTGAAGAATAAACATAGCTGACATATAGCCCAAAGACGGTATCAAAAGTACTTGAATTTACCAGTATCAGGGGTTCAGGGCTTGATAATCTCTAATTGCCTTCTCTGAAAAATGGGAATAACAATGTCTACCTTGAATAATTGTTGTGAGAATTAGAGAAAAACTGAAAACCTCTAACCTAGGGTCTGCATCAATAAAATATTGTTTTTGCTATTTTAACCCCTTGCTGAGGCACCTTTCCAATTCACGGTCCTCTCTGTTTTCCCTGATCATTTTCTTCCTATCTAGAGACATGGGAATGCTGGTCAAAACACCACCAACCAGCATGATGGGAAAAAGGATGCTGTCAGGAGGCATATGACCTAATATGGGCCAGAGGGAGGCTCTTCTCTGCAAAGTTAGAAATGGAGCCAAGAGGGAAGCCAAGCTTTCCAGGTGTAAAAGACTGTAACAAGCAAAGCCAAAGGTTCTGGGTACTATGTTGGGCAGAATTTACAGGGGAGCAGAGGAAGCAGGTCTGCAGGTCCCAGGGGAGATAGAGGGAGACAGAAAGACAGAGATGGAAGAAAGGGGAGGCTGGTGGTACCCAGCCCCTTCCTAGCATTCAGCTACATCCTTTCTCTGGCTGCCACATCATGACTCTGTAGCCCAATGTTTCCCTCATTTTACTTAAGTCAACTTAAGTTGGTGTCTGTTACTTGCAACCAATTAGTTCTCACTAGAACAATGATAATGATGATGACCACAGTGATTATTATATGTGCAGAAAGGTAGATTTTATCTTTGATTTCAGTTTCCCCCCAAAATGTGGCTTGTCTTCCTCTTAAAAAGATAGTGATCCACATAACCCCAGGACCATAAGCAAAACTTTACCCAGGCCACTGTCCTTAAGTGTGAAGGAGAAGATTGATTGGAAGTGGGACAAACCCACCTGTCTGCCTGGTTCTCTTGTCCCTACCTGAAGTCAGCTTACTAAAACTGGATGGATCCTTTGGAACCCTGCCATTTACCTTGGGCAAATAACTTAAATTTCCTGAGGTTCAGAAACATCTAAATAATACAACTGTTGTAAATAAGTGTGTATAAAGAGCCCGATACAAAGTTGAGTACTCAATCAGTGGTACCTATTATTATTAAGCTTCCCCCTTTATAATCAAACCCACAGAACTTCCCAGCACACATTTCCAGGTTCCTGTAATACTTAACCACTCTCAGATATAAGAGAAAGGGCTCCTTCTTTGCCCTTGGCTGGTGTACCACCCTCTTGGATTAAGAGGGCTAGAAGAGGCCCTATTGCCCTAGCAGGCCTCTACTTGGCTCTGCTTAAACCACCCATGCTGGCAACTACATTAACTGGGAGTCAACCTTTTACTAGGTACTCTAAGAAGGTATGCAAAGCATGGAAGTAGACAGCATGGTTCTTTCCTGCCTTCCAGAAGCTTATAATAACTGATATTTTAATAAAGCAACATAAGCACCAGCTAATGCAGCCCAAATGAAGTGTTTACACAGTGAAGGTGCTGAGGAGAGAAGTGAGCAGATTAGCCAAGCTCTGAACCAGCATTTGATGACAAGGCAGGAAGGAGCTTGAAATGGTGATAAGGAAATTGGAAGGGAAGAAACAAGAATTCAGAATCTGTAACAATCTTCACACGTCCATCAGTTACCCGAGAGGGGATCCACCCTGGCAGTGAGAAGTATGGGATGAGAGCAGGCACATGTAGGGCTGGTGAGACAGGTTCTCAAGTCATCTAAGAGGTAAAATCACATGGACGAATGAATGAGTGGTTTTCGAAATTAGTTGCTTGTTGGAACGACTTGGGGGCTTTAAAAATGCTGAAGGGTGCCTGGTCCACCTCCCAGGGAATCTGATTCATATTGGTCTGGGGTGCTGCCTGGGAATTGGGATTTTTAACCTCCACCCCCACCCAAACCTCACAGCTGATTCCACAGCACAGCCAGGGTGGAGAACCACTGCTCTACAGAATGAAGATAAGTGACATAGGCACTGGCAGACTCTGTGGGTTTCTCTGTTGGTGAGAATGAGCTGAGTGTGAAAAGTTGGGCGATCTGGGACCCAGGGTGAAGAAGGCCCGTCTTCACTCCTCCCTGGAGTCTGATCTCACTCCTGTGTGTGACGTAGGCTCAGGCACCCTTCCATCACCTTCTCTGTTACCTTGCTGCACAGACCCCCCTGGCCAATGCTCACCCAGTCAGTGCCCAAAGGAAAACTTCCTGTGCCTGTGGCCTGATAGACCATTCATTGTAGGAGAAGGGAGGTCACGGCCAGCTGAGTGGGCGGTACAGGCCTCTGCTGGCTCTTAGCACAAAGAGAGTGTTGCTAACTGCACATTTCCAAAGTTCTGAATGCAATCTTTCCTCATTGAAGCGGTTCCCACTGGCTAATATCTTGGCATGTGGTGGGGGGTGAGGGGTGGGCAAAGGAGAAGCAGGAGCAAGAGTCGTTTCGTTGTTTCAAGCCCCAGGGAGCTCTGGACATTTCTCTGACTATAACTCATTCCAAACTTTAATGAGAAAATCCAAAGAGCTATGATCGTTGCTTTTTGAGTCTGCATCTAGACCTTGGTTAAGCTGTTATAAGGACTGGTTGTGTGTGAGGCACACCATGCTACATGTGAGCTAATATAGGACAAGTAGAGAGAGCTCCCTGTTCCTGGGAGAGACACAGTGTGACTGGTGGCTGACTGGTGCCTCATTATTTCTCCTGCTGACCACCCCCTGCATCTGTACACTCACACCTAACCACAGTGCTCCTGCAGCCACTTTGTACAGTGTGGTCTTGCCATGTTCCCTTGGAGAGAGTTGTTTGGATGAAGGTTAAGCCAATCAGAGGTTTCCCCAAGGAATTTATAAGGAGAGCGCTCTGTCTCCATATGGCTGGGCAGGTAACCCACGAGCTACAGGTGGCCGTGTCTCCTGCTAGAGGGCCAAGAGGCAGAGGTGAAACTCACAGAGTAACCTAGGTCACATCTCCCACCTGGCACCAACACCGACCCAAGACCAGATCCACCCCAGCCCTTAGGTTCTACAAGACATTTGTAGAACTTCCTTATGATAATAAATTATCCTTTAAAACGTTAAGCCGTCTTGAGTTTATTTTTGTTATTTAGAACTAATAATAATGAAAGCTTTTACTTATGTTGTATTTACTTTATGTTAAATACTGTTCGAGGGCTTCCCTGATAACTCAGTTGATAAAGAATCCACCTGCAATGCAGGAGATGCTGGTTCGATTCCTGAGTCGGGAAGATCCACTGGAGAAGGGATAGGCTACCCACTCCAGTTTTCTCGGGCTTCCCTTGTGGCTCAGCTGGTAAAGAATCCGCCTGCAATGCAGGAGATCTGGGTTTGATTCCTGGGTTGGGAAGATCCCCTGGAGAAGGGAAAGGCTACCCACTCCAGTATTCTGGCCTGGAGAATTTCATGGACTGTATAGTCCATGGGATCGCAAAGAGCTGGACACGACTGAGCAACTTTCACTCTCAAATACTGTTCTGATCTATGTATTAATATATTAACTCATTCAATTTTTAAACATCTTTCTAAGTTAGGTACTATAATGATCTCCAGTTTATGGATGAGGAAAGTGAGACACAAAGAGAGTACCTGAGTTGATTGTCTTCGCAGACCAAACAATATAAAATAATACAGTCCTTGTGGATTCATAGTCAGATTCTACCTACAGCAAGTCTTATGCAAATTTCATCAAGGGACAATACACTCAGGACACAGTTTATATCAACATGAGGCATAGGGGACAGTGTCTAAATAGCTGCAGTTATTTTTGTAAATAAGATGGTGAAATATATTTAGCACACGATAAGGCAAGGCACTGAGAAACAGAGATAAAAAGAAACCATCTCTACATGATTAGAGAACTTTATAAAATACCAAAGCTTTGCAAGATGAAAATAATTATAAAAAATACAAACAGAAAAAATAGAACGTCTTCTAAGTCCCCAATGTCCATCCTAATTCTAGCTTACAAAAGGCAGGTCAGTTTCTCAGGCACTTCCCCTGGTTTCTCCTCTGAAAACTTATTTTTCAGCCTTCCCCCATGTGGTAAGTGCCCGATTTTGGATAAAACAGTATAGTGTCAGCTGCTCAGTCGTGTCTGACTCTTTGCAACCCCACAGACTGTAGGCCGCTAGGCTCCTCTGTCCATGGAATTTCTCAGGCAAGAATACTGGAGTGGGTTGCCATGCCCTCTGCTAGGGGATCTTCTCAAATCAGGGATCAAACCCTGGTCTCCTGCATTGTCAGTGGATTCTTTACCATCTGAGCCACCAGGGAAGCTGTTCAAATAGTCACAGTTTAGAAAGGGCAGCAGCAGAGTGGGACAAGAGAGCTTTCTGGAGAGACGGACCGGAAAGCAAAGCCGTTCTGTATGGATAGGACCACTGGCCAAATGAGCGGAGCTGGCCTTGAAGCGAAGGGCCTGGCCTGCTGGTCACCAAGGCTGTGAGCAGGTCTGGAGAGTCCCATGGAGAGAATCAGTGATGGTGGAGCCCAGAGGCTAGGAGCTGGGAGACGCTCCATGACTGTGGCATTTGGGGGACATCCTCCTCGTTGGAAGAGCTGGAGGAGGCAGGCAGCCCTGTAGGAGGCTCTGGCAGCCTCTCAAGTAAGAGGTCATGAGGGTCCAGGGTGAAGGCTTCAGGAACAGAGAAGACCATCTGATCCCTGTTTGGGTTCCATTTCCAGGCCAGTTCCGGTTTGCCTCAGAGCCTCAAAGGCCACAGTCTTGTTTCTCCTTTCTGCCTGAAGGACCTGTAGTTCAGAGTAGGAAAACACCTAGTCTATTGGTCAATTAGCTGGTGACGCAGCTGCAGCCCACTGTGAGCCCAGGACCAGACTGAGTGCCCAGAGAGTTACAGACGTGAGAGGCGGCGGGCCCTGCCCACCCAAGAGAGCCCACCGTGGGTTCTGAGCTACGCCCGAACACACAGGGCCATCCCCAGCCCGCTTCCAAAAAAATAAATCCTCACCTCTGAGAAAACCAGAAAGGGACAAAAATTCCATGATGCTTCAAAACTCTTTTCTTTGGTGTTTGCATAATGTGAACCTTCGCGTGCTCAGGAGGCAAGAGACGGGGAGGGGAGAAGAGATCCATGACTGAACCCAAAGCATTAAAGTAAAAAATGGATTTCAATAAAACATGATATAAAAACAAGAAATAACTGTAAACGGAATTGAAAGCAAATGATATAAAACTCCAGCACAAGGCTGCTCATTGCAATTCTGGAAACTTTACCTCTCACAGCTGCACAGCCATCAGTAATCAGGGTTTTATTCTTGCTACCTCTGTGAATTTATCACATGCAGTGACGTCCGGCAGCCTTCGGGTTTCATATCACACAGCTTCTGCTGCCCTTCCAAACCTCAGGGGATCAGGGCTAGACAAGTGGTCCATCCTCCCCAGGGAAGTCAAAGGGGAGTCAGGGCCAGCAACCAGGGGAGGCCTCTCCCTGACTCTCCTGTCTTCAGCCTCCTGTCCCATCAATAAAAAACCACAGGTCCCCTCGGGTCTCTTCTCCAAGTGGCCTCTCTTCCCATCAGAAACGGAAGCCATGGCCCCAGCCCAGAGAAGGTTCCTGTATAAAACCCAGCCAAGGAGATGTCCCAGGAGACATCAGCTCCACAGTCTTTGGGTTGTGATGAAGTCGGAGCGGGGGATGGACAGGCTGGGGCCATAGCCTGTCACTTCATAGCCCCAAGTGACAGAGAACCGATAGCATCCCTGCAAATGCAGCCTGGGTCCTCTCCAACCAGGAGGAGTTTTGCGGGGGCAAAGTGGGGAAGGAATACAGGAGCGGGAAACTTGGGACTTGGCCTAATGTTCAGCTCCACAGAGTTCCCTAACATAATCCTCAAATCCTGGTTGGACACCTTCATCATCTTCTGGAACAGTCTGCCGTGGCCTCTCCCAGAAATCAGCCAGAGGGTCATGCCAAGCCTAGCAGCTGTCTCACTTCTGACATCGGTGCTGAAGGAGGTTGGAGTCAGATGATTCTGTAAAAATCTCTTTCCAGCCCCAGAGTCTCTGACTACACACTGGAATTTTTCATGTTAAATGTTGCCTTCTGAAGTTAGTAGTAGTAGAAAGATTCCTATCTGGGGGATGTCCTTCCTGTGTCATCTTCTTTAATTCTCATCTTAAACCTCAGAAGTGAGCATTGTCATCCCCATTTTGCAAATGAGGAAACTGAGGCTCCAGGCCTTTAGGGGAAATTGCACAGTGAAGAAAGGCAGAGGTTGGAAGCATGAACTAAGCCTATGAACCTGAATCTTATCTCTGCTTCTTCAAGTAGCAGAAATGTGAACAAGTGACTTAACACTTTGTTAGCAATAATGAATGGTAACTTAGGACAAGTACCTGGTACATGAGGGGAACTGCATTAATGGTAGTTGCTGGTGATGGTGGTTAATCTTTTTCTATTTATTTTTAACTGGAGGATAATTGCTTTACAGTACTATATTGGTTCCTGTCATGAATCAGCCATAGGTATATATATATATACATATATATATATATATATATATATATATATATGGTTATTCTTATAACACATATCCAGGATCATAACTACTGAGAAGGGCTGAAGTGGAACTTGAGCCTAGTCTCCGTGCCTCCAAGGTCTCTGCCCTTTCCATTAACTCACACGCTCTGTCAAGTGTGTGCAGCCAGAAAGCTATAAAAATAACCAGTTACTGATCATTCTGTGCTAGATATCGGGCTGGGCACTTTATATAAATGATTCTATTCAACCTTCACAACAGCGATGAGGAACATCTATTCTATAGACATGGAGACGGAAGCAGAGCCTCCCCACCGCCCATCTTCAGTTGTAAGTGATGGAGCAGAATCTGGCCTCTGAGACCTCTCCACATATTGGCTTCCAGGTACAATATTTTTCACTCTGCATGCAACACTCTGCTACACTCTGGAAACACACCGAAGTCAAGCCAACTAGGATCTCATCATGCACGGGCTGTTCCCTAGGGGGATAGAAGCCAGCCTGCAGGTAGAGATGCTCTTGACTTTCCCAGATTCCGCAGTTCTGCAGAATGTCATTCAATTCAGAAGACAGCTCGCTCCTGGGAGTTCTCCCAGCCCACTCAGCCCCTCCAGACAGGGGTGCTGGACACGTGTCTGCCCTTCAGAACCTGGGCATGGGTGATGGGTTCTCGACGAAGGTGACGGCTTTCCCCGTCTGCATCCTCCAGCCTTGCCCACCTGTCAGTGAAGAGAGCTGCTCATGAGTCTTAACATAACCGTTGCCTCAGCCGGCAGCATGGAGGTAAGTGCTGGGCAAGTGGAGGGGAGGAGGGACATGGGACCCGCCACTCAGGGCAAGGCTGTATCAGAATCCTGTGATTCCCACATGAATGGCTTTCAGATGTACAAGGTTTGGTATTATCAGTGCAAATCCAGCTGCTCAGGTACTCCAGGCAGGAAACTGGCTTCTCCCGCCAAGAAACATGGAGGCACCCGCACCAGTGATTGCATCGCTGAGGATGGAACCCTGAATTTTCTGCCGACTGAGTGAAGATGCTGCCACCAGAAGCCTGGCCCAGGAGGCTGAGAAGATCTCCAGGGATGATGGAGGTTTGGCTTCTGCCAGTGCCGCCGAGGTGCCGGGCTTCGCAGGGCCTGCAGGGCTCGGAAATGAGAAATGCCGCCCATGTCAAAAGAAGCGCTTTTGAAGTCTCAGCTTTCATCTCCCGGTGCTCCTCCAACCAGAAGTGATAGGGAGGGATAAAATGCAATTTATTCACCAGCCCAGGAGGCTCATTTCCAAATACAATAGCTGTGCCAGGCAGCAGGCCTTCCCCAGAAGAGACGAAAGGGAAGAAAGAAAAACCCAAGAAAAAAGAAAAGCCTCTGAACGGAGAATCAGGCCATTAGAAGAGAGCTTTGCAGGGAGACCCGCTGGGCCACAGAGGAAGCCAGGGCTCTATTTGGCACCTGAGACACCTTTGTCCTGGCCTGTCTGGAATAAGAAAAGGGTGTCCTTGGGGAGGATGACTGGTTCGATGATAAAAAATAAGGTCACTGGTTAGGAATAAGGCCAAAGGCACTGGGTCTCAAAGGAATCAGGTCTCAACCCACCCTGCTCCTCCCCACCCCCACCCCCGGCCCCAGGGAGGCCTTCACCCTACCTGAGGCGGTGGTGGAGTTGGGGCGATAGGGATGTTGCATTTTCAGGCTCATTTCCCATGAGTCAGGGAGATTGTTCTGGAATCACCCGCAAGGCTGTGAGCAGTCACGTCCCCTCGCTGAGCTTCTGTCTGCTCCTGTGCAAAAAAGGAGAAAAGAATATCTACTTCATCTTGCTGGTTTAGGATGAAAGGAAGTAACATGTGTAGAAAATACCAAAGTGGTACCTGATATTCAAAAAGCATCCGAGACATTTTTTAACTGTTCCCTCTTCTTGGAACGCCTGACCCCATCTCCGTCTCCTTCTCATTCTCCAGGCAAACTTTGGATATATCCTCCCAATCTTCATTTTAGCTTCTATGTGCAGCCTTCCCTGTTTATCTCAGACACTCAGGGAGGACTCCTTCCCTGCCATCATGTCTGTTAGAGCACCCATCACACTGGAGAGGGGCACACCAACTACATTCGTATTTTGGGCAGACACCAAATTTAAAATCTATAATGGGTCAGAGCCTGAATATTACTACCATAAAACAAACTTCCAGAATTCAGAAATAAATCTGAACTATTACCCAGTAATTATTATTACAGTTGTATTCATAAAACTTTTCAATTTCAGCAGTTTGACATTGTAGTTCAAAAATAAGCCTGCTACAGACACTGGATTCTGATGGATACTCATTTTCAACTGAGATCGGCAGGATACCAGGATATTTAGGTATTTAGAGTGTGCTTCAGTTATTTCTGGGGCTTCCCTTGTAGCTCAGCTGGTAAAGAATCTGCCCACAATGCCAGAGACCTGGGTTCGATCCCTGGGTTGGGAAGATCCGCTGGAGAAGGGAAAGGCTACCCACTCCAGTATTCTGGCCTGGAGAATTCCATGGACTGTACAGTCCATGCGGTCTCAAAGAGTCGGACACAACTGAGTGACTTTCTCTTCACGTGCATCCTGTACTTGGGGCTTCCCTGGTGGCTCAGAGGGTAAAGCGTCTGCCTCCAATGTGGGAAACCCGGGTTCGATCCCTGGGTCGGGAAGATCCCTTGGAGAAGGAAATGGCAACCCACTCCAGTATTCTTGCCTGAAGAATCCCATGGACAGAGGAGCTTGGTAGGCTACAGTCCACGGGGTTGCAAAGAGTCAGACACGACTGAGCGACTTCACTTCACTTCAGTTATTTCCAGTAGACGGTTTTCCTATTTCATATGCATATTTTATTATGTCTTGACGTAAGATGGTTTATCATGGATATTATTGCAAATGATTCTAGAGATTTTTCTCTTCACAGAATCCTGATTTTGACATGTTATTTTTAACTCAAACTCAAAATGTGAAGACCTTGCAAATAGGAGGGATTCATGGTCTAAATGGAATTTACATGAAACACTAAAGACAAATTTTAAAGGTTATTTTGTTTAGTGCTATGAATGCTAACATACAAAACAACCCTATAAAAGATAAGAATTATGATATAATCTAATCTCTCCATTCAGCTTGTATTATTATTTAAATTTTTACAAATATTTCTTTCTTCAGAAAGTACATAAAGCTCTGTACCTAATACACTTTCAATTTCCTTTTTATTTAACTCTTTGAAGGTTCTAAATAATATTTTTGCACACAAAAAAATTGACAGCTTTCATGAATTATTGCACCATTTTAACTTCTCAATAATAAACACTTATTTATTCTTAAACCAATTGATAGAATTTCAAAAAAAAAAGTAAGAGATTTTTTTCATATATTTGATTATTACCATCTCCACATTTCAAAGGAAATATGTAAATAGAAGCTAAACCTAATGAAATATTCTATAATACCAACATTGCTGACTTTCTATTTTAGTAACCTATGTGGTCAGAGCAGTTATACAAAATCTAAGGATGTCAAAAATGAGGCTGAGCTGGTATGGAACGTCTAGCCTTCCAGAGCTCAGGGTCCATGCATGAGCAGGGGGCCCTGGCGTCCTTTCTGAGCAGAGGCTTCCCAGGGACTCAGGGCCCTCCTATTCAACTCATATCCTCTGTCTTGGACCAGAGCTCCTTCCAGCTTTATTCATACAATCATTGGCCACTCTCCCAGGCTGCAGTGATGTTTATGATACCTTTCACAAAGGCCACGATTGGGTCTTCTCTGGTGATCCAGTGGCTATGACTCCATGCTCCCACTGGAGGGGCCAGGGTTTCAATCCCTGGTCAGGGAACTAGATCTCACATGTCCCAGCTAAGAGTTCACAAACTGCAACTAAATATATATATATATGCACACATACATATGTATGTATATCCTGCATGCTGCAACTAAAGAACCCGCAGGCCGCAACGAAGACCGAAGATTCCACACACCACAACTAATACTTGGTGCAGCCAAATAAGTAAACAGTGAAAAATACTGGCCAAGGTCGTCTACACTCCCTAATTGCCTGCTTCCCTTAGCCTCTCTTTCCTCGCCCATTTCCTGGCAGGTACTCTGAATAGCAGTTGGGCTCACACGTGCGCATCCCGCGGTGATGTTCTTGTCTCTCTGTAGCAGAACCGCCATCCTTACGGTATATCCTTGGTTAGCATTCAGCATCACAACTGTTTGCAGGCACACAAAATAAAGGGCTGGAAGACGAGCCAAACCAAGTGTAGAGCAAGCATCGCTGATCAGCTGCCAAGGGCATTCTCGGTGCACCCATCAGCCAAAACACGCAGGGAGGTCTCTGGAGACAATTGCATTGATGGAGAGCCTATGAGAGCTTTCAGAATGAAAAAACATATATTTTAACAACTGAATACTGGAGACACACACACACATGTATATTTCCGAGACAGGCGGTGTTAACAGACAATGCCAGGGTGGCACTTCTGTTTGCATGTGTCTTTGTCTCCACCAGACTGGAAACTCTTTGAATAAAGTCTTTCTATCTGTATATGCCCAGCTTTTTTTTTTTTAATTAAAAAAATTCCAACTTTATTGAGATATAATTGACTAATAAAAATTGTACATGTTTATGAGTACAAAATGATGTCTTGATATACACGTACATGGTGAAATGACTACTGCAATCAAGCTAATCAACACATCCATCACCTCACACAGATGTAACTTTTTGTGTATGTGGTGAGAACATGTAAGATCTACTCTCAGCACATTTCCAGTATGCAATAGAGTATTATTGACTACTGTCGCTGTGCTGTAACTTAGACCATAAGAACTTACCTATATAACCAAAACTTGGTACCTTTTGACCAACCTCTTCCGATTTCCCTCATCCCCCAGCCCCAGGGCAACCACCATTCTACTCTGTTCCTTTTTAAAACGTTTAAAAGTTCAACTTTTTAAGACTCCACATATAAGAGAGATGATGCAGTATTTGTCTTTCTGTGGCTAAATACCCAATTTTTAAAGTAAAACCTGCTACATCCCAGGAGCTTAATAAACATGAATGGTGAATGAAGGAGTGAAGTGAAAGTCGCTCAGTCACGTCCGACTCTTTGTGACCCCGTGGACTATACGGTCCGTGGAATTCTCCAGGCCAGAATACTAGAGGGTAGCCTTTCCCTTCTCCAGGGGATCTTTTCAATCCAGGGATCAAACCCAGGTCTCCTGCACTGCAGGCGTATTCTTCGCCAGCTGAGCTACCAGGGATGCCCAAGAACACTGGGTTCGGTCGCCTTCTCTAGCAGATCTTCCCGACCCAGGAATCAAACTAGGGTCTCCTGCATTGCAGGTGGATTCTTTACCAATGGAACTATCAGGGAAGCTCTATGAAAGGGTGAAAAAATTGTCAGAGGGAACCATGGTGCCCCTCCCCCAGGTCACCTCTGGGAATGAACAGCCCCTGAGGCACCTGCTCAGTCTGCCTGTGGGTCCAGCTGCCTGGTCAGCAGAGCGGAAGCCACAAAGACCTCGGGGACCCTGGTGGCCGGACACAGCAAGAAACGACAAGATGATCCCCTCATACAACTCGGAGGAGAGGGTCCGCACTTGGCAAGGGCCCCTTCGTCTCTCCTGGCCAGCGGCTGAGCATTGAGCCCCCAGGAGTGTGCAGGTGGCAGGCAGCACTCCGGGGTCTCTGCCAGGAGTTTCTCCTGAGTGGACACAGAGGACCCGCTCTCTCCCCTCCCCTCACCCCTCCCCTGCTGCTCCACCCCTCCATCTCTTCCAGTTGGCAGATCTCCTGGACTGCTCTATATTTAACTCTCTAAGGCTCATTAACTACCAAATCCCCAACTTCACCACCAGATCCATTCAGAGGAGTTCTTTTTCGGCTACAGTTATTTTTCTTTTGAGTATTAATTTCCTTTAACACTTGCCCTATTAATCACTTTAACAATGAAATTAAGAAAATTATTTTAATGAGGTAATGGGTGATAAAGAGGGGATGATACACATTTATTATACAGCAGGCCAGAATGTCTTGATAAAAGTCAGCCTTGTCAATAATACATTAGGTGGGAATGTGCTTCAGGAGGGCCAGGCTGAGGACTGTTCTGTTTCACTGATTTAAATGCTTCTGTTTCTATCAATGTGGCTGCATCCATGCTTTCAGGCCCCAGGAAGTGGGATGCCAGCTGCTGAGAGGCACAGGTTGCTACTTTCTTCCAGAATTCAGTGGCAAAAAAAAAAAAAAAAAAAAAAAGACTGATTTGGCTGTGATGGGTCTTTGTTGCTGGGCTTGGGCTTTCGCTAGTTGCGGTGAGCAAGTGTGTCTCTTATGGTGTATGAGCTTCTCACTGCGGTGGCTTCTGGGGTGTGCAGGCTTCAGTGGTTTCAGCTCCCGGGCTCTAGAGCACAGGTTCAGTAGTTGTGGGGTGAGGGTTTAGTTGCTTCATGGCATGTGGGATCTTCCCAGAGCAGGGATCGAACCCATGTCTCTGCCTTGGCAGATGGACTCTTTACCACTGGACCACCAGGGGAGCCCCATGCCTTCTTTGTCTCAGAGATGAAGCATCATCCTCTTCTACCCTTTGGATTCCACCCTCTTTACATACTCTCTCTGCCATCCCTCTGCACCTTCGCCCTCCCACACCTCGTGCCCTTTCCCTTCTCCCCGATTGGCTCCTCCCATCCTTAGCCCATCGAGCCACAGTATAAGTATGCTTTTCATCTCATTCCCCATCTTGTGTTTTATCGACACCAAGATATCTCTTTCAGGTCTGGCATCTCCCACCTGTTCTTGTTTATTTTCATTCCCACCAACGAGAGTCATTGTGCTGATCTAACAGTGGGGTCACTGGCCATAGGAATGGGAGCATCTAGGACATGATGAATGGAACTGGCACAAAATCCAAGAATCCTGGCCTCCTGAAGGACACTCCTCCTCAGCCCTGAGTAACTGACTGAGAGCATCTGTTGCTTCCTTGCCTCACCCAGGCCTCCCATGGGCTGGAATTCAGGCAAAAATTCTTGCAAAAATGAGAGGCCCATTCCCTTAGCTTAAAAGCAGAAGGGGATTCAGCCATTCCACTCAAAGGCATAAACCAAAAGAGCTGAAAACAGGAATCCAAACAGATATTCATTCAGCCATGTTCACAGTGGCATTATTCACAATAGCCAAGGTGTAGAAACACTGACAAAAAAATATGGTCTGTACATACAATGGAGTATTATTCAGCCATAAAAAGCAATGAAATTCTGATACATGCTATGACATAAATGAACTGGAAGTTATGCTCAGTGAAATAATCAAGGCAAAAAAGACAAATATTGTAGGATTCCACTTATATGAGGTAGAGAGAACAGGCAAACTCATAGGGACAGAAAACAGAATAGATATCACCAGGGCTGGAAGGAGAGGGAGAAGGGAGTTATGGCTCAATGGGCAGAGTTTCTATTTGGGATGATGAGAAAGTTCTGGAAATGGATAGTGGTAGTGATTGCACAACATTATGAATGTATTTAATGCCACTGAATTGTACACTTAAAAATTGTTAGAAGTAAAATTTTACATTATTGTTTAGTTTTCTACAATAGAAAAAGTGGGGGAAAAGCAGAAGGGGGAAGGGAATCAAAACTTAAAAAAAAAAAAAAAAGTGTTTCCTAGATATTTTAACTTTTTTGTTATGGAACATATACCACATAACCAGGAAAGTATACAAAACAGGTACATGCATCTTGATGCTTTCTGACAAAGCAAACTTGACTGTAAACACTCCCCGGGTCAAGAAATAGAACATGATGCTCCTCTTAGCAACTTTAAATTTTGTAGTTTTGGTTTGCCTATTGCTTAAACTTTATGTAAGTAAAATCATATGTGCTTTTGTGTTGTCGTTTCTTACACTCAACATTTATTTGCAATTCATCCATGCATTAGTGTGAAGCTCCTGTTTATTTTTATTGCTCTACAATATTTCATGATAAGAATACAATTTATACCTACAGTACTATTGATATAATTTATATCTACAGTACTATGTGGTTTGACTTCCAATTCTGGGCTATTGTGCTCTGAATACTTTTGTGCATGAGTTATCATGCATGAAAGAGGGTTTACAACCAGGTGGGAGTTGCTAGGGCTTAGGCTATTCAAATTTAGCAGTCAATGACAAACTATTTCCCAAAGAACAGAGGCCTGGGGTAAACGATGGGGAAAAGGAAGAAAATCACCCAGAACAGGAATGAAATACTAAGGGAAATACTTTCAGTGCTCACCAAATGCCCAGGGAGCATCTTACCTTTTCCATGCACCCCTCCCCAGCTTTCTGTGACTCCTGCTTCAAGGCTCCACCCCTGACTCTCCAGGAAACCCACCTGGTGGCTACATGCCCAAAGGTGCAGATATCCAAGAGGTAGCGCCTGGCAGGTTAGTTCTCTCCACTGTCCCCTGCTCTTTGTTGGCCCTTAGCCATTGACTGGTGGGTATATACTCAGCCCTCCTGTCTCTGATCCTGACAAACTTTGAGGCATCATTTACATCCCAGAGAGTCCCTGCAGGATTGCGGACGACAGTGTCCATGAACTCTGTCTGATATTGCACACTTGTTAGCTTTTCTGTCTTCCCTCCCTCCCTTCCAGTTCCTCCTGGAAGCCTTTCCTTTATAAATCATTTACAAAGAATCCTTATTCCAGGATCTGCTTCTGAAGAACCCAACCTAAGAAAGGTACCCAGACCTGTTTAAAACTCAAGCATATGGTCTTAGACCAGACTTTCCCTTCTATCCTGGATTCCTGCCCTCTTTTATAAAGAAGTCAAATTACAGATTCCAAAGATCCAAAATTTCACTTTTGTATAAAATTATGATGATGTTGGTGCTACCCTAGCCCAAACACAACCACTGAGAAACAATAAGCCCAACCAAGACTCCAGATTCCCATAGACTTCTCAAACCTCCTCCCCCCAGTCCCTGCAGACTGATGGAGGTCCCCAGACCCTGTGTGTGTGTTCACCCATCCATTGGGTGGGAGGATGAGGACTCTTAAGCAAATCAATATTGTAAGAAAAAAATGGAAGCAGAGTCACAGAAACAGACTCAGGGAAGCTGATGGGAAAAGAACCAGAGTTTAGTATGATGCGGACGTGCAAGGCAGGTGTGAGCTGTTATGCCACAGCCAGTCTGGATGCTGACAGGGGCTATTGTGAGACCATGGGCAAGTTCCTGGATCCTGTGCCATCGCCTGAATGCCATTTGCATGGCGACTGTGTGAAGAAAGTGCCTCCACAGCAGATCATCTCTCATCGCCACAACAGCCCTCTAAAAGAGAGTCTCTGCAGCTTTCAGACTCACAGGAAGATTAAAGATCAGAAAGGTTAAGAGACTTGCCCAAGGTCACAAAGCCAGTAAAGTGGAAGAGCTGCGTCTGAAACCTGAGTCTCATGACTCTAGACCTCAAAGAAAAAAGGGAGGAGGTAAGAAGCCTGACTCAACCCAGCAAAAAGCTAACATTATTCAAAGGTAATTTGCCACCTCATTTAGGCTTCAGGAGACAGGCATCATTTTTAAACCCGCTTCACATATAAAGAAAGCGGGGTGTAGAGAGTCTTAGTTACCTGATTAAAAGCGGCCGGTAGAAGAGCTGAAATCCAAACCCAGCTACATAAGCATGCTTCACTGTGAACCAGAAGCTCAGTTCAGATGAATTTATGAGAGTTTTGGGGGATCAGAACAGACAGGACTCACTCAAGGGTTTGGGGCAAAATCAAATGGAGACTGCGGAGTAAATTTCCGTGGCTTTGTGGAGAGCAGTTTCAACCCTAAGCCTAAGATGTTTATGGAAGATTCAGAAAGTACCTCTCCCTACCACACACACACACACACACACACATACATACACAGACACACACACAAACACACGTAGAGTCCTGGGAAACTGAAAGAGAAAAAATATACCTCTGATTGAGCAGGAAACACGTATAATTCAGGGAGAATGAAGAGTGAATGGGCAAGATTGGTTCGGGACCTCAAAGGTCTAGAAGAGCCTGCTGACTAGAAAGAGGATGAAACAAGTGACAGAATAACACTTTAAACAGAGTCAGGTTAGCTGAAGATGATGAAACCCGGTACCCATAATCACATGATTAGCATTCACATTATACCATAAACACTAGTAAAATAGATGTGCCCTTGCATGGCTGCGTGTGGTTGGATACTCAAACAGATCTAGAGCCCCCTGCAGAGACGTGCCGGACTCCCAACCATGCATCTCAGGCAAGGCCCAGAGAAGACCTTGTTTCCCTCAGGCCACGGAGGCAGGAGACCCGTGAAAGTAGGACACAAAGCCAGCCTCACAAATCCTCTAACCCCATGCTCCAATTCCTAGTTTGTTACTCAACAAATACTGGGTATTTACTATATGCCAGACACTCTGTTGGCTCTGGGAGTATAGCAGTCACTGAGTCAGAGATGACTTCTGACTCCACAGACCTCAGTCAGGCTGGGGAGACGGGGAGGTGAGCCAGCAGTTACCGGAGCATGTGAGTGGCGAGGGTCCTGGGGTGGGGATGCCTAGAAATGCAGGTAGCCCAGGCTGGGGATCAGGGAAGATGCACTGGGGTGGGGGGATACTAAATTGATATCTAAAGGATGAGGAGGAGTAGGCTGGTGAATTGGGGGTAGAGAGAGTTTATGGTGGGGAATGGAGAGTGTACTGGAGAGGGGGAACTAAATACAGAGACACTTGGAGGTCAGAACCCTTTAGCACTGGAAGAACTAAAGGTGTTTGGGTGTGAGTGAGACATAGGGAACAAAGTGGGGAGAGATGAGACGTGGGGTTGGGGAACTGGGCAAAGCCAGACTATAGCGAGCCGCCGGTGTCAGGTTAAAGAGACTATAGAGTTTGGGATGGGCATGTACACACTACTGCATTTAAAACAGATAACTAACAAGGACCTACTGGATAGCACAGAGAACTCTGCTCAATTCATGGTTCAGCCTGAATGGGAGGTGAGTTTGGGGGAGAATAGATACATGTATATGGATGACTAAGTCCCTTCACTATTCACCTGAAACTACCATGACATTTTTAATCCATTATACCCCAATACAAAATAAAAAGTTTAAAAAAGAAAAAATACTAAAATATAAAAAAGAGACTATTACAGACTGAATTTTATCCCCTTGACCCACCAAATTCATACATTGAAGTCCTGACTCCTAGTCCTCAGAGTGTGACTGCATTTGCAGATAGGGTCTTAAAGATGATTAAGGTCTGCTGCTGCTGCTGTTAAGTCGTTTCAGTCGTGTCCGACTCTTTGCAACCCCATAGACAGCAGCCCACCAGGCTTCACCATCCCTGGGATTCTCCAGGCAAGAACACTGGAGTGGGTTGCCATTTCCTTCTCCAATGCACAAAAGTGAAAAGTGAAAGTGAAGTTGCTCAGTCATGTCCGACTCTTAGAATCCCCATGGACTGCAGCCTACCAGGCTCCTACTTCCATGAGATTTTCCAGGCAAGAGTACTGGAGTGGGGTGCCATGGCCTTCTCCGTGATTAAGGTCCGGTGGGGTCACATGGGTGGGCCCTAACCCAATCTGACTTGTGCCTTTGCTCCTACCCTTACAAGAAGAGGAAGTCTGAGCATGCAAAGAAGCACCAGGTATACACCTGCACAGAAGGGCCCTGTGAGGGCACAGCCAGAGGCCTGCAAGCCCGAGGAAGAGGCCGCAGAAGAGGCTGTGCTGACACTGTGATGATGCACTTCTACGTTGGCTACTGTACTGAGTCTTCCAATCTGTGAACATGGTATGAGTCTTCGTGTATTTAGGTCTTCCTTGTTGTATTTTGTCAGTATTTTACATTTTTCAGCATACAAGTGCTAGGCACGTTTTGTTCCACTTGTACTCCAACATTTCATTTTCTGAGCAGTTGTAAATAGTATTGTTCAGTTCAGTTCAGTCCAGTCACTCAGTCATGTCCGACTCTTTGCAACCCCATGAACCGCAACACACCAGGCCTCCCTGGCCATCACCAACTCCCAGAGTTCACCCAAACCCATGTCTATCGAGTCGGTGATGCCATCCAACCATCTCATCCTCTGTCATCCCCTTTTCCGCCTGCCCTCAATCTTTCCCAGCATCAGGGTCTTTTCGATTGAATCAGCTCTTCAAATCAGGTGGCCAAAGTATCAGAGTTTCCAGTCCCTCCAATGAACACCCAGGACTTATCTCCTTTAGGATGGACTGGTTGGATCTCCTTGCAGTCCAAGGGACTCTCAAGAGTCTTCTCCAACACCACAGTTCAAAAGCTTCAATTCTTCGGTGCTCAGCTTTCTTTATAGTCCAAATCTCACATCCATACACGACCACTGGAAAAACCATAGCCTTGACTAGACGGACCTTTGTTGGCAAAGTAATGTGTCTGCTTTTTAATATGCTGTTTAGGTTGGTCATAGCTTTCCTTCCAAGGAGTTCAGTTGAGTTCAGTCGCTCAGTCGTTTCCAACTCTTTGTGACCCCATGAATCACAGCACGCCAGGCCTCCCTGTCCATCACAAATTCCTGGAGGTTACTCAAACTCATCCCATCGAGTCAGTGATACCATCCAGCCATCTCATCCTCTGTCGTCCCCTTCTCATCCTGCCCCCAATCCCTCCCAGTATCAGGGTCTTTTCCAACAAGTCAACTCTTTGCATGAGGTGGTCAAAGTATTGGAGTTTCAGCTTCAGCTTCAGCATCAGCCCTTCCAATGAACACCCAGGACTGATCTCCTTTAGGAGGGACTGGTTGGATCTCCTTGCAGTCCAAGGGACTCTCAAGAGTCTTCTCCAACACCATAGTTCAAAAGCATCCATTTTTTGGCGCTCAGCTTTCTTCACAGTCCAACACTCACATCCATATGTGACCACTGGAAAAACCATAGCCTTAACTAGACGGACCTTTGTTGGCAAAGTAATGTCTCTGTTTTTTAATATGCTATGTAGGTTGGTCATAACTTTCCTTCCAAGGAGTAAGCGTCTTTTAATTTCATGGCTGCAGTCACCATCTGCAGTGATTTTGGAGCCCAAAAAAATAGAGTCTGACACTGTTTCCACTGTCTCCCCATCTATTTCCCATGAGGTGATGGGACCAAATGCCATGATCTTAGTTTTCTGAATGTTAAGCTTTAAGCCAACTTTTTCACTCTCCTCTTTCACTTTCATCAGCAGGCTTTTTAGTTCCTCTTCACTTTCTGCTATAAGGGTGGTGTCATCTGCATATCTGAGGTTATTGATATTTCTCCCAGCAATCTTGATTCCAGCTTGTGCTTCCTCCAGCCCAGTGTTTCTCATGATGTACTCTGCATATAAGTTAAATAAGCAGGGTGACAATATACAGCCCTGACATACTCCTTTCCCTATTTGGAACCAGTCTGTTGTTCCATGTCCAGTTCTAACTGTTGCTTCCTGACCTGCATATAGGTTTCTCAAGAGGCAGGTCAGGTGTTCTGGTATTCCCATCTCTTTCAGAGTTTTCCACAGTTTATTGTGACCCACACAGTCGACGGCTTTGGAGTAGTCAATAAAGCAGAAATAGATGTTTTTCTGGAACTTCCTTGCTTTTTTGATGATCCAGAGGATATTGGCAATTTGATCTCTGGTTCCTCTGCCTTTTCTAAAACCAGCTTGAACATCTGGAAGTTCACGGTTCATGTATTGCTGAAGCCTGGCTTGGAGAATTTTGAGTATTACTTTACTAGTGTGTGAGATGAATGCAATTGTGTGGTAGTTTGAGCATTCTTTGGCATTGCCTTTCTTTGGGATTGGAATGAAATTCCAGTCCTGTGGCTACTGCTGATTTCCAAATTTGCTGGCATATTGAGTGCAGCACTTTCACAGCATCATCTTTCAGGATTTGAAATAGCTCAACTGGAATTCCACCACCTCCACTAGCTTTGTTTGTAGTGATGCTTCCTAAGGCCCACTTGACTTCACATTCCAGGATGTCTGGCTCTAGGTGACTGATCACACCATCATGATTATCTGGGTCATGAATATCTTTTTTGTACATAGTATTATATTCCTTAATTTTAGTGTCCACATAGTCTTTACTAATATATAGAATAAAATTATGCTTTGTATATTTCCTTATACATTTGGACCGTGTTGAACTTATTTAGTAGTTCTGGGAGGTTTTTGTAGATTCCTTGGGATTTTCTGTATAAACAGTCATGTTATCTGCAAATAGGGGGTTTTATTTTTTCTTTCTGATGTGTATGTCTTTTATTTTTACTTAAACCTGAACATTTGGGGCATGTGAAGAGACTTTGTGTCTTATTTAAACCTTTTTTAGTGGACTTCCTCTAACACAGCTTTGGCAGGGGAAGGATTGGTGCTGCCCCTCTGCCAGGTGTGGGGTATCCTGACACCCTGTGGATAAAATCCTCATTTCTGCTGGGGAAGGATCAGAGTTCAGGCTCCCAGAAAGCCTCCACGACACCACGGGGTTGGGGGGCCTCATTACCTCTGAGTGGTCACTCCAGTGGACCTCCTCTGACATTACCCACTTGGCAGGGAGAGGCCCCTTTTACAGTCATATGGGGATGCAAATACAGCTCCCAAATGCTCCCCGCTGACGCTAAAGCAAGGTAAGATTGGGTGGGGGTGTAAAATGCCCTTCTCTCTTTGGACCCCTTCTCTGACACCATGCAGCAGAGGTGTTAGAGCCCCCACCCAATGACAGCCTGCCGAGGGTGGGAGTCCAGGGTCCCCACTGGACCTTTGCTGGTGGGGGCGGGGGTAGGGCCATAGCTTATCCTATCGTGTCTGGCTGGAGTAGAGAGATTACTGTCTAAAGTTTTCTTTCTTGCTAGACTTTCCTTTTCCTGGTCCTTTGGCTGGAGAGAGCGAGTCTTTTGGGGACTCTCTTGTCAGTTCTTATTGGTTTTCCAGGCTCCCAACTTCTTTACTTCCAAGTCTGGGATGTAAAAGGCAAAGGAAAGGCCCAAAGAAAGTTACCTCCCTCATGTCTGGGTTATTCCTCAGATCCCAAGACCCCTACTGGTCTGCTTCTCTCCACCTCTCAGAGCCTTCTCCTGTTTGTTTTGTATCTATTGTCCAGGTGTTTAGTTATACTTAATGGAAGGAATAGGGAAAATTATGTCTACTCCATTTTCCTGAAAGCCAAAGGCCACTTTCCTATAAGGCCCCTAGTGCTTAGTTACAGAGCATACCCTGCACAAACCCAACTCAGGCTTTTTCCTCCTTAGCTGGTCTCACAAGATTCCCCCCATGGGGTCACAGGTATGAGCTGAGGGAGGGTCTCTGGTGCAACAGCAGTGGATGCTGTGGGGGTCTGGGCTGATGTTTAAGCAGATTACTTGTGCCCTCTGGCCCTGTTTGTCCTCAGTCTTGGATTTGCCCCTTCCATCTTACTGTGGATAATTATCGGGCCTGCCTGACCTGATGATAGACAAGCTGAAACATGGTCAGTTTCAGCCACATCATCCCTTGTCATCTCACGATCAGGTATCCCATGCCTACAGACCTCATACCACACCGGGAACCATTTTTCATAAGGCATATGCTCCAAAACCCCAGGGGCCTGAGCTGTGATTCCCTTATGGGGACTCACCATAAACTGCACATGGCCTCTTTTCCTATCACTGATACCTCCCACACAGAAGAGTTCTGGGTACCAGCCGCAGAGCACTTTCCTGCCCTGGGCCTCTCCTGAAGCTGGCAGCTCTCCATGTCATCTGATTGATGGGGTAGACCAGTATCCCCAGGTTTGGAATGTACTGCTTCCAGAACCCAGAGAGACTCAGCAGGTGGTTTGTTTTTTTTTTAAGTAGCAAGAGTTTTATTTTTTTTTATTTTTTGAAAATTTTTTCCCATTTATTTTTATTAGTTGGAGGCTAATTACTTTACAATATTGTAGTGGTTTTTGTCATACATTGACATGAATCAGCCATGGATTTACATGTATTCCCCATCCCCATCCCCCCCTCCCACCTCCCTCTCCACCTGATCCCTCTGGGTCTTCCCAGTGCACCAGGCCCGAGCACTTGTCTCATGCATCCAGCCTGGGCTGGTGATCTGTGTCACCCTAGATAATATACATGTTTCGATGCTGTTCTCTCGAAACATCCCACCCTCGCCTTCTCCCACAGAGTCCAAAATTCTGTTCTGTACATTTGTGTCTCTTTTTCTGTTTTGCGTATAGGGTTATCGTTACCATCTTTCTAAATTCCATATATATGCGTTAGTATACTGTATCGGTCTTTAGCAGGTGTTTTACGTTCATGACTGTGATAGGAGGTTGGAGATGCAATCATTTGTCCTTGACTTGGATGGAGCTATCTAAGTACCGCACCCCTAAAACGTTTATGGATTTGGCAGGCCCCTGGGTCTTTCTGGGTTTACCTCCCAACCTCGGGGGCATGTATGTTGTACCAAGGCTTCCAAGGCTTCCTCAGGAAAGGCATGACCTCAGCCAGAGCAGCTCTGTGCAGCTGAGGCAGACCCAAAGGAGCAGAGAGCGGAGGGCTCACTGCCACCCACGCTCCCCAGAGAGGGGCCGCTAGTTCCACCTTGATGGGCATCCAGGTGCCCATCACGGCTATGCCCCTTACCCATGTGTATCTCATTTATCCTCAGGACAACAATCCCTTGCAGTGGGATGTCCCCTATTTAGTAGCTGAGGCAACAGAGGTTTTAGAAATCAAATTAATAAGCAGTAGAATCAGGCCAATACGAATGCAGAGCCCGCCACAGAAACCACCCAGGACAGCCCGGCTCCTCTGCCTGTCGCCTATGTGGCAGTTCGTTACTACTACCATTTGCTAAATAATAACTCAGCACAACCTTGACATGGGACGGGTTCTTCGAGCAGGAAGCAGTGACTTTGCTCTCAGGTCAAGTTCTGTGGAGTGAGGACAGACCCGAGGTCATGGCGGAGGCGCCGGCCTGGGACTGGGTGGGGGCCTCGCTGGTACCAGCTCTACAGGACAGAGCTCCCCTGCGCCTTCCCCGTGCCGGGACCGCTGGGTTTACGCGTCCATGCTCGTCCCCTCTGTGTCCAGTCCACTCAGGCCTGCTCGGCTGGAATCCTCAGAAGAAGGAGCGAGAAGCTCCTCGCCGGGCAGGAGGGGTGGGGGGAGCCGACTCTCAACCCCAGAACCTTCAGGGGGCACTCGGCCGGGCACTGGGCTCTGCCAGGGTCCTTTCTGAACGTGGGTCTTCCCCGGACTAGGGAGGGGCCGGCCCGCGCTCACCGATGCCTTTGCGCGCGCCAGGTGGACATCCAGCGGCTGCAGACGCGCCGACAGCGCGCGCTTCCCTCCGGCAGGAGCGCGGCCAGCTCTCCGCTCCCCGCCCCACCCACACTCCCGCCTTCTCCTCCGCCTGGCCCCTTGCCCACGCTCGCCCACTCCTCCTCCGTCTGCAACCCCCAACCCCGCCCCGGCGGGGATTCGGAGGCGCAGGCATCTTTCTTTCATGAAGGAATCGGCCCCCTCGGTCTGCCGCCTCCCTGGGTCGATAAGAGAGGGAACGCTTGGCGGCCTCTGAGCTGAGCTGTGTCTCTGCAGCAGCCCTGCTCCTGTCAGGAGGCTCAGCCCGCCCAGACCTCCTCCCGTTAGGAGAGGCGATGGGTGGGTGGGCCCGTCTGGCCGGAATCGTCTTGCTGTCTGGGCCCTCACCCCGGCGGCAGCGGCGGCGGCGGCGGCGGCGGCGGCGTCCAGGCTTATTTCATTAGCAACAACCGCTTGCATTTATGGAGAGCTTACTGTCTGCCAGGTAGTAAGCAAAGCATCTTATAAACACCGCCTCACGGAATCTTCATAACAACCAGGCTACTTGGGTACCTCCCTAATCTCCATTTTACAGACACAGTCAAATAAATAAGATCAAATACCAAGTGCTCTCTTCTGAGCTATTTATATGTATCGGTATGTATGTGTTTGTATATGTATATATTTATTGACTCAATCCTCATAATAATCTGATGAGATAAGCACTTTTGTAATTTCCATTTCGTGGATGAGGAATCTGGGCCATGGAGATAAATAACCTGCTCAAGGTCACTTAGCAAGTACACACTGGAGGTCTCCTCTGGAGGCCACTCCTTTTCTCACTAGAGAATGCTGCCTTGTGGTATCAGCCAGCTGAGATTCCCAGGAACTTGTCCAAGACGCCACCTACTAGGGGCTCAGTATTGGAACTGAGCCCAATTAGCCTGACTCCAGAACCAGTGCACTTATCGACTAGCACATTTCCAGATGGTGCTCGTGTAAAGAACCTGCCCGCCAATGCAGGAGACAAAAAGGCATGAGTTCGATCTCCGGGTTGGGAAAATCCACTGGGGGAGGACATGGCAACCCACTCCAGTATTCTGGCCTGGAGACTCCCATGGACAAAGGAGTCTGGCAGGCTACAGTCCATAGGGTCACAAAGGCTTCCCTGGTAGCTCAGCTGGTAAAGAATCCACCTGCAACACAGAAGACACTGGCTCAATTCCTGGTGGGGAAGATCCCCTGGAAAAAAGGATAGGCTACCAATGCCAGTATTCTTGGGCTTCCCTGGTGGCTCAGGCAGTAAAGAATCTGCTTGCAGTCTGGGAGACCTGGGTTCCATCCCTGGGCTGGGTAGATCCCCTGGAGGAGTGCATGGCAACCCACTCCAGTGTTCTTGCCTGGAGAATCCCCATGGACAGAGGAGCCTGGTGGGCTACAGTCCATGGGGTCACAAAAAGTCAGACACCACTGAGTGGCTAAGCACAGCACACAAAGGGACTTAGCATGCATGCATGCATGTCTCATTTGGAAAAGAAATGTGGACTCACAGCCTAGAAATCAAGCCAAGTAGAAGAAACTACCTATCTCAGGGGTGCAGGCCTGTGCTGAGAACAGACTCAAGCAACCCTGGAAGCCGGCTCAAGTTCACAAGCCCAGGGCTGAAAGGGAATCCAGCTCCAGGCCGAAGAGCTGGCAGTGAATATCTAAAATTCCTCCCACAGCCCCAAAACCACCAATTTGGGATACTGTGCAAAGTAAGACTGAATTCTCTTCCAAGCCCTGAGAGGGCTGGAGAATGTACCTCTGCCATTTCTCTCAGCCCTGTTCTTCCTATCAACACTGTTATCTGCACTCCCAGAAGACAGCACAGCTTTGAAGGCATGTCTGGTTCCATTCATGGGGACTGAGATAAAGACCGTCAGTCTCCCTCTCATCCGGAATGGCTGGATGTCACTGTCAGAAACTCTGGACTATAACTCTGATTACTAAAATAAATGATTAGGGAGCTTTCTCTCTCCTACTCTGAGCGCTCCATTAAGCAAATGAAATAGAAGCATTCAGATACACTCCCTTTTTCCTTTCCGTCTTGTGATTAACTGCATAATAAAAACAATATTACGTGAATATAAATTTCAGAGAAGCCCATCCAAGTGACAAACCACACTAAAGACAATAATAAACAAAGGTCATAGAGTTTTAGGTGACCTTGGTGTCCTGTCTTGACCCTCCCCCAATCCTGTTCTGGTCTGTCTGGGGCTCCTTGGCCACCCATGTCCACATCCCGTTGGCCAGGGCGCGTGGGTATCCGATGCTTTCTGGTCCACTCATAGCTTTCTAACTCCTGCTGCCAGGCTCCTCTGTCCATGGGATTCTTCAGGCAAGACTCCTAGGATGAGTAGCCATTCCCTTCTCCAAGGGATCTTCTTGACCTAGAAATCAAACCCAGGTCTCCCACATTACAAGCAGATTCTTTACCGTCTGACCTACCAGGTAAGCCCTCTAACTCCTCTAGGCCTCTGCTAACTGCCAAGTCCTCAGTCCTCAATGGCAGGTTTAGCCTCTTGCCCATTCTAGCCCTTGAGTTGAGCAAATTCCTTGACTCTAGCCTTGCCTTCCTGGGTCCTGGCTTCCTTTCTGCCCTCACCTGTGGTCAGTCTCTTATATCGACATGGCCCTTTATGTCCTCAGTGAGGGCGACAGGAAGCAGCATGATCTCCCAGCTCCCCAGATCCTTGGATCAAATGCTCCCCACAATTACTTCCCCTTTCTCTGCCCATAAACCTCACACCCATCCCAGAGAATTCACCTCTTCTTCTTAGTTATTGGAGAAAAACATGTACACAGAAACACTTAGAACTACCCACACAGACGCACATACATAATCATATGTGCTTAAACATATACACACCTATACAGTTGACCCTTGAAAAACATGGATTTGAACTGCACGGGTCCACTTATATGCAGATTTTTAAAAAAAAAATACAGTGTGACATGATAGCTGCAGCAAATCTGTGTTTGTGGAACCGTGAATATGGAGGAACTGTGTATACAGAGGCCCAACCATATGCTACACTCAAATTTTCAACTCTGCAGAAAGTCAGCACCCCTAACCCCCTCAGTGTTTAAGTCTGCATGCATATCAGACTTATATACATGGGTACAAATATGAAAACACATATACAAACACAGCCACATATGTACATAAACTCACAAAGATTGACAGCAAATGTACACACACATATACCTTTCACATATGCATTGTTGTTGTTCAGTCGCTAAGTTGTATTTGACTCTTGTGACCCAATGGACTGCTGCACACCAGGCTTCCCTGTCCTCCTATCTCCCGGAGCTTGCTCAAACTCATGTTCATTGAGATGGTGATGTCATCCAACCATCTCATCCTCTGTTGCCCCCTTCCCCTCTTGCCCTCAGTCTTTCTCTGTATCAGGGTCTTTTCCAATTAGTTGGCTCTTCACATCATGTTAGTAATTAAAAAAAAAAAAAAGATTTGCTGTCTATCTTATTTGTATCTGTAACCTCAGTGTTTAGCACGGTGTCTGGAATAAGTGTTCCATGAATCTGCTTTCAACGAATGAACAAAGACATAGATCTAGCCCCTATGAGGCCACATGAGTGTCTAGAGAGAGTCACCCGTTTTTCCAAAGACCAAGAGAGGGTCCCTGGGCTGGAGGAGTCAGGCTTCTATCCCACAAGTCGTGGTTCTCCAGGTGGTGTGGTAGGGAACTGTCTTACCTGACTTTCCCCCTGTCCCTGCTGAGTTTGGGTCTAGGTGGAGCCCAGGTTGGTACACTGCACTCATCCCTGATACAATCTTTCTCTACCAGGACCCATTCCCAGACCCTCACACTACAGGAAATCTTATTTTGATATTTGCCCAGAGTGTTTCCTGTTTTTCTGTATTTCTCAAACTGCAACAGATTTCTCAGGAGCTGTGTCGTGCCTACCAGGCTGCCCTCCACCCCCCTACAATATGCTGACTCTGTGGAGCTGGGGGGGGCTTCCTCCCCACCAAGATATGTTGCCTGCCAGCCTTGCTAGTCACCAGGCTGTGAGTCACTAGGAAAAGGAGCCTCCACTGAGCATAGCTCTGTCCTCCTCCCTCCCCTCGAACCTCCACATCAGCCTTCTAGGCCTCCTGGCTTGCTGCCTCCACTCAGGGCTCGGGACAGGTGGCCAACTATCGTCTTGTGCCAGCCTCAGGCTCGGGAGCTTCGATCCGTTCTCTCATTTAACCATTATGGCTCTTTGTGATGAGAATTTGTGGTCCCATTTTGTAGACAACAAAACAGAGGCTTCAGGAAGCCGAAGTTTGCGTAGAAGTGGAGGTGACATTCTAGAACATCTGCCTGGCCCTTTGCACCCTGTCAGGCTGAACCAGGGTTTTCGCCTAGGGTGGTGTGTTTGCATCTGCCTAAACCATGGGACAGGAAACAGGTACTCATTCAGCTCAGCCAACCTGAGCCTCAATTTCCTCCCCAGTGAGGCTGAGCTCTTACTTCCTGGCCACCCTCCCAGGCTGGTTGTAAGCAGGCTGCCTGGCTCCGTTGTGCAGTTTGCAGGCTGCCCAGAGGGGCCTGGTCAGGGGGCCGCTGAACTCCGGCCCAGGCTCCTCTCGCCAAGCTCTGCATTGGCCCCAACGGGGTGTCTCTCATGCGCACAAAGGCTCAGTATAGGCTGGGGCAGGCCCAGTGTTCCGAGACAAGGAAAGTTGAGATGCCCTGGGGAGGCTGGTAGGGAGAGAAGTCTGACGTGACCTAAGCTGCCAGCGGGGGAGGCCAAGAAGCTGGCAGAGGCGGGTGGATCCAGTGCGGCTCCAGCTCCCACCCAGGGGCTCTACCCAGATGGAACAGAGAGTGCGAAGGAAGGAGTCATCAGAGGCCGGTTCAGTTCTGTGAGTTTTCACATCGAAAAAGAGGCCTGGAGGTGGGGGACAAGGAAGGGAGATGCTGGCTGGCACATTATTTGATGGACTGTACATCTCAGGAAACTCAAACAGGGGCTCTGAATCAACTTAGAGGGGTGGGGTGGGGAGGGAGATGGGAGGGAGGTTCAAAAGGAAGGGGATGTATGTATACCTATGGCTGATTCATGTTGAGGTTTGACAGAAAACAACAAAATTCTGTAAAGCAATTATCCTTCAATAACAAAATAAATTTTTTAAAAAATTTTTTAAAGAATTAAAAAAAAAATGACAACTTTATGATTGAAAATCTTAGCCACCAGGGGAAGAGTCCAAGGAATGCTATCCAACTGTCCTTGTCCTTCTGGGCAGCCCCAGGGATTTGGGTAAAAGTGACAGGAGACAGTAGTGGAGAAGATCCCCTGAAAGACTTTTCAAAAATGAGATCATTTTTCTGGGGGAGGGGTGATGCATCTACATCTTTCCCCATGTTTATATCCTTATCTCCATCGCCCTGGCTTTTCAAGTCCTCTGTCCCCCCTTCCACCTTGTCTGGCTACTTTGACTTGTCCTTCAACTTCTTTGACTTCTAAGTTAAGGCAGGCATCCCACTCCTTTGATACAGACATGAAACCTGTACTTTTTCATTGCATGGCTGGGACAAGAATGCCTTGACAACTGACAGCCCTCACCTCCAAGGTGGAAAGTCCTTTGCTTAGAAACATGCCTTATGATCAGCTTCAGGGAGAAGAGGACCTCAGGGGATTTTCAGGAACTTATACAACACAGAGAGAAAAGCAAAAATGTTCAGTATGAGATGAGAGAAATGTGTGTTTTTAAGAGGGGGAAAGAATACAAGGGGGAGTCATACAGATGCTGAGAGGCTGGGAGCATCTCTGAGTAATGTATGGGCTTAGGTGGGTGAGTAGAGTCCCCAGGGCTGAGACGTCTGGAGTGTGGCCAGTTCATGTTGATGAATGGTGAAAACCATCACAATATTGTAAAGTACTTACCCTCCAATCAAAATAAATTAATTAATTTTTTAAAAAAGAAAGAGGTGGTGCTAGTGGTAAAGAACCTGCCTGCCAATGCAGGATACATGAGAGATGTCAGTTTGATCCCTGGGTTGGGAAGCTCCCCTGGAGGAGGGCATGGCAACGCACTCCAGTATTCTTGCCTGAAGAATCCTAAGGCCAGAGGAGCCTGTCCATAAGGTCCCAAAGAGTTGAACTTGACTGGAGCAACTGAACATGCACACACACATGCTTGATGTACAGCTTGCGGCTGTCTGGGTTGCTCTCATAAAGACCCCTACTCTCATACCTCCTTCCTACAAAATCCACAGGTGGGTCTAACAGCCCACACATTGTCTTATATAAGCACAGTTTTCTTCTTTATTCAGCTTTACTGAGGTATAATTGACAAAAAAAAATTATAAGATCTTTAAAGTATACATCATCATGATTTGATATATGTATACGTTACAAAAAGGATTCTGTCCCCACTGAGCTAATTAGCACATTTATTATCTCACATAATTACCTTTTTTTAGTGTGGGTGAGAACATTTAGGTCTGCTCTCAGCAAATTTCAGTTACCCAGTACGGTACTATCAACTGTACATGTTATACATTAGACCTTCAGACTGTGTTCATCTTTGCAACTGAATGCTCATGGCCTTTTACCCACCTCTCCTTATTTCTTCTGCCCTCCAGTCCCTAAAACCACTTCTCTACTCTATCTGTTTCTCTGTCCTGTAATCTTCTTTATCTGTTCGTCCACTGATGGACACTTACGTTGTTTCCATTTGTGGACCTTGGTGAATAATGCTGCTTTGAACATGGAGGTACAAAAGTCACTTTGAGATCCTGTTTTCATTTCCTTCTGATAAATACCCAGAAGTGAGATCGCAGGATCATATGTTAGTTCTATTTTTAACTTTTTGAAGAAAGTCATACTGTTTTCCGTAGTGGCAGCAATTTACATTCCAACAGTATTCAAGAGTTCTCTTTCCTTTATATGCTCATCAGCACGTGCTATTTCATATTTTTTCTGATAACAGTCATTCTAACAAGCGTGAAGTGATATCTCATTCTGGTTTTGATTTGCATCTCCCTCATTAATAACACTGAGGTTATTATATACCTGTGTTATATACCAATATATCTGTTGGTTATTTATATGTCATCTTTGTAAAAATGCCTATTCGGGTTCTTTGTCTATTTTTAATTTTTTTTTTTTTTTTTTGCTATTGAGTTGTATGAGTTACTTCAATATTTTGGATATTAGCCCTTTATCATGTATATAGTTTGAAAATACTTTCCCTCATTTAATAGGCTGCCTTTTCATTTTGTTGATTGTTCCTTTTGCTGAGCAGAAATGTCTTAGTTTGATGTAGTAATACTTATTTACTTTTGCTTTTGTTGCCTCTGATTTTGGTGTCAAATCTAAAAAAATCACTGTCAAGGCCAATGTTGAGTTTACACCCTAACTATTCTTCTAGGAGTTTTGTAGTTTCAGGTTCTACATTCAAGTCTTTAATCCCTTTTGAGTTGACTTTTTTGTGTATGATGTAAGATAGAAGTTTGGTTTTATTCTTTTGCATATGGCAATCCAGTTTCCCAATACCACTGACAGAAAAGATAATCTTTTCCCCATTATATATTTTTGGCTCCTTTGTCAAAAGTTAATTGACCATTTATGCATTAGTTTATTTATGGAATCTCTATTTTGCTCCATTGTTTTTATAACCATACCATACTGTTTTGATTACTATAGCTTTGTAATATAATTGGAAATAAGGAAATGTGATGCTTCTTGTTCTGTGGTTCTTTATTGAGTTTGCTCTGGCTGACTAACCAGATCTTTGTGTTTTCATACACATTTTAGATTCTTTTTCTATTTCTGTGAAAAACGCCATTGACATTTTTATACGGATTGTATTAAATCTGTGGGCTGCTTTGGGTGGTATGGACATTTTAACAATATTTATTTCTCCAACCCATGAGCATGGAATGTTTCTTCCATTTAATTGTGTCTTTTTCAATTTCTTTCATAAATGTCTTACAGTTTTCAGTACACAGGTCTTTCACCTCCTTGGTTAAACTTATTTTACCAAAGTATTTTATTCCATTTGGTACAATTATAAAAGGACTGTTTTCATAATTTTTCTTTTGATAGTTCATTATTATTATATAGAAATGCAACAGAGTTTTATATATGAATTTTATATCCTTCCTTCAATGATCAGTTTTGAGTTTTCCTGGTAACTCAGTTGGTAAAGAATCCACCTGCAGTGTGGAAGACCTGAGTTCAATCCCTGGGTTGGGAAGATCCCCTGGAGAAGGGAACGGCTACCCACTCCAGTATTCTGGCCTAGAGAAGTCCATGGACTATAACACGACTTTCACTTTCACTTATGTCCTTCAACTTAACTGAATTTGTTACTAATGCTAACAGTTTTTGTGAAGTCTTTAAGGTTTTCCATATATAATATTATATTGTTTTCAAATAGTGACAGTCTTACTTCTTCCTTTCCCACTTGAATGTTCTTCTTTGTTTTTCTTGCCCAAATACTCTGGCTAGGACTTCCAATATTATATCAAGTAAAAGTGGTAAGAATAGGTATTTGTGTCTTGTTCCTGATCTTAGTGAAAAAACTTTCAAATTTTCACTATTGAATATGATGTTAGCTGCAGGCTTGTCATATATAGCTTTTATTATGTTGAGTTATGTTCCCTGTATAGCCAGTATGCTTAAGAGTCTTCATCATGAAAGATGTTGAATTTTGTCAAGTGTGTTTTCTGAATCTATTGAGACAGTCATATGATTTTTAGTTTTCATTCAGTTCATGCAGTGTATCACATTGATTGATTTGCTGATGTTTAAACCCTTCTCACATCCCTGGAATAAATCCCACTCGGTCTCATTATAGCATTCTTTTGTTGTATAAGTGAATTTTGTTTGTGGTTTGTTGGGGTTTTTTTGAAAAATTTTATATCTATGTTTATCAGGAATATTGGTCTGTAATTTTCTTTAACTTGTAGTGTCCTTTAATATCAGGGTAATGCTGGTCTCATAAAATGATTTTGGAAGTACTCCCTACTCTTCTCTTTTTTGAAAGAATTTGAGAAGGATTGGCTTTAGTTCTTGTTTTAAACATTTGGCTGAATTCACCAGTGAAGTCATCTGGTCCTGAACTTTTCTCTGTTAGGGAATTTTTTACTTCTGAGTCAATCTCCTTACTAGTAATTGGTCTATTCAGATTTCTACTTCTTTATGATTTAGTCTTGGCAAGTGGTATGTTTCTAGGAATTTATCAATTTCTTCTATCTTGTCCAATTTGTTGGTATGTAGTTGTTTACAGTAGTTTCTTTGATCCTTTTTAATTGTGTGGTATCAGTTGTGCCTCCTCTTTCATTTCTAATATGATTTATTTGAGTTTTTCTATTTTTTTCTTAAGTCTATTTTGTTTATCCTTTTCAAAAAACTGTTTCACTAATTTTTAATATTGTCTTTTAGTCTCTATTTCACTGATTTCTATGTCAATCTTTGTTATTCGCTCCATTCCATGAAAAGGGCTTCCTTGGTAGCTCAGCTGGTAAAGAAACTGCCTGCAATGTAGGAGACCCCAGTTCAATCCCTGGGTTGGGAAGATCTGCTGGAGAAGGGACAGGCTACCCACTCCAGTATTCTTGGGCTTCCCTTGTGGTTCAGCTGGTAAAGAATCCACTTGCAGTGTGGGAGACCTGAGTTTGATCCCTCAGTTGGGATGATCCCCTGGAGAAGGGAAAGGCTACCCACTCCAGTATTCTGGCTTGGAGAACTTCATGGACTGTATATTCCATGGGACATGACTGAGAGACTTTCACTTCACTCCCTCTATGAACTTTGGGCTTAGTTTTTTTTTTCTTTTTCTAGGTCCTTGAGGTAAACATTTGAGTTGTTTCTGTGAGATCTTCTGTAGTTGTTGAGTCACTAAGTCATGTCTGACTTTATGACACATGGACTGTAGCACACCAGTATTCTTGGTTCTTCACTATCTCCTGGCGTTCCCTCAGATTCATGTTCATTGAGTCAGTGATGCTATCTAACCATCTCATTCTCTGCCACCTCCTTATCCTTTTACTTTCAATCTTTTCCCAGCATCAGGGAGTATTTTCCTTAATGTAGGCATTTATTGCTATCAACTTCACTCTTAGAATTCATTTTACTGCCTCCTCTGTGTCATGGTATGTTGTGTTTTCACATTCGTTTGTCTTGAGACATTTATTTACTTATCTTTTGATTTATTCTTTGACATTGTTTGTTCAGGAGAATGTTATTTAACCTTCACTTATTTGTGAATTTTCCAGTTTTCTACCTGTAGTTGATTTCTGGTTTAAAAGGTACTTGATGTGGTTTGTCTTTTTAAATTTACTAAGACTTGTTTTACGGCCTACCATATCATCTACCCTGGAGAACGTTCCATGTTTTGTGTTTGTGTTTTGCTGCTGTTGGATGAAATGTTCTGTGTTTATCTGTTAGGTCCATCTAGTTTAACATAAAGTTTAAGTTCAATATTTCCTTATTGATTTTCTGTCCGGATGATCTATTTTTGAAAGTAGGATGTTAAAGTCTCTTGCTATTACTGTATTACTATCTATGTATCCCTTCATATCTGTTACTATTTGCTTTATATATTTAAATGTTCTTGTGTTGGGTACGTAAATATTTGTAAATGTTATATCATTTTAGTGAATTGACTCCCTTATCATTATATAACAGTCTTCTCTTTCTCTTCTTACAGTTTTTTATTTAAAGTCTCTTGTACATATGAATATAGCTATATCTGCTTTCTTTTAGCTTCTATTTGCATGGGATATCATTTTCTGTCCCTTAACTTTCAATCTGCGTATGATCTTAAAGCTGAAGTCTCTTGTATACAATTGGGTCTGTTTTTTAATCCATTCAGTCACTCTATGTCTTTTGTTTAGAGAATTTGATCCATTGACATTTAAAGTAATTATTGATGGGTATAGACTTACTATTGATATTTTGTTAATTATTTTCTGGTAAGATTTCTTGTAAAGAAGTTTCTTTCCCACTTTCTGTCTTCTTTTGTGATTTGATGATTTTCTATAGTGGTACAGTTTGACTCATTTTTCTTTCTCTTTTGCATATCTACTATAGGCTTTTGCTTTGTGGATACTCTGAGGCTTGTCTAAAACATCTTGTATTTATAACTGTCTACTTTAACCTGATAGTAATTTAACTTTGAAAGCACATAAAATTTTTCCTTTTATACACTGCCCTTTTCATATTTTATGTCTTTCATGTCAGAATTTACATCTGTGTATATTATATATTCATTAACAAATTATGGTAGTATTAGTAGAGTTTTCTTGGAAATTGAAGATGAGGATGAGTTTTATATCCAGGTGATTCAGTGTAAAACAACAAGAGCACACAAAAGAGAATTAGGTGGTCCCTGAACTGAGGAAGCAGGTACTTGGCTCACAAGCTGACCATGAGAACCTAAGATAGCCACCCCCATCCCACCACGAGGAATCCTAGGAAAGCAGAAAATGGTTTAGGAATATGAGCTGGTTTTATCTAGACTGTGTGCATTCCCAGTTAAATTGGGTATACAATAACACTAATGGTAATTGTAATTAAATATCAGTGTTATGATGTATTAAGTGTTTACCTCTACTCACTAGACTCACAAGTATCAGAGTTGTATGTGTCCTGTTCTTAGCAGGTAATCAACTATCAATACTATTCATTGGATGGATGAATGGATGGATGGATATTACAACATTAAGAATTTTAAATATATACATACCTTGCTTTATTTTGTTTTTCAGATATTGTGTTCCTGACAGATTGAACACTTACGACAACCCTGAGTCAAGCAAGCATATCAATGTCATTTTTCCAAAAGCATTTGCTCCCTTCCCATCTTTGTGTTATGTTTTGGTAGTTCTCCCAAAATTTAAGACTTTTTAATAACAAGGATTTTTTTATGATGATCTGTGACCACTGATATTTGATATTACTACTACAACTCACTGAAATGTCAGATGATGGTTAGCATATTTTTGGCAATAAAGTATTTTTAAATTCAAGCATGTACATTTTTTTAGACATAATGTTATTGCATACTTAACAGACTACAGTGTAGCATAATCATAACTTTCACATGCACTGGGGAACCAAAAATTGTATAATTTGCTTTACTGAGATAATAGTTATATTGCAATAGTTTGGAACCAAGACTGCAATATCTCTTAGGAATACCTGCATTCACTAGGAGAGACAGTAGAGAAGATGGTGTAGAAGTGGTTAAGAGCTATTTGGGAGGATGTGAAAGTGAAAATGAAATTTGTTCAGTTGTGTCTGACTATTTGCGACCCCATGGACTGTATAGTTCATGGAATTCTCCAGGCCAGAATACTGGAATGGGTAGCCTTTCCCTTCTCCAGGGGATCATCCTAACCCAGGGATCGAACCCAGGTCTCCCACATTGCAAGTGGATTCTTGACCAGCTGAGTCACAAGGGAAGCCCAAGAATACTTGAGTGGGTAGCCTATCCTTTCTCCAGAGGATCTTCCCAACCCAGGAATTGAACTGGGGTCTCCTGTATTATAGGCGGATTCTTTACCAACTGAGCTGTGAGGATATGGGGGATAATACTAAAGTTTTCTTCTAGCCCCAAGGCCTCCTGATATATGGGCAGTGGATTCTGGCAGATATTCTAGTATGGATGTGGGATGAGAGTGGAACTGGGCGCCTCCAGTTGCAAAAAGGTGTCATTTTCCTGTGTCCCTTTCAGAGAATGGGGGAGTCACATTGTCCTATGTTTCGAGTATGTAAGTGGACACTTGGTAATGAAATTCCTGGGCATTTGAAGTCTCCTAAAATTCAAGGTCCTTTTAAAAACTAATTAATACTAGCTACATTTTTGGACGTCTAGTTTGGGGGCAAGCAAATTGCTAAGCATTTCACATGGACGAACTCACTTATTTTGCACAACAGAAGTCCTAAGGGTAGATGAACTTACCAACAAACAAGGGAGCTGGGACTCAACATGGTTTAGTAACTTGCCCAAGATCATCAGATGACAAGATTGGATCAGATCTGCTGGCTTTCAACCCATGCTCTTCACCACTTAAGGATTCCCAGGTCTTTCCCCAGCATCCTTTTTTATCTCATATTTGCCCAGACAGCACATGCTACCCTCTGCTCATGGGCAGGGGAAGGGTGATAAGCCACTGGCTCAGACACAGGGTCTGACAAACCTCTGAGCATGTCTCATGCTTGACAGGTAAGTGCAAACCCTCGCAGGATCCTTGATGTTGGGAGGAAGACTGTCTGCATTGTAGGCCCTGGAACAGTGGAGCCGATTCACCTGGAGGGTGTGCTCTGAACTAGAGGCTGCAGCTCCATTCTTCATAGTCCTCCTCTAACTGGCAAAAGGCCAGAAAATTGGGGGTCAATTCCCCAGCTCAGTCATTTCTGGAAACCTTCTACGTTTAAACTGCTGACAGATAGCTGACCACGTCTCCCAGCCTTTCTGTACCACTGCACTTCCATGAAACCTGCTAACCTCTCCTCTCACTTTGATCAAAGTCCTCTGAGGCGCAGGAGAGTAAGAGGAGGAGAAGAGTCTGGATTCCAGGGCTGAGACTCCTTGGAAAGTAGCCAGCTCTGCCTGCTGAGGGAGGGGAAGGAAGCATGCACGCCCCCCTCAAAGCCCTGGGATGGGGGTAGGAGGTGGGGAGCTGGAGCTGAGCACTGACCATGGGTGTCTCTCCAGCTCCAGCATGCAACCCTGGCCCTGCCCTGCAGGTCCTGCTCAGAAGGATGGACCTGGGGTCAGCAGGGTCTACGGGACCGCTCAGTGAGGCCCACACCGCCGAAAATTTGCACGCTGACAAATCTGCTCAGCCCAACAGCACCACAGGTGGGTTTCTGCTGGAAGTCTGCTGGTAGGCATCTGGAAGGTTTGCCCAGGGACCTGGGGCTCCAGAGACTTCCAGAGCCAGCCAAGGGAAAAAAATGATTGGAGGTGGCTCCCTTAGGAGACATTAAAATCTCTCCAGCTGCTGGATTGTACAAATTTAGAAAACGGGGAGGCAAGGGAACTCATTAGAGAAGGATGTTGGGGGATACAAGAGAAAAAAGTGGCCTGTGGGAGCCTTGGGTCAGTAGACTAGAGTCTAATGCAGAAGAGACAAGTCATTTCCCCTCTATTTCTGATGGGGTGGGCCTATCCTCCTCCTGAGTCTGCTCCCTTCCGACATGGGGCTTAGTTCAAAGCCTGCTTGCCAGGGCCCTGGGACACCAGCAGACACTGCTTCAGCGTCACAGTCCCCCAACGGCCCAAGGCATCCATGCTGGGATGTGCAGTGGTCTCAGGAAATCTAGAGTTGTCTTCAGTCAGGGTCCTCCAGAACACAACCTGAGCTGGGGTGAGAGTCCATTCTCTATGCTCCTAAAACACATACAGCAAAAAAAGAGGTTCCTACTGGGTTGGTTTGTCATCTTTCAATGTTCCATACATAATCCAGCCATACCACTGCTGGATAGGTACCAAAGGAAATGAAATCAGGATTTTCACTACCATGTCCCTTGCAGAATTATTTACAATAGCCTAGATAGGGACACAACCACACAAGCTAGGTATACATTGATGAATGAATGGATTAAAAAATTGCCCTATGTGTATGGAATTCAACTTTCAAAAAGAACAAAATACCCCCAATTGCATCTACATGAGTCAACTTGGAGGATACTATGCTAAGTGAAGTAAGCCAGACCCAAAAAGACAAATACTACATGATCTTACTTGTATGTGGAACCTAAAAGAGTAAAATTCATACAGAGAGTAGAGTGGTAGTTACCAGGGGCAGGCAGCGGGGAGGAAATGAGCAGATGTCGGAGTACAGAGTTTCAGTCGAGTAGGACGAATGTGGTCTGGAGATCTACCATATAGCAATGTGACCAGAGTTAACAGTACTCTATTGTATACTTGAAATTTGCCAAGAGAGTAAAACTTAAGTGTTCTCATCACACACACACACACAGAATGGTAACTGTGAGATGATTGATATGTTCCTTAGGTTGACTGGGGTGATCATTTCACAATGTATACGTACATTAGACATCACATTGTACATCTTAAATATATGCAGGTGTTATTTTTCAAATTTCAAAGATAAATTAAAAACAATAGAGACAAATTAAAAACAAGACCCAGTGTCTGCCTGCACACCCCCACCCCGCCCCCTGCCAACGTCTCTAGGCCAATCGTCTCTGGCTCCAGCACAAGATCCTGATCTGATTGGCTGCAGCCAGGCTTCCTGTGTACACTTAGGCACAAGTCCCAGAAATGTTATACACAAAGACTTCCCTGGGTCACCCCTCAGAAGCAGACACACCCTGGACACACCCCCTTCCACCCCCCACCCCCCCAGCTAAATTGTACATTAGGATCTGAAGCCTCTCTGGGAGATGCTCCTTTTACCCCCAGGTGGGAGAGCAAAGGCATCACCGTCTCCAGGCCGTCATGTCACATCCTACAGTGTCCTGCTGTCTCCAGGACAGAAACTGCAAAGACAATTTTTATTTCATTTCTTCCTGCCACCCGCTTACTTACATCTACATCCCTGGGGCACCTGCCCCAGGGGCTGAGACCAACTTGGTCTCACCCACCCACACACACACTTATTATAAAACCATATTTGAAGGAAAAAACATCTTCTTGATCCAACTCCAGGCATCTTCAAAGAACATACAGCCCGGTGAGGCACTAAGCTGCCTCTTAATTGCTCCAAAGGAATGTTTTCAAGCTCCAGGCCCATCAGCGCTTTCTGTAATTCTGCAATCTTTGCTTTCAGCCCACGCTTGTGGATACAACCCAGAAAGTTCTCACTCCTTTGGGGAGCTCTCTGCCACACTGTTACTTGCATGTGTTCATTTCTTGCACCAAATTAATGACACCTTCCTGAAGCAGAGACATGACTCAACCTCAGGAAAGCAGCCAGGGGTTTTCAGAGCCACAAGGACTGTTTCACTCGTGTTCTTCTCCAGCTCTGACCTGGGTCAGAGATAAAGGCGCTAAAGCTCTTTTTTTTTTTTTTCCCTTGTTGAAGTGAAGGGAGGTGGAGAAGTGGGGGAGGGGAGCACAGTCTCGCTTGCCCCCCAGGCGCCTTCATAGCTATCGGGTGCCAAGAGACTCCAGAGAGTGAATGTCAGCTCACCCACACTGCCACCTGCCCCCAAAGTCCTGACTGCATTCTGGCCCCAGGCTTCCTGGGGAAATTCAGGCTGACAGGGAGGGAAGGGTCCAAAACCCTGGGAACACTGACCTCAGAGTCAGAGACCAGCTGTGGTACAGGCCGCATGGCCTGGGTAAATGTCTCACTTCCTCTGAGCCCCATCTCCTGATTCATGAAGTGGGACCACCAAGCTCACCTTACAGAACCGCTGGGAGGATGAGGCTCTGGTTGGCAGCCCCACAGCACATCCCTAAGGTGTTTGGGGCGAGGGTACTGCAGCTCTATAGGAGCTCTCATCCTCAGTTGTATGTAGTATCTGATACCAACCAGGGTTCTTGGCCTTCTGCAGTCAACAGAATTGACTAGAGTTCAGGCAAGGCTTCACTGGGGCCCTTGCTGCAGCAAGTGGGGACAGAGAACAAACAGGTTCCCTTGCTCACAGAGGGAAGCACGCTTGTTCCTTATATGGGGTCAGGGTAAGTACATGTCCAGGGGTAGGGTTGGAGAGGTGGCTGAGGTGGTTTCCCCACCTCTCTGGTGGCTTCCCTGGTGGTTCAGAAGATAAAGAATCTGCCTGCAATGCAGGAGACTCAGGTTTGATCCCTGGGTTGGAAAGATCCCCTGGAGTAGGAAATGGCTACCCACTCCAGTACTCTTGCCTGGAGAATCCCATGGACGGAGGAGCCTGGTGGGCTACAGTCCATGGGGCCGCAAAGAGTCGGACACGACTGAGCGACTTCACTTTCACTGGTGGTACTGAGTGTAGGGGGCGTGCTCAGTACTCTGCTTTTGCTCCCAGCACCCTGTTTTTGCTCCAGGCTCTTCAGAAATGGCAGTTGGGTTTTTTTTGGTCTCCTTGTATCTTTTGTCCAGAATTTGTCCCAGGTGCCCATGCATGCCATTATTTTTAGCCCCATATAGTTTCTTGGCATTTTGTTGCTTGAGGAGAGGTATGTCCAAGCGAGAGCATCGCAGCAAAGGGCCTGAGGTCTCAGCCTGTCTCAGTAACTACCTAGGTTGGGAGGAGGAAGCCCATGTGGATCATTCTGGAAGCCTGGCTCTTCCTATTCAGGCCCTGGAGAGGGTGGGTGGTCTCTGCCTGAATCAAGAAGCTCTGCTGGAGGGACAGGAAGGAGGGCCCAGTTTCTCCTCCTTAGCAGCCATTTCTGCTCTTCTGAAAGGCCAATGGTACAAGTCACAGCATTTCGGGGACATGTGGATCCTGGGGCTCGGCGCTGACCTGGGAGACAATGAGTGGAAGGCATGGTGTCTCAGAAGAGTGATGATGCTAACCTCTGAGGTAGATTTTTTTGTCAAGGCGAGGGTTTAAAAAGAGAAGGGACACGCTGCAGTATGTGAGGGGCCCCCTGCCTTACCTCAACGTGGTCTGTGGGTCTCAGCTTTCCTCCAGCAAACACGTCATCTCTCTCACGCAGGCTTGTCCCTGAAGGTTCTAAGTCCGCAGGACAGGGTATGGGCCTTTCCTGTGTCCCCTGAGGCCTTCCGTTCCCTCCACGGCTCCAGGCTGGGCCCTTCTTATCTCCTCTGGGTTAAAACTGCACACAAGGGGCCAGGCGTCTCACTTGGACAGTTCTAGGACCATCTATGAACTATACTCTGAAAGCCTGCCCTATGGCCTGCCAAGTAAATTTAGTTTAAAAATAACTCCTTACAGCTCTGGTTGACAGTAATTTGTGGCATTAAGATGGTGTCAGAGACAATTTTATGAAACTGAGTGTTGTCCCCGGTGATTGTGTTTCCTGAAAGATGAGAAGATAACTCACCACAGGACATTCCATTAGCCTGTGTTACCCTCCCCCAAGGCAAACAAAATAGACCCCACTTTTTCTCCAAGATGGGTCTCATTTTCAGAGCTGACAGAACCCTTCTCACTGGGCCTGAAGATCAAAATGTGTGTCCAACTGGGATGAAGAATCACACTAACACAAACTCTCAAACTCTCTTACACTAAGCTTGTTGTTGACACAAACTCTCCTTACACTAAGCTTGTTGTTCCTACAAAGCACATCCCAGGTCATCAGCCAGGAGGCCCTTTCCAAGTCCCCAGGAGCTGCTGCCAAGACTTTCCCCAGCTGGCTCTCACCCTCAGTGAGGTCTGAATCAATTAGGACTTCTGCAGTACTACCTGACTTGAGGAAAACCTAACTAGCTTAAGGAAGAAGGAATTTTCTTGGCTCGTATGATGAGGAAGTCTAAGGTTAGGATCAGCTTTAGGCACAGCTTGACATAGGGTCTCAAGATGTCATAGGAACCCAGACCCTTCCTCTCTCAGCTGGGAATTGTGTCCCTAAGTGTTAGCTTCCTTACTTAGCAGGTTCTCTTCTCACCTCAACCACATGGTCGCTGCAATTCTAGACTTTGTACCATTGTAACTTCAAATCCACAGATTAAAAAAAAAAATTATCATTTTGGTACAAAAGTCCTGATTTATCCCAATTGTTCTGCTTAAGCTGTGTTCTGATCCCTGAATCAGACCCTGGAGAGCAGAGAAGCAGACTCTCTGATGAGCAGATAAGTGGCCCTGGGTGTGGAGTCACAGCCACGGAAAATCACAAGGAGGAGGGAGAGGGTGGGTGTCTCTGTTGAGGTTGCATTCAGGGGCATGGAGTAAAAACCCCAGCACAAGGGGTACATTTTTCCTATATAATTAGATGTCCAGCCCAAGAAGGAGCCAAGAGCTCAAGTTCCTTCTAGACCCAACTGCACCAACACCACTTGTGGTTCCCAATCCTTATGGCTCCAAGAATGGCTGTTCTCCTGTCCATCCAGGTCTCCAGGCATCACAGACACTTACTTCCTGGGTTTAAAGACAGGGAAAAGGCTAGTATGGCTGAGTTTTCTTATAATCCACCTGCCTAAACTAGATTCTATGAGCACTCCTAGCTTTAGGACAGTGTGGGAAGGTTAGCATTTTTACTTGCAAGCAAAACCAAGATTCTGATAATAGAGAAGAAGAGAAGAATGGTTATTTGGCATGTCAACTAACACTATCTGCCATTGTTATCAGCTACATAGTCAAAAACAAAAGAGGTACACTAGAGCATTTATCATCCACTATGGCCAGTTCTCCTTTCAAAACCAAAAATCTACTTCTTACTTCCTATCTGTAAATAGAAGAATCAGTTCCTGGTTGATGACTTGGGGCTAAACATCCCTGGGGTTATTCCCAGAAGTGCCACGAGCCACCTTATTCAGCACCTGCAAAAGACACCACAGCCATTCTTGACAGATGGTTTCTTTAAGTCCGAAGAAACTCAGAACTGATGACTATTGCTCAATAAATATTTTTAAAAGATACTTTATAATGGAGGCCATTTAAAAAAATTATTCCAGAGTTATAATTTTGGAGACTGGCATTGGAAAATGTATGTGTGCATCTGTATATTTATAGAGATACACTGAGTACAAATCCTTTGCATCTTAACAGAATGCATTCTCATAGTCTTGGTCCTGGGAACCCTGAGGAAGTGCATTAGGCCAGCAAATTTGAGCTGGGATTATCCTGAGAGAAGAAACTGGGGTGGGCTGTCTGAGATAGTGGGGGCATATCGTCCCCCTGTCTTCCAGAACAAGGGAAGCCCTCCACACAGCAGTAGATAGAATGGTCACCTCTTCTGCCATGGGGTCCTGGGGAATATCAGCAGCACAAGAAAGCAGGAGTGTTGTTTCAAGTTGTTTTAAAGGCCTCAAACTATTATCATTCCTTTTTCTCCCAACTTCATGGAATCAGAAGTTTACAGAATGTGGGAGCTGGATAAGAACTTGGTGATCACCCAACCCAACCCCTTCATTTTTCATTGGTCCCTTGACCAAATTTCTTCATGTTACCTCATCATGCCAGAAACCTCTTTACCTACAGAAATCACCCACAAGTCCCTGTGTATTCAGAGATTTAAACCCCAAACTTGACCATGAATTGGATGGAGAGGATGACTTGGGAAGAGGAGAGAAAAGGACTAAGACATTTGTTTCCACTGGCTATAGTTAGCAACCTCTTTACCAGTTGGATTTTTTAAAGCTTTTTATTAATACTCTGTCATGATTTCACACTTACAGAACAGATGCAGAATTGCTACAAAGAATTCCCATCTACTATTCATCTGGATTCCACACATAGTGATGTTTTACCACACTTGCTTTGGATAGATTTTTTTTTTTCTGAACCATTTAAGTTGCAGATATGATGCCCCTTCATCCCGTCAGTGTGTATTTTCTAAACTTAAGGACAATTTTCTTATCGTAACATAGCACAATAATAATCAAAATTAGGAAATTAGCATTGTAACAATACTATTGGCTAATTTACAGACTTTTTTCAAATTTTTTCTTTATTCTAATGGTGCTCTAAATGGGTGAAGAAAATCCTGGATCGCAGGTTACATTTAGTTGTCGTGATATCTCTTTACAGCCTTGAAGCCTTCCTTCATCTTTCTTGACTTCGGCAGTTTTGATCAATATAGTCCAGTTATTTTATAGAGTTTTCTATTAAATTTTAAGACTACTAAAATTCTATCCTTAGCATGAAAGAGGAATGCTGTGACTTCTTTTTTGAGCTTAATGCTAATGAACCCGGTCACCAGAGGATTCCCATCTCACTGCAAGGAACAAGTAGAATACTTACAAGGTGTTAACCTGGGTCCCAGCTTGGAGAATACGGGTCTAAAAACACCAATCTTTGAGCAGAGCCCCAACCTTTTCGAGAGATGTGTTCCAGAGGGAAGAAGTCATATTGGCTTCTCACAAGACCCAGGATATCGCTCGTTTGCAACAACCAGCTAGGGACCTCTTTTTCACTATGGTTGGTTGTCGCAAATGAAGGATTGTTTTGTTTGTTATTCACTCAAACCTAATTAAAACCAAGGTTAGCAGGGCATCTGCCAGCATCCGACGTCTTCCCTCTCGCCTTCCCCATCCCATCACCAGTCGACATGATTCATTGGCTTTTAGTGCATTAGGCAAATTTGCTATAATTGCAGAGAGGGGAAGGAGCAAGGGGCCCATGGCACCGCCCAGGCGCTACACCATGGCCTTCCTGTAAGTCACACAGACTCCAAGAAAGGGGCTTAAATTGCCTTTATTGATTTGTCAGCCTCTAATAGATCATTCCTCACTGAGCAAAGGACAGGACCCTCAAAGACAGCTGTCTCTCCTCCTCCGACCCTCATCATGGCTCTTGTCTCGTGAGAAGGGTGCCTGGCGGGTGGGGGTTAAAGACATATTGGAGAGAATTAAAATGCAGACATCAATCCTCCCAAAGATGCAGCCAAGAGAGGGATCCAGAGAGGCCGGTTTCCACCTCCAACTTGTCTAAACTAGACTTCCTGATCCCAAAATTGTGTGCAGAGAAGTGACCCTCAGGATTCTAATTTCCTTCCCCATGAGTTACGTGTGCTGGGCTCTCATATCCAGCCCTCTTCAGCACATCCTTTACTGATGTACCTTGGCAGCAGAAGGAAGTGAGTGTAGCCCTGTTACAGAATCCCACACGGAGGGGCAGCCAGCCAACAGTTGCCTCGCACCAGTCCTTAGCTCACATTATGCATCCAATAAACATCTTTAAAATTTCTTAAAACCTGACCGTGTGCCCAGTACTTACTAGATACTTTGCAAGATGGAGCCTTTGAGCTCAAAACACTTTATAGAGATAGAGATGAAAATAACCAACACACAACGCAATGTGATATGATCCATAGTGGGATTTGTATACCATGTGCAAAGGAGTGTGAGGCATTGGGAGGGTAGGGATGGAAGGGAGGACAGGCTCAGTCCTCGCCTGTGTCTGGAAGAATGGGTTCACGTGGCAGACAGACAGGGTGTCATCTGCAGTCCACACAGTGTAGCACTCACCCTCGGCATGGCCCTGTCCTATTCAACCTGGCTGTCTGTGTACTGATGCCTCTCCCTCATCCAGACTGTAAACACCACGAGGGCAGGAATATTGTCATATTTTGGAGTGTCTTCCCAGCACCCAGCCAGGTGCTAATCATACAGGAAGTCCTCAGAGAATCCTGAGTGGATAATTATTTCCAGCAGATGGTACAGCTGTGAGCAACACCTGGCCAGCTGCTGAACGGAGGCATCTCAGGGAATTTGAAAGGAGTCTGGTGGGGATGGCAAGTGAAGCTTTGAGGGTCAGAGTAAATGCCAACACCGTATCTCGGGTATTCCTATAATATTAAAATACCCTTACAATTAAAACACTCCGTGACCTCAAACATGTTCAGTCATATTTTTTTTCTGATTTCCTAGCAACATTTGCTAGAAAAACTCCCACCATAACAAAATTATTTAGACAGTTTCTTGGAATTCACTGTTCATTCTAACAAAATTCTACCTAGGGTTAAAATATGGCACAAACCTCATTGGTTCTAGATGAGAACACATTTAAGTGTCTACGCCACAGGTGCTCTGCTCTGCCATGAAGGTGGGTCTTCAAGGGAAAAGCAGGAGAAAACAAAAATGAGGGGAAGATGGGGTGGAGAGGAAGGGGAGAGAGGAGGGGGCAGGAAGTGGGGAAAGATGACTGCTTGCAAAGATTTTCTCTGTGTTGGTTCTCGCTTCCTTCAGAGGGCCTTTTGCTGTCAGGAGGCTTGGCTCAGCCTTATGGCTTTTCTTTTCTGCGATCGTTTTTATTTTTTATCACAGGGGCTCACAATCTTGGCCACCACTCAAGCAGGACCTGGAGAAGATCCAAGGGTGGAGGTTCAGAGGACGGGCCCCTTTAGAAGTTATGACTGTGGGCCCAGCGCTCCCTTCCTGCCACCCTGGATACAGGAGGTGCCCAGGTTTTCACAGACCTAGAGGGCCCTGGAGTAGCGAGGGCCTGGGTGGTCAGCTTGTCATGGCTACTTGCATTCAGAGTTGGAGGGCTAAGCAAGACTCTCAAAGAGGAAAGCAGTGTTGACCTCAGGGCCCCCGGTGGAATGGCCAGGAGGCTGTTGGGTGTGGACACAGGGAGACAGCTGGGGGCAAATTCATGAACATTCTTCAGGATTTTCAACTGTCTTTTTTTTTTTTTCTCCCCCTCCAGCAATGAATAGGGAGAACCCCAGACTGTGGTAAAAATAGCTCACGCTCTTCCTCAAACCTGTCTGGCTTGCATTTGTGGAAGGCTTGGGGGAAAGAGTCACATTTGAAAACAGAATTTATTTTGAGCCAGTGATGCTGACAGGAGCTCAGTTCTGGGGAAAGAAAGCAGCTTCCCAGCATAGAAACCAGCTTCATCTTTTTTTTTCTCTTTTAACTCCTCCCAAAGTTGTGTCTGACTCTTTGCCACCCTGTGGACTGTAGCCCACCAGGCTCCTCCGTCCATGAGTTCTCCGGGCAAGAATACTGGAATGGACTGCCATTACCTCCTCCAGGGGAACTCTCCGACCCCGGGATCGAACCCAGGTCTCCTGTATTGCAGATGGATTCTTTACCAACTGAGACACCAGGGGAGCCCCCAAAGTATTCCTTAATATTTTTGTTATAGTGAACAGCTAGATGTAAGGCAGAATAGTCATGTGTGTTTGTCTCTACAGGGAGCAGTTTTCCCGAGAAGTTTTGAAGAGGCAGAGGTTACGTGGATGCGGTGGCCCTGGACGGGGGCGGCGTAAGCCAGCCCCGTCCCAGCTCTGACCCCGCTGGTGGTACGGATGGACCAGGCACGAGGTGAACCCATCCATCTACCTGGGATTCCTCATTCCTAACTGGGACCTGGACTGCCCACCAGCCAACCTCGAAGGGTCGTTATGGAGGTGAAATCAGCCCCATCCGGTGTCTGAAGTTGCTTTGTAAACTGGGAAGTGCCCTACACGTATAAGGCTTTGGTGTCAGGAGCTGAAGAAAGCGTCCCGCGGCTCCAAAAGCTGTCAGCGAGTCTAGAAACACTCCCTTGCGCGGGAATGCCACAGGGGTGAGCAGGGAGGAACAGCTGCTAGGCTCTTGTCGGGAGAAAACACCGAGTCATCAACACAAAACACAGAAATAGAACTCTCGGGGAGTCGTGCACCGCCTGTGCCCACAGCCCTGGCAGTTCGCCCGCCCCCCACACCTCCTGGGCCTCACAGAGACGGGCAGGGTACAGGGGAGGAACCAATTTTACAGAGAGGTAAACTGAGGCTGGGATGGGAAAAACCTCCCTTCTGGTCACATGGCCACTCATCTAGACCAGACCAAGCTCTATCTCCCTCATGATGCCCTGACACCAGCAGCCTGACCCATCAGCCTCCAGCCTGGAAAATCATTGCCTGAGCTCTGAAAGTGGGTTCTGCTCCACAGCAGTGAGGCAGCGCCCTGGAAAGAGAGATACACACAGCCCACAGCCTCCTGGCCCTGAGGACCCAGCCTCCTGTCTCACAAGGAGGTGGCCTGTTCCCCCCTCAACAAGGCTGATGAGCATCTTTCTGGTTGTTTGGAACCTGTGAATTGAAATTGAAAACAGCTTCAAATCCCCTTCACTCTTAGAGGGGCCAGGAAAACCCCACTGCCTGGAGCATGTGTAAATCAGAGTGCTGTGAGTAGCTTAGGTACCCCGAATCCTTCCCTCTTTCTCAGCAAACCTCTTTGAGGAAGGCCTAGGTTAAGAGCAGTAATAAACCTCAGGTCAGCACATAGGTCACTTGGTGCTCACACACGTCCCCAGAGACACGCGGGGCCCTGCAGAGCCCGCGGCAGCCTGAATTCCTCGTCCTGCCCTCAGCTGGGTCACCACAGGACTGGCCTTCACCGGAGTCCCTTCTCTGCACGACCATGATGTGAATCACTCATTCAGACACACCTCCTGCCCTGAACACGTGCTCCTTCCAGACTACCCAACCACGGGTCACCTGGGGGCAGATGGACTCTGAAGTTTTGTTGGAACACAGACACACCCTTTACTTAACTGTTGACACTGGTTGCTTTTGTGCTCGAAGGAGAGAATTGAATAGCTGCAACAAAGATCGTGTGGCCTGTAAAACCTGAGATATTTACTGTCTGGCCCTGTATTGAAAAAGCTTGTCACTCTCACATTCTGTAATTATCTTACTGAAGTCTAAGGATTGCACTGTGAACTAGGTATTATTATCCCTGACTAGAGACGTAGGAGGATCTGAAGATCAGAAAGTTTTAGTAACTTGCCCAAAGACACACAGCTGTTAACTGGCAGAGTCAGGCGCATCTGCTCCAAAGTCCAGGATTTTTCAAACACCCAATTCTGCCAGTTTATGGACATATCCAACAATGCTCAGGGTGATAGAGGTGTAGTGAAAGGTTTCATCTTCCTGGACTGGGTGAACCAGATTTAGAATCACATTGTTGACTAAGGACAAATTTAGGCCTAGGTCACTGACAGCCTTCCCCTCATCACAAGGAGCCCCTTAAGACCTACCGGGCTGGGGCACTCAGCTTGTAAAATAAACCTGAAACCCAGAAGAGCCAGGCAGGCCTTGAGCAGACCCCCGGCCAGGCCAGCCAGGGTTACCATGACAACAGAGTCATTTCCATTACAAACCCTGCAACAGGCTTCCAGGAGGTGATTAATGTTTGACCTCTGGGGGTGGGAGCTCTGGAGAGGAGGGTGCCATGGCCATATCCCTTTTAGTCTGGTGCAAGGCATAGCTGGGGTACAGGTGCTAAAACATTCCATCGCTTGGCACTCTGAGTCCCGTAAGTCACCCCAAGAAGCAGGCGTCTTATGGAAGTATCTCCCTTCAGCCTTGAGCTGAGGCAGTGAACCTCAGAAACCCAAAGGCAGACGAAGGAAAGCAAGAGAAGCCAAGAAAAGGAGTTTAAGACTGTAAACTGATCAGTTCTTGCTGGATAAATGGCACCCGCTTGCTCATCACAGAAAAGTACAGAAAGAATTCAGCAAGACAAGAAGCAGATTAAGTACTAGGCTGGGAACCCTATCTCCTTGGAGCTCTGAGACTCAGGAGGAGAGGCTGAGCATGGGTGGACCACCAGCCAAGGCAGGGACCCCCGCTGTGAATTTCCAGGGCAGACAACTCAGGGAAGCTGGGATTTCCCCCTGCCCCCTCACCCACCACCCGTGGGTGGGACCAGCTGCCTGCCAGGCGGGGCCACCCGGGTGGACTTTAGCCCTGGACCTCGAGGCGTCTGTTGTGGGTCACTCTGGGATCACTCACTGACAGTTTTTCTCTCTGCTCTGACCGCCCCCGGCGTTGTTTTTGTTTGGCCATTCTGCCGCTGAGTCACTCCCCCTGCAGCCCGGCTGGGGGCGGTCAGGCTCTCGCTGTGTCCTTAAGAGAATCTCAGCATCTGGCCTGTATCAGTTTCATCCTTTTTGCAGAGATAGTGTGACTCTGGGGTTGAAATGGCAGGTTTCTGTGGGAGAGGAAAGAGCAGGCTGCTTTGAAGCAAACCTCAGGAACCAGGCAGGAAATTCACATCATTAATTCCAGGTTCTCCTTTTTCACTTTACTGGAGCCTGCCTCTCATCTGGGGAGGGGCTGCCTCTACAGGCCCTGGCATGGGGTGAGGGCAGGCGGCAATTCTATTCTCAGTGCTTGGCCTCCACCCACACTCCTTGTCCCGACTGGACTACAGCCCTCAGGCCACATGGGTCATTGCTGGATCCTCCTTGTCTCAGCCACAAACGATTCCATGTTCCTGAGCTTTTCTGAGCCACTTGCCAACAGCTGTGAGCAGCAGGCCATGCATTCTGCTTTGTGGGGACCCTCCCCATATGACTGGACATGCCACAGAAGGGTCTTCTGCTCCCACACCCGGCAAGGCACCCCAGAACTCTGGAAATTGCTACATTCCCCTCACTGGGAAGAGACACGAGGACTCTAACCTTGGAATCCCCACACTGATCTGGAGGTTCTGCTGTTACCCACGCCCACCTCTGGACTAAGCCTGGAGGGTGCCCAGGGAGGGGAGCGGGTCCTTCCCGGGGCTCTCACCAGGAGCTCTCTCTCCTTCTCCAGCCCGGCAGAGTGCTGGGGTGCGGATGCACTGGCTCTGACCACAGATTGCTCCAAATCTCCTGATTTAGTCCTGGGTTCTCTGCCCTGCTCTGAGGGCTGGGCTTTTGAAACACAGAAAACTAATCTTGCCTTCAGAATTATCACTACTCCCTCCACGCCAAGTTTGCCACCTCCCACAAGGGGGAAGGGGGGAGGATAAAAGAAGTGCCTGGAAAAATATATGAGCCGATATCCCCCAATATTATCCTGCTTCATTTTGTGTGCAGGGGTCTCCTTGGACCTGAAAGCAGAATTTTAAACTCAGTGTGCGGAAGTCAAAGGTCACCCAAGATTTCATCGAGTTCGCACATGACTAATGCTCACCTGGTCCCCTCTGCATTTGTTCGGTCTGTGGCCATCCTGTGGACCACGCCTACTGCCTCCTTCTTATGACACATCAACTGAGACATAGGATTCAGCCCCATACAGGATTAATCAACACGAATGCAGTCCACTCACACTATCTCCTGTGTGTGTGTGTGTGTGTGTGTGTGTGTGTCTTCACTGAGAGTTGGCCAGAGATAAAGAAGGGTGTCACTGAGCTCTCGCGCCCTCAAATATACACCAGAACACACTGGGAGCCCTGGCCAAGCCCTCTGCCAGCCACCAGCCTCCAGTCCCCCGGGCACCATGACCGGGTCTCTCGCTGTAACTCCTCTCCGCCACCCTCCTCCTTCCTGCCTCTGAACTGTCCCCAGATCCCCCCAGCTCTTCTCACTCTCACGGGCAAGCCGCCCCTGTCTGCCCTGGGGTGGAAAGCACCCCCTTTCCACCTCCACACCCTGCCCTGTAGCAAGCCTGTGGGTACAGGGCTTGCTTTCTTTGGAAGGATGTCACTGCTGTGAAGCACCATCATTGCCTTTCTTTGCAGAATAAACAAACACAAAGGACCTATTTGGTGTGACTGTCTGAGCCAGGAAGAAGGAAGACTTCGGCTGCCTTCCCCAAGGGGAATTGCTAGGAACATCGCCTAAGGCAGCAAGCCCTCTCTTAGCCACTCTACGCGTGGGCCGTGCTCTTTGAGGCTTACCGAAGCAGGGCTTTAATCTCGGCCTGCCTTTCCCTGCCTTGCAGTTTGTGTCTCTTCTTCCTCTCTTGTCCTCCGGTGTCTCCAGGGAATAGAGATAATCTATATTCGTTTAAGAAGCAAAGGGTTAAGAAAGAAAAGAACATGTGGCAAAATGCGACGTGATAATTTCCGACTCACCCACAGAGCTTTTTTTTATTGCCATTTATAATCTGGAAGGGACTGTCTTTATCCACCTCCGAGAATTAGGTGACGCAGGGGACACCGGAGCTCCAGGGAGCAGCCACTGGAGGCACCTGGACGGGCCACAGGCCTCCCTGCTTCTTGCTGTCCCCTGGCTGCTCCCCACTCACCTGGCCCCCATCCCGCCCAGGGCTCCTCTCTCACCCCTTCCCTGCCCTTCCCAGTATGAAGCCTTACCTGCTCGGCACCCTTCTTTCTCCCGGGCGCCCTGTTCTCAGCTGGGAAGCTGATAAACGGCACTCAGGCGATAATGGATGGTAATAAGTTCATGTGTTACCCTCTCCGGGTAGCAGCTACATTTGCATTTTGACAGGGTCTTTCTGGAGGAAAAAAAAAGCGTCCTTAACAACAACATGACTGGAAGTTGGGCATCTCAGCACCTGCGTCTGGTGGGCCTAAGGGCATATATTTGTGACAAGAGCAGTTTTGATTCCTCCAAACACGCCACTGTTCCACTCAGAGAGCGAGAACAAGGGGGCTCCTTAGGGACTTCTGAGCAAAAGGCCCTGAGACGGAGGCCTGGGGCTCAGAGTGACTCCCATCTCGGAGAGAAGGAAGAGACGTCTCGCACACCCAGACACACAAATTCCCCAAGATAGAAGAGGGGGCGGGCAGAGGGAACCCCAGTAGAAGAGAACTGACATTTCTAGGCCGTGAGGGTGCCTGCCCCCTACACAGAGAGGCTGGCGAAGGCTCCACAGCAGAGGCTGCTTCCAGGGGTAACGTCTCATCAAACAGACTGTTTCCATGGGGCTGCCTGCCAGCCACCGGGGGTGGGGGTTGGTGAAATACTAGGGGAGGTGCAGAGGTCTGGGAACCCGAGCAACAGCTGGGCCCACCTCTGAGCTGGGACAGCCTCCTGACGCTCACAGGGGTTCCGCCTTGGAGCTGGCCACACTCCAGGGTCACCAACGCCAGCTATTCTCAGGGCCTTCAAGCCGGCCACACTGCCTTCCGCGCTCAGGATGGGTTGGCTGTAAACGGCATAGCGCATGGATGCTGTGTCTTAGCCTGGACCCTGCCAACCTCCTTGTGCCTTCTTGCAGGACTGGCTGTCTCAGCCCTGGATGGCATTCCCAGTTGCAGCGAGCTCTCTTCCCACCGCCCTCCAGCGGCCCCGCCTCGATACTTGAGATAACCCAGGCTCCCGGGGCTCAGACACCACCCTGCCCAACCCCAGGCCTCCCTACTCAAGCACATTCCTTTATAGGGAGATCAGAGAAGCAGCTGCCCATGGCAGAGTGGCCCCAGGTGCCAAGCACTTGGCTAGCACACATGGAGCACAGGCCTGATTGCATCGCAAAATAAATTCCACTTTCATAAAAGAACTCTGAGCGCTGCTGGCTGGCCACACTGTCAGGGGCACAGGGACCCCGATCACCACAGAGGAGGCAGGACCTGCCAGGCTGCTGCTGCAGGACAAACCATCCTGTGCCCACGGCCCCCGGGGCACTCAACCCCCCAGGCAGGAAGTTCAGCACCATGAGAGGTCACTAGGGTTCCCGGTATCCCCCACGCCACCCTCGGGAGCTCAGTACAAGTGGACCAACCTGCCTATCCTCTAGATTCTGAGGGAGCCTTGTGATGGGGAAACCTTACTGGGAGCTGAACCCCACTGAGAGAGCCCCAGCTCCATACTCTGCAGACACGAAAATTGCACACAGCTAGGCAGCAAGTTCCCAGCCTTGCCTCTGTCTCATCTTGACCCGAGACTTCTCATGGGCAATGTCTGTGCTCTCTATGGGATACCCTCCGTGCCCAGCAGGGGAGGGATCAGAATTGAATCAGACCGGGTGGTTCCAGAGGAGGGAGTGACACCAACAGGTGAAAATTACAGGTAAGTGATTGCGGCACCATCGAAAGAACTTTCAAACAGACAGCTCTCTCTAAAAATAATGGGCTATCTTGGGAGCTAATGAGATCACTGTCCCTAGAGGTGTTCAAGCAGAGGCTCAAAAGCCACCTACAAAAAATAGAACACTCAGCAATCAAGCACAAGCAGATGGTCGGTGAGCTGACTCCTAATGGTTGTTTAAAGACATAGAGCAGGTAAAAGGCTTCTGATTGGAGGGAAGACTATTGATTCACTATCGTTACCCCACTTAGAATCACCACACTGGGTTGGGAGGGACGGAAAGGTAAATTAACATTTATTGAAAATCCATAATGGAGTGGACACATTATCTTTAATCTTCACCAGTTTGTGAGGTAGGGTTTACTATTCCTGCTTTACAGTGAGGAAAAGAGATTTCAGAGATGCTAAGAACCTTGTTCAAAGTCACATTACATAAACAGACAGCCTGGCGGATGGGAGTCTAGTCCATGGCAGGCGTAAGTCTTAGGCTGCACTATGATGCCCCCAGCCCCTCCCCATTTCTGGAGACGATAATACTGCCTCCGCTCCACACCACCCTACTGGAGTCCCGGACTCCTCTCTGTTTTCATGGAGCGTGGGCTTGTGCCCTGAATTGTCAGACCAGCCAGAATCTTCCGCTAATGCAGACTCCTCCGGCAGGATTTGTGTGTGGCTGGGCCAGGCCCCCACCAGACAGGGCAGATGCTGGCACCGCCATTAAGGAAGCGGCCTAATCCAGGCGTGGCAAGCGGGGCCCGTGAGGGGTTGTCTAGGAGGCTGTGTTCTTTTCACTATTGCTGCTGCAGTGAGAGGTGTGATGCTGGGTGTCAGGGAAGCTGCCACTTTGGCAGTTTACAGGCAAATTGCAGTATTGTTTACAGCAGCCCGAGCATCCCTGGGGGCATCTGAGCCCCAGTCATGCAGCAGCTTCCCCAGCAGAAATCACCAGGGTGAGCAGTGACGTAGGGCTGCGTTTGGTGCTGGAAATGGAAGGACCAGCACAGACTCGGGGAGGCACGGGGGGAGCGAAGGGCCAGCAGGTCACGCTCCAGGCAAGTTACCTTGCTGGCTAAGGTCACGGCTGATGGGAGCATGGCTTTGTGCATTCTCCTGCGCTCCAGTCGGGAGGAATTTAAATGCTGCCTTTCATTGACCCCGCTCTCTCTCCACGCACTTGAACGTCGTGGAGAAACTGAGGCCAGCCAGAGCTGAAAAAGATTCGAGAGTCTTGCGGCAGCTAGTTCTTGTGGATCTTTTTGCTTCCTGCTTCACATAATGGAAACCCGAGGTGGCAAAGAGAGAGGCTTAGCATTCCCAGAAGGCCCAGAGAAGCAGCCAGACTTGGCAGGTGAGGACAGCAGAGCTCAGGAGAGCCTGCAGGCCCCCAGCCAGGAGACCTGACTTCTCCGGCCCTGCTTCTGTTGGCTTTGACACCTGAGCCTGTGAGCCCTTCCCCTTGTGGAAACTCCCCAGAGGAGACTGTGGCTCCTCCCTCGCCTCCCAGCTCCTGCTTAGCCCCTGCCTGCAGGCTTCCTGCCCAGGGTCATCTCTCAGGGGGCCTGTGTACCTCTCAGGTTCCCCCACCCCCCACCCCAGGCCCCCACGCTCCCTCCCACTCCAGCACACTCACCCTGTCTGTGGTTACTCTTCATGGGAGGTGAAGCCAGAAGTCCTAAAGGAGTCCACGCTTTTGGTATTTGCTGCTGATAAAAGGGTGAAAATCCAGCTAGTGGAAGTCTGCAGGATCATGCCTGACAGCGTCCCAGAGCAGTGACCCGGCAGGGAACGGGTTAGCTCGCTGAGGAAAGGTGCTGACAGCAAGTAGCATTTCATCTGCTCAACAGCTGTTCCTTCTGCTCCCTTGAAGTGTCCTGAAATGGGACATGGACCTGATGCCCTGGCCGAGGCCAGGGACTATTTCCAAGTGAAATTCTACCCTGTGGACAGGAAATGTGTTCATTCATTTGCTAAACTTGTCAGCCTGTAACTGAGCTTCCTAACATGCATTTCCACGCAGCAGGGACAAGGCAGGGGGGTGAGCAAGCCGGTTAGAAGTAGGGACACGAATTCATAATCAGGATTTACCAGATCCTCTTAGAGGGAGTCAGCATTTACGTGGCAATGAGATTATTTACAGAGCTATGAGCAACAGCAATAGCTGGTGAAAACAGAGACTCGGGAAGTCAGAGAAGGGAGCGGGGGGCGGGGGACGACCCCCAGAGAACTTGTCATTCCTGGAGCCTGTGGACAAATGGTTTTTGGAGCACGGCAGACATCAGAAACGAATTCATAGATCCTTCAGGGACTATTAGTATCTTACACTGGGTCTGAATCTTAAAGCTTGGATTGAAGAGAGTATTTCCTAGATTAAAAAGAACAAGGTTTGGTTTTCTGTTTGTAGCTAAGGATTTTTTTTTTCCTTCCTTCCCCCATGTAAAGGTCAAATGATGCTCCAGAAATTTCAAGCCCCTCAAAAACTGAGAAAGAAAGCAGGCTCTACAAGGAGCCCTGGTCTATCAGAATAGTGGAAGCAGCCATCAGAGGGTCGCTCTGGTAATGCAGAGATGTGAGCCCCAAAGCTGAGTGGCTCCCCCAAGCCAGAGTGGGGGCCTCCCTGGGCCGGCAGCTGGACACCCTCCCCTGGCCCAGACACCTCACTGGCCAGGCCATGGGATCGCATCTCTTTGCAGGGCAAACCTTTCTTGGGCTCCAAGCACGGAGCAGGGTGGGAAGAGAGAGCCCTGTGCTGTGTGTGGGCTCCGCGCTTCTGTCTGAAAGCCTCAAACTGAAAGCATCAATAATTCAGACATGCAGATGCTGTAGAGTATTTCCCCTTTTGTCACATTTCTGGCCAATTGATTTCCCCTGGCCACAAACTTGCTGCTTTTAGAGCATCATTAATAACAAATTGACTCTGGTAAAATCTGCCCTGGGAGGGGGCACTGGCTGCAAGAGGTTTGTGACCTTGTTTCCCCTGAGCAAAGGGGTTCGGACCCATCCCAGCAGCAGAGCCAGAGCATGTGGGCTGGGAGAGCCCCCCTCCCTGGTCCCACAGTCCCCCACTAACCCCCGTCACCCCACGCTCCACCTTGCCCACTCCCACCCTTGCCTTGGGAGCAGAGAGACTGGATAGTGGCGGGAAGAGTGGCCCCTCCGGGCCTCCTGTGTAGTGCCAGAGCCTCCGACGAGGGTACTGGGTGAGGGCGAGGAGCCTTCAGAACAAGAACACAGGGTCGGAACCCCTCTCTAGGATCCCCACCAGCCTCCACAAGGTCCTGTCTCTGTCGGCTTCCACGTCTGAGCCCCAAGTTACACGGATGAGCACCAATCAGGGGTCTGAAATGAGCCAAAGACCTGAAAGCTCACTGGGGTGCCAGGGGTGCGGCTGCTTTCCACCCCCGCAGGGGGCCTCCCCATCGGGCTCAGGGTGAGGAAAGGGTGCTGGCCTCCCTCCCCTGAGCCCCTGGGAAAGCACCTCCTGGCCCTGCAGGCACCCAGGGTCTGGGGGCGTCTCTGCCCTCCCCCTTCTCCAGAGATTCCCTGCCGGGCATTGCCTGTGAGGTTTCAGCCCCTGGTGGGCGCTCACAAAAGTCGGTTGCCTGAAAGATAAAAGGATCTGACAACTCACAGTGAGTGAAGAGTTGCCTCAGACTCTGGGATTAGTTATGCGTGGGGGCTTCAGGCAACTTGGGAGAATGGTTTAAAGGCGGGGTAGAGGGATGGGGGGGTGCCTGGGGGTGGTCCCCAAGACCTGACAAGATGGCTAGAGCCCATTCATCTCTGCAAGGTGGGTCCTCTTTAACCCCCCCCAAACAACCTCCCTCCTCCCCTCCGCTCCCCAGCCACACACACACATCAGTGTTGAGTAGGCCACCCTCTGGAAAGGTGTCCACAGCCATCAGTAGAGAATCCTGCCCTGAGCAGCACCTGCCGTCAGAGAAGAGGGAGCAGGCCCCCTCCCCTAGCCCTGGGCAGGGTCATCTCCAAGCTGTGTGCACCAGGAAGCCCCTGCCTCATCCTTCACCACTCACAGCCACAGCACCTCCCTCATCCCACCCCAACCACCGCGAGCCAGACCACTCTCGAGCATCCATGTTACATGGAGATGGTGATCAAAACAGAGCTGAGCGGTCTCACATTCCTGCTTCTTTCACCAGCCTGGTGAGCGCGGACTCCAGCACAGATGAGGGTCCTCTGGGAGGGCTCCGCTCTGCCGGTCACAGGGCAGAAGCCTCCCTGCGCCCACCTGGCCCCACGGTTTATATCCCTGGAAATCTCCTGGTTGGCCTGATATTGATTTAGCTCTTTGAAAAGGAGTCAGCAAGAAATACACACACCACAGCCCTGTAACAGAATCTGCTCTTTGCAGCTGTAGCTAATACTCCTCACAGCTGGGTCCCGTTCGGAACAGGGCTCCTTGGTGGGGCCCCAGGGCGCAAGCTGCCTGCCGTAGCCAGTCTTCACCTTACAAGACCATGGGGCCCGGCTCCACTGGGCAGCTTGTCACAGTGTTTTATGGGCAGGATAAATATTTGTGTTTTATTCGCACACACAGCTTGGAAACCAAGCCCACTTTACGGCCAGGCCTGGGGAGATTGGAGGGCTGTGCCAGTGCCAGCTACAGGGAGATGTACTTTCCTGACGGCTTTACAAGAAAACACTTTGGGCTGGAGGATTAAGAGTGTTCGTGGGCTTGGATGGCCAGAGCCCAAAGCCATAGATTTCTCCAGCCCAGCTTCCCTTCCCAAATGTGTTGACCTCATGCACCTAAGAGAAAGAATGTCAAAGTGTTAGTCGCTTAGTCGTGTCTGACTCTTTGCCACCCCATGGACTGTAGCCTGCCAGGTTCCTCTGACCTTGGGGATTCTCCAGGCAAGAATACTGGAATGGGTTGCCTTGCTCTCCTCCAGTGGATCTTCTCAACCCAGGGATGAAACTTGGGTCTCCCTCATTGCAAGCAGATTCTTTACAGTCTAAGTCACCCAGGAAGCCCCCCAGGCACCTAAGGGTACACAGTTATGTTGGAACATCCCACCCCTCCCCTCTTCCCATGAGTAGTCTATTTCTAGAATAGATGTTAGAGCTCAGAGGGCCTGCTAGGTCATCTAGCCCAAGTGAAACATCTGAATCTGGAGAGGCTGACTATTTTTCCTAAGATCAGCTAGCCAGTAGTGATTCTGTTTTCATGAGTTTCTTAAGAAAGTCTTCTTTTTCTAAACTTTAGAGGTTTTCCTAAACTTTGCTTTAAAATTTTTTAAAAACTATTTTAGTTTTTATTTTTAGCATTTTTAGAAGGGATTAGACCCTTAGAAATGTCCGATATTGAGTAGAAGGGTAAAGCTAGTGAAGTATTTCATCCACCTACCATAGCCCCTGTTCTGTTGACTACATTTCTATTTTCATATTCTCCCACTCTTTCCCCTAGGAAGAAGCTGACTTTTATTAAGCACCTGACATATGCCAAGTTGTTTGCAGTTTACACAAGGCAAATTACATATGAGGCAAGGGTTGTTATTTCCATTGCAAGAGTAACCATAGCATTGGGTCAAAAGGACCCATGTTGTTGTTCAGTTGCTAAGCCATGTCCAACTCTGTGACCCCCTGGATTGCAGCACTCCAGGCTTCTCTGTCCTTAACTATCTCCCAGAGTTTGCTCCAACTCATGTCCACTGAGTCAGTGATGCCACCCAAACATCTCATCCTCTGCCAACCCCTTCTCCTGTCCTCAGTCTTGCCCAGTATAAGGGTCTTTTCCAGTGAGTCAGCTCTTCCCATCAAGTAGCCCAAGTATTGGAGCTTCAGCTTCAGCATCGGTCCTTCCAATAAATATTCAGGACTGATTTCCTTTAGGATTGACTGGTTTGATCTCCTTGATGTCCAAGGAACTCTCCAGAGTCTTCACCGGCACCACAATTCAAAAGCATCAGTTCTTTGGCATGCAGCCTTCTTTATGGTCCAACTTTCACAAACATGCATGACAATTATAAAAACCATAGCTTTGATTATACAGACCTATGCTGGCAAAGTGATGTCTCTGCTTTTCAATATGCTGTCTAGGTTGGTCATAGTTTTTCTTCCAAGAAGCAAGCATCTTTTAATTTTGTGGCTGCAGTCACCATCCACAGTGATTTTAGAACCCAAGAAAATAAAATCTGTCACTGTTTCAATTTTTTCCCCCATCTATTTGCCATGAAGTTATATTCAAAAGACAAACTTTGTTTATTTGGCACTATCCCTTTAAACTTGTTCAATAGTTAGTTCTTTCCTTTGTCACTGGATAACATTTCTGACTTTTTTGTTTATTCTTAGAGACTATAAGTCACTTTAAGTCACCAACACAGTATCTAAATTCAATAATTTAAGGTGTCCAGTTCAATGTAATAGCACATCAATCTTTATACAAAGATACAGTGATTAGGACATTAAGTTTCTGCCATGATAACAAATGACCCTAAAAACTCAGTGATCCATGCATACATTTTACTTCTGATTCATCAGAGTGCAGTGGAGGTGGGAAGACCCTCCCAGACAGCTGTCTTCCACGTGGTGACTCTGGGATCTAGGCCACTTTGATCTTGTAGTTTCATGTCTTTTGGGGAGAGATCCCAGAAAATCCCACAGGGATTTTCTGTGTCTCCATCTGGATATGACACATCATTTTTATTCGTGTGTCTTCCCCACAACCCATCATACTGTCCTATCTAACTTCAGGGGGGCTGAGAAGTGGGCCTCAGAAGGAAGGAAAGCGAAGAGAAACTGGCAACATATGACATTGTCTCTGTCATTAAAGATAATCCTTCTCTCTCCTGCCTCAACTTCAGCCGGCTCCTGCCAAAGGACAAGAGAGGGGGAAGTGCTGTCAGCATCCTTTATCTTCTCATTCACCCCTCTCTGCTCAGCACCCACCTCTGACCCCTCTGGGTGTGGAGTGATGGGGAGGGAGGACAGGTGAGAAGAGCAGGAAAGTTTTCTCTTGACAGGAAGGACCTGTAGTGAAACATCTTCAAGGACCCTGGGGCTGGAGGGTGTCTAAAGCTGGCTTCCCTCTTGTGAGTGTCCTCTTGGCTTGTCCGACACCCCACTGGCAGCCACTTCTGGCATCCCCATGATTCAGACTCTGCATCATGTTCCCACTGGCCACCCACCCCCAGGCCCACTCCACGAAGAATCTCCCCATGGGATTTCCATTACAACCCCCTCAGGCATTTGCAGTGGGTTCAGGCCAGATCTCTCTCCCATCAGTGCCTATATGGTCCACAGAAAACACCCTTGTCTCTTTTGCTCTCATAAACCCCAACATACAGTCCAGCCCCAATGCAGCAGCAACTTCATTAGCTTCACAAAGAATACAGTGGCCTGTCAGGCCTTCTTTCCTTTGAAGTTTTATGGGCAGGAGCCAGACTCCAGTGTCCTGGGTCCCCTAACTATGGGAAAATAACAAAACAAGGAGTGCTTTCCTGTGACTGGAGGTGCAGGAAACATACCTCCACTCTTCCCTCTTGAGGCGAGGGGAAGCTCCAAGCATGGCCTCCCTCAGGCATCCTCTTCTAAAATCCTCTCTTGATTTCTAACAGTCGGACAATATGTGATTTCCTCATTGTGGGTGAGGGATTTTGAGAGTTGTGATAATGGATTTCCAGATAGTTCTTTTGTAAATTCTGCATGTAGCCTAGTGTGCTTCGATCAATTTAACACTCTGTAATAAAAGTGACGGATGCTCAATCAATTCAAGTTGTTTGAAGCAAAATGGAGGATTTAATGTAAGAACATTGGGATGTCTTCTGGAACCCAAGAGCAGGTTCCTAAAACCCAGCTGGGGTTTAGGAATGACTCTAACCAGGGGTTCACATTTCCTCAGGACTCCCTCTGCATCTTGAATCACTCTTCTTTACTGGTCTCTGCTTCATGCTGTCCTCTCTCTCTGCAAGTTGACTTCCTTCACTTCTCCCGTCTGGTTATAGGAAACATGGCTACTGGCAGCTCCCAAGATACACCTCTCATAGTCTAGCCTCAAAAAGAGAGAATTTCCACTCCTTCAGGCCAAAGAACAAAAAACCAGGGGAAAGAGACATATTTCATTAGTCAAAGAGCTCACCTCAACCAATCAGCTCTGCTTGGGTGCGGGAACTCATTGTCACATGGCAGCTCCTCATGCAACCTGGATGCTGCCTGAGATTTTAAAATAATCTGAAGAAGGTGGCACGTGCTAGGAGCCCCTTGGGCACATTTCCAGCTGTTCAGTCTTTTGTGAACTTGTGCTATTGTGCCCGGTGGTTCAGATTCTAGATCTAGTAGGATTGGAAGGTAATGATGGGGTTCTGGTTTATGCACAAGTCCACAGGAATAGCCAACACAGTCAACAAAAGAGTCCAAAATGCAGTACTTTGATGCAATCTCAAAAACAACAGAATGATCTCTGTTCATTTCCAAAGCAAACCATTCAGTATCACGGTAATTCAAGTCTATGCCCCGACCAGGAATGCTGAAGAAGCTGAAGTTGAATGGTTCTATAAAGACCTACAAGACCTTCTAAAACTAACACCCAAAAGAGATGTATTTTTCATTATAGGGGACTGGAATGCAAAAGTAGGAAGTTAAAAAATACCTGGAGTAACAGGAAAATTTGGCCTTAGAGTACAGAATGAAGCAGGTCAAAGTCTAATAGAGTTTTGCCAAGAGAACACACTGATCATAGCAAACACCCTCTTCCAACAACAAAAGAAAAGACTCTACACATGGACATCACCAGATGGTCAACACTGAAATCAGATTGATTATATTCTTTGCAGCTAAAGATGGAGAAGTTCTATACAGTCAGCACAAACAAGACCAGGAGCTGACTGTGGCTCAGATCATGAACTCCTTATTGCCAAATTCAGACTTAAATTGAAGAAACTAGGGAAAACCACTAGACCATTCAGGTATGACCTAAATCAAATCCCTTACCATTATACCATGGAAGTGACAAATAGATTCAATGGGTTAGATCTGATAGACAGAGTGCCTGACGACTTATGGATGGAGGTTCATGACATTGTACAGGAGGCAGGGATCAAGACAGTCCCCAAGAAAAAGAAATGCAAAAAGGCAAAATGGTTGTCTGAGGAGGCCTTTCAAAAGCTATGAATAGAAGAGAAGCAAAAGGCAAAGAAGAAAAGGAAAGACATCCCCATTTGAATGCAGGGTTCCAAAGAATAACAAGGAGAGATAAGAAAGCCTTCCTCAGTGATCAATGCAAAGAAACACAGGAAAGCAATAGAATGGGAAAGTCTAGAGATCTCTTCAGGAAAATTAGAGATACCAAGGGAACATTTCATGCAAAGATGGGCATGGTAAAGGAAGGAAACAGTATGGACCTAACAGAAGCAGAAGATATTAAGAAGAGATGGCAAGAATACACAGAAGAACTAGGCAAAAAAGATCTTCATGACCCAGATAACCACAATGGTGTGATCACCAACCTAGAGCCAGACATTCTGGAATGCAAAGTCAAGTGGGCCTTAGGAAGCATCACTACAAGCAAGGCTAGCTCAATTCCAGTTGAGCTATTTCAAATCCTCAAAGATGACGCTGTGAAAGTGCTGTACTCAATATGCCAGGAAATTTGGAAAACTCAGCAGTGGCCACAGAACTGGAAAAGGTCAGTTTTCATTCCAATCCCAAAGAAAGGTAATGCCAAAGAATGCTCAAACTACCGCACAATTGCAGTCATCTCACACGCTAGCAAAGTAATGCTCAAAATTCTCCAAGCCAGGCTTCAGCACACCTGAACCATGAACTTCCAGATGTCCAAGCTGCATTTAGAAAAGGCACAGGAATCAGAGATCAAATTGCCAATATCTGTTGGATCATCAAAAAAACAAGAGAGTTCCTGAAAAACATCTACTTCTGCTTTATTGACTATGCCAAAGCCTTTGACTGTGTGGACCACAACAAACTCTGGAAAATTCTTAAACAGATAGGAATACAGACTACCTGACCTGCCTCTTGAGAAATCTGTATGCAGGTCAGGAAGCAACAGTTAGAACTGGACATGGAACAACAGACTGGTTCCAAATTGGGAAAGGAGTACGTCAAGGCTGTATATTGTCACCCTGCTTATTTAAGTTAATATACAGAGTACATCATGAGAAATGCTGGGCTGGAAGAAGCACAAGCTGGAATCAAGATTGCTGGGAGAAATATCAATAACCTCAGATATGCAGATGACACCACCCTTATGACAGAAAGTGAAGAAGAACTAAAGAGCCTCTTGATGAAAGTCAAAGAGGAGAGTGAAAAAGTTGGCTTAAAACTCAACGTTCAGAAAACTAAGATCATGGCATCTGGTCCCATCACTTCATGGCAAATAAATAGATGGGGAAACAGTGTAAACAGTGACAGACCTTATTCTTTGGGGCTCCAAAATCACTGCAGATGGTGACTGCAGCTAGGAAATCAAAAGACGCTTGCTGCTTGGAAGAAATTTATGACAAACCTAGATAGCATATTAAAAAACAGAGACATTACTTGGCCGAAAAAGGTCCATCTAGTCAAAGCTATGGTTTTTCCAGTGGTCATGTATGGATGTGAGAGTTGGATTGTAAAGAAAGCTGAGCGCCAAAGAATTGATGCTTTTGAGCTGTGGTGTTGGAGAAGACTCTTAAGAGTCCCTTGGACTGCAAGGAGATCCAACCAGTCTATCCTAAAGGAAATCAGTCTTTGGAAGGACTTCCAAATATTCATTGGAAGGACTAATGCTGAAGCTGAAACTCCAATCCTTTGGTTACCTGATGGGAAGAACTGACTTATTGGAAAAGACCCTGATGATGGGAAAGATTGAAGGCGGGAGGAGAAGGGGATGACAGAGGATAAGACGGTTGGATGGCATCACCACCTCAATGGACACAAGTTTGAGTAAACTCTGGGAGTTGGCAATGGACAGGGAGATCTGGTGTGCTTCAGTCCATGGGATCACAGAGTCAGACATGAGTGAAACGACTTAGCAGCAGCAGCAGCAGCACGATGCTTTGCACATAGAAGATCCTCAGCTATGTTTGTTGACTGTCTCAGAGACACTGGGACATATTCTTAGGCCCCAGATCCGTAATGTGTGTGCATCACCTCCATGTCCTGGGCTACCTCGCCTTCCACTACCGTCTGCCCAGCTGACCTATAGCTGACCTGTATGCACTGTAGTCACTCAGGTACTGGGATTTGTGCAAGGGGGTATCTCCAGAGCTATTTGCTCAAGGGATTTCACTCTTTCATTTTGTTGTCAAAAGAGTTAGAGCTCAGAGAGGACTTCCCCAAAGCCAGGGGTTGGGGAGAACCAGAGAAGGATGATGATCTGAAGTCACCCTGAGTTTAGGCTTGCTCATCCTGGGCAATTACAGAGAAGAGGCAAAGTGGGGATGAGCATTAGATATTCTCTAGAAACATGGAGCCGAGAAAAGTCTAGGGAGAAGGTCAGAGGGAGCCGTCTGATGAGGCAGAAACATTCTGAATCAGGCTTTAGAAGGAAGCCAAAACTGGGAAAGTATATCATTATTTAAAAATCCCATTAAGACTCTGTGCGGGGGAGCTGTAGGCGGGGGTACTTGCTAATTTCAGGAAGTGACTGAGTAGTTGTAAGTACCCAAAATTAATTGATGGTTTTAAGGAAGAAATAGAGTGTAGGTTACACTGCGTCATAAACCCATCGCCGGAGAAGAGGAAGACTATTAATTCTCATGATTCCTCATACCACAAGACAGAAAAGTAATAGTTCAAGTTGTGTATGATGAAATCTAATGCTGTGGCATAACTTCTTCTCATCGATTGGTTCCCAGCCTCTCTCTCGGGTGATTTATAGGAATAATGGGGAGGGAGTGCTCACTGCAGGATGGCCAGGGCTGGGGAGGTTTCTGTGTGATATTGGTTTCCAGAGTTAATAGATTTTCAATTATGGCCCATGAAATCCTGTTATGCTTCTAGAGGCAGAAAACCTGAAATGCAGCCACACCTGGCTCACCAGACGCCACCTATCACTCCACCCTAGGCACCTGAGAAGATGGGAGAAGGTCCTGCTCAGCTCAGTATCCCAGGGACACACCTACTTGAAGAGGATCTCAGTCTCATCGTTCATCCGAGGAAACTGAATGGCCCCAAACTATTCATTCCCACACCTCTGAAGCTGAAAATCTGGAAAAGATATGGCTCATAGAACCAGGATCAGACCTCTTCTACCCAGTGTAACATGTAGCCTGGGAGAGATTTCATTTAAAAAGCTGAGTCTAGAATAGCAAGCAGGTGATCTTAACAGGAGTCACGGCCAAGAATCTAATCAGGAAGGAGATAGTCAAAGAGGGCTCTGGGCTGGGCACCAGGGGGACAGGGAGGCATCAGCATTTGACCAGAATTCCCTGGGAAGGAAGCACAGCCACTTCTTTATCTTTGTATGCTTAGCATCTACACAAATGGGCACAAATGAGCACTCTGATAGTTATTGAATAAATGAATGAAACAAGTCTGTAGAGTCTGCTACAGGAATAGCTGGGAAACCTTTGTCGCTCACCGAATATTCACACATTTTCCACCTTCCCAGCCCCCTTGCAGGTGACTGGGGCCATTGACTAGAGTAGGCCAGGAGACTGGGAGTAGAAGTGACATAGGATATTTAAGCCTCAGTGTGCTGATCTCCACGGAGAAGGCGATGGCACCCCACTCCAGTACTCTTGCCTGGAAAATCCCATGGACAGAGGAGCCTGGTAGGCTGCAGTCCATGGGGTCTCGAAGAGTCGGACATGGCTGAGTGACTTCCCTTTCACTTTTCACTTTTATGCATTGGAAAAGGAAATGGCAACCCACTCCAGTGTTCTTGCCTGGAGAATCCCAGGGACGGGGGAGCCTGGTGGGCTGCCGTCTATGGGGTCGCACAGAGTCGGACACGACTGAAGCGACTTAGCAGCAGCAGCAGCAGCACCGATCTCCAGAGATCTCTTCCTTTGTAATCATGACTGTGGAGGTCACTTGTTTCAGATGATACATTTCAAGATGCAGGGCGTTCTGTCACCCTGGGTCCTTCGATGTCCACATGAAGCAGAGATCTGTCCTCCCCTTGTTGTTGAGTGATCAGTGTTGGATGAGCAATGTGAGTAAGAAATATACCTGTGTTGTGTTTAGTCACTTTTTTTTCCCTTAGCCAATTCTGAAAAAATATAGCAGATTTACCAATTGCCTTAGCTCAGGCTGCTGTGACAAAATACTATAGACTTGGTGGATTAAACAGCAGACATTTAATTCCCATAGTGCTGGAGGCTCAGAAGCCCAAGATTGAGGCACTGGCAAATTTGGTGTCTGGTGAGAACCCTCTTCCTGGGTTGCAGACAGTTGCCTGCCCTTTGTATGCTCACATGCTCACCTTTCCTTGGTGCATGCACTTGGAGAAAGAACTCTGGTCCCTCTGCTTATGAGGACACTAATATTAATATGGGGGCTCCACCTTACGTATATGTAATTACCCCTCAAAGGATCACCTCCTGATACCATTGCACTGGTGGATGGGGCTTTGGCATATGAATTTGGGGCAGGATAAACATATTCATCCCATAACACCAGTTCAATCCAGTGGCTTCCTTCCAACCATCTTTTTGCACCCTCTTGCAAAAAGGCCTCTTTCTTTGAAAGTTAGGTCATCTGGTTCACTGTCCTTAACTCTCTTATTCATCTTTGTCACCCTTGTCCTCCGTCTTCCTTTCACTCCCCTCATTCGTTACAGATTCTATTAGCTGGCTCAGAAATATCTCTTGCTCTCAGCTCCTGTCACCACGCTGTTTCACAGCTATACCAACTATCCACCCAAAATATCTCTAAAACTCCTTGACATCATCACCTCCAACAACACTCACTAGCTCCATTCCATATTAGCTTCAACCAACCCTCCTATGGCTACACTCTAGATCTTCTCATCATATAACTTCCACCTTTGGAAATGCAAATGCCAGTAGACAAATTTTTACCCCCTCCCTCACTCTACCACTCTGCTCTTAGACCTCATTGAGACCTTCAGTCCTTCAAGTCCAACCTATGTATCTGCCTCCCCTACTAGACCCTAAGCTCCCTGAAGCCAAGGCTCTGTCATACTCTCATCACTTATAGCAGTGCATGGTCCAGGGAGTCATGAAAAATAAATGAATGAAGTGGCTGCCACTCTACACCTGGTGGGTCCTCCTCACAGCCTCTTAAAGGTGTTGTTTGGTAAATGACATCGTAGATGCCCCTCAAGAGTATTTGGACAGAAACCACAAGGTTAGAATTCTAATTCTGGATCCATTGCCAGCGATCTTCACGGTCTTGGACGTCCCTTGCCTTCTCCCTGAATCTCAGCTTCCTTTTGTCTTTTTCTGCTAAATTATTATTAAGAATCAAATGAAATCATGAACATGAGAGTGACTTGAAAATGTGAAGAACTCTATAGAAATGTAAGAAATATTATCGTAATACCAATGAGGTTTCTATTTCTCAGTGGGTACTAGGCAGAATCACATTCTTCTTTAGGGAAGAAAAGCCGTGCAAATGTTGGGGGAACCAAGTGCCCAGAAAGCCAAAGATGAACCATCAGGTTTTCAGATCAGCACAACCTGTTTCTTCCAGCTTCTGTCATTCCTTCATTTACCAAACATTCATCAATTTCCCATTATTTTCAGTTAGTACAATGCAGGCCTGCCTTTGGGGAGCTCTGTCTTTTGCGGGGAAGAGATAAGTAAGGAAATGCTGGATCCTGGGAGTGGTGGAACCTCTAGTTATCTGTGGGGAGAGGGGGACACAGAGAGTTTCACAGAGGAGGGGGTCCATACTCTCCCCACGGCTCAGCACCAGTTCTTCTGGGGACACGGCCATTAGGCCAGGATCTGGGGGTACAGGTGCCTGGGAAAGAACTGAAAACAGCTGGACCTTGAACCCTGTTCCTTAACTCCTTTCCCAGGCCACGTCCCTTGCCCTGGCGCTACCTGGATGCAGCCCCAGATGTCCCAGGTGCATGTAGCTATTCCTCCCCCCGGTCCTGTGGGGTACAGGCCACCGTGTGCCTCTCTGAATTATACCCAGACCCTCTGAGACCAAATTCTGCTTTCTTCTCCCCCTGCCACACTGCGTACAGTACTTGAAAAAGACATAGTGTCAGAACCCAAGAAGGAGGACGGGGCTCTCCCATAGCATCCGTGATTGGTTTTGGAGCCCTAGGGCAGGGTTACTATCCAGGTGATGAGGCTGCCTCCAACCAGAATCCACTCTGCACCAGTGGTTCCCTGCAGAGCAGATCAAACAGATCTATACCTCATTATGCCAGATCCCCCGGCCCCGTGCGGTAGAAATTAAATGCTGTCTGCACAAGAGCTGCACACAGGCCCTGCATTCCCAGCTGGCCAGGCAGGACCAGGGATGACAGGGAGAGTGGAAATTACTCCCAGCAATGACAACCTGACCAAGCAAGTGTGCCCCGAAAATCTGCTGCATAAGGGCTGGACCGCTGCACTTCCAAGTTAAGGGGCGTGGGTCTTCCTCTCTGGACCTTTAAGCAAGCATGGCTCTGTCTCATACAACATATATATATATATTGGGGGCACCTTCACCCCACTACCTCCTGGGGTCCTCAGACTCAGCCATTTAACTGCACAGGGTTGCAGAGCATAGTTTGAACAAACAGCTGGGGCATTTTTAATAACCTGTGGACAGAAGAATTATGGCCTCAAAGTTAATGTCTTTTTTCTTCACTCCTATCCTAGCCCTTTAGACTTTCTCCCCAAATGTGTGTGGGAGTTGGCAGAGGGTAGCCGGGGGCAGGAGGTGGTGGGGGGAATAATCAGATGTAACTTTTGATATAAAAGTCAGCATTTTTAATGACACTCCACTCCTTTCTCTACCTTTTCTACTTGTAACTATGGAAACTCATAATATATAACACAAGGGGGATGATTTTAGAAATAAAATATGTTTTCACGAATCCTGTACTCTGCTTCCTCTTCTGCCTGCCCCTCCTTACTGGTTACTGACGTACATTCGGCTTCCACGGCTCATCAGAGAAGCGGTCATGCCATCAAAACCCACAGCGAACCCGCCTTGGAGTTTATCTCGGAGCCTTCTCAGTGCTGGTGACCCTGTCTGTATGGCCTGTATGATGGAAAAACTCAGCCTTTTCCTTCCTATGCAGGGAGAAACCCAATTTTTCCTTCTGTTTTTCTTCCCTGGGAGTCTCCTTCATGGCTCACACAGAACACTTTTGACACTTTTGGTCACCACCTATGTGGAGAGTCTTCCCTGTAAGAAGCAATTCCCTGTCTGCTCTCCACTGTGCCACCAGCTGGATGCCCTATTCAACTTAATTCTGGCACTGCCTACCAGGAGGCACATCAGACTCCATGGGTTGAGGGTTCTCTCCTACAAGATGCCCCTCCCATTTCGGATGCCAATCACAGGCCCTGATTCCCACCCGTGCATCCGACTGACTGGCTATAGATCTGAGGTTCTGACCTCTTTCTCGGGTTTGATTAATTTGCCAGAGTTGCACGCAGAGCTCAGAAAAACAGTTTGTGCTTACTAGTTTCCTGGAAAAGGATGCGATAAAGGACCAGGTGAACACCCAGATGGAAGGGTGCCCAGGGCCAGGTGTGGGGCAGGACACGATGCTCCCGTGCCCTCTCCGAGTGTACCATCTCCGATACCTCCATGGGTTCTGCAGCCCAGAAGCTCTCCGAATTCCTACTTCGGGGACCTTATGAAGGCCTCATCACTTAGGCGTGTGTGTTTGTATTAGTCACTCAGTCGTGTCCAACACTCTGTGACTTCATGGACTGTAGCCCTCCAGGTTCCTCTGTCTATGGAGTTTTCCAGGCAAGAATATTGGAGTGGGTTGCCAGTTCCTTCTCCTGGGATCTTCCCGAGCCAGGGATCGAACCCAGGTCCCCTGCATTGCAGGCGATTTCTTTACTGACTGAGCCACCAGGGAAGCCACTTAGACATGATCAATCATTAACTCCATTTTCAGCCCTTATCCCTTCTCAAGAGAATGGGGGCTAAGCTTGAAAATGCCAAGCTTCTTATCATGGTTTGGTCTTTCTGGTGAGGAGCCCTCATTCAAGAGCTACCCAGAAGCCCCTCTGCCACCTCTATAGTCTCACTGCCTCATTAGAATAAAAGATACACCCATCACCTAGGAAACTGTGAGGGTTTCTGAAGTGCTGTGTCAGGGATGGGGTCAAAGACAAATACCAGAACAAGAGATGCTCCTGGTATTATCATCACTTAGGAAATTACAAGGGTTTTAAAAGGGAGCTTTGTGCCTGGAACTGGGAACAGAGACCAATATATATTTTTTATTACTTTACAGGTTGAAAGAGGGGTGTTGCTGCCTGGAGGTGGGGTAACACAATGTCTCTGATTTCCTCAAGGGGACAACTTTCTAGAATTCAGACAAGTCGAGATGTGAGAGTATACACACCCCTTTCTCATCCCCAGTGAGAGGGTGACCCAGGCATGAAGCAAGTATACAACAAGTGACCTCCTCAAAGCTTAGAATCATGGGGTCCATATATCTGCATATATTATGCAAGGCATGTGCTTCTCAAGATAACAAATCTCAGGGAATAGGGCACCAAACCTTCAAGTTATAGCAAAAATACGACATGTTTTACTTCTATCAACTTTACTGGATGATCATTGATTCAGTTATTTTTCTATTAAAACAGATATATGTTATCAGGAAGAATGCAAAATTCTGAAGAATTTTTATGGTGCTCCAGGAGCAAATTAAAAATAATTTGTGCCTGAAACAGGCAGCTTCAGGTTACATCCCAAGACTCTAAAGGATACTTTTTTATTCTCTACTAGGAATATTTCACTAAAAAGTTGAGAGGTTCTGCCCAGCTGTCCACACATCCTTGACAAAATGATTCACCTTTCCAAGGATCCATGGGAACCATTCTGTAGCACCTTGGCAAACCTAATTTTGCGCCAATTTTCAGATGGCTCAGGTTCAAAGCCTGCCTCTGCAGAATGCAGGAGACTAGTCTAACAGCATCTGAGACCTGAAGTTCCTCTCTGCTCCCCTGCAAAGACCCCAGGATGCTCTCACTCACCTTCCCAGGCTTGCAATTCAAAGGTGGAATTCTGCTGAGAAGATGTAATTACCCCTAAAAGCCTGCACGTTACCCACTAAATTGGGGAAACTCAATCATAGTCATTTGAAGGGCCTCAGCATGGAGCCAAGAATAGAATCAATATTCATTTTCTTTCCATGGAAAAGAAACGACAGAGGAAGTTGTCCAACAGGGCAGCCTTTTCATTTTAGCACCACTGATTTATTGGTCATTTGACAGGTGGACCTGAATTCCAGGCCTGACTCCCTCGTGGTCTCCCTGTCCTGCCCATTCCCTACAAAGGAGACTGAGCTGTTCCCACAGATCCTTCCAGTAGCACCTGGGCCTTAGTCCAGGCTGAGCTGAGTGTTCCGGCTCTCAAGATCTCTGCATCTTGCTGTGCTGCTTCTCAACAAGTTTGACATTCTTTGTTTAAAAAGATATGTAAGCTCTTTTTACCACTTCTTCAGGTTTCCATTCTTTTTCTACAAAGGGTCCCGTGTGCTATAAAAATATTAAGTAAGAGTTCCATGCTTTTCTCCTGTTTAACCTGTCTTATGTCAGCTTTATTACCAGATGAGCAACACAACCGAAGAGAATGTTGGAAAAAAATAGTTTTCTCCTGTATACACACTTGGAGGGCTTCCCAGGTGGTGCTAGTGGTAAAGAACCCACCTGCCAATGCAGGAGACAGAAGAGATGCAGGCTCAATCCCTGGGTCAGGAAGATCCCCTGGAGAAGGAAATAGCAACCCACTCCAGTATTCTTGTCTGGGAAATCCCATGGACAGAGGAGCCTGCATGCTACAGTCCATGGGGTCGCACAGAATCCTATGCAACCCAGTCATACAGACTGAAACAATTTAGCCCACACGCATACACACATACACACTTGGATCTTTTTAGAACCAGGCTTGACCACTCTGGTTCTTCCTGTTTCGTTTGCACCTGGGAGGCAGAGGCAGGCCTCCACCCCACGCCCTGTGGCTGGTCAGATGAATACCAGTGGACAGTCTGCTCTCTTACTCTCTCTCCCTGTAGGTCAGCGCAAGTGTGATCTGTGTCCCAGGACTCAGTTTCAAGATTTGGCCTGAGCCACAGTCTCCAGTCAGTTTTTGCTAATGTTTGACACAACCATGCTATTTAATCAAGGAATTCTTCTTTACCCATTTGATGGTTGTTCTTTGTGCACAGACTCCTGTGTGCACCTCCTGTGTATGGAGGAGGTCAGTGACACCCTGGACCCAGACAATGATGGTCACTAACATGAGAACCTGGACAGATTGCAAGGATTACATGAAACTTCCCCATTCAAACTGGTATGTGCTTCACAGAGACAGTGGCAAGGTCCATTTGGTCTTATTTCCATTTATCAAATGAGGAATCTCAGTGCTAGAGATTCAAAGTCGACTGATGAGGATCAAAACAGCTAGTCAATGCAGAGCAAGACTTGGGGATCCAGGCTTTGGAAGCAAGAAATACAGTGGAAATGTTGCATCTGAATACCAGCTCCCAGCTACCTTGCTTTCATGCTTGGATTCATTCTGTGTGTGTATGTGGAAGGGGGAAGGGCCACCCCGACCTTGTCTTTCAGCTCCCACATAGCTTTCATCCCCCTCTGCTGCACACCATAGTCCCTCCCATCCCCACAATGCCAGCCTCATTTCCCCCAGAGAACCTCATTTTCTGGATCAGAGATTGAATCAGGATGAGCCCAAGGGAAAAGAGCTTTAAAACAAGAATATCCATCTGGTCCCCATTCAGAAATAGGGGCAGTGTGGGGGAGGGGATCTGGGATCTTCCCATGAGCCTCTGCAGCAGGGACCCTTCTCCATCCCCAGTCTCCATTGTTAGGCAAACAAAGTCTTTGGTACTGGGGTGGTTTCAATGCAAATTGAAAGGAGCCTCCATCTGTTAGTTTATTCATTGCGAAGTTTTGTTTTGTTTTTCTTTTTCCTTTTTGGACTCCCCATGTTTCATACTTGCTAATGAGCAGATCAAATAGCATTAGGGGCTGTGGGCACGAGGCAGCCTTGCTCTGCCAGAAGCCCTAGCATGCTCTCCTCGAAGAGACACCCCTCCCCTTCCCATTCTCGCTTTGCATTCCTGCTGCGACCTTCCTCATTGAAAAAACTGGAATTAGCATGTTGCTCATTTCAAGTTCAATTCCATCCCCCATTCCCATCCCACCATCCCAGAATCCCAGGTCCCCAGTGCAGGATGTGGTAAGGGATATGGCTAGAGGAATATGAGGCATATACTCCAGGTGATCCCTCGCCCAAGGTCTCTAGAGAGAAACTGAAACTTAGCAGCAGCCTCTGAGCTCTGCTCCCTGCCGCGTGGAGGTCAGCCCTGCGATAGCGGAGGGACACAGGAACCTCAGGCCTCCTCTAGGTTGGTTCTGTCCCAGTCCTAAAAATGCTTGCCCACAGAGTCTCTCAGACAGTTTGGATGAGCGGAGAGGGAGAAGGGGAGGACTCTGGAGCAACTGTGAAAACACCAGCAATGATAAGAACAATGAAAATAATCAAGGCCACTGTTAATATTGGCCATGATATCCAAACACTCATTTTAAAATTCTAATTCATATCAAAACCTTTCCAAATAAATAGTATCATAACACTTTCAAGTGCAAGTATCTGAAAACACAACTCTAACAGGCTAACAACAACAAAAGATGGGGGAGGTATATTGATTTATGTAACTAAAAAAATCCAGTCCAGGGATTTTAGGTATCAGGCCCCTCTGGATTGAACAGCTAAGATGATGTCCTCAGGATTTGGTTTCTCTTCCTCTCTCCTCTCTGCTTTTTTCAGTTTGTAATCACTCTGAGACAGCATTCCTCAATTCAGTAGATCCAAGCAGTCCAGACTTATCTCAGGAGGAAATTAAAGTCTCTCTTTCTGGCTAATTTGAATTCAAGCACTGAGTCTGATTTTTATTGGTGTAGATTGGGTCACATGATCACCCATGAACCAATCACTGTATTGGGAGACACAATATGCCCACTCCTTTTATTTATTTCTTTTTAATTAAAGTATAGTTGATTTACAATGTGTTAGTTTCAGGTGTATTGTCAAGTGATTCTCTTTCAGATTTTTTTCCATTATAGGTTTTTATAAGATATTGAATATAATTTCCTGTGCTATACAGTAGGTCTTTGTTGTTTATATTATATATAGCGGAGGGTATATGTTAATCCCAAACTCCTAATTTGTTTCTTCCCCTCCCTCTTTGGTAACCATGTTTGCCTTCTACGCCAGTGAGTCTATTTCTGTTTTGTAAATAAGTTCATTCATATCTTTTTTTTTTTTTTTAGGTTCCACGTGCATGCATGCATGCTCAATTGCATCCGACTCTTTGCAACCCCATGGACTATTGCTCGCCTGTGCCAGGCTCCTCTGTCCATGGGATTCTCCAGACAAGAATACTGGAGTGGGCTTCCGTTTCCTCCTCCACGGATCTTCCCAAGCCAGAGACTGAACCTGAGTCTCCTGTGTCTCCTGCATTGGCAGGCAGATTCTTTACCACTGTGCCTTAGATTCTACAATACTGTCCATTGCTACTAGGACAAGCCTGGATCACACGTGCATCTCTGGGGAGAAAGAGTATGACCTCAGTGCCCCCTACCCTTGCAAAACACCAAGCTTGTGTGTCAGTGGGGGATTTTCTTTTCAAAAGAAAATTGGGTTCTTGTTACAAAAGAAAGAAGAACAGATATTAGACGGCAAAGACAATAAACATCCATTGCAGATGTCACTCCCTTTTACAAATTAAAAAAAAAACAAACTCAGAAAGGTACATCATTGTCCTAGGGTCATATAGTGAGTAAACTGCAAATTGGTATTCAAATCTAAATCTGATCACCTCCAAAGCCACATACTATAGGCAGCCCTTCCTGCTACATTGAGTATCAAGGGGAAAGGGAGATAGACAAGTAAAGGAGGGGTGTCAGAAGCAGAGAAATGTACACAAATGAAAAAACTTTCTTGAATTAATGCAAATTAAGCTTACAAAATGCCCTGATATAGTACAACTATGTCATGAGAGGAGGGGAAACTCATTAACCTGTTGGAACTGACTATGTCATGATGAAAATAAATACTCTTATAGTCTAGAGCAAGAAGGTATCTTAGGTGATTTCAGATCACCTGGGCTCATGCGAACCACTTGGCACAGTTCCTCATCATCTCCTCCCTTATCTGTCCTCTCAGTAGGTACAAAAGTCATGGGTCACCTGGAAGTTGGCAAGATCCCTCTTCTTCTGCCTTTTAGAGATGTGTGTTCTCATCACATAGATTAATGAAGAAAAATAAGAGAATTAACTTTTGTAATCCTCTGTGCCTCTGTTTGTCTTGGCCACTGATACTCCATAAATATCTTTAATACTGTTAATACCCAACGCTGCCTCAGTTAAGTCCTTCACAGTGGAGGCTGGGATGCCCTCAACCCTGTCTCTGCCATTTTACCTCCAAGCATCTTTTTGTGCTCTTTGACTACAAGCAACAGAAACCCCCTCTGGCTAACTTAAGTTGAAGGGTGTATGATAGTTACAGAATACACAGAAAATCTGAGCGACATGGCTTCAGGAAGGACAGAAAGCAGGACAACTCCATGGATACAGGAGGATGAAAGTCATCAGGGTAACCCAACTGAGCGGGCAAATTAGAGTGGATTTAACCTGCCCTCTGATCATCAATACTTGTCTCTCTGTATAGGCTTTTGTCTGCCTGGAAAAAAAGGGTGACTTTTTCTTTGCTCAAAGATGCTTCAACTCCCTTTGCTGTGTGCCTTTTGTAAGTATCACAAAAGGCTGGCAGTGGCCACAGATGTAATAAACAATCTTCTCAGGTTGCTGCCATAAAAAATACATCAACGCCAACAATTTGTGATCTTGTGTATTTCTACTCACAGTTCAGATTCTAAGGAGAGATTGACTAGCTTGAGCCACTGATAGACAGTTTCATGAAACTTCAGGGAGTCAGGAGTTGAAAGGATGGAGTGGAAGGAGAGAGAGACCTCAACATCCAAAATCAGCATTCTTTCTCAAAGAAGGAAAAGTACTGCTGGACAGACCATACCAGTGGGTGTTCACCACATCCGAGAGCTTAACAGGAAGTAAGTGCTCTCCCTTACTCAAGATTGCTGTTTCACCAAACTGGAAGGAATCGCCTACAGTCTTACCAGTCTTTCCAGATATAATAGATTCTGGGCTATAGTTGCTGTCATCTCAGTTCTTTTGCTGAAAGCTTGGATAGATCTTTCAGCCTAGCATGATGTAGAAAAGATAACTAGCTTACAACTCTTCCTATCTTCTTCTTCTTCATCATCCAAGGAAAGGAGGCCTACATCTGCAGAAGTCTTCCCCACTTGGATGACCACTTGCACCCTTTCTTTCTAGCTCTCTAATCTACATCCCAAACTCTTCCCTCTGAAAACCACCTCTGCTTCACTGAAAGAAGATGTCTCTCCTCTTTTGCCTCTTGGGTCTTGCAAACTCGGAGTCTTTAGTTCAATAGAATGCAAACAAAAGTTTTCTTCTAGTTTCAAGAGGAATGGAAGGAGTGAATGCTCTAACTTCAGTCCACTATTCCTTGCTAGTTATCTTCAAAGCAAAAACACTAATGTAAATGGGGTTTTCCCCCTGTCTGACCTCACCTAAGAAAAGCAGACCCTTCCCTTTAATGTGTCTTTGACCTTCCTTCTTGCAGAAAAATTACCCTTGAATGACTGGGCTAAGCAGCTTTTGACCCCCTTCTGAGCCTGGATTACATTATAAAAGCCATCACTTTAGCTGTGAGTGGCTGGCCTGAGGCACCGGAATGGCAGGTACCAGGTCCTATTAGACTCCGTCCGATCCTCAAATCTCTTTCCTGATAGAAGGGTAGGGGTTTGTCTCACTTCATCACATCATATTTTCTATTTAATTCTGATCTACCTTGCTCTTGATTCTCCCAACTATTAACCTTGATATTCATTTCTCTGGTTTTGGCCTTAACTGACCTTTAGGCTTAATTCATAGCACGGCTTCCTGGTGCCTCTCAACAACCCTTCTTCTCTTCCCACCTGGTCTGCGGCTGCTGGACCCAGATATTAGTCAAAGGATTCTGTCATGTTAGGGAACTGTCTGGAAAGAAGGGAGAAGTGAAATAGGAAAATGAAAAAAAATGAACAGGTAAGTTTTGATGAAATGTAATTTCATGAAAATCCATCTTGGTCAAGGACAGGCACGATGAGAAGCCCTGGCCACCCGTGACCAGATTGATGGTATTAGGTGGAATGGGAGAAAAGGGCTAGTGTTCGAAGCAGGAAAGAACCATCAAAGTCAATTCCAATGCACAGGGCAGGCTATGCCTAGTCTTCTCTAAGCAGCAGGACTCCCTATGGGATAAGCAGCTTATTTATCCAATCTCCGCTGCAACCTGGATCCAACAAGAAGAGAACTGGGCAGAGTGGGAAAGAGCTACGATCCTTGGGGCAAATGGTAACAGCTAGGCAGCCCACCAGCATCACTGCCAGATTCAGCAATTCCTTGTCATTTCTGAACCAGGAGACATGGGAAGGAATTCTAGAGTTATCCTGCTGCTAATGGATCTTCCCAGTATAATCCCAAAGGTCTATATTAAAGTGAAAGCCACTCACTTGTGTCTGATTCTTTGTGACCCTCATGGACTGTAGCCCACCAGGCTCCTCTGTCCTTGAAATTCTCCAGGCAAGAATACTGGAGTGGGTAGCCTTTCCCTTCTCCAGGGGAGCTTCCCAATCCAGGGATCGAACCCAGGTCTCCTCCACTGCAGGCTGATTCTTTACCGTCCGAGCCACCAGGAAAGCCCAATCTCAAAGGTCTAGACTTGGGTATAAAAGAATTGGAACTATCTGGCTCAGGGAGGATCAGAGTGATGAGACCAAATGTAGTACCCAGGAACTTGATTCCTTTCTGAAGACACAGTTGATCAAGAATGTTGGGAAGGTGGGGGTGGTCGTGGGGGTCAGGTGTTACACATCAGCTCTCTTCTCACCAATATCCATCTTGGGTGAACCCAGACATCCTCAGGATCTCAGCTGGTATCAAGCTCAGGATATTCCAAGTGGCTCTCCTGGACTCTCTACCTCACATCCAACTGCCTATTAGACATCTCCACCTGGATACTCCAGAGTCACACCACACTCAGCGTGGCCCAGTCTGAACCATGGCCTGACCCCAGACTCTGTGCTCCCTGTTCCAGAGAGTAGCATCTCGTTACCAACACATAGTTTCCTAAGGCAATAACTTGAGTACTATCTCTGATTCCCCTCTCTCCCCTAAGCCCCTCGCAGTTAGTCAACCAATGAGACTTGCTAACAATAAGAGAGAGGGAACACACAGAATATATTTCAGCCATTAGAAAGGAAATATTGCCATTTGAGACAACTTGGATGAAAGTTGAGGGCATTACGCTAAGTGAAATAAGTCAGACAGAGACAGATAAATACAATATGTTATCATTTAGATGAAGAATCTAAAAAAGAAAAAAAAAAACTTAAATCATAGAAATAGAGAGTAGATTGGTAGTAACCTGGGGCTGAATAGGAGAAATGGGGAGATGTTATTCAAAGCATATAAACTTCCAGTTAAAAGATCAACGGGATCTAATGTACAGTATGGTGATTATAGCTAATAATACTGTATTATATACTTGAAAGATCCTAAGAGAGATCTTAAATGTTCTCATAACACAAAAAAATGGTAATTATGTGACAGGATGGAGGTGTTAGCTAATGCTACCAGTGGTAATCACTTTACAATATGTAAGTGTACCAAATTAATGTGTTATACACCTTAAACAATATTACTTGTCAAATATATCTCAATAAAACTGGAAAGAACAGATTAAAAGATGACTTCATCTTTCCTAGGCCTCACACATATAATTTAGAGGCACCTAATTATTGTGCCTAATAATAAGAGGCACAATCTTATCTTAGTATTGATTGTCCTTGCTTGAGTGCTGAGTTGCCTCTGACTCTGTGCAACCCCATGGACTGTAGCCCGCCAGCCAGGCTCCACTGTCCATGGGATTTCCCAGGCAAGAATCCTGGAGTGGGCTGCCATTTCCTTCTCCAGAGGATCTTCCAGACCCAGGGATTAAACCTGAGTCTCTCAATGCAGCTCCTGCATTGGCAGGTGGATTCTTTACCCCTGAGCCATCTGGGAAGCCTCACTGATCATGCTGCCTCTTATAATAGCTGTATTTCCATTGTATTACCACTTAATGATAGTCTCCATGGGAACAAGGCTGATGTGTTATATCCCCCAAAACAAGCACACAATAGACATTAAATGAACTGTAAATAAATAGGTGTTTAGTAAGTGATAACTGAATTCTTTGGCTTACTTAATTCTCCTCTCTTACTTCTAAAGCGGCAAGACTGTTCAGTACAGTCCTTCCCAGCCTCACTTTCAAGGGAGTTCAGTGTTATAGTCGAGATCATGGACTCTGGATTCAGGCATGGCCGAGTCGTTCTGGCTCCTCCATGTTTTAACTGTGGGACTCTGACCAAGTTACTTAACCCCTCTGAGGCTCACTCCTTCATCTGTAAAATAAAGGTGTTCATAGGGTCGTGTGGAGTTAGTGAGGCTTAAGTTTGGTAACATAGGGCTCTTGCGTTGTATATACTGCCCGTGCTCAGTCATTAAGTCGTGTCTGACCCCCATGGACTATAGCCCACTAGGGCTTTCTGTCCATGGGCTCTTCCAGGCAAGAATACTGGAGTGGGTTGCCATTTCCTTCTCCATGATATATACGAAGTGCTCAAAAAACAAAACAAAACAAATAAACACCTTTGTAACGATCATTCCTCCTTTCAACTCTTTTTCTCTCCTCCTGCCTGTGTATTCCAAAGTCCGGAGGAGGGAATATGACTACAGCTGCAAATGGGAAACACATTCCATCTTTTAAGTATATCTTTAACCTGAAGCTTCTGCTCTTGTTCCAAGGAGAGATTGAAAGAGAAGGGGCATCTTTGTGATTCCAGCTATCTTATTTTCAAGAGGAAAGCATCACACAGACTCACAGCAGCCACAGCGCATGGAGCCAGAGAGCCTGGCTCAGAGAAGTGATGCCGCCTGCTTAGTGCAAGGAGATCGGCCTTAGAGACAGATCTCATGAATGCTAATGGCCTTGGTGCCGCTAATTAGCAGCACCCCACACTCAATATTTACCCTTGTGTGCCTACAAAGTTCCACTCTCTCCTTGGGAAGCAGGCTGTTTCTCTACCTGACTCATGGCGAGGAAACCTCTGTTGCCAGATAACATCTCCATCTCTGCCTGGGTAGGCTTGCTGACGGGGCTCCATCTGGAGGCCTGGTGGAAAGGTAGAGAGGGAGCGCACGATTATCTTTCCAATCCTGGGTGGAGCGCAGCACAAAGCCTCACCCAGCGCGGGTGCTGTTCTCATGAGTCAGCCAGGCAGCTGTTGGCCCCAAGTGCCCCCAGAAAGTCTGCGTGTGAGACATCCTCTTCTTCCTTCCAAAGGAGCGGTTCTCTGAGCTCCAGACAGCTCCTTCCTCCCCACAGGGCCTGGGAGAAGCGGTGAATGGCCAAGAAAGGGCCTTCTGGGAGGCGGGTCTAAGTGGAGGGCTCCTGGTGACCTGCCCATCATCCTCTCCACAACCTCTCACAGAGCTCTGAAGCTGAACCACGCCATGAGCCCCATGGAAGCATGACATGATGGTGAATAGCAGTGAATAATGCAGGACTCTTCCTGGAGAGGGCCCGGGAGACTAACCTGCAAGGGACTTCCCTGGTTAAAAAGTGGTTAAAAGTCTGGCTTTCAATGCTGGGGTTCTCTCTGGTCAGGGAACTAAGATGCCACATGCCCAGGGCAACTAAGTCTGCAAGTTGGAACTAGAGAAGAGCCTGCCTGCTGCAATGAAAGATTTCACAGCTAAGACGTGACATAGCCATAAATAAGTAAAGATGTAGATTTGGTGTTTTTAAAGACTGACTTGTACTGAGGGAGCGTGAGCCAGAGCCGAATGTCAGGGAAGGACCACTCAGGACGGACCAGGGGAGACAAGAAGAGCTCCGTGGAGGCAGAATTGTTGAACTGCCTGAGCACCAGGAGCCCTGCGCACAGACCTGTCTCCAGTGGAGAGGTGAGCTCCCTTTGGGGCCCCGCCCCTTCCTCTGAAGCAACCAACAGGCTTGGAATCTGAGGAGGCATCTCATCACTGAGCCCTGGTCCCGAGTGAAGTGATGCAGATGGAGAGGCTGCCTCCAAGACTGAATGTTCTAGAGACCAGCAGGCCAATTGCTGCCCTGTCAGCAGGAACCTGCGCTGGAAGGCCACCGTCTCAGCTCACTGCGTTCTTTTCTGCCTCGGATGCCCTCCAAGCCCGTGGCCTTGCTCCATGGTGAGTATCAATCACACCGATGACCACTCAGGGCTAGTTGTCTCTCCTTACCCCTCAAGAGATGTGCAAATACTGAAAGTGGTGTCACCTCCCGAAATTCAAATGTTGAGACTTAACCCCTATGTGATGATATGGTTTCCCTGGTGGCTCAGTGGTGAAGAATCTGCATTGCAATGCAGGAGATGCAGGAGACTCAGGTTCAAATCCCTGGGTCAGGAAGATTGTCTGGAGAAGGGCATGGCAACCCACTCCAGTATTCTTGCCTGGAGACTCCCATTAGCAGAAGGGCCTGGTGTGCTGTAGTCCATGGGGTCACAAAGAGTCAGACATGACTGAAGTGACTGAGTACGTATGTACATGATGATATGAGGAAGTGAGGACTTGGGAGGTGGTTAGGTCATGAGGGTACAGACCACAGAAAAGGGATTAGAGGGGCTTTCATGGTGGTCCAGTGGCTAAGACTCTGCCCTCCCAGTGCAGGGGGCCTGGGTTCAATCCCTGGTCAGAGAACTAGATCCCACGTGCTGCAGCTCAAGATCCTGCATGTGCAACAAAGACCTAGTGCAGCCACATAAATAAATTAATTTGAAAAAAGAATTAGGACCCTTATAAAAAGGACCCCAGAGAGCTCTCTTACCCTCTTTCCACCATGTAAGGCCACAAGGAGAAGATGCAGCGAAGAATCCAGTAGAGAACTCTCACCAGAACCCAGCCAAGCTAGCACCCTGATCCCAGACCCCCAGCCTGAGAAACTGGGGGAAACACATTTCCATTGTTGATAAGCTACCCAGTCTTTGGTGCTTTGCTGTGGCAGCCCAAACTCAGACAAAATGCCGGCTCAAAAGGAATCCTTCAACCCTGTGAAGTGGTTGCTTGGCCAAAGCCCCGCCCCTAACTGCGCTGGAGTGCTTGCTCTACCCTTAGCCCTGTTCCCGTTGAACATGTCCTGGAATCATGCAGAGCATCAGGAGAGAGGGCCAGAGCCCTCCAGGGACCCCCATGGAGCTCGGGAGGGTGGGCTGCTCTGTGCTTCCAGGCAGGAGTTGGGACTAGAGGGTGGTCTTCTGCTGCAGAAGTGACTGCAGAACCAGTGGCCTCTCACCAAACCCCAGGAGCCGCCCACCCACTCCTGACACACACGCACCCACCACAGCCTCTTGCTACAGCTCCTGTTCGCCAAGACACCACTGAAAGCTATGTGGGTGGAGTGGTCAGCCAGGCCCCTGGACGGGCTCCCTGCCAGGCTTTCTCTTTCAGACTAAAGGATTATAGAACAAGCCATAGTGTCAAGGAGGGACCCACTTAGTCACCGTTTTGTATGCTATTGTACAGCCGAGTCTACACGGGACAGTGCAGGGTCAATGAGGAGCTGGTTCATCCCAGGTGGAGCCTTCCCGTGGAGTCCTCAGTGGCCTGGGCTTGTTTGTGGGCTTGAGCTGGACTGTAGAGCGGGGCCTGGCCCGAGGGAACTGGCCTGGAAGCCAGCAGGGAGACTGAGATCAGCTGCACATGGGGCTCACTTCCAGGCATCCACTTCCCTGACTGAAGCTATTTCCACTTGACTCCAACAGTTTTCTTAACCTGTCTTTCTCTTGTTCTCTCAGGTGACCCCAAGGGCACTGTTTCAGGACAAAACAGAAGAGTCAAGGCAGAAACAGCCCAGCGCCAGGGCACATTCCGCCCTGATAAGTCACCACACATCTGCCCTGGCCTGGAATGTCCTCAGACTCATGGCAGCCGAACATGAGTGCCCAGCCGTTGTTGTGCTGGGGACACACAGGCAACACACACTTTCAGGAAACTGCCCCAGCTGCTCAGAAAAGGGAAGTGCACATGTTTTTCAAATGTCAGAACCAGGAAGATATCAAGGAGTCATCCAGCTCAGGGGTCCTCTCGACAGATGGCTGGAACCAAGGCCTCAGTGGGGAGAAGAGTCTTGACTAAACTTACCCGGCGTGGTAACACCCTGGCCTCCTGACTCTTCCCAGACCCTCCCTGGTCTGTACCCTCAGTGACCAAGGCACCAGCTCTTGCTAAAGTTCCTCCCTTCACTGCAGAGCTGGTCAGAAACTTGCACTATGACTGACCGGCAGGGTTTCCAGCTTCAACCTTCATGTGAGACTGCTGGGCTGTGTGGTATGATGGTTAGAACCCAGCTTTAGCAGCTGCCAACACAGGGCTGAATCCCGGATCAGTCACTAAGTAATTATATGTCCTTGGTTGGTTCAATAACCTGTCTGAACCTCGGTTTCATTGTCTGCTAAATGAAATAGTAATACAACTTACCTCACAGACTGTTGTGTAGATTAAATGTTACTATTCTTTAATCTTAAAGAACTTGATACAGAGTAAGTGCTATATGAACCTAGACTGTTATTACTATCATTGGGGTGTTTATTATAAAGGCTTTCCTGGTGGCTCAGATGGTAAAGAATCCTCCTGCAATGCAGGAGATGAGGGTTCAATCCCTGAGTCAGGACGATCCCTTCAGAAAAGAATGGCAACCCACTCCAGTATCCTTGCCTGGAGAATCCCATGGACAGAGGAGTCTGGCGGGCTACAGCCTATGAGGTCACAAAGAGTCTGACACAAGTGAGCAACTCAGCACACACAGTGTTTATTATAAATGCATGTTTCAGGGAGGTCCCACATGTAGAGAATCCATATTGGGAACAATAATCTGCATTGCAGCAAACATCACCAGTGATGTTAGTGGGTGCCTTGGGAGGCTTAAAAAGCAGAGACATTACTTTGCCAACAAAAGTCTGTCTAGTCAAGGCTATGATTTTTCCAGTAGTCATGTATGGATGTGAGAGTTGGATTATAAAGAAAGCTAAGTGCTGAAGAATTGATGCTTTTGAGCTGTGGTGTTGGAGAAGACCCTTGAGAGTCCCTTGGACTACAAGTAGATCCAACCAGTCCATCCTAAAGGAAGTCAGTCCTGAATATTCTTTGGAAGGACTGATGCTGAAGCTGAAACTCCAATACTTTGGCTACCTGATGCGAAAAACTGACTCATTTGAAAAGACCCAGATGCTGGGAAAGATTGAAAGCAGGAGGAGAAGGGGATGACAGAGGATGAGATGGTTGGATGGCATCACCAACTCAATGGACATGAGCTTGAGTAAACTCTGGGAGTTGGTGATGGACAGGGAGGCCTGGCATGCTGCAGTCCATGGGGTGGCAAAGAGTCAGACACGAATGAACGACTGAACTGAACAGAACTGGGAGGCTTGTGGATTGGTCCAAGGACCGCATTTGTAGAAGTTCTGTTTTCAAGGTATTGTGACCCTACTCCTGTCTGTAAAGAAAAGAACTTCAATGAGCTTGTAAGCCGTCTTGTCTAAATCTGCATTCCTCAGGTTTCCCTCCTCCCTGGACAGCTTGTTAAAGAACTGGTCCTCAGGTCTCACTGGAAACCTGCGACTCCCAGCTCCTGGGCTTAGGAAACAGCCTTTTCAGAGCTGCCCCCTCCCAAGGTGCTTCAGGAGTTGATGGAAGGTTGACAGTTGCTGGCAAAGAGCAGGTTTCCCTGGCCCGCCCAGCCCAGAATGCCAGGCTGCTGACTATTGCAGGTCGGGGATTGGCGGGGGGAGACAGAGAAGGCCGAGGGGGGAGCCTGGGTCACCCTTTGCTCCCCTTCGCCTCAGGCATGCCCCTCCACAGATCTTGATCCCGGCCTGGGTGCCATTTCCATGCCGGCCGTTTATTTCCTGCCAAGAACAGAGCTGAACTCTGTGGTCTGCTGGCTCTCCGCCCAGCCAGGCTGTAGGCGGCATCCTTGAGGACCTTTTGGCCCTCTCTCCCCCAGGACTGGAAAGGCTGTACTGGAGTGGAGGGAGCGGAGGGGCCCGGGCATCTTTTAGGAGGCTGCAAAGACCTAGCTTTGGGAGCAGCCAGGAAGACAGGCCCCAGCCCAGACAGCCCCACCCCCCCTGCCCAGACCTCTGTACTCACACAAAGATAATTCAGTTACTGGGAATGCAGACTGGAGCGATAACCTGATTTAGAAGCTGAAACCATTTGAGCTGGGCAGGAAAGACGGGTGCAGGAATAGTCCTTATTAACCAGGAAGGCTGGAGCAATAAAAAGAGGAAAGGGGTGTTGAGTGGAGAGCCTTGGGTGGTGGCTAGGAAAGAATGATGGCTGGGCTTTGGGTGCTGGTCCCCCTTCAACTTGGTCCCCCACCCTTGGCCCATCCCAAGGCTCACTCACCCCTTAAATCTTCCGTGTATTCACGCTTTTTTCTAGAGTGTTAACATAGCCATCATCTGGCTTATACAGCCATCTGGGGAGAAGATAAGCTGAGAAACCTATAAAGTGTCAGGGAGGGGGAAAGAAAAACCTTTTCTGAGGTTTAATTTGAGCCATTGATCACCAACTGTCCTCGGAAAAAGTTATTTCGGTGTGAGCTGTCATCTGTGAGAGCTGGGAGCTTAGCTTCTATGGGACCCGCTGGGGAGGAGGGTTGCCAGGGTCCCCAGGGTCAAGGTCAGAGGCGGGGGTCAGACCATCCCTCCCCCCCTTTCCCTCGCACTTGAAAGCCAGCCTTCATCGCACCCCCGCCCCCCACAAATTCCAGGAGGACCTTGTCTTCCCTCAGCCAACTTGAGCTTCGTACCACCTTCCATATCTTTCTCACATCCTTGTTTGCCTGAAAGTCCTCTCTGCCATCTAATTGTCTCATTTTCATTCACCTGCATCTTAAGAGGAAGACACTCTGGAAATGGCTCTCCCCTGGAAAGGAAAGCGAGCGACTAAGAGTCTTAAAAGCAGCTCTGGTCATTTATCTCTGTCACCTTCTCCCGGCATAGGGAAATTGTTCTCTGCAAATAATTTGTCTTTCTTACAACCTGCCTATTCTATGTCAGATGAATGTGAGACCCTGAAGAAGCGGAGGCCAGTCCAAGAGTTCCTCGGGCATTTTAGACTAGATCGGTAGTTTAGAGGACAGATCTCAGGCCCACCCACACCTCAGAGGCTGACTAGAGACCAGACACAGCCCTGCCAGAAACACCAGACCCACTGCAGGATGGCTGGGCCCCACCCTGGTGGGCTGGCTGCCTCATACCAGGCCTGGAAGCACTCTATTAGCTAGGTAAGGGAAGGGCTAGCAACAAAGGGGTTAATAGACAGCCAGACATCCCGTTCCCCAGCCCTCCTCCCCTCTCCCACTGGACTCAGATGAATAATCAGTCAGTAAGATGACCCCAATGGAAGAAGTCCAGAAGCATCCACTCTGCTCTCAGGGGTATTTGTACTCCTCTCTGCACAAATCTAATCACTCAGAGTGAAGGCAGGGCTGGGAGGGAGCCCAGGGGACAGGGCTTCTCCCCTTTCACAGGCTGGGTGGGGACCCACCCAGGGCACAGCTCTCAAGCCCCGGGGCCCGAAACCCAGGAGTGTGATAGCAGAGAGCGCCTCTGACTCACCTGGCCCCAGCTGGTCTAGAATCTATTTTTTTTTTTCCCCTGAGTATTTGTTACCTTTCCAGAAAATTGCAACTGGGCTTTCCCCAGCTTGGTAAAGGAATGAGGGGTCTCTTCTCCCAGTCACCTTAGCTGTCCAGGGCAAGATGAGTTAACTAGGGGCAGGCCAAGAGATCAGATCTGAGGGAGCTTCAGAAAAAGCTGCAAGCCCCAGAGTCTGCCAGGAGCCAGAGACCTCCCACCTCTCCCCTCTGCTCCATGGAAGAACCCGCTCGCCTGGCCCCAGCTCCTGCCCAGCCCTCCCAGCTCCCCAAGGCTAGCCTGCCTGCGGCTTTGTGCTCTTGAAAAGGCCTACAGATTTATAGACCTCAGCTGTGGACAGACATTCACCTCTGCCCTGCCTGCCCCTGCAGCCCCTAAACCACCCTCCGCCGTCCCTCTCTCCCGGCCACACCCCATCAGGGGGTGAAGAGTCACTTGGTCCGCAGGTGGGAGCATCACCTTCTCAGGGCCTGCTTTGCTGTGACCTGCTAGTAGCTCAGAGGGTGCTATCCCAGAGAAAAACTCAGCAGCATTCATTCCATTACAGCCAGTGATTGAGCAGGGGCCCTATCTTTCTAGAATATTCTGCCCTTGTAACAGTCCTCAGGTGAAGCCTGTAGTGACAGCAGTCAGGATACCTCACCTCCCCAGATGAATTCAGCAAGTGTCCCCCTGATCCCAGACAATGTGAGTGGAGACTCATAATTCCTAGAGATGTCAACAGGCTGTGTATATGGAAAGAGACAATGGCTACAAGTGGGAAGGTGGTGTCAGGAGAAAAGCATCAAACTTGGACTCAGGAGTCCTGGGTCCCAGCCTCTTGAGCCATTAAAGAGGTATGGACCCCTGACCAGAGGCTGCACATCTCTTGACTTTGGTGAGGGCTGGGTTACATCACTGGCTTTTGAGGTTTCTCAGAGGACAAGTAGGCAGTAAGCATCCTTGGAAGCAAGAAGTACTGTTCGAACAATTGTTCGAGGATAAGGGACTCAGAAAGCAAGTTGAGGATGGACTAGAAGATGAGGGAGCTGAGAAGTGGTCTGGGAGCTGGAACAAAGCCTGCCAATAGACTAGGGGCGGGGTCACCAAGCACCCTTACCCCTCAGGAGGGCAGGTTCTGAGGGCAGCGGGGTGGTAATGGGCCAGAGCAAGGGCAGGGACTAGGGAGCCCACAAGTGCCCCAGGCCCCTTGCAGGAAGCATGGTCCTGGCCCCCTTGGCATCCAGCGTGACAGCATTTACCCAAAGCAGAGTTCTGCCCTGCTGTCTGACCCACACATGCAATTCAGCTCTAATCCCCACTGTGGGGCAGATCCTGGGATGCTGTGGACAGTGCACAGTGGTCCCTGGTCCCCCGGAGGGTGGGGTGCTCTCTAGCAGGTGCTCAAGTTCTGTGAGCCCCAGTCAGTTCATGAACATCCACCTATCATGGTGCTCTGCAGGGCTGTTCTAAGAAACAGAGGCAACCGATGACAAGTTCTTCACATACTCTTCAGCACTGAATGGTGTTCCTCTTGTGCAAATTATTGTGATAATCTATTTTATGGAGTATTATAAATATTCTTTTCTTGGGCTCCAAAATCACTGCAGATGGTGACTGCAGCCATGAAATGAAAAGACGCTTACTCCTTGGAAGAAAAGCTATGACAAACCTAGACAGCATATTAAAAAGCAGAGACATTACTTTGCCAACAAAGGTCCGTCTAGTCAAAGCTATGGTTTTTCCAGTAGTCATGTATGGATGTGAGTGTTGGACTATAAAGAAAGATGAGTGCCGAAGAATTGATGCTTTTGAACTGTAGTGTTGGAGAAGACTCTTGAGAATTCTTTGGACTGCAAGGAGATCCAACCAGTCCATCCTAAAGGAAATCAGTCCTGAATATTCTTTGGAAGGACTGATACTGAAGCTGCAGCTCCAATACTTTGGCCACCTGATGCAAAGAACTGACTCACTGGAAAAGACCCTGATGCTGGGAAAGATTGAAGACAGGAGCATAAGGGGATGACAAAGGATGAGATGGTTGGATGGCATCACTGACTCGATGGACGTGAGTCTGAGCAAGCTCCAGGATTTGGTGATGGACAGGGAAGCCTGGCGTGCTGTAGTCCATGGGGTCGCAAAGAGTCAGACATGACTAAATGACTGAACTGATAAATATTACGAATAATATGAGAACCACACCCACTTCTCAGAGTGACCAATTTCTCAGATGCAGAGGAAGCTGAGAGCAATGTTAGATCCCAACCCCAAATTCTCCCTCCCCCACTCAGCCTGCCAGACATCCCTGCATCTCTTTCACCCCTCCCTCTCAGTCAGGACCCAGGAACCCCAAGCCTGCTGGTGGCCCCAAGGGTGGGTGCAGCTCTGGGGACCTGGGGAAGGCAGAGAGAAAGAGGGGACCGGAGTTGTCTTAGGATCATTCATATGAACATCTGCTTAGACAGAGAGCAAAAAGATTAATGTGGAAATCCCATCCAAGAAGCCAGTAGTTATATATCAGCAGTGCTTTAAAGATCAGATACTTATTAGGTTTGAGGGAAATAAGTAATGTACTGAGTCAGGAATCACGGCTCCAAGAGAAAGAGATGAGACAAACATCTCTCCCTTCTCGTCACACAGACAAGCCCAGTGATGGCTCACATTTCTGGTTGGGGCCCTGGGAGAGGTGAGAGGAGTGGGGTCCGGTAGGCACAGATGGTGGGCCAGTGCTGGGAACCAGCTGAGCAAAGAAGGAAAAGGAGACTGATTCTCTGCATCTCCAAGAAGAGACGCTGTGGGGTGGCTGGTAGGATCTGGCACGGTGAGGCCTCCTCTGGGCAGCCAGGGTAGCTAACATACTTCAATTGAAAGAAAAATGTCCTCATCCACGTAACTATTCTTCAGGACCAGGCAGAGAAATTGACAATGTTGATTCATTTAGCTCAGCAGTATTCAGGTCAAAATCAATCTTGTCAAAAATCCATCACCCACACTCAATAAGAAAGAAAAGGGATACAGGCTCCCAGGGAATCAATCACACCCCAACAGGGAACAGCTGAAAACAGATCTATCACGGTCCCTGATGGAGGTGTCCATTACTCAATGTGCTGTTTCCTGAATGCCCCCTGGGGCCCCTCCCAAGGTCATGGGCACCAGCCAAACCCCCAGCAGCTGCGAGAACAGAGATGGCCCAAGGGCAGGAGGTCAATCTCCTAGTCATCTCTCTACAGCCAGCAGGTGAAGTTTCTAGAACCTCAGTGCTGATTTATACATGCTTGCTTTGCACAAGATCAACACTTAGCTGACTAACACAGCCCTTAAGAAGTCATTTCATCCATTTCACGACTTGAGGAATCACTGTCACTTAACTCCCCTGCTGTCCTCAAATCTGTGTGGCTGCCTCACATCTGTAAAGAAAAGGAAATAATAGCAGCTGAGCAGTTCTCTGTGGTGCAAAGCTCAGGAAAAGCAAATTGGCCTCTGCAGAGCTTCCCTGACCTTAGGACCTTTCACAAGACATTTTAGAAGGCAAGACTCACCATCCTCTTTGTTCCTCGGTCAGAAGCTGGCATCCTCCAAGGCTGGCATTACAACATCCCTGACTCCCCCACATTCAGAGGAGGTGGATGGGTGGGGCCAAATGATGGAGAGGACTGGGTACCATCTATACCACTCACTAACTGTGTGGGCTCCAGACAGTTCTTAAACTTCTGTCCATCTCAGTTTTCTCATCCATAGCATAGAAGCCAGAACAGTGTACACCTCCTAGGATTGTTGAAGATTCAGTGAGACTCTGCATGTGAAGAAACGGCACACAGACGATGCACGAGAGGTAAAAACTCTTGTTAGATGAAGGTCCCTCTGGCACTGAACGTTTTCTTATACTGTCATCTTCCAACCACAACCTCTAAAAATTGTCCACAGGATCCCTTCATTCATGTATGTATTCACCAAATGTGTGTTGACTATTGATTGCTCTACATCTATTCTAGATGCTGGAGAGATAGTGTACTTATTGGATGCAGTTGGTGGATTGATGGCAGGGGGGCGGTGCACTGATACCCTATAATTAAATAAAATAATCACAGATAATAATAAATGACTCAGAGATAAGAGAAGAATGAATTAGAGAGTTGGCGAGGGGAGTTACTTAAATTTGATTCAAGGGAGGCCTCTATGAGTTGGTGGGGGGCATTTGAGTTGAACCCCAAATGGTATGAAGGAGTCAGCCATGTGGGATCTGAAAGAAGGGGGTGTTCTAGGCTGTAAGCATGCGGACAGCTAGAGGGGAAATGAGGGAGGAACAGCAGAGAGAGGCAGGCAGGATGGAGGAGGCCCCACCAGACGCTGGGTCTTAAGATGCAGTGGGGAGCCCCTGGGAGTGATGTTGTCAGAGAATGCTCTTTAGAAAGCTGGCTCAGAATGCTATTTGAAGAATGGATTGAAGTAGGGCAAGAGTGGAAGGAATGAGACGAGCTAGGAGGTCCTTACAGAGTTCAGGGAGGATGATGGAGGTTTTGTCAAGTGGGTAGCAGTAGCTGTGAAGAGGAGATACTAGGTTCAGGAGATATGCTGGAGCTGGAAACAATAGCTATTGTTAATGAATAAGATATGGGTGATGAGAAAGAGAGGAATCTAAGATTTCTCCAAAGCTTCTCTTTGAGCCATTGGATAAATGGGGTAGTAATTATTCTTCCAGGGAAGACCAGGTGGAACTGTTTGGGGTAGGGAAGTGCAATTAAGAGCTGTGTGAAGCTGAATAAAATGCCTATTAGGCACCCAAGTGGCTGGATTTGGGAGTCATGGAACTGGACGAGATCAGCTGGGGAGAAAGCATAGCTAGAGAAGGGGCTGAGAAGAGGACTGAGCCCAGGAGGGTCATCTGGGGGAACCCTGTTCCAGAAGCCCCAGCATTTTGAGGATACATAAATTGTTTTCCAGAACAGAATCATCCAAGTAAAAGGTCAGGATGAGGGTTAGAGGCAAAGGAGACTTGGGGAAATACACCCAGAGGTGCAGCCTCACCCTAGAGAAAAGCAGGATTCTACAGAAATCTGCTCATTTCTGCTTTCTGGGTGAGTATTTCTTGCAGGTGAGTAGAATGAAGCTCACTATCTTAATTGGAGGGAGGGAAAAGGGAAAACAAAAGCATGGAGGTGAGTCTCTGCAATGAGGTTTTCTTCCAGGCAACCCCCATGTCCCCAGTGTGACAGACTAAAGGTTTGTGTCCCCTCAAAGTTCACACTGAAGCCCTAACCCCCAGAGTGATGATATTGAAGATGGGGCCTTCAGGATGTACTTAAATGAGGTTATGAGGCTAGGGTCCCTATGATGGGATTTAGTGTCTTTATAAGAAGAAGAAGAGAGATCAGAGAACATTCTCCCTCTGTCTTGCTTCCTCTGATTACATGAGAACCCAATGAGAAGGCAGCCATCTACAAGTCAGGAAAAGAGCCCTCACCGAGGACTGAATTTGCTGTCACCTTGATCTTACATTTCTTAGCCTCCCAAGCTATGAGAAATAGACATCTGTTGCTTAAGCTACATGGGCTTCTGCAGCCTTTGGGACAGAGTAGGACACATCATACATGCCTGAAGGCGTGCCTATATCTAGGGCTGCAAGATGTCAGCCCCCTTTGCACACAGCAGCATCTTCCCTTGCTATTTTGGGAACTCCCAGGGGGCCTCAGCAGTGCTCACCTTCTCTTCACATTCTGCCTCTCCCCTGAGCCCCACGGGGGGCAGCTCCCGCCTTCCAGCACCTCCCATGCCTCCCACTAGGACCCCACACACCCAAAGCCACAGCACCGACACCCCCACACCATGCCAAGGTCCACTGAACCTGAGCCGGTCTCCCCTTTCCCTTCTCCATGTGCTGCCGCCGCCAGGGGAGGGAGCTGTCCACCGGCCGGATAGTTCATCAGACCCAGCCACACTCTGAAGCCCTCCCAGGGTCTGGCTGGCCACTGAATAACCCACATCTTGTTTGCCTTCTGTCCCAGCACCTCGCATGGTGCCTGCCTCCTACCTGGCAAGTGCCTCCTAAGAGTAGCTGCATGCATCCGGCAGCTGCAGGTGGGTATAGGAGGGTGTGGAAGTCCTTGCGAGAGTGCAGGGCAGAGAGCTCACTGCGGGAGACGGCGTGATTCCGAGGGGCCCCCGGGCAGGACACAGGGCTGAGGGCAGTTCCCTGCCGGGCCTGTCACCCCCACGCAGGCACCTGCTTCGAGAACGCTGAGAAAGCCGCTCAAGGGCGCTGTGAGGAAGCAGGTGATGATTTCAATTTCACAGCTGGGTGAGTTGGGGCCACGCTGAGGGAGTAAGTTTCTGGGACAGCGAACAGGCTTAGACTTCTCCCCGTGTCTCTATCTGGTTCAGCCGGTCAGGTGGTCGGGATGGGTTCGCCCTGGGAATCCAGGCACTGGGGCCCGCGTCCCAGCAAGCAGCCCCGCTGCACTGCGCCTGCGCCGCCGGAGGCCCCTGGCTCGGCTCCCCGGCCCCGGGCTCACCGAGATGACACTTTCAGAGACGCGTGGAAGCTGAATAACTACAGCTCCGTTGTGGATGTTTCCTGTGGGGCAGGCAGGGGGCTAAGCGCAGGCTTTCTCGTCGGGTCTTCGTACAAATCTTGGAAGGTGGGTACTATGATTTCCATTTCACAGATGAGAAAACTGGGTCAGAAAGTTCAGTTCGTCCAATGTTTCACAGCTCATGAGCAATAGAGCCATGATTCCAACCAGCTGCGTCTGACTGCAAATTTCATCCTCTAATAAACTACCTTGATATATTAATTCCCAGAATAAACACACCACCATGTGCCACGTAAAGTAGTCGAGGAGGGGGAGGGGACTCACAGTCCGCTAGGCAGGCGGCAAGTGAAGCGTGTCATCCCCACGACTCAACGGGGCCCACACTGAGGTGTGCAGTCCTAAAAGCAGTTAGTTGCTGCCTCCCACACCCTTGGGAGTTGGAGCTGTTTTTCTTCTCCCAAGGCAGATTCTGTGCATGAGAAAGTAGGTGGACATTCTTCATCTGAGACCCACAAAGTCAGGCAAAACTAATGGGGTGCAGAACAGAACTGAAAATCCAGGCATACCCCAAGACCAGTTTCCAAAACAGGATCTTCAGCCACCTCCAAATCGGAAACCAGGCCCTCTGCACTGGGCCAGGCCAGCCAGTCTATCCTTGGTGGGCAGTGGCCCCTCCAGAAGCACCCCTCCCACCCTGGCTCCTCCCCCAGTCCCTTCCAGGTGAGTACATTCCATCAGGTTCCCTATAGACTCTCTGGACCAATTCCCTTGTCCTTCCAGTGGCCCATTCTCTTCACTAAAAGGGAGATCACTGGCTCCTCACCCTGCATCCTGCCTGTGATCCTGCCTAGAAGCTTCCCTTTGGGCCTGGGGGTTCCTCTTAGCTGTGGTCACTCTCCCTTTCCCCAGGCACCCCTGCCTGATCTCCAGCACTAAGGGTTGTATTGGTCTCTCTCATCTGCCTGTCCTGGAGCTCAGACCCACACAGAGACATGGAAGTGGGCCTCTGCCTCTGGGATCTGGATGAATTCCCCTAGGACCCTGAGAAAACTTGAGCCTAAGGGTTCTATGTCAGCAGGCTTTGGACTCAAGTTTCAGAAACATGTGACTGACTTAAACTGGCTTGGTGTGCAGAAGAGAATAGAACCAGTTCGTTTCAAACCTCACCATGCATAAGTCAGTTAAGGGATCTCTCTGAAATGCACTTTCTGATTCAGTAGGCCTGAAGTGACACCTGAGATTCTGCCTTTCTAGCAAGCTCCCAGGTGCTGCTGATATGCTTGGTCCAGGACTCACACCCTAGTAACAGGACTTAATGATTTAAACCTCAAGGACATGTGTTGCTTTTTTATAGGAAGCCTAGAGATGGGTCGGAGAAGGCAATGGCACCCCACTCCAGTATTCTTGCCTGGAAAATCCCATGGATGGAGGAGCCTGGTAGGCTGTGGTCCATGGGGTCGCTAAGAGTCAGACATGACTTAGAGACTTCACTTTCACTTTTCACTTTCGCACATTGGAGAAGGAAATGGCAATCCACTCCAGCGTTCTTGCCTGGAGAATCCCAGGGATGGGGGAGCCTGGTGGGTTGCCGTCTATGGGATCACACAGAGTCGGACATGACTGAAGTGACTTAGCAGCAGCAGAGATGGGTGGCCCCAGGGCTGGCTCAGAGCTCACTGATATCTTCACCAGGCTCAGCCCAGCCTTTGCTCTGCTGCCCTCACCATTACAAGATGGCTGCCAGAGCTCCAGAATCACATCCTCACATTTCATCATCCCAACCCAGAAGGAAGAGTGCAGGGGTAAAGGAAGGATTCTTTTCCTCTTTAGCTTTCCTGTTAGCAGACAGTAAAATCTTTCTCATACTGCTCCAGTTGTTTACTTTCTCTCATTGGCCAGAACTAGGTCCCATGCCCATCCCTGAGTCAATTACTCTTAACAAGATCAGATTTCCATGATTGACTTAAGCCAAGTATGATTCATCCCCTGGAGCTGGGGACATTTCCCCCTGAACAAAAAACAGAAGTCTATCAGCAAGAGAGAAGGCCAATGGCTAAAAAGCAGGCAGCCAACAGTGGCCACACACCATCCTGTAAGCAGCCTGTTGCCAGGTCTCTGACCCTCTTTGCCCCTCTCTTGAGAGAAGCCTTCAGGGAAGGGGAGAGAGTAGGGAAGAGGCTGGGAAAAATTAAAGTACAATAAAGGGGGTTTTAAGGGGCAGAGTGGGAATGAAGGAAAGTTGGCACCCTAAGCAACTGTTGATATGCTGTTCGGAAAAGGGGGCAATCAGTCCTGTGTATCTTACTCATAGAGGTGTTAGGTGGACCACATGTGCAAATGCATCTAAAAGCATCTTATAAACAGTGACATGCCACAGGAATGCAAGCAGTTGTGGTGGTAGCAGCAATTTTAGTATCCTTCCTAGTCCCCAGGAATGTGGGGAGAAATGAAGCAGAAAGAATGCCCTCCCCACAGCCTGTCCGCCGCCCCCCCCCAGCCAGATGACCTCTGTGACATTGGTGGGAATTGTCCCTGCTTCTAACTCTCTCCCTCTTTGTTGATTGTAGCTGCCCAGCAATCAGCTGACTCTGCTGGCAGGGCTGGGTCGGCTGGCATGAGGCTTCGGCTGGAGGAGAAAGAGGCATTTGTGTGGAGAGGGATCCCTGCTCCTCAGTGGTGAGAAGTCAGAGAGCCGGAGTCTGGGGGGTACACCATGTCCTCTGCAGAGGGACCAGGCTCCCCCTTGGGCCCCGACTCTGTGGTCCAGTGTCTTCACACATACTGTTCCTTTTCCCAGAGATGCTCTTCCCCATGCTGCTCAGGCCTGGTGTCTGGCGCCTTCTCTGGCTTCTCTGCAGAGAGGTCCTCCTTGGCCCCAGATCTAAAGCAGCCCCTTCATCTTCTCCTCCCCTCCCCCACCCACTGCCTTCTATGACAACAGTTAATTTTTCTTCCTCACCCCATTTGCTACAGTTTGCAAATATTTGCCAGGTTATCATCAATTAACCTGAAACTCCATCAGGGCAGGGCCCGTGTCCAAAGCCTCGCCTCCAAGTGCTCAGCACAGGGCCCGGCACAGAGCATTCACAGAGTCAACATGTGCTGAATGAATGAAGGCATGATTGAACGAAGGAGTGGACACAGCTGCACTCTGCTTCCAGGAGGAAGAACTGGAGTCAACATTTAAATGAAGCAAAAGAAATTTAGTTTAGATACAAGAAGTAAACTTTCCAGAAAACCTCTGGAGAGTATGAGCAAAGAGTTTGACACACACACATCTGTCACTGAGGGTGAGAGAGGAAGAAATCTGTCTCGAATCAGAAAAATGGTTAGATGGCCTCTGGAAGGTCCCACCTCCCAAAGAAGACAGGACCCTGGTGTCACCCCACCCATCACCCCCATCTTGCTTAGCAGCTAATAAATTGCCTTTTTGTTTAGCTTCTCTCATCCCTGATGTTCCAGCTTCTGCTTTCAGAAACACTATATGTTTTTTTGTGGAGGGGGAGGGAAGTGGGGGCAATGGGAGGGGATGGAGTGGGACTGGAGGCTGGGATCCTGGGCTCTGGGTCCTGGTCCACTGGGCCATGTGATGAGTGGGAAATTGGCAGGAATGCTGAAACCATGACCCTGAACAGCAAACTCATTCCCCGGAAGGACTGTGGCATGATGGCAGAGCGGAGCTGCTATCACACCAATCACTCATGAGTGGCCTGGATTTCACTTAAACTATCCTAGTGGCAGCTTGAAAATGTTCCTGGTGCATCCTGCCTGGGCCAGCATGACAGGGATAACCACCAGGCCAGTGAGTACAGAGGGGATCAATCAAGCAGACCCCTGAGAGAAACAGGATAGGCTTGCCCTGTCCCCTTTCTGCCCCTTCCTTCTGGCATGTGGGGAGAGCTACCTGCAATTTTCTGTGATCCCCCCCTTAGCAGTGTGTGTGTGTGTGTGTGTGTGTGTGTATGTGTGTGTGTGTTGGGGAGGTGGGTGGCCCACACAGAGGGAAGTTAAAGAGACAGTCAAGAATGAGGGCTTGTATCAGGTGGTTGGATTTCTGCTGCTTTGGAGAGTCCTGGATTCACTCACCCATTCATTCATTCATCCATTCACTCATTCAATTCCTTCACTTATTCATTCACCCATGCTTTGCCAGGCACTGTGCTCACCATCCAGTTTCAAAAGCAACACATTCCTGCCCTCATGGAGCTTGTAATCTTCAAGGAGAACCAGAAATGAATTGAATGTTCAGACTGAAACTGCGCTAAGTACTGTAAGAGTATGATGAGATGATGGTGATTATCAGACGCCATCAGATGGAGCAAGCTTTCCTGAAGATGTGGGAATTGACTGCTATCTGAAGCAAGAGAGAGAGTCAGGTTAACAAGAGAAGCAGAAGTATTTTATGCAGCAGGAATAATACCTGCAAAGACCCTGGGGTGCGAAGAGACAAGAAGTAGATAAGGAATGGAGTGAAGACAGATGTGACTGAAACATGAAGAGGAAGAGGACGATGAGACCAGGTCTCTTGAACTCAGGAGAGTCTAGGGAAGACAAAAACAAGTGGAGCCCTCTTAGTGCCCGTCTGTACACTGCCCCCCAAGAGTAAAAGTGTCAGTCACTCTGTCATGTCCAATTCTTTGTGACCCCATGGACTGTAGCCCACCAGGCTCTGTCCATGGGGTTCTCCAGGCAAGAATATTGGCCTGGGTTGCCATTCCTTTCTCCAGGGGACTTCCAGCCCCAGGGATTGAACCTGGGTCTCCTGCATTACAGGCGGATTCTTTACTGTCTGCAGCTCCACAAGCAACTGAATGGAACAGGGAAGACCCTGCTAGCTCCCGGGTTCATTCGGATGCACTGAGAGTTATAGAGAGACATCTTCAGGAAGCTTTGGAGGGCCCCATAGAAACATGCTGTGTTGGTCTTGCTTTCCCATACTCCCCTGGGAGTTACAGAAAGATTAGTGAAGCTACACCACTGGCTGGCTCAAAACAGAGACCCATGTTAGCCTGTTGGCTTAGCCCACCACCACTCCCATCCCTGCCCAGTAGGGTCCTAAGGAAGGCACCATCCTTCTTCCTGGCCCAAGAACCAAGAAACCAAACTAGACTTCTTGAGCTAGTGGTACAATATCACCAGGAAGTTTGTTCACGGTCAGATTTCCTAGGGCTTTAGAGGCCATGCTATGACTTTTCTTTTTCTCTTTACTCTTTTTCTCTCCTTCTCTCTGTATTCCTCACTTAAAAAAAATTTTTAATTGAAGAATGGCATTCAGGAAAGGACACAAATCCCAAGTACTCCATAATTTTTCACATAGTTAATGCTTTCTGACATTTGAGCACCAAAAGTCTACAAGGATATTCCTGGAAGCATTGTTTCTAATAGTTCCAAGATGAGAGAAAAACTATCCATCAACTATAGAATGGATAAAGAAAATGTAGTGTATTCATTTGATGGAATACTATACAGTGATGAAGATGGAGGTGCCACACCTCCATGCAACAACATGCATTTAATGTGCCTTGAAAACAAGATGCTAAGTGAAATAAGCCAGACACAAAAGGACAAATGCTGTATAATTCCACTTACATGGAATTTCTAGAATATGCAAATTCATACATACAGAGAGAAGTCCCTACACTTGGCAAAAAGCATATCTGAGAGGCTATCAAGAAAGGGAATGGGAGCTATTGCTTAATGGGTGCAGAGATTCCTTTGGGGTGATATAAAAATTATAGAAATAGGTGCTAGTAGAAAATTCTGGTACTGGAGAAGACTCTTGAGAGTCCCTTGGACAGCAAGGAGATCAAGCTAGTCACTCCTAAAAGTCAACCCTGAATATTCATTGGAAGGACTGATACTGAAGCTCAAGTTTCAGTACTTTGGCCACCTGATACAAAGAGCTGGCTCATTGGAAAAGACCCTGATGCTGGGAAATATTGAAGACAAAAGGAGAAGGGGGCAGCAGAGGGTGAGATGGTTTGAGAGCATCACTGACTCAGTGGACATGAATCTGAGCAAACTCCAAGAGACGGTGAAGGACAGGGAAGCCTGGCATGCTACAGTCCATGGGATCCCAAAGAGTTGGACACAACTTAGTGACTGAACAGCAACAACAAATAACAGACTTGTAGTCTTTTCTTTTTTTGGTATATATGCACTATTTCATTTTGTTTCACTTTGGTGATAGTACCTAAATTTAGAATTTCTGGGTTATAGGTGTGCATCTATTAGCTTCAGTAGATTCTGCCCAAAAGTTTTCCAAAGCTGTTGTACCAATTTATACTCTCATCAATAGTATATGAGATTACTGCATATCTATACCAAGTCAACACTTGATATTTTTTCTTTTGGGTGAATTTTAGCTAATCTTGTGTATATCTGGAGAAGGGAATGGCAAACCACTTCAGCATTCTTGCCGTGAGAACCCCATGAACAGTATGAAAAGACAAACAGATAGGACACTGAAAGATGAACTTCTCAGGTCGGTAGGTACCCAATATGTTACTAGAGAAGAGTGGAGAGAGAACTCCAGGAGGAATGAGGAGGCTGAGTCAAAATAGAAACAACGCTCAGTTGTGGATATGTCTGGTGGTGAAAGTAAAGTCCAATGCAGTAAAGAGCAATATTGCATAGGGACCTGGAATGTTATGTCCATGAATTAAGGTAAATTGGAAGTAGTCAAACAGGATACGGCAAGAGTGAGCATCAACATTTCAGGAATCAGTGAACTAAAATGGACCATAATGGGTGAATTTAATTCAGATGACCATTTTATCTACTACTGTGGGCAAGAAATGGAGTAGCCCCCATAGTCAACAGAAGAGTCTGAAATGCAGTACTTGGGTGCAATCGCAAAAATGACAGAATGATCTCTGTTCATTTCCAAGGCAAATCATTCAATATCACATTAATCCAAGTCTATGCCCCAATCACTAACGCTGAAGAAACTGAAGTTGAACGGTTCTATGACCTACAAGACCTTCTAGAACTAACACCGAAAAAGATGTCCCTTTTATCATAGGCAGCTGGAATGCAAAAGTAGGAAGTCAAAAGACCCCTGGAGTAACAGGCAAGTTTGGTCTTGGAGTACAAAATGAAGCAAGGCAAAGGCTAATAGAGTTTTGCCAAGAGAATGCATGGGTCATAGCAAACACCCTCTGCCAACAACACAATAAACAACTCTACACATGGACATCACCAGTAGGTCAATACCAAAATCCAATTGATTATATTCTTTGCAGCCAAAGATGGAGAGCTTTATACAGTCAGCAAAAACAAGACTGGGAGCTGGTTGTGGCTCAGATCATGAACTGCTTATTGCAAAATTTAGACTTAAATTGAAGAAAGTACAGAAAACCACTAGGCCATTAAGGTATGACTTAAATTAAATCCCTTATGATTATATACTGGAAGTGACAAGTAGATTCAGGGGATTAGACGTGACAGAGTGCCTACAGAACCTTGGGTGAAGGTTCATAACATTGTACAGGAGGCTGTGATCAAAATCATCCTCAAGAAAAACAAGTGTAAGAAGGCAAAATGGTTGTCTGAGGAGGTCTTACAAACAGCTGAGAAAAGAAGAGAAGTGAAAAGCAAAGGAGAAAAGGAAAGACATCCCCATTTGAATGGAGAGATAAGAAAGCCTTCCTAGGCAATCAGTGCAAAGAAATAGAGGAAAACAATAGAATGGAAAAGACTAGAGATCTCTTCAAGAAAACTGGAGATACCAAGGGAACATTTTATGCAAAGATGGGCACAATAAAGGAAGGTAATGGTATGGACCTAACAGAAGCAGAAGATATTAAGAAGAGGTGGCAAAAATACACAGAAGAACTATGCAGAAAAGATCTTCATAACCCAGATAACCATGATGGTGTGATCACTCACCTAGAGCCAGATATCCTGGAATGCAAAGTCAAGTGGACCTTAGGAAGCATCACTACGAACTAAGCTAGTGGAGGTGATGGAGTTCCAGCTGAGCTATTTCAAATCCTAAAAAATGCTGCTGTATTCAAATATGTCAGCAAAGTTGGAAAACTCAGAAGTGGCCACAGGACTGGAAAAGATCCGTTTTCATTCCAACCCCAAAGAAGGGCAATGCTAAAGAATGTTCAAACTACCACACAATTGCACTCATCTCAGTTCAGTTCAGTTCAGTTCAGTCGCTCAGTCGTGTCCGACTCTTTGCGACCCCATGAATCGCAGCACACCTCACATGCTAGTAAAGTAACGCTCAAAATCCTCCAAGCTAGGCTTCAACAGTATGTGAACTGAGAACTTCCAGATGTTCAGGCTGGATTTAGAAAAAGCAGAGGAACCAGAAATCAAATTGTCAACATTCTTTGGATCATAGAAAAACCAAAAGAATTCCAGAAAAACATCTACTTCTACTTCATTGACTATGCTATAGCCTTTAACTGTGTGGGTCACAACAAACTGTGGAAAATTCTTAAAGAGATGGGAATATCAGACCACCTTACCTACCTCCTGAGAAACATGTATGCAGGTCATGAAGCAAGTTAGAACCAGACATGGAACAATGGACCAGTTCAAAATTGGGAAAGGAGTACGTCAAGGCTGTATATTGTCACCCTGCTTATTTAACTTATATGCAGAGTACATCATGTGAAATGCCAGGCTGGATGAAGCACAAGCTGGAATCAAGATTGCCAGGAGAAATATCAATAACCTCAGATACACAGATGGCACCACCCTTATGGCAGAAAGTGAAGAGGAACTAAAGAGCATCTTGATGAAAGTGAAAGAGGAGAGTGAAAGAGCTGGTTTAAAACCCAACATTCAAAAAACTAAGATCATGGCATCTGGTCCCATCACTTCATGGCAAATAGATGTGGAAACAATGGAAACAGTGAGACTATATTTTCTTAGGCTCTAGAATCACTGCAGATGGTGACTGCGGCCATGAAATTAAAAGACGCTTGCTCCTTGGAAGAAAAGCTATAACAAACTTAATGTTTTGAAAAGCATGATTATTACTTTGCCGACAAATGTCCTTATAGTCAGAGTTATGGTTTTTCCAATAGTCATGTATGGATGTGAGAGTTGGACCATAAAGAAGGCTGAGCACTGAAGAATTGATGCTTTTGAACTGTGGTGTTGGAGAAGACTCTTGAGAGTCCTTTGAACAGCAAGGAGATCAAACCAGTCAATCCCAAAGGAAATCAATCCTGGATATTCATTGGAGGGACTGATATTGAGGCTGAAGCTCCAATACTTTGGCCACCTGATGAGAAGAGCAGACTCATTAGGAAAGATCCTGATGCTGGGAAAGTTAACTGAAGGCAGGAGGAGAAAGGGATGACAGAGGATGAGATGGTTGGATGGCATCACCCACTCAATGGACATGAGTTTGAGCAGGCTCCAGGAGATGGTTAAGGACAGGGAAGCCTGGCATGCTGCAGTCCATGGGGTCACAAAGAGTTGGACATTACTCTGCGACTGAATAACAATAATCTTGTATATATAGTGATCTTTTATTGTGATCTTAATTTGTGTATTTCTGTGCATTCTAAATGGTTGAGCACTTTTTCATATTGAATATTCTCTTTTGTGCAGTGAACATTTAAGATTTTACTCATTGGAGAAGAAAGGTTGTCTTTTCCTTTCTTCATTCCTTCTTTTCTTCCCTTCCTCCCTCTCTCTTATCTTTCCTTTTTCATTCTTCCATTCATTCTCTCACTCTTTTTTGACATCATTTTTCTATAAAATGATTTTTTATGTGTGTACATATATGTGAAGAAGTACTTAATATTAATAATATACTATTTATTACTCTCTTTCTTTATGGTTAGTTCTTTTTGTATCTCTTAAGAAATTCTTTCCTGCAGCAGGATCATGAAGATAGCTTTCTATATTAAATTTATCATTTTTTCATCTCACATTTAAGTCTGTTATACCTGTTACATTTGTTTTTGTGTTTAGTGTGAGATGGAAGTCAAGATTAACCTCTCTATACACATATTCAATTGATCTAACACCATCATTAAAAAGATCATCTTTTATACTCTGCAAAACAATGCACTTTGCCATAAATCAGAGAACAATATTTGTGTAGGTATGTTTCTAAACCCTTCTTCCTATTCCATTGACCTATTTGGTTATCCCTGCACCAACTACATATTACTTCAATTACTTTTCTGTATATTAATCATAAGTCTTATGTCCAATCTTCTTTTCCTTCAGCTGTGATCATCAAGATCATCTTAGCTATTCTTGTCTTTGAATTTCAGTATATATTTAAAAATCAGCTTGTCACTTTTCACATACAAAATATCACTGGCATTTTGATTTGATTTGCATTTATCTTCTGTTAATTTAAGGAAAATTGACAAAGTTATAGTATCGAATCTTTCAACATGAAAGCATTGCTCTGTTTACTTAGTTTTGTTTTGTAGTTTTCTTTAGATTTATTTGGTTCTACTTATTTCTAGTTATTTGATAGTTTTAATGCTATTGTAATGTCATCTTCCTTTTTTGCATCTCATTTTTTCATTTTTTTAGTTGAAATATAGTTGATATGCAGTGTTAGTTTCAGGCACAGTACATTGATATCTTATTGTGGCATCTTTCTTGAGTTTCATTTCCTAATCACCTTCTCCTAGTATGTGGAAATGCTAAGATTTTTCTAAAATTACTTATTGATTCTAATAATTTATTTATATACACCTTTAGATATTCTACATAGCAATTTTTTATGTCATTTGCAAACAATGACTTTTTTTTTTTCTTTTCAACTTGCATACTTTTACTTCTTTCCTGGTCTTCTTGCCCTGGCTAGTATACCCAATACAATGCTGAATAGAAACAATGATAGCAGGCATTCTTGTTTCATTACTTTTCTCGGAGAAGGAGCTTTCAATATTTCTATATTTCTATATTTCCCATTTCTAAAATGGGAAACATTTTAGAAGCTACCTTTTACCAAGAAAGGAAGTTCCTTTCTATTCTAATTTCTTATGAATTTTTTAATATGTATAATGAACAGTTTTGAAATTAGTCAAGTATTTTTTCAGCATCTATTGTGATTATCATGTTTTCTCTCCTTTATTATATAAATATGATGAATTATTTACATCGATTGACTTCCTAATGTTAAACAGTTCTTGAGTTCCTGGGACAAGCGTCACAAGGCCATGACATATTATTCTTTTCAAATATCACTAAACTAAATGTTTTCATATTTTATTTATTAGAGTTGCTTCATTTTTACAAGGGAGATTAATCTGTAATTTTCCATTTTTGTAATATTCTTGTCAAGTTTTGTTATCAGGGTTATGCTGACCTCATAAAAATCAGTTGAGAAGTCTCTGTTTTCTATTTTTTGAAAGAGCTAGTTAGATTGGCAGGGTGTTTCTTTGTTTTTTTTTTTTTCTAAAATTTTGAAAAAAATTACTAGTGAAGTTATTTGGAACTAAAGTTTTCTGTGTGGAAGATGTAGAGTAAGGATTAATTTCTTTAATAGTATGGAACTGTTAAGATTTTCTATATCTTTTTATGCTGGTATTGGTAAACATGTATTTTTCTAAGAATTTTTCCATTTCATCTAAATTTTCAAATTTATTGGCTTAAGGTCAGCCATAATATTATCTTATTGATGCTTTTGAATTGTGGGGCTGTAGAAGACTCTTGAGAGTCCCTGGGACTGCAAGGAGATCAAACCAGTCAATCCTAAAGGAGATCAGTCCTGAATATTCATTGACAGGACTGGTGCTGAAGCTGAAGCTCCAATTCTTTGGCCCCCTGATGCAAAGAGCTGACTCACTGGAAAAGACTCTGATGCTGGGAAAGATTGAAGGCAGGAGAAGAAGGGGGCAACAGGGGATGAGGTGGTTACATGGCATCACTGACTCAATGGACAAGTTTTAGCAAACTCTGGGAGACAGTGAAAGACAGGGAAGCCTGGTGTGGTGCAGTCCACAGAGTTGCAAAGAGTCAAACATGACTTAGAGATTAAACAACAACAAATCATTGTACTATCTTTAGGGCTTGTAGTAATGCCTCCTTTTTTATTCCTGACATAGGTTTGTTTTTCCCTTTACTGCTTTTTCCTAATCAGTCTTGCTAGAACTTTATCAATTTTATTAGAATTTTCAATGATCCAAATTTTGGCTTTGTTGATTTTTTATTGTACATTTATTTCCTATTAATAGATTTATGCTCTTTACTTTTTTCTTCCTTTAACTTTATTTTGTATTAATTATTGTTCTTCCTGTATTTTTCAGAAGTGATAAATAATGGCTTTAAGTCTTTCTTTTCTAATATATTCACTGGAAACTATATATTTGTCTCTTTAGGATTTTGACACTACATATTCTGGATGCCTTAAATTCTATCTTATACTTACAAGTGACCATTCTGAAACTTTATTCAGCTTTTATGCTTCTTACTAGGAATGTTAGTCTGACACATAATGCTCTATCATAACTGGAGCATCAATATTTATATCAATATATGGATTTTTAAAAATTGTAAACATGATGAAAAGACAGAAATGTTTAGGTGACGGGTACCACCACACAAGTTTAAACTTATTGGACTTTATTCTACAAAGTCCAACCACTGGAAACTTTTTATCAAGAGGATCAAAGCTGCACTTTAGGTATTAACTGCTTATATTACTAAGATTTATTGAGTAATTATTATTTTGGGGGGCAAGGCAGCAGAGTGTTTAGATATGACTGTGTAATCAAACTGCCTAGGTTTGAACATGAGCTCTGATACTTATTAGCTATGTGGCCTTAGACAAATTACTTAAATTTTCTGAGCTTCCTCATTTGTAAAATAAAGATACTAATAATACTTATCTCATAAATTTATTGTAAGACATTTAATGAGACAATGTCTACTGTTCTAGGACAATGTCTAAAACACAGTATAATAGTTAACATGCAATGATTTCTTAAATAATATTAATCATATTTTGGAGATAATAAAATTCAGGATTCAGGGAGCTAAAGTAACTTGGCCAAGATCACAAAACTTAGAAATGACAACACTAGGATTTGAATACAGGTCTCAGTTCAGTAGCTCAGTCGTATCTGACTCTTTGCGACCCCATGATTCGCAGCATACCAGGCCTCCCTGTCCATCACCAACTCCTGGAGTTTACTCGAACTCAGGTCCATTGAGTCAGTGATGCGATCCAGCCATCTCATCCTCTGTCATCCCCTTCTCCTCCTGCCCCCATTCCGTCCCAGCATCAGGGTCTTTTCCAATGAGTCAACTCTTCGCATCAGGTGGCCAAAGTATTGGAGTTTCAGCTTCAGCATCAGTCCTTCCAATGAACACCCAGGACTGATCTCCTTTAGGATGGACTGGTTGGATCTCCTTGCAGTCTAAGGGACTCTCAAGAGTCTTCTCCAACACCACATTTCAAAAGCATCAATTTTTCAGCGCTCAGCTTTCTTCACAGTCCAACTCTCACATCCACACATGACCACTGGAAAAACCATAGCTTTAACTAGACGGACCTTTGTTGGCAAAGTAATGTCTCTGCTTTTTAATATGCTGTCGAGGTTGGTCATAACTTTCCTTCCAAGGAGTAAGCATCTTTTAATTTCATGGCTGCAGTCACCATCTGCAGAGATTTTGGAGCCCCAAAAAATAAAGTCTGATACTGTTTCCCCTGTTTCCCCATCTATTTGCCATGAAGTGATGGGACCAGATGCCATGATCTTAGTTTTCTGAATGTTGAGCTTTAAGCCAACTTTTTCACTCTCCTCTTTCACTCTCATCAAGAGGCTCTTTAGTTCCTCTTCACTCTCTGCCATAAGGGTGGTGTCATCTGCATATCTGAGGTTATTGATATTTCTCCCAGCAATCTTGCTTCCAGCTTGTGCTTCTTCCAGCCCAGCATTTCTCATGATGTACTCTGCATATAAGTTAAATAAGCAAGGTGACAATATTCAGCCTTGAAGTACTCCTTTTCCTATTTGGATCAGTCTGTTGTTCCATGTCCAGTTCTAACTGTTGCTTCCTGACCTGCATACAGGTTTCTCAAGAGGCAGGTCAGGTGATCTGGTATGCCCATCTCTTTCAGAATTTTCCACAGGTCTAGATGTCTCCAAATCCAGGGGCTTAATATAAATGAAGGTCACATGAGTTGGCAGAAGAGGAAGCATAACAAAGGGACTTCTGCAATACTCCAAGAATAAAGCCATGGGGCCTAAATTTAAGTGGTGACATTGAAAAAGGGAAAGAAAGAAGATCTGAGAGGCATGACAAAGGAAACACGGGACTTGGTGACTAATTAGATATGGGATGAGAGTGTGGGGTGAGAGAGTAAGGAATCAGAGCTGAGTCATGGCTTTAAGCCTGAGCGACTAGAAAGTTGATGATTCAAGAGACAGAAATAGGAGAACCTAGAGGAGGAGTGAGTTTGGGAGGGGAGGTGTTATTCTCAGTCTTAGATGTATAGCAAAGGAGCCATCAATTGCAGATGCAGAATTGGAGTCTGAAGAGAGGGTGAGTTGTAGAACTCATCCCTGGAGAGGAAGCAGTTAAAGCTTTAACAGTAGACATGATCCCTAAGTGAGAGAATAAAGAGAAAGGAACAGAGCCCCAAGGATTGAACCTTGGGACAGAGCCAATGTTTATTTATGGATGTTCTAGAAGTGAATAAATAGACATGTAGATAAGGGAACTGGTGGATATAATCTACTCAGACTTTCAATAAGCCTTTGGCAAGATTCCATTTCAAAGACTAAAAGAAATCAGGGCATGTTGGGTACGTGAGGAAAATGTTTTTGTTGGAAGCATGGAATGGGTTCAGAAACAGAAAATAAAGGGTCAGAATAAATGGATGGTCAATTCTCCAGGGAGACAGTCATAAAGGATCATGTTAGGTCTTTACGAATGATCTTGATAAGAGAATTTCCAATAAAAATTCTACATTTGCAGTTGACATTAAATTATTCCCATAAGTAAAGTACCAAGAACTGATTGGACTTGGGGGAGACCTTAGGAATGTGTGGATGGCAAAACACGACAACTCTGCTGGCAACTCAGTCCCTTGCTTCCCTCTCCCCTTAGCTTAGCTACAACATCAGTCCTAGCTTTCAGGCAAACCCCTCTATAATCTGAGGGCCTTTAAGAAGACCAGCCCAATCTTCTAGGCCTTAGCATCAGGTCTTCCCCCTCTGAGACCCAGTGGCCACCCTGGGCCCCAGCTTTGGCACCTACATCAATACATTCCACCAACTTATTGTTAAGTATTGCTGTGAGTTAGTTGCCATGTTGACTCTTGGCATAGTCTCAGTCCCCAAGGAGCTCACAGTTGAAAGTCCCTGCCATTATTACCTTACAGAACAATTATTTATAAGGCTGGGGAGTGACCTTACTTTTCCTAGATGTTGTAGAGATAGTAGTGCTAACCAAATATACATATGATCTTCTACATTTTCCAAGCTACTCTTAAAGATGAGTTCTAGCCAAATGATTCACTTTAGCCAATAGTCTATGAGCTAATAGATAATGAGATTATGCCAACTAACACACTATCCCTCTCTAGGAGCTGATGTCCTGGCTCTATAAAGTTCAATTGGTTGATTGGACCAGACCAGATATTGAAGACAATGCAACCTACATCGTTTTTAAATTACACCTGACCCAAGAGTCACTATCTTGCTTCTTTTACCCAGGACTCATTCTAAATCTGTGGGACTTGTTTCGTACTGCAGGTTCCTTTAAACTGGATCCTAGGTTCCTCTGGGCATCATTGGCATTAGAACTTTCTGCAATGCAAGAGAAAGCCTCTATCTGCACTAACCAATATAGCAGCCACTAGCCACAGTGGTTGGGCATCCCAGGTGTCGCTAGTGGTAAAGAATCTGCCTGCCACTGAAGGGAACTCAAGAGACATGTTTCGATCCCTGAACCAGTAAGATCCCCTGGAGTAGGAAATGGCAGCCTGCTCCAGTATTCTTGCCATGGAACAAGCCATGGACAGAGGAGCCTGTGGGGCTACAGCCCCTGGGGTCGCAAAGAGTCAGAAACAACTGAGCGACTGAATACACACACACAACCACAGTGGTTATTGAGAACTTGAAAAGTGACTAGTGAAAAAAAGCATCCTAAGAGCACTGTCCACTGTTACTAAAGGTTCCAAATAAAACCAACTTGTGAGAGAGTGTTATAATAAAAAGTGACAGGACTTTTTAATATGAGCAATGCTTAAGAATAAAAACTTTAAAACATTTTAAAAAATTGAAGGATTTGGAGCCCAATTCAAGAAAGAAACTTGGATTCCTCAAAGATTATTTCTGAGCTCCTAGTTTGCTTGTTACGGACCAAAAGATTTATAAAATATTGGTATCTGATATCATACCCAGCATTAGTCTTTCCTTAAACTTAACTTTCCTTAAACTTACATTCTTTAAAAATTGAGATTTTTTTTTTTCTCCTTTGGGGAAAAAAAATATAGAAGTGGAGATCTATGGAAAGGATGTTCAGAAGGAGGAGAACGAAGCTTCCATTAGAGGAAAAACTTGAAGAATTCAAGATTTCTCTCTCTGAGTATAAAGAAGATATGACCAAAATCCATACAGTAAAGAACAATCTCAACCAAAGTTGCCAATTTTTTTTTTGCCATACTTTTACCAAAGATAAGAGATGAAAGGAGAATAAAACCGTGGTATGTGGTTTCTGAGTTGGAAGCAAACTTAGTGATTAAGAATCATTTAATTGCTAGAGATAGAGACCAATTAAGGATCATTTAATTTTTGGAGACAGAGACCCATTCGGGCTATTAATAGCTTAAGGAAAGGGACTTCATATGAAGACACCAGAGTCAATTTCACTGATATACAGAAATAGGAAGCAAGGTTTCTTCAGAATTCAAGGAACCTAAAACTGGAATCTCAGGTGTTAAATTTTTTGTCTGTCCCTCAGGGCAAAACGACCTCTTTCCCCTCTTTGCTCCTCCCAGTTCTGTCCTCTGCTTTCATACTTATTCTCTTCCCACAACCCAGACTTACAGTCATGACTTTAGTTTTCTGACCTCCACCACAACTGCATACCGCTCTCTTCATAATCCCCTGTCATCCAAGTCAATGTCTCAGTACCCAAATCTCAGATTTCTGGAAGAGAATCTGATTCTGTTTAGCTGGATTCCTGTGTTTACCTGTTGCCATCAGCTGTGGTTATGGTAAGCAGAGGCAAAACACATAGGTGTACTCCAAGAGCTGGAGACAGGTTGGTTTTCTAAGAAGGATGAAGAGTGAGGAGGCGATGACTGCTTTCAGCGATTTGCCTAAACTCTCAATTCCTGTAGTTTTTCCTATACCACCCCCTTTGATACTTGAGTAATAATCACAGTACACTTACTGAGTATTTACTTACCACCTGACATACACTGAGCTGAGTGTTTTTGGTTTTACAAATATTACCACATATAATAATCTCGTGTATTTTGGGACTTAGGTGGGTTTTGTTTTTGTCTTGTTTTGTTGTCACTGCACAGCATGTGGGATCTTAGCTTCCTAATGAGGGATCGAACCCATACCCCCTGCAGTGTAAGTGCAGAGTCTTAACCACTGGGCCACCAGTGAAGTCCCCAAGAGTTAGGTATTTTTATTCTTTCCTTTATGTTTATAAGAAAACTCATGCTCAGTGAAGTTAATTAGACTAAAATATTTAGCATGTGAGAGTGCCAGGTTTGAATTCTAATATTTCCAAATCTACAGTTCCTAACTTCCATGCTAGTCTGCTGTTCACGTCACATAATGGGTAACAGTTAATAGAATTTGTCAAAAGATGATAAAGGAAGAAAATGTAAATATAGTAGGATAACTTCTGAATTACCGAACAGCTAATAGATTAGAACTACCAAGGGGGCCTGCATATCTGCAAACGCCACAAGATCAAAGACCTAGTCCAGCATTCTATCACTGATTTCTAGTTTCCAGCAAAGCAAAAGCACATATTAACAAGTAAAAATTTTTTAAGAGGGAAGGGAAAAAAATAAGAAGACAGGTATCAGGGACGATAACTATTCCTTCTTATAATGTATCTATCCCTTAAGGTATCTGTAATCAGTAGATAGGTTTCTGGACTAGACAAAACCAATCTGGAAAGCTGAAGTTTCTATTTAAGGAAAAATTCAAAGTATGATTGGGAAACACAAAAATAAGGGACAATTGTCAAAGTCATCAAAAACTATGGAAGAGCAGTAATCAAGGTGTACATCAGGTATTAAGGAAGCCTTAAGAGTTTTCTAGTAGGACTCATTCAGCCAATGGCGATGGGCTCGGCACTGCAGAGAGGAGGGACAGCATGGGCAAAGACATGGGTTTAAACAACAGTGTAACAGTGTAAACTGGGGGAGGGGTGGCCACAAGCAGCTTCCTGTTACCGAGGATGCAGATTAGAGCGGGCTGCGGTGGGAGGTGAGAGTGGAGGAATTGGCCGGGGCAGATCATGAAGGCCTTTTCTGCCGTGTTAAGCAGCTTGGACTTTATCCAAGTGATTAAAGCAGGAGAAGAACAGGGTCAGATTCATGTTTTAAAAATAGATCTTCCTGCTCTGAAGAGGACTGATTTGAGAAGGAAGGCCTGGGGGCACAGAGACCTATTGGGAATCTCGGCAAGAAATGACAAGGGCTTGAATTGGAGCGGAAGTTCTGGGGAGAACGGAGGGAGGAACTTCAAGAAATAGTAGGTTAAATTGGCGGCACTGGTAATTGATAGCAATTAGAGGCAAAGGAAAGGAGGTGGTGAGGATTCCAGACGTTCTAACTCGGAGCTGTGTAGCTGGAGGAATCAGTCACCAAGATGGGGAAGTGAGGAGAGGTGGGCTGACGAGGGGAAATGCTGAGTCTATACTTAGTACGTCAAGGAGCGGATGAGACTGGCTGGAGATGTCTGGAAGGAAGTTCATGGCAGAGGCTGGGCTTGTAGATACAGATTTGGGAGATACCTGTTAGATCCTAAGAAGGCAAGGTCATCACTGAGAGTATATCAAATCAAGTCAGAAGGGAAAAGGGCCAGGATCTGAACTCCAGGGAAGATCAGCCTGTCAAGGAAGGTTGAGGAAAAGGAGAAAAAAGAGACAAAGGTAGAAGAAGAAGAAAAAAAAAAAAACAGAATATGAGGCTAACAATAAAAGGGAGTGGAGTAGAGAATTTTGCATGAAGCAGGAGAGACCATGGGTCAAATACAGAAGAAAGATCCAGTGAGGTCAGAAGCAACTTTATTCTTTGGATTTGGCAGTTAGCAAGTCATTGGTAGGGCTTCTTGGGTGGCACTAGTGGTAAGGAACCTGCTTGCCAATGCAGCAGATGCCACAGACGAGGGTTTGATCCCTGGGTCTGGACGATCCCCTGGAGGAGGGCATGGCAAGCTACTCCAGTATTTCTGCCCGGAGAGTCCCATGGACAGAGGAGCCTGGTGGGCTACAGTCCAGGGGCCACAAAGAATCAGACATGACTGAAGCAACTTAGCACATATGCAAGTCATTGGTAATCGTATGGAGAACTAGCGTCCATGGCCCTGTGGTGGTGGGGGAGGAGGCGCACGTTTCAGTGCATGAAGGAGGCAGTGGAGTTCCGCAGAGTGAAGGGAAGACCGTGATCACCCATGTGAACATTTGCAGCCACGAGGTCCAGGTTGCCAAGAGGAAACCAAATGCAAAGTGCTTAGGTATAAATGGCAAATATACAGTGAATTCCCTACACATGAACCTTCAAGTTGTGAACTTTCAAAGATACGAGTGTGCATTCAGATGTCGAATCACAGAAGTTAGTTCACATGTCAGGTGTACATGGTCCCTTGTGTGTATCCTCTACAATAGTAGCGCTTTTGTGTACTTTACTGTGTAGCACTGTTTAGAGTACACTGGTACCATATCTTTATCTCAAGCCCAGGATGTCTAGAAGCAAGCATAAAAGCAGCGCTGGGACCTCCCTAGCAGTCCAGTGGTTAACACTTAGCCTTCCAATGCAGAGGATGCTGGTTCAATCCCTGGTTGGGGACCTAAGATCCCAGATGCCTTGTGGCCAAAAAACCAGAACATAAAATAGAAGTAATACTGCAGCAAATTCAATAAAGACTTTAAAAATGGTCCACATAAAAAAAAAAATCTTTTAAAAAAAGTCCTAATCAACATAAAAGAGCAGCGATGAGAAGCATCAGCTGTTGTACTGGGGGTGCATGCTTAGTCACTCAGTCGTGTCCAACTCTTTTCAACCCCATGGACCGTAGCCCACCCAGCTTTTCTATTCATGGAATTTTCCAGGCAAGACTACTGGCTTAGGTTGACACTCCCTCTTTCAGGGAATCTTTCCAACCCAGGGATAGAACCCACCAACCCATTGTACAGTACTACTATATTTTAAAGGTACTATGCTATAAGATTTAAAGTGTTTTCTTTATGTTTTGTGTTTTTTTTAATGTATTTGTGTGAAAAGTATTATAAACCTGTTACAGTACACTACTATATAGCAAATTGAGTTAGCTGAATACCTAGACTAACTTTATTGGATTTATGAACAAATTGGATCTACAAGCACGTTCTCAGAATGGAACTCATTTTTATGCAGGGAACTTACTGTTCAAGCACTAGTGGCTTTGCAAAGAACCCTTTCTCTGTAGTAATGGAAACACATATCAGATGGCAAAGGGAAAAAGTTTGCTGGTGGTGGGATCATAGAGACTTAGTGAGCTGATTGGTAATTTGAAATAGAAAAACATGAGGGAAATAGAATAAAAGAAAGGGAAGTAAAGTCAAGCAGGCCTTGTGTTTACCTGTTTGAGTTTTCGCTTTACTTTCCAGTTGGTGTAACCTGAACATCTTGGCAGACATAGAGGAAGAAGTATTATGGGGAGGGCGATTACTGATGACACAAGAACTCAGAGGAGACTGGAGATGGAATCATGGGCATTACTCAGAAGACATAGCCTTGAAATTTGGAAGAACAGTTCTTCTTGGATAAGGTGAGAACTTGAGAATAAAGGCAGACAAGTGTAGATATGGAAGAGAAGAACCAGACATGGTGGTCTCTTCCTTCTTAGTAAAGGAGGTATGTGTGTGAGCTTGAAAAGACTTGAATTTGACAGAATACCAGGGCCAGGAAAGCGGGGGGGCCAGGGGGACATTAGGGAGCCATCAGGAGATGCGTAAAATTGTTTATTATGTCGGAGAAGGGACTCACTTAAAATTAGGTTAGTGTTAGTAATAGAATCAAAGGCCATAGAAAAGTCCACTGAAACAACAAAGTAAGACATTATGATTAAGAGATTCGCCAAGGGACTTAAAGTGGTTAAGATTTCACCTTCCAGTGCAGAGGATACAGGTTTGATCTCTGGTCAGGGAATTAAGATCCCACATGCCTTGTGGCCAAAAAACCAAAACAAAACAATGTTGTAACAAATTCAATAAAAGACTTTAAAAATGGTCTATATATTTTAAAAAATCTTCTTAAAAAAGTGATTCATCAGAATCTCTACACAAAATTGGACACACAGACAAAAAGAAAAAGCTTCCAAAATGCCCATTTATAAATAACATGAAGAACCTACAACTTTCCATAGACAATCGACCCTCCTTTCTCAGCCTACCATAAGTCATCCTGCTGCTGATTTTGGGCCATTTGCAGGGAAGGGTATGAAAAACAGGGGAATCAATACATCTGCCCATCAAACAATGCAGGACTTGGCAGTTTTAGCCCTCACTGCCCCCTCACCTGGAGAAGGAAATGGCAACCCACTCCAGTGTTCTTGCCTGGAGAATCCCAGGGACAGCGGAGCCTGATGGGTTGCCGTCTTTGGGGTCACACAGTGTCGGACACGACTGAAGTGACTTAGCAGCAGCAGCAGCCCCCTCACCAGTCAAGTCAATTCATCAAACATTATTGAGCACCTTCCAAGGGTCAGGGCTGGGCTGTGCTTTTAGACATGGTGGGGAGAACACCACCAAGAGATGCTCTCCTTAGCTTTACAGGGCTGTTCAAGGACTTGTCATCTAGAGGAGTCCTCAGGGGCCATTTCTATTATACCTACAGCCAGCCAATAAACACTAAACCTTCTCTGAACAGAACTGGCAACTTGGAAGGGACTTTTCTTCCCCTGAGATCTGCCTTATAGGACCAGTCCACCATGGTCCATCATTATTACTGGCTGCTTAAAATATCAGAAGTGGATGAATAAGCTAATAATAAGGAAACACCCATGGCAGGCAGAGAGATTGCCAAACACACATCAGTGAGTACAGCCCCAAGGGTGGTTATACTGAGGACGCTGGACCTCACAGCCAGCCCTCTCTGGAAGCTGTCTGTGCCTGGCTTCCAAGTGCTCTTTCTTACCACACAAACCGTCTCTGTTACTGGTATTTCTTGTTCCCCGGAAGTTTCCATAATTACCTCAGGGAAGAGCCAATCAGATACAAAAGCTGATGCAAAAATACACGCAGATTTGTCAGAACAGATACCTAATTATCATGACAACTTATATTCAAGATACCTAATGGGGAGTGAATATTTTCACGCAAATTTCAGAGACATGATTGTGTCTTAGCCCCAGTTCTGCCTTCTCTGGCATCTCAAAATAACAGCTACAACGTATTCTGCCTTATCTAAATCCTGCCTTTTCTTTAGAGCCTGTCTTCTCCATGAGGCCTCCAATGTCACAATAGTCCATTTCACACCAACTCTGTCTGCCGACCTGCTATAACATGTGTGTGACATGTTTAATTTTCTAAGCTAATAATATAATAATTTTCTGATTATTTAATTCCCCTAATTTTTAAATCTCTCTATTTAAGTTTCTGATTGGAGAAATAATTTTCTTACCACCAACCTTCCCCTGCCAAAGATTATGACTTGATGCTTCTCTGTGTCACTCAATCAATTGTTTGAGTTATTCCAGATACTGGGAATGCAATGGTATACCAGAAAATTCCTGCTGTCAGAGAATTTACTGTGAGGGATAGGAAAGAAAATTGACCATTTTAAATAAAATGTTTTAGGTGCCAAGGTAGGAAAGCACCAGTGAACCCAGCCTTAGTTTGTTCCATCATCAAGTGGTGAGGTGGGGTCGAGGGACTTCATGTAAGAGATGGTAGCTAGGCTGAGTTCTAGAAGTAGAACAGGAATTGTGTAAGTCAATATCTATAGTGTGGGCAGGAGGAGGGGATCCTATGGGAGGAAAATTTGTAGTTGGTCCAAAGTTGGTCCATTCTGGGGAACACATGTGGTTCTCTAAAAGTGAAAGGTAAGAAAGGGGATGATCAGACAAGTGTTTGAGGACTTCACAGTCTTGTCCAAGACATGGGACAGTCCAGAACACAGGCAATACAATACAGACAGGCTGGACAGGAGCATAACCTTGTTTGGGAAATGGAGGGTTAGGAAATACATCTCAGCTGAAGCATCAAGGGTGAGTAGAGTTTAACCAGGGAAGAGGACAAGGAAGGGCATTCTGGGCAGAGGGAACAGAACATTCAAGATCTTAAGGACACTGTGAGCTGCAGGATTGTAGCATGATCAGCACTTTCCTTTTTCTTCTGGTCTCTCTTGATACATTCAAATTGTTGACCTGTCTCTAGCTCTGCTTAACCTCAGCTTCACAGCCAAGCCATAGTCAGTACTGTCCTGTTAGAGAGGGGAAGAGAAACCAGGAAAAAGGAGAATAAGAACAGACTCTTTCCTGGAAGAGTGTTGGACATTGGGGTTGAGGAGGAGGAGGGATCAGTGAAGGGGGTGGTGTCCAGCAACTACGGAATTTCATTCTCAGAAAGGGTCCTTATGTCAGTAAGAAACTTTCTCACTTGGTAAATTATAACCTAGGCATTAGCAGCAAAAAAAATTCCCTTAAGCTTGACCTCAACAATATGAGTTTCTTGAAGGAAGGGACTATGATGTTTAGTTTTGTATCCATTGGTGCTTGAAATAACACCTAGTATTATGGTATATGGGCAGCTAATAAGTATTGATTGATGACTGTTTGAGCTGCTTCCTACAGTTCTATTACTAAGTGTTAGCTAGGATGTCTCTCATTCAAAAAAGCACCCCAGTATACCTATTTACAAACTATTGCTTGCCCCTTTCATTCTAACCAATCCCTCAGCAAGTGGACGTGGGTGCCAAATGGTCAGTCTTCTTTCTCATATGTTTGCCCAACTCACTGGAGGCAGGGAGGGCACAGATAGTGATCATTTATATGGCCTCAAATTTTCACCTTCAAACAGTACCTGCCTTATTTATGCCCCTTTTCACTCTGGCAACTTGGGAGCTGTGTGCTTTAAATGTTTAATGGTTACTTAAAATTTTTTTAACAGGCATGCTTAAACATATTTAAAGGTATCTAAGCAATTTAATATTTCCATTCTTCCCTAAACTAAACATGCCAAAGGCAGTAAAATGTCTACCTACCTATTGAATAGCATACTATGCCAGATTTTGTTAGCTGTCATCTAGAGAAGGTGAGGTAAGGGACAGATAGGCCCCAGGCTGAGCAGCTGTAAAAGGTTTCCTGTTGCCTTTTGACAAATCAAATATGGGCTTAAGCAAGATGAGTGGCCAGAGACAACCCAGAAAATGGCCTCACATAAGCAACCAAAACTGCCCCTATCACTTGCAACTCACTCTGAGTTCACCTGTGGGCTTTCCACATGTACTTTGCTTCTAATAGATGCTATCTCTATTTCAGAATCTTGGTCTCTTTGCTGAATTCTTTCTTTGAAAGACAAAGACTGAAGTCCTCCTTCTAGCCATTCCAGCACCAGAATCAAAAGTATGGGAAAACTACCATTCCCAGGCCAAATCTGACTGAACATCTGTTTTTTATAAATAACATTCTTTTGGAAACACAGCCATGTTCATTAACTCATGTATTGTCTATGGATTCTACTCATCTACAATGGCAGAGTTGAGAGTTGTAAACCCACTAGGGTTTACAAAGCCTAACATAATTTACTCTCTGGCCCTTTACAGAAAATGTTTGCAGACCCTTGGTCTAGAATTTTAATTTTGCCCCTTTTCAATGTAAAACATGGTGTTTTGTTTTTAAACAGTTAATGCTTAACTAGATTTATTACTCTTTTATTAATTTCTGTTCTCACCATCATTTCTAGTGTTCCAGACCTTCTCTCTGGATCCTTCTACTTTTTCTTTAATAATTCCTGTCTGTGGTCGGCACTTTCTTTTTTTTTTTTTTTGGCTTAAAGAATGATAGTTTAGCTGGCTATAAAATTTGAAGTTGATGATTACTTTTCTTTAGCACTTGGAAGATTTTACTCCATTGTTTTCCTTCCTCTGTTATTGCAAATAGGATAACTGCTATAACTTACATCATCATTCCTTGTAGAACAGGATGTTGTCTCTCTGATAGGTTTAATATTTCTCTTCATGTTCTGTAGTTTAGCTACAAGTCTAAGTGTGTATTTGTGCTTATTCTGCTCAATAATACAGATGTATTTTGAATTGGAACATTCATGTCTTTCTTCAATTCTGAAAAAACTCAGTGGCCTTTTTCTTCCAATATTGGTTTTGTGTGTGTGTGTGTGTGTGTGTGTATAATTATCTCTATTCATTTATAAGATTTCTAACTAGTTTTGTTTCATGGCCTCCTATTCTTTTTCTTTTTTCATTTCTTCCACTTTGCTTCATACTTTTTATTTTTCACTGATGTTATTTTTTATCTCTGTGAGGTTTTAAACATACTTCATTTTAAAACTTTGTTAGACTGATACTTAACTTCATTTGGAGCTAATTCATGTTCTGTTTATTCATTTTTTTTGGCTCTGTTTTTTGCCATCAGATTTCCTCATGTGTTTTAGAATTTGGTTTGCAGAGGTCATTTTTAATAGGATATGTTGCTGTTGTTGGATATGAGGATAATAGAATATGAACAATGCTGTTGTCACATTGTTCTTCTCTGCTTCCCTATCTGGTAATTTTGCATTTGCCTCCACTTGATTCCCCTGTGCCCAAGTTCAGAAACAGGGTTGTGTAATGTTTCTGGATCTGTAGTAATGCTAAGGATATCACAGATGCAGGCATGAATTCACAGATGGCTTCGCAGAGTACCTGCTCACAAATCTATGTTCATTTTCTTCCAACTTCCCAAGGCCACAGCTTCCTATCAAACTGTGGTTCTTACAGTCTGTTCCTTACAGATAGAATAGCATCTGAATCCCTGGAGACTAGTGAGAAATGCAAGTCCTTCCCTGAAACCTACTGAATCAATACTCTGGGGTTCGAGCTCAGCAACTTAAGTCCTCTTGGTGGTTTGGATGCACGCTCACTACAATCAGCCCCCGAGGGACTTAGCCAACTATTGCTCTTGCTTTGTGTGGAGGGGGATGTTCGGCAAAGTCAGCTCCATACTTCAGACAGTGATCCTGAAACTGTTCCCCATCTTGTCACTGTTTCCTACCCTACATTTTTTCTGTCCTGCTTGTGTTTTCTTCTGGTTCTAGTTCACATATGTGTTTATCTTATTTTTGAGCCAACTTGTGTCTTCTTGGCTTCCCCTCTCGTATTTTATTATCTATGTGCTCAGGGTAAAGGAAGAGTGCTGAAACTTGAACTTACAAAGACATCCTTAAGGAAGTCCTAAAACCTAATCCACACTCACCTTTTAGATTTCATAACTACAACATTACCTTACTCATTATACACTACCTGACTGGCTAACTTAAATATTAGCTGCATTCATATACCACATACATTTCACCAGGCTTTGTGATATTGGGCAAAAAGCCATTCATCTATAAGACAGTAATGATAACTCACTGAAAGTCTTAATGCGAGTACTAAATTCAATGCCATTTGTAAAATAAACTAGCATAGTGCCTGGCTCATAATTAGTTCTCAGTGGATGTTAATCTCTTACTTTTTTGAATCTTTTTGAGTTAAATTTAATTTAAACATTAAAATTTAGACTGCCTGGTTTCCAGTTCATTTCCAATTTGCTTCTGATCCAAACTCTTTTTGTCACAATCCTAATTCATCAGAACATAATATTAATAACAGCCTAAGACAGAAATATTAAGAAGTTCCCCCCAGCTATAAAGAACATCCCCTCCCCCAACCTCCTCACTCCAGGGGCTGGAGAAATGTGGTTATTGGCCGAAGCATATTATACACAGTCTTAGCAGTGATGAACATTTACAGCTCTGCTCCATATGGAACCCCTAGACCCAAAGAAGGACAGCAATAACTGTAATAGCAGTGGGACTTCCCTGGCAGTACAGTGGTTAAGACCTCACCTTCCAATGCAGGGGTTGCATGTTTGTTCCCTGGTAGGGTAGCTAAGATTCTAAGATCCCACACACGCCTTGGGACCAAAAAACAAAAATGTAAAGAACAGAAGCAACATTGTATCAAAGTCAATAAAGACTATAAAAATAGTCCACATCAAAAAAATCTTCAAAAAAATAAAACAATAACAGAAGTGATGACATTGATGCTAATAAGTATGCCAAATGCTGTTCTAAGCACCTGACATGTGATATCTCAATCTTCAAAGGAGCATACAAGGTAGTTACTATTATTAATATTATCCGCGTTTAACAGATGAGGAAATTAGTTACAGAAATATTAAATAACTTGTCCCTTTCTGCCCAGCTAATAAGTTGCAGAACCAGGATTTAAACCAGGCAATGTGACCAGACAGTCAACCTACAGGGAATGCTAAGAATGAGAAATAATCTCCTCTTCGTCAGTGATCTGGGTCTAACCCTCTTCATTTTGCAGCTCTGATTATTCTCAGCCACTGGATCACATTTTCATTCAGTTTCAGCAATTGGATTCTACCCAGGTTCTGTTTCCATGAAAAAACTTGCAGCAGTTCTCCAGGAAACAGGGAAGAACAGTCCCTTCAGGCAAAATCACGAGATCCTCGGAACATCTCCCTGGTGGAAGGGAACCGCTGTCTTGATGAATGTCTCCTGCAGTCACTGGCCACCTGTCCTTGAGGATTTTTGGCCTCTGTTCCTTTCTCTCTGCTGTGGTCTGTCTCTGCCTGACCTTCTCTGTGACCAGCTCTGCCTGCTTCTGTCACTCTCCTTTTGTTTCTTTAGCAAAGGGCTTTCACAGTGTGGTAACAACTTCACACCTGCAGTGGCACCACTTATGTTGAAAAGAATGTGAGTTTACAGATTAAAAAAAAAAAAAAAATCCCTCACTTTCACCAATTCTTGATTACCTCCACTTCAGATAATTCTGTCCCAAAGAATTTTTTTGTCCACATCACCGATGAGGGCGGTGAATCAGGCACTCCCACCCAAGGAGCAGCTGCCCGGCTTCATGGGCAGGAACTGGGGCTGGAGGGGGACAGACAGGGCTGCTCAGGACGGTGGGATTGCCAGCATCTCTGGGTCCCACAGCAGACGTCAGAATTTCCAGCTGGGATGATTCCATCTTTCACTGACTCAAAAATTGCCATGATTTTGCTCTATAAACAGCTTGGAGAATGGGTTAGGATAGAAAACGCAGAGGTCTTTCACTCTAGCATTTAGAGAAGTTTCAGGCTTCCCACACCTGGGAGGAGAAGGGAAAATGAAGGAAGAAGATGGCTCTTCACTGGGGCATAAATGAAGGCAGCTGATCCGCACTCACTAGCTGTAACATCATCCCCGCCTTTTCCAAAGTGCTAATTCATTAAAACTAATGAGGCCCCGATGCTGCCTAAGCTGAATGCTGATCAGATTCCCAGCATGCACCTGCCACGCTGGCACTCAGTCTCTGCTGCGCCCGGGAGCGAGGAGGGGCCCTTGTCAGCTGGAAACAGAGGCTCTGGGGCCTCTATGGACCCGATCGTGGTTTGAGACAAATCGGTGCTAGATCTGCACACAATGACATGCCATCAGGTCCATGCTGAAATGCACAGACTTCCTCCACCCTCATTCTGTAATGCACCTACTTCCTGCTAGGCCAAGCTATCCTGTCTGCTAAGGAGACCCCTGCAAACACCTTTTTTTCCTAAGGCATACGTGGATGTCCTGAAGTCACCTGCACTTTTTATCTGTTCACCTGGCAGAGGGGAGGAGCTTGCTAGAGAGGAATGGGGTACAGGGTGGTAATTCACATATCCTTATTCTCAGAAGAGTGTAAATTCTGCCTGTGGCCCTGTTTGAAAAGAGAGCATGAAGACAGGTGCAAGGTGAGAAACAGGTGGCAGGGAGAAATATTGGATGCTCGCTGATAAGGCCGCCTATCTCCTTCAGTCCATACATATTTACTGAACTCCTTCAATGGGCCAAGAAATGTTCTGGGTGCTGCAGAAAAGTTACAAATTAGACAGAGGTGTTCCCACTCTCTTTGAGCTTATTCTCTTGGGTGAGAAAGATGACTTAAGAAGTAAATTAATGTCAAATTAAATCAATTAGGGAATTATGATCAGAGTAAGTGGGGTCAGGGAATGTGGACAGTAATGTTAGTTTGGGGGTCAGGGAAGTTCTCTGTGGGAGACAATATTGGAACCAAGACCTGCAGAGCAAGAAGGATGGGTTTGGGGAAAAGTGAATCACAGATTAGGGCAAGCCCTTGGAGGCACACTCTCTGAGACTAAGAATAGAGAACGGACTACCATGACAGGCAATAATAGGCAATTGGATCAGTACGACCCAGCAATCCCACTGCTGGGCATACACACCACGGAAACCACAATTGAAAGAGACATGTGTACCCCAGGGTTCATTGCAGCACTGTTTACAACAGCCAGGACGTGGAAGCAACCTAGATGTCCATTGGCAGACAAATGGATAAGAAAACTGTGGTACATATACACAATGGAATATTACTCAGCCATTAAAAAGAATGTATTTGAATCAGTTCTAATGAGGTGGGTGAAACTGGAGCCTATTATACAAAGTGAAGTAACTCAGAAAGAAAAACACCAATATATTATACTAACACATATATGGAATTTAGAAAGATGGTAACGATGACCCTATATGCGAGACAGCAAAAGAGACACAGATGTATAGAACAGTCTTTTGGACTCTGTGGGAGAGGGTGAGGGTGGGATGATTTGGGAGAATGGCATTGAAACATGTATATTATCATATGTGAAACAGATTGCTAGTCCAGGTTTGATGCATGAGACAAGAGCTCATGGCTGGTGCACTGGGATGACCCTGAGGGATGGGATGGGGAGGGAGGTGGGGGGGAGATCAGGATGGGGGACACATGTACATTCATGGCTGATTCATGTCAGTGTATGGTAAAAACCACCACAATATTGTAAAGTAATTAGCCTCCAATTAAAATAAATAAATAATTTTTTTTAAAAAGAGAATAGGCAGGGGTTACTTTATTCCTCATTTATTGTACCTGCAAGGACAGAGATTACACAGTATTTATGGACATATGCATTCTAAACCCTTCTAGGACACTCTTCAGGGTCTAAACTGTGGATAAAGCCCATATCCTCCTGCTCAATCAAGTTTTACTACCATAAGAGTCAGCACAGTTTCAGTCCATTGTCTTTGCGTAGACCCTAAGACTGCCAAGGGAATAAAGTCCCCTCAGATTCTGGGGACCATTGAGAGTGGCATCCTTAGCCCCTGGCCTCATTCTGCTGTGGAAGAGAGGCAACAGTTCTGATCTACTACTCTATGCCGAAGTCTGGAGCCCTGGCACATTTTGTATGAATTTTGTTACAGATCTTGCAGGCAGAAGACCAGGGCATCATCAATCAAAGATTAAAGGAGGGACCTAGGATCCTCTAAAAAGTGTGTCTCCCTGAATTTGTTTGCTATTAGGTTAGCAGACATCCAACACAAAAACAATGGATCCTATCTTGTTGGCTTAGACTAGAATCTGCTTCCTTTTTTCTCTTCCATCATGTCTCATGGTCTGGCTTCTGTGCGCAATTCACCTCATTTAGTCATCTCCCAGAGCTCTGTGATTCTGTGTCTGCTGGATCTTTGGTACCCATCCTCCTCTCTTCATTCCATGTATAAATATCCAGGTTCAGCTGATTCTTCCTGCCTCCAGTCATTAGCCTTCCACACCTGGGCTCCCTGCTGCTCTTAGGCGTCTTCCTCAAACACAGATCTAATCATGGTCCTCACCACTTGGGAATCTTTGAAGGTCCCCCGCTGTCAATGTTGAGTTTCCTTGACTTGATTTTTGAATCTAGACACAACTCTCATTTCTAGTCTTTCCTACATCTATGTACCTTTGTTTGGACATTTGATTAATTCAGACATCTGAGGTCCATACCAGATGCTATGATCAAACCACTTCCTCTGATTAGAATGGACTTCCCTTCTTTATCCTCACCCTCACCCCTAATCTCCTATTACAGCCACCTATAAAATTCCTACTCATTCTTTAAGGTCTAGCCAGAGTTAGACCCTCTGTATTGTGGGCACTTTAGGAGCAGAATTGCACCTCCATGGTACATCGTGTGGTGATTGGGACCACTCCAGCTGTGGAGTTAGACCCAGGTCATCTAAGTACTTGCTCTGTGATCTTGAACAAGGAACTAAAGTTTTATGAGTCAGTGTTTCCTTCTCTGTAAAGGGGACCAATGATCCATCTCATGGGATGATGGGAAGGATTAAATAAAACAATCTCTGTAAAGAATGACATCTCGTATGTGTGTTTAATAAAAATTTATTAAATGTGTACCTGTGCATGCTAAGTCACTTCAGTCATGTCTGACTCTTTGCAACCGGACCGTACCCCTCCAGGCTCCTCAGTCCATGGGATTCTCTAAGAAAGAATACTGGAGTGGGTTGCCATGCCCTCCTCCAGGGGATCTGGCTGACCCAGAGATTGAAATGGTGACTACAATATGACACACTTTAACCTAAGGTGTTTGGGAAATGCTCCTCTGTAGAATAACATTTTAGGTAGCTTTTATTACGTCTATCATAGTTTTTAACATAGATTACATTACTCAATTCAGTTGAAAAATCAACTTTCCAAAAGACAATGTGATGTAAGACATAAGGCAATAACTTCCCCTTATGTGTGAGGTTGTGGCAGAGAGCACTAATCACCTGCCTCATGTCTGGTCTTCTTCTCTCAACCATAATAACAAAAAGTGGATTTTATTTGGGATGTCATATGGGCATGTTTCCCAGCTTGCCTTATAGACAGGTATCCTAGTTAGCTTGGGCTGCTTAACAAAATACCATAGGCTGAGTAGCTTGAATAACCGACAAGTATTTCTCACAGTTTTAGAGGCTGGGAAAGTCAAAGATCAAGATGTAGGAAGATAGGATTCCAGGTACAACTGTCTCCCTAGCTTGTAGAGAGTCACCTTCTCACTGTATGTTCATATAGCCTTTCCTCAACACATGGCGGTGGACACAGAGAAATCTGTCTTCTTTTTATAAGGGCACTCATCCCATCATAAAGTTCCCACTTTCAAGACCTACTGTAAACCTAATTACCTCCCAATGGTCCCATCACCAAATACTATCATGTTAGGGATTAGGGCTTCAACATATGAAGACATTCAGCCCATAACAACAGAAAAGTCCACATAACACAATTGTTTTTTAATGTTTTTTATTTTTTACTAAACTTTATTTTTTATTGGATTATGGCCAGTTAACAATGTCATGATAGTTTTAAGTGAATAGCAAAGGGACTCAGCCACACATATACATGTATCCATTCTCCCCCACAGTCCCCTCACATCCAGGCTGCCACGTAACATTGAGCAGAGTTCCCTGTGTGATACAGTAGGTCCTTGTTGGTTATCCATTTTAAATACAGCAGTGTGCACCTGTCCATCCCAAACTCCCGAACTATCCCTTCCGTCATCCTTCCTCCCAGCAACCGTAAGCTCACGTGTAACAGTTCTTGTCAATGATATGTAAGAGGCAGTTCCGTTGTGAGACTTCCAGGAAAGCTCCCTAAAGGGGTGGAGGCAGACACAGCTGCAGCAGCTCTTGCACTTTGCTTCTCCCGTCTTCCTGCCCGGAACACAGATGGAATGCTAGAGATCCATCAACTATCTTGTGTCCACTAGGCTTCTCCTATCCTGAAGGAAAACTCAGGATTCTTGGTTTCTGAAAACATCCTAAAGGCGTCATACCAGGCCCATGTTCATCCCTTATTTCTGGACAAAAACAAAACCCTAATTTGTCACTTAATGCAATTCCTAATACAAAGCTATTGGTGCATTAATTGTATTCTCTCACTTAACTAGGACCTCCTGATCTTTACTTATTTTTGTAGCTTTCACCTTGCCTAACATGATGCTTTGCCCATAGTGTATGTTTAAGAAATGCTTGCTGAATTTTTAACCAGTACTTATGCTCTTTTTTTTTTTCATAAAAATTTTTCAAAAAGTCTGGACTTCTCTATCCCCAAATCTTTCACTCACTGTTGCCTGATCTTCTAATTTGTGGTCCTCAAAGTGTTACCATACCCTTTCTGACTGAAAATCCCAGTTACATGTAGATACTCCTCTCCTTATGATCACTGGAGCACCCGGTTTGTCGTTTGCTCTCTGGTAGCGTGACCAGAATGTCCTACCCCCTCTCATCTCTAAGGCCCAGATGGAGCTGAAGCCTGGACCAGCTTCTCTTCCTCAATCTGGGGTCTCCTTACCATCCCCATTCCTTGCCTTACTCAGCCAGGATGCACTTGAACTTCAAAGTGTTACAAAGGGACACTTGGCCTGAGATGACCTGCATTCCATTCAGAGGAAATACTTATTTTGTGACCTTGAGCAAGTTTACTTTTCTTCTCCGTCTGAATGTTCTAAGCTCTCAGACAGAGACAGTGATTCACATCCATAGCAGTTTGATGTGTAGACTAAATAAGTTTACCTCATTTTTGAAAGCCTCAGGTATACCATAAATACTCAATAATGATACTTAATGTTTCATACTATATCTACAGCACTTAGTTCTAAAACCCAATTTTCTCTCCCCAAATATCTCAGCTTTTTTTCTGTAGCACCCTTGCTACTGCATCTGCTGAATATATTTTGTTTTGTCTCCTATTGTCCTTCTTCTCATCTTGTCTACCTAACAGTTGGTCCTTGTATTAGTAACATTGTATTTGGTTGCAAGTAACAAAATCTCTAACTACTGTAGACTTTTTTAAAAGGGTTTAGTTGATTCATCTAATAAGAAGTTTGGGCTCCCAAGGTGACTCAGACAGCAAAAAAATGCAATGCGGGAGACCTGGGTTCAGTCCCTGGGTTGGAAAGATTCCCCTGGAGGGGAGCATGGCAACCCACTCCAGGATTCTTGCCTGAAGAATCTCCATGGACAGAGGAGCACTAGAGATGGGCAGTTCTGGGCTTATACGGTCACTCGACAATGCCACTAGGGATCCAGACATCTCGATCTCTCTGCCCTGCGAGAGTTTCATCCTCATGCTGACTGCTTCATGCTCACAACATGGCTGCTGCACTTCCAGGCCTCATGTCCCAACTCCAGGCAGGAATAAGAGGCAGGACAACTCTTTTTATTCAAGAGGGCAGGCTCTTCCTAGAGATCCCCCCTACATCTCATTGACCAGAGCTGTGATCACAGCCACTGCTTGCTACAAGAGAGGGGCTTCCTCAGTGGCTCAGTAGTAAAGAATCCACCTGCATTGAGGAGACGCAGGTTGGATCCCTGGGTCGGGAAGATTCCCTGGAGAAGGGATTGGCAACCTGCTCCAGCATTCTTACCTGGAGAATCCCATGGACAGAGGAGCCTGGACGGGCTACAGTCCATAGGGTTGCAAAGAGCTGGACATGACTGAAGCGACTGAGCATGCAAGCATGTGCTATAAGAGAATAAGGGAAAACGGATCATTAACTGGACACATTGCTCCTTTGAATAAAAACTGGTCTTCTGTCCATTAAGAAGAAGGAAATAGAAATTAGACAGGCAATTAGCAGTGTCCACCAAAATCCTTTATCCAAATACAGTTTTAAAATTACAAAGCAACTCTACTCAGGCTTGAGCCAGTCAAATGGTTTAATTAGAAACACCTAATTTGGGCAGGGTAATTTATTTTTGGACTTCCCTGGTGGCTCAGTTGGTAAAGAAATCTGCCTGCAATGCAGGAGACCCTGGTATGACCCCTAGATTGGGAAGATCCCCTGGAGGATGAAATGGCAACCCACTCTAAAAAAAATTTCTTTTTAATAAACTCTACTTTATAAAACAGGTTTAAGGTTCACAGAAAAATTCTGATGATGCTACAGCATTTCTTGTATACCTAGCATCTAACTTCCCCTACTGTTAACATTTTATTTTAGTATGGTACATTTGTTAAAATTAATGAACTAATATTAACACATTGCTATTAAGCCAGTCCACAGTTTATTCAGGTTTCCTTAGTTTTAGTTTTTACTGAATGTCCTTTTTTTTGTTCCAGGGTCCCATCCAGGACACCGCATGCCATTTAGTTGTCATGTTACCTTAGGTCCTACGTGGCTGTGACAGTTTGTCAAACTTTAGTTGTTTTTGATGACCTTGACTGTTTTGAGGAATACTGGCCAGGTATTTCATAAAATGTCTCTCAAATGTGATTTGCCTGATGTTTTTTTCATGCTTAGACTAGGATTATGAGTTTTCGAAAGGAAGACCAGAATGGTAAAGTGTTATTTTTTTTTATCATATCATATCAAGAATACACACCCCCAACATGACTTACCTCTGCTGATGTTGACCTTGATCACCTGGCTGAGGTCGTGTATATCAGGGTTCTTTCCTACCTCCCCTTTCCATATCGTACTCTTTGGAATGAAGCTATTAAGTGCACGCCACAATTAAAGAGGAGTGAGTTATGCAACACGTTTTGAAACGAGAGGATCTTTACCGAAATGATTTGTAATTCTTGGGCAAAACAAATTTGTTTCTTCTCATCATTGTTTATTTTTATTGTAATGTAATTGCTGTACAATGTAGTGCTAGTTTTTGCGAACTAACATTGTGAATCAGCCACATGTATACATATATCCCTTCCCTCTTAAGCCTTCTGCTCACCCCCTCATCCCACCTCTCTAGGTCATCACAGAGCCCTGAGCTGGGTTCCCGGTCTATACACCGGCTTCTCACTAGCTATTTCACACGAGGTAGTGTATATACGTCAATGCTACTCTCTCAATTCATTGCCCCCCTCGTCTTCCCCCCTCCCCACTCCCTGCACCTTCCTTTCTGGCACTACCAGATGCTCATCCTATGTGTCTCTTTCCCCAGTCCTAGAAGCAACCACTTCTTCGTGGAACCCTGGTTCCTTTTATTGGAGAATGGTATTAAAAACCAAGATCTGGGCACTGACTATGCTCATTGTGGGCAGTTATCTTTAATTACAGACTTAAGACTTCCTTCCCCATCTCTCAAATGAATAATCATTTTGCTCTTCTGCCCACCTCAAGTTTCTTTCTCACTGTTTCTGCCCACACAGAGCTGAGATCAACAGGAATGCTAGGCTTCAAAAAGTTAGGGTGGAGAAAGCAATTTTTTTTTTAAAGGCATGTCTTAATAAATATTTACAGAAACTATTTGATTGGAAGAACGCTGAACTCACACAGTTGCTGACGGTTGGAGATATTATGTAGTCCAATCTTACCTGTTTCTGAGGCTCCAAGCCTCAGGACAACCTAGAGGGATAAGGTGGGGAGGGAGGTGGAAGGGGGGTTCAGAATTGGGGGCACACATGTATACCTATGGCCAATTCATGTTGACGTATGGCAAAAAAAAAAAAATCACAGTACTGTAAAGTAATTATCCTCCAATTTAAATAGATAATTAAAATAAAAAAGGACTAAAGGGATGGATCCCGGATCATGCAGCCACAACTAGACTCTAATCCCTCCAGAAGCTTCCCTGTTGCCCTCTTCCCTAAAACTCTGCACTGGTAAAGCCCATTCATTCCTTCATCCCCCAGATTAGGGCAGGACGGGCCACAGCCTCAGCGTGGCTCTGACCATGCAGAAGCTCCAGTGGATGGAGGACAGAGCCAGCTGCTAATATTCTGTGATAAATTTTCAGGGCTGGATGATAAGAAAAAGCAGAGACTTCAGACACCAAAGAGCTGTGTAGAAAGCAGCTCTGGCCTCAGCCAGGCTGGAAGGGGCATCCTCCCTGCAGATAGCGAGGTGCTAACACAGGTGCTCCATCTCAGGGGCCCCCCGGGTCCCAGCTGCCTCTGCCACCCCTGCCGAAGGAAGAGCACTGATTCAGGACGTGCGGCTGTTTGGATGATGTTGTTTTTCTGATGTAACCCCTGTTGGTTTCCCCACCTCCCTTTCTCTGCCTCCTTCCCTCCCTCTTGGGAGCAATTTATGTGTCTCTGGCTCCTTTTAGACTGGGAGAGATTGCTAATGAGCTGTCTGATTCATCCCAGACCACCTGTCCCAGGGCGCTTGGCAGTAAGGCCAGACTGGGCGTGGTCCCAAACTCTCCAGGGCAGGCGAGTGTCCCAGGGGCTGTTATAATCCCCCATCTGACGTGGGGCCACGGATCAGGCTGTGTGATGGGTGGGAAGGAATACTCTGCTTCAGCAAGGCTGGTCCCTTCCACACCAATTCCTTTATATCAGCCATTGGGCAACTGGAGGAAAAGTGATTCCCACAGTCTTTGAGGGCTCTGACTTCATTTCTCCCCTGTAGCTGAAATCTGTTTTCCATGAAGGGCTTCCAAATGAAGAATATGCCTGCAATGCAGGAAACCCGGGGTCCACCCCTAGGTCAGGAAGATCCCCTGAAGGAAGGGCAACCCACTCCAGTTATTCTTGCCTGGAGAATCCCATAGACAGGAGCTTGGCAGGCTACAGTCCATAGGGTCACAAAGAGTTGGGCACAACTGATAGACTAGTACTTCACAAAGAGATCAGTGACAAGCTTCCCAGAGGACACCTCACCACCAATGCATCTAGGCAGTGTTTTATCCTCTTCCTTCTCACCCCACATTTTCCATGGAACCCACACCCGTTCTAAGCCTTGGGGAGATCATCAAAGCAAAACATCTCCCAGGACTTGTCTTTCTGATGATGACAACTCCCTCACTTGGCTTCCCCCATCCAAACCACCAGATGAGGCTTCAGCCCCTCTGCCCTCATCACACTGCGCTTGTCAAAGTGCCACATGCAGTCCCTTCCAAGGCTCCGCTGCGTTCAGCACAGCTGGCTTCTCTCTCCTTGATCGCTTCTCCTCTTGTGTACGGAACACCCGGCTTTCCTACTACCTTTGAGGTGCCTCCTTCCTGGACTGCTTGGCTGGCTCCCTCTCCTTGATAGATACCTTCTCATCTCCATCCCCTCTCTCTCACGAGGTGCTGTATCCGGCCACATGGCTTAATACCATCTATGTATTTAATGTGCATTCTTGCACTCTCAGTCCTTTCCGATTCTTTGTGACCCCATGGACTGTAGCCCACTAGGCTCCTCCGTCCCTGAAATTTTCCAGTCAAGAATACTGGAGTGGGTTGCCTACTCCAGGGGATCTTTCCGACCCAGGGATCAAAGCCGTGCCTCTTGTGTCTTCTGAATTGGCAGGCGGATTCTTTACCGCTGGGCCACCTCAGAAGCCCACTCTATGTATTGATATTTAATGTATGTATGTAACACTGTCTAGGCATCAGACTTTCATTGGAAGGATTGATGCTGATGCTGAAGCTCGAACATTTTGGACACCTGATGCGAAGAGCTGACTCATTGGAAAAGACCCTGATGCTGGGAAAGACTGAGGGCAAGAGGAGAAGGGGGGGACAGAGGATGAGATGGGTGAGTGGCATCATTGACTCAATGGACATGAGTCTGAGGAAACTCAGGGAGATAGTGATGGATAGAGAAGCCTGGCATGCTGCAGTCCATAGGGTTGCAAATAGCTGGACATGACTTAAGGGACCGAGCAGCAACAAGTGCTGAGGACTCCTGGACCACTCACTCCTGTTTGCCAAATCCAAATGCCCAACAACTCAGTATTTCTGCTAGAAGAGCAAGGCTCAGGCCCGGGATCTCCTCATATTAATAAAATTCAGGCCATTGTACTGACAGCCATTAAACTGATTTAAACATTGTGACCAGGCCTTAAGTAGTTTTTTTGCTTCTTATACTGTTTTTACTTCCTTTTCCTTCCTTAGTCTTCCTGCCTGATCATATAATGAATGATGATAGTAATAAAGCAAGCAAAGTTACTGACTTTTCGGTGGGTGCCAGGCACTTGTGCCCAGCTCCTTATAGGCATCATCCCATCGAGAACACACAGCAGCCTGACAGGGAAGATATTTTTATCCCCATTTTGCAGCTCAGAACATTCAGACTGAGAGAAATTAAAGCACTTGCTTAGGTCACATGGCTGGACACAGCAGAGGCAGAATTAGAAATCTACTTTGCTTGACTCCAGAGCCGGAACTCTCAAACCAGCTCCTTACTAACTGCCTCTTCTTTTGAACCCACGGCCATGACCAATTTTCTGCCAAGTCTGCTTGTTGAGGTCACTGGTCACCCCTTCTAGGCCTGCCATGTCCTTTTGCCCTTGCATCTTGATGTGATAGTCTAATAAAATAACTTTTGCTCCCTCGTGAACTAAGCACTATTGGTGCTGAAGAGAAGGGGCACAGGGCAGTCAGATGCAAGAAGATTTTGAAGGAGAGAGTTTAGGTCCCAAAGGGGCTGAATCCTTGTCCACCAGAAGTGAATTGCCTGGGGATCAGTCTGTACAGGTGTGTCTGAGGAACCAAATGTAGTTAGACATCAAAGAAATATTTTAAACTGGCTCAAGTAAGAGTTTAGAAAAGATGGTAGACTTGGATTGAGATGGAGATCTCATGAACAGATCTCTCTGGGAAAAGTCTGTCTACCCCTGCCCTTCAAGGGGGTACGACTAGAGAAAATTTTATTTCAGCCATGTTTAAGAGCTCCCAACACAATAGGTGTTATCTTGGTGCATCTCTGGGCTTGGTTACCATACTTTTCAATCTGGGTTTCATGGGGCTTGAGGTTCCATAGAGTCCTGAGGTCTAAAAAACCCAACTTTCACAAGAGCATCCACATTTATCTATTATTTGGGGGTTTCACATAAGATTGCACTAATTAAAAAATCTTCAATTAAGAAAATTTTTGCTTCTGCTCAATTGTTCAGTCATGTCTGACTCTTTGCGACCCCATGGGCTGTAGACCACCAGGCTCTTCTGTCCACGGGATTTTCCTGGCAAGCAAAACCCACTGGAGTGGGTTGCCATGCCCTCTTCCAGAGGATGTTCCCAACCAAGGGATCTAATCTGGTCTCCTGCATCTCCTGCATTGTAGGCGAATTCTTCACCACTGAGCCACCAGGGAAGCCCAAGAAGATTTCTAAAAGAAATTAAAAAGAATGAAAGAAAATGCAAGAATTAAAAAGAAGGAAAGAATTTTTTAAATTCTGCTTTATTTCCAAGGATACAATGTATTAAAGACAATAGGTTTTAAAATGAGACAGGTCTGAGTTGGAATCTTGATTCTGCAACTTACTAGTTAACATCTTCCAGCTGTCATTTCCTCCTCAGTGGAACAGGGACCATGGGATCTACATCTCTGGGTGGGAGGGAAAAGTAAGTGAAATAGAATATGAATATTCCTAGCAGAGCACTTGTCACGGAACAAATGTTTTGTTAAGTCCAGTTTTATTCTTTGTCTTTTCCTTCATGACATCCTGTCACCCAAACACAGCCAAACTGATCAATGAGGATTGTAATCTGTGGTGACTACGGCTAAATGGACGATGTTTCCATGGTATCTCTATCAGTCTGATAAGGTAGAAACATCCCATTTAATAAGCCAAAAAGCCCTTGACTACCTGCCAAGGGCCATCATAGAGCCCTGCCTCTGCCCAGCCCAGCACCTGGCTCTTCAGGACACTGTCAAGGGACTCCTAGACTCCTCTGAAATGCAGCGGCTGAGGAAAGGGGTTGATAGCTCCCCAAAGCTGGAAGCCGCAGGCATAGAAACAGCCCAGGAGAAGAAAGGCAGTGAAGCTTTTAGAGATGGATGCCCAGACAGCAAGAGGAGTGAGAACTGATCTCCTGTCATTGAAAGAGGAGTCAGAGCAACTAGAAAGCAGTGCAGACATAGATTACAGTTCTGTGAAATTATGATCAGTAGCCTCTGGTTAAGGAGGAAGGCGAGTGTGTAATGCATTTTTGAAAAATGTCTACTAAAAATGATTAATTTTTTTAAGGACTGATTCTGGCTCTTGAAAGGATAAGTTTCACTTCTTTGGCTAGTTTGTGTAAATTCTAACAATGCCCAGACAAATGAGGCATCACTGAACTAGAACTCAGTTCCTAGATTTGTGGGTCTGCTTTAAGTGACGGGGTGAATAGGGACAAGATTATTAATGGATCTCAGCCTAAGGGGAAGATGCCAATCTTCCTGGAGAAGCTCCCAGCAAAGCCCAGGAGTCAGGACTACTGTCTGGAACCAAGGAAAGGGAAGGAGGGGAGGAGAGACGTCCAAGCTTGAAATGGCAGATGGTTAGATCCAAAACAACATGCAACTCATTAGGTTTTATATATCTTCAGTGAACAGAGACGAAAGAGAGGAGTAAGTGTCAAATTACCCATTTCATTATTTTTTAAAACCCTCTCTTCATAAGTCTTGCATGATTGTAACATGGTGTATCATTTATCCACAGGTGTGAAAGCCCCACCAAGCAAGAGCTTCAGGACAATGGTCAATCCATGAGTAATGCTAAGGGTATTTTGATCAAGACATATTCTCAAACTTCCCAAGGTGGGAGCACACAACTGCCAAGGAGCCTTGCAACTCAAGGTGGGGCAACCCCATGGCTGGTCTTGGGAGGGGCATCGTTCTGGCTTCCAGGGCCCCAGGAAAGCTGCCAATCATATTTGACAAACATTTGTCCTTTGCTGGAGACAGTTTGGGACAGTGGTTCTTTGCTTAGGGTCCCACTCCAGTGAGAATCTGATTCCAGAATCTGGGGAATCAGATTCTCACTGGGAATTTGGAAAATAGCTGCTGGGAAAGGTGAGAATATACAAAATCTGTGTTCAATTTCAAGGGAGTTCCACTCTTCTTGATCTCCTGATGAAAACAAAAAAACAAAACCGGTATCATAGCCTTTCTAAGTCTTCCTGGTTTTCACTCTTACCAGCTTTGTTATTCCTCACCCTGCCCTGGTTAACAGCCTTCCAGCCCCAGCCTCTTGCCTGGGGCCCTGTTCAAAGCCTCTGAAATGCACTAGGGATCTTCCACAGTGATGTCCTGAGGGACCACCATCCTCCTCTTTTCCTCCCCGTTCTCCTTGACTGGGCTTCTGCAGATGTTTGTTTCTCTTCTAAGAAGGGATGTGTCATCCTCAGGCCTTGGCCTGCACCCCACAGGCCTGCGGGGTCCCCAGGCTTCCTGGAGGACCCTTGACTCACAAAGCAGCTCTTGCATCCCCTCCAGCAAACTGGACTTCTCTCCCTAGCCCCAGTTCTCCTCTCCCTCACAAATAAATCCAGGCATCTGAAGCCAGGTAGGACTGTCTGGACCCTAGATTCTCTGACCTGTAGGTCAGAGTGACTTGTCCAGGGTCACCAGGTGGGAGTGAGAGGGAGACTAGACATGGGCCTCTGGCGGTCAGCCCCCTTCCCTTCCCCCACATCGACAAGCCTCGGCCTTGTTGGTGAGGGATGCCATCAGTCATTTGTTACCAAAATTAAGTACTGACATTTACAGACTGCTTACTTTATCACAAATTTAGTTGGAGAATCAGAATAGCAAAGTTGTTGCAAGTGGCCATTTTGGAGTGAGTCTGAATTCTGGCTCTTTCACTGACTGTTTTTGTGACCTCAGGCCATTTCCACCACCTCTTTAAGCCTCAATATACCTGTCTACAAAATGGGATGATGATAGTATCTACCCCCTAAGGGTTCTTGTGAAGAATAAGTAAGACAAGATATGCCAAGTGCTTAGCGCAATGTCTGGCCTAGAAGCAGCTAAAAATAAATGTTGACTGAAGTTAGTATTCGTATTTATATATAGAAAAAAATTCAAGAAGCTGCCTGTAATAATGGTACCTCTCTGCCTCTTATTCTGACAGGCTTTCCTGCAGCAGAGAAAGGAAAGGGTAGAATTTCAGGCTGTACAGATGGAATTGTACGTAATAGCAGCTTATCTTATTTTTTTTGTCACATCTACCAGTGAGCTATCATTGCTGATGCGCTAATAATATTTGTGGTGGTTACAACTGATGATAATGCCTTGTTTCCCCCCAAATAAATATAAATGTGTGTGTGTGTTTTCCCCCTCATTTTGGCTGCCCTGGGAAAACACATCTCAGACTCGAGCTTCATCTGCTAAGCATGTCGGGACAGGGGGATGCAGACAGCATCAGCACCCACGTGGTCCGGGGTCTCTCCCTAAGGCCTGAGCCATGAGGTAGGTCCCAAAGGCAGAGCAGGAGGCGCCCCTGCCCAGCAGGCCGGGCTGCTAGCCTCCTCCCGTGCTCAGCCCGGGACGCCTGCCTCTTCTCCCCGATGAATATGGAGGAGCCTTCACTCAGGCTGATTGCACTGGGGCTTTGTTCCTCTCCACCACTCCCCTGCTCTCTGATCGGATGTCACTCTTTTTATTATTATTATTCCCTCTGTGTTGACAAGTGATTTAAACACTTCACAGGAGAAAAGGAAAAAGAAGGTGGGGGTGGCGGGGAGAACCTTTTCTTTGAATCCAGGGTGTTCGCTTTTTCAGATTAGCAAATAAATGGCTAGGAGGGTATAATTAAAACTAATAGGTTAATTAGGGAACATTTAGATCTTTCTGGAAAAAAATAATAAAAGCCAACAACTGTCTCCTTCTGAGACAAACCGAGAGAGTAATAAATAAGCCTGCGGAGGATCGAGGCACTTACAGCTTATTTTTTTTCCCCACTTCAAGGCTCCACAGCCATTGTGAGGAGCCCGGGGAACCGGGCAGACTTGTCCCTGCAGACCAGGGAGGAGGGCGCTGGAGCCAGGCTCCCGTAGGAGGTGGAACAGCTGCTGTGGGTGTCGGGGAGTCAGGGAAGTGGCGCCCAGGGCCACACCCTGTCTCCAGCTCAGGCTCTCCTTCTGTTCTTTCTCATGCTCCCTCTCTCTCTCTGCCCTCTTCTGCTCAGCTGTGACTGTCACTCAGCCTGGACCACAGTCTCTGTCCTCCAGACAACGAGCCGTCAGAGCATCTATGCCAGGATAACCTTTTCTGGCGGCAGAGTAGGGGGACAGGCCAAGGGAAAGGCCAGCACCTAAGTCACGTCTGCTCTGGCAGGCTGGCCCCCTGGGGCAGGAAGAACTCAGGCTGGCCTGGATCCTGCTCCCTGAGCCGAGGACGCGTGGGATGGGGATACAGGCGCTGGGCTTCATCGGTCCTGGCCGGGCGGGCTCCAGCGCTAGGCCAGGGGAGGGAAACCCAGTACCACCAGTCAGCCCCCTGTTCTTTCTTTCCGGTGCAGCCTATTTGGAGGCCAAGCTGGAGTCGTGCCCCAGAGTCCCACTGGCATCAAGGCCTTTGACATGGATGATGGAAGAGCCCTGATAGGGATGGAATTATGTCCCCCCAAAAGTTGCACTGGAGCCCTAACTCCTACTGTCTCAGAACGTGACCTTGTTAGGAAATAAGGTCATTGCAGAAGAAACTCCTTGAGATGAAGTCATACTGGAGTAAAATGGGCCCTTAATCCAACAAAACTGGTGTCCTTGGAAGAAGGGGAGACACATAGAGATAACCATGTGATAGTGGAGCCAGAGGTTGGGGTGAGGCTGTCACAGGCTAAGGAAGACCTGGGGCTCACGGAAGCTGGAAGGAACCAGGAAGGATCCTCCTCTGGAGACTCCTGAGATAATGTGGCTCTTCTAACACCTTAATTTGGACTTCTGGTCTCCAGACTGAGAAGGAATACACTTCTGTTGATTTAAGTCATCTAGTTTGTGGTACTTTGGTGCAATAACTCTAGGAACCAATACACACTCTCATCAGCCATCTGAATCAGTGACTAGCGAAATCCCAGATTCGATCTGGCAATGGAATCTCAACCCATATACCTGGAGACAAAAAAAGGATGTCTCAGAGTGACCACGCAAGCTATCGTGCTATGAGAGGTTCAGGAGCCAGACCCCTGCCCTACTGCCTTTTCAGGAGATCTCACTGTCCACTTTGAAGAGATGCCTTTGTCCTGAGATGGGCAGCGTAAACCCTGAACAAGAGAGTTGATCTCAGGGCCTTGGAGAAAAGAGACAAATCAAATATTTTTCTTTCATTATCCTATTGTTTTTAATAATAACAATACTTCTCATTTACTGAGCACTTCTTACTCTTTACCAGGCATTGCATCAAGCGCTTGACAAGGATGTTGCCAAGTACAGTTGCACATAAGTAAGTCCTGTGGCTCCTGAGGGTCCACAAAGATGATGCCTTCCTTTGCACTGACCCAAGATGTCAGAACAAACCTGAGGGAAATGAATGAGGGGTGGCAAATTTTCAGTTTTCTACAGTCACTGGAATGAAAACTGATGCACCACTATTTCCCTTCATATATATCCATTTATTCACCCTAGTTCCGATTTTCTATAAAGCAAGTTTTTAATTTTTTTAACTTTGGTGATACTTTCACAAGATTAAACCAAAGAAGCAGAAAAGCTACCTTGCATGAGAGAAGATCCAGAAAGGACTAGAAAAGCATCTCATGCCTGAGGCATAGTTACACCAGCTCAGCTGTTTAAATTCTTTTACAAAATAAATGATTTAAGAACTCCTCTCCTCTATCTACTCAAGTAGAGGGGAGCAGGAGCAGGCAGCACAAGAAAAGTCTTGTGATGAAATGGTAAGTCTACGTCATCATCTTCGTCTGCTTCTACAAGAACACTGAGCTTCAGAAGAGAAGCAAGGAGGCAGGCGGGAAGAAGGGAAAACACTTCCTTGATCACTGCCATCCCCTACCTCAGAGAGGCTGCCACCCATCCAAGACCTGTCCAGGGCAGGCACGACTCAGGGGCCAGAGATAAGCCCATCTTGGGAGTGAGTAGAGCTAATGCTTCTTGGAAAGTGGGCCAGAAAACGAAGCTGGATGTTGAATTTCCATCCATGGAATTAAACCTGGTGGAACAACCTCCCTCCTCTTACAAATGGACACACTCCTCTTCACAGTGGACACACTTCTTCCTCCCATAATGGGTCTATAAACTCTGATGCATTCCAGCTCCATCCTAGGGCTGTGGTCTTGTTAAAGTCACTTAAAGTGAAGTGAAGTCGCTCAGTCATGTCTGACTCTTTGCGATCCCATGGAGTGTAGCCTACCAGGCTCCTCAGTCCATGGAATTTTCCAGGCAAGAATACTGGAGTGGGTTGCCATTTCCTTCTCCAGGGGATCTTCCCAACCCAGGGATAAGATTTTCCTTATTTTCAAAAGGTAAAATAGAAGCCAAAGGGAAAAAAAAGGAAATTGCTTGAGGGTTTTGAGGACAAACGGAATAATGCCTATTCACATAAGATCAAAATTGTATAGTGAATTATAATGTGTAAACTATTAGCAGCTATAATATGTAAACAATATTATAATGATCATTGTAGTCTTCCAAACACTACTGGGGATGCTGGAACAGTAAGGAGTATTTCGAGGCTGAGAATTGTGGGAGAGCCAATTATTCTAACCATCAGTTCTTCCTGATTTGGCAGCCCAGCCCACAACCTACATTTTCAACTTGCAGAAATGAAGGAAAATACAGGTCGAATCCCAGGAGGGAAACTGAAGGAAAAGAGGAATGAGGGAAGTGGCTAGAATCGAATTGCAGCTAGGTGGTTTGATTTTCTGCGATGAGTTAAAGGTGTCAAGTCCAGAGAGCAGGTTTATCAATAGTTACTGTGTTTACCCAACAAAAAGAGATTGTGTTAGACCCCTACTGACCCGCAGCTAATCCCTTTCCCAGCAGGTCTAGGAAGGGGCTGTTTGCTCAGGCTGCGAGCAGTTCTTGCGTCTAGAGGCTGCAGCAAACACTGACTAGAATAGAGCAAGCTCACAGACAGCAAAACCCCTCTCCCAGCCAGAAAGCTAGCAGGAAACACCTAAAGGGAAGGGATTGGTGAGCCTCCCTTACTGCTTGGGGAGCCAATCACAGGAGCCCGTTCAGACAGACAGCCAATCACATCGCTCTTCAGGACAGAGCCCAATCATCTTGCTTCCCCGATCTAGGCCATTTCGTCGCAAACCTCCTCCTGCTGAGGGCTTGTTGACAGCGCTGCCAGTGGCCCGGGGATGCTAGAGAGGTGGGGCAGCCGAGAGCCCCAAGCCGGGTCAATGTAAGGGGCAGGCTCTGGCAGAAGAGCTGAAGAGAGACAACGGCAAACACCCAGGCAGAGCCCAAATCCAGTTCATCAATCCCAGAGACACTTCTTTACAGGATACTGCCTCTGTCCCAGTTTCCCTGGTGGCTCAGACGGTAAAGCGTCTGCCTGCAAAGAGGGAGACCCGGGTTCGATCCCTGGGTCAGGAAGAGCCCCTGGAGAAGGAAATGGCAACCCAATACCCAGTACTCTTGCCAGGAAAATTCCATGGATGGAGGAGCCTGGTGGGCTACAGTCCATGGACTCGCAAAGAGTTGGACACGTGTCAGTCGGACAGTGTCCCAGGCACTGGGGATAAGAGGCGTCCCTTCAAAAAGCTCACAGTCTAGTTGGAGAAACAGAGGAGTTAAAAGAGCCAAGCTAGAAGCATGGGGTGCTGTGAAACCAGATTGGTTCAAGAGGACAGTGGTAACCAGGGGCCTATAGCCCAAAAAGGACCTGCAGTAGCTTAAGACCCTCAGCACACCATACCCATTGGTTTGCTAAGGCTGCCGTAACAAAGTACCACAGACTGGGTGGGGGGCTTAAACCACATTTCTAGAGGCTAGATATCTGAGCTCAAGGTGGCAGCAGGATTGATTTCTTCTGAGGCCTCTCTTCTTAGCTTGTAGGAGGTTGCATTCTCCCAGTGTGTACACATGGTCTTCCCTCTTTATCCACATCATTATTCAAATGTCCTCTTCTTATACAGACACCAATCCTATGGGATGAGGGCCCACCCTGATTTTACCACTTTAAAGGCCCCATCTCCAAATATACTTACATTTTGAGATCTTGGGACTTAGGACATACATATGAACTTGGGGAGGAACAGTTCAGGCTATAACATCATCACTTTTCACAACTATTATGAAGCCCCTATTTAGCCACTTTCTCCCGCAGAGTCCACAGCGATCAGGGCCCCTTTGTCCCGTAAATCTCCCATATCAAGTGCCTGGTTGACTCACTCCTGTCAGCCGAGCAGGATGACGAAGCTCTGCATCTGGCTCTTGAAGCAAATGCTTCGCAGCTCATCTTTTTCTTCAAAAATCTGCAAGTTGATGAGCATCTTGGAACTATCTCTTACCACTACTCACCAGCCCTGTTCGCTGGCCTCATGCCCAAGGAATTTGATGTGTCACTGAATCTATGATAAGGACTGGTATTTCCTTTAGGCCTGGCAGGGGAGCGAGCCAGGAAAGGGGCTGTGCATCCATCAGGGCCCACGTGGGCCAGGCTGGACGTCCTGGGGAGGGTGTGTATGCCCTGAGTCTCCTGAGACAGGGCACAAGGGGTATTCTGTGACCACGGACCACAGGGCAGCCCAGCAGGGTCTGCACAGTCTACTTGAAGGTAATAAGGGCCCTGGTCTTTGTTCTACCACTCGGTGTGGCAAAGGTTCATTGAGCATCCACTCAGTGTCAGGCACCGGCCCTGTGCTGGAAGCCAAGAAGAGGGGTGAAAGGATCACCATCCTGTCCTCACGGAGCTTACAGTCTCCTAGGGAAGGACTAAACACATAATCCTGCATAGGACTGTGGTCCAGTTATGGCCATGGGACTCAGGGAACAGAGAGTCTGACTGGCCCTGTTTCAGGATTCAGAGAAGCTTCCAGCAGGAGCTGATGCATGAACAGTCTGGAGAGACTGATGAAATTAGGCAGATGATGAGGTCAGTGGAGAAAGCAAGATGATCAAAGGAGGGGGTTCCAATGAAGGGCAAGGGCAAGGTGATGGAGGAGTGAAGCATCAGATGTGTGGGAAGAATCTCATGCAAGCCTGCGTAACTGGAGCCTAAAAGGTGAAGGAGACAGTGGCAGAAGTAGATGGGAGAGATGGCCAGGGGCCAGGTTACAGACAGCTATGTAAGCTGCGCTAAGTGGCTTGGACATTTCCTGTGAGCTTTTAAACTGTGTTTATAGGAGCAATTGGGCTCTTTCATGATGCCTTAGGACAAGAAGCAAGACTGAGCACGTGAGACGTTCATCAGAACATCTTGACTCTTACCTCTTTTATACAAATGACCCCAAATTTCTTTTCTATTTGAAAAAGAAATTTTCTAAAATTAAAAAAAAAAAAATCAACAAATACTATTGCTTTAGCTGTTGAAGAATCCGTGTAGAGTTCTAAGCAGAGGGTGGTATGGTGGTAGCAGGGGAGGCGGGTGGTCTGAAACAGAGGGGTGCAGGCCTGGCTGCAGGAACACCAGGTAACAGGCACTTCCAGCTGCTTTCCCCCTGCATTGTTTTAGTCTGCCCCTTCTCCCAAATAGATTCTAATGCACCAGTTGGGAATGAAATGGTCCATGAAAGAGAAGTAGAAAGGAGCTGAGAGATTGGAGAGTTAGGAGATGAAACCGATGGGATGTCATGATTGATTTAACATGGAGAGTAAGGAAGGAGGTGTTTAGAAAAAATACTGGGTTCATGGCTCAGGTGACTGGGTGTGCACTGGTGCCTTTAACCGGGAAAATAAATAGAGGGAAGGAGCTCATTGGAGCAGATAGATGACAAGTAGCGTGTTGGCCAGGTGGCCTCTAACGTGCCAGGGGACATCCGACTGGAGTTGCCCATGTGACCATTTATTTGAGTCAGATACTTCTTAATACAGTCCAGCCTGAATAGATGCCTTGCATATTGTAGCTAGATGTAGGTAGTAATTTTTTTTCTTTTTTTTTTTTTTTTTACAGATAAAGCCTTCAGGTTTTCTACAATCTCTTCTAGATCTACTTTTTGATCTCATCTCCTTGTACTTTCCAGAATCATGTGAAATCAGAATAGGCTGGTCTGCCCTGTCCACAGATGTTCTGCTCAGATAGGCTGGGTTCTTTCTTGTCCCCAAACATAGCTCCCCTCGCAGACTTTGGAATAGATACAGAGGCGATGGAATTGATGTCTCCCACGTGGGATCCATATAAAATGTAATAAAAGGAACGCTACATGGCATGCTGGTCCTGTTTCTGCTAACACCCTTCTCTCACTCCTATGGGATGTGACTCATCTTACCAGACCCCTGTCACTTCCCTCATGAATCCTTCTCTGCTCCACTCCCATGAAGAGGGCAAATCACAGGTCAGTTTGTTTGTAGAAAGTGTCCATGAGGGAAAATTCATTCTAGAGCACATCTTTTTGCTGGTTCCGTTTTCCTGGAGACTCCTCATCCGGGTACCCCGGCCCCTTACCAGGGGGATTAGCTGCCTTTGTCCGTAGTGAAGAGTAGCACTGGCTCAGGAAAGGTCCTCATCAGAGTGCTGAGGATTCTTGGGGACCCCTGGCACTGTTTGTTCTGGATCAGAGGCTCACCGAAAGGCCTTGGACCCAGCCCGCCCATCTGTCCATCCGTTTCGCTGTGTCAGGGTCTATTTCTAACCCATTTGGTGTTTCTTTGCTACGTCTCAGTATGCCTGAGTTTCCATTGTGCCCATGTGCTCATCTTGCTTTCCCTCTGCTTTATTTTTAGTCTGCCCCTTTTCCCAGATGGATTCTAATTCTCTAGCCCTGAGCAAATGCTTAGCAACAAAACCCAGGAGCCCAGAACCTTTTTCCAACTCTCCAAGCAGCACCTCTTTCAGTAAGAACTACCTTTTCAGGACTTTGTTCCATGAGGAACAGAGAGGGTTACTCTTAGTTCTAGAGTACTGGCTGCTGGCTTTCCCCCCTCCCACTGTCCCTTTTCAGTCTCTCTGCTTTTTAGGGTGCCGAGATGACTCCGGCACAGAAAACTGCCTCTTTGGGGGCAACCAAGATGTTCAGCTCATTTTTTCTATGCGCTGGCTTGCATCAGATCAATAGAGATTCTTTCTACCCCTCCCAGATATAGAAAGATTTATATAGCCCACATGGTATGCTTATAATATACACATGAGGCCTGATAAATTATACACTATTTATTATGCTACTAAAATGATACCCTTTGCTTAATTAAAGTAGCCATATGCTGCAGTGCAAATCATTCTCATTCATTAAAATCCCAAAATATGTTTTTTTTAAAAAAAGGACAGCCAGCAGCAGTTTGGAAGAATACAACCAGATCACACAATCCTGAGGACAAAATTGCACTAAAAATAGTCTTGATGTCTCAGCCAGAAAAAAACACATCCACCCATCATCCATCTCTCTGTCTGTCCATCCATTCATCCATTAATTTAGCAAATAATAATCAAGCACCCTTGGTGTGTCAGACACCTTCCTGGCGTGGTGGCCAGTGTCTGGTCCCTGTCCTCAAGAAGTACACAGACTCCTGTGAGTGAAGACAAGTTAACAAACGTAATGTGATGATAGTGGTAAGCCAGGCACCTGGTGGCACATTGTCATTGTTGTTGTTGTTTAGTCACTAAGTAGTGTCCAACTCTTTTGCCACCTCATGGACTGTAGCCCACCAGGTTCCTCTGTCCATGGGATCTCCCAGGCAATAAAACTACAATGAATTGCCATTTCCTTCTCCAGGAGATCTTCCCAACCCAGATCTCAAACCTGCATCTCCCGCATCTCCTGCATTGCAGGTAGATTCTTTTACCACTGAGCCACCTAGAAAACCTTAGAGAGTGTCTCATTTAGTCTTGTTGGACCATAAAGACTTCTCAGGAGAGGTGTTTCTGGGCACATCCTAAAGCATAATTAGGTCTGGGAAGTGTTCCAGACTATTCCTTTTTCCATTACCTAGTTTATTTTCTTCTTAGTGATTAACAGATCCCAAATCTGGGGTTATTTTTTTCACTGTTTTGTTTCCATGAATATTTTCTGTCTCCCTTTTACCTCTGTAATCTGAGAGTGTGCTCCAACAGGAAATACAGCTCATTCATCTTGTCCAGTGGTCTTACCCCAGCACGTGTCACTGTGATTAGCATACAAGAGGGGCTAAAAAATGTTTACTGAATGAATAAATGAGTAGCATGTGCAAAGGCCCTGAGCTGAGATAGTACAGGATGTATCCTGGGAGGTTTAAAGACCGCTGTGCCACCTTCCCTGGTGCTTTGCACAACCTCCCCTGATGCCGTGCAACACCTCTCTGCACTCACCCCTCACCACTGTTTCCCACAGGAACTGGCGTTTGCCCGCTGGCTAGAGTAAATAAGCACATTTGCATCCTGGAACAACAGCAGCTATATTTCTTCATGACCTCAAGGTTAATGGCCAGTGGCTCCCGGGTACCATCTGCAGTGAACTGTGAAAGAACAAACGCGGCCGTGACAGCCTCACTGTCACTCAGGGTGACCATGGGGGCTCCGGACACACTCTCCTTTTTCAGGAAGCCCTGTCTAAGATGAGGACCATTCTCAAGCCAGAGTCAGAAAAACCTGGGTTCAAATCCAGCTTAGTCCATTTTGGGCAACATACTGAATCCTTCCAAGCCCTTTCTCCATCTTTAAAATGAAGACTAAAATACCATCTTCATGAAACTTTTAGAGATTAAATTAATTAATATACATGAAGTGCTTGGCATACAGTAAATCCTCAGTAAGTGTAATTCTTATCATTGGATAACACCAAAGGCTCTTCTGGTTCTAAGGGTCTCTCTCTCCTTCCCACAAGCACTCACGGATGAGCAGTGTTATCTCCATTGTTTCATCCAAGGCTGAGAACTACCCTTGAGAGAGATTCTTACCATTGTAGTAGCAGTTTGTTAGTTGCTCAGTTGTGTCCGACTCTTTGCAACCCCATGGACTATAGCCTGCCAGGCTCCTCTGTCCATGAGATTTTCCAGGCCAGAATACTGGAATGGATTGCCATTTCCTCCTCCAGGAGATCTTCCCCCCACCCAGGGATCAAACTCATGTCTCCTTTATTGCAGGCAGATTCTTTACTACTGAGCTACCTGGGAAGCCCCCTAACACTGTGGTATTAATGAGCTCATGCTTTTATGGAACCTCTATATATGGGACTATTTGTAAGCCTTTTTGACAAAGCAGAGAGCCCTTGTGGGGAAGGGAGAACAAATAAGACTGAAGGGCAGGTCAGGGTCAGATTAGGAGAGCCTTGAATGGCATCATTTAGTCATTTACTTCTTCCTTGGATGCACACATTCAAGCACTACTATTTACATAGTGATTTTCTTTAAATCAAATTTACAACTATGCTCTTAAAAAAATCTTAGCCTTATCTAAGAAATAATAACATAATAATCACAGGTTTTATATCCTATTTGTATTTATCTATTAATAATATACACAAATATATATATAGCTAGTTTTTTTTAAATATTGTTAATGAACCCCTAATGTAATTCCTTGTACCATCTGGGCACGTGTACCCTATTTCAGAAACTGCTCAGGCATGGAGACTCAGCATACATTTTCAACAAAGGGGAGATCAAAGGGAACTTTTAGGAAAACTGACCTCTTACCTTGGTAGCTATTGGCAAATCATCCCGAAGATTTATAGGTGACAGGTTTTGTGCAAGGTGCAGGTCCGTATTCCTGGGGTACATGTAGACCCGGGGTTGTGAACTAGCATGAGAGGCACAGGAAAACCATAGTGTTCCTTTCCAGAGTGGGAATTTAACTCATTGGTAACTAATTTAAAATAGTTTGGCTATATTGTGAACATTTTACAGTTATTTAGCAAAAATCACAGGAGTATTTAATTTAAAAAGCAAACAAAGTCCAAGAAATCTCACCTTGGCTGTGAGCCCAGGGAACCATGAAAGAGAGTGCAAAAGGACTAAAGATGGGAGCCCTGGATAGGAGGCTAGTCCATCATGTAAGGAAGAGTCCACACTTTTCTATTATATATGCAAAGTTTTGCCCAGACTACCTTCAATAGAACTTGTGCAAGCCACAGCAAGTGTACATACATGGGCTGCTAAATGCAATACACACAAGTAACACACACTTCAGGCCTTATCTGTCAAGCCCAAGGACCCCGGGTACAACACGGAGTCAATTCACAAGACAGCCACTGTAGGACAAAGCCTATCGCCGAGGATGGGTGGTCTAAGTCCACTTGGCTTGAATTTCTGACAAACCAGACTTATTGAATTTGGAATTCTAATTCTTTTCATCCATAATCAAGGAGTCACAGAGAGAGCAAGTATGTACCCTCAGAGAGTCAACTTTATTCACACCCCCAGATACATACTCATGCCCACACACACACAGGCAGGTCAGACTGAACAATCCTCACGCTCCGACCCCCTGAGCTGCTTGAAGGACCTGTGAGGTTCCTGCTCCTCCTCACTTTGGTTCCACTTTCCCGGAGCCCAAAGGCCAGGGCGCCTTCTGACACCCAGCTGGGAGCAGGCCCTCTGTCCTAGATTAGAGGGGCGCTTGGCAGGAAACACAAAGAAACTGCAGCCCAGCTCCCAGGGCGGCTCTTTCCTCGCTTCCCAGCCTGTCCTTCTTGCTCCCTGGGCCCCCGAACAAGAGGCCACTCAGAAATCACGGCCCGGGAACAAGGCGGCATTGTCCCTTGGGCCTGGGCTTTCCTGAGCCTTGGGTGAGAGAAAGAGAGATGAGAGGGTTCCCTGGACCACAAGGTCTGGAGAGAAGCTGGCACCTGGGGAAGAACAAGTTCCCAGGCAGCCGGCCAAGCTGAAGTCCTCCAGCTGGTGTGGCACTGGCCCTGCTGCTCTCCATCCCCAGAGAGCACCTTCTCTGGAGCCCTTGTTTCACAAAACCCTCTTTCTACATGGCACTAACCTTAGCCTACCCTTCCTTTCATAGCACCTCTGGAAGGCATGCAGGATGTTAATCTGCAGAAGCAGAGAAGGGGCGTTGGCATTGGAGGCACAGGGCCCCTGCCTTGAGGTACCAGTCCCATCTCCCCAAAGGTCATTGTCCAGAAGGAAGACCCCGGCCTGTCTGGCCCCGAGGGCCAACAGCACGAATGTAGCTGGCACTCCTCACTCTCCAATGCAGGCTCCTGATCTCAGAGTTGGCAGTAGGGGGTCTTCAGGAGCTGCTGTGAGGATCAGTATTTGTGAGGGGCCCTCACTCAGCTCTCTGGCCCACATGTTCCACTGAGCACCGATGAAAATCCAACGCTCTCCCTCAAACTTCAGCCTAGCTGTAGAAATCCTCTGGGCAACATGCAACTCATCCTCATTTCAGTGGACCTTTTTTGGCTTCTCAGCAGCTCTTGATTTTTTCTAGAAACAATTGTCAATCACCCCATACAATCAGGGGACTTTGGCTGCAAGTTACCAAAACCAAAACACACAAAAAACAAAACTGAACCAGTCTAAAGAGCAAGGAAAGCTGTTGACTTGAAGGCCCAAAGAAGGGGCTGGATCCCTCCAGAGGCTCCAGCTCCTTGTCTCTGCCGTGTCTTCCCTCAGGTGTGTCCCCAGCTCTGTGGTTGGCTGACCCACCTCATGGGTACAGAATGGTTTGAGCAGCCTCATTCCTCACAAACATAAAACCCATATCCAGAAGAGAGTTTCTTCAGGTGACACTTTGTTAAGAGAAAAGTTATGTCTCTTCCTGCAAACCACCTTTGGGAACTGCTGGCGGCTGACATCTCCTTATGAGACTCTACGTCTCTGGCTAATGACTGGTGAAGCTGTGGCTCCCTGGCCCAACATGGGAGAGTCATAGAACTTTGTCTCACTGGACACAGGGACTGGCCTGTGGATGGGCGTGTAACCCCAGCTAGGCTGGTCATGGTCCTCCCTGAGGAACTGTCTAACTGAAGATTAGGTGAAGAGCCACCTTCTTTCTGACTGATTATCATGCTGTGTGGATCTTAACTGGGGCCTGTCTGCCACTGGCCACTCCTGTAGGGAAAAGTCATCTGAGAGAAGATGCCAATAATTATGGAGACCAATCAGGAGGTGGTGATGGGGTGTGGGCTCCTAGGTCCAGCGGTGCCTCGGGAAAGCCTCCCCCTCCTCTCCCAGTGTTTTCTGGTGTCACAGTAACCCCCACTGCAGCGCATGTGTGCATGCTCAGTCATTCAGTCACGTCTGACTCTTTTGAGACCCCACCGATTGTAGCCCACCAGGCTCCCCCATCCATGGAATTTCCCAGGCAAGAATGCTGGAATGGGTTGCCATGCCCTCCTCCAAGGGATCTTCCCAACCCAGTGATCGAACCCACAGTTCCTGCAGCTCCTGCATTGGCAGGTGAATTCTTTACCACTGTGCCACCTGTGAAGCCTAACCCCTACTGAAGACTATTCCTCAGATGTCCACTGGACGTGGGGTTAGCCACACGATATTCATTCTGCCAGTAGGATAAAACCAGGATCAGCACATTATCTGTGTGCAGACATTTTCCTCTGAACAATGAAAAGAATGTTTCTCACTTATCCTCTCTGGCTGTACTTCTGGGGCATCTCATTCACTGGTCTCCCAAAATAACCAACCTAGTCATGTCCTAGCTAAATACAAATTCGGGGTTGGGGGAGGGTCATTTTTTACCCAGAAACCCTTCGGGGTCCAGCCCACCTGTATTATGCTGATAAACATGGGAAGGAGAGCATCACTGCGAAGGCTTGGAAGGAAGCTTGGAACAGAACACATGTTGTCTCACTTTCTCGGATGGGCAGGATTTATATCACAATGTGGGGCCTCCTCTGGATTGCAAACAGGAGAAAGGGTAGGGTCCCCATCAGAAGAGTATCACAAAGGAGGCAGTGTTGATTGTAGGCCCATCTTTTCTCCTTTGTTTTTATTCCTTTAGTCAACAAATATTTCAGGGGCACCTACTGTGTACCATCAATAATGTGTTTCCTCCACTATTGTATTTCTCTGTGCCATCCTCCCCTCCCGCTTCTTGCTTATTTTCCACCTTCTCTATTGTTCTGTGTAATCTTCAGCTCTTCATTTGTAGTGTCTTTGCCTCTATTGCTTCCTTCTCCTTTTGACAAATTTCCTCATAGGCTTTATGGTGTGGCTTCCCAATTTACTTTATAAAATACCTCAGACCAAGAGCCCTAAAACTTAATTTCTACCCATGGATGAAAACAAAACAGAAAGACAAAGAAATATGGTATTATTCTGGGACGCAAGCTTCCTGTGCGATGGCAAATTCTGGCCTATGGACAGAAGGTTGCCTCTGAAGGGATATGATCTGCTGCTGAAGTCCTGAGCTCACCAGCTAGGAGAAGAGGCGGTTCTTTCAGAGGAAGGCTATTACTGGACCCAGCCACTGCCACACGAGGACATAGAAGATGGCATGGCATAGTGAGCGCAGAGATGAATTGCTCTGAATCATGAACCAAAAGCAGATTGAACCACACAAATTTGCTAAAGCTTGAACAAAACTGGACCTGTGTGGGTATGCCTTTTCGTAAATCGCCAAGTCCAAGAATTCTTTCTATTCTTCATCCTCTTAGCCCCTTCCTCTCACCTTCTCTCCCTTCCCATCTTCCTTCTTACCTCCCTTAAAATTAAGAAAAAATGTAAGCCTTGCTTTCTGCATTCCCACCTGCTTGAAACATTCTCTCCCCTTGGCTTCTGAAAGAATGCTCTCTTCTGCCCCTCTAGGTTCTCTCATTTCTCTTTAATCATGATCTCTTTGCTGGCTTCTTTTCAACAGCCTTCATCCCTTAAATATATCTGCCCTGTGCTTCTTCCTTCCCTGCATTTTCCTCCCACACAAGCTCTCCCATGCGTTCTCATCCACACCCTTGGTTTTGATTACCACCTAAGGAGGTGGTTCTGCAAATGATACAAATGATACCTCCCCCTCAGCCTTCCTCCCAAATTCAAGACCCACAGTTCTGATCTCCCCAGTGACATCCTCACAGACATTTTTATGCTTAAGTTGTTCAAAACACAACTCATTGTCTTCTTTCCCCAGACCCCCTCCCTCTCCAGGCTTCTCCAATCCAGTGGAAGCTTTTTCTTCTAGCCGATCATCCAAGTCTGAAAACGAGGACAATCCTGAAGCTGTCCCATTCACCTCCTCCCTCACCCACTACACCCATCACTTCTGAACTCTACCTGTGTCTCACTCATGTGTATCATTTCTAAACTCTAAATGTGTCTCATACATATGCCCTCTTGGCCAACCCAATGTTACTGCCTTTATCCAGACCCAAGCCATTGCGTTACTCCATTAATTAAACAAAACCTTCTTCAAGTCTTTGCTCTGCTCTGTTTGAACAGGACAAAGTGTCTTGCTCAAATGCAAATCTGATCATGTCACTATTAAGATAGTTCAGTAGTTCCCCTCCTCCTCAGGGTGAGGCTCGGTTTAAAGACTCTTAAGAACTGAGTCCTCACCCCTAATGTTCTGTTCCTGGCTCATCATCGCTTCTGGACTTTAGCAGTTCATTGGGTGCCCCTCCTCTCACCTCTCCTTGTCTCTCTCTGTGGTCTTTCCTCTTGTTGTCATTTCTCCATCCACCAACCATTGCTCTCAGGTCCTATCCTGAGACTCACTGAGTCCTTATAAGCCTAGCCCTTGGGAACTGTAGTATGTGTTGAGTGAATGAGTAAGTATTTCAAGAATTCTTTAACATGTGGCTTTATCATCACTATTCCAAGAAAGATCTCCCTTCTTAGCTTGGTACAGTTACTGCCCCTACCTTTTGCTTCCATAGTCATCTCTATGTTCCTTTTTGCTTCAAACTCATTTTAACTCACTTATTTTTCTCTCTTTCTCCACCATGGACTATGAGTTCCTTGAGGACTGGAATGCTGACGTGGTTTTCTGTGCAACCCTGAAGTCAGGCATAGGGTAAATCTTAAACAAACGTTTGTTGAAATAAAATGAGATAAACAAGTCAGTGCATCAGAACATTCTACAATGCAACTTTCCCCAGACTATTTCATTCAGCTCAAATGCACGGTTTTGGAGTCAAAGTATGTGTGAAATGGCAGACGAGAGAGCAGCTGACTTCCATGGGGGCGGGCTGAGTCTGCTGTTCCCTCAGAGAGAGCAAAGAACAAAAGGACTCCCACTTTGTTATTCTTAATAATGTGTCGCAGCAATCAGGGCTTAACAGCAGTGGTTAGAGTGGGTCTTCTTATGTTCTGTCCGCAAACCTTGGAAAATAAGCAAACACAGCAGCAGAAACCGATGCAGTTTCTCTGTTTCCCATTTAACAGTGCCAGCAAGCAGCCCATTGATGCTAATTGCATAGGGGGTAGGGGGTCTGTCTACTACCAGGAAAGGTGAAATAGTGCCATAAGAAAAGCCTGAACCGCAAGCTTATGTGTTAATATTTATACCCTTTCCAGGACAGGCAACAGACACATGAAGAGACAGCAGAAGCCATTCTGTGCCAACCAAGAAAGATCTCAACCCAGGGTAAGCCAAGAAGAACAGCCTTTTATCAGGAAAATCCTGTGCTTTGTTGATGCTCAGAAATATCTGACTTACAAATGCTTATTCTATTAATATTAATGGGCATGAATTCTCACTGGGCAATCTGGAGATGGGAGATCCAACTCCTACTCAGGAAAGTATGTAGCAAAGAAGCAGGAGGAAGGAACAAGGGCTGGCTGTCTTGCTCGTTTGCTTTTTAACCTCCCTGGGTTGAAGTTACCAGGAAGGCATACACCAGAACAATTCTTCTCAGAACAATTCTGCTGCCGCCAAAACCGTCAACCACTACTGGCCATCTCTCAGCAAGACATCCAATGTCAAATAGATGAGCTGGGTCCTGGAACCAGTGACATCTGGGAGGGAGTGGGGACAGCAAGGGGACGGGAGGAAAAGATTGGAATCAGACCCTTTGGGGAAAAGGCTGGTCTCAAGAAAATGGCAGCTGGGCAGGGGTTAAATTCCAAATGTGGTGCATGAGAAATCTAGAATCATTTTGGAGTCAAGTACTGGAGATATTTCCATCTAGCAATGAGAATCTTTTGAAGTTGGAGCACTTAAACCCCCAAGCAGCAGTTCTTTGTTCCTCTCATTTTTCACGTACACTTTCTTTGGACCACTATCCGCAAAATGGGTAATAGAGTATTTACCCACTGGGACAGTAATTAGCTTGTTTTCCTCTATAAAGCTTGGCCATAATGTTCTTGCTCTTTTCCTTAGAGTCCACCCATACAATGAGCAGATGGGCCATGTGAGGACTGAGAGCTCATGGGATGGTGGGGCTGAGTGAGTGGGGCTCAGAGATGGGAGGGTCAGAAGAGAGTTACTAATACATGGCCCCTGGCATAGACTGCTGCAGTGTGCTTTGTCAAGATTTCTACCAACAGGCCGACTCTGCTCATGAAATAATCCACAATCCATCCACATCTCAACAAACTAGAAATCTCACATGACCATTTTAATACAGAGTTTATTGAAAAGATACAAAGCAACAAGTTAGAAAGCTTTTAGTGGAGGAGCATTCAGGAAAGCACATTTTAGAATATAATCAGTAATTCATCTTTACCTTCCTGTAGAATCAGAGAATATCTCAATATTTATGATCAAATGTATAGTAAACATCATATCATTTTTGTTTTAGTATTTTATTACAGTTTTATTGTTCATAAACTTATCTTGGTAGTCAAATGGTACCTGCAGGCCAGTCTGAATAAATCAGACTGTCTCAGCTAGAAAAATACAATTTTATCCTACTCCCTACCCCATTGCTACACTGACCCCCAACCAACAGCTCCCTTTCCCCTCCCATCCCCACTCATCCTCTTGCATCTTGCCAGGAACTGATCCTTCCTCCACACACAGGGTTCCAGAGGTAAAGTCCAGTTAGCGTAATAGCACCATCTGACAGCCACCCAGGACCAGTGTCCCATGAGAGCTCTCAATCAGGTTTCTTAAAAAAAAAAAAAAAAAAAAACAGCTTTATTGAGGTACAACTGATAAATAAAAAGACTGCACATACTTAATGCATACAATTTGATGAGTTTGAATATATACATACACCTCAGAAATCATCACCACAGTTGAGGTACTAAGTATATCCATCATCTTCCAAAGTTACCTCCTGTCTCTTTAGGTTTCTGTTTCATTTTGGTTTGGTTTGGTGGTAGGAGAACTTAACTTGAGATCTACCTTCTTAATTTTTTAAGGACACAATATTTAGTATTAACTAAAGTAATTTAGTATTAACTAAAGTATAGTATTATTACATATTGTATATAGTAAGTTTAGTATTAACTAAATTTAGTATTAACTAAAGGCACTATGTTATAATGCAGATCCCTAGAACTTACTCATCTTGCAGAACTGAACTTTTCTACTTGTGAAAAACTCCCCATTTCCCCAGGCAACCAGCATTCCAATCTCTGCTTCCCTGAATTTGTTTCAGATACCTCATAGAAGTGGACTCGCACCATATTTGTCCTTACAAATGTCACTTGCTCAATTTACTTAGCCTAATGTGCTCCAGGTCCATCCACATTATTGCATATGACAGGATTTCCTTCTTTTCTAAGAGTGAACAATATTCCAAGTATGTATATACCACACTTTCCTCTCCATTCATTTGTCAATGGACATTTTGGCTGTCTTGGCTATTGTGAATAATCTGATAAGGGGTTAATATTCAAAGTATATAAAGAACTCCTACAACTCAATAACAAAACACCTATTGAAAATGGATCTTAAATAGACATTTCTCCAAAGAAGACACACAGATGGCCAGCAGGTACATGAAAAGATACTCAGCACCGTTAGTCATCAGGGAAATGTAAATCAAAACTACAATGAGATATCACCTCACACCCATTAGGATGCCTATTTTTTTTTTTTTTTACAAGACGGTGGAGGAATTAGAACCCTTGTACACTGTCGGTGGGAATGTAAAATGTGTAGTGGCTCCTCAAAAACTTAAGAATAGAGCTACCATATGATATAGTAATCTTACTTCTGAGTTTACATCCAACAGAACTGAAATTAGTATCTCAAAAGAGATATCTACACCCCCTTATTCATTGCAACTTTATTCAAAATAGCCTTTCTCAGATTTCTATAGCAGAAACTGAAGAAGAAAAGGCAGTCTTTCTCCTAGTGCAACGTCAAGAAAATATGAACTCCAAAAGGAGCAGAGTTTGAAAATATGAATGATTGTATCTGAAGATACAAAGCAGAACGATTCTTATCTTCACCTAAGAAAAGCTGGTTTTCATTTATTGAAGTGAGAATGGGACTTGCAAAGTTTTCCAATGCCTGGTTGCACATTTACGACAAATATATAAGATCTTTGAGCCCAGGCTTCTATTAGCAGTGACCCTCAAGCTCATCCAAGCACCCAGCACTATATTAAATGTTTATTAAAGTTACATCAGCACACATGGCACTCTCCCTGGATGTGGCAACCTGCCAACCACTCTGTTCCAATGACTCTGTCTCTTGACCAGGGCAGATCTATCAATATTAGTGATCAGTCACCATATGATGACGATGGTCAGTACAGCTGACCAGCACTGCTTAATGGGCGTTTGCCCTTGTGACTCTTGGTTTGGCTGGCTTCCACTTCAAACATGTAGGAAGACAAAACTCCTTATAAAGAGGCTAAGGAAAGTCTTAGGGGTCTGATATCTGTTTCTTTTCACAGAAGTGAGTGTGTACATTCATGACGAAGCCCAGAGAATACCAGAGACATGAGTTGTGACAAAGATACTAGGGAAACCCTGGGTTTTCTAACACTTTCAAAGTAGTAGATTGATGGCACAAGTAGTTCAATGACGCCTTTCCTGAGTTCATGTCTTTGCTATGTGACTATGTAGTCCCTCCCTTGAAAAACTGAAGGCTATTTCCCCACCCTTGAGTCTGAGCAACCTGACTTGTTTCGGCCCATACAATGTGGCAGAAGTGACAGTATGTCAATTTTGAGCCTAGGCACCAAGAGGCCTTTGTACTTCCACTTTGCATTCTTGGAACTTTGATACCACATGTGAACATACCAGGCTAGCTTCTGGAAGATGAGAGAACATGTGAAGGAAAGCCCACTCGTTCCAACCAAGGCCATCCCAGGTCAACAATAACCAGTCAACCCCCAAACATGTGACACAGGCCAGCCAAGATCACCAGAGCTGTTGACCTTATCCACAGATGACACCCAGCACATTAATGAGCCTAGTTGAGACCAGAATAACCACCCAGCTGATCCATACCCTCACAAGCCAAAATAAATATTTACAGTTCAAGCAACTAAGTTTTGGGATGGTTTGTAATGCAGAAGTAGCTGGCTGAGACCCTGCTTTCAAAAATGTTGGAGTCACAGCATTGCTAATTATTAGATAAATGTAAATGAAAGCTACATGAGGTATCACCTTACACCAATCAGAATAACCATCATTAAAAAGTCTACAAATAATAAATGCTGGAGAGGGTGTGAAGAAAAGGGAAAACTCCTACACTGTTGGTGGGAATGTAAACTGGTGCAGCCACTATGGAGAATAGTATGGAGGTTCCTTTAAAAACTAAAAACAGAGCTACTATATGATCCTACAATTCCACTCTTGGGCATATATCCAGAGAAAACCATAATTCTAAAATGTACATGTACCCCAATATTCATAGCAGCACAATTTAATAGCCAGGATATGGAAGCAACCTAAATATCCATCAACAGATGAATAGAATAAGATATGGTATACATATATACAATGGAATGTTACTCAGCCATAAAAAGAATGAAATGATGCCATTTGTAGCAGCACTGATGGACCTAGAGATTATCATAATGAGTGAAGTAAGTCAGAAAGAGAAAGACAAATACCATATGATATCACTTATTTGTCAAATCTAAAATATGATACAAAGCAACGTATTTACAAAACAGAAACAGACTCACAGAGAAAACAAACTTATCATTACCAAAGGGGAAATTGGGTGAGAGAAGGATAAATTAGGAGTTTTGGATTAGCAGGCACAAACTACTATATATAAAATAGATAAGCAAGATCCTACTGTATGTACATATGTATATAATACATATATGCATATGTATTATGTACATATATAGAATATATATATCCAGAATCCTGCAATAAACTATAATGGAATACAATATGAAAAAGCATGTTTATATACATTTATACCTATACATACCCCTGGAGAAGGAAATTGCAACCCATTCCAGTATTCTTGCCTGGAAAATCCCATGGACAGAGGAGCCTGGTGGGCTACAGTCCATGGGGCCGCAAGGAGTCAGACATGACTGAACACAGCACAGCATCTACATATACATGTATATATATGTGTGTGTCTGTGTATATATAAATTTATATAAATATATATATATATATATATATATGCATGCATGCATACAATGCTGCTTTAGTTATGTTGGACTATTTATGACCCTGTGGACTGTAGCCCACCAGGCACCTCTGCCATGGGATTCTCCAGACAAGAATACTAGAGTGGGTTGCCATGCCCTCCTCCAGGGGACCTTCCTGATGCAGGGATCAAACTCACATCTCTTATGTCTCCTGCTTTGGCAGGCGTGTTCTTTACCACTAGTGCTACCTGGGAGCCCATGTATATGTAAATATACATACATATATATGTATGTATGTATATCTGAAACATCTGAATCACTCTGCTGCACACCAGAAACTAACACAACATTGTAAATCGACTACGTTTCAATTAGGAAAATGGCAGCATCAGATAAAGAGCTCTATGAAGACACCTGCCGCACCTTCCTTAAATCACAGCATAGCACAGCCTTATAGGGAAAGCACCTCCACACTCTGTGCCAAGATGACCCAGTGAGAAGCCACAGCTGCTCTCACAGGAAGGTAGAGATGCATCTCCATTGCCCTGTCATCTGCATGTCTGCCTGTCTCCTGACCTGCACATTTCTTTGGGGAACAGGTGGTGGCACTTCTGCCCACAACTGCTCACCTCAGGAACCTGGCTGGTTCTCACTATCACACTGAAGATTACAGCGGGCACCCATGCACGTTCCTTTCTCAGGATGCTCCCCTGAGCTCCCTCACTTCATATGTCCTCAGTCCTTCCCTCCATCACAGTATGTATCCCCCATTAGGATGGTGCTTTCACTTCTCAGACTTTCTCACGAGCCTGGAGGCCTCCGGAGGACAGAGACCAGATCTGCTTGGCCTATCACAGATTCTTCGGTCTGCAGCACAATGGTAGCACACAGTAGGTGCTCAGCGAGTCTCTGCTGTGTGAAGGATGGACACAGACCTGTAGGCCACTTCTCCTCCTGCCTCCTTTGTGCCTCTCTTCCTGCTCTCTCTTTAATTCTTGCCACCACTTCATACCTTGAGTCCTGCTTTTCATCTAAACCCTTAAGACGTAGGGGCTTAAGTCATAGTCTGTCTTCTCTTTAGAGGAAGGCAGAGAAATATGTATTATATTAGGGGATAATTTCTGCCCAAATTGGCCGACACACAGTAGCAAAATTTTGCTACGTGAAAGAGTAGGCTTCAATCACTGGATAAATGAGGTGACACTGAAAATGTCTATACAGCAACCAGCCCGTGGTGTGTTATCAACTCATACGAGGTAGCCGCAGTCTGGAGTCATCTGAGATAAGCTACCTACTGCCTGCTCAGTGTTGTGCCAGGGGCTGTGGAGCAGACACAAGAAGAAAGGCCGACAGGCAAAGTCAATGTGAAACCGGGGACCAAGGGTGAGATCTCCACCGTATTCACCATTTTAAAGTATTTGTTTAGTTTTATTTTGGCTGCATCGAGTCTTAGTTGCAGCATGTGGGCTCTCCAGTCATGGCGCAAGGGCTCAGTAAGTGTGGCATGCTCACTTAGTTGCTCCATGACACGCAGGGTCTTAGTTCCCCGACCAGAAATCAAACTCACATCTTCTGCATTGCAAGACAGACTCTTAACCACTGGATCACCAGGGAAGTCCCACCCACCATATTCACTGTTAGTTAAAAGTGATCAGGCAAGCTTTGGGTGAACCATTCTGTCCCAAACACAGTCTGGTGACTTCAAAATCCTTCTCATTTGCATTATGAAATACCCTTATGCCTTTTTAAACCATTGTCTGATTTTATAAGCCTTCATCCTCATGAAATAGGGATGAAGTTTCTAGCTGCCTTAGGTATCTGAAAAGGCAAAATTAAAATTACCTGACTTAACAAGAAATGGACTTTGTTTTCTGCAAAAACACAAAGGCTGTTTCTGCACAGTCATGATGTAGTGTCCCTGAGGGGCTTGCTAAGTGTATTTATTCACTTTTATTTGCTTATCTCTGGTTCAATTTTCATGGGTTTTATTTACTTTTTTGCAAGGTCCAAAATCTGTCTGTGATACACCTTAATGAAAAATAGCAAACCACTTAGAAGGTTTATAAGATTCTCAAGTAATGGAAATTAGAAGTCATTATCTTTTGTGAAGGCAGCAAATGGTTGTCTGAATGGAGTTGATTTGGGTGATATGTATTATAATGGAACAAATTACTAATGAAGTGCTAAATTACTGGAAACATCCCTGTTACTTATTAAACACTTTGGTTAATTAGAATGGGGAAAAATAAAGAGTTAGAGTACATCTTAATACCTCCTTTAAGGCCAGGTCAGAAGCAAACAGATGTGTGAGTCTGAAGCCCAGCCCAAGGGCATCCTCTCAGACACAGGCTTCCAAGGATCCCTGAGAAGTGTTCCAGGGTGGAGAGGTGGAGTTGCCCACTTTCCAAGCTCCAAACACACCCTGACTGCATGGACAGATGCCTCCTTCTGTCCAAAATGAGGGATACCGGCCAATCATCCCAGGTCAGTAACAGCTTGTTTTTAATAAACACAGAAATGCAGCTGGAAATAAAGGAAAATGGACCCAGGGGAAAATACAGAAAAAAGTCCTAGGGAGATGTTTAACGTTGTCTATTTTGAACATGTCTGCTTTGTAGAGTGTGACACAGCTGAGAAGCAAGAGTATGATAGCCCTCCTTGCCCACCACCACCATCCTCACCTCCCTCTCCATCCCCATAATCTCTGCTTCACAACCTGATTCTGTGACTGATTTCCTCCTGCTGCTGCCTGTGCCCAGGTCCTTTTGGTGATCGCCTATGCTTCCGGCTTCTAGGTCCAGGACTCCGACTTCATCTAGTGGCTCTAATAAGAGCTTATGATGGATAATCTTCCAGGTCACGGGGATAGCCAGATATCTGGGTGTGTCTGTGATGGTGTTTCTGGAAGAGATTAGCATTTGAATTGGTGAACTGAGTGAAGCAGATGGTTCTCCCCAGTGTGAGTGGGCATCATTCAATGAATTGAGGGCCCGAATAGAACAAAAAGGAAGGTTGAATTCACTCTCTGCCTGGCTGCTTGATCTGGACAACAATCTTCTCCTGCCTTTAGGGATCTGGTTCTCAGGACTTCGGACTCAGACTGAAGTCTGTACCATTCAGCTCCCTGACTCTCAGGCTTTTGAGCTATACCTCATGCTTTCCTGGAGCTCCAGTTTGCAGATGGCAGATAACAGGACTTCTCAGTTTGCATAATTGAGAGAGGCAACACCTTATAATAAATCTTTCTTGATAGAGATATAGATAGATACATAGATAAAGACCTCGGATCAATATGGACATCATATCAGCTCAGTTTCTCTGGAAAGCCCTAACACTATCAGAGTCCTATCAGAGTCCTTCTGATAAGTTTATCTGATGTCACCTTGCTGAGTCCACTGTCCTCCTGGATTTCTGAATCTTGTTGCTCTGGCTTCTCTGCAGTGGTTTTATGCTTCCTGGTGAAGGCTCACCTATCTCTTCCAATACCTTCTCCCAATGTTGACAACCCAGAGTGCTGGTCATTCTTGTCTGTGCAGATTCCCTCCAGATGCTAGTTCTGTCTGCTGGATTATGTCCCCTCTGATATCAATGGATAGGTCCACTCCCCTATACCTACCCATGCCCCACCCGAGTAGGGAGCTAAATTTCAGTGCCCAGCCATTTTGTGGTAAATGGGACACAAGTCCAGAGTCAGAGCATCACAGTCCCAGCCCAGAAATCACATTGACTAGCTGTGTGATTGGGGGAATCCACTGCACCACTCTGAACCTCAGTTTTCTCATTCATTTTCTAATTGTGTTTACAGATGGTCTGTCAGTTATCACAAGTGGAAAAGATAAAAAAGGCAAGGTCCTCACCCTTAAGGAGCTCATTCTAGCTGGAGAAACAGTTTTATAAATAAACAATTACAAAATTGCATGATAATTGATAAGAAAGACATAGTCAAGATACTATAAAAATATGAAGAACAAAGCAATTAACTGTGCTGAGGGATATCAAGGAAAAGTAAGAAGAGGAAGAAATCTTCAAGGATGTGTTGGTACTTACCAAAGAATCTATAGCCTTCAAGGCAGAGAAAATAACATATGCAAAGGTTCAAGGGTGAGAATTGCATGAGCGATGCCAGAAACTACAACTCAGAATGACTCTAAGAGGGTTCGAGTGGTCAATGATGAGGTTAGAAAGTTCAGAGGAGTTAAATAATGATGAGCCTTTTATGTCTGACTAAGGAGGTTGCATTTTATCCTACAGACAATGAAAAACCGACAAGGACTTTTAAGCAGGAGAGTTGCCAGATTAGATTAGGACAACTCTGTGTATATAGGGCAACTCTGACCTGCATATGGAGGATGGGTTGGAGAGGCAGGAAGTGGAAGCAGGGAGGTCAAGGAGAAGGTGCTGCAACAGCTCAGGGCAGGTATAGAAGGCTCAGCAGGGCAGGAGGCAAAAGATTCGTAGAATGAAGAATTGGCAGAACTTGGTGATTAATTAGGTGCAGGATAATATGATATCACTTATATGTGGACTCTAAAATCTGACACAAATGAACACATCTACAAAAAGAAGCAGACTCACAGACATAGAGAACACACTTGTGGTGGTCAAGGGGGAGGGAGAGGGAGTTTGGGCTTAGCAGATGCAAACTGTTACATATGGAATGGATAAGCAACAAGGTCCTACTGTATAGCACAGGGAAACTATATTCAATATCCTGTGATAAATCACAATGGAAAAGAACTTTTTTTTTTAAAGAATGTATATATACATATAGCTGAATCACTCTGCAGTATGCTAGAAATTAATGCAACATTGTAAATCAAATATACTTCAATAACATAAATTAAATAAAAATAAAATGGAATAGATAACAAATGTGTTTTAAGTGAAGTCTAAAAAAATTAGGTGTGGGATGCAGAGGAGAAACAGAAGTTAGGTCACCCCCACAGATTGTGACTTGGAGGCATTGATAGAGACCCATGGACTCTGAAGGGAAGACTGGGTGCGGGAAGAGAATAACTGACTTCTATTTTGGACAAGTCATGTACAAGGTCTGGAGAAGGGAATGGCAACCCACTCAAGTATTCTTGCCTGGAGAAGCCATGGACAGAGGAGCCTGGCGGGCTACAGTCCACGGGGTCGCAAGAGTCGGACACGACTGAGCATGCGCACGCACACGCACGTACAAGGCACCTCAGAGGGGCCGGGCGGAGATGCCACTGCAGGAAGACACATTGCTTGGAGCTGAGAAGTTTGAGTTGATTACTTACCTGTAGAGCCAGCCACAGAGCGTATGGCTGATGTCACAGCACCTGATGTGCTGTGCTGTGAGTCGTGTCCGACTCTCGGCCGATATGATCAGCCGAATAGAATGCACAGAGGAAAAGAGAAGACGCTGAGGACAGTCACGGGGGAAGCTGCGTTTCCAGACCTGGTGAGACAACCGATACAAGGCCGAGCAGGACCTGCAGGCAAGGGGGAGAACCAGAGCAGGGAGTCACTGAAGCCGGCGGAGGACGGTTTCCCAAAGGAGCTGTAAGCAACATCCAAGGGGCAAAGTACAAAATCAGACTGGCAAGTAGTCGTTGGTTTCGGCAATTGGAGGGTAATTGATGACTTTGCAATGAGCAGTTTCCAGGAATAATAAGTAAAAGATGGATTGCAGAAAGACGAAGTACAGGGAATCTAAGCTGCCTTTCAATATAGTTGGCAGTGAAAGGAAAATGAAAACTGTGGAGGTGACTGGAGAACAACACATAGTAATGGGAGACTTTTAAACTGGAAGAGATTTTAGGCCTGTGTATGATGAGGGGATTGGCTGAGAAGATCCCCACTTCCTTCCAAGTCTCTTGTCCTTTGATCTAAGGACTAGGTTTAAGCACCTAGGGAAGCCGTCTCCTGCTCCTGATGAATTTCCAGTACAACAAGAAATATGTACTGGAAACATTATTTGTGGTGGTTTGCCATGCCTGCTTCTCTTTCCCTTCCCCAGACCAGGACATCCTCAAGAGCTCTGAGCAGGGGTAGCACTTTGAGTTCACTAGGCTGGAAAGGCTCCTAGACCACCCAGGATTTGCAACTTACATGTTTCCATCCCACTAGCCTCCTTTGCAGCATTGGAGATCAGGTTCCTTGATTCCCAAGAGCCACCCAGAAAATGACTCAGAATTCATTTCAAGGTCCTGAAGGCAAGAGACACCGAATCAGAGCCAGAGGCAAAGGAAGAAGGAAAAGAGTCTGGATGAGAGAGGTGAAAGAAGTTTCGAGCACAAGTCATTTTCTTCTCTCTCAGGAGTTTACATCAGATAAAGTAGATTACATTCAAGTCATCTCTGAAACTTTTCCCCCCTGTTTGGTTTAATATTCTCCAGGGAAAACCAAGTTGACCATGATCAACAGCAAACTTAAGCACTCAATCTATTTTAATCCTTGAGCAACATATTTCTGAAATAATTTCTAGAAGGAGTTTTAGACTTTCAGGAGGAAGAATCATATCGTCAGTGAATTACTATTTATTGAAGCTTTAATAAATGTTTATTTTATTTATGTTTTTGCTGGCTGGCTGCTTTTTGCAGTCCATTAAAGGGAAGATTATCTTTGGAAGAGGAAAAGCACAGAGTTTGGTTTTCAGACTGGGTAGAAACCCAAGCAAAAACTTCCACATGATCGGTTTTAATCTTACCTGCTGAGGTGGTTTTTGCTACTTAATGATACATTTTGGTAATGGGTGTGACACCAAAGGTCAGCCACAAATAGAGCTCAGAGCCAAAGGAATGAAAATCACCGATCAGACTCCCTTGCTGTATTAGGTAGTGGTAAGTTTCCAATCGTCATTGGATTTGTGACACAGAGAATCAGGCAGTGATTCTAGAACCTGCTTTGTGGGGAGGAAAGCTGGGGGAGGCTCAGTCCGTGTTGTGTTTGCTTGTTTTCCTCTGTCCAGTCATGTGAAGAAAGTTGGCTGGCAGCTTTTTCCTTTATTATTGTTGTCCGTGACACAATTGCCACATTATCCTGGAGCCTTTTGAAAAGCCGATGTACAGCTCAATTGCCCGATTCCCATTGTGCTTGAATGGAACGTGGGACAGCCTTTGCAAGCACAGGATTCTCTCCAGTGGCATGGGAGAAGGGCTGTGTCTTCAGAAATTTCAGAGAATATGCCAAAATCTGCCCAGGCAACAGAGAATTCCCCGGGGCTGTTGTACTGCCTTTGTGCAAAGAATTAACCTCGGCTCTTGAAGACTCGGCTTTGAAATCACATAATGGTGATCGGAACCTGGGAAATGGTGGCCTGGGAAGTTCTGACACATTTCTGATCCCATAAAAAGGAAAATGAATATGTTCAGTCCAAAAATGAAGCTTCTTGGGGTTTTCCTGGCAGTCCAGTGGCTGAGACTGCGCCCTCCAACATAGGCGGTACTGGTTCAATCCCTGGTTGGGGAGCTAAAATCCCACATACCTCACGGCCAAAAAATAAAAAACATAAAACAGAAGCAATATTGTAACAAGTTCAATAAAGTCTTTAAAAATATCCACATCAAAAAAATCTTTAAAAAGAAAAATGAAGCTCCTGTTCGTCTGAATTTTGATGTTACTGACAGAACACAGGCTTCCAAGTCAAAAAGTGCCTGTGACATAACCAGCCGTGTTATATAATCTCCACAGCCCAGCTTACTCATCTGATTTCCTTTAAGAGTGACTGGTCACCAACACACAGGCCTGGGGCCCCTGTTAGATTAATGCTTTGCTTCTAGAAAGTAAAGACTAAATCCATCATCTATCTCCCCAAACTGGACTCAGCCATCAAAACTTACAAAGAGAGGGGACAGGCCAGATCTGGCTCATCGTGTGCTGATGCCTGATCTCGAGGAAATGACAGATATGGAACTAGAGAATATCAACAAGATGAGAAAAATGCTGTTAAAGAAGGGGATGGGCACCTACCCTGTGGGTATCAGATAAGACTTCCTCCTCAGGAGCTTGTATCTGCAACCCAGGGTGGACTCTTCTCATTTCTTTGCCTTGAAAGAGCAGAACTTCTGAGGACCACTACATTCAAGTTCAGGAGGCTAGTGCAGAAGTTCAGGGAGGAGATGGTGAAGACCTGAACCAGGGCAGTAATTTTAGTAAAGCCTTGAAGGGTAAGACTGGAAAGAGCAGACTGTGGTGATAAAATATGGGGAAAGCAGGAAATGAAGGGTATTAAGAATGATTACCATGCTTCTGACCAGGGTGGTTGAGCAATGATTCACCAAGATAGGGAATTTAGGAGAAGCATGATTTTGAAGTAACAGGATATGGTTTTCTTTGCTTGTGGGACATGGAAGTGGAAGCATCAAATAGGTAGTTGATTACACCTGAGTCCTGAGGCTCTCCCTGAATTTTTAGTAGAGATACCTAACTGACCTGCCCTGTCCCCCTGAGATTCATCCTCACTTAGCTCCCACAATGTTCTACTTAAAACACCCATCTGACTGCCTTGCGCCCCAGCTAAATGTCTTTCAATGTTTTTCCATCTTCTAGAGGATAAAGCTGAATTCCTTAGCTTGGCATGAAAGGGTCTGCAACCCTAACCACGACAACCCACCCCGCCAGCCTTATCTGTGACACTCCCTGCCTCCCACAAGATCCTTCATGAGAAGTTGGGGATTTGATCACCCAGTACTAAGTCAGCATTCCTGAGTGACCGGGACTTTCAACACATGCAGAAGAATGATTTTTAAAAGAGCAGATACAAATGTATGTATGACTAATACACTTTGCAGAAACTAACACAGCAGAACTAACAGCAGAAACTAACACAACGTTTAAAATCAACTGTGCATCAGTCAAAACATTGAAGAATTCAAAAATTTAACTAATTTAAAAGTAATGCAAAATAAATCAACATTAAGGACCTACTTTTTAGCACCAAGAACTATTTTCAATATCTTATAATAACTATAACAGAAAAGAATCTGAAAAAGAATGTGAATATATGTATATATATGTTTAACTGAATCACTTTGCTGTATACTTTCACACAACATTATACATCAAAAATATGTCAATTTAAAAAAACAACAGGAAAAAAAATGCTTATCCTCTGTGGTGTCAGAAACAGGACCTGAATATCAGCCCAGGAGTCATTAGCAAGATGGCAAACAACAGCCCGGCAGTTCTTGAAACTGTTTTTCACAATCAGGGCTCCTCCTTTACATGCCCTGAATCCTCAACTTTTCCAGAGTTTGCAGCAGGAAGGCGAGTGCAGTCTCTTCTTTCCCACTCTGTTCTTCCTGTTAGCCATGAACCCCGGGCTCCAGAGAAATGAAGACTAGCAACTCTGCCCACAAGCTCTAGGGACCCCATTAAACACAAACTGCCTAGTATTCACATCACTGCTCCTGAAAGGGGAAATGGATCGATTTTCCTTGGCTGGGGACCAGAAGCTGGCAGTTTCGTGCTGAAGTTTAGACCCATCAGACGTCTCTTCAGAGGAGGATTCGCTCTCTGAGAGGCTCCAGGCACTCACAGCAGATGTTTAAGTTGTCGAAGCGGCGGTGAGGGGGAAGCATCTCCTCAAAGTTTATAGGTCAAAGAAACAAAGAGAAGAGTTTTAAGAGAAGCTTTTACAAAAAGGAGGATCACTGACAACAGGCTTGTTTCTAGTTGAGTAGACACAGTTGGGGAAAAAAAGAAAAGCTTCTGACTGCCTGTAGGATATTTTGTGTTCAGAGAGGGTTCACCTTCTTACTTGGTGGGTTGAGTGACCAAGTAGGTGAGAGGGAGAGTGATTTCAGGCCATCTCTCATGGTCCATGAAACTGTCAATCTTTCGCTTCTGGTGGAATGACACCAAAGAACCTTCACCTTTTCCATTTGTTCAACATAAAATGACTTCTAGTAATGAGAGGGGTGCCCTCCCCACCAATGGAAGGTCCACCCATGCGTGGTCTTCCCAAAGTGTCTGATGCAGTCTTGAAAGGTACCTCCGGCCCAGAGTTCAGCCCCAGGAGAAACCCGTTTGAATCAAACTGTCCGCCTAACCTTTACTCCGAGGACTGGTTTTTGTCTCTCTGACCCACTGTCCCCAAACACCTCTGTCACAAGCAGGATGTGATGTGGGATGAGCCCGATTTCTCTGCCTGCAGAAGCAAAGATTTTGGGGTTCGTGGCCCAGGATTTATTTTCTTAAGGGGGCTCATGAAGTTTTAAAAATGTGTCTAAATTGCTGGGACAAATACATTCCAAGGAGTTTGATTAGAGCCTTGAGTGCACCGTGAGTGGCTAACAGTCTTAAAGCCAGCAAGAGGAAACAGCACAACCAGACACTCGGCCGTCGGCTTTCACGTCTGATCCAAATCCTGTTCTGCGCCCTGATGGTGCCCCTTCTTTCTTATGGCTTTGTCTGCCTTCTCCTGGGCTCTTGTCAATGTGCGGAAGACTCCAGGCAGCAGGACTTCCGCTGCAGTGTATCGCTAGTGTCAGTACTGCCTGGTCATTAATTATCGTTGAGAGTGGAAACATGGGCTCGGACCATTGGTAAAAAGTAATTATTTACCATCTGTTGTAGGCTCTCACGTGTAATTACTTAGCAGTGGACATAATTGTAAAGTAAAGGTAATGAGAGCAGACAAGTGAATGGCGGACATTACCGGCGATTTCATCCTTAGAACAGTTAACACACGCACTCTCTCTTGCTTCCGTTCTCTTCCTTCCTTTTCTTTCTTCTTTCCTCCTTCCCATCCTCCCTCTTCTCTCTCTCCTCTCTTCTTCCTTCCTTTCTTTCTCTTCTCACCTCCCCATCCCTCCTTTCTTCCCTTCTTTTTATTTAACATAGCTGAAGTGCGCTAACCATGCATTTACTTGGTGCAGCCCCCGCTTGGGTCACTCTTTTATGAGCCCGTGGATTCCTTCTTCTAGGCTGCCTCAGCAATGCATCACATTCGTCTCTACTGGGGCATGTATTGTCTTATAACAATTTCTTTACATATCACAACCAGGTCTTCTGCCCATCCCGTCTACAGGTCTGCTAGGACATGAATTCCTGAAGCAAAGGGATTTTTCTCTTTCCAATGTGCACCATATAACACAATAATTTTATTTTAATGGATCATGCACAAATGTCCTTCTCCTATTTAAAGCCAAACTACTAAAACCCAAACTATTTACCACAATGAAATATTTATTTTTTAAGATGATCATCAGTTTTGATGGGAAATTGTATAAGTATTTCCAGAGAGAAAGACCTCTGACCTTGGCTCCTCATGAGCCAGAGTGCCTGAGTGTAATTCCTGTCTGTAAACAGAAAGCCAAGAGTTAAGGCTCTGGGCAATATACCAGGTTTGAGGTTCCTGTAAGTAGGTTTCCTGGCAAACCTCATTTTCCCCTCATTTGTGTTATATGGGATGGCTCTTTGGGAGTTGGTGATGGATAGGGAGATCTGGCATGCTGTGGTTCATGGGGTTGCAAAGAGTTGGACACAAGTGAGTGACTGAACTGAACTGAACTGATATAGGGGAAATGCCCCCCTCAACAATATAATCATTCATTCAAACATTCACTCAATGTTTCTTTATTGAGGATCTATTGAATATTAAATGGCAGGTGCTATGAGAGGTACTAATAAACACACTCTTGGAAGTCCGTCTTCTAAATGACTGCCTACCGTAGGACATATGTTTAACTGTGTTTAAATTACGATATAAGAGTTTAAATCCGACATCACATGCATGTAAAAGGTACTAGGATTGCAGAGGAGAGTGGGCCTGGCTCACCATGCAGGGAGCAAGCAAAGCTGCAAACTGGATTGTGGGGTGGCACCCAGAGCTCAACGTGGAATCTGAGGCTAGAACCCATGGACTGTCTGTAAGCTGAACAAGTCAAGGGTGTTGATGCCATGCCTGAGACCAGACTGTAGAGAGACACAGTATGAGGGCAAGTTCTAGGAATAGGAATCCAGGGAAAGAAATTAAGGCTTACTTGGGAGGGCTGCCTGGGAAATGGCCCCACACAATTTTTTGTCCAGAATATCCAAGAACGCTTTGAGTGACGACTAAGAAGAGCTGAGAGAAGGTTCTAGAAGGTGTGGTTTGCAGAATATTTTGAGTCACATCAGCCTTACCTCCCATTTCTCCTTTACCCTCCCTTCCTTACTAAGGTGCTGGTGGTGAGCGTTGTTGTCCAAGAATATAACTTGACCCGAGTACCCGGTCCCTCCAGCCTTCCTAACCATCCAAGTCAAGAAAAGCATCGGAATTTACAATCTCTCTCTTGTGGTCTTGCCAAGGCTTTCTAGAAGGCTGTTTTATATTCCCTCCTGAGTTTAGTGTGCCATGTTTTCCTTTGCATATTAAAGGATGAAAATTGAGGTAGTGGACACGTTCCCTCAGTACCAGAGTCAGCTGCCAAGTTTCTCTGGCTGACTTTATTTCCTCCTACAACACTTCATTGCCAGCCTGGTCTTTACAGGGAGGACGGGAGGCAGTACATATGTTTCTCTTGTTTTCTTGTCTTCTAGGGAATTGCCTGGGACGTGACCAGGAAAAAAAGAAAGTGGAAGTCACACACAAGTGGGTCCGAAGTACTGTTGATTTTACAAGAGTTTAATATTATGCAAAACTAAGAGAACAAATTGTGTTTTATATTTAATGGCAGCAGGAGACTCTATGCTTAATGGGATTTTTAATATAGTTTGACCTAGTACTGTCAAGAGAAAAACTATATTTTGTTCACACCTTACATTCAGGACATGATTTCTGCAGATAAATAATTTGTAATGCAGCTTCTGTTACTAAGACAGTGCTTCACACATCTGTTCTGTTTCATTAATGGGACAACAAATGAAACCATCAACCATTCTGCTTCTCTATATTAATTCAACGTATAAGAAAAATGTTTGATGACTCTAGATAGTAAGGCCGATTACTGTGTCAGGGAAATCTACTAGTTTACTTATGGATCTTCAAAGGCTGCCAAAGCACAAATCACCATGCTGGCAAATAGTGATCCAATTTACTGTTTAAATCAGGAATGAGCTCCATAGTCTAATCCACAGTGGAGTACTTTAGAACCCATTAAGTACTAACTTAGCATAATCTCCAGTACCCAACTGATGGTGAATAAGTCAATTGGAATGAGAAGCATCTGAAGGAGAAAAGCATTGTAAAGGAGGCAATTGATAAGACTTCCCAACCTTCTTAACAAGGAGGCAATCTTGAGTTGGGCCAAACACCTAGACTGTTGTTCTCTGTAGTGATGAATATGGAGGGGAGAGCACTTTAATCTCTCATATGAGACCAGTATTACAAAAGGGCTAGGTGGATGAGGCTAGTTGATGAGTTGTAAAGGAAGTCAAGGGTTATGCAAGCCTTCTTTTTTTCAAATTAATTTTTATTGGAATATGGTTGCTTTACAATGTTGTGTTTTTGTCTGCTTTACAGCAAAGTGAACATATATATATATATATATCTCCTCTTTCTTGGATTTCCTTCCCATTTGGGTCACCGCAGAGCCCTGAGTAAGTTCCCTGAGCTGCACAGTAGGTTTTCATTAGTGACCTATTTTATTCATGGTATATATATGTCAATCTCAATTCCACCCACCCCTCCATTTCCCCTCTTGGTTTCCATACATTTGTTCTCAATAGCCAAGATATGGAAGCAACCTAAATCTCTCTCAATAGAGAAATGGATGAAGATGTGATGTGTATATACAATGGAATATCTCAGTCATAAAAAGGAATGTAATTGGATCATTTGTAGAGACGTGGATGGGCCTAGAAGGTGGCATACAGAGTGAAATCAGAAGGAGAAACTCAAGTATCATATATTAATGTATATATATGAATCTAGAAAAATGTTATAGATGATTTTATTTGCAAAACAGAAATAGACACAGACTTCGAAAGCAAACCTTTAATTCTGAATTTGGTATGGGCATGACCCTCAGAGCAATGATGCCTCTGAGGTGCTCTGTAAATCACTTCCCCAACATCCACATTCCGACAACAGTAATATGCTTATATTAGGAAGGTCCCATCCCTTCATTTGGTTTTCCTTCTAATCAAAACATATATTTATAGAGGAGTTGGCTGAAGTTATGAAGTTGTCCACCCTCTGCTCTGGGAGAGCTGCCTACAAAACAGCCCCACACCCTGCACCTCCTCAGCCTCCTCCCCTAACCCAAGGTCACAGGTCAGGGCTCACACACCCTAACATCCCCCCAGGGATCTTCTCTGCAGCAGGGGAGGGAGAGTTGACATTGCAGCCCCAGCAGGTCACCCAGACCTGATTTTCCAGGCGCAAAAGAGACTTGACCACTGCTGTCCCCAAATCTCCAGGAACTGCTTTTCTTGTACTTTCATCCACTGTCACTGAAGCATCGATGTGTCCAGCCCTCTGTCATCAGCCTTGTCAAGAGAGGAGAAGGGACCCCACAAAGAAGATTGGAATGTGGGTCTTAGATTTCCAGAAGTTACACCTGGGGTGGGGGAGATAAAGTAGTCATGGATAGAAGCATAAAACAAGGGCTCAGGTCTGCTTGAGAGTCTGTGTTCTGGAAATTCCAAGCAAGAAGCAGTGAATTTCCTGCTGTGCACATCGCAAAGGTCCAATGGAGAAAGTGGTATGAACTGGGCATGGAGAACTGGTCATCTAGGTGGAAGGAAAGGTCTAGAAAAGTCTCAGAAACAAGAAGGTTCAGGGGATATTGAACAGATTGGTTTCTTTACTGTGAAGGGCATAAAAGGAAGTTGAGGGGAACTGTGTGAACGGAGGCCCAGAGGACCTCAAATGTCAGGCGGGGAGGTTGTACCTATTCTGTCAGCTGCTGGAAGCTGGTGGGGAATTTTGGGAAAGGTAATATGTTTCCAGAAGGCATTCTGACTGAGGAAACTGGTTTTTTGCTCATGATGTAGCTCTAAATCATGAAAAATGTCCCGTTTAATTTGTCCCTGCTGTTGCAAATGCCAATACTCCTTTTAAGCTTGCAAAAAACCAAAGCTACTCTGCAGTGAGCTCTTGGCTGGTTTAAGTTTCTCCTTTCTTCTTTCACAGAAATGCTGATTGTGCCTAGCTCATAGGTCTAAAAGGACACAGACCCAGCAGGTGCCAAGGCTAAGCCATATTTGGGAGTATAGAGCCTTTGTGGAAATTAGAGCTTGATAGTATATATTAAGGATTGTTGTGTAACAAGCACAATGAAATATTCATCCCATTCATAAGATTTGGAATAATAAAGTAAAAATGCCCCAGGGACAACCTGCAACGATAGAGAAATGTTAATGGCATCTTCCAATCTCAGAACTCACTCTGCAGTCTTAAAACAGAACACACTAAAGGTGACAATGAACTCATAAAAAGAATTAAAAAGAAAAGAACATACATTATTTCGACACCTGATAACAAAGCCCCAGCTATTACTGGGAGAGAAGGTCATCACCAGGGTCAGGCCGTGGATTTCAAAACACTTGGGAGGAAGATGAAGACAGCTATTCCTCCTCTAGATCAGGTGAGAAGAAAGGAAATTATATTTTCCTTCTTAGATTTCTGTTTTCCTTTAGGGTTGGGAATGCCTTAATCCAGCATTCCAATTTCCTTGTCTATGTTGAGGTTATTCAAGCCTCTATTTTTGGCCAAAATTTCCTTTTCTTTATCCTATCCTTTCTCTCCTGTTGGTCTTCATGTTTGTTCACTGGGTGCCCCAGACCTTGGTTGTCTGTAAGTACAAAAGATATCCCATTAGCCTTAATTGTTTAAGACTTGCTGTTCACTTAGGCCTCCAGACCTCCTGAGAAGGCCTCCAGGTACATCTAAGCATTGTCATGGGCATGTGCTCATGAATCTCTCTGTCACCCTCATCACCCACCACCAGATGCCCAGCCCCATTGTCAGTGTTCTCGGCACAGGCAATAGCTCCAGGAAGTCATGCCATTGCAAAGGCTAATCCAACTCTTCTTAAGAATGAAAATATTCAAGCCAAAAGTGCTGCCTTTAAACGATTCCCAAGCCTCCAGTCCTCAGGTCCCAGAGAGGTACCGGTAACACATCAATGTGGAAACCATGGCCTTCCATGACTTTATGCCTCTCTTTTCCATTGGGCCTAAAATAGCATTGTTGTTATTGTTCAGTCGCTAAGTCATGTCCGACTCTTTGCGACCCCATGGATTGCAGCGTGCCAGGCCTCCCTGTCCCCCACTATCTCCAGGAGTTTGCCCAAGTTCATGTCCATTTAATCGGTGATGCCATCCAACCAGCTTATCCTCTTTCATTCCCTTCTCCTTATGCCTTCAATCTTTCCCAGCCTCAGGGACTTTTCCAATGAGTCTGCTCTTCCCCTCAGGTGGCCAAAGTATTGGAGCTTCAGCTTAAGCATCAGTCCTTTCAATGAGTATTCAGGGTTGATTTCCTTTAGGATTGACTGGTTTGATCTCCTTGCTGTCCAAAGGACTCTCAAGAGTCTTCTCCAGCACCACAGTTCAAAAGCAAGTGAAAATAGCATTGCTTATGCCCAAATCACAAGATTTTCCTTTAACTTCTGTCTCTTATGAAATAGAATAGGGGATGGATGCCATCCTATCCAATACCCAGCATTGTTGCCTGTCTACTGTCTCCCTGTCTTATAGCTTAAAAATATTGAATTGTCAAATACATGAAAAGTTAAAATAGAATACACATACTATTTTCTTCCTCCATCTACCAAATCACAAATGCTCTCGTACATATCAGCTCATGCAAATAACTGAGAACCATAAACCTTCTAGCCCCACTAACAGCCAGCTCTAAATTTTGTGTGGGGCTTGTCCAGCAGCCCCCCTGCTCCACGGTAAACAGCTCCCCTCCCACCTTGTCATAACACTGGTTTTACATAGTCATTTATAGCCTGAAATCAGTTTTCACAATTGGCAGTCCTCTGGTGTCAACTGTTGAAATCTGTTTGCCAAAATACTGCCTCATACGAGGCTCCAATTTGTTGTTGAATTGCTGCTCTTTGTCGTGAAAGGACAGTTTACCATTTTGGGCCAAGAACTGGATTTATAAGTGTTTATATAGCAATTTGCAAAATAGCACTTTAAGATGACTTCCTCGTATATGCTGTTAGGACAATATTTGCCTCCCGCAGAATGATGAATCAGAAAAAGCATGAACTTTGGTGTCATACAGACATGGGTTTGAATACCAGCTCTGGCATTTATACTGTCTGTGAAAATTTTAACTTCTCTGAGTCTCAGTTGTGAATACAGCTGATAAAATATTGTCACAAGTATTCAATTAGATGACATATGTAAGGCTCTCAGAGTAAAGGGACTCAACAAATGGCAGCTACCATTATTTATACTATTATTAAAATAAACTGCATTATCTATGGCTGCAGAAGAAAAACATTTCTAAATACTTGGGAAAAACCAGGGATGGTACATGTATGCCATACATGCTACCTTTCTCTGGTTCCACATACATGGCAGACATCATTCATCAATAACCTTACTCTTTTCCAGTGAGGCTAAATTTGGCCTTAGTATCCTCAACATAGTGTTACAAGCAACCATTACTGCTTTTTACTTAGTAAATAAAATATTGGATGCATGGGGTTACATTTGAACTTTAAATAAACAATGAATAATGCTTGTCTCTTGGACAGCAAGAAAATGAAACTAGTCAATCCTTAAGGAAATCAACCCTGAATATTCAATGGAATGACTCATGCTGAAGCTCCAATAATTTGGCTACCTGATGCGAGGAGTGGACTCATTGGAAAAGACCCTGATGCTGGGAAAGATTGAGGGCAGGAGAAGAATGGGGCGACAGAGGAGGAGATGGTTGGATGGCATCATCGACTCAATGGACATGAGTTTCAGCAAATTCTGGGAGACAGAGAAATGACAGGGAAGGCTGGCATACCACAGTCTGTAGGAAAAACAGTGTTTTGGTACATGTGTGTCCCATGTCATATATGGGTCACATATATATGGGCTTCCCTGGTGGCTCAGATAGTAAAGAATCTCCCTGCAATGCAGGAAACCTGGGTTTGATCCCTGCATTGGGAAGATCCCCTTTAGAAGGGAATGGCAACCCACTTCAGTATTCTTGCCTGGAGAATCCCATGGACAGAAGAGCCTGGTGGGCTACAGCCCATGGAGTCGCAGAGTCAGACATGACTGAGTGACTAATATTTTCGCACTTTTCATATATATATACAACTAAAAATATTCATTATCTGAAACTCAAATGTAGCTGGAAATCCTGTGTTTTACCTGGCAATTCTTGTGGTTTGCAAGCGAGTTGAAATTGACTTGCTATCCCTGACGTCTGTATTAAGCATGACTTTGGGCTATCAAACGATTAAAACTCAATTCTAACTAGTTTTAGGAATAGAAGGTAATTAATTAGCATACACAGCTGAGAACTGCAGGAGTGGTTCTAGCATTAGGCACTGTGGGCTTCTTTTGCAACCTGCCTCTCTCCACCTGACAGATAAAAAGGCTCCCCCACCAGCAGCAGATTTATTTAATCCCAGCTTAACAACCACAAAATTTCTTTTTCCCCAAGTTCTATTTGTCAACCCAAATAGTTCTGACTGCTCAGCTTAGGCCTTGCTGTCACTTCCACAACTGATGCCCCCCAGATGGGAGTGATCGTGGGTCACAGGTCATGGACCAGATCACAGGTCTATGCCTATAAGTGGGGCTGGCTTAAGGCACCTTACTGTGTGTCTTTCACCAGAGTCTTTCAGCATGGGAGAAGTAAGATTCCCAAAAGGAGCAGGGTGCCTGGCAAAGATGACAACAACATCGTGGGTCCATTTCCATTCTGAAATATCTGTTTTTATAGAATTAGAGAAAAGCTTCACTATGCAGGAAGGCCAGAATCTGCAATTGAGAGACAAATATGTAATAGATTCTAGTAAACCCAAGGAACAAGGGAACGTTTGAAGGCAAAAAAAAAAAAAAAATAGTGACCCGACACAAGCAAATATGTCATTGCAGAAAGATGCAGAGAGAAAGGGCGAATGTGTGAATGATTGACAGGGACAGTAAGAATTGCTGGTAAGTGCTCCTTAGGGAAGCATTTTTGACTCTGAATTGGTTTTCAAACAGTTTTGAAGCACAGAAAAATCCTATGTCTTCCTCATGCCTTTGAAGCACCTGTCTGTCAGAAACCAAAGGGCTGACTGCAAGAGCTGCTTAAAAAGTTACCCTCCTGCCGGTGCACTGCAGACAGCAAAAGCAAAGGCCAGACAATTGACGCTGGCAAGGTTTGCTTCCCAGCTCCACCACCTGCTGCCTCATGCACTTGGGCACGTTACCTATAAGACAGGCCCAGCACTCCTGCAGAGGTGAACTGCCCTGGAGACAGGGTCCATCCTCAAGACAGGGATGTTGTGAGCAACATGGTCCATGAGTGGAAAAAATAAGTGTGCACAGCAGGGAGCTGAAGGCAGGGTGGGTAACACAAACTGAAAAGACCACCCTTTAAGAAATTAACTCACCCATCTCTATCCCCAACACCCTGTGGGATTCTAGGATTCTGTGGGACACTTTCTATAGACACTATGACTAAAGGTCTCTAAGAAGGCATTATTCACAATGCTATGGGGGAAACAGAGAAGAGATGGGGGAAGAGAAGAGATAGGGGAAGAGGTAAGCCTTGAGGAGCTTGGATATGTGCTCACCAAAAGAAGATGACAGCTCAGTGTGACTCTAAAGGATCAGGATGAGTCCACCAAACAGAACAGAGAGGCGAAAGCAATCACAGAGGCATGAATATGCACGGGGACACCTCCAAACCTCTTTTGACTCTCAAACCTCACATGCTCATCTGCTATGTACTCAAAGGCTCCCCGGTTCTGTTGTGAAAGGGGAAAAGATGTAAATAATTTTATGTGTTTATTTTTTTTTCTAAAAAATTAGGAATTCAAACAGACACCATCATCTTTTGCAAATCTCCTGGAACATCATAAATCTCCTGGAACATCATTATAAATTGGAGGGGAAATATTGGAAGCTCTTGGAACTTGGCATGTTTAGACAGTACGAGAAATAGGGGTACAGTAGACTAAAGGGAGGGCTTCCCTGGTGGCATTAGTCATAAAGAACCCGCCTGCCAGTTCAGGAGATTCAGGAGACACTTGTTTGATTGCTGAGTCAGGAAGATCCTCTGGAGGGGAGCATGGCAACCCACTCCAATATTCTTGCCTGGAGAACCCCACAGACAGAGGAATATGATGGTCTACAGTCCATAGAGTCACAAAGAATCGAACCCGACTGAACTGACTTAGCATGCATGCACAAAGACTAAAGGGATCCATGGGGCATGACAGGAAAAAACCTAGAAGAGTAAAGGGACATGGACTGCAAAGCCTTCTATGCTGCACAATGCATGTGAAATTTTTATGATAAACAAAGGGGAATTGAGGAAATTTTTCAAGTAGAGGCTTGATAAAATATGATACTCTTAAATCTAAGTTACTTTGCAATAATAACACCTGTAGCTGTGTAGGCAGCTTCTAAAACATCTCCTAATGATCCCTACTTCCTGGTGTCTGCACCCTTATATGACCCTTTCCCCTTGAATGTGGCCTAGACCTAATGACTTGCTTCTAATGAATAGAAGATGGCAAGATGATGAGATGTTATTCCAGAAATTAGGTTACAAAAAAACTGTCCTCTGTCTTGCTGGCTCTCTCTTTCCCTATTGCTTGCTCACTCTTGTTGGAAGCCAACTGCCCTGTTTGAAGTGCATGGTGGGGACATCCACATGTCAAGGAATGGAGGAAGCCCTTCAGCCAACGGCAGCCCATGGAGAATAGAATCTCACCAGCAACCATGAGAGTGAGCTTGCAAGCAGATCATCTTTCAGTCAAGCCTCCGGATGAGACTGCAGCCTGGTTGACACCTTTATTACAGACTTCTCAGGGACTTTGAGGCAGAGGCACATAACCTAGTTATACCCTGATTAAGTCAGGGTAATCTGTCCCATGGCAACATACAACTAATACGATAGCTAACATTCAGTGAGCTCATACTCCTTCCAGGCACTTGATTAACACATGCATTAATGATCTCATCTTTAGGAGGAACGTCAGGAGGTAGGATCATGATCCCATTTTACAGGTGAGCATCCTGAGGCTTAGCCAAGATTTAGACAGGATAAGAAACTTATCCAGGGTCACATGGGTACTGAGTAGTTAAGCTAGAATTCTAATTTTAATCTTTCTTACCCTAGAATGTTAATTCTGAACCACAACACTGTATGTTGTCTTGAATGCAGCAGAGTCCTATGGAGGTGGGGAGAGTGAGGAAGTGGGAAGGGGGATGAAGGCAGCATGGGCTTTTAGAAAACCCCTCATTAAGTCTACAGAAAATTGGAGGAAAGTAACTAAGAGCTGATAATTTTATTTCACCTTTAAAGGCTATTAAGCACAACATACTGTAATGGAATTAGTGACCTTATTAAAACATTTACTCACACTTTACTACTTGATAAAATTATGAGTTAATAAATCTTTTTACACCTACAAAGGATACAACAAACCATTCATCTGAAGGAGAATCATCTGATTACTTCGACTCTCTGGTTCATTTGAGGAGGTGTTGAGTGTCTATAAAGAGCCAGTCAGAGACTCTGGGAAGAAAGAGAGTTTCTTAAGCCCCTCACTTCCTTGTAATCCAGCCCGACACTGCCAGATGCCCCTCATGCCAGCTCCACCTACCCACCCATTCCTCTGGCCCACCCTACGTCTGCTCCTCTGGTGGTCTGCTGGAAATGACCTCCTTAGCCAAAAATATCTTCACAGTTGCCTCGGGAGACTAGTAGCTTGGATAGGAGTGCAGAGATGGGGTGGGCAGACGCAAAGGAAAATTATCTACCTTTCAGTTTTGCTGGCACAAGGGAAAACCTTTCTGAGAAGAACTGAAGTCTTGGCATGAGAGGGAGATAAAGCCCCTGGTGGCAGGTGCAGGTGTCCAGGAGAATGGGGGAGGGGACAGGGTATGTCCAAGATGGCTTCTTTGGCTCATGGACAGAAAGCTCCTCTCTCAGGGGGGATTATACTAGCCTTTCTAACTCCACTGCTTGAGTTCATATGAAATCTCCTTTTCCCCATTTTCCTCCCTCCCTTTTTCCTTTTCCAGTTTATAAACTCCACCTCTCCCCTTAACTATCTCTGACAAAATGGCTGACAGAAAATTTCCCAGAAACACCCTCAAATTAGCCACACATTTCAAGTAGAAAGTATAAGAAACTTTTGACTGACTAGGATAATTAGAGAGAGGGAGGCGCTATTCAAACAAAACTAGTCAAAGTGTGGTACAAAATGTATGAGAATGTAAATTTTTTAGTTAAAATTATTTCCAACATTTAAGAGCACATTTGTCATCCTACATAAGTCATCTAAATGTGTAAACATAATGCTATACTTTCAGAACACGCAACGTGATATAAATTGCTTGAATAAGAAAGTGGCCAATAGTTTCACATCTGTTAACACATTATTGACTGGGGGATTTTTGCAGAAACTAATACCTATGGGGTTAATACATCTCTGGTCAACAATGTGTTAAGATCATTGTGGTTACCTTTCTCTTAGCTGAATCATCTTTTCTACGTTCCTAATATTAACATTGAACCCAGGCTGGGCTGAGGTATAACAGCCTCTTCACCCTCCTCCCCTCCACCTCCCCTCATCTAAAGCCAACACCCTCATGGCCCTAACATATCTCGTGGAAATCAACACCTCACTGCAGAGCTAGACTTGGCTGTACATGGCTACATGTCAGGCAGAATAAGAAGATCATGACATGGGTTTTTTTCATTTTGTCTTCAAGATCACTTTAAGAGGAAGAAACGGAGGCTTGGTGAGTTTAGGTAATTTACCCAACTGGGAAGTAATGGATGAGGAAGTGAATCCAGGCAGCCTGCCTTAGGCACGGCTGCTCTTAATCCTAGTGTCCTCAAGATCTGCTTACCTTTCCTTTCCAAGGTGGACCACTGTTGGCAGAGGGATTGGAGTCATATACACCAGGCTACAGTTTTGGGAGGATCATTCACCACTGTCTGCCCAAAGCCCAGCTTTGTATCCAGCAGCAGGTAAACTGAAATAAATATTCATTACATTAAATTTCCAACAATTGGACTTACCTTCTTTATAAAACCTCTGACAAATTTCTGCTTTGTAGATCATAATCTGTCAACATGTTAATCCTCCCCTGAATAGCACAAAAGTAAGTGGCTAGGAGCAATTGTGCAATAGTTTGAACATTCTTTGGGATTGCCTTTCTTAGGGATTGGAATGAAAACTGACCCTTTCCAGTCCTGTGGCCACTGCTGAGTTTTCCAAATTTGCTGGCATATTGAGTGCAGCACTTTCACAGCAGCATCTTCAGGATTTGAACTAGCTCAACTGGAATTCCATCACCTCCACTAGCTTTGTTCATAGTGATGTTTTCTAAGGTCCACTTGACTTCACATTCCAGGATGTCTGGCTCTAGGTGAGTGATCACACCATTGTGATTATCTTGGTCATGAAGATCTTTTTTGTACAGTTCTTCTGTGTATTCCTGCCATCTCTTCTTAATATCTTCTGCTTCTGTTAGGTCCATACCATTTCTGTCCTTTATCAAACCCATCTTTGCGTGAAATGTTCCCTTGGTATTTCTAATTTTCTTGAAGAGATCTCTAGTCTTTCCCATTCTGTTGTTTTCCTCTCTTTGCATTGATTGCTGAGGAAGGCTTTCTTATCTCTCCTGGCTATTCTTTGGAACTATGCATTCAAATGGGAATATCTTTCCTTTTCTCCTTTGCTTTTCGCTTCTCTTCTTTTCACAGCTATTTGTAAGGCCTCCTCAGACGTCTGGTCAAGGCTATGGTTTTTCCAGTGGTCATGTATGGATGTGAGAGTTGGACTGTAAAGAAAGCTGAGCGCCGAAAAATTGATGCTTTTGAACTGTGGTGTTGGAGAAGACTCTTGAGTCCCTTGGACTGCAAGGAGATCCAACCAGTCCATCCTGAAGGAGATCAGTCCTGGGTGTTCATTGGAAGAACTGATGCTGAAGCTGAAACTCCAGTACTCTGGCCACCTCATGCAAAGAGCTGACTCGTTGGAAAAGACCCTGATGCTGCAAGGGATTGGGGGCAGGAAGAGAAGGGGATGACAGAGGATGAGATGGCTGGATGGCATCACCGACTCAATAGGCATGGGTTTGGGTAGACTCCAGGAGTTGGTGATGGACAGGGAGGCCTGGCGTGCTGTGATTCATGGGGTTGCAAAGAGTCGGACATGACTGAGCAACTGAACTGAACTGAACTGAACCAAAGTGGCTAGGTAGAAGCCTGTTAGCTTTAGCACTGTTTTGGCCTGGGTTCCGCTAAAAGCAGGTAGTCTATTTTGATAAGCGGCCTGAGGAAACAGGAGTGGGAACCCGTGTAGAGAGAAACAGGGAGGAGGGAAAGCTGATTCAAGGGTGAGTTATCAAGTCGGATCACCACTGTGGGTCATGGGCTTCATCCTACCAAGATGCTGGGGAGCCAGTAGAATGTGCCCCAAGGTTGTCCACATGAAAGAACAGCATCTACCTACTGGCTCCATCGCTTCTTGGTCAGAGAGATATTAATCACCTTCAGGTCCAGGCTGCACCACAGGTACCCCAAGTCAGAGAAGCCTGGCAAGAAAGAGAGAGGTAGGGAGATAAGGTGAGGCACTGGCAGGTCCCACCTATGGGAAGCAGGTGCTATAGCACTGGCTGGAAAAGGAACTGAGCTGGGAGGATGTGCGGTAACCACAGGAAGTGCCCAACACAGGCCCCGCCTGCCCAGGAAGTCTGCAGGGAATGCAAGGGTGCTGAGACTGGAGGGAGGGCAGAGGGCACCCAAGGTCTAACCTAGCCCTCCTCCAGAGATGTTTGGAAAGTGCATTTCCTCACTCTCAAATCACCAAAGTAGAGGCCTGTTCAGATTAAAACCTTCCTTTTAAAATGCAAATAACAGCGAGGGCCACGATTAATTCCACTGGTCATTCAAGCCAACTGCAAATGGCTTAATGAGACTGCCTTAAAATCCCAGAGGTAAGAGAGAAACAGGGAGTTCAGATGGAAAATAAAGGGAAGGGAGAAAAGAAAGGCTCTAGATGACCGCCACACCTGGTGAATGTGCAGTAGGGTGCTTTGTGGGCTGGAACATCGGCCTCACCAATGTCCAGCATGTCTAAGTGTATTGGCATGACCTGAAGCAGCAACATGGAACGTATGACTCTACGTGGGTATTAAGCCTGCTTTTCTTGAGCTCTCGTATGAGATGAGAGGTATAAAAATATACTCATAAAAGAAGCAGCAGATGACACATTCCTTTTAACTTAAGAAAAGTTTTAAAATTCTCAGTCTTGTTTACAACGAGAACTTTTTTGGTCCTTGAGAAGCATGGGGCTATTCACGTAATATGAAGCTTATCGAGAAAATGACCTCATGTTTTAGAAACTTGGTTGTTCAACATGTAGGTGGGGTACAGGGCGGAGACAGGACAGCAGGCTCCCTGACTGATGCTTATCAGAAAGTATTCTTAGAAGAGTTGTAATCACTAGGCATATCAGTGAGGAAAACAACTGGCTCCCTTCACTGATAATAATAATGAACTCTAATAGGACATGGGTTTGATGTCATGTTCTGTTCTGAGCCTTTTATATAAACTGAAGTGAAGTGAAGTGAAGTGAATGTTGCTCAGTCGTGTCTGACTCTTTGCGACCCCATGGACTATACAGTTCATGGAATTCTCCAGGCCAGAATACTGGAGTGGGTAGCCTTTCACTTCTCCAGAGGATCTTCCCAACCCAGGGATCGAACCCAGGTCTCCCTCATTGCAGGCAGATTCTTTACCAGCTGAGCCACCAGGGAAGCCCAAGAATACTGAAGTGGGTAGCCTATCCCTTCTCCAGGGATCTTCCCAAAACCTAGGAATCAGACCGGAGTCTCCTGCATCACAAGGCAGATTCTTTACCAGCTGAGCCACAAGAATTCAGAAATAGGTGATGACATAGGCACTATCACTATCTGCATTTTACAGATGAGGGAGCAGAGGCACAGAGCACAAAGGAACTTGTCCAAGGTCACCCAGCCAGTAACTGACTGGCGGAGCTGCCAATCAAATTCAGGCCACCTTTGAGCAAGCTCCAGAAGTTGGTTATGGACAGGGAAGACTGGCGTGCTGCAGTCCATGGGGTCGCAAAGAGTTGGACATGACTGAGCCACTGAACTGAGGCTCCAGGGACCAGCTCTTAAAGCATCCTGACCACAGATATACTTAGGGAGACCTGTGTGACTCCTTCATGTCTGGGAAAGTCCAGGACTAGGAGGCAAACACCCATGAGCCCACAAAGCTGCCAGGAACCTGGGATTGGGGTGGGACTAGGGGGCATTTTGGGTATTCATGCTTCTCCAACAGAAATTCAACAGAGACACTGGGTTATGTTCACAGTGGAAAAGCAGAAATGTGGTACATGGGAAGACTTTTTGCTGGCTGTGAGTGTAAGCTTTTTTGTTGTTTGTTTTTTCTTATGTGCCAGGTACTATTCATGTTTTATACTGTTGTTGTTTAGTCCCTAAGTCCTGCCCTACTCCTTGTGACTCTATGGACTGTAGGCCACCAGGCTCCTCTGTCCAAGGGATTTCCCAGGCAAGAATACTGGAGCAGATTGCTATTTTCTTCTCCAGGGGATCTTTCCAAACCAGGGATCAAACCTTTGTCTCCTGCAGTGGCAGGCAGATTCTTTACTCCTGAGGCACCAGGGAAGCCCTACCTGCCAGCGCAGGAGATGCAGCTTCAATCCCTGGGTCAAGAAGATCCCTTGGAGTAGGAAATGGCAATCCACTCCAGTGTTCTTGCCTAGAAAATTCCACAGACAGAGGAGCCTGGTGGGCTACAGTCCATGAGGTCGCAAAGAGTCAGACACAACTGAGCAACTAAGCCTGCACATATTTGACCATGCCATGTAGCACGCAGGATCTTAGTTCCCTGATCAGGGATCAAACCACTACCCGTTGTATTAGGAGTACGGAGTCTTAGCCACTGGACTGCCAGGAAAGCCCCATGAGTTTGCGTGTTTCACTTCCTTCAGTGTATGCAGCCACCTTGGTCCAGGTCACCAGCATCTCTCAGCTGGGAGACTGCAGCACCTCCTCAATGGTGTCTCTGGTTTTCCTCTTGCTTCCTCCTATCCAGACTTTCCATCACAGACAGCTTGATCTGTTAAAAACATCAATGAAGGCATGTCACTCTTTTGCTTAAATATTTTAGTGGCTTCCCATTGATCTCTCCATAAAATCTGAGCCTCTTGCCATGGCCCCCTGGGACCTTGTATGATCAAGGTCCTGCCTTTATCTCCAACTTCCTCTGTCAATCCTTCCGCATTGCCCTTGACCATCACTGGTCCTGTTTCAGGCCAGCCCTTTGCCTACCTTGAGGCTTTTCCACAAGCTGTTCCCATTAGCCAGAGTAGTCTTCCCAGCACTCAGCCTGGCTGGCTCTCTCTCACTCTTTTGTTTTGTTCTGTTTTAGCCCCAGGTGCAGATCTGAGTCAATCATGCTCTTAAATTCATAGCATGTCATCATGACTCCACCATTTAAGACTCTTTCCTGAATCCATTAGAGAGGAGAGGATTTTCCTCCCCTCCTCTCATCCTCACTCTCACTCCCTCTCCCCATAGACAGGACTGACGCTGGCTCTGATTCATCCCAGTTACATACGTTGTGATGTTTCCAGTGTGTGTTTTCAGGGTACATTGTTCTTTGAATCTCTGTCTTTTCTCTGACATTTTTATTCAACATTAAGACATTTAGAGCTATCTACATTCCTGTTCATCCTGTCCATTGCTTCTTAGTGTTCTATTAATACAATAATCCATAGCAATCATTCACCCTAGTGATGGACCCCTCCAACTCCCTCTTATCAAAAACATTATCATGACAAACACTCTAGAATGCATTTTCTTATGGACTTGAGCAAGAACAAGAATGTCTCTGACATGTATATGCAGTAGTGAGATTTCTGGATCCCATGCACACACAGATTGTATTCTGGTAAATAATGCTGGCAAGCTTTCCAGAATGGCAGTATCATGATGTATCCTGTCTCTGAGACTCTTTCCCTAGACTTTGAACTTAATTCTACATACCCTTATTCTATGTCTCAACTCTTTGTTTCCTTCATAACAATGTGTTACACTCAGTATTTGCTTTATTTTTCTATGTGTGTATTGATTGTTTCTCTCTCTAGAATGTAAACTTCTTGAGGCCAGGGTGGTGTCTGTTTTATTCTCCGCTATAATCTCAGAAACCTAGAACATTACCTGGTACCTAATACATATTGCATAAACATCTGTTGATTAAATTAATAAATAATCAAACATGATTGTGCTAAGGGCTCCTTAAACTCATGAAAGATTTTTAAAGTCAGTGGAATAACATCTTGGGAAGACAAAAGTCTCCAGCAATCTCTACATAAACAACAAAGTTGGGCCAAATGGGTTTAAAAGCTATGCAAAGATCTAAAACTGGGGGACATATTCCAGGCTTACCTATAGGACTAGGAAAGCTCTTTCTCCACCCTGGCCTTGTCACTGCTCACATTTCTCTCTATGAAGCTGTCCTTTTCTCTTCCCATGACAGCAGCGATACCCTCCACTATGTATTAACTCCATCCCTGCTTCCCATTTCCTTAGCTTTGGACTCGTTTTCCATCACTTAGAATCTTCACACTCACCTAAGGATGGATGTTTTCCCCTGACCGTGGTCTGCCCACTGCAGGAACAGTTTTCTTATGCAGGGAACCTGGATCATGTAGGGGTTTTAGCAGTAATTGTGCAGGAGAGCATCTAATTAGATATTCATGTCATTTTTTTAAAGTTCACCTAAACTGTCCAAATCATTGCAGCTTCCAAGACTATTTCTGAAGCCTCATCTTAATGGCCTGACACTGCTGAGGTCACATCCCTCCGTGTTCTAGTGTTCTCTCTGCTGTTTCCAATCCCTTGTTCCATTAGTAGTTCAAAGCCTCCATCTTTTCTCCAGAGTACCATCTGGATGCTGAGCCTGCTGCAGCTGCCCTGTATAAAATCCCCAAGTGGGCCCAGGTTGCTGTGTCCACACCCTCAAGTTCGTTACTTTAGCAGAAGAACAACTAAGCCGACATGAAACAAGTAGGCTTTTGCTGATTTCTGGGACAGCTGCCTCACTTTGAATGAATTATATTTAAATAACTTTGGTTTTAGGAGGATCAAATGAAGAATGTTTTTTGAATGGATTCAACATCAAGTTCTTTTTGCTTGAAGATTTACTGGTGGTTCATCAGTCAGCCAATAAGCTCTGGCCTAGATTTGAGTTTTCTTTCCAAATGATTCTGAGAGTCTTGCTTGATTATGGGAGAAAGGAGCCCATTTGGTTTTATACCTTCTGCTGCCATAATAGAGATGGCTGTTAATGAATTTCAAATAGCAGTTACAAAAAGAAACACACATTTATCCCAAGTTTTTCTGTTTCTAAGCATTTTTTTTTTCATTCACCAGGAGAAACCTAAACTTCTTTCCCAAACCCTAAAGCATCATTTAGATTGCCATAAAAAAATAAAAATAGTGCTCCCTGGAAATGATTTTTCTTCTGATCTCTTTCATATGTATTTACAGAGGTTACTAGATCTGTGACATTGGTTCCTAAAAACTGAACACCTGGCACAAGAAAATGTTTTAACAACCTCACCCTAGCCGTGCTCAGACGTTGCTATCCTCAAAAAAGAACATCACTGCTTTGTTCCAGTTTCAGAATGCCAGTGAATAAAAATAAAGATGAAATGGCTAAGATGAATTGTGTACGTGATATGTGCCAAAAGCAATATGTGCAACACGCTAAGCTCATATCATCGCATGTAATAGTCTAAACTTCCCTGGGAGACTCAACTGAAGCTTGAAGACCTTATGCAACTCACCCAAGTTCCCATGGCTGGTAAGTGGCAGAGCCTGGGTGCGAGATGAAATCTGATTCCACAGCTGGTTCTTATAAAGTACCACAATAACCCTCTTTCCTAAAGTGCTATCAGAAGGTCCTCAGCATCCTTTGTAAACCCTGACAAATTAGAACAGGCTTCCTTCATATCTACCACTGTCCATAACTTTTTAAGGAACAGGGTCTTTGTTGCTGTCAACAATTCATCCTGAGACATGGGAATGTCAATCACAGCTGAAAAAAACTAAAAACCAATGAGTGTTGTTCTTTGCTTTTAGTGCATTAAAAGAAATTTTTTCAAACTCCTAGAGAACCCTTCAGTGGCCTCAAGATGTATAAGGAGTTAAGAATATTGAGTCACATAGAAGTAATCAGTTTTATATGATATGGCATCCAGGGAAGAAAATACCAGATTAAATAATCCCCCATGTAAAAGGCACATTGAAGGAAATAATTGTTTACCAATTGGCAAGGAAAGGGAAAATAAAAATAAAACGTCTATTCCCATTGCTGCTGTGATCCAAATACATGGCTAATTTGTCCTCAACTTCATTATGCATAGAAGGAAGAGAAACACAGAGAGCCAGAAAACTGGGGGACCTGAGGTCACACAAGCTAACTTCACCATAGTCAAGTCACTGTCTTTCATCCACTTAAAACTATTGCCCGACCATCTACTGTGTAATTGGCACAGGTCAACACCCTGAGTATCAGTTGGCCAACAGCACCGAAATTATCCCTGCCCTGAAGACCTTATGACTCCTAGTGCAATTTCACTAAAAACTCAGGGATACAGATGTGAAATTCTATCCCTTTACAACATAACTTAGTTCTCAAGTGCCCATATCCTTTTGGTAGCAGGAAACAAACTTGCCAATTCAAGGTAACACTCACTTTTTTCTGGATTAAAATGTTGTCTCATTTAGGTGAAGAATTGGTTCATGTTCCCCTCCCTCCCCTCCCCTTTCTTTGGGGAGTAATTTAAGTTCAAGAGGACTCCAGGATGAAGTGGGGTCTCATTCGCAATTGTCCATTGTCTACACTGGCCTTCACGGGGTTGAACTTCACCTTCTTTCACCCTCATCCTCAGGTTCTGGGCATCACTCTTGAGGTCCATGCTTTCACAAGGACTGTTGGGCTACTTTGAGTGAGCTCACCTTCTCTCAGCAATCTGTCTCCCACGATGAATCTAGGAACTCATTTTTGTCTGCTTTTCTCATTATTTTGCTGAGCATAACAGTACCTCCCAAAGTTTCCCCCATTCTTGTCTGCTTATATCTCACCCACCATTGCTGCCCTTCTGCGATGCTCTGGACAAAGCTTTCTGTTTCCTTGGCTGATTCATAGGAAAGCCAGGCATAGGTCTCCCTGCTCTGGGGTCCCCACACACTGACTGAGACGTGGATCACTTACTCCAGGAGGGAGGGGGGTAGAGGCTATGCAGAAACCCCTTTTGTTTCTATTTCCTCTCCCACCCCCTCAGGCACCTTCTCTTTTGTTGTTGTCCAGTCATGTCTTCACTCTTTGCTTCACTCTTTGCAACTCCGCGGACAGCAGCACACCAGGCTTCCCTGGCTTCACCATCTCCCGGAGCTTGCTCAAACTCATGTCCATTGAATTGGTGATGCCATCCAACCGTCTCATCCTCTGTCGTCCCCTTCTTCTCCTGCCTTCAGTCATTCCCAGCATCAGGGTCTTTTCCAGTGAGTTGACTCTTCACATCAGGTAGCCAAACTTTAAATCGCCTCTTGAGCAGTAAGGAAAACCAGGTCTTAAATCATCATGAATTCTTTCAAAAACATTGTTTGTGGTGTAAACTGTTTTTTAATGATTTTTTTTTATTGTGGTAAAAGTCACATAATAGAAAACAAACTGTTTTAATTATATGTGTGCAGTTCAGTGGCACTGAGTATATTCACATCAGCTCTCACCATCATCCATCTCCCAAATTTTTCACCTTCCTAAACTGGAACTCTGTCCCCATTAAACTCTAACTCGCTATCCTCTCTCCCCACCCCAACTCCAGCTCCTAGCATCTACCAGTGTACTTTTTGACTCTATGAATTTGACTAGTCTAGGTATCTCATATAAGTGGAATCAAACAGGATTCGTCTGTACCTACTGCATATTGGGACTGACACCTACACACTGCTATGTATAAAATGGGCTTCCCCAGTGGCTCAGTGGTAAAGGATCTGCTGCAATGCAGGAGCCGCAGGAGACGTGCGTTCAACCCCTAGGTCAGGAAGATGCCCTGGAGAAGGAAATGGCAACCCACTCTAGCATTCTTGCCTAGGAGATCCCATGGACAGAGGGACCTGGTGGGCCACAACCTATGGGTAAACAACAATAATTTTGCAACTACACAACAAAAACAACAACATATAAAATAGATAACTAAAGAAAACCTACTGTATAGCACAGGGGGAAAAAGAAAGAACAGTATGTTTGTAGGACATGTTTTAGTGTTAGTCGCTCAGCCATGTCTGACTTTGTGCAACCCCATGGGCTGTAGCCCACCAGGCTCCTCTGTCCAAGGGATTCTCCAGGCAAGAATACTGGAGTGGGTTGCCATTCCCTTTCCCAGGAGATCTTCCCAACCGAGGGATCGAACCCAGGTCTCCGGCATTGCAGGCAGATTCTTTATCATCTGAGCCACTAGGACAGGTTTTAAGTTAATCCTAAAAATGTATTCCAGTATATAATAGTGGTATAAACTTTTAATGCTACTTTCTTTCTTTCTCTTTTTTTTTTTTAAGTTGGAGGATAATTGCTTTACAATAGTGTGTGGCCTCTGCAATACATCAACATGAATCAGTTCAGTTCAGTTCAGTCCAGGCTCTCAGTCGTGTCTGACTCTTTGCGACCCCATGAATCACAGCACACCAGGCCTTCCTGTCCATCACCAACTCCTGGAGTTTACTCAAACTCATGTCCATCGAGTCGGTGATGCCATCCAACCATCTCATCCCCTGTCGTCCCCTTCTCCTCCTGCCCCCAATTCCTCCCAGCATCAGGGTCTTTTCTAATGAGTCAGCCCTTCGCATGATGTGGCCAAAGTACTGGGGTTTCAGCTTCAGCATCAGTCCTTCCAATGAACATCCAGGACTGATTTCCTTTAGGATGGACTGGTTGGATCTCCTTGCTGTCCAAGGGACTCTCAAGAGTCTTCTCCAACACCACATTTCAAAAGCATCAATTTTCCAGCGCTCGGCTTTCTTCACAGTCCAACTCTCACATCCATACATGACCACTGGAAAAACCATAGCCTTGACTAGACGGACCTTTGTTGGCAAAGTAATGTCTCTGCTTTTTAATATGCTGTCTAGGTTGGTCATAACTTTCCTTCCAAGCAGTAAGCGCCTTTTAATTTCATGGCTGCGGTCACCATCTGCAGTGATTTTGGAGCCCCAAAAAATGAAGTCAGCCACTGTTTCCACTGTTTCCCCATCTATTTCCCATGAAATGCTGGGACTGGATGCCATGATCTTAGTTTTCTGAACGTTGAGCTTTAAGCCAACTTTTTCACTCTCCTCTTTCACTTTCATCAAGAGGCTTTTTAAGTTCCTCTTCACTTTCTGCCATAAGGGTGGTGTTATCTGCATATGTGAGATTATTGATATTTCTCCCGGCAATCTTGATTCCAGCTTGTGCTTCTTCCAGCCCAGAGTTTCTCATGATGTACTCTGCATATAAGTTAAATAAGCAGGGTGACAATATACAGCCTTGATGTACTCCTTTTCCTATTTGGAACCAGTCTGTTGTTCCATGTCTAGTTCTAATTGTTGCTTCCTGACCTGCATATAGGTCTCTCAAGAGGCAGGTCAGGTGGTCTGGTATTCCCATCTCTTTCAGAATTTTCCACAGTTTATTGTGATCCACACAGTCAAAGGCATAGTCAGTAAAGCAGAAATAGATGTTTTTCTGGAACTCTCTTGCTTTTTTGATGATCCAGTGGATGTTGGCAATTTGATCTCTGGGTCATCTGTATATCTTCTTTGGAAAAACATATGTTTAGGTATTCCACCCACTTTTTGAATGGGTTGTTTGATTTTCTTTTTTTCTTTTCTTTTTTTAATTATTTATTTTTAAATTGAAGGAGAATTGTTTTTACAGAATTTTGCTGTTTTCTGTCAAACCTCAACATGAATCAGTATACATGGAGGTATACATATATCCCCTCCCTTTAGAACCTCCCTCCCCCTCCCTCCCCATCCCACCCCTCTAGGTTGATACAGATCCCCTGTTTGAGTTTCCTGAGACATACAGCATCTTATCATGTGTTTGTTGGTCATCTGCATATCTTCTTTGGAAAAATATATGTTTAGGTCTTCCATCCATTTTTTGAATGTGTTGTTTGATTTTCTGGTATTGAGTTGCATGAGCTGCTTGTATATTTTGGAAATTAATCCTTTGTTAATTATTTCATTTGCAATTCTTTCCTCCCATTTTGAGGGTTGCCTTTTCATCTTGTTTATTGTTTCCTTTGCTGTGCAAAAGCTTTTAAGTTTAATTAAGTCCCATTTGTTTACTTTTGTTTTTATTTCCATTACTCTAGGAGGTGGTCAAAGATGATCTTGATGTGATGTATGTCAAAGAGTATACTGCCCACATTTTCCTCTAAGAGCTTTATGGTTTCTGGCCTTACATTTACATCTTCAATCCATTTTGAGTTTATTTTTGTGTATGGTGCTGAAAATTGTTCTAGTTTCATTCTTTTACATGTATCTGTCCAGTTTTCCCAGCACTACTTATTGAACAGACTACCTTTTCTCCATTGTATATCCTTGCCTCCTTTGTCAAAATAAAAGTGTTTGTATCTTTTATATGAAGATTGATTCCTCCAGCTCCATTCTTCTTTTTCAGGATTTCTTTGGTTATTTAGAGTCTTTCGTGTTTCCGTACACATTGTGACATTTTTTGTTCTATTTCTGTGAAAAATAACATTGGTAGCTTGATAGGGATTGCAGTGAATCTGTGGATTACTTTGGGTAGTATAGTCATTTTCACAATATTGATTCTTCCAATTCAAAAAAATGGTATAGCTCTCCATCTGTTTGTGTCATTTTGATTTCTCTCATCAGTGTCTTATAGTTCTGTGCACACAGGTCTTTTGTCTCTTTAGGTAGGTTAGTGCACATGTGCTCAATCACTTAAGTTGTGTCTGACTCTTAGTGGCCCCATGGAATGTAACCTGCCACACTCTTCTCTCCATGGGATTCTCCAGGCAAGAATACTGGAGTGGGTTGCCATGCCCTTCTCCAGGGAGTCTTCCTGACCCAGGGATCGAACCCACATCTCTTATGACTCATGCATTGGCAGACAGATTCTTGACCACTAATGCCACCTGGGAAGCCCAGGTAGGTTTATCCCTAAGTATCGTATTCTTTTTGTTGCAATGGTGAATGAGATTGTTTCTTTAACTTCTGTTTCTGATTTTTCGTTGTTAGTGTATAGGAGTGCAAGGGATTTCTGTGTGTGTGATTTCTTAATTTTATATCCTGCAGTTTTACTATAGTCATTGATTAGCTCTAGTAATTTTCTGGTGGAATGTTTAGGATTTTCCATGTATAGTATAATGTTATCTACAAACAGTGATAGTTTTACTTCTTTTTCAATCAAGATTCTTTTTATTTCTTTTCCTTCTCTAATTGCGGTGACTAGGACTTCCAAAAACTATGTAGAAAAATAGTGGTGGGAATGTGCACCCTTGTCTTGTTCCTGATCTTAGAGGAAATACTTTGAGTTTTTCACCATTGCGAATCACGTTTGCTGCGGGTTTATTGTATATGGCCTTTATTATGTGGAGATAGGTTCCTTCTGTGTCTACTTTCTGGACAGTTTTCATCATAAATCAATATTGAGTTTTTTTGAAAGTTTTTTCTGCATCTGTTGAGATCATATGGTTTTTATCTTTCAGTTTGTTGATACGATGTATCACATTGATAGATTTGCCTATATTGAAGAACCCTTGCATTCATGGGATAAATCCTATTTGATCATGGTGTATGCTCCTTTTAATGTGTTGCTGGATTCTGTTTGCTAGAATTTTGCATCTGTGTTCATCAGTGTTATTTCCTTGTAACTTTCTTTTTTTATGGCATCTTTGATTTGGGGGAATTTTCCTTCTTATGCAGTTTTATGGAAGAGTTTGAGCAGGATAGGTGTTAGCTCTTCTCTGAAGTTTTGGTATAATTCACTTGTGAGGCCATCTGGCCCTGGGCTTTTGTTGGAAGATTTTTGATCACCATTTCAGTTTTGGTGCTTGAAATTTGTCTGTTCATGTTTTCTATTTCTTCCTGGTTCAGTTTTGGATGGTAGTACTTTTCTAAGAACTTGTTCATTTCTTCCATGTTGTCCATTTTATTGGTATATAGTTGCTCATAGTAGTCTCTTATGATCCTTTGTATTTCTGCATTGTCTGTTGTGACTTCTCCTTTTTCATTTATTATTCTATTGATTTGAGTCTTCTTCCTTTTTTTGTTGATGAGTTTGGTTAGTGGTTTGTCAATTTGTTTATCTTCTCAGAGAACCAGCTTTTACTTTTATTGATCTATGGTATTGTCTCCTTCATTTTCATTTATTTCTGCTCTTATCTTTATGATTTTTTCCTTATACTAACTTTGTGGAGTTTTTTGTTCTTTTTTTCTAGTTACTTTAGATATAGGGTTAAGTTGTTTATTTGATGTTTTCTCTTTTCTTGAGGTGGGCTTGTATTGCTATAAACCTCCCTCTTAGAACTACTTTTGCTGCCTTCCTTAGTTTTTGGGTGGTTGTGTTTTCATTGTCATTTGTTTCTAGGTATTTATAGGCAACCAAAAGCTAAGAGAATTCAGCACCACCAAGCTGGCCTTATATCAAATGCAAAAGGAAATCTCTAGCAAGAAACATAAGAGAAAAAAAAGACCCACAAAAACAAACTTTAAACTATTAAGAAAATAGCAACAGGAACATATATATCAATAACTACCTTAAATGTAAATTGATTAAATGACACAACCAAAAGATACAGATTGGCTGAATGGATACATAAATAAGACCTGTGTATATGTTGCTTACAAGAGACTCACTTCAGACCTAAGGACACATACAGACTGAAAATCAAGTGATGAAAAAGATAGTCCATGCAAATGGGAGTCAAAAAAAAGTAGGAGTAGCAATACTCACATCAGACAAAATAGACTTTAAAATAAAAACTGTTACAAGAAGGGTGTTACATAGTGATAATATGATCACATAAGGAAAGACATTACATACTGATCAAGGGGTCAATCCAAGAAGAATATATAACAGTTATAAATATTTATGTATCCAACACAGGAACACCTCAATACATAAGGCAAATGCTAACAACTATAAAAGGGGAAATTGACAGTGACAAAATAACAGCAGGAGACTTTAAGACCCCACTTACAACAATGGACAGATCATCTGGACAGAAAATTAATAAGGAAACACAAACCTTAAATCACACACGCATTAGACTAGATGGACCTAATTGATGTCTTTGGGACATTCCATCCCAAAACAGCAGAGTATACTTTTTCCTCAAGTGTGTGTGAAACATTCTCCAAGATAGATCACATCTTGGGTCATAAATCAAGTCTCAACAAATTTAAGAAAACTGAAATCATAGCCAGCATCTTTTTTTAATCATAACACTGTGAGACTAGATATCAACTACAGGGGGGAAAATGCTGTTAAAAAACACAAACACACGGAGGCTAAACAACACACTTCTAAATAACCAACTGGTCACTGAAGACATTAAAAAGAAAATTAAAAATAACCTAGAAACAAATGACAATGCTCCTTTCTTTAGGACTTAACTTTTTGATTCTCAGTACCCTTTTCTTAAATTGAACTTTGCAAAAATAATAAAGATCTCTTCTCAAAAGACACTGTTAGAATAAAACATGAGTGGGAGAAGAGACTCACAATACATATATCTAACCAAGGACTTGACTTTAGAATATATTTTTAAAAACTCCTATAACTTTGATAATACAAACAATCCAATTTTGTTAAGTGGCCAAAAGACTTCAACAGTATCTTCATAAAGAAGGCTCTATGAATAGCTAAAAAGCACATGAAAAGATGCTGAATACCAGAGAAATACAGATTAAAATCACTGTGAGTTACCACTTCGTATCCATGAGAATGGCCAAATTCTAAAGTACTGGTAAAAATGTGGGTTACTTAGAACTTTCACACATGATGATTGGGATGTAAAATAATCAACTACATTAGAAAACATTTTAGCAATTTCTTATAAAATGAAATATATATCTATTCTATGGCCCATAAATTGCTAGGTATTAACCGAAGAGAAATATATGTCCACAAAAGCTTTGTACAAGAATGTTCATAACACAGCTTGATTCAAATTGCTAAAAACTGGCCAGTTCATGTATCCATAAACAGAGGAATGGGTAAACAAATTGTGATATATCCATACCATGGAATACTGCTTAACAGATAAAAAGAACAAACCGCTTCTATATGCAACAACATGGACAACATTCAAACATTAAGTTGAATGGAATTAGCCAGACACAAAAGTATAATTCCATCTAGAACAGTTTTAGAATAGACAAACCATACTACTGTGATAGAAATCAAAACAGTGGTGTCTTTGCTTGGAAAGAGTGGGTAGAATCTTGACTAGAAAAGGACATCTTAGTTAGTGAAGGAAATATTTTCTATGATTAAGTGTAGTGTAGTTACCTAGGTATGTACATTTCTCAAAACAAAATTTGTACATTTTGCTGAATGTAAATCCTGTGTCAATTTAAACAAAGACGAAAAACACCTTTTCTTTTTTTCTCAAAGCTCAGATCTTACAAATCAAAGCTTTGACTTTCAAAGCTATTGATTTTTGTTCTAATTTTTAAAATAAAACATTCAGAAAATCAGTTGATTTTTTTGTTGTTGTTCAAAAAAATGCCCTCTCCTGAGGGTGGATGGTATGAAAAACCATTACTAGAGAGAGTACAGTCAGGCTACAGTAATTATTCATGACAACAAGGAGGTGGTGGGAGGTTAGCATATCACTGATATGGCCAAAGTGATAAGATATTACCTGCTTATGGCCTAGTGACAGACAGATCATAAACAAGCAAATAAAGAAGTAATGTGTAATTACAACTTCTGCTAAGTGCTATGACTAAGTAAATACGGTGCAATGATAAAGAATAATTTGGGGTCTTCACTGATGGTCCAGTGGCTAAGACTCCATGCTCCCAATGCAGGGTACCCAAGTTCATTCCCTGGTCAGGGACTAGACCCTGCATCCCACAACTAAGAAGATCCCACATGCCACAGCTAAGACCGAGCACAGCCAAATAAATATTCATATTCAAAAAGAATAATTTTGGAGGGAAGACTACTTAAACAGAAGCACTTCTCTGATGATGTGGCATTGCATCTGAAAATGAAAAGCCTCACCATGTGAGCACATGGGAGCAGTGTCCCAGGCACGGGAAATACCACATAAAATACCCCGAAATAGGAGAGTTAATGGGCAAGAAACCTAAAGGGGGCAAGTGTCACCGGCATGTGTTGATCAAGAAGTAGAACAGATGTATTAGGAAACAAATGCCATGCAGATGTTTCATTGCGGTTCATGAGAGAGTTTAGATGTTATTCTAAATGTAAGAAGCAATTATTCAGAATTTAAGCAAGGGAGTGACATGTTCTAATTTGTGTACTTTAAAAGCTGGTTTATTGAGGTATGATTGATGTACAATTAACTAAGTACATTTTAACTATGAAATTTTATGTTTTGACATGTATATTAAAGCCTTGAAATCACCAAGGTAATTAAGATATTGAAAATTCACATTTCTTCATTTTCCCCTCAGTCCCTACCTATGTACCCAGGCAACCACTGATCTGCTTTCTGTGGCTACTAATCAGTTGCATTTTCTAGAATCTGATATAAAAGTAATCATACAGAATGTTCTCATTTTGTCTGACTTCTTTCATTCAGTTTAATTACTTTGGGTTTAATTCATGTTGATGACTATATTAATTGATTATTCTTTTACATTGCTGAGCAGTATCCCATTATATGGATATACCACTATTTTTGTCCATTCACCTGCTGATGGACACTTGAAATGTTTCTAGTTTGGAGCTCTTACAAACACAACCACTATGACCATTTGTGTACCCGTCTTGGTATGGACATACGTTTTTATTTTTCTTTGGTAAATACCTAGGGGTAAAATAGCCAGATCATATGGTAGGTATATGCTTTACATATTAAGAAGCAGGAAAACATTTTTTTAAATGGTTACACCACGTCACATCTCCATAAGCACTTAAGGAGAGTTCTAGTTCACATCCTTACCAAAACTTGACATACCTTTTCAAGTTTAGATATTCTGATACCATTCAGGGATATCTTATTGTGGTTTTAATTTTCATTTTCCTAATGGCTAATGAGGTCAATCACCTTTTTATGTTTCTATTTGCTATCTGTATATTCTTTTCGACATCGTGCCTTTTTAAAATCTTTTTTGGGGAGGTGAGGAGTAGTTTTATCATTATTGAGTTTTGAGAGTTCTTTATATATTCTGGGTGCAAGTTGTTTATGAAATATTTGAATTGCAGATTTTCTAACTTAGCTTTCATTTTCTTAACAATGTTTTGGAAGAGAATATATTCCTAGTTGATGGAGTCCAGCTTATCAATTTGTCCCTTTATGGATCATCCTCTTGGTGTCTGAGAAGTTTTTGCCTAACAAGACACACATATTTTCCCCTTCTGTTTCTTCTAGAAAATGTTTATTAATTTAGGGTTCACTTTTAGTCTATTATTCATTTTGAATTCATTTTCTATAAAGTGTCAGATATGAATCAAGTTCTCTTTTTATTTGCTTATGAATAGCCGTTTGTGGCAGTACCATTTCCTAAAAGACTGTCCTTTTCCGCTGAATTGCCTTTGTACTTTTGTGAAAAGTCAGCCAGCCACACATGTGTGGGTCAGTTTCTGGGCCCTCTATTCTGTTCCCTTGATCTGTCTAACTTTCCACCAAAACTATACTGTCTTAATTCCCGGAGCTCTATAGTAAGACTTGAAATCAAGAAATGTAAGTCCTTAATCCTTTTTGTTATTGTTGTTCAGTCGCTCAGTCATGTCTGACTCTTTGCAACCCCATGAACTGTAGTTACAGCACACCAGGTTTCCCTGTCCTTCAGTATTTCCCAGAATTTGTTCAAACTCATGTCCATTGAGTCGATGATGCCATTCAACCATCTCATCCTCTGCTACTCCTTAATCTTCCTGCCCTCACTCTTTCCCAGCATTAGGATCTTTTCCAATGAGTCAGCTCTTTGCATCAGGTGACTTATAATCTATTCATATCTTTATATTTAAAGTGGGTTTCTTGCAGACAAAGTATAATTCTTGCTCTTTTATCCAAACTAATCATCTTTGCCTTCTGAAATATTTAGACTTGCTAAAAGTGTAAATTTAAAATATTAAGCTTTTTAAAAGCACATAGTATGGTTTTTAAAATATATTGGAGTACAAATATTCTATCTTGATATTTGTTTTCTATTTGCCTCATATGTTTTTTCTCTTGTTTATTTTTCTTTTTTTAAGAAACTAGACATTTTTATGGTTACATTTGATCTATCTTGTTGGTTTATTAGTTATAACTCTTTGTCAATTATTGTAGTGCTTGCCTTAGGATTTATAATATACATCTTTAATTTAACATCTACCTCAAGGTGATGTAATACCATTTCATGTACACTGTAAAAACTTTATATCTGTTTGCTTCTGTTTCTCTTGTTCTTTCTTATGTGTTTTTTTCAGTAATAAATTTTATATTGTATGTTATAACCTTCATGATAATATTTTTATTATTTTTTAAGGAGATATGAGCCATAAGAAAAAGTATTTTTTATTTACCTGAGTTGCCATTTCTGCTGGTCTGCATTTCTTTGTGTAGATTTCCTCCAGTACCATTACCTAAATGACATCCTTCAACATTTTTGTAGTTCAAGTCTACTGGTGATAAATTCTTTCAGAAAAAAATGCTTTTTTTGCTGTCATTTTGAAAAGTAATTTTCCCTGGGTATTAAATTCTAGATTAATTTTATTTTATTTCAGTATTTTTAAGCTTCACTATCTTTTGACTGGAAATCTGCTCTTGTTCTTTTCTTGATCCTCTATAGGTAACATGTCTTTTATTCTCTGTATACTTGTACACAGAGCTTTGAGAAATCTGATTATGCTGTGTCTCGGTAATTTTTTTTATTCATGCTTTTTGCACTTGAAGTTAATTGGGATTCTCAGATCCGTACAGTTATAGTTTGCATCACATTTGAAAATATTTGCCATTATTTTTTCAAATATTATTTAACCCCTCCCACTATAAAGGCTCTATTAATAATTATAGGTGTGTAGGCTTATGTGAAGTTGTCACACACAGCTCAGAGCTCTCTTTGTTTAATTTTGGATAGTTTCTATTGCTGTATCTTCAAGTTCTGTCATCTTTTCTTCTGCACTGTTTAATCTGTTGTTAATCTCCCTGCCTCTGTGTATTTTTCATCTTTGATGTTATTGTTTCATGACTGGATATTCAGTTTGGGCCTTTTTATATCTTCCCTGTCTACTTAAATGTTCAATCTTTCTTCTAACTTCTTGAGCATATAGAATATAATTATAATAACTGTTTTGATTTTGTGAATTCTATCATCTGTATTATTTCTGGGTCTGTTTAATTTATTTATTTTTCATTATTGGTTCATATTTTATTGTCTTTTTGGCACACATTACTTTTTGATTAGATAATAGACATTGTGAATTTTATTTTGTTGGGTGCTGAATATTTTTATATTCCTGTGGTTATTTCTAACTTTGTTCTGAGACACAGAAAAGTTACTTGGAAACATCTTGATTCTTTCATTTCTTGCTTTTGAGTTTTGTTAAGTGAGGCCAGAGTAGCATTTGGTATAGGGCTAATTATGCTCTATTTTGGAGGCAAAAAGTTTTTGAGTATATTGCTCAACACCCACTCAATGTCCCATTAATTGTAGGGTTTTTCACTCTGTCTATTTGGGAGAAAAATTCTTCTTGTTTCTGTATCACCTCCAATGATTGTTCCCTATAATCCATTTGTGGTCCTTTTCCTCACATGTCTGAACTGATGAATACTTGGCTGAAGACTTGATGGAACTCTCTACAAATCACCAGACTTGTCTTCCATATGTTTTCTCTTCTTCCATAATTTGTTCTAAGTTCCTTTGGTTTCCCTGGACTTCCTGTTCTAGATCGTCAAGTCAGGGAGTCCCCATACCTTGAGAGTAAACATCTAGAAATAGGAGGGTAGTTAACTAGAGCATTGCTGGGGCCATCCTTTTTATTTCTTATTTTTCAGGGATCACTGTACCTAGTTGCCTGATGCCCAGTATCTTAAAAAATAATTGCTTCATACATTTTGTTCAATTTTTAACTGTTTCAGATTGGAAGGTAAATCTAGTCATTGTTATTACATCTTCGATGAAAGCACTCTAATTTATGCTTTTTAAAAGACTGCTTTGCTGTGTAGAGAATAAACCACAAGCCAAATTATTTATCTGAACATCTGGTTTATCTGTTTTTTTTAATCAGTAAAATACAGACAATATAGGTAAAGCTTACCTTATAGTATTACTGTGAAAATTAAATGAGATAATACATACAGTATACAAATAAGATTAGTTGCACTCTTTTCTTCATGGAATATCCACAGGTATAAATGCTCAATTGAATCCCCTTATAAGATGACAAAATAATCTACCTAACAGTTCCATCAAGATATCAAGTCAAAAAGAATTGGTTAAAAGACATTGGTTAGCAGCTTATGTACACCTATTACCCTGGTAAATTTTTACAAGAGAGGTCCACCATATATGGGGAAGTCCTCAGAGAATTGTGAAGAGACTTAGGGAATAAAACTGAGAGGGAGATTTTCCAAAGGTTTGCTTTTAGACTTAAAAATACCTGTAGTACAGTTCAGCCATCTTGGAGCCACCTATGGCAAAACCATTAGCAGAAATCATGCATGTTTATTACTTTGGAGCACAGAGGACTCCCTAGAACAAAATTTCCCTGAGAGGAACACATATAGGGGCACAGCTGTCTATTGTCAAAACAGGGAAGAAAGAAAGAAGCTGTCTGAATTTTAAATCAGTCTTCATTTTTTATGGCTCTGAAATATATGAGCACACATGGACCCTCTTCTTTTTTATACATGAAAACTGAATCCTACTCCCCCATCCCTCCTAAACAAATGACTGAAACAACCACCTTCTTGTTCAGCTACACTGCAAGAAATGCTTGCTTTGATCTTCAGCTGTGTCATTTCCAACACTGCAGTCCTAAGCCAACTCTAAGATAAGCAGTTATTATTTTAACAGTTTATCAAGTAATTTCCAAGAAGCTTCCATTTGCTGTTTGTGTTGGAAGGTTGTTTCTGCCTAAGATTATATTTGCTCTAAGCAATGTTTGTGGTCAGAGTCCTTACTGAGCCAGTGTGGCTTGCTCCAAGCTTCCATGTATATGAAAGCTCACTTTGAGTACATTTTCATTTTTTTTTAAAACAAAACTGGATGATTAGCAAATCCCACAATGAGGTAAGTCCAGCTCAGTCCCTCAAATGTTTGCTAGCTACTTTTTGGCTGCTGGAATATTTATCAGAAGGAGCAAAACCTTAATCAAGTCAGCAAAGGTTTTCAGTTACAGCATTCAAGCTCCCTTGCTCCAAGTTCATGCTGGCTGACTCCATCAGAACTGATATCTCCATGCAAAGAACAAGGGAGGGAAATAAAACCCCCTTTTATTTTTTCAGTGAAAGACAAAGTAGCAAATAATGGCAAATTTTTCTAGCTTTCTAGAAACAACAGCTTAGCTAATAAAAATGAGCAGTTTTGTGGTCCCTCTGACCAAAGTGATCTAATTCCCAGAAAATAGCCAATCATATCTGCTGAACTGGTCCTACTCCCTGCCATATTTTCTATTGCAGTTCTCACATTGTTCATGAAACAGCACTGATGATTTAGAGTGACATGTTGTTGCTATGGAATCTTATTTCTCTTGCTTTTAGTCTATTGAGGACGTGTGAGCTCTTAAGCGTCTCTGCATGAGTTATTGCTCAAACACATTGAAGCACTGATGGGCTGGGCAGCTGTTCAAACCCCAACTCAAACCAGGGTGGTTACAGAGTCAAAGGTTGGGGTTAGACTGTGCAGCACATAAAATAAAAACCAGGCAAATGTGTAAGTCATGGCCTGTAACTTTATCTTGGAGAATTTTGATGATTCTAGCATTTACTGTTGTAGTTAGTCAATCCCAGCATTTAAAGTTTTGCATTATTCTCTGACTTACTTCACTCAGTATGACAATCTAAATTGCTTATATGTGGAATCTAAAAAATGGTACAAATGAACTTATTTACAAAACAGAAATAGACAAAGCTATGGTTTTTCCAGTAGTAGTGTACGGATGTGAGTTGGACCATAAAGAAGGCTGAGCACTGAAGAATTGATGCTTTTGAATTTTGGTGCTGGAGAGGACGCTTGAGGGTCCCTTGGGCTGCAAGGAGATCAAACAAGTCAATCCTAAAGGAAATCAACCCTGAATATTCATTGAAAGGACTGATGCTGAAGCTGAAGCTCCAATACTTGGGCCACCTGATGTGAAGAGCTGACTCACTGGAAAAGACCCTGATTCTCAGAGTGATTGAAGGCAGGAGGAGGAGGGGATGACGGAGGGCAAGGTGGTTGATCAATGGACGCGAGTTTGAACAAACTCCAGGAATTGGTGAAGGACAGGGAAGCCTGGCATGCTGCAGTCCCTGGAGTCGCAAAGAGTCTGACACAACTAAGCAACTGAACAACAACAAAGACACACTACTATGCGTAAAATAGATAACTAATAAGGACCTATGGTATAGCACAGGGAACTCTACTCAAAACTCTGTAATAGCCCGTACGGGAATAGAATCTAAAAAGGGATATGTGTAATGTGTGACTGATTCACTGTGCTGTACATCTGAAACTAATGCAACATAAAATCAACTATAATACATCTTTTTTGAAAAAAAAAAAAAGTATCTCTGTACCTTTTTAATAAAGTTCTGCCAATAATCAAAAAATAATAATAATTTTAAAAGTTGTGCATTATTTTTCCATATATGGCATTCTCAGTTACTTCTCTTGCTTAATTTTCATACACATAAGTGGTACATATTGAAGATTCTTCCTCTCATGACCCAACAACTCTTACCTCTACACCAAAAAAAAGAGAGTCAGTTCAGTTGCCCTGATGCCTCATTGCTTATTACCTCACTGAGGGATCCATAGCAGTTCCCTGGAATGTAATTTGCATGAGGATGTCTTGTTTACTGCTGTCTACGTAGCACTTTAAATGGAGACACTGTTTAATAGATGATCAATAAACATTTCCTTGAATGGCTTAATAGAATTATAAAAACTTATTTAATGGGATGTAAGCACTGCTGATTCTCCTTCCCAGTCACTTCCACAATCTTCTCCTACAAATCGATGCCAACTGGGCCTATCTCCTCTGGAACCCCAGTAGCCATGAGACCCTCCACTACTCGGAAGGCAGTCAATTTCATTCACTGTTCAAAAGTTCTATCTAATGTGGAATCACAGTCTATCTCTTCACGTCTTCCCTCCTTCATTCGTTGCTTAAAATTATTTTTTCTATTTCTTTTTAAAAATAATGTTATCATTTACTGATTTTTGGCTGTGTTGGGTCTTCACTGCTGCACAGGCTTTTTTCTAGTTGTGGGGAGCGAGGGCTACTCTCTAGTTGCGTGTGCAGGCTTCTCATTGCGTGGCTTCTCTTGCTGTGGAGCCTGCGCTCCAGGGCCCGTGGACTTGAGTAGCTGGAATGCGTGGGCTCCGTAGTCGCAGCTCCCAGGCTCCAGAGCACAGGCTCAATAGCTGTGGTACACGGGCTTTGTCGCCTTGCAGCATGTGGAATTTTCCCAGACCAGGGATCAAACCAATGTCCCCTGCACTGGCAGGCAGACTCCTTACCCCTGAGCCACCACGGAAGCCCCCTTACTTCATTCTTGTTCTTCCTTCAAGAGTGATGCTGTCTTTTTCCTGACCATGTGTCACATAGCAGGAGATGGTCCCATAATTCCCTGTGGAGCCCAGATGGCATGAGGCAGAGTATAAATGACTAAAGGGGTGTGACCCATAAAATCAGGAAGCGGCCCTTCTCTCACAGAGCAGCTGACTTTGTTCAGGAAGCTGTTCAGGCCTACCAATTTTAAAGATGGTGTGATGCTTAATGAAGTAATTAGGATTCATTATATTGCAAGAGATTACTGGACCTTAGGGGGGGAAATCTCCATTTCAATTTGGCCTGACACAAAGCTTTGAGGAATCTAGATTCTCAAGGAACTCTATACTAATTTTTGATCAGGTAAAGACCTTGCATTTGAAATTTTAATTCATTCATCATATAGCTCTTTTTAAATTGAGAACCTAGTCTGTCCTATCCTTTATTTTCCCATATTGTCTTTAGACTGTATAATTCATCTCTGAGATTTGTTAAGTGCTTCGTGCTCTGCAAATGTTATCACACTGAATTCTCATAGCAAACCTATGACTAGGATTCTAATGTTATCTTCTTTCTTACAGGAAGAAACTTTGTTTCAGAGAGGATGAGTAACTCATGCAAGGTCACCAGCAGGAATGTCACAGGGTCAGGCTTCAAACTCCAGTCTGTCTGACACCAGAGTGTTCTTAACCTCCAGGCTGCGTATTGCTAATGAGAAATAAATTCTCATTGGGGGAAAGAAAACCCGAGTTCAATTTGTCTTTGGGTACCTTACAGTGTCTGATACACAGTTGGTGCCCAATAAATATGTGTGGGACACATTTGGTGACAGTGGACTGAGGGTCAAAGCGTGATTCACAACGTTAACACTTTACACCTCAAATTCTATCTTGGTGAAACAAAGGACTTGGGCTACATGATCTCTAGGCTTCCTCCCAGTCTAAAGAATGCATGCTGCTTGCCCGGGGATAAGGATGAGATGGAGTTTAACAGCATAGAAGACGAGAGGGAAGACAAGGCATGAGGAGCAGCGTAGGCTATGCAGCATTCCTTTTAACAGAACGCTCCCTCTGCCCAAAATACCCTTTCCACTTGCTCACTTGGCAAATGTCCAATGGCCAGCTCAACCAGGCTCCCCTCCCTGAAGTTGTCCTTGACCTCTCCCTCAACACGCTCTTTCCCGTACACATACAATTATTCCCTCCACAGGGCCCCCAAGTCCACCGTGCATGATTTGTGATTATTTGGTTATGGATCTGTCTCCCTGTCTCACACCCTCGATTTGAGCGCCCTACAAACAAAAACCATCTATTCATCTCCAGGCCCTATCATAGAGCCTGGCATGGGAAGCAAGACTTCCATAAATGTTTTGTGAGTGGTTAAATGAGTTAGCAAGCAGGCCATGTGTAGGGGGAACAGAAGGAAACAGTTTGAACTTAATAGAGACTTCATACCAGAAAACAGTGAGAAATTAAATTAGTGAGGCGGAGACTTGAAGTCCAGAAAGCAGGGTTTAGGCTTGGTGCCTCAGGCAACGCCCCTGTTCCTATCTTGGGTAGGGAAATGACAGTGAAAGGAAGAATCCTGTTAGGAAGATTAGTAGACGCATGGTTTCTCATTTAAAAAATAAATAAAGGTAATGAACCTGCCTTCTTCCTTAGCATGCTCTTAATAAACCCATTTATTATATCTGACACTTTATGCAAAAGAACAGGCTAGTCTTATTGGGAGGTATCTTTCTGATTTTAAGCTAATGAATTTTTAATAAATTACTAACATAGTAAGCAAACATCTTTACTCAGGATAAAACAAGTTTGAATAAGTGCAAGCAATTGTTGATAGAATGGCAGCACACAGTGCAGCACCTAGCACATAGCAAGTGCTCAATTAGTATTCTTTGTATGTCAAGTTCATATTGCATGTGGTTGCGTTTACTCTGGTTATTTGCCCGAGTGGAGGATAACAGCAGTCCCCAGGTCTAAACACAGTGATTATTTTAGAAGATTAGAAGATTGAGAAATTAATTAAAGATTGAAAGATCTATAGTGTTTGTGTTAGAAATACAGAACATGTATGTATATTTATATCACTATGCTTATCGTTTTAATTTTCTTAAGTGTAAAACAATATTAAAATACATGCCTAGAAGCGCACATGTCAAACAACTACAGTAGATGGTAGCTCAGAAATGCATTCATCACCAGCCAGACAACCTATACGAGCAACTGAACAGTAACACGACTAAGTCAAACAAGTGCCTTTTTTCTCCTGGAGCACCTTGGAGAAGCTGGGTGGAAGACAGTCCAGTTATTTCAAGTCCACTGATAGTGTTTTAGATTTGCTATGTTTCCCCAGGTGGTGGCCATATTGCCATGTAGTTACATCATTTTGCAGTCCTGGGATTTAAACTCACAAGCAATTTGAGAATGCAGAATTTTCTCTTTAATGTGAAGAAGAGTAGAAAGTGTGTGTGTGTGTGTGTGTGTGTGTGTGTGTGTGTGTGTGTGTGCGCGCGCACACGCACACACACATGTATCTAAAATGAAGGTGGAAAAAATAAAATAAAATAAAATGAAGATGGCCTAGGAGGACTCTTCTGTGATATTTGGAGTCTGACTTTAAGTAGTTAAACTCCTCAGTGATTAAGCATAATGCTACTAGACAAACAATGTGGGATTCAGTGTATAATGATCTCATTTGGACCACCTATGTGTCCACATTTACGCCTAGGAAAGAGTGAGGTTTTATCTTGAGTCCTAGAATCTTACATAAATGCACAACTCTGCTGAGGGCTTATCTCTACCGGTGTGGGGGCTCTGCAGTCCTCCAAAGGTTGGCTTTCTTATGCGTGTTTATCAGTTTTAAATTTATAGCTTATTGCTAGACTGTTGTTTCAGAAATAAGTAGCAATCAACTCCAGTCCCCAGTGTTCTCATCCACAAGGCTAAGGAAAGGTGGTCTTTCCTTATATTTGGAAATCTTGTCATAATATAAAATTTAGCCATAAATTGGATATTATATAAGAGGACTTTGAACTAAGTCCTAGTTATTAAAATCCTAAAAGATCTCATGATATAAGGACCTCATTTCTTGTGTGTATTCTGTAGGTGCTTGTAAATTTGCTAGGTGTATCTGAGTTGTGTCCAAAGGATCCCATTCCTCATTGATGTTCGTGCATATTTCAAGGATAACTTATCTTCATTCCCGATTTTGATCTTCTGTTGGTAGTGGCTTCTAACTCTCTAGATTTATGCTTCCCTGCCCCTAGCCCCTTTAAAAGCAGTTAATCTTCCCAGCTAGTTTCAAATACAATGTACTGGAATGCAACTTAGGCTTTGGAGCCTGTGGTAGTTATTAGGATGTTCATTAAGTATTTCTGATTCTCCTTTTAGGCACAATAGATTTTCAACTCTCTGATCCCCTGAAGGTAATAATGTCTCTATGACTTCTTATGTTCAAGGAAATGAAAGTGTGAGTGATGCAGCCACTTTAGGAGGGGGAAGTTTAGGAGCCTACATGTGACCTGTCACACCACTTTCTTTTTTCTTCTGCTTCTCTAATCATGGAAGCCTGGAGATGACACCGCTTTCAGATGTGGTCCCCTAGTGAGGACAATACAGAAGAGAATCCTAAACTCATATAACACACCATTTGTTATTTTTAAGCCCTGAGACTTGAAGATTGGCTATTATTGCTGCAGAATCTAGCATATCCTGACTGATATGGGGCTGGACAGCTCTGGGCTCAGGTCCTTGGACAAACTATGGGACTTCTTCTACCTTTTCAGAGAGTTGTATGAGAATTAAATAAAAGTATGTGAGCAAAGCGACTGTCCCAGAGAGTGCATATAATAATGATTGCTCTTCAGGCTTTCTTCTTGCTTTACCTGTGAGGAGAGAGCTAGTATCTTATTTACCACCTGATTGTGTCTAGAATAGGGGCTTTCCCGTGGGCTCAGATGGTAAAGAATCTGCCTGCAATGCAGGAGACTCAGGTTCCATCCCAGGGTCGGGAAGATCCCTTGGAGAAGGGAGCAGCTATCCACTCCAGTATTCCTGCTTGGAGAATCCCACGGACAGAGGAGGCTGGCGGGCTATAGTCCATGGGGTTGCAAAGAGTCAGACACAACTGAGACACTCACACTTTCACTTTCACGTGTCTAGAATAAGCCCTGGAATCCAGAGGTGCTTGAATAAATAAATGAACACAGAAACAGTTCTATGCACTTAGAGAGTGACTTCTTTAAAAGATCCTTTAGCAATCATTTTGCAACATGAGCATTCTTTTTCCCTACTCATTTCCTTATATCAGGTTTTCCAAGCAAGTTCAGACAAGAAGATGGGTCTGATGAGGAGAGGCCATTGTACTGAGACTTTAGCTCTAGCTCAGCCAGTTGCTGGCCTATGTGACCCTGGACTGAAAGGGAAAACTGAAGGTGGCGATGGCCCCACTGACTCTTCCTCATCCAGACCTCTTCTGGCATATTGAGCCCTGCTCTGAGCATCTCATTTGAGGGGGACATTAACAAACAGGAATGCACACAAGTGGCAGGTAGGGGGCAGGAATGGAGGGCAGGTCAAGATGCTGAGAAGTTGGGAAGCGCTTGTTTATTGCTCCAAATTCCCTCATGCCATTGTAAGGTTAATTGCACACAGAAGCTGTTTGTGTTCTCAGTACTTTAGTGGACAAAGTAGGTAAAAATGTCGCCACCTGATAAGCCAGAGTCTGTGCTCTGACCCAGGGAGGCAATGCATGACACAAAGTATTTCTAATAAGAGCAGTAACTTCCTCATTCACTTGCTTAGAAATCATAAGAGGAAAAGCAACCTGAAATTAACGAGGAAACAGAAAAATGGTAAATTAGGAATATGGAATTTTCTCACCCTATTTTGTCATATGCAGCATAAGCAAAGGCAGACAGGAACCAGCCCTTGAAAGGAGTAAGGAAAGGCACTAGGGAAAGAGATTAGAAGGATCCCTCAGATGCAGGGAACAGGCTGGCCTCTTTGCAGACTTCTGGGGGCTGCTACTCCCAAGTCCAGAGGGGGAACCAAGATGCCAGGGGAAGCTACTGTAGAACTGGGCTTGAGGCCAGGGTGCCTGAGTTTCCTGGACAAAAACAAGATGGAACTGAGGAGAAAATAGAATCTTCTCAATTAATCAAGGGTAGAAAGATCCAAACCAAGAAAGATTGGCTTCTGAGACTGACCTGAGATATGATAGCCAAAGGTTCTCTGTAAGAAAGTCTTAAAATAAAAATTGACTTTACTCCTTAGACCTATAATTGTCTCCTCTGTATACTTTGTATACTCAATTAAAAGTTATCATGAGAAAATGATTTTATTTCCCTGTGATGTACAATATATCCTTGTTGCTTATCTATTTTATACATAGTAGTTTGTATCTCTTAATCCCATACCCTTAATTTGACCCCTGCTTCCCTCTCTCCACTGGTAACCACTAATTTGTTTTCTATATCTGTGATTCTGTTTCTGTTTTGCCTATATACTCATGTGTATCATCTCTTAGTTTCCACTTTTAGTGATTTCATACAGTATTTGTCTTTTTCTAACTTATTTCTCTAAGTCAAGTATTGTCTAAGTCCACCCATGTTGCTGCATGTGACAGAATTTCATTCTTTTTATGGCTGAGTAATAGTCCATTGCATTTATTTATATATATACATAGTTGTTAGTCACTCAGTCATGTCTGAGTCTTTGAGACCCCATAGAGTGTAGCCTGCTAGACTCCTCTCTCCATGGAGTTCTCCAGGCAAGAATACTGGAGTGGGTTGCCATTCCTTTCTCCAGGGGATCTTCCCAACCCAGGGATCGAATCAAGATCTCGTGCATTGCAGGCAGATTCTTTACCATCTTAGCCACCAAGAAAGCCCATGTGTGTGTGTGTGTGTGTGTGTGTGTGTGTATACATACATACATATATATATACCATAACTTCTTTACCTGTTCATCTGTTGATGGATGCAGTTTGCTTCATATCTCGGCTACCATAAATATCACTTCTATGAACACTGAGGTATATGTGTCTTTTCAAAGTAGTGTTTCATTTTTTTCCCAGATATACACCAAGGAGTTGAGTTGCTGGATCATATGGTAGTTCTGAGCGTCCCACGTGGCAATAGTGGTATAGAACCCACCTACCAGTGCAGCAGATGTAAGAGACATGGTTTGATTCTTGGGTTGGGAAGATCCCATGGAGGAGGGCATGGCAACCTACTCCAGTATTTTTATCTGGAGAATCCTATGGACAGATGAGCATGACAGGCTACTGGACACAACCAAATCGACTTCGCACACATGTATGGTAGTCTAATTTTTAGTTTTTTGAGGAACTTTCACACTGTTTTCCATAGAGGCTGCACCAATTTATATCCCCTCCAACCCCAATGAGGGTTCCCTTTTTCCACATCCTCTCCAACATTTGTTATCTGTAGACTTTTTGATAACATTCATTCTGACAGGTGTGAGGTGGTATTTCATTGTTGTTTTGGTTTGCATTTCTCAAATATCTAGGAATGCTGATGGCCTGTTAACCATCTGCATGTCTTCTTTGGAAAAATATTTATTCAGATCGTCTGTCCATTTTTTGACTGGATTTTCCTCTTTGATATTGAGTTGTATGAGCTATTTCTTGGTTTGTTTACTGATCCCATTCTTTCAGTAAACATTTAGAGCGATATTTGTGGTGGGGCAGTGGGGGTGGGGCTTCCCAGGTGGTGCTGGTGATAAAGAACCCGCCTGACAATGCAGGAGGCATGAGAGACACAGGTTCAATTGCTGGGTGGGGAAGATCCCCTGGAGGAGGGCATGGCAACCCAACTTCAGTATTCTTGCCAGGAAAATTCCGTGGACAGAGGAGCCTCATGGGCTACATTCATGAAGTCACAAAGAGTTGGACAGGACTGAAGCGACTTAGCACACACGCATGCAGAGGGTGTGGGAAGTCAAGAAAAGGTAGTTCGAACCAGTGGTCTGGTGTTTGTCACATTTGTCCCCTGCTCAGAGAGTCACTGAGTGGAATCTTCCTTCCTGATTGCTCCTTTCCTGATGCAAGGACAGATGGTGGCTGGAGAGAGCCTCCCATCCTGGGACAAGTCTGCTCAATCCACAGTTCTTGCTGATGCAACAAGGAATTTATCTTTCGGAGCCAGTGACTGGAATGAACTCTGTGTCTCCTGGGACCCCCAGGAGCTCTCAGGTTCTGTGAAACTCTTGGCACCCCGGCAGTGGCAGGACAAGGAAAGAAACGACTGCCAGTGTTTGGAAGGTGTGTGCAGGGTGGGGGTGGAGGCATTTAGACTCATATTGACTTCAAATTCAGAATTCTTTTGGATTTTGTCACTAATGTAGGACAGCCATGCGATCCTCTTTGGCACTGTGTTTTTTACAGGATGGTTCCAAAGGATTCTCAAGAGGTGTGATGCAATGGCTGTGTCAAGGAGGGAAGAGTTTGGCTCTTCTTGCAGAGAAGCAGTGATGGTGGGAATAGTGGTAATGAATGATGAATGCCTCTGTCTTTCATGGTGAACAGTTGCCATCTTGCTTCCTCCTTTTCTTAACTATTCTCTCACTCCCCAGGGTGCTTGCGTTTAGGAGAAAAGGTGCCACAAGTGGGCACAGGCTCCATGAACGAGACCCTCTCTGGCTTCAAAGATACAGGTGAGCCTGGAGGGACCTAAATTCAGTGTTGGCGCTACCCACTAGGCTGCTTTCCTTGGTGCTGGGGTCAATGCCTGATGGTGTTTCAGTGTGTGACCAAGGGAGGCTGTACAACCACAGAACACATGGAGGGACAGGCGGGAGGGGCTGGGCAGGGCTGTGTTGGAGAAGTAAAGATAGTCGGAGGAGAAAGGAATACATTTTTTTCCCTCTTACCCCAAATCTTCTGGAGCATTAGTTGCCTGCAACTATGATGGCAATTATTCAAGAAAGACAATGGTGTCTGAATCTACACCTTAAAATAAGACCAATTTGTATGTGTGAACAGTTAATCATTGACTGCTGCACTTCTGGGCTCTGATCAGTCCCCAAATGTCTTTCTATTATCATGGAAGCTCACAGAAGGAATGAGTAGGGAGCCTGTTATTGTTATCACAGCTAACATTTATTAGGCACTCATTTTCAGCCCAGGAAGTGTGAATTTATTCTTGCCAAGGTTACTAATGATCCTCGTACTCCCAAATATGGTGGCTACTCTTCTCCATCCTCATCTGGCCGCTCAGCAGCATGCGTCACATGGCACATCTTCCTTTTCACAAGTCTCTCATCCCTTGGTCCTGAATGCTGGTCTCTCCTGGTTGACCTCCGACCTCACACACTGATGTCGGAGCCTCGGCTCAGTCTTCTCACGAATTCTGCTTTCTTCACCTGAATTCATAAAATTGGAGTTGCTCAGGATCAGGGTCTGGCCTTCCTCTCTTCTCTCTCCTCATTTTAGCCTAAGTGGCTTCATCTTTTCCCATGACGTTATGTACCATTATTGCTGGTGACTCCGAAATTTATACATTCTACTAAGACCTCTGTCTTCTGACTTCTAGACTCATGTCTGATGACCAATGTGACATTTCCACATGAATGTCTCCCAGCTAGATGTAACTTGTCCAAAACTGAACTCTTGATTTCCCCTGCTCTCCAAACAAATCCTCCTGGCAGGTTCGGCATCTTCTCTCTCCTCACATCCATCAGCAAATTTGGCCCATTTTATCTCTGCTCCCCTCCATTTCCTGTCACCTCCTCCCCAGCCTGCACCATCTCGCCCCTGCACCTCTGCAGTGGTTTCTAACTGGCCTCCCCACACCCACTCCTGTTTTCCTATAAGCCATTCTCCACACAGCAGAGTGGTTATTAAAACACAGAAAACAACTCCTGTCACTCTCTGCTGCAAGTCCTCTGGGGGCTTTCTTTGAACTTTGAGTAAAATACGAGCTCCTTGCTTTAGCCTTCAAGGTGGCTCATGTGCTACTTGTCTTTTGTTCTTTACCCACTTGTTCTTTCCATCTGGGACTCACATTTAGTTTCTAGAACCACCCAGATTTTTCTGATCTCAGGGTCTTTGCACATTTCTCTAATGCTCCTCTACCTGGAAATATGGTTAGGTATTTTTCATTCTTTAGGTTGCAACTTAACCTCTCACCTCCTCAAGGAAGCATTCCTTGATCTAAAAGATATCTCTACTGTCATTCTTTAATCAAACAATCCTGTTTATGTCTTTAATGATTCTAGTTATGGTTTATAATTGTTTTTGTCTCTTTGTTTAGTTATTTGTCTTCTTTACAAGCCTGTAAACATATGTGTTCTGTTGACTTTCTTTATTCTCCATGACTAACACAGTGCCTTGGATGTGACAGGGGTTCAGTACTTACCTGTTGAATGAAAGGGTGTCAGGCCTACACTAACCCTCTATGTATGTTACTTTAATGTTCACAAGATGTCTGGAAGACAGATATTTCTCTAATCCCATTTTATGAGCAAGAAAAATACAAAGTTTATAGGTGTGAAATATCTTGCCCAAATCCACAGGTGGAGAAGCTAGGAACTGAAGCTGGACTGTCAAGCTCCAGGACCCGAGGACTCACCTCATGCACTTCATTGCTGCTGAGTAGAGAGGAGAGGAAGTGATCCTGTGTTCAGTATTAGCTCAGTCATATTTTGTGACTTAGGAGATCTTGACATGGAGACCCTGGCTCCTTTCTCCAGACTGCTAAATTACCTGTTTCTTCAGAGGGCTTTTTTTCCCAAAGACAAAACAGGTTTGAGTCTCTGAGGTCTGAGTTCAGTTCAAAGCCAGGAAACTATTTGAACCCATCTTTCCTTCATTGGCACACTGCCACTTTTCTAAACTAGCTGTAAAATTTCATGGCCTGATTCTTGTAATTTGCTCTTGTTTCATCTCTCTGTAACTACACTGAAAAAAATAGATCATCCAAGTTGGTGATTTGTGGTAGTTCACTGTCACTCCGTTTCCTATGCTCTAGAGTGAGATGCCTAACACATATCCACCCCCAAGATGTCAGCGTGGTTCCAGATACTAGACCAGATAACGACTTTGGGAAGGTTAGAAAACAGCACCCCCCAATCTCTACCAAATTCCTAATAACCTTTTTCTGGGAAAAAATATTATCCTCAAATTCATACAGACTCTTAAAGGATTGCAAATAGTCAAAATACTCTTGAAAAAGAAGAATAAAGTTGGAGGCCTTATATTCCTGATTTGAAAACTTACTATGAAGCTATGATAATCAAAACAGTGTGGTAATGGCATAAGCAGAAAACAGACCCATGGAATAGAGTCCAGAAATAACTTCTTGCATGTGCGGCCAAAGGATTTGGGACCAAGATGCCAAGACCATTCAACGGGGAAATACTTTACAACAAATAGTGTTAAAAAAGCTGGATATCTACATCTAAATAAGTGAATAACACTGGACCTTTACTTTACCCATGCATAAAAATTAACTCAAAATGGATACAGGATCTAAATGTAAGATTTAAATCTATAAAACTAGAAGAAACCATAGGAGAAAATGTCAAGATTTTATAGGTTTGGCAATGATATCTTGAACATGATGTCAAAAGGACAGACAACAAAAGGAAACACAGACAAGCTGACCTTCAGCAAAATTAAACATTCATGTATCAAAGGGCACCATCAACAGAGTGAAAAGCTAATCCATAGGAGAAAATACTTATAAATCATTTAATTGATAAGAGATTCATACCCAGAATACATAAAGAACTCTTACAACAGCAAAAACCAAATAACCCAGTTAAAATATGGACAGAGGACTTGAACAGATGTTTCTCCAAAGAAAATATATGAATGGCCAATAAATACATGAAAAGATGCTCACATATCTAGACCTTATGCGCTCAGCTGCTCAGTTGTGTATGACTCCATTGACTGCAGCCCACCAGACTCCTCTGTCCAAGGAATTTTCCAGGCAAGAATACTGGAGCAAGTTGCCATTTCCCACTCCAGGGCATCTTCCTGACCCAGGGATCAAACCCATGACTCACATCTCCTGCATTTGCAGGTGGATTCTTTACCACTGAGCCACCTGGGAGGCCAGATCTCAGGGAAATGAAAATGAAAATTACAGTGAGATACCACTTCATACTTATTAGGATGACTGTTGAAAGAAAGAACGAAAAAGAGAGGAGGAAAACAAGAGGAAGGAAAAGAGGAAAGGAACGAAAAGAAGCATCAGCAAGGTTGTAGAGAGAAGTTGGAACCCATGTGCATCACTGGTGGGAATGTAAAATAATGCCACAGCTGTGGAAAATAGTATGGCAGTTCCTCAAAACATGAAACCACATGATCCAGCAATTCCACTTCAAGGTGCATACCCAAAAGAAGTGAAACCAGAGACAGGAACAGATATTTACACATCCATGTTCAAAGCAACTGTATTCACAATAATCAAAAGGTGGAAGCAACGCAAGTGTCCTCCGATGAATGAATGGATAAACAAAATGTGGTATATGCATACAACGGAAAAGTTGACACTTACTACAACTTAGGTGAAGCTTGAAAACATTATGCTGAGTGAAATAAGGCAGAAAAGGGCAAATGTATGATTGTTCTTATATGTGTGACTATTCAGGTTCACAGAGACAGAAAGTAGAATGGTTGTTACTAGGGACTGGGAGAAGAATGGGAAGGGGGATTTATTGTTTAATGAGTACAGAGTTTCAGTTGAAGAAGGTGAAAAGTTCTGGAGATAGATAATGGTGATGGTTGTACAACGATGTGAATGTATTTAATGCTACAGAAGTGTACACTTGAAGTGGTCAAAATGGTTAATTTTATGTTACATATATTTTCTCATAATAAAAAAAAGAAAAAGATATTTAACTTTCCTCCAAATTTTATTTTGATTTACAGCTAAAATTGTGTAGAGGATGCTGTGCTAAGCTGCCCAGAGGCCACTTTCAGGGCTGGAGGACTTGCTTCTCCACATGGGAGGATGCTGTCAGCCAATCAGCCTCGAGAGGTTACCCTTGGCCGCAGAGAGCTGCCTCTCACAAGATCAGGCTCTGTTCCCCAGGCAGCCTGAATCCAACGACCATAACATGCAAGGATATCACAACTAGTTTCACAGCTCCCAGGGTCTGATTGAGGCCTTGTGGGGCCTGCAGCAGGGCTTAACTTCTCCCTCGATCCAACCCGTTTGCTTCCCTTTTCATACAGGTATTGAAAGCACTCTCTAATAAATTTCCTGCAGAATAAGAAAAGGAAGGAAGGAAGAAAAAGAAAGAAAGATAAAGGATCCAAAATGGCAATAGCACTCCTGCATTGTGATTCCGCCGTAAAAAACTGTCCTAACAACTAGATAAATACATGATGTGAGGCTTGAAATGTGGTCCTTGAAGTCATCAGTGCAATGGTTTCTCTTTGCCTCCATCCCATCCTTGGTTTTTGTGGTTACTATCAACATTCAGCTGGATCGATTGATGAGTGTGTACCCGTCCTTCACCAGGGCCTGAGTGGCCTTGATCAGTGAGGGAAGCATGTCAATGACCTAAGCCTCATCACCCAGCAGAACCTAGAAGCCATTTCTCCCGTCAATCAGATCAGGAATACGAGAAGGTAGGAGGGACGTCACTCTAGCTCTGTGGTCCCCTTTCCTGGATCACACTCCCTCTCTAGGCTCGCCTCTCTCTCCCCAGTCCCTCCTAGCCCCAGGCCACTGTCTTTAGCTTTGGTCGTAGGCAGTTGTGTTTCCCAGAATGTATTTCACTCATGTCAAATGTGAAATTGAGTTTCTTGGATATGTGTGGGCCCTGAGATTACGCCTTAGTTCTCCTTTTCAACACCAACATGAAAGAAGTTGTAAAGGAGGAAAAATAGCCATGAGGGCATTTGACTCTAGACTAAATTCATTTTTCCAAGTAGTTGAAGTTAGACTACAAGGTGGTGGTGATGGTGAACAGGAGTTAGCAGTCAACTGAATTGACTTTATAGCCTAATGATTAAATCCCTATAGTAAAGAGAAGAAAAGAAAACCTGCTTTCAAGTTTCCTTCTTCCTCAGGCTTGCCTTTCTCTCCTTGTCCTTATCACACCTCTGCTCCATCCTCACGCAGCTCCTCTGAGAGTGGTCCACATCCCCAGCTTTCCTTCCTGGCCAGCCTTCCATTCCTGGGAAAGTGATCTCTCCTGTTCCCCATGAATGCTGCTCTCTCGGAGACCATTCATGACTTTCCAACAGTCAAGTCCAGGAAACTTTTAAGTCTTCTTATGTGACCACTTCAAAACTTTCTTCTCCTTTCCGTTTGGTGACATTATAATGTTCCGTTTCTCTTATCTCTCTGACCGTGTTTTCACTATTTCTTTGGCAGTTCCTTCTGCCCACAGTTTAAATATTGATGGACTCTGGGCTCCTCTCCATCTGAGTGTCCATCTTCTGCACATCTCCACTTGGATGTACCTCAGATATCTCAGAATGCTCATGTTCAGAGCTGACACCAATGCTCTTGTCCAAGTCTGCCCTTCCTCTTCTACTACCAGTCAATGTCACCAGCAGCTACTCAATTGCTCACACTGGAAGCTTTGGTATCATTGCTTTCTTGAGATCTTTGCCAGATATCCCTGAGTTAGAGATATCTTCTTCGGCTCCCCTGTGTGTGCTCAGTTGTGTCTGATTCTTTGCGACCCCACGGATGGTAGCCCACCAGGCTCCTCTGTTCACGAGATTTTCCTGGCAAGAAGACTGGAGTGGGTTGCCACGCCCTACTCCAGGGGATCATCCAGACCCAGCGGTGGAACCCGTAACTCCTGCATCTCCTATATTGCAGGCAGATTCTTTACCGCTGAACCACAGGGAAAGCCCTCGGCTCCCCTGTACAAAATGCAAATCCTCCCCCAACTCCCTATCCTCGTACCCCTCTTCATCGCCTCTTGTTTGCTCATATCACCATCTGCATGCTATTTGTCAATTAATTTCTATCTTCCCCATAAGAACAGAAGTCTATGAGGCAAAGATCCTCTATTGTCCACTGCTGTGTCCTGAGTGTCTAGAACAGTGCTGGGTACCTAGTTGGTACTGAATAAGTATTTGTTGAGTGAATGAATGAATATGTATTTATTGCATGAAAGCAACTCTGATTTCTTCCCCTGCCTTAGACTCCAATCTTCAGAAAGTTCCAAAGTCTCACTGTTTTTGTCTTGGAAATAGTTCTCAAATCTGTATCCTGCTGACTCCTTCTCCAGGGTCACTGCCTTGGATCAGGACCCACCCCTTTCAGAGCACTACTGTGGCCTCCTGGCTGTTCTGCTTGCTATGGCTGATTTTATAGTCCATTCTCCGTTTTACTAGGGAAGCTCCATCTCCTGAGACAGGCCTGAGTGTCTCCTTCCTCTGCTTCAAGCCCTGGATATTCACTCGATAGATACTCACTACGGTGGACCTGACAACCTGGGACCCCCCCCTGGGGAAAGAGGTCTGAGTAGGGACACAGTTCTGTCTCATTTCAAAGTGAGGTTCAGGAAAGAACTGTCACCCAGAACTCAGAGATGTGGGCACTGACAAGTGGAGAGCTGACGAATTGGACACAAGTGACGGATCCTGTTAAAAGAACACAGGAGAGACACATGGAGTGTGGACTGGAATGACTGTGGGCCAGAATTCTAGAATGAGTCATCACAACAGAGAGCAACAGCCACACAGGGCAGGGAGGGGCTGGAGAGAGACGGAGAGAGGAACAAAAAAGAAATTCAGTCATGCTGAAGTGAGATAGGATTTCCACACCTGCCTGTGTTGAAAAGCTAAAAATAGGCACATTTGGGGGAAAATCGTGAGGAATCTTTTAATTCCACAGATAGGGGCTATAGGGAAGGAGGTTTGCAGAGAATGGTGTGTCTCTCACTCTTGGTAAAATTAGAAACAGAAAAATTATATTTTAGGTATCCCAACCTTCACTGTTTTCCTTGCTCCCTCAGACCTGTTCTCCCCATCTTTCCCTGCTATCAAAGTCTCTTCCTTAGGAAAAAGTCTAATATATTTATGCACTTAAGTTTACACGGTTTAATGTGACAATTTTACATGTTAGCCGAACCTCATGTCTGAAGCCAAAGATGCTTGGCTTCAATACAGCAACCATTAAAACAACAACAGTAACTATATAATTCATTGTACCCAGCACAGGGCTAAGCACAGTGGTTGCTCAATAAATATTTACCAAAAAACTTCCAAAAGCATTATTTATATTATCAAACTCTAGACATAATCTAAATACCCAACAATGCTAAAACCACTGAAGAACTTTGGAGATGAAGAAATACTATATTGCTATAAAAGATTTCAAAAGACTTTTTAGCTACTTGGGGAAATGCTTATCATGAGATGTTAGGGAAAATGAACAGCATTCAAAGTTCTACTAGACTATGTCAATGGTAAAAATCATATGCATTTACAGAAGACTTAGAAAAGCTGTGGGTATCTCTGGAATCTGTGGGATTTGGGGGATATTTTTAGTTCTTTCCACTTCTGTGTATTTTAAAATTATTTACAGTTGGTATGAGGGAATTATTACAAAGCAAATGTTGTGAAAGATAGATTTGGGAGAGGAAGCCCTTTTTAGGGGCCCATGTATTTCAGTCTGTTGGTATGGCAGGCCTGATCAAATACGTGGGGGTGGGGGGATGGGGGGAGGAGCGGTGGAGGGGTGGGGGAGTGGGGAGTGCAAGCCTCTCCAGTAATGGAGGCTGGCTGGTTAACCAGCAGAGAACAGGTTTTAAAAGAGTGATACAGCAGTGGAGAGTGTGACCTTTTAAGAAAAATGGAGTGCATGGTGATGTTGGTACACTGGTGCTTTGAACACAGGCAGGCAGCCTTCCTCTGGGAGGTTTCTCTGTGCTAGGCTAATAGGCTAGTCCAGCAGCTAGAACACTGCCAGCTCCTGATTCTACCTCACCTTTTGTTCCTTAAACACTCAAGCCTTGCTCGGGTGCTGAAACATACCTATTTTAACCCTGCTCCTCCACCCTCTTCTGTTTAAAATACAGCTGGAAGATTCACTGAAACTCTTAGTGTTGGTACCTCAGTGATGATCTGTATTAAAGTCTTTAAGAACTGAGGTTGTATGCCCTTGTAAGAAAATACTATTTAATACAGTGCCTATACCATAAAACCTACATTTAAAAAATCTTGGTTTATAACAGATTTCAGCATTTGTAAACAAGAAAACATTTTCCTTCAGTTATTTCTGAAAAGCCCTTCTAAACATCTGCGTTTTTCTCCTAACTTCAGTTGCTTCCCATCTCCTCCCCTTGGGATTTGTTGCCTCTCTGAGGGAGAGCAAACTTCACAGCCAGTATCAAACAAACCAATAAACAAAACCCAAACCAAACCCCACAACAGCAATCCCCATCCCTCTCCAAATTTCTAATTTCCTGCACTTAAAAAAATGAAGTCCTAGGCTATTCTTATAATTCAAGGATCTTAAGATCTAAATGGAGGATTTGATAACTTTGAAATCCTACGCACACCTAAAATTTCCTTTTTATTATCTACTACTTATTAAAGTACCCAAGCTTCCTGATGAAGGAAGGCTGGTCGGCATTAAGGACCGCGGAGGCTTGGGAGAATTGTGAAAAGCAGAAATCCCAGCTCTGCCTGGAAGACTGCGTGTGAAAGAGCCCGACTCCTCCGGCGGCTCCAGGCCACGTTTTGCAGGCGGCCGCATCTGCCTCCCCTGTCTCTCTTACCTCCTTGATGTGAGGCACTATTTGTGGCCGGCGTGGTGGAAGGACACAGTGAGGTTCTCACCCCCGCCCCCCGCCCCCAGCTCCCATCCCCAGTTCCATCAAAGCGAACCCGGGCCAGCGCAAGGATCTCCGAGTTGCGAGTGTGCTGAGGCTGGGACTGTCACTCATTCTCCGATCAGCGCGTGAACGCATCTCGGCAGCGGCTGGCAGGAAACAATTCTGCAAAAATAATCGTACTCAGCCTGGCAATTGTCTGCCCCTAGGTCTGTTGCTCTGCCGCCGTCCACACTCGCTGCAAGGGGGGGCAGAGAATTTACCGCGGCAAGAACATCCCTCCCGGCCAGCAGATTACAATGCTGCAAACTAAGAATCTCATCTGGACTTTGTTTTTCCTGGGAACTGCAGGTACATTTTCAAAATTATCTTTCTCAATTTGATTTGCTCATTGCCCCCTGCCCCCTCCTCGTCCCCCGAGGAACCCTGTTATTTGGGGGTGGTTTTACGTGGAATGCTAAGGGTGTTCATTTTCCTTGAGCTGAAGGAGCGCGTCGTCCTTGCAGCCCAGCCGAACCCCGCGCCCTCCCGGGCTGCCTGGACCGGGACAGACTCCCCGCGCAGCGAGCGCCGGGCGCCCCTCCAGCGCGCCCACCCTTCCCACTTTGTGTGCCCGCGGCGCTGGGAGCCGAACCGTCCGCTCCCGGGGACGCTGCGGCCGCGCCGGCGATGGGCAGCGCTCCATCCCCGAAAGCGGGCGGCGGGGCGGGGGATGCCGTAGCTCGGTGGTGCAGCCGCACAGGCTCGTCTTCCGTGGGGAAGGGGTTTTCAGCCTGGGCTCCGCGAACAGTGAACAATAAGGCCGGGGCAGCCGCCCGCGATCGTTATTTCCCCGGGTCTAATAAAGTGGGACTCGCCGCCTTTGCGCCTACCCCCTTGCCTCCCCGCCCCGGAGAAATAACGGTTTGCAAAAATGGGGCGAAATGGGCAGAATCTCAGGGCTCTGTGGCCGTTATTGCACCTCCCTGTCGATATGACGTTAGTTTTTCATTTGCCAAATTGCTGGTTAGTTGCAAAGCCTGCTCTCGGCCCGGAGCAAGGAGGGATGGGAGGGTCGAGCGCTGCGTTTTGACAGGAGGAAGTGCGGAGGGGCGGAGGGCGAGGAGGGCGTGATCGGGGCTGCCTGGTGTGTGTGTGCGCGCGTGTGTGCGCGCGTGTGCCTTCACACGCACCGCGAACCCCGTGTTGCACGGTGCAAGAGAAGAATGGCAGGTAGCCTCTCGAAACACCTCGCCCCAGTCTCCTTTCTTTGGGCGAGGTTCCCGATCCTGGCAAAGTGCGAACAATAGGGATCTGGGAGGAAGACAGTAGTGATGCTCCCGCGGGTGGCGGGGGCCGGGCCGCCGCCCAAAACACCTTGGCGGCCGGGAGGGAGGTGATTTTTTTTTCTCTCCCCATTTCGGGTATTTCCACCCTAGCCTCCCTGGAAGATTCTTCTGTGCGTGCCCACCCTCCCCTCCAGCTGCTCACTCCACCCCACCCCTCCTCACTCCACCCCACCCCAGGATTTGCGTTTTGGAGCTGACGGACGGGAATAAAGGAGACGGGGCTGCAGAGAGCTGGGTGGGGTGGGCGGACATTCTGGGCTGGGGGGCGGGGGGGGGGGGCGTGTGCTGGGAGAAGCGCCCGAGGAGAGCCGGGCGAAGGGGTCTGTGTGTTGCGACCGCCGCTGCCAGACGCCGCTGGAGCGGCCCTAGACCGCCGGGCCCGAGTGCCTGGGAGCACCCAACGCGCCCCCTCCCCGGGCGGCACGAGAGCCGCGCGCGGCCGCCGCCTCCAGCCAACACGGGTCCCTTCTCCGGCGACCAATCAGAGAGAGGCTGGCTGGGCGGGAAGCTGCGAGAGGCTTTTTATTTCGGCGCGGGTGGCGGCCCGGGGCTGCCAGCACCGTCTCCGGGTGCTCCAGCCTAACGGTCTCGCTCACCGCCCCCACCCCAGGCCGGGAGGAACCCCGCCCTGGGGCCGGACCCCCGCCCGGGCCGCAGTTTCCGAGGAGATAACGTGGAGTCGAGGTGGTCACCGGGAGGTCTCCCGGCCCGACCCGCCCGTGCTCGCCCACTCGCGCCTCTGCACGCTGGCCTGGACCATCCCTCCCGCCCCTCCGGCACACACACGCGCGCGCGCGCGCGCGCACACACACACACACACACACACACGGGCTCGCGCGCGCACGCCGAGCCGTCTGGGCCGGAGCGTGTGGTCCGGGAGGGTGCAGAAGCTGGGCGCCCCGACGCGCGTGCGCTGACCGGCGCGCCCCGGGCCCGGGGCGCCGCCAGGGGCGGGCCTTTGGCCGGGGATGAGGGGAGTGAACCTCCCGACGGGGTCCAACCCCGGCTGACCCCTGGTTCTGTGCCCACTGCCCGCTGCCCAGGGGCGCCCTGTCAGGCCTTCTCACGTCGTGTCGGTAGGTCTCCGGCGCGCGATTGATTTCCCTGCACCGCGCGAGAGTGTGTGTGAGATTCTGGGGCCTTCTGTCCCCTAGGTGGGGGCATGACCGTACAGACCTGATCTTTGAGGGGCTCTGGGGGATCGCTCAGCTGTCCTTTCCAAGCCCGTGATGGGTGTAGCTCTTGGTGTTGGGATTCCCCAGGGAGTTACAGCAGGTACACGCCCAGGGAATCCCAGACTGGATGTTCTTGGCTGCCAAGGCACGGGTGGCTTTCTGACCAGTGTGCTTTGAAAGGAAAGCATCCTCTTTCCGGGGCCCTAGTAACGTGAGGACGGGGAGAAGGCAGAAAGAACGAGAAACACATGCGAGGTTGCTTAACAAAAGAAAGAAGTTGAGCGGTTTTCCAAAGAGAAATAATTTTCCATTAAAGCATTGTTTTCACCATTAAAAAAAAAAATGTAGAGTTCAAGTCAGAGGGTCAGGACGGAAACAGAAATGACAGAGCAGCCTTTTCTCTCCCTCCCTCTCATTCTCTCTCGCCCACCCACACACACATACACACACGTTTTGCTGTTGGTTTTTTTTTTGCCTCCAGTATTCTAGCATCTCCAGGGACGATGGTGGTTAAGTCAGTGCACGACTGGGAACACATGAAGATTTAAATGTAAGGTGTGTTCATCTTAATATACCAAAGGAATCGGGTCTGCTGCCCCTCTGTCATTTTGGTGTCTTCTGCGCCTTAGTAATAAAGTAAAAGGTTGTGGAATTACAAATTTGAGTTTATCATGATGCCAGTTTTAGATGTTTTGTGGAAAAATTGATTGAATGATCTGGAATGGCTATTAAGTCATACGTTTATTTGATAATTTTTGCAATTCTCTGCCAACTTGGAAGAGTCAGGGAGTAATCAGGACTGGTTTTCTAACAAGTTGCACCAGAGTAAGAACAAAGAGCACCTTTGCTACCCAAAAGCTAGCTTGCATGTATATATATAGTACATATTGATATCATTCTCTAAATGAATTAAGATATGTTTCAGGAGAGTTTGCTGTCAATACAGTTATGGTGAGCTGTATTTTTTTTTTTTATCGGTTTTCATTTTACGATCAGTAATGTGTGTTTCTGAACAAAGTTTAATGGAATGTAATAGAGCTGTTCTGTGTCCCACTCTTTGTGACCCGAAGGACTGTAGCTTGCCAGACTCCTCTGTCCATGGCATTTCACAGAGCATGGCATTTCGCAAGCCCACTGGAGTGGGCTGCCATTTCTTTCTCCAGGGAATCTTCCAGACCCAGGAATTGAACCCTCTTGTCCTGAATTGGCAGGCGGATTCTTCACCCCTGAGCCACCTGGGAAGCCCATAGTCTTAACACTTACTGTTTTTTAGAGTTAGTTTTTCAAGAAGCTTCCCCTCTCTTTCCCTGACAGATTAAACTTGATGACTTCTTTCCAGATACCTTTACCCAGAATTGTTTTTTTCTTTGAAAATAATATTAAAATAGCAGACAATAGCAGGACACATACTTTTTCCATAAGGTGGTTCATTGAAGTGTCTATGCTAATTGATTAAGCTATGGGTTTGTTGATTTAAATGGTGTTTCTTGAGTTTGATAGTTCAAGAATTAAAGTAGTAATTGTTTGCAAAAAAAATTCATGGTGTGGATGTGCTGTTTTCAAGGACTGTAGGTGCTTAGTCAAAGCAGCAATAAGAGAGGGAAAACCCCCAAATTTTGAGAGTTTTGCATAGCACTTTTCTTTAGAATACATTTATCATTAATTAGCTTCCTCAGATAGGTAATATGTCATTTAATGTAAGTGATCTATATCTGTATTTTTTTTTCCTGTCACAGGGAACATCCTAATTGCCTTTCAAAATAAATAGCACCATTTTGTCATTCAAATACTAATCTTTTGACATGACAGATGTTTTTGTTTGCTGCAGAACCCAGTTTTGTAAATTACAGACAGTATCTTGTAAACTTCCCACTGCTCGAAATAGGGACTTCAGAATTTCTGATCCAAGCAGTGAATCTTTTAAGGTGACAAAGCCTCTATTTAATATTTGAATTCCCCACGTTTACGTCTTCACAGTTAAAGAACTGGCGCTGCTTCCCAGACTCAAAGGGACTTCAGTGCTGATGGCAGACCTCCAGAGATATTTTACAGACAGTCCTTTCTGTCTTGGTGAAAAATAAGTGATTGACTACCTGTTGCTCATGAACGTTTTGAACTTTCGCTGCTGATCTTGGTTCTGCGGTGCTGGAGAGCAGAACCAGTCAGCAGGAGGAGGAGAGACGAGACTGGCAGCTGCCCTCGTCAGTCTTCTGGGAACAGTCACTCTGGCAGGAGACAAAGGCATCTTAAAAGGCTCTCCTGTGCTATTTAAGTATTGAGCTTTTGAGCACACACATGTCTTCTGCTGCCAATATAAATGTTTTAATGTAAATTCCATAACTGATAATTCTTCCGTTTAGGTATTATTAGATAATTCTTCAATTCCCCTAACCCTATATAGGCTAGGAAACTTCTGGAATGTTAAAAGAAGGGGCAGGAAATTATACATAGCACTTTTTTTCCAGTCTTAAAAATGAATTACAAATTAAACCAAATTGAAAACATGACTCAACAGGCCATATAATGATAACGGCTGTTTGAGGTTTGAATCAAGAAGGCAAGGTTAAGATCCCTTTAGTTAAAAAGGAAGAAATAATATGATTCCAGAGGAGGATTTTATCCGTCTCTTAAAATACTCAATGAGGCTTTGAGCAGTATTGTCAGAGTTGGCCTCTTAGGAAGAGTGAATACCCAAGGACCTCTCTGAGTCTTGATGAATAGGTCTCTATGAGATCCAGAGTTTCTCATATGAGAAAGCCATGTAGTGAACCTACTACCAACGATACAGGCAAGTGTACTTAGCTACTGTACAGTGGTACAACGCAGAAGTCAATCTGAAGGTCAGAGGCATGTCAACTCTAGCTCTTTTTGTTATTGGATCGTGGTGCCACATTTAAAACCATTTGCTGGCATACAGAGATGTAAATTATTTGGCGCCATTATGCCTTTTTGTTTCCCGGTGTTGAAACGCCTTGGCTGAAGATCCTCATTAGGAGCGCTGCCTTTTGATGTTGGTGTGGGAATCAATGGTGGCCTTCCAGGCACGTTCAGTACATTACACTTGAAATGCTGTTAGGCTGTGTCTACATGCAGCCACTGAGTTCACTGTTTTCAGCTAGGTAGCCACACTTTTTCCTTCCTGCAGAATTAATTTACCTTTCAAGCAATCACTCAAAGAGGACTGTGCTCAAAGTACAAAACATTTGGTCTATCTTGTGTATTTGTGTGTGTGTGTTTTTTAAAGGTTTTAATAAACCTGTTAGGCATTTTTTTTCTCCAGATATATGTAGATATGATTGTAGATATGACTTCAGTTCCAAGATTGCCTCGCTGGTGGGACTTGAAAGGCTTTTGTCTAACCTGTGTTCCACTGGATATGCTCACTGAATACGTTTTGATTTGTAGCTGCAAACCCTGGCAACATCTGGCCCTGTTTTCCATTCTGTACCATTCCTGAGAGATCAGATTACCTCACCATTTAGGATTATTCATAGTGGTGTCACACCAGTAGGGATTGGGTTACAATAGGTATTCTCTTAAATAGTTCATCAAATATGTTTATTGAGTGCCAGCTTTTTATCATCAGCTCTGTGGGGAATTACAAAGCACTGCGATGACCTAATTTCTGCTGTCAAGGAACCCTGTGAGTAGGAAAGCCTAGAGATTGAGAGTGGCCCGTGGCCCTCGGGTAACACCCCAAGCACATGGATCCTTTATTAGTTGTCTGATCCCGGGTGAGTCAATTCAGTTCTCTAAGTTCATTTCCTTTTCTGTGAGGTAGGAAAATTAGCAATACCTCCTTGTTAGAAACCTTGTGAATATTTTAGAATGCACATGAGCTGTGCTTATTAAAGAGAAAGAGGGGTGTATATGGATCTGGAAAAAAAATTATTCAGACATCATGCTCTTTTTAGATAGACTTTAAAAAAGGATGTTAAAGTACTGTATTTCAATGATTAGAACTAGATTTTTTAAAATCTTGTTTTAAATATGCCTGCCATGTTGTTGGTTATGAATACTTCAGAGAGAAAAGGGTCTTAGGAGGTTGAAAGTTGTTAGCAAAAGGATTCATCTGGGTTTCATGGGCCCGAAAGGTCTGTGATTTTGATGGCAACTCAGAACTCTCTTGCTTATGACTGTGAGCACGGGTCGCCAGACCTGCATCGCCCCCCGAGCCTTGGAAGGGACCCATGCAGCTAAGGAGTCCACGCAAACATCTGACTTGCCGTGGCAACTGTTTTGGCCTGCTTGGGCCCACTCGCCTGAGAATACAAACTAATTGTTCCAGTGTGTTAAATAAATACCTCATAAAGGTTGTTTGTATAGTGCTTTGAAGATGAGAACCATGTATCAAAATCAAAGGTATTTTTGAAAAGAAAAGGCTATTTGACCTATATTTTATAGACTGTCTTTAGTGAGAACTGAGGTGATTAAATGTGTCTCACTGCCGATATTTTTATAAATTACAAACTGGAATAAAAATAAGATAATTGCTTATTACTCAGATGAGTCAAACATAAGTGCCCTATTGGTGAGGCTGGAAGAGGTTTGCCAACTAAAGGCATAGGATACTGGAGAAGAGACGGAAGGTTTTGTTTTAGCCATCAAAGGGGATAAACTGGATATGTAATCCTAACTAGTGTATCTTATTTGTCATCTGTATACAATTCACAGAGGTTTTGATCATTATGTCTTTTAATCTTCATATCTTTCATTTGGTAAGTATTAATCGAGTAGGTACTGGGTGCTGGGTGCTGGGAATGCAGTGGTAAACTAAACGTATATCATCCTTGTATAGAGCTTCCAGTCTAAGAGTGTGGAGGAATATAGACATTAACAAAGTAATTCACACACATCTTTATAGTTACGTATTCTGATTAAAAAGTAAGAAAAGGATCAGGGGGCTATGAGAGATTATCAGGGGGAAGTCCATCTTTGGGTAGTTGGGGAGGTAAACAGATAACACTGAAAAAACTCTGAAGTAGGAAGGACAGATGCTCCTCTTAGTTGAAGGCATGGTTGATTGACTGCTTAACAAATCTTGGTTGAATCACAGCTGACATTCCTGACTTTCTCAATTCGGCGAACTTTTCCTGAAACCTTGTGATGGTCAAATAGTTTCAGGAATTGTGCTGGGTTTCAGTTATGAAGTCGAGTAAGGTGTGTCTCTGCGTCTGGAGCTTACCATCTAGTGTGGGGGAGGCATCTGTACTTATAAATACAGACATGAGTTAAATACCATTGGAACACAAGAACGGAAGCAATTAATTCGGCTTGGGGCTCCCTTGAGGTGGGTAAGGAGCCTCAGTTTGCCTTCACGGGATGAAGTAAGAAGAGGTTCTGCTGAATCAGCAGAACCAATACATAGAGACGTGGATGTATACAGTCATATCTGGGGAACAGTGGGGGGTGCTTGGGGAGAAGTGGCCAGAGATGAGGAGAAAAAACAATTCTCCGGGCCGGATTGTGTTAGGTCTTGAAACAGAAACTGAGGCTAGGAGAGTAAGTGATTTACTCAGGTGAAGCTCGGACTGTAACTTCCTTTCTTTGACTGCATTTCATCCTTTCCTAAGGTTAGGATAATTTGAATACATATAGGATCAGCCAGGCCTCCCCGGGTGGCTTAGTGGTAACGAATGTGCCTATAGGGCAGGAGATACTGAAGACGCGGGTTCGACCCCTGGGTGGGGAATGGCAACCCACTCCAGTATTCTTGCCTGGAGAATCCTGTGGACAGAGGAGCCTGGCGGGCTACACTCCACAGGCTCGAAAGAGTCAAACACGACTGAGGTGACTTAGCGCACCATCAGAGTATATGCCAAGCAAAGGTGAACTTGCTTGCCTTCTGGATCTGATGGAAATGAGGGGGGAGTGGTAGGCAGTATTAAGAGCTTTGGAATCTGACAGGTCTAGGTCAAAGTCACTGTCACTGACATTCCACAAGTTGCTGCATCCCCTCCCCATAAAATGGGAAGAGTGACACCTGCATTATGGGTTTTGGTGAGCTTTAATAATTCATGTATGTAAGATAGGTCATATACAGTAGGCACTCAAAGTTGAGCGCTGAAGAATTGATGCTTTTGAATTGTGGTGTTGGAGAAAACTCTTGAGTCCCTTGGACTGCAAGGAGATCAAACCAAATTGTAAAGGAAATCAGTCCTGATTATGCATTGGGAGGACTGATGCTGAAGCTCCAGTACTTTGGCCACCTCATTGGAAAAGACCCTGATGTTGGGAAAGATTGAAGGTGGGAGAAGGGGACAACAGAGAATGAGATGGTTGGATGGCATCACTGACTCGATGGACATGAGTTTGAGTAGACTCTGGGAGTTGGTGATAGACAGGGAAGCCTGGTGTGCTGCAGTTCATGGGGTTGCAAAGAGTCAGACATGACTGAGCAACTGAACTGAATGGAACTCAATATTTGTTTTTAAAGTTCATCCTCCATGGAGGTTCTGTTTGAAATGCTTATTAAACTGGTGTGAATGGGACGTGCAGAGTTTGTGCTGCAAGCCGAGGGGAAAAACAAAATACATTTAAGTGTATTATACTGGTCCTGCAGAGGCTTTCAGATGGCTGGGGAGAAAACACTTAGTTCAGGTGGCAGGAAATCCTGAAAGGTACTATGTGAGTAAGTGCCTAGAGAGAAGGAGGCAGACAATAATTGTGAGAATTATTCAGAAAGCCAAAAATCATCTTAGTTGGTTTTCATGTCTGGAAAAAGATGTGGCAGAACTACTGATCTCAGGCTCCAGGAACATAAGGATAAAAAAGAGGAAGGACCAGTCCTCTGTAGGAGGAGATGCATCTAGCTGGAGGATCCTTAGTATTGAGGAGCAATGAAAGCAGACTGGATATTGGGACAGGTCTTATTAAAGTCTTAAATGCTAAACAAAGGAGGGGGTGCTACTGGGGATGTAAGAAAAATCATTTTGTAAAATATTTAAGGGTATAGTCAGCTACAGCAATGAAATACCTGCTGTGTTAGGCTCTGCGTTTGATGGCAGCTGTGAATTAGCAGAGAAGCAAGTAGGGCCTAATCGGTCATGAGATAATTGCAGTCCTTAAAGGGAGTTTTGGTTTTATGTGGCAAGCCCTATAGGAGCTGGACAAAACTGTGAATTGGTGAAAGGATTTTTGTGCTGCATTATAAAAAATCAGCTAGATGATGAAGAACTTAGAGGCTGGAAGATAGGAAATTCAGTTGAAGCTGCTTTGAAGGCCTGTGAAGTGCAATGAAAGTCTTGTTTTAAGAGTTGGAAAATGTGTATGTGAAGAAAGGGAACAGTTGGGTTTAGATTTTAAAGATTTGGGTTCAACATTTGGCTCTGTTACCAACTAGCCTGGTTTATCTGTGAAAGTTGCTTAATATCTTCGAACTGTAATTTCCTCATTTGAATAGAAAAATCAAATCAAATAATATATGTGAAATTCACAACAGACCAAAGTACTTAACTATACCTTTTATTAATAGACACACAGCTGAAAGGTCTTACAAAAATCAAATTTTGTGTATCAGAGCTGCTTGTTAAAGAAATACAATTGTGATATAGCAATATTTTATAAAGCAGGTAATCTTGGAAAGATATACTTGTGGTAACTTTGGGTAAGAATGAAAAGGATGCACAGCTGACACCCTGGTGATCACAAATCAGCCAGAAGAGGAAATGATAGGTCCAAAATGGTAGCAGACTGAGAGAGAAAAACATTTATGCTATAATGCATACTGCAATATATCAGAGTAATGCAATAATCATGGTGCTGTCAGCCTGATAGGGAATTGGGAAGAAGGGCTCACCTTGGATGAAGAATGGATGCCTTCAGTTTTATGCACATTAGGTTTCAGAAAAAATTCGGGCATCCTTGTGTCTTAACTTGTAGGTCAGTATTTTTCAACCATGGGTGGTGGAATCTATTCAGTTGGCTTCTACTAGCGTTAAAGAAAGGAAGGAAGGGAAAAAAAGGGAGAAAGAAGAAATCGAATAAAATAGAAAGAGAGTATATCTTATGTAGTAAGGGTAGATATTGTTTTGTGAAACTTTTGTTGATCTGGCTGTGATGGAAAACATATATTGTGTTATGACTCAGGTCAGAAGAGTTAGAAAGCTAATGTCATAGATGGAGGAATATAGAACTAGAGGGAAAGCAAAACTGCCTGGAGTGCGGAGAAGGGGTAGGGAAGAGATTTAATGGGTTTGGGGGGAGAGGGAGAGCAATGACAGTGAAAATACTTACCGAGCATTGCCGCAGCCTGTTAGCTGCAGATGTAAAACAAAACCCCAAAACTCTCAAGTACAATTCCTTGATAGTAAGAGAGCTTACTGTCTAGTGGAGAATGAAAAGACAGCTGGGAATACCAGGTAGCATTTAAAGCCAGTACGTGGCTAAGATTGTCGAGGCAGGATAAAGATTGCCTGTGCCCCAGGGAAGATTGGAAAACTCTTCACAGTGTAAATGAGAGCTGAAAGAGATTTAAAGGAAGGATTTAGCGTGGATGAGGTACGTTACTTGTTGCATGTTTGGGTGGAAGCTTGGAGGTAACCCAGCTAAGGAGATCAAGAAGACAGAGTCGTAGTAGTCTGTATTTTTATCCTTTTTCAGTGGAGAGAAAACACCATGAATTACAACTGGTACATTGTGGAGTCTTTATCACACCTGGAGTATTTGTGTTGTTGTATTTATGTAGCATCTATAATGGTACTTGTCCATAATTTATGAAGTGATATTGAGCAAATAAAGGGGACCAGAGCCTCGCAGTATGAATGCCTGGGTTAGAGAAGGATAATAATGTTAAGTAGAAGAGTTGTAGAACAAATGGAATTTATAAGCATCATCTCAGTTTTGTTTTAAAAATCTTTTTCACTTTTTAAGACTGGAAGAAGATTATTTTTATACAATCTGAGCGTTCTCTAATGAGCTTAATGTTCCGATTGCAAAACAAATAGTGCAATGAAAAAGAGGACCGCAGTGCTTATCGTGGTTAAGAGAATAAGGAGGATGAGACTCAAGGAGAATCTTTGGATTTGGAGGAGAATGGAAACGTTAAGAGTAATTTCAGTCGGAGAGTGAAATTCAGGTTCTTAGAGTCAAAGGTGGAGGAAGAGCTGCTATCTTAAGACACTTGGCCAAAAACAAGGGGAGAAGAGGTAGTTGGGAAGGCTTCAAGCTCAGGGCTGTCTGGCACTGTACCTGAACACCAAGGGAAAGAGCCAAGAGAGACTGGTAGGAACATGCACATAATCTTTTTTCAAATTTCTAAACATTTTTATTATAGCCAAAGAAATCCCATACCCATTAGTCATTAGTTTTCATGGAAAATTTTCTAAAATCTGTCCTTCCTGTCACATTTTAGATGCATTGCTTTTATCAGATCAGCAGAGGATTGGGTGGTAATGGTTGAGACTGACCACTTTTCCAATGTTCTTTGGTTTATATTTCAGCTCCCAAGTGTCTATTCTGTCTACAATAGATACTGCCAATCACCAGTTAAGCTGTGATTGCTATATGATAATTCTATTCAGGACACAAATGGGAACCTTAAAGATCTGCTGTTGTATGCATGAGAAGATCTAAGTTTAGTGCAGACACTTTGATTTAAATTGATATTATAAATTACCTTCCTTTCTTAATTTACTGTCTGTTTTTGGTGTTCTATAGGCAATGCATACTGTAGGGGGCGCCTCATGGATCTTTTATATCAAACTTGATTTTGAAAGGTGCCTTTCCTGCTGTCCATGACCTTGAGCCAATAATTGAATCTCTCCAAAACTCAGTTTATTTATCTGTGAGACAGGGATAGTAATACCTACCTAAAAGGGTTATTGTGAAGATAAAATGAGGTAATTCATACAACTGTCTGGCACATAGTAAACTCAGCCATTTTTCCTCATTTCCTTTCTTTCTGCTAAAGTTCACAGTGAAGGGGTGCACAATGAGTGTTGGATTTAAGTATTGATTATAATTAGAGTCACATTTTCTTCCATTTATTTTTCATTCTCTGAGAGTTCAGAGTTGAACTCACCATTGAGTTGCGACTGAGTTAGAAATGCCTTGGCTGATTGCTTAGCTGTTTTATCTTTAGTGAAAGCAAAGTGGTCTCGATTTTGAGAAAAGTAGTTTATAGAGCAAATGAGTTCATATAGATTCTTCTTTCTATTTGCATAGAGTTAATATTAAACTTGTCAATGCTGGAGGCTTCAGTTCAGTTCAGTCGTTCGGTCGTGTCCAACTCTTTGTGACCCCATGGACTGCAGCACACCAGTTAGTGTCCATCACTAACTCCCGGAGTTTACTCAAACTCATGTCCATCAAGTTGGTAATGCCATCCAACCATCTCATCCTCTGTCGTCCCCTTCTCCTCCTGCCCTCAATCTTTCCCAGCATCAGGGTATATTTAAGTAATGGCTGCTGATAAAGACCCTGTTAGTAGCACTTCATTAATACGGAAGTCATTTGTCTGGCAACCTTTTATTTTTTGGAGCATGAAGAATTAAGGGAAAGAGTGAAGAAGTGAAAGAATGAATCCTCTGGATAGCCAAAATAGATAACCCCCAAGCCCATGCATTGAATTGTATGCATTTAATTCATAGTCTTAGTTGCTCAGTTGTGTCCGACTCTTTGCGACCCTCTGGACTGTAGCCTGCCAGGCTCCTCTGTCCATGGGACTTGATTCATTAGACATTAAATAAAGACCTTTATTCAGAAAGAGCTCATATATTCTTCATTAATTTCTATACTCTACCACATTTATAAAGACTCCTATATTCAGATTAGCATCAAGGAAACATGACTGCTAGGTACAGGTGCACTGATGGGAAAAAGATGCAGTAACTTGAATGGATGGGAAAATTATGAGACTCAAACTCAGGAACATAGAAAGCATGCCAATCTTAGCCATTTAGTATTTGGTTAAAAAAAAAAAAAGCCCTATGCATCACAGATGCTAAGGGAATGTCTCTAAAACAGTGCAGTATAAATAATGCCTATTCATAACTAAACCTCATTTTCAAGCAGCAGGCAACAATTATACCGACTCAGTTATTGAGCATATGTCTCTTGTGTTCAACTCTGTGCTAGGTGCTAAAGGAGCTATGACTTTTTCCCATATAGTTGAAAAATAAAGCAAAGATAAACATAGGTACCATTATCTATGAAAGAGGTAATGTAATTAGTGTTAGTCATCTGGAAAATTGACTCGAGACATTCTAATCTCTAAGGATTTAGGACAAAGATTTCATATTTCACTCTTATAAAGTGACTTTGTTGTACTGTACAGCTTCTCAGTTTGGCTTGAAGCCCACAGTTATTTACCACTAAGATAAGGTGGGTCGGTTCGTTTCTCTTCTTTCTGCTAAGTTATTCTAAATGTATCTTGAGATTAAAGATCCTAACTAGTCAAGCAATTGCAAGTACTTGGTTGTCACTCCTCTCTTCTTTCTTGAATTTAATGTTTACTTTTGGCAAATTGAAATGTCCACATTTAAGAAGTTAAATTATTTTATGACTTGAAACAAAAAGCATTCGTCCCCAGACCCAACTCTTTCTACCCCATCTTACCCCTCCTTAACCCTCCAACCTTTGATCTTGACTCCCCTGAAACAACCACTTTCTACTCATTTACCTGTTTCCGCATTTTTATCTCCATATTTATACTTTCTTAATTTCCAGTTTTAGGTATTATTTATTGACTTTTTCCTATCGGAGTTTACTACTCTTACACACTTCCCACTCCCTTCTTCTTTACCGTGGCCTCCCAATATTGAATTTTTAAAAATTTTTTGTTAAACCAGTATTTAATGTTTATGTTATTATGACCATATAAATATTGTTATAGCTGAGCCTTGATCAATGCTGTGACTTTGTTCCCTTTCTTTTATAGTTTTCTGGGTTTTTTTTTTTTTTTTTGAGTGTATTATGGCCTCAGTTTTTTTAGCTTAGTTTTCTACATACCTATCACTAATTCATGGTTCAGTTCTCAGACTGAAGTATATATCCCCTCTCAATATGTTAAAATATGGTTATTTTCCTTTTTCCCCTGTTTTTCAGTCTGGACTGTAAATTTTCTAGGCTTATGGCAGTTCATTTATGTTTGCCTGGTGTATAATTCTCTACATTGAAAATTGTTTTTCCTAAGAATTTTGAAGATGTTGCTCCAGACTTTTTAGCTTTCTGTTGCATGTGTGAAATTCAGTACATTCTAGTTTCTGAAAATTTGCATGAAACTTTTTTCTCCTGTAGAAGGCTTTAGGATCTTCTCTTTATAGTATTCAGAGATTTCACAATGATATGGCTTGATTTAGGTTTGTTTTCATTTACTGGGGTAGATTCTTAGTGGGCCTTTTTAGTGTGGAAATTCATGTCCTTCAGTGATGGGAAATGTTCCTACATTATTTATTTGATATTTTTGTATCTTTTAAATTTGTTTTTCTGGAACTCTTATTTAGAAATTGGATCATCTGACTTTTCTTATCTTCTGTCTCCTATTACTCATTTCTTCGTCTCACCAAGCCTCCATCCTTTGTTTTCTGGGAGGTTTTCTCAGGTTTTTGCCAATATTTCTATTGAATTTTCTGTTTTGCTAACATATATAACATAAAGAACACAAAAAGATATAAACATATAGCATATTAAAAATTTCTAAGAACTCTTTGATGTGGTCTGAATGTCTCTGTGGTAGCACCCTCTTCTTTCTTGATGCAACAAATTTTATATCCCTGAGTATTTTAGAATATTTTCCTTGCTTCCTGTATTGTCTTTTTCCTTTGAATTCCTCTTTACTATTGGGTTTAGCATCTCTGCTGTGTTTCATTTTGTCTCATTTCACTTCTCAAACTTGAACGGTCCCTGGATGCCTACTAGTAATTAGGAGTGAGACCCTGAAAACTATGGGGAAGCTCCATGTGGGTGGGCTTCACTGCAGGGTGAGTGTACACAGAGCTAGTCCCTTGGGTGGGGGCCATGCAAACCCACTCATTGTACCTGTGTTTTCTCTTAAGCGATCAGCTGAGGAGAATCCAACATTTTGCAAATGACAGAGTATAAGTCTGACTTTCTTTTTCTGTAAGCTGAGTGGGAGATATGGTTTGGGAATATTTTATTCAGTAGTCAAGATTTCATTTAATTCTCCTGTTTGCTGTGGGGCACTTCTGCTCTCAAATGCCTGATATCCCCAAGAACAAAGACGTTGTCATTTAACTTCTCCATTAATAAATATGCAGTAAAGGCTGCTGGAGTGAAGAATACAGGATGGGAGATGAGATAATACTGTAGGTTACGTGTGTGTGTGTGTGTGTGTGGGGTTGAAGTTAGTGGTATGAGAGGACTGGTGGTAAGAGAGAAATGGTTAGTTTTAATTTTGGAGCAGACTGTGAGAACCCTCTGGTGACCTGTCTCCTTCAGGGTTCAAATCTGCTACAAGCAAAAGCTGATTTCTAAAATCTTTTATCTCATGGTTTCCTATGGAATTTTTGAGATGGAAAGAAGCTTGAAGAGTTCTTAAAGGAAGGGGGACATGCTTCAGGGGTGCATCAAAGGCAGAGACCTAAGAGGATGAACGTTAAGGCACCTTCAAGGGAATTGACAATGGAGGGACTTAGGGCTGGTCTCAGATTGTTGAACAATTTCTGAACTAAGGAGCCCTCAAAAGATGCCAGGGTGGCCTGAGATCCCACATTTCTTGGATATAAAGACTTGGGCTTGGCAGTGATGCTGTGAACTAGAGTAAGAGCGGTTTCATGAACACATTTGCAAATGGCTATGTCCCAGACTTGTTGAGTAGCAGAAACGTTTACTAGAGATATTCACTTAATTTCAAACTTACGGAATAACTCCTCTGTTCCTTGTGTTTGGTCTAAGATGAATGTATTAGTTTTGTAAAAAAAAGAAAATCTAAGCTGCTTTCTAAGCTGTTTCTGATTGCATTTGTAGTTATTTATTCCTGTGGAATGAGACACCAAAGACAACCTTGAAATGTCAAAAAAAGATAACTAAGAGCTATTTATTCCTTTCTCAAATTTTTCCTTTTGTGTACGTATCTTAAAGTTACTCATGACATGTTTAAAATTTAAAATTTTCATCAAAGAAAACCATCTGTCATAATGAAGCAAAAAAGCGACATTGTGTGATATTCTTTGAAGATAAGAGATTGAAAATGAGTCCGTTAACTGCCCTCGATTACAATTTGAGGTCATTCTGAGCTAAATTGGTTTTGGAATCAGAATTTAAATTACTGGTCAGACTCAATTAAGATAACTGGTCATGCAGACAGTTTATTCTCCTCCTCCCTTCTCATAAAAGAATATATTTATGGGTTACAAGTTCTTCACAGCCAAGTTAGATGTAGGAATTAATTTTTTAGAAGATAAACATTTCACACATTATTTGATTTAGGTATTGAAGAGTAGTTTTGTATCTAAATAAGAAACCTGGATAATCATTTATTATTTGGTTTTCTAGAGATATTTATACTAGATGATTTTGAAGTCACTGGGAGGTAAATCTGTATTATATTACTCTGTGCTGTTTTTGCTGCCCTGTGCAATATTAAGAGACTAGCTATCGCAGAGTTACATTGTATTGTTTAAATACCATAACAGTTGTGTATAGTGGAGTATATTTTCAGCAAACATAAATTATAAGTATGTATAATTATTTTAACAATGTAGGTATGTGTTTCTAAATATTAAACTTTTTCTTTGTAGTAAGTGGGTTTAAAATTACATTCTCTTTTGACAAACTCAACAGGAGGGATTTAAAATGAGGAGTTCCATTGTTAATTTAGTCTTTACTTTCATCTTTTTATTTGCTTAGAGAGTAGAAGAAATAAAGTCTTTCTCTTTCTTTTGTAACTACAATATCCTTAATTTAGAATTAGAAGTACGAAAGAGGAAAACAGTGTAAACCTACAGTGAATCTGGTGGTGCTAAATGCGGGGTTGGTTACGTATGTAGTGATGTCTGGAGAATCTAGGCATGTAAGGGACTTGCAGTAGTTAAACACTCTGGCTTCACAAGGAAACAAGAATATCTTGAATGACTTGCTGATGTCCCTGAGATAATGCTAATATCTCTCCTGGAAGAAAACTGATGGTTCTCAGATGTCACTATCAGCTCCTCTTGCCTCATTATTACATGCCTTGGGATTTGGGTCTATTGGCAGTAAGGTAGGTTTGATTTAGACCATAGGTTTTATTATAGGTATTGACCTATATATAATTTTGAAATATTTTGACTGAAATTCAGTTTGAAGTCATGTCTCATCTATATATAACGTCTTAAAAGAAGCTTAAAAGCTTCTATATATAGAAGCTTTTTTTTAAAAAAAAAGTAAAAATCAAATTTTCATTTTGACATTTAATACATTGAATAGAAAAATTTGTATCCATCCAGAGCAAAATGTTTTGAGTTGTTGATGAGTTTCTTTTCTTATGATTGGAATCTCTTCATGAGACTGTGTAGATGAAGATAGGTTAAAAGAGAGAGATAAGTGAAATTTTTAGTAAGGAAGGTCTAATATCTCATGTTTGCATTGTCTTGGAAAGTTTGGTAAAAATCACCAAGGAAACATGATACTTTATGAATTATTTTGAGAATAAATGTGCATATATGTATAATCTGTAGCACAAAAATTCCCTTTTCTTTGTGACATTGTTTTATTGAATAAATTTCATTTAATTTTCTGTCAAGGCATAGCCTTATATTGAATTTAACAATAATTAAAAAAAATCATATGTTTTATAAAGGCACATGCATATGAATTAGATGGATTACCAATAAAATGTAATTTCTTGGTTTGGAATTTATAATAAATTTTTAAAATCATGAGTTTGCCCAAAGGTATATGCCAGAGAGGTCTTGCTATTTAAATACAAAGTGCAATTTCTTGAAAGTATAACTTGAATTCTGTTTCACACAAGTGAGTTTCCTAGATTTAGGGAGAAAAATTAATATATTGGCTTCCATGGTTGACCATAGACTTAAATATGATACAAAAGGTTTCAAAATCTAAATTGTCATTGTTTACAAAATATTGGCAAATTAGGGCTAAAGCGCTTGGCGTCATTGTGTAATCTTCTGTTTAAAAATAAACAGTGGAAAGAATTGTAGAAACCTCTGGGTTTAGAAAAGCTTGTTGGTGGTTCTTCACATCCTCCTAAGAAAGCAGGCTGTCGTTGCATATTAATCACTCTGTGAAAGGAAGCTTGCCTTATTTGCATTGTGCGTGCACCAAGAAGTCCAATAGTCCGCCTGAGAAAAAAATGGGGGGATTGTAATTGTTGTTCTCAAAAGGGTTTTTATTCCATTCAAGTGGAGAAGCTGAATGCTGGAGAATTAGTGCAGTGTTTTTGTGGAAGAAGAGCCCCTTCGGCCACTGCATTTCGTGTGGTGCAGTCCCAGTGGGTTAGGATCCTGAACGTTGGGGTGAAGAGGAGAGTTATCTCTTCTTCCTAGGATGCAGTCCGTGTTCCTGTAGATCTCTTGTAAATTTTCCAAGCACCCTTCCTTACTCTATACTTCAGAAGAATTAAATGGAGACTTGGGCAATATTTGCGATATTGTAAATCTCAGCAGGCTTAAACATGAACCAAAAAACCCTGAATCTTTGTGTTTTGGGGTTTAGGGTGAGATACTCAATATAAAAATAAGTGACTTATGTATTAGTATCTTTTGAGAAAATATGTGATTTGATTTAACATCTTGAGATATAACTTGGCCCCCCAAAACTGATTTTAAATGGTTTCTTTGAAATTATTTGAATAATGACATCTTTGCTTCATTGTATTTTCCAACTCACTGGTCAAAAATAAACATTGAAAATAAGCAACAGAAATGTTCTTAATGTTATTAAGGCTTTCTCTTAATAAGATCTCATTAGATGAGCTACTTTTAGTTCATCTGTGTTTCTCTTTTGCTCTGGCAAAATACATCTCTGTGAAGCCTTTTCCTGATCTCCTAATTCTAGTCAGTTCTAGCTGGTACTGGTCTTATGAGCCAATGTAGTTTCCAGAACCTCAACATGTACATTAGTTATTTTGGAGATCTGTTACTTTGGGCTGGGCTAATATCCTTTACATGTTTTTAGCATTTAAAAAATTCCACACACGTCTATGGCATTCCCAATTAGGCTTTGAATTTTATAAGGGAGGGAACGTGTATGCATCTTTTTACAAAGTGATTATGTGTCATCATGAAGTCAAAACTTATTCTTCTATTAATGTTTTTTTTTTTTTTTGGTTAAATATCAGAAGGTGGTTAACTGATTTTAAAAGTTGCACACTAGATGTTTACTTAAAATTAAATTATAAGTTGTAAACTAAAAGTTTTCTAAAACCCACTTGGCTTAGGTATATTTGGCTATCAGTGTAAGAGATTTTAATTGACTTCTTTAATATTGAACAGTTTTGGTTATTTCATAGTTGAACACAGATCCTCTTATGACACCATTTATTTCACTTGAATTGCTTTGTGCTGTATTCATGTCTATGGAGTTTGTGTTTAATTTGGGCCTATGCTGAATAGTCCATAAACTTTCAGGGTGCATTTGGGTGTTGTTCTAAAGAATGACAGTAGCCAATATACAGTTAGAAAAAGTAGGACCAGTAGAGGCTAAAAAAGGCATTTGACAAAGTGTAACACCTCTTCATGATATAAGCACTCAGTAAACTTGGAATTACTGGACTTCCCCCGTGGCTCAGATGATAAGGAATCTACCTGCAATGCTGGAGACCCGGGTTTGATCCCTGGGTCGGGAAGATCTCCTGGAGAAGGGAATGGCAACCCACTCCAGTTTTCTTGCCTGGAGAATTCCACGGACGGAGGAGCCTGGCGGTCTGCAGCCCATGGGATTGTAAAGAGTCGAACATGACTCAGCAATGTTCACTCACTCACTCAAGCTAGGAAAAGAAAGAACTACCTCAGTCTGATAAAAGACATCTATGAAAACCCAGAGCTAACATACACATGGCCAGTAAGCACAGTAAAGTATGCATGACATCGTTAGTCATCAGGGAAACGAAAGTCAGAATCACAGTGGGATAGTACTTCACACCCACGAGGATGGACCTAGAGAATATTATGTTTAATGAAAGAAGTTATACAGAGACAGACAAATACTATATCACTTCTATGTGGAATCTAAAAAATAATAACAAGTGAATGTGCAAAACAGAAACAGACTCACAGATATAGAAGCCAAACTTGTGTTTACCAAAGTGAAGAGGAAAGAGGAGAGGGACAAGTTAGGGGTGTTGAATTAACAGATACAAACTACTATGTATAAAATAGGTAAGCAGCAAGGATATGCTGTGGAGCATGGAGAATTATAGCCATTTTCTTACAATAACCTGTACTGGAGCATAATCTGCAAAAATGCTGCGTCACTATGCTGTCGACCTGAAAGTAATAGAAGACTGTAAATCAACTGCCCTTCAAAATAGGCAGATCATAACAATGCTCGCAATGATGTGAAGAAGTTGGAAGCCTCATACACTTCTGCTGGGAATGTAAAATGCTGCAGCGCTTTTGGGAAAGGCTTCTGGCAGATTGTAAATAAAGTTGCCATATGATTGGGCGGTTTCACTCTTCTTGTTTACCAAACCTTGTACCCAGATGTTCATAGAAGCATGATTAATAATAGTTAAAAATAGAAGCAACTGAAATGTCCATTAACTGATAAATGGGTAAGCAAGATGTGGTGTTTCCATACAATGAAGTATTACTCAGAAATAAAAAGGATGAAGTACTAATGTATATTGCAACATAGATGAACCTTGAAAACATTATACCAAGTGAAAGAAACCAGGCACCAAAGACTACCTGTTGTATGATTCCATTTATGTGAAATGTCCAGAACAGAGAAATCCATAAAGACAGAAGACAGGTTCGTGGTTTCCTAGCGCTAGGGGCTTGGAGTAAAACGGGAGGTGACTGTTATTGGCATGGGATTTGGCGGGGGGGTGGTGGTGTCGATGGTGAAATGTTTTTTTTTTTTTTTTATCTTTCTTGATTTTATTTTATTTTATTTTTTTTTATTTATTTTTTTATTATTATTTTTTTTTCCAGTGGGTTTTGTCATACATTGATATGAATCAGCCATGGATTTACATGTATTCCCAATCCCGATCCCCCCTCCCACCTCCCTCTCCACCCGATTCCTCTGGGTCTTCCCAGTGCACCAGGCCGGAGCACTTGTCTCATGCATCCCACCTGGGCTGGTGATCTGTTTCACCATAGATAGTATACATGCTGTTCTTTTGAAATATCCCACCCTCACATTCTCCCACAAAGTTCAAAAGTCTGTTCTGTATTTCTGTGTCTCTTTTTCTGTTTTGCATATAGGGTTATCGTTATCACCTTTCTAAATTCCATATATATGTGTTAGTGTGCTGTAATGTTCTTTATCTTTCTGGCTTACTTCACTCTGTATAATGGGCTCCAGCTTCATCCATCTCATTAGGTGAAATGTTTTAAAATAGATTGTGGAGATGGTTGGACAACCATAAATATACTAAAAACCATTTAACTGTATAGTTAATTGTATGATATGTGAATTATATCTCAATAAAATTGGTACACACACAACTGTTATATGAGAGGGAGATAAATGGACCTGAGATTTTTTTCCCCAGTGGAATCTGTGAAAGCCAAAGTGAAACTCCTGAAGACCTGAAATTTATTATTTTATCAAAATTGATTTTGGTAGATAAAACTAACGATGTTATAAAATATGGAGCTGTGAAACTAAGCATTACCCAGCACATTTGTTGATGACATACCTTGTTGTTGTTCAGCGGCTAAGTCGTGTATCTGACTCTGCGACCCCGTGGACTGCAGCATGCCAGGCTCCTCTGTCCTTCACTATCTAGAGTCTCATGCACATACCTTGAGACTCTAGGAAAATATCTTGGACATTGATTTATTGTTTTGTAAGCTTTCAGTTGCCTAACTGGGATACAGATCTTTATTTTCAAAGATATGGACCTGCTTAAAGATAATTGCTCTAAGGGAAGAGGTCATCATTGGGGAAGGTCACATGCAAGGCTTCTGAGGGCCTAACAACATTCTATTTCTTGAACTAGGTGGTGATTACTTGGGTTTTGAGTTATATTTGAATTATACTAATTCATTAAGCCATGTTTTCATGCAATTCATTATTCTATATATGTTATATTTCATAATAAAGAAGGCTTAAGTTAGAAAAATGTAATTCCTATCCTTGAGACATTTGCAGTCAAATGAAATATTAAATATAGTACTTAGTAGCATTTTAAAGATGAATAGAACATATTTATGCTAGTACTTCATTACATTAAATAGGTGAAACTTCCTTTGGATAACCCATTGCCATCTGTTTGACCTTGAAATTTTATGCCAATAAAGTTTTGTTTTCAGCATATCTTGCACTTTTATATAGTGTAGGCTTGGTTGATGGCAAGCTATGTGAGCCTAGAGAGGCCAGCCTGGATTCTACCCTTTTGAACAGTTCAGAGTGGTGGTATTTTTTTGCCCTCTTGGTGCAGAGATGGTGGTGTGGGAGACCAGAGAAAATCCAGGAAGACTTGGACAATTTTTGCCAGAGGAGTAGGCAGAGGAAGAGAGGGTGTGAAGGCATAGCCCTCTAGAAATCACAGGGACACACCAGGGTTAGAGCACAGGGGAGGAGGACAATGACACGGAAAAGGGAGTTGGGGCCAGGCCATGGACAGTCTTGCCAGCTGGCCAAGGCTTTTGCATGTTCCCTAGAGATGCTGATTCTCAAGGGAGAGCGTCCACGTCAGGGATAGGGGAGTAACGTATCATGGTATTTATGTAGGTGTGAAATTTGTTTCCGTTATTCTTTTAAAAACCCTTAATCTTTTATCTGTTTATTTTATGTCTTAGGCACATGGGATCTTAGTTCCCCAACCAGAGATTGAACCCGTGTGCCCCCTTCTTTGGGAGCACAGAGGCTTAACCACTGGACCACCAGGGAAGTACTGATGTGAGATTTTTGTATTTATCAAAAGGGGAATTTCTTAAAAGACTAAACACAGAATTACTGTATGGCCCAGCAATTCTACGACTAGGTGTGAACCTGAGAGAATTGAAAACAGGAACTCAAACAGATATGTCTATGCCAACATTCACAGCAATATTTCACAATAACTAAAAACTGGAAAAGGCTCAATGTCCATCAATGGCTTCCCTGGTGGCTCAGCTGGTAAAGAATCCGCCTGCAATGCAGGAGACCTGGTTTCAATTCCTGGGTTGGGAAGATCCATCAATAGATGAATGAAAAAACACAACGTGGTGTATATGTATAAATCAGTAGAATTTGAGCCATGAAAAGAAGTAAAGTTCTAATACATGCTACAACATGGATGAACCTTAGGAACATTTTGCTGAGTGCAATATACCAGACACAGAAGAACAAATATTGTATGATTACACTTATATGACATTCCTAGAATAAGCAAATCCATGGAGACACAGTCCCTGGTCTTGACAGAAGGTAGATTACAAAGGCTGGAGGGTAGGGATAGTTATTGTCTAATGGGTACAGAGTTTCTATTTGGGGGTGACGAAAGCATTTCGGAAATAGATAATGATCGTGGTTGCACAACCTTATGTATATAATTAATGATACAGGATTGTACACTTAAAATGATTAAAATGACAAGTTTTATGTTGTGTATTTATTACCATTAAAGCAAAAGGAAAGAAAAATGGGGACATTGGCCAAGGAAGGTGGCATTGAGAAGCCCTTGAAAAGGTTTAGGCAGGGATGGGGGTGTGGAGGTTGGTTCAGGGGCTGGTGTTGTGACTCATGGTGGTGCAGGCACTGGCGAGGAGGAGATGGATGGGACTGGACCACTCCTGTCCTCTGGTTCACAGGTCTTGTGCCCCCTTTTGGTAAGGAGTGTAAAGGGGAGAACCGCTGTTAGGATGAACACCAGAGCTACAAGAGCATGTCGGAAGGGCACCCAGCATGGTCTCGGGGTGCAGGAAGGCTTTCAGGAGCATGAAATTAATGCAGAGACTTGAAGTAGGAGGAGGAAGTGGCCAGGCGAAGTGGGGGAGGTGGGAAGTACCAGGTAGAGCAAACAGGCCTTGCATTGAGAGGAGGGATGGCACACAGTGGCCAGAAGCAGACGGCTCAGTGAGTGCCTCTCTGGGCCTTAAGATGATGTCAAGGAGCAATAACGTGATTCAGTTTTTAAAATACTGTATTTTCGACTTCCATGATGGCTCAGAGGGTAAAGAATCTGCCTTCAATGCAGGAGACACAGGAGACAGGAGTTCAATCCCTGGGTCAGGAAGATCCCATGGAAGAGAAAATGGCAACCCACTCCAGTATTCTTGCCTGGGAAATCCCACGGACAGAAGAGCCTGGCAGGCTACAGTCTATGGGGTTGCAAAGAGTCAGACATGACTGAGCGGCTAAATATACACAAACACACACACACAATCTTTATTTCAAACCTATTTTGTGAAAAAAAGCCTTGCCCTCATCCCGCAAAATAAAGAATAACAAAACCACTCTCTAATACAAGAACTGTCATAACCTCATTGATTATCCAAAAGATTTAAATATTATTTTTTCCACATGGCAGTTAAATATCTTATGACCTTGTGTTCTGCCAGAGATCGTAGATTAACTTTTTTGTGATTGGAGGGGGAAAAGCAAAAACAATTAGCATGTACATCTTAATCAAACACGAAAATAGACTAATATGATTCCCATATACAAAATTTAATAATTTTAAAATTATTTAATAATTTAAAATTTAATAAAATTTAATAAATGTCATCAAAATTTAATAATTGTCCTCAAAATTTAATAATTGTTAACTTAAGTCCTATCGTATTTCCTTTATACTTCCTTCCCCTCCTTTCCATATTTAATGGAATCTCAAATATTATATCATTTTATCTGTAAATATTTCAGTAGGTGTCCATAAAGAGCTAGTTAAGAACATTCTAGCAATTATTATACTTCAATAAATGTGCTTACTGTGGTCAAATATCCAGCTAGTATTTGGTGATCTTTGTTGTAAAGTTAGGCAGGGGTAGAAGCAGAAGTGGAAATATATTCAGGCCACATCTGTTTGCGCGCATCCTTGTTCATTTGTTCATTCATTCAGTCAGTCATCATTCAACAGGTATGAGTGCATATTCCTTTTAAAGTATTCTGCCGTAAGAGCAAAATAATCATACCAATTACCATTTGTTGTGCATTGCCTTAAGTACAGACTGTGCTCTTGACGTGTGTTTTCACTCCAGGGACCGTAAGGGAAGGCAGTGTTATGATCCCCTTTCACAACGAGGTCTCCATGCAGGGGAACCTCCCTACATGATATATAGGCAGATTCCTTTTATTTCCTATAACTTAGCAGTCAACAGCTCTTGATGATTCTGCCCCCATAACATCTGTAATCCACATATTTGTCCGCATCCACGCTGCCACCATCTGACTGACTAGGCCCCTGTCTTCTCTCATGTGGATCAGTGAGTTGTACTCCCGGCTCATTCCCCAGCTTTCAGCTGGGCCCCCCATCCAAGAGGGGGCCCTGTCTAGTCTGCAACTGTATCCTCAGTCATCACCCACCCCTCACTCTCAGCAGATGACCTTTCCTCCGAAATGACAGAGAAACAGACCCCCTCCGATGTGAATCCTCTTCCCAAACCTCCAGGTGCACCTGTATTCCCACATCTTTGCCTCTTGTGTTGTGACAGGGGCAGAGATAAATCTAATTTGTTCCAAGGCTAATCCCAGGTACTGTTTACTAGTCACACGTTCTTAGAGAGTTCATCCTTCAATTGTTCCCTCCACTGGATCCTTTTAGCTGTCATTTAGATAAGACCAAGCCTTTCTCATTTGAAAAGACCCTGATGCTAGGAAAGATTGAAAGCGGGAGGAGAGGGGGACAACAGAGGATGAGATGGTTGGATGGCATCAGTGACTCAATGGACATGAGTTTGGGTAGACTCCAGGAGTTGGTGATGGACAGGGAGGCCTGGCGTGCTGCAGTCCATGGGGTTGCAAAGAGTCGGACACGACTGAGCGACTGAACTGAAGCCTTTCTCAACTTAAAAGTACCCTTCATCTCTTGGCCTCCCCAGGTACTATCCCATCTCTTCCCTCTTCACAGCATGACTTCCCAGCCCCCCTCCACCCCCCCGCCCCACTCAGACTGTGCTTGCTGAAGTCACTCACCACCTTTTCAATGCTGAATCCAGGAGAGGCTTTCCAGTCCTTGTCGTGCCTGACTTCTCAACAGACTTGGCCCTCCCAGTGCCTGCCGTGGGCCGCCGTGTTTCCAACTTCCCTCTTAGCACCCTGGCTTCTCCCTCCTCGGTCTTACTTTTCCTGGCCTTTCTCCCTCTGTCCATCTCTTAAACATCTGTGTTTCCTGGAGCTCTCCTCAGCCCTCTTCTTTTATGGCTTTCTCAGTGGCTTCCCAGCTGCCTCAGTGGTAAAGAATCTGCCTGCCAGTGCAAGAGATGCAGAAGATATGAGTTCAGTCCCTCAGTTGAAAGATCCCCCATAGAAGCAAACGGCAGCCCACTCCAGTATTCTTGCCGGAATAATCCTGTGGACAGAGGAGCCTGGCAGGCTACAGTCCATGAGGTCACAAAGAGCTGGCCGCATGAATGAGCATGCATGCACACATGTTGTCTTGTCTGCTCCCTAGTTTCAGTTACCACCTCTACACTACATGCGTGGGAATCACCTAGAAGGCTTGTAAAACACAAGATACTAGGCTCCACCCCCAGCGTATCTGATTCTATAGGTCTGGAGTGGAGCCCAAGAATTTACCTTCCTGACATGTTCCCAGGGGTTCCTGAGGCTGTTGTTCTGAGCACCATGCTTTGAGATCTGCTATGCTAATGAAGTTACCATATGATAATTAGAGTGTTCTGATGAAGTGACCTCTCCTGCCCAGGCTTCAGAAAAAACAGCTGCACACTACTCTAGGGTTACCATTCCACCTTCCCAATGTAGCTTACAGGGTGCTTCGTAATCAGACTTCAGTTTATCCCTCCACCCTCAGCTCCCACCAGTCCTCGACCTCCAACTCCGGCTCCCACGAGCTCTGTGTAGCCTGTGGCCTTGCTTCTGTAATGCTTCGCCTTACTTCCATGCCTTGATTCTGGGATGTTCCTTCTGTAGAAAGTCTTCACTTTATCTCTCTCTCTCTTTTTTTATTTCCATTTAACAAGCCCTATCACAAGCCACAATATTAATTTACACTTGCATATTCTTGGAAGTCAGTCAAGTCTATTAATCTTTTGAAGCCAAAAAAACTTAATCCAAGGATAATCTTACCTTTTGTGCTAATTATAGTTTAGATCAAAGAACTAATTATGTTATCTAAAATTTCACTAATAAAAAGATATTTTCAGTAATAATGCAAATACAGTTCAAAATGTTAAAGCAATGGAAATTCTTATTCTAAATTAAGCATCTTTTTTTTACTTCCTATTTATCTTGTTCTATTAAGGGGAAATAAAATTATAAAGGAGTTAACACTTTCTTATCCATTGAATGTGGAGTGTTTGTGTGTGCATGTTCAATCACTTCCATCATGTCTGACTGTGAGATGCTATGGACTGTAGCCCACCAGGCTCCTCGTCCATGGACTTGTCCAGGCAAGAATACTGGAGTGGGTTGCCGCGCGCCTCTCAGGGAAGTCAGGGGATCTTCCTGTCTCAGGGATTGAACTTGTGTCTCCTGGATTGACAGGTGGGTTCTTGACCACTGGTGCCTCCTGGGAAGCCCAGAGTGTTTATTCACTCTTACTTTATATGCTTCACTGTCTCTTTACCTAGCCAATTCTTGTTGACTTCTATGGTTCTGTGTTCTGTGGTTCTATGTTACTTTCACTAGGACAATATCCTCTGATCTGTCGAGTCTAAATTAGGTGCTGCGTCCTTCCATGGGCTTCCATAGGACCTCATACGACTGCTATCATGTTTATCATAGCGCTTATCAATTGTACTGTAATGGTTGGTTTGCTTAATTGTCAGTCTCACCATTCTGTAGTTATCACACGTGTTTTGGTCATCATTTTATTCTGCATAGAAGCACAATGCCTCATACATAGTAGGTGCTCAGTAAATGTTCATTGAGAGAATGAATGAATGAATGCAAAAAGATTGATAATGTTTTCAACTGTCATAGAAGACTAATTTGGACCATCTGCATGACCAGTGACATGAAAATCAGGTGCTATCCAGTTAAAAAGAACCCAAACCCCCCTCAGTTCTAATAGAAAACAGGTGATAGTGAATATTACAACTTACTAGTGTTTATAGAAGGTACTTCTAAAGTTTGTAAAGAAATTCATGTGAAGTTGATTTATATGCGGTTTTAAAATGATCAGAGTACTGCTATTTAATATTTATTAAAATAGCAGCATGTGTAGTACTTCTTAACATTTTTTATTGGGATGTAATTGACTTACAGTGTTGTGTTAGTTTTTGGGTGTATAGCAAAGTGCCTCAGTTATACGTAGGCATGTTTCTATCTTGGAGAGTCTTTCCCGTATAGGCCATTACAGAGGACTGAGCAGAGTTCCCGGTGCTGTGTATGGTAGGTGCTTATTAGACATCTATTTTATATATAGTAGTATGTATATGTCTACCCCAATCTCCAAATTTCTTCCTCACCCCCTCCCCAGGGTGCTTGTGATGAGTGAACTTTTCTTTTTCTTTCTTTAATTTTTTTTTTTAGTACTTTTAAGATAAATTTCTTGCTAGGAAATGGGGATCAAATAGGAGCCTTCAAGGAGCTCAAAGTCCAATGGAAGAGAGTCAGACATTTTCGATTTCTTCACTAGTTTTCATTGGTCTATGAGTTATCAGTCTGAAAATAAGGATGTTCATTGTGGTTATTGATCCTTCAGTGGGAAAAATTTGCTTTTTAGTCATGTAAGGTCCTTAATTGCATTAGCCATTTGTTCACTTGTAACCGTGAATGTTTACTTAAATCCTAGTAAATCCAGTATTTGTTAATATTTATCTTCCATTCTTATTAATGTTTAGATTGTGTGTATTACATCCTCATGAGGATGGTTAAAATAATTTTATTTGGATGTTCTTGAAAGCTATTCAGAATGAACATACCAGGATGACCTCTGGCACAAAGAAAAATCCTAAGCATCTGAAAACATCTGGGTCTGTCTTCTAGGAGAGGGGGTGCGTTCATGTGCTCTGTTAATGTCCTCTTGGACTGGGGTGGATTTTCCTTTTGTTTCTGTGAAGCTGTTACTCAAGGTAGCAGAGGGTAGACGAGAATCACTCCTCCCGTAGCTTTACCATGTACTGTGTTACCGTCTTGGGCTGTGGAGTGTCAGTCTCCACCTCCCCCCAGCTTATAGTTTAAAGTTTATCATAGATTATTTGTCTATAGAGAAAAAGGGAACAGTGTATTTTCCAGCATTTTATAATCTTTCACTCATGAATTGGAGAAAGATGTTCATTTGTTTTTAGTCCTTTAAATCATAAAGTTATAAAAAATACACATCATTGCATATTAAAGTCAAGCTCAGATGGATTTAAGATGTATCTCTTGGCTTGTGATACTTCCTTGGCAATCATAATGAAACATTAGTCAATGCTGTGGTGATTAATATAAAAATGGTTAAATAATTCCTAGATGGCAGTCAGTGTGTCTGGCAAACACAGCGTCACTTTTCTAGAATGCAGGTGGGGAGTTTCTGATAGGATGGCTCTTTCATTGAAAGAAGAGGAAATCTTTACTAGTGGTCTTGAGCTAACTGAAACCTCTCTGGACAGCTTGTGAATTTCCCCCCAGGATGCTTTTAAAGAGATGTAGCTGGCTCCACCATGTCCATAATCATTTGGAGGAGACATACAAGATGGTTCATCCCTGGGGAATTAAAGAATTTGAAGGATCATAAAAGCTCATCTTATTAAAGTTATTTCTTTAAAGCACAATTCCCAAACAAATGTCTTTTAAAAATAAAGACATCTTAGACATACAGAAGGAGGTCCGAGATCAAAGGTTATTTGAATTGTAATGAAATTAGTTGACTCTTATTTGGTGGCCCTTATTTTTTAGAGTGAGTTTAATACTTATCAAGGAAGGCAGTCCCGTGTTCTTCAGACATATTTGCTTTGTGATATAGGCTGCACTTGGTCTCTAATAGGATTTTTTTTCCCCTAAGGGATCTATAACTTATTTTGATTGGAAATCGAGATGCAGTTTTTAATGTGATGCAGATCTTCTCATCCTCTACAGTACCTAGCGAAGCACTTGCAAAAAGGTGCCCTGTAAGCTCCCAGTTTCATTTTAAATTTCATTTTTAAGTCCCTTCTAGGTAGACACATTTATTCCTGTATTTGCAAATTTTTCTTTTTGCCTTGGACTGAGAGAAAAGATTTGAAGGCTTTATGTTAGATGTTACTGAATTGAACTGTAGGACGCGTTCCAGCTATGGGTGTAGATGCAAAGGTTTGGTGGCAGTGAGTAAACAATAATGATGGTTTTGAAGGTTACACTGTGGGTGGCCTTGTTCATCAGATGGGAAGTTGGGAGGTCATCGGTCATTGGAGACTGTAGAGCCTGGCAATGTATGATGAGGGTGTGTTTTAGAGAGATGAATCTGTTGCCCTTCTCTTGGAAATTGGAAGAGATTATGGTGGGGAGGGGAGAGACTGTATGAGATGATAGAAGGTTGAATTCAATTTTTGATTGTGAGAATTAAAGGAAGGGATTATGCAAGAGAGACTACAGATGGCAGGAAGACTAATGAATGTGGTGTTTGGCTTGGATCTGGACCAGAGGGAAGAATAGTGATGATTTAGGTTTCAGGCTTAGGGTGGCACTAGCAACAGAAATAGAGAAGGGGAAAGGGGGCTTTTAATTTTTCCAGAAGATGATAGTTTGGCTTGGGGCGGCTTCACCTTGAGGTTAAAGTGGACTGTCTAGGAAGAAAAGCTGAGTACACAGCTGGAAATAGAAACCTACAGTAATAGAAATAGAAACTAGGAGAGATCAGGTTAGAGACACAGATCAGCAGTCATTTAAATAGTATAGTAGATGGGTCTCAGAGAGTGAGTCCATTTAGAGAGAGAAGCAAAGAGGACCAAGGACAGAGTCTAGCCGAACACCCCCTCTCTGGAGATGGGCGATTTTTATTTGTAATGTTTGGTAAAAATGGTTACTGAGTCATTTAAGCAAATTGCTGTTTTGTAGATTTCCAAAAAAGTAAAACCACAGAGCTGCCATTTTTATATCATGGTCTGCCTTGCAATATCTTGCTCTCTTTTTCAACCATTCACTTTAGCTCTATTTTAATGATGTTTGTTTTCAATCCATACCAATTTCTCATTGGGTTTTTTTATCTGTCAGTGCTGGTGGTGAATTGTAGCAAATATATAAGAGATTATTTAGCCTTAATTGATTTACATCCCTTGGCATTAATGAAACTATATTCCAGTATACTGGGAGAACTTGTAAATAAGATACTTACAGCTACAGAAAATGACCTCAAAAAGTCTGAACAAAAATGTTGATTTTTTTTCAAATGAAAAGAGAGTGACATATATATACTACTTCAGACTGGTAAACAGTATCCACCTTAAACAAGCTTTAAGAGTGTTTTAAAAATTAAGAAAACATTAAGAATTAAGCATTTGTCATTTGTGAACCCAGAAGAGAGGTCCTGCATCTTATGTAAACTTGCTATGAAAAAGCTATGTCAGACCTCAGTTTTCTTTCTTTGGTAGGATTTCTTGAAGGACAGGGAAGCCTGGTATGTTGCAGTCCATGGGGTGGAAAGAGTTGGACACAACTTAACGACTGAACAACAACTTGACTGAAGACGGAGTTACATTGGTTTTTCATGATAGTTGAATGGAGAAATATATCAACTAGGTGTGAATATTAGTCAAATGACTGTACCTGTCGTCAGCTTGGAGCAAGTGTCCAGGTTGGGCCTGCATCTTGCCGGACTTGCCTGCACTTTCTTTTTCAACTTTCTAATCAGTATTTTAGAAGGAAATGCCAAATAAGTGGCACAGATTGGGATCAAGAGTTAAGTGATGGCTTTTAGGATCAGGATTCCATAGTTTGGATTAAAAAAGCTAAAATTGACATGATGAAATTTAATATGAATAAAAAAGCAAAATGTATCCTTAGATCCTGACGGTGTCTCATGATTCTTTTCTCTCCTCTCACCTCTTTTTACAACCTTTAGCAGAGTTAATCACTCTGTTCTCTGTGTGCCATTAGCACATGGACTTAGCTCTCCAGAGCACTTTTCAGCACTGCACTGTTCTTGTCCACTGGTCGCTTGCCCCTCTCTGCGTGAACAGTTTGAGGACAGGGGCTGTGCTTCACTCTTTCCTCAGTCTGCTGCCCAAGTGCATCCCGGATGACTGATGGAACACCCAGACTAGAACCTAATGCAGTGTGGCTGATAGACCATTTCAGTTGGTCAGACTCTGACCATATCCGGACATTAATGGTAGCATCCACTAATTGATTGTTTGCCATTAAATCTTCACTAGTAAATTGCCCGAAAAGTAAAACGAACAAGCAAAAAATGACTGTAGCTGGCAGGGATCTTAGAGATTGTTGCGGGTGTCTAACTTATTTTACAGATGCAGAAATAAAGTGGAGAAGAAAGAGAGGATAGAAGGCCAAGATAACTAACTCATTTTGTGGGACTCGTGATTCTTAATTTTACCCCCAATATGAGTATTTTTAAAGTTTGTGTTTGTATGAAAAATTATTTTTGGTAGTAATTTTGGACATATTTTGAAGTATCACCAATTAGTAATTATGTATAATTATGATTCATAATAGATAGGCTGTACAATGTTGATAAAGTCATTTGAAGTTTCATTTCTTTTAATGATGAGTAAAGTCAGGGTTTGCATCTGTTTGTTGCTTCATTTATAAAGTGTTAAGGGTGAAAAAGTCGTTTTAGTTAACTTAAGCCTTTAACACATTACATTAAATACATTTCTGTATTATTTTTAATGTTAGCAAATCTTTTATTGGAAATCACATCATAATCATGAAATTCTCTTCAGAGATGGAAGGAGGAAGAAGCCATTGAAAAATAGGAGAGGGGGACTGTAGAGGATGATTCATTATTTGTATTATTACTTGACAGCTGCTTCCTCTGAAAGACATTTTTCTTCAAGAAGCCTTTTTCTCCATCTGAGGTTTTTTATTTGTTTTTATTCATTGAAATTTTTAATGAAAATTGTTATGCACAAATTGTTAAAAAATATTGTACAGGTGAATTTACATTGGAAAATGTTCATTCTCTGATTACTAATCCCCCATCTGTGAAGGGAACCCCTTTTATATTTTTTCATTGTTACTTTGGTGTGGTTGCCTCCATATGGCTAACTAATATATTTGTATTCTTTAAATGTGGACATATTTAATTGTCTGAAAAGGTAGTTTATTTGACATGGTTCAAAAATGGAAAATATAAGAATATAGTAAAAAAAAAATCTTCTCACCTTTTGTCCTATACTTTATACTCTCCTTAAGGAGAAAAGTCAGAAAAATCAGTTAATTCTTATCTCTTCTAGAAAATTCTTCATAATGATACAAAGCTGTGTACCTTCCTCCTTATATACGTTTATACTGCTGTGTCTGGATTGATCAGACATATCTTCGTTGTTGTTGACTTCATGCTATGGTAAAAGAAGTGTGTCTCTTTTTCTGTTTGCTTTTATTTTGGTCATTGATTCTTTTTTAAAATTGTAGTTAGTTTATTTACAATGTTGTGTTTCTGGTATATAGCAAAGTGATTCAGTTATATGTACATGTGTATGTGTGTGTATATATATATATTGTGTATTTCAGAATATTGGATGCAGTTCTGTATGCTATACAGTAGGTCCTTGTTGTTTATTTTATATACAGTAGTATCTATTAATCCCAAGAAGTGAATCTTTCTGGCATCACCCTAGCTCACCTAGCTTCCATCTTCAGAAAACAGGTCCATCCTTATATGTGATTCCTGGTTAAGTTCTTAGCTATAATCAGTCAGCTGTTATTTGCTACCTGTGTTGTCCCATATGGGATGGAGGCAGGAGCACCCCTATATTCCCTTCAGCTCTCCAGTCATATTTCTTCTCCCAGCCTTTGACAACTGTCCATTTCCTTTTGCATTATCAATGTGGGTAACATGGACTTGCCTTTCTTTACCCATAATTGTCTTCAGTGATTTCTTTAGAACATATTTTAAAGTTGGAAAGCAATAAAATTGTTTTTACTTTCTGATGACCAAGTAAATACTAGTGATTGAGGAATCAAGTGGAGTATTATGATTATGTATCCTTTCCTATAGAGATGTTCTGAGGTTTCTGCTTTCCGTTTTGCTTTGCACCGTCTGCTGTCATCACCATAAGTTTCCCCAGTGTCTCTAGGTTTGAAGGAATCCCTTTTGTGGAGAGGAATCCCTGCCTTCTCTTTCCCCCTGCTGACTTCTGGATAGGTTGACCTTGGATTCAGCTACACACCAGTCACCCCAGGGTGACGCTTCTTTGATCTGCTTGGCCACATCCAGGTTTTGGAATTTAGTACCTTTTTTTCTATGTTGTTTACTATATAGTTTTATTTGAGCACATTTTTCAAATAATTTCCTAAGAAAGGGTTAATGAAAGGTACATTTTCTCCGTTGTTACTTTCATGTGTTTCTACTAATGTCTACTAATGTCTTCCACCCTCTACCCATTCATGTCTGAGGATGTCTTTATTCTGTTGATTACAGAGCTGACTACTCATGACTTCTAGATGGCAAATAATTTCCCCCATTGCAACTAGAAGGCATTTCTTGTTGTCTTTTAGCCTTCTTGATTCTGATGAGAAATCTGATGCCAATCTGATACTTCATTTTCTGAAACTGTCTTTGTTTTTTCTATGAAAGCTTATAGGATTGCTTCTTCACCCTTGTTCTGAATGTTTTAGTATAATGTATCTAAGTGTGGATCTTCAGAATTCATTTTCCTGATGGGTCATTGCAATGAGAATTTTTTCATTTTACATTTTTCATTTTGGAAAATCCTCTTCTACTAGCCTGAGGTCCAGAAACCTGATCATTTAGTCCTCAGAGATAAGATGACGGGGAAGAGAAGGCAGATTAGCCTGTACCTCTTAATTGGTCTCCACTGATCTTGGCCCTGCATCTCATGCTTCTTCTCCAGAGGGCCTGGTGGGTCTGAGGCTATCTGGATGTCTGCAGGGCAGGTCAGCTACTTACTGTCTTGGGGGTCATTGGGTCCCTCAAAGGTGTATTTTCTACTGGACCTCCTTTGCCCTTCTTCAGGCAGTGTTCTCTACCTGCTTTTGTAGAGATCTGTTACAGTCCTTGTTTTTAATTTCTTTACTTGTAACTGAAGGATGATTGCTTACGTGTTGTGTTGGTTCCTGCCGCACGTCACCGTGAGTCGGCCGTAGGTGCACACGTGTCCCCCTGCTCTTGAGCCTCCCTCCCACGTCCCACCCAGTCCTTGCTTGTTGATGACTCGTCTCCCGTCCTCTTGTTCCTGTGCTTCCCTGCTTCCCCTTTCCCTAAACACGATCCCTTTATTTTAAGGAATTGCTAATATCCCTCTATTACCGTGGAGACTTGAGTGGGAGAAGAAATAAACGGTGTCTTTTGTCATCCAGGTTAGATGGGCTCGGTGGACCCCAGGCTTGATAGAGTTGTCTTGCCTCAGTCAAGAAGTTAGGCCCCTTGTCCCCTGCCTGGGTTTGTAGGTCCTGACACTTGGCACATGGACAAGCTGAGTCATGTAGGCTGCGTTGTAACACTTGTGAAAATGGAAATGCTGCCTTTCAGAATGATACAGTGACCTGCTTATGTTCAGCTTTGGTCAGATCTTCAGTAGAAGGAATCCAAACTTGTCCTCTCCTCCTGCCCCCATCCCCCAGAGAATCCAAAAATGAGGTGTTTTGGTGAATTTGATACCCTCCCACCTAACTTTGGATTAAAAGAATTGCTAGCTTTAAGTGATTTCATTTTCCATCTCATAGCTGTCTTAAGAAGTAGCTCCTCTAAATAGGCCTCTTCTAATTGCCTAGTTTTCCTTGCAATTAGAAAGCTGCTAGAACTTGACACTCCATCTTAATATAAGTTAAGCTGAATTTTAACTAACACGGATCAGATCTTGTGATGGCGTAAACTGTTTACAACAGCATTTTCTATACTGTAAAGTGCTCTCCGCATTTGAGTTTTTGTTGATATTATAATGTGGGGAACTGCCAGCATTGTTTTTTAAGCCATACTATTTTGAGCAGGGATTAAGGCATTAATTAGCATCCTCCTGCCATCTATTTTTGTACTTTAAATGGAGAAGGAATGACTTTGTAACATGTGGCTGTGAACCGTAACTAGCAACAGTAGAACTGGAGCAGGTCTTCATAGTGTATTGTCATTTTCAGATTTATTTGGCTAGTGTAGACAGAGCATTAGGAGAATGTAGGGAACTGAAGCTGCTCTGAAGATCTTTGAACACATCACAAATATAAATGTAACGTGGTCACAGGGGTAAAAGTCTACTGACCCTGATCTGGTTCTGTTTGGCTGGTTGTATTGAAGTGATCAATCACCACTGCCTGACAGGTTGGGAGCCTGGTGGAGCCTGACTGCCGGAAGAGCCCCGACACTGAGTTATCGTCGAAGCCAGAACCGGCCTTGCTTTACGCAAGTCAACACTCCTGGTGGCATTTCTACTTGAGGACCTATCCTCTTCCCGTTTGTCCACTTTTTTTTTTTTAATGTCATTTTACACAATTTGGTAGGAAAAAAAGAGAAACCTCTGTTTATAACTTTAAATTTATAATCTGTTTTTATCTGTTGGTACACTTTGCATAGGTGTAAGCAGTGCACACGTGATCTAATTTTCCAACTGAATATTACTTTATGTATAATTTGTATGAATGTATGCTTACATATGAAATGTGGCAGGAACACTTTACATGAGATCTTCCCTCTTAACAAATTTTTGAATGTATAATATAGTATTGCTAACCAGAGGCACGATGTGGTACAGTGGAGCTCTTAGAATTAACTCATCTTGTATTATGTGAAAGTTCTTACATAACATTTTTAGCAGTGATAAAGTATCCATCACATGGATATGTCATAGTCATACTTAGCTTTCCTTCTATTGTTACAAGTTGATGTGTTTCTAATTGTTTATTATCATAAGCAGGATGGATATCAGCATCTTCATAGAAAAAACTGTGTTGCTTTTGGGATTGTTTTCTTAGAGTATATATATCCTCCAAGTGGGATTATTGAGTCTTCTGTTCTATACCTCTTACTTATGCAGACCTTTTTTGTTCTCCGGAAAGACAAGGCTGTGCCATTGTTTGATTCCACCTATTTTTATTAGGGAGGCTGATAAATCTCTGATGATTTGTAATGTGTGTTTACATATGGAATAGGGAGCCCAGAGTTCTGTACGTTTAGATGAATCCATTAATTGTGTGGAAAACGTTTGAACGTGGAAGATGGTTCTCTTTCTTTTTTAACACTGGCATATACTGAAGGTGTACACCTTGATGGTTTGATACACATGTGCATTGTCAAAGGGTCATCGCAATCAAGCTGATTAACATCGTTGTCACCTCCCAGGATTACCTTAGGACGTACCTCTTAACAAATTTCATTTATACAGTATCTTCTGGGGACACCTCACTTCTACTCCTGCACATCATACAGTGCTTTTCCAGAGACTAGATTCCTCCAAATAAATTGCAGACACTTTTGGTAAGGTTAACACAGGTCAAGTTTTTAGCAGACCCTGCAGTAGAGATATTTTTTCAGCTAGTTTTGCTGATTCATGATGGCTATGTGAGAGCAATCAAGGGACACAGGACAGGTTCCTGTGGGGGAGTGGGTTTGAGAAGCTTTGGTCAGACTTAGACGTGGGAGTGGGACGATGAACCAGGCATTTTTGCACCCTGCCCTGGGCCTCCTCTGTTGGTGCAAAAATTAATCAGAAAAAAAAAGGTTAATTACCATATTAGGCTGTGGATGTTAAAGAATACTGACTGGGTCAGGGAACCTATTATTTGAGAAAATAACTTCAGAATAAAAGGCTACTTTATTTCCATCTATGTCAAACATAGAAACCAGTGATAATTACAATGAAGGAACATTAATTCATTCCAGAGTGTATTAATTCACCACAGAAAGAGATTTATAGGTGTTGTCATGTCTTCTTTGTTTTTAAGGGGGTGGATTTTCAAAAGAGAGGTTAATGAGGCCATGTAAAATGATCATATAAAGAAATGGTTTTGCATTCTTTTGTTGAACTGCTGTTGGGATATTGCCCAGTATTTTTAGTTTTCTTTCTGTAGAGATCCAAGTGATAAAGCCATCAGAGTCCAGGGCTAGAAAAAAGTACATACTAAGACATATGTAAACATATGTAAGCTTCTTTATCTCTCTGTCTTTCTTTGGGTTGGAAAATAAATGACAAGCAATTGAATGAGTCAGAGGGGGAGTTAAGACATAGAAGAGTTGTTAAGGGCTGTTAATTCCCAGAATGTCTCTATAAGAACCATAATTAAATTAAAAAATAAAGAAGTTACCCCATCAAGGATTATTTTCAGGTCTAATGCAATATATTTTGGTTATAGCTAATTGATTATTCTGTTTTAAACAGTATATTGTTGTTGTTCAGTCACTAAGTCATGTCCAACTCTTTGTGACCCTATAAATTGCAGCACTCCAGGCTTCCTTGTCCTTCACTGTCTCCCAGAGTTTGCTCAAACTCATGTCCGTTGAGTCAGTGATGCCGTCCAACCAGTGTAGCTTTGTGGGTAAATGATTCTATTCTCATGAAGACCTAAAAGATGATACTTTTTTCCTGCGAAGACTCTTTATTCTTTCCAGATCCCTTCCAGTGTCTTAACAAGAGTTGGACAGAGCTACTTACCCTTAGCCTGCATGCCACAGACAAGCAGGTGCCAGCTTGGGTGCTCAGCAGAGATCAGAGCCCGAGTTGGAATTCATCATCAAGCCCTGGAGTCATTAGATGCTGGAGTTGGATTGGAAGGGCCCAGGGAAGAGCTTGAGGCTTGGAGAGCAACTTCTTCCGGCTGATTCAACATCTGGGCCCTTTTCACAGCGTCACGTGGTGTGTTCATTGTAAGAGAGGCTAACATTGCAGAAGACATTTGTACTGAGCCTTGGCTAATTGGCCCAGGCTCATACCTGTAGGGACTTGAAACCATCATGAGGTAATGTCTGATTAAGAACACTGCAGGCAGTTAGATTTCTTTATGGATGGATGGGAGAGAAATGGGGATTCCTACTCAGTTCATCTGATTTTTATTGATTTTTATATCCTTTCATTATTGATTTAACAGCATAAATATTTAATCTTGATGTTTGACTAATACATTTTGATGAATCCCAGTTAGGAAAAATGCCAGATACAAATGTAGCATTTGATCTCTAAGTCTCCAAATTTTTGCTCCACCTCCCTCCTCCAACCCAGCTTCTGGTCTCTTTCGTTCTACTTGTTCTCACTGTTGGTTAGGATACAGGCTCTTACTTTCCAAGCGCCTCTCTACGCCAAGATGCCCTGATTTTCTCCAGGCTTAAGTTATTGTGTTTTAGCCAAAAGCTCAAAATGAGTATCTACTGTACATCTGATTCTGAGTACCTTTTGTGCCCACATGGTATGTGAGCCCAAATCTCTTTTTTACTTTCTCATCGAAGACTTTACTTTCACAGGGGTGATCCAGTATTGGCTAGAATGCTTTTGAATATTTGGAGTCTGCCAAATAAAATCACGTTTTAAAAACTAACCTAAACAGGTTTCTATACACTTGTCATAATTTTATTCTTAAGGGATTGATCCAAAAATAATAACAAAAATAAGCTCCCTTCATTTCAGGTCCGAATTGAAGTACAGATTAGAACCTATATCTTCTAGTGTATCCTTCGAAGGGTATATTTCGGGTGAACCGTCAGGTTGGTATGAAACAGATACTAAAAATTGGGGCAGGGCTTAAAAATATATGTAGTGTGATTAACTTTTTCCTGATATCTTATGGAATATTGATTATGCTGTGCTAATAATTTTAGTCCATGCTGTTCAAAAGGACAAAAAGTGCCACCAAAAATGTAACAAAAAAAGTTTTAAAAATGGATCCTGTTTTCTGGAATATCTATAATATATGATGTCACAACAATTCTAGAAAATTCAGGGAAACACTCTAGAATAGTCTTTTTTTTTTTTTTTTTCTTTTTAACTCTCTGGGTGATCATTTTTTAATTACTGAGACTTGGGAGTCTGTCTGCATTTCATGTTTTGTAAGAGTTTTTAAATAAAAAAATTAGAAGAAAGTGGATAATGCAGATAACCCCAATTAAGAGGAAACCAGGTCCCATATGGATATTGTCTGGTTCATTATAAATTACAGCTTTAGAATTTAGAATATTGTGTTATAAATCGTGATGTCATTGGTAGGTAATCACATTCAGGCAGTGTTCCCCTGAGAGAACGTCCCTGTCACAAGCAGCTGAGTCATTCTTCAGACCATGAGAGAGGTTTGGGTGGGTTAGAATTGTCTTAGGAAGTGTGTGTTTATTTGTACTTTGTAACTTTTGTCATGATTGTAAGCTCATTGTAAGAGGTACAGAGTATGTATTTAAATGAAAATGCCAGAATATGAGTAAAGAGAGTGTATTTAAATTAAAACACCATTTGATGTGTTGGCAGTTTTTTACCTTGGTACACTTTCTGTTATATGATAAATTCGAATTACTGAAGATGCAGATAAATAAAAGCATTACATAGAGGAAAGAGTTTACACTGGAGGATCGTCTGGCCTGACATTCTGCCACTAGTTAAATAGCTCTGTGACCTAATCTGTTTCTTTTATTTATTTGTTTATTTATTTTTTCATTAATTTTTATTAGTTGGAGGCTAATTACTTTACAATATTGTAGTGGTTTTTGTCATACATTGACATGAATCAGCCATGGATTTACATGTGTTCCCCATCCCGATCCCCTCTCCCACCTCCCTCTCCACCTGTTTCTTTTTAAACTCAGTATCACTGTCTGCACATTCATGTATGTATTCATTCAGCAAAGACTCACTGAGTCTGTACCCTGTGTCAAGCACTCTGCTAGGTGCTGGGATTTAAGGGTGAATGAAAAACAAATAGTTCTTGATCTCTTGGAGCTCATGGTTTAGTGGGAATGAGTGCTCAGTTACTCAGTCGTGTCTGGCTCTTTGAGACCCTGTGAAGTGTAGCTTGCCAGGGTCCTCTGTCCATGGAATTCTCCAGGCAAGAACACTGGAGTGTGGGTTGCTATTTCCTTCTCCATGGGTTCTCCCCAACCCAGGGATCAAACCTGCATCTCTTGTGTCTCCTTCCTGTGTTTCTTTACCACTGATGCCACCTGGGAAGCCCCAGAGGAGAGGCAGACAAAACTATCCTGTTGTGGTGAGTGCTAGGAATGGAAAGATCATGACGCTGTGCTGTGAAACTGGACCTCTGTTGTCTCCATTTCCAGGTTCTGCAATAAGAAGGCCAGGAAATTGTGGGGGTGTTTGTTGGATGTATGGATGTTTTATTAGTGTTTTTATGATGTCAGCCTGAGCCAAACATGATATTATGAGGACAGGCAGCACGGATAACTAGTTGCAGGTTGAAACATGGTGAATTCAGGTTGAGGGAATGTAAGCCATGGCCACATGAATTAAAACGCAGCCTTCTCAAAGTGCAGATGTCATCTAGGTATTAGAGTGGATATTACCTTGATGGATCTTTGAGTGTGGCATGGTTAACACTGTGTTCCCGGAGGGTTGATGGGTCAAAGTTGCGACAGGAAGGTTGGGGTCTAGTGTTTACCTTTTTAAAACTGCTTTTATTTTAAGCTTTTGAGTGTTGGGGGTTAGTCCTACAGAATTCTATATGCATAGATTTACATATATTCACACACATATTTATAATATATATTTTAGTGTATAGACATATTCGTGCATATATCATATTATATACAAACATAATGTTATGTGTGAATCTCTATTGTTGTTGTTCAGTCGCTCAGTTGTGTCTGACTCTTTTCAACCCCATGGACTATAGCGTGCCAGTCTCCTCTGTCCTCCACTGTCTCCAGAGTTTGCTCAAATTTGTGCAGGTGTATGGCAGTATCTTCCCCCATAGAATCGAGGCATTTTGTTTGTAATTGTAGGAAAGAAAAAACTCTTCCCAGGTCTGCAACCTGAAGTTGGAAAGCAGGCTGCCCTAAATCCAAAAATAGAAATTCTATAAAAGGTCACATCGAAGTGAGAGAATATGAGAGTCCTCTGGTTCCTTTTAACAGCAGCCATCCTGTTTGTGTGTGTGTGAGTGTGTGTGAGTGTGTGTGTGTGTGCATGTGTGTGTGTGTGTGTGTGTGTGCATGTGCATGCATGCTCACCCCTGCACGTTCTTTGCAGGCAGGATGATAAGAGGAAACAGTGCCCTAGATGTTCCCCTGAGTCTGGAGTGACATCCTTGTGTGGTAGTGTGTACCCCACACAACACTGGACGTCAGGCACGTAGACTCTGGGCTGATGAAGAGCAGTGTTTCCTGAAGCATGGACATGACTCTGGGCATGTTTGTCCCAGTGCAAAGAGGAATGGTATGTAAGGGGACTGAATTATCTGCTCAGATGGTGTAGACTGACTGGATGAATTTGGTCATATTTCCCTTGCTAATAATAGCCATGTTATTGGGCATTTTATATGTGCAGGTTAACAGAGTTAAGTGATTGACTTCTAGACTCTCACATGATTCCTAAGACAAGTCTTTGACAAGTGTTTGTTGTTTAGTTGCTAAGTCGTGTCTGACTCTTTTGCGACCCCCATGGACTGTGGTGCTCCAGGCCCATGGGATTTCCTAGGCAAGAATACTGGAGTGGGTCACCACTTCTTTCTCCAAGGGATCTTCCTGACCCAGGGATCAAACTCACATCTCCTGCAAAGGCAGGAGGGTTCTTTACCACTGAACCCCCAGGGAAGTTGGAGGTAGTCTGTGTGTATGTGTATGTTAGTCACTCAGTCGTGTCTGACTCTTTGTGACCCCATGGACTGTAGCCCGCCAGGCTCCTCTGTCCATGGGACTCTCCAAGCAAGAACACTGGAATGGGTAGCCATTCCCTTCTCCTGGGGATCTTCCCGACCCAGGGATCTAACCTGGGTCTCCTGCATTGCAGGTGGACTCTACCATCTGAGCCACCAGGAATCCAGTGTCCCATATCCAGTTACTAGTGCAGCTAAGACTTGGGTATGACAGATGGTGGACATTTTGTTGTCCCTATTTGTTCTCTGGTGAGGAAGCCACACAGATACCCACTCACCTGTCTCACTTGCTGTTGTAACCCCATAGACTGGCATGGTGCCTGGTCCTGGGTTAGGTGTATTAGTGACCTTTCGGTTGCAAGTGACAGAAATGTAACTCACACCGAAACAAACATAAAGCAGGCTTCACTAGCTCCTATAATAAAGCCTCCAGTGGGGAGCTGCCGTCCTCAGACGTGCCTGGGTACAGGTGGATGGATGACGTCACCAAGACGCCTTTATTTCCATCTTGCCGCTGTGCTTCCCTCTGCGCTGGCTTCGTTCCCAGGCAGGCCCTCTCCGTGGGGAGGCAATTAGAGCAACCAGCAGCTCTAGACAGCGGAGCCCAGAAATAAGAGGTTGTCTCTGTCTAACTGTCCCAACAAAGCCCTGGGGTGGGGTGGGGTGGCGGGGAGGACTCTCATTAGCTTTGTTTGGGTCAAATACCCATTTCTGAAACAATTACTAGGGAGAGGGTGTCCCAGTAGGGGTGGCCGAAAGTAGGAGGAGTCAGCCTCCCTTGAACCCCATGAACTGATAATGGGGGAGCAGCTGTTGCCGCTGAGATACTGAGCAGACAGAAACCTGTGTTCGTTGCCACAGGTATTCAGTAAATATTTGTTGAATGAATGCAGGAAAGGGGGCATTTCTCTCTTCTCTTCTAGGAGACCTTCTGAGACTACAAGGGTCTCTAAAAATAAGATGTCACACGTATAAAATAGGTAACTCATGGGCACCTACTGTCCAGCACAGGGAACTCTGTTCAGTCTCTGGGTGACTCAGTGGGAAGGAAAGTAAAAGAAAAAAGGGAGGACGTGTTCACGTGCAGCTGATTCACTCACTTCGCTGGACACCAGAAACTAGCACAGCGCTGCAAAGCGTCTATATTTCAATACAAATGAATTAAAAATAAGATGTCACAAATTGGGGCACATGGTAAGCTTGCAGGACATGGGCTTCCTTGGTAGCTCAGCGGGTAAAGAATCCAGCTGCAATGCAGGAGACCCTGGTTTGATTCCTGGGTCAGGAAGATCCCCTGGAAGAGGGCATGACAGCCCACTCCAGTATCTTGCCTGGAGAATCCCCACGGACAGAGGAGCCTGAGAGGCTGCAGTCCATGGGGTCAGAGAGGCTAGCATGACGAGCAGCTAAGCCCACATGTTTTAATGAGTATAGGAATAAATGAACACGTTTGTGAAGGAAGGTAAAATCTGTGTTTTACAAGGGAAGAAAAGTTAAATGATTTTTTGTTTTGGTTACTCAGTGTTTGAAGGGGCTTTGGTCAAGTCATTTATGTTTTACGTTCTTCTGTGCCCCTCAGATATTGGGGTGAGTGTTGGGATAATGGAGGAAGAGAAAAGGATGTAATGAGGGAGTTTCATTTTCCAAGTCACCTTCTAGCTGAGTCCCTGCAGCTGCTGCTGCTGCTGCTAAGTCGCTTCAGTCGTGTCCAACTCTGTGCAACCCCATAGATGGCAGCCCACCAGGCTCCCCCATCCCTGGGATTCTCCAGGCAAGAACACTGGAGTGGGTTGTCATTTCCTTCTCCAATGCCTGCAAGTGAAAAGTGAAAGTGAAGTCGTTCAGTCGTGTCTGACTCTTAGCGACACCATGGACTGCAGCCCACCAGGCTCCTCCGTCCATGGGATTTTCCAGACAAGAGTACTGGAGTGGGGTGCCATTGCCTTCTCTGCCCAGCAGCAGAGGGGGGTAAATGCAGACACCTGGAGGGCTCTTGAGAGGGGCGGGCAAGTGGGATTTCTTTGAAGTCTTATGTTTTATCTTAAAGGTTTATGATTTTGGATTACACTTTATAATATTTACATGATCTTTTTAATAATAAATTAATAGTTGAAGTTAATAACCGTTCAAAAAACAAAAATGCCTCCTGTGGGTCTTAGTTAAGCAGAAAGATGGAATTTTATTGACTCTGACCAATTTTGGAAAATTGGGTTGAATTAAAATTATTGTCAAAAATCAGTTTCATGGTCCAGTCTTTTTCTTGGTCTTGGTTTCTGATACCCAGATACATATAATTAGGAGCTTCATAATCATTTCAATGAAAAGCTTAAAATATTGCTGAGAAGGTGGGTGGAATGCACTGTTAAGGGCATACCTCTTCTTTTTAACGAAGTGAATCATCCTTAAAAAGGTCTCTGGTTCCTTGATAGCATACTCCTGCTCTCTCAGGAAAGCAAAGGACTCAGTGCCAAGAGATTATTGATGATCATATTTTTATCATTAATGTTTTCATTTTTATCATGTGTAAATGAACTAAACATCCCACATAATTCTTCATCCTCTTGATCAGTACTTTTCATCCAACTTTCAAACTTCATTTTAATTGCAGCTGTCTTGTTTTCTGTGGCACAGACGTTCAGCTTTGTCGTTCAAGTGTCAGTTGTTGCTTGAGTCTTAAGTCTGTTAAAGTAGTTAATTCTGCATTACTGTTTCTTTGAAGTGAAGAGTAAATTCATTCAGCTTATCCAGATTTTTAAATGAATATAGAATTTTTTTCTTATGAGGAAAAATAAGAATTAAACCCTGCATTCAAAAATTCGACAAGTGCCTTCTTGCCAAGCTAACATAAACGCCACTTACAGATTTGCTTAGAAGTATTCAATTTATAACGCGTACATGTTAAGAGTAATTTTAACTGTCCTTTGCATATGCTGAGCTAATTGGGCGTCAGACTCATTAAGGCGTGAACGATGCAGTGACTGATATTGTAAAAAGGTTTTCTTTTCATCATTTGTCCAAATTTGCTGACAATGTCTGTGTGTCAGTATCAGCCTTGCTGAAAACTCGTACATCTTTTGTAAGATTTCTTGACCAGATGGTTTTACCTAAAGAATTCTGAGAATAAATGTCTTCAGAGACATCTTCATTGTAAATATACCGGAGAGATAATGAGATGAAAAACCTCATTGTGTTTGCTTTCTTCCAACCAGAAGAGAAACACTGACGTGAATTTTAATGTCTAACCACCTATTTAACAATTATTATTTCTCTCTTTTAAACACATTTTTGTTCTTCTTGTCTTTCTCTTTTTGTTTTGGTATGTGTACTTATATGCAAGTATATATGCTTGTCTTTTTCTTTCTTTCTTTTTTTTGCTAAAATGAGGAGCATTTGAGAATTCTAGAAAGAAAATTCTCACTTTGCAATTTTGAAGGCCTTATTTCTTTGTTCTTAGGCTTCTGGTATCAACATCAAGAAGTACAATGGCATTCTGATTTCTGCTTTTCTATGTGTACCCAGTTTTCTGTTTGGTGGGTGCAGTTTGATATCTTGTTTCTGTTCCCAGTATTATGAAATTCCACAATTCTGTGGCTATGGAATCATCGCACTTATTATGTTAGACTCTTAGTGGAGCCCTTGTGGTCTGAAACTCAAGACCGTCAATTCTGTGAAATTTTCTTGTGCCGATTCTAGGATAACTTTTCCTTGTTGTTTTCTTTCTGTCTCTTGTGTTTGTCTCTGTTTTTTCCTAGTTCTTATTGTTCAGATTTGGGGTCTGAACCATAAGGCTTCTGATTTTCTTGTATTTTCTTATTTATTGCTTATCTTTCCTGCCATTCTTTTCTATATTCAAAGAGATTTCTTCCAACTTTACTATTGATCTGTCTTTTTTTTATCTGTCTGATTTTTGCCATTGTATTTTTTTTAATTCCCAAAAGCACTTTCTTGATGTCCTGCCCTCCAGTTATATTATGAATGTATTATTTTTTTAGGGGTTGTAATTATTATTTCTTTTCCCTTTGTTCTGCTTTTTGTATGATCGATCTTCTCTTATTAGACCTCTCTTCTTCTGCTAGTAGACTTGGATCATCTCTTTCATGTTCCCCAAATTTCTGGTGATCCTTTACTATCCATTTATAATTGTCCAAGGACCACAGGGGGCACAGTGGTAAAGAATCTGCCTGCCAGTGTAGGTGATGCAGGAGTTGCAGGTTTGATCCCTGGGTCAGGAAGATTCCCTGGAGTAGGAAATGGCAACCCATCCCAGTATTCTTGCCTAGAAAATTCCATGGACAGAGAAGCCTGGTGGGCTACAGTCCATGGGGCCACCAAGAATTGGACACGACTGAGCACAAATATACAGAAGGACCACAAACCTCAGGAACCCTATGTGGATGGCTCAGACTCACTGAGTGATGAGTTTCACTCTAGGGTAATAATCTCCCAGCTGGATTTTCCACATCTGTAGAGTTTGTCTCTGGGATGGTTTGGTTTTCCAGTCTTCTCTCTGGAGGAAATGAGGGATGTAAGCTTTGCCCTGCATCTGAGTGGGAGGAAGGGGTGTAGGTGAGAGGGGTCTCATCATTCAGCTCGCAGACTCTCAGTGCCTCCGTGGAGATCTCCATTCCCGTTCATGTCTTTTCTGTGCTGGTGTCACTGATTCAGTTTCTCCTGAGTCTCTTGTTGTACCTTTTGCAGGGGTTGGGGAAGCAGTGGTGGCTAAACTGCAGTGTCTGCTTGGGGACTTAGAGGCCTGACTTTCATCTTGAATATGGAAGTTAGGTATGTCTTGCGACCACACTGAACCATCCTTTACCAGTGTTGATCAATAACACTGCTTTTTTCAACTTAGTTTTTCTTATGTATATATGTATATATATACATATATATATCCCCCCCCAAGACTGTTTTGACCACATCTCCAGTCTAAAGTGTCAACAAATTGTCTCTCAACATGTGAGTTTTTCCTTCTAAAGAGATCAGTATCAGATCTTGAAGGCAGCATTGAGCAATCTTTTTCTTTGTTTGCTTGATTGAGCTTTATATCGTATTGTTTCTTGCCAGTACATGTCCTTTTTTTGTTTCCAAAAATTCTGGCCATTTTCCTTCTGACTTTGCATGATTTGTTTGTAACATGTCATTCTGAAAGGAATGACTTGCACATATTTTTACACACAGAAGTTATCAAAGGGAACCTCATTTGCATCTCCAAATACTAAAAACCATGTTGTAAAGAAGCAGCCTCTTCATTCTTGATTAACTATTCCTGTTCACTATGGAGTCATGAATTGTGGCCAGGGGAACCCTATCAGCTCATTATGGGGACCCTCAAGGAGAGTGAGTTCCACGTCTGTCTGAATCCTCAATACTTTCAGATGGTTATTCATTTTAATCATTGTCTTGAACATTTGCATGGTTTGAAAACCTCTATTTCTTGTTTCCTCTTTTAAACCTGCAGGTGGCATTTCCAACTGCAAACAGAATTTTTAAAAAGCAAGGTAATAAGTCATTATCCCAATAGAATAAACACTTTGATTTTTGTTACTTTTGTGCCATGGTGAACTGGATTTGAGAGTAGTTGTATACTTTTGATGGACTGCAATAATGGCAGAAAGTTGAACTAGTGGGCTTATTGGTAATCAAAAGTGAAATAGACAAAAGCAGATAAAAAGCTTCATAAGGTGAGAAGACAAACTTAGTTTTTAAAAACTTGGCCCTATGGGACTCCAGGAGTTCAAAGTTAACCCAGGTTCTTGCCATGGGATGGCTGGTGGGGCTGCATTGGCTTTGGTGATTTCTTGCATAATATAATTTTATTAAATAGCATACCATTTTCATACACTCTAATTGTGATATTAGGAGGTATTAAGCTCCCCAGTCTCTTATGACTTTCATGAGAAAAATAAAAAGACCCCAAATCACTAAGCTGCTGTGAAGGAAGAGCGTTTGTGTATCTTTATGAGCATGACAAACAGTTTTTTAAGAGTACAGAGTTTCGAAGCTTGCTGCCCTCTCCTTGGGATTCACTGGTGACTCAGATCATACAGAGTCCGCCTGCAATGCAGGACTCGATCCCTGGGTTGGGAAGATTCCCTGGAGAAGGGAATGGCAACCCGCTCCAGTATACTTGCCTGGAGAATTCCAAATACAGAGGAACTTGGCAGGCTACAGTTGATGGGGTCGCAAAGAGTCAGACATGACAGAGCAACTGACACCTTCTCTTTCCCCTCTCCTTTGGTCATTGAGTAGAAAGCAATGCATTAATCAAGACAGCTTTCCGAATAATTGCGCTTCAGGGTGGGGCCTAGGATTTAGGGAAGAATTTAGCAGAATTCATACCCCTGAGGGGAACATCTATTGACTAACTTGGTGCTAGATGCTGACCAGGTGTTTATACCTTGACAGAAACTGAGGCATAAATGCTCACCTTCATTTACATAGGACAACTCTGAGGGAGTCACGGAGGCATTGCATAACTGTCTAATCACTACAGAGCTGGTCAGGAGTAGGCCTGTGACTGGAACCCAGGTCAGTTTGGTTATGAAGGACATGGTTTTCCTCTTAATTTCTCACGGGCACTGGTACTTGTTTCCTTCCTCTCTAGGTGCAGTGCTTTCTTAAAAACCAGTTGAGTAGATACCCTTTAGCAAAAATCTATGCAGCACAGCTTAAGTTTGTGTAAAGGCACCCAGAAGTAATCTACAGGTCTCATCAGGAAGTGCCAAATGAAGGAAGGAGGAGAAATTAGGATCTCTGTCTATTCACAAATTATTATCAGTCTAAAAGCATCCTGTTGATTGCTTACAACATAGCTGCCTACACAGAACAATATAAATAACATCACAGAATCTTAAAGCCTTGGGAATCTTTCCTGCTGATCTTGGATACTCTTTTCGATTAGCAGATGAAATACAGGCTAAGGAACTTGTGCAGGGTCACAAAACTACCGCATCTTATTGATTCTAAGATGCGTATCTTTCCATTTTATAGTTCTAGAAATTATCATGGGTTCTTGGAATCCATGGTGTCTGACCGCAGCTTTCAGCCAAGCAGCACTTGTGATGTCATTGTGGTCGCCGGTGCATGCATGCACATCCAGAGGACCAGCATCGCAGCGTGCAGCATGGTGTCAGCAGCTTGGAAAGAAATCCGGGAGACAGGAGTGAAGCCCTCTTAAGCATGCCCTTGATGACACAGAGGTTATGTTGTATGGGAAGACATGGGCCTCGATGGTTCAGAGTCAGAACATAATTCAGAGTTGGATTTTGAATGTAAAAAATTGTTAGGGATACTTAACTAGTTCATTTTTTTCTGATATTTCCCTTTTTCTGATACTGTGCCTTTAACTACAAAGGTGATTTTTAATAAACGTTTGTATATAAAAGAACCCTCTCAATAGGTGTAAAACAAAAATTTGAAATGATAAGGCACTGTGGTATAATTCAACAGCTTTTATGTCTTTCTTAGTATATAAAATAGTGGTGCATCTTAAAATACCTGGTGATTTAGAGTTCACAAATTATGGTGGTTAAGAGTTGCAGAAATCTTTATACTCTTTATACTCTTATTCCAATATGCTTTCATCACCACGGATTCTGAATGTAAGTAATGACAGTTTTCAATGAAAGATCAGTATCTTTATCCTCCAGGAAAGGCCTTCATATTATTATGCTCTGATACTGGCTTTAAGAATAATCACAGGTAGGAATTAAGTTGCATGTGGTTCTTATTCTCGGTATAAGCAGAGGGAATTTCTCCAAAGCACCCCTCAATGAAAGTGATTTCATAGGGGTGGAAATACATGGCTCTGGTGAATTTAGCCAGGACAGTTTCAGAGCAGGATTATTCACTTCAGCCATGAAAAACTTTACCAGTTCACAAATCTAATTTTATTACCTGCAAAACCATCCCCATAAATTAGTTGCAAAATGTACCCCTAAATGCGTTGCTGGTCATAAGCCAGTTAATATCGGGAGACTGCTTCCCAAAATTATGCTCTTGAGTTTAGCGTATTCACATGGCTGTCATTCTTCCCAGTAGTTCCGTACAGATGCCCATTGTCTGCCTAAGTAGTTAAACTGAAATGTCGTCTGGAGAGGACTTATCCTTCTGTTCTCCATAGTGATTTAAAATCAATACGTTAAAAGTTAAGAAGAGAGAGAACCAATACACATTCTGGTTTTACACTCTGAAATGTTTTTTTAATCCACTGGAGGATCATTCTTGCTGATTTCCCTTCAACTGTAGTTCTTGGCTGAACACTACATATAAACAGCATCTTCTGGGGTGAGTGTGGGCCCCCTGAGCCTGAAGCATAGCTGAGTCCTGTGCGAAGGGCCAGAGACTAAGGGAAGGCCAACACAGGCTGCACACTGTCCTGTGTTGTCCTGACAGGTCTCTCACAGGGCCATTTAGGGGGAAGACTGCAGAAACTTGCTCTGAAGCTTTGGCTGTTCACGGAGAATCGGAATGAGACCGAGACGCTGAGCCTCGCGCTTGAGGAAACTGGTTGACAGTATGGTTGACATGCTGGTCATCTCCATTTGCTTTCTCTTTATAAGACAGCATGGACTCGTGAGGACCACGTAGACTTATTGATATATTAGCAAAAACTTTACCTGCTCAGTCAGACGAAACCTTGGAGTTTGTGAAGGCAGGAAGTCTTCATTGGACTTGTTTAATTGGAAGGTGTTAAACAGCTGTTGCTGCATGTGAAAGTAAGCATAACTAGACAGCCAGTGAGGAAATGAGTCTCTCTCTCTCTCTCTATCTATATATGAAGTGAAGTGTTAGTTGTTCAGTTGTGTCTGACTCTTTGCGACCCCGTGGACTGGTTCCTGGCATGGACTGGAACCAGCCTACCAGGTTCCTCTGTCCATGAATTCTCCAGGCCGGAATACTGGAGTGGGTTGCCATTCCCTTCTCCAGGGATCTTCCCCACCCAGAGATTGAACCTAGGTCTCCTGCATTGCAGGCAGATTCTTTAGCACCTGAGCCACCAGAGAAGCTAATGTGTGTGTGTGTGTGTGTGTGTGTGTGTGTGTCTGTGTGTGTATCTGGAACTGAATGTGATTTAGTACTTATTGCTCTGCTGGACTCGCTCTGAAATCCATCCCTGGATCAGAAAGGACTTTTTTTCAAGACCAAATATTCAAGTTTTGAGTTTGAAAAGTAAGATCAAGATCCTAGAGATGCTTTGGGACTGTAGAGGATGAAAACATTAATCCCAGGCTGGAAGATTCAGTTATTTGTGATAATTCAAAAAGGGTTGTTAGAGTGATTGCTTACTTTTGTATGCCTCATGAACGCATGAAGAGAGATCAAGTGCTATGAATAAAGGAAACAAAAGCGGAAGGGGAGCGAGATGACTCACCTGCAAGCCCAGTGTAGCTCTTATTTGTGTAGAGTGTGCAGTTTCCATTATAAGCAGATGCCAGTGCAGAGGCTCAGAAGAAGATGCTGAAGCTTTCTTTGACTTCTGAAATTAAATCACATTTTGAACCAGAATGGAATTATTAGTTCAGTTTTAAAAGGAAAAATCAAGATCACCTGGTGAACCAATTTTATATTTTCTGAAAGTATAAAACTAGGGTGTCAAAGCATTACCAGGTCTGGTTCAGAACTAAATTAGTTTTCTGTGTGATTCATGTCTCTGGCCTTGATCTGCTAATTACAGTCCCTTCTTACATGTATACGGAGAAGGAAATGGCAACCCACTCCAGTGTTCTTGCCTGGAGAATTCCCTGGACAGAGGAGCCTGGCGGGCTACAGTCCATAGGGGTCACAAAGAGTTGGAAATGACTGAGTGACTCTAACACTTTCACTTTCTTATATGTATGTATGTGTATATACATATATATATATATACACACACATTAAAGCAGGCTCTCATTTGAGCAATTCGTTTTGAATCGGTTTTCAAAAAATGACTCTATATTTGAAAGAATTAAATTGCATTTCCCCAGAAACATTCTATAAATCAGACTTCTCTATTTTAGTAAGATAGTCTTTCAGTAATGTGAAGATGAATAAGTGAGGCTTGACTCTAATTGCTTCATTTTCCTTATCCTGATGAATAACAGAATCATATAGCTTTTCAATGCAATAACTGATAATAAAGCCACCTTCCCTGTTATTTGTGAGTCATAGTCTATTCCCCAGCATGCTTTCTCCTAATGAGCAAACATCAGCTGTATACCTGAAAGAATAATTGTTCCTATGGAAATAATTACTGATTTATAATTACTGACTTTTCTGAGATGGAAAGATCTGTTCTTTGTTACTTTCTTTTGCTGCTATACCCAAATCAAGCAGGAAAAGTCACTTAGTGAGAGTACCAAGTATTTAATTGTGTAATAACTTACTGAATATGTTAATTTAATTAAATTCAAGGAATGTAGATATTGAGTACATAATACTAGCTCTAAGGCAGATTTTGGTACGGTACAATGCATACTTAGGAAAAGTTGAATGACAGTGAAGTCTAGTTATTAAGTATCAAATGAACTCTTAAGATAGTAACTATTATGGATATAGTTCTAGAAGCAGGAGAAATGATATAACCAGAAATGGACAAGCAATTCACGGTGGGATAGGCCTTCATTTGGACCTGTCAGTGGGCGTAGGGATTTACTGTGGTTGAGGAGGAAGATGGATAAGCAGAGAGGTTGTGGCAGTGGTATCTTGCACAGCACAAGCAACCGTAAAAGAAATACCCTGTGTGTGACAGGAATCCTAGTGATCCCATTTGCTCTGCCACACCACTGACCTGTACTCATCAAACCAGCAAAGGCTGAAGAATGGGTTCATATTGAGGGAGGTTGAGGATGCACGGCAGCTAAACTCAACATGTGATCCTAGATTGGGGGAAGATTTATGAAATCTGAATATAGATTGTATATTAGATAGGAGCATCGTCTCAGTGTTAAACCTCCTGAACTTCACACATGCGTTGTGACTGTGTATTAATTCACTCGGGCTGCTGTAACCAAGGACCGCACACTGAGTGGCTTCATACAACGGAAATGTGTTCTGTCATGGTTCTGGAGGCTGGAAGTCTGAAAGCACAGAGCTGGGAAGGGCATGTTCCTCCTAAGTCTCTAGAGGAGAGTCTTTCCTTTCCTATTCCTACCTTCTTTTTTGAAAAAATTGTTTATTTTGGCTACATTGGCACGCGGGCTTAGTTGCTCCGCAATGTGGGGTCACATCCCCTGCATTGCAAGGTGGATTCTTAACCACTGGACCACCAGAGGAGCCTCTGCTTCTCCCTGCCTTCTGACAGTTGCTGGGCATCCTTGTCTCCCTTGGCTTGCAGCCGCGGCACTGCAAGCTCTGCAATTACATGGCCTTGCCCCCATGTGCCTCTGCCTTCACGCAGCCGTATCAGGACACTGGTCACTGGGTTTAGGCCCCACCCTAATTCAGTATGACCTCATTTTAATAAATTTCATCTGCAGAGTTCCTGTTTCCAAATAAGGTCACATTCTGAGGGTTCAAGGAGACTTGGATTTGGGGGAGAGATAGTTGACTGCTAAATTGAATGTAGATCACACATGCTGCTGCTGCTGCTGCTGCTAAGTCACTTCAGTCGTGTCCGACTCTGTGCGACCCCATAGACGGCAGCCCACCAGGCTCCCCCGTCCCTGGGATTCTCCAGGCAAGAACACTGGAGTGGGTTGCCATTTCCTTCTCCAATGCATGAAAGTGAAAAGTGAAAGTGAAGTCACTCAGTCGTGACTGACTCTCAGCGACCCCATGAACTGCAGCCTACCAGGCTCCTCCATCCATGGGATTTTCCAGGCAAGAGTACTGGAGTGGGTTGCCATTGCCTTCTCAGATTACACATGAGATGCCTGCTTTTTAGGAGAGAGGTACTACAGTTTTTAGGGGTAAAGGATCATAATGGCTGCAACATACTTTCAAATGGTTTGGCAATTATGTATATATTTATGGAGAGGGAGACAAAGCAATGTGGAATCATGTTAACACCTGATGAATTTCAGTGAAGAAAATAGGACTGTGTAATTTTTGTAAAACTTTTCTATATGTTTGAAGTTTTTCAGAATAAAACATTTTCTAAAAAGTGAAAGAAAAATTTACAAAAATAAATCCTATACATTTTCCCTCTGGACATCATCATGTCTGGACTGTTGCCAGAAGCAACTCAATCTGTATTACTACAAAACTAAAGATGCAGCCAGCACTGAGATTGGCAGTGTCCAGAAATGGGTTTTTGATATTCGTATTATCAATTTACACAGCCTCTGTTCTTCTGTTCATGGGGGGTTGTTTTTATTAATGGCTTAAGGTGGTTTGAATTAAGATTTTAGTTGCTTGAAGCTAAAAACAGTCTGCCTCAATTGATACACTTCTGCAAAGCTATGTGTTGTACTAGCCAGGTTAATGTCAATATATTCCATTTATTTGAAAACAATAAAAGATCCACTTTCATACTTCCATACTTTATCTATAGCTATAAAAGTAATTTAAATATTTACCCAAATTTCGATGTGGTTTTTTAAGTTAAATGGTTGGCATTTTGCCCAAGGTTTTGGTACATGAGAGCTGACCAAATTGTCCCTTTGAATGTCTCAGATTAAACTACGTTTCTTAAAGACAAGTACAAGTCTGGATTTTCCCTCATGACTGTTTGTTCTGGAAAGAAAGAGCGAGAGTATTTCTATATATTTTTTTGCACATTTCTAATATTTGGAACTTTGTTTGTTTATACTGCTGCATGTAAATGGTACACTATGCAGGCCTGGGAAACATCTTTAAAATACACTTTCTCTTATAGTTGATGGTGCTTTAGACTATAGCATGCAATGAACTTGGCATTTCCTGAAATAAATAAAGCAGAGCTGTGCAAAATATAATGTGATACAGCCCTCTGGATGCAGACATGCTAGCTCAGGGCAGGCTCTTAGATGGAAACGTGGGCTTTCCAAGCAGATGGCTCTCCTCCACCTCGTGTGCAGAGGGCTGGGGGACTTGTTTGTGCGGGAAGCCTCAGCCTGAGGGCAGAGAGGCGGCTTGTAAAGTCATTCCCATGGGGCTCATTTCCGTCTGCCCAGCGTCACCCCTGACATGGAACAAAACAGGCAGGCGGCTCCATCCCTTCTTTGATGAATGAACGCTGTCGTAAAGGAGGACTTTTATTGAGCAGTGTGACGTGATGCAGAAAGAATGTTGTAATGAAATACAAAACTGTGTGTTATAAAAGTCGGCCGTAGAAGCTGTCTGGGGTCCATTTTCCAGTGTCTCTCTTGCCGAAAGATGTTTTGAGGAATAAGTTATAGCCTTAAAAAGCTGAGTCTCTAACATTGGAAATACCTGAGAGGCTGTGATGCTCTGGGCTGTTAAGGCCACGAGGCACATTCAGGTGAGCGCACACCACGCCGTCGGTGCAACTGAAGCTCGTGGAAATCTGAGTGGGGAAAGCCCAGCGCTGAAGGCTCGTTCTGAATCCAGAGCTTATTCTGAACCCAGGTTTATTCAGAATCCAGAGCAGGTGTTTCTGGATCTTCACTTGAAGGTGGTGAGCATCATGATGCTAGCATAACCGAGCATCATTGGGCCTGGACGAGCCAATGCCAGCCACCTTCCTGCCTTCCCTTCTAGGCTGCACCACCTGCATACAGCCCCCGCCATCTCCTGATTCACTTGGTTGTACACCTGAAACTAACACATTGTTAATCAACTCTATTCCAATATAAAATAAAAATTTTAAAAAAGAACACAGTCACCTAAGGCTGCTTTCTTTAGCAGGAGCTGTGGGCGTGGAAGACACCATGATTGATATATATTGTATATCCAAATATTGAAAAATAGTTTCATTTTGGTGTCATGGACACTTTAAGATGGATGGCTAGGGTCACTCCCAATGTAATATCAGTAGATCTAGACAGGTAACCAGGAGCAAACATTGCATTTATGCTCTTAACATTGGAGTTTGTACCTCTGTCCTGGGGCTTTTGTCTTACGAGGAGAATATAGAGACAGTTTTCTATGAGACAGAGGTAGAATATGGAAGAACCTTGACTCAGCAACCTGAAGATAGCAGGTGTTGAGCTGGCTTCCTAGGAGAAGAGCCAGACCAGGGTGATGATACTGTGCCAGGTTTTAAATATTTGATTTAAATTGATTGGAAACTCAATTTCATTGGAGGAACTCAAGGAAATGTCCATAAATGGTTCAATTTATTCAGCCCATTCACAGATCTATTTAGGAGGTTGAGTTCATGCAAACATAAGTATTGAGGTTTTACTCTGATGAGCTAGGCAACAAGTTAAGAACATCACAAGCCAGCCTGGGTAATCAGAGGATAATCAGTGCATTGTCCTGCACCTATTCTGTTTGACAGCTGAAGAGATCAGAGAGGTTAAGCAACTTTCTCAGAGCCACAAAGCTGAGACCCAGCTGTGAATCGGAGTGGGGGGTTCTTGTTTCTGGACACAGCCTTCTCTTCCACCCCTGTCCCCACTGCCCCCTCCCAACCCAGGCAGCTTTTACTGAATAGTGACAATCTGCTCTTTCGCCTCTGGGGTTTAAGGCAGGAGCACACATTGTCTGAGCAGAGCTTGGTGGAGAAGCCGCAGGGGGATGGGAGGAAACGCGTGGGGCAGACGCCGCTGCGACTTTGAAGGGTGTGTTCATTGCTTGTTTATGACTATCTCCTGAGAGACTGTCTCCTGACGGCCCTGCCGGTGACAAACAACAGGGAGACGATGAGGGGGAGCATTTTCTTTTTTTGTTGTTTACTGTTCTGGAGGGTGTGCTAGGGTTTCCTGAGAGAAGGGGCACAGCCACCCTTAAACTTTGCAGATCACCTGGAGAAGTAAAAGGATGTGAAGGAGATCAGAAAGAAGGCAGGAGCTGTGTGTGAAAGCAGCGATTCTGAATCACAAGTTATTTTAGGGTGTACCAGGCAGACAAGCGGTGTCCAGATGAATCTGCCTCTTTGTTGCTTACTTTTCAGCAATGAGTATCTGTGACTGGAGGGTACTTCCAATGAATTGTGGTATTAAAGGGAATCAGATGTAAGCTCAGACCCTACACAGTTAAATCACCGTTTGGAGCTTACAGCCTTCTTTAATGCAAAGTGTTTCAGCCTATTTCAGTGATGGTGTTTTGGAGTGTGGATTGTCACCTTCTTTTTGCATCTTAAGTAGTTTGCATGAAGGTAGAAAAAAATGCCTCCACCTTCTCTTAAAGGACTTGAGAGAGGTTCTTCTTTCTGCTAGAACTTGAGAGGGTTTGTTGTTAGATGCTTCATCACTGCCCGGGGTGAATGAGGACAACTGGGGGTGGGGGGAGGGGGAAACAAGGATAATAACATGTAGTGAATTGGATTAGAAATTTAATTGTGTTTAGATATGTTCTAAGTTTTTTCTTCAAGCAGGTATAAACTTGTTATACTTTTGAATTTCAGAATTTATTTTGCAAGAGTCTTCTTCAACCTTTAAATAAGAACAAATAGAATAGTGTCTGTTACCGTGACTCCTGAGAAAAACAATAGTTTGTATTCCCCTGGTGTCCCAGCAAGCTTATTTAGCTAGTGAGTAATTCCCAGAGCTGTGGTGACTTCATCAATGGATCTGATGCACAAACAAAAACATCCTTCACTTGGATCTGAAAAAAATAAAAGATGACTGTTGGATCTTTTTGTTGGTAGTAAAATCAGCTGTGAATAATGTGTGTGTGTGTATTTGTGTGTGGGGGTATGTGTGCATGAGCGTGACCAGGACTTAGGGGCACCTTGATACAATAATGAACTCTAACCAGAAGCTTTGGATGTGATGAGGAGAAGGAAATACACAAAGTAAATATGAGAATATTTTTTTTTCATTTATAGCAGTGATATACTGTATATGCTGTATCTATGTCAGATAGTTCTCCCATATTGTGCCAACATCCCTACTTGTCTTAGTAATGAACACTCCTCAGTCTTATGAAATTTGAAAAACCAGTGGTCTTGGCATCTCTGCTGTAAGTAGTAAGGGTTAGCTTAAACAGAATTGCCCTGATCCCTTCCATCAAGTAGGTGTAAAGTATGGAAAACAAAAAAGAAGAAAGAAACAAAGAAATCAGACACACCAAAAAATTCTCTATTTGTCCATGTGCTGCTGTTTGTACCAGTTATATTTGGAATTAGTTTCCATTGAACAAACTGTATAAATTGAAATACTCCTGATTTAGATCCTACATCTCTTATGCTGCCCAACTGGCCTATGATTTAACCAGAAATATGAATAGGGCAAAAATGTATGGCTTTCTCTCTCTCTCTCGCTCTTTTTTATCTTTTTTGCATTTTATTGAAAAAATTTAAATTGTAGTAAAAAGTCTGCATAGCATAAAATTGACGTCTTAATCATTTTAAGTGTACAATTTGATAGTGTTGGGTATATTCATATTATTGTGCAATAGCCATGCTATTACAATAAAAAAAATTTTTTCATTTTTGCCATAAAAGAGTGAGGAATGAAAAGGAGATGTTTTGGGGAAGGAACCTACGTACTTAGGAGAACCTGTTACACAAGACTATAACCATGGGCCGTGTGGATGGATCTATGTGGGCAGCCCTTCCCGGGGACGGTGCTGTTGCTCATATGTGCTGTGTTCCTGTTGGGAAACATTGGTTTTACTTCAGCTATTTCCCACATTGGGAGTCTTGGATGGGGCTACTTACATTTGCCAGATAATTTATCTATTTTATCCATGTCTGTGTGGCTCAGCCATGTCCATTTAATAAATGTAATCAGCCACTGCAGAATAAACTTGAAATATTTGGCTCTATTAATGATTGATCTTATAAATGGTGGGCCCCCATTCAGTCAACCATTCACAATACCGCTTTGGCTGTGCGTAGTTTTTACATTATTTTTAATTCTTTTAAAACGGTTATGGTCTTAAATGCTTTATCCTGAAATACCTGTTTTAATAGATTCATTATAAAATCACTGAGTGGTCTAGATTTATTGAACTATTACTTTTGGTAGAGAATTTTTACTGCAAAAATTGCTATTTTTCCATGTTGGACTCTTTGTAAAGAACAGAGGGAAGTGCTTATACAGATTTGTATAAAGGACAAAGGTGGGAGAGTAGGTTCTGATTTCCAGGAGCTGTGGAAGGTATTTTGGGCTTCCCAGGTGGCTCACTGGTAAAGAATTGCGTGCAATGCAGGAGACATGGGTTCGATTCCTGGGTCAGGAAGATCCCCCTGAAGGAAAAGATGGCAACCCACTCTAGTGTTCTTGCCTGGAGAATCCCATGGATAGAGGAGCCTGGAGGGCTCCAGTCCATGGGTCACACAGAGTCGGACACGGCTGAGAACCACGGGAAAGTAGATGCACAGCCTCCAGTCTGTGAGATTTTGTTACGGCAGCTCGAGCAGACTGAGCCATCACTATGGATGCTCCCCCTAATATTTCTGCAATTGTGTGATAATATGAAAATACATCCTTTGTTGCACGTTGCACTTTCTACTGCCTGAACAGAGAGGGTTGTTTCTGCAACAGTCTTCAAGAACCTCTCTAAATTCTTTAGGAGTTAGATCATCCACTTTGGAAGCAACCATCCTGTCATCATCCTAGTCAGTTTTAACCCCTCTGGTTGTTAGCCAGTTCCACTCTTGTCAACAGCTTTGCTATGATGTGAGCAGTTTTTCAGCATTCCTTTTATGGCGTTTATACAATACTACATCCTTGTAAGAGCTGTGATTATTTTCATTGCATTTGCACTATTCCTTTGGATATACCTCATCTGAAAATAGGGAAGAGTTGGATTATGACATTAGCTGATGGAAAGGGAGGAAGACAAATGTTAGGAAGGGCTGTTTCAGTTGGAAGTATTCCTATTGGTGAATATTTTTTTTTCCCCTGATAGCTGAGTTGGTGAAGAATCTGCCTGCAATGCAGGAGACCCTGGTTCAGTTCCTGGGTCAGGAAGATCTACTGGAAAAGGGATAGGCTACCCACTCTAGTATTCTTGGGCTTCCCTTGTGGCTCAGCTGGTAAAGAATCTGGCTGCAATGCAGGAGACCTGGGTTTGATCCCTGGGTTGGGAAGATCCCCTGAAGAAGGGAAAGAGTACCCACTCCAGTATTCTGGCCTGGAGAATTACATGGACTGTATAGTCCATGGGGTTGCAAAGAGTTGGACACAACTAAGTGACCTTCACTAAACGCTCAAACTACCTTACAGTTGCACTCATCTCACACACCAGCAAAGTATTGCTCAAAATTCTCCAAGCCAGGCTTCAACAGTACATGAACCATGAGCTTCCAGATGTTCAAGCTGGATTTAGAAAAGGCAGAGGAACCAGAGATCAAATTGCCAACATTCGCTGGATCATCAAAAAAGCAAGAGAGTTCCAGAAAAGCATCTCCTTTGCTTTATTGACTATGCCAAAGCCTTTGACTGTGTGGATCACAGCAAACTGTGGAAAATTCTGAAAGAGATGGGAATACCAGATCACCTGACCTGCCTTCCGAGAAATCTGTATGCAGGTCAAGAAGCAACAGTTAGAACCAGACATGGAACAACAGACTGGTTCCAAATTGGGAAAAGAGCATGTCAAGGCTATATATTGTCACCCTGCTTAGTTAACTTATATGCAGAGTATATCATGAGAAACACTGGACTGGATGCAGCACAGGCTGGAATCAAGATTGCCGGGAGAAATATCAACAACCTCAGATACGAAGATGACACCACACTTAAACGGCAGAAAGCGAAGAACTAAAGACGCTCTTGATGAAAGTAAAAGAGGAGAGTGAAAAAGTTGTCTTAAAACTCAACATTCAGAAAACTAAGATCATGGCATCCAGTCCCATCACTTCATGGCAAATAGATGGGGAAACAATGGGAACAGTGAGAGACCTTATTTTTTGGGGCTCCAAAATCACTGCAGGTGGTGACTGCAGCCATGAAATTGGAAGACGCTTGCTCCCTGGAATAAAAGCTATGACCAACCTAGACAGCATGTTAAAAAGCAAAGATATTACTTTGCCAACAAAGATCCATCTATAAGCTTTGGTTTTTCCAGTAGTCATATATGGATGTGAGAGTTGGACTATAAAGAAAGCTGAGTGCCAAAGAATTGATGCTTTTGAATTGTGGTGTTGGAGAAGACTCTTGAGAGTCCCTTGGACTGCAGGGAGATCCAACCAGTCCATCCTGAAGGAAGTCAGTCCTGAATATTCATTGGAAGGACTTGATACCGAAGGTGAAACTCCAGTACTTTGGTTACCTGATGCGAAGAGCTGACTCATTTGAGAAGACCCTGATGCTGGGAAAGATTGAAGGAGGGAGGAGAAGGTGACGACAGAGGATGAGATAGTTGGATGGCGTCACCGACTCAATGGACATGAGTTTGAGTAAACTCTGGGAGTTGATGATGGACAGGGAAGCCTGGCATGCTGCGGTCCATGGTGTCGCAAAGAATCGGACACGACTGAGCGACTGAAGTGAACTGAAGTGACCTTCACTTTTTTTTTAATTGGAGGATAATTGATTTACACCATTGTGTTAATTTCTGCTATACAACAACCTGAATCAGCTATTGTGTGTACATGCTCAGTCGTGCCTGACTCTTTGCCACCCATGGATTATCCCACAAGGCTGTTCAGTCCATGGGAATCTCCAGGCAAGAATACTGGCGTGGTTGCAGATTCCTTCTGCAGGGAATAATCAGCTACATGTGCACATATGTCCCCTGACTCTTGAGTCTCCCTCCCAGCTCATCCCACATCCCACCCCTTTGGTCCTCACAGCACTGAGCTGAGCTCCCCGTGCTCCACAGCAGCTTCCCACCAACTGTCTATTTTACACTTGGTATATTTAATATACGATGTTTGTTTCTCTCTTTCTGACTCACTTCACTCTGCACACTCTTAGGATTTTAAAAGCATTTTTATATTCGTCATTTTATTGGATTCATTATTTTATAGCAGGTAGTTGGTGCTGTGTTTTCTTAGTTAATGACTCCTACTAGTCAGGGACTACTGACTTACAGGATAAGAAATCAGTAGTAATAAGAACAATAATGATAGTACAGTTGAGTGTTTACCACACTCCAGGTATTGTGCTAAGTGTTCCACTCACATTTGAGAGTACAGAGTGACTGATTGAATCAGATAATCACTCCTAAAGGTCATAAGTTAGCATGCTGTGGTCTTTTCTCTGTCCATCTGCAGAACAGGATGCAGAGAACTTCCATACACAGAACATTTATGGAGTCTGAAGTGAATGGCATCAGTTGTTAGGGTAGCCTTATGGAAATGTCTGGTCAGGAGTCCAGGAAGTTAACCAGGAATAGAGAAGACTTTATATCAATGTGTCTGGGGAGATATGTGTGGAAGCCTTATTCTAATAAGAAACAGAACTAAGCTATAATAACATCCTTTGGGTATTCATTTGGGCTTAAATCATATAGTAGTTGGTACAGGAAAGTGATCTTATTGAAGACATATTGGAGTATTGTTTCATCTTTTCTAATCTCAATCAGCTTTAGGAATTTCTGTTAATTTTTTTCATGCTTAAGAATGTGAGAAAGATATTTTCTGTTTATACATTATATCAGCTAAATCCCTAAAGAATATCTTCTTTATACAAAATGCAACTAATAATGTCATGGTGATTTTCTAATTGTCATGTTGTCTAATTATCGTGAAGCTAAATAAGTTGGCCTGTGCAGGTTTATAGACTGTCATTTTGCATGGCTAGAGTATTACAAGAGATCTTTGTGGCTTTTAAAAACCTACTGTAGACCATTTGGCTTTATTTGGTTAGCCTTCAGGAAAATAATGCCATTTACTAGACTATACTAAACCTCAAAAATGACAGAGATAAAGAATTAAGCCAGGCCACAGCCTGAGCAGTGGTTGTTTCTCTGTAAGATGGAGAAATACATAGCCTGGTAATGTGTTGAAGCAGAACCAGCCTATCATCAAAGTGCTATGAGTGGTTTGCAAGCATATTTTGTAATAAGAATTATATAATCAATCCAATTAAATGAACAGAAACTTGTAACAGGAAAGTCTGAGATCAGTCCACCAACTTGAAACTTCAGTTTAAAAGATTCATTGACACTAAGGGAGTTGGTTTAAGCCCACAGGTCTCTGACTGATTTACTTCATTTAAGATAATGCTCTCAATGCAAACACATTGTCTTGGGATAGTGAGTCTAATTATCTGGTGAATAGTTTAGAAACCTGGACATATGTTGTTCTCAGAGGCACATATTTTGCTGGCTTCCTAGGCTAGTGAAGAGGATGGAAGATTTTGGAGTCTCCACCTTTATTGTTTCTATTCTGGGCAGGATGAATTCTTCTGGGATGGCATAGATGATCTTCAGTATCACTCTAAAATAATGCTATGCCTGCCGCTTAGAATTAGGGAATGAAGGAATTTAGCTAATGACTCCATAGAAATCTGCCTGATAGAAGTTAGGGACCTCATTTTTTATAACTGAGCACAAAAGGGTTTTGAGAATAGAATTTTGTAGAGGGATTGCCAAGAAAGCACAAGTTGAATGCTGTATCAATTAAGATAGGCCTGACCACAAACGACCAAAAACCTAAAATAATAGTAGCTTCAATGAGATAGTTTATTTTTTAGATAAAGGAAATTTGAAGGTAGGTAGTCCAGAGTTGTTTTGATGACTTCCCCCATGCTATCAGGACCTAGGATTCTATTCCTTGGCTCTCAATCTTGATTAAAAAGCTCTACCTCGTGGTCTAAAATGGCTGTTAGAGTTCTAGTCATCACATCACATCTGCATTCCGGCCAGTTGAAAAGAGGAAGTAACAAAAAAGGGCAGTCCTCCCTCCCCTGTGAAGAGGCTTCTTAGAAGTTGCATTTTTCTTTGACTGAAAGTTGACCATCTGACTACATCCAGTGCAGGAGAAGCCAGATAATGCAGGCTGGCATCTGAGTGGCAACAGATTTCCAGTTTTATTACTACAGAAGAGACAAGAAAACATAGGGAGAAGGGTCACGGATGCTGGCACAACTGCTAAATACTCTCCTACTTATACAGAAATAAGAGCTGTAAGAACTTTAATAAAAGGTGGCAATCATAGGTGTGAGTTATCTTGTTCACCATGGAGAAAATCATAGCACTTGTTGGAGAAACTCTTACTAGAAAACAAATCTTTGGTAGTTGATTGAACTTAGACGTTAAAACATTGATTCCTTCTTAGCAGCCTTATAGTTCTTATGCAAGCAAAAAGGAAAGATGTGGCCCGGGAATAGAGAGGCGGAAATGATTAAATGCCAACTCCGTGACTTTTATAGCAGTTCATTCAGCTGCCTACCCACAAAGCACTTCCCAAGGAAGTTACAGCCAAGAATTCACTTGGCCAGGCTTGTCCATTTTTCATTCATTTCAATGACCATCTCCAGGCAAAAAACATTCTCAAAGAAGAAAACCCATTGAAGAACTTGGGGAGTATGAACAGAGTCATTTTTCCTTTAAAAAAAAAGAAAAAAGAAATAACTTAAAACCACCTATGATTGATGAACAATTTTAGAGCTCTGTTTTCTGCATGTGTGTGGTTGTATTTGTGTGTCAAAATCAATAAAATGTATGCATACATATTCAAGTTACTGTTTTATAGAATTAGGGACTTCATCTCTTTTCTTGCTTTAATGATGTTGAATGAAATCAAAATAGGAGGAAATTCTTTTAAAATAGCCTCTCCAAAAACATGAAAAGGCTTTTAGTGTTTAATAAACTGCATATTTTCCCTAAGGGAAGGGTCAGTAAATTCAGTCTGATACACGGGGCAAAATTTTGATCTGATCTGCAAAAAACATTTTATAAACCTGAAACACAGGTTTTTAACAACTGCTTGGGTAGACTTTCTAGTTCTCTAGTAACTTTCAGGTATTTAAAATGGCCAGTCTAGTTTTTCTTTCCTGCAGATACCCTTTATTATCACCTCACGGTGTTGCTTTGGGGCATCCATTACTCAGTTTTAGATGGTGGGTGGGTGGGGAATGTCAGAGCACTCCCCATATATGTGAATTGCTTTCAGCCGGAGAGTCTCCCCCTCAACAACCTTTAGTCTCTTGCAGAGATGGGAGGGAAGATGAACATACATGGTCCAAAGACCAATTCAGGTACCTTTAATAGGGCCTGCAGGTGATGTGACTTTAAGGCCAGATTAACTTTTTACCCACTATCTTCCAGCTTTAAGCTTTAGCTGAAATTTGGAGCCATCAGGCATATTCCCATTCTATATCCAATTTACATGTAATAAGTTTGTATCTTGGCTAATTTTTTTTACTTTATTATTTTACCCTCTTTTATAGTCTTTTCTTAATTAATTGTTTCATTCTGTGATTGCTGGAGTGGTCTATTTGTTTACCTGTACTATACTAGAAGTCTAGTGGAGTTTAGAAAGGTTAGTATCAACCAATGTATTGAAAGCTTTTTATTTAATAAGCAGCTAGGAGATGGTTTTCCAGACTCCAACCTGTGCTAACAAATTGCTTGCAAGAATAATGTAGCAATATATTTTTTCCCACTCCAGTATTCTTGCCTGGAGAATTCCATGGATAGGAGTCTGATGGGCTACGGTCACTAGGGCTGCTTAGAGTGGGACATAACTGAGCAACTAACACTTTCATATATTTTTACCCCATTATGAAGTTTACATTTTCAGCAGTAGAATGGAGATTAGGAAACTTCAGGCTTATGATAATGGTGAAAATAACTAACCTGTTGAAGTCAGAGTTGATATACTACTTGTGCTATGCTTCCTTCCTGCTGGAGAGAACTTGAAATCTGGAAATATATGACCAACACATCCAAGTTGTCCCATCAGTGGTTTCAGAAAATGCTTAGGCAGTTAATAATGGTTTTGTCATTAAAATGTTCAACATTTAATGTGTTTAACCACTGGAATTAAGTAATTTGCTTACATAACAGAGTAATTTATATATCTCCTGAATCATTTTTCATCAGAGATTTTTAAGTACCTAAGTATTTACAGAATTGTTCTAAAGACGTGAAGACTTACAGATGGAAACAAGCTCTTACTCACCCATTGGGTCATAGTTAAGTTATGAGACATAGCTGGCTAAGTTATGAGAACTTTAAAACCAGCTGTATTTATTCGTCCATGTCTTCCTTCATTCACACATTACTTGTTTAGCACCTGTTATGAGCTGCGTACCCTGTGGGTGCTGGTGTTCAGTGTTAGCCTTTAAGTGGAAACCGTACTGTCAGACAGCTGTCACTCTGATTGGAAGAGACAGATGGTAAAAGGGTAAATGAGTGAAGGAACAAACAAATGACCAAGATGTTTCGGACACTAAGGAGCCTCAGGAAGATAATGAAAGGGGACAATAGCAAAGAGAGTAAGTGGGTAGAGAGTAGGCAGTCAATTAAAGCTCTCACTGATGTTAGAAATGAGATTTTAATGATATAAAGGAGTCAGCATAGAGACAAAGAGATATATGTACACACTTAAAGCATGTAGGCATAGAGTAAGAGAAACACCACTGTGGATTGGCTCCGTTAGGGACACCTTTTTGAGTTATTATGTGGCCGCGCCCACACTGTGCATTTTGACATAGTTTGCATACATTTTTTAAGTGGGTTACCATCATCAGCTAATGCTTACTGAACTGTCGGAAAATATTTGTGGAGAGCCTGCTGTGCTCAAGAACACTTATTACGTGCGGAGCAGTGAATTATGAGTTACAAGGATTTTCAAAAGATAGAATTCTATGGTTTAAGGGAAATATTTCAAAGGAATTACAAATTAATTTGAAAAACTCCAGGGCCTTCTTAGAGAAGCTCTGTATATTCCAGATATAGGCTATAAAGCCCAAAGATTAAACCAGATGGGCCATCATTTTCTTTCTCATTACCCATCTAATAAGAATGGTAGAGATGGGCAGGAACTCACGTCTAGGACGTTTGTGAAATCATAGTGGACCTAAAAGGTAGTAACTTAGTAGTTACGATTTTCATTGGCTAATTTGTTTCCCCAGGATTTTGTGCTCTTTGAGGAAATTGAATGTCTCTATCATAGGTAGAGAGGTGCCTGTTTCCTTCAGTACCTTGTGAAACTTAGGAGAAGCTGTCACATAAAAGGACATGTTACAATAGATGTCCCCTTATGGGAATGCTGCCCTCGAAGATGCAGGTAGGGAATAATCAATGTGTTCTGTTTTTAAATTTAGAAACAAATATGGTGTCAAGTTTAAACGATGGCAACCAAAGATGCTGAACATTGTCAAATGTCCTTCTGTAGTTAAACATTTCACCTGGAAGAGGGTACAGACTCCGGAACCAGCCATGCAGATGGTTACATGAGTGACTGAGCATCTTGGACCCTGAGTTTACTCATCTTTAAGATCATAGTAATAATGGTAATGTTGTTGTTGTCTAGTCACTCAGTTGTGTCCGAGTCTTTGTGACCCATGGACTATAGCCCACCAGGTTCCTCTGTCCAAGGGATTTTCTAGGCAAGGATATTAACGTGGGTTGTATCTTCCTTCTCCTTCTCCAGGGGATCTTCTCAGACCAGGAACTGAACCTGTATCTCCTGCATTGGCAGGCAGATTCTTTACCACTGAGCCATTTGGGAAGCCCAATAATGGTAATAGGTATCATTTATTAAAAACTTGTCAGGCATGGCACTTAACATTCATTATGGCTATACTAAGTTGGAAGTTTTTAATCTCTATTTTTTTGTTGGAAAGATAGGCTCAGAGTCAGTATGCAGCTTAACCCACATACTCAGTCCATGACCCAGCTGGGCTCACACACAGTTCCCTGGGCTCCAAGGTCTTCCATCCTCACCACAGTCCACCTTGCAGGTTTGTTACGAAGATGATTAACAGCAAATGCTGCTAAGCGGGCTGGAGGAGGGAGGACACAGTTTCTGTTGAGCATCCCTAGTGACGATAATGATGATGAGGTAGGGTAAGTTTTAAGAGGTGCTGGTAAAATACCAATAAAACTGTTCCAAACTGCAGAGATTCGTTGCAAATAGATACACTGTGAACATGCCTTGATGAGATCAAATAGGCCCATTTACCATGTAGAAATTATGCTGTTCTAGACAGGTTACGTGAGGTGCAAGAAGAGAGGGATTGGGGGCCATTCTCAGTCTTTTTACCAGGACAGTACTTCAGCAGATTATTATTATTATTAATTGTAGCAGTACATACCAAGTAATGTCTGGTCTCGGCCCAAGCCTGCATTTTCAGTTGGGTGAGGTGTTGAATCCTAGAGGTGGAGCATGGTGGGGATGACAGATGCAGGAGATTCACTCCTCCAGTCTCTGAGGGTCATTGTCATTGACAGCACCCCCAGGAGACTCTTCTTCACTGGATCTAGCTCCAAATGCCTTTGACTCTTCCAGATGTCAAAACCACCTCTGAGTTATTCATCCAAGCTATCCTTGAAGATATCAAAAGAATATACTTCAATTAGATTGTAAGTTATTCAAGAGGAACAAGCTTTGTCTCCTGACATTTGGTAGCAGAAAACTTATAATTGTTTACCGTCTATATCTTGGACTGTATTGTTCTGCCATCTGTCTTCTGGATGATGAGTCTGACAGCCTTGCTCCTTCCGAGCTCTGTTCTAATAGAAGGGATTTGAGCTTGCTCTCACTCAGGTGGGCACTGAAGTCAGCACACAGTCATATTCTCTGTGCAGATGGTGGAGCACAAAGGTCAGGCATCTGCTGTGGCCGAGTTTTCCTCCTCCACTTAGGAACGTGGGATCATCTTGAGATTTCTGTGAACAAAAGAACAATTTAATATGACAAAATTTACTTTTCTGAACAACCAAATTTTGAAATTGACAGCCTCTTGCAGTGTTCCTTCAAAGAAAAATTCAAAATGTATGTTTGTTTCCCAAATAAAGAGAAGGAATTTGAGATGTTAAAGAGTGCATAAGACATGCTGTGACAACATGTAGGTGGAAGTGAATAGAAGCGGTGTTGTAGGAATTTTAAATGTGAGTACCTGGCCAGTGGATGTCAGTGTGACCCAGCGCTGGCGCCCCTCCAAGGGAAGCCCTGTCCCAGTGTGCCGAGTGGGTCCCATTACAGGTGTGAGAGCTGCTTGCTCCATGGTAGGTTTTTTTTTTTTTTTACTTCATCTAGACCTTTAAAGATTTTCTCCTGAATTTTAGTTCTTGTAATCCTTGTCCAACTGCCACAAAGAACCTGCTGCATGATAGTGTGGTGTGGAGAAGTCATTGGCCTGGAGTTGATCCCAAATAGCTTCTTTGGCATTTAATAATGACTGCTATGAATTTTCACCTGAATGTGTAAGAATTATCTTACCCTAAACTGTCAAATCTAGGAAGTCATTAGACTAAACACTTTCAGATAACCAAAGACATGAGTCCTATGACTTCAGTGAGCAAACTTTTCTATGAATGACTTGAGTTTCTTTAATAAGATTTCATTTCCATTTAAGGTAAGTGAAATCAGAATTTCTACATTCCTGCTCTCGGTACTGATGTAATTTAATAGAAACTGACTACCTGTCAGGGTGTTTAGATTCATATTAAATAGACTGGGAAAACCCTTCCAGAGTTGAGTCAGAGGACAAGAACCACACTGGTTTAAAGGGCATTCTTTTATGGTGGAGGGATGTGCTATTTAATCTTAAAGTATCTGGATATGTAGATTTGATTCTTATCAAACCAAACCCTTGAACTGATTCCTGGGAAACAGTCTCAGGAATAAAAGGTATCTATATAATAACTTGGGATTTCCTTGTCAAATCATATTTATATTTCTCAGTTGCTTGGCACTTATAGTGTTATAGGTTTAGCTGATAAATCAAACCAGTGTATATGCACGTTTTACGCAATTTAGTATTTATACCTTTGTGCCGTTTAGGTGTAATTTTTCCTCTCTAAGTTATTCAGGCAATTACATCCACTGGCCATTTTGATTTTGACTATCAGCATGAAATAAAATAGCATGACAACTCAAGATTATTTATTGTACCTCCACTTTTATTTTTACTTTCGTTGTCATCAACATGTGATATAGTTTCATTAGTTAAAATCTAAAAACATCACCAGAGTTCAGAAAGTGATACATCTTAAGTACAACCTGCAAACAAACATTTACTTCTTCAGTGTTAGGAGGTGAGCTGTTACCCTAGCAGGTAGTTTCATAAACAGATGGAAATTAGCCCACTAACACTGCTCCTTTTGTGTAGAAATTATAAGCGTAATCTTTTCTGTAACTAATGTAAGTCACAGAAGCCAGTGTTTTACAGGCACATAGAATCAAACTTATGCAGTAATGACTGAGGTGATGACATGGTCAGGGTGGTAACATCATGGGTGACCGTCATCACAAGACTGGTTGGAAATTAATAACTTCAGGTGTTGTTTGGAAGTTAGTTAGGGGGATGTGTTTCAGCAGAACAAAGGAGAAAAGAACAAAAGAGGATGAGGAATTCAGGAAAGGCCTATCCACCTCCAGAGAGGAGTGGGAGAAGCCTCGGGATAAGAGCAGATTTGCAGAGGAGCCACGTTAGGTTAAAACAAGAGGATGGGACTTCCCCGGGAGTCCAGTGGTTGAGAATCTGCCTGCGGGTGCATGGGACACGGGTTCAGTCCCCGTGTGGGAAGATTCCGCCTGATGCTGGGCAGCTAAGTCCATGCGCCACAGCTTCTGGAGCCCATGCTCTCAAGGGAAATCACCACAATGAGAAGCCTGAGCACCGCAACCGGAGAGCAGCCCCTGCTCGCCACCATTAGGGAAAGCCCGTGGGTACCAGTGAAGACCCAGTGCAGCCAAGAAGAAAATGAAAACCAGAGGGTGCAGGACTCCTGGCAAGTGGAGTCTGGGGAAAGGATGTCTCTGGCCTGTAGAATACTAGATAGGATTAAAGAGCTTGAGAAAATTCAGTCACAAAGCAAGGAAAATGAAAAGTGCAATTAGAAACTTCTGAAAGCTATGTAAAAAACTAGTGGGTTGGCCAAAAAGTTCATTCGGGATTTTCTGAAACACCTAGTACATACTAAATGAAGTTAATTTGGAAATAATTCTTTACTGTGAATAGTAGCTACCAAGCAAGGAGGATGAATCCTTGCTCCACTACAGATTTAAGACAGACTGTAGAGTAAATAAAGTGATTTATTTCATTGGCTCAATGTACAGCTAAAATTTTAAAGGAAACAATAAGCAACGTTTTTATACCTCATTAAGGTAGGAAAAACATTAAAGTTCATTATCTTGTAAAATCCTCACAGTTGTTAAGGACGCTATTACAGTCAGTTCTCCTTATTTGCAATAGCTGGGTTCTATAAAGTTGTCAGGAACACTGATTAGCAGACCCTGAGTCATGGTTTATAGGAAGAAATACAGGGTTAGATTCCTTCCAGCCTCTGGCCATGATATTTTTGCCAACTGATTAATATGTAACCTTGTTTTTTGTGTGTTTCAACTGTTCGAAGACATTTTATTTAATATGTACTGTTGATTCATTAGCAGTGCACTCATAGCCAACAGCATGATTAATTCATGTCTGAACTAAGCTTATGTAACATGTATTTTCTGTCGAGCCCATCGCAGCCTTCGCATGCTTGGGAATACCAGACAACACTCAGTGGTACTTTGGGGACCATTTTCAACGCAAATTCACCAACAAAAAGAACAAAAATTCTAAGGAAAACATGTCACTAAATAGACCGTGAAAAGGACCCTTGTTTATAGCAGGAGAGTGAACCCCAGCCGGGAATGTAGAGGATGCTCTGCACTCATCCTTGGCTGACCGTGGAAGGGTCTCTAGCCCGGATTTCGAGGGTACAGATAAAGTTTACCTGGTAAGCAGATTGGTGAATTTGCAGTCAGCAACTAATAAGGATCAACCCCATTATCATTTTCTATAAATTAAAAGTTGAAGCTTAACCTGAGCAGACTGCCTAACTTCCCCATAAAGAAGAGATGGTAGAACTGATTTCTGTGCTTTTTGCACTTGCTTAGCTGGGCTGTACCACTTGCTGAAACAACCTCCCCCTATATGGTAAGAACACAGGGACTTAATGCAGATTCAGGGGTGTAGGGGTGGGGGGGGCAGTCATGCAGGGACTCAGGCTCCTCCATCCTCGAGTCCTTCCCCGAATCCTCTTCATCCTGTAGGCTGACCTGCAGGACAGAGAGGTGCTGAGGACCGTGGGGGAAGTTTCAGGAGCAAAACCTGGATGTGCTTTGCCTCATTTCCAGCCACATTCCAGTGTCCCCGCCTAGCTGCAAGGGAGGCTGGGAAATGTTCTTATGTGTCTAGGCAAGAAGGAGTAGGGTCCCGTGAATATACAGCATTTTGCCTTCCATATACCACATAGAGGGGCATAGTCATATTTTTAAGCCATTATATATTTTATGCCATTTTTCTTTGTCTCTTTAAGAAGTGTTAGGAGTTTACAGCCTCTGTCTGTAATTGAAGAAAATTGTGGAGGAAAAGAGTGGAAGTTGAGGCTTTGTTTTTCTGTGCAGTGAAAGTTTCCTTGGGTGCCAGGGGAAATAAGCTGATTATTTTCTTATACTTAGCTGGGTATTTTAACCGAGTCTTTTCCAAAATTAAAAGAGTTTTCCAAGTGAAATGACTTGATTTAAAATTAAAATAGATACAGAGACTCATTTTTCCCCCCTCAGTAAATTTTCCGCACTCAGGTTCTTGCCTCCCATAATTGAAGGCAACCATAATAACGGATTTGATTGCATGGCTTTTACTATTACTTTTGAGGTAATTGCCAGATTGGCATACACAGTAATTTGTATGTGAGAGGTGATCAGATGTGAACATTTCCATTCAATCATCTCCCTGGAATTCAGACACATCACTGCTTCTGGCTTCAGAATTAGGACCGGTAATTGCGGCTCTGGGATGAACCATGCATCTGAAATAGGCTGTGTTTCATGTGTGATCAGTAATATTATCAGACTTGCCTTGGGAAGCAGAGCTGAGCAGATTCCTACTTTATGCTGTGTGCTGAAGTAGCAGTAGAAATGATAGTAGAAATATAGCGGGGGGGACTTTGCTGGTGGTCCAGTGGTTAAGAATCCCCTTTGCAATTCAAGGGATGTGGGTCCAATCCCTGGTCAGGGAACTAAGATCCTACATGCCGTGGGGCAGCTAGGCCTGAGCAATGCACCTATTGAGCCCCTAGTGTTACAACTAGAGAGTACTCTGGAATGAAAGACCCCGCATGACACAATGAAAATCCCGCATGCCGCAACTAAGACCCGGCACGGCCAAATAAATAAATTAAATATAGCAGGAAACATACAGTTGAGGATGACACTGGAAGGTACCCCCCCGCCTCCTTCAGGATGGAGACAGGATGAGGAGGACTGAAGCATTAGGATGAGAAGACACATTTCTTCCTTTTGTCTTCAATCCTGGATTTGATACCCGGTTAGTTTAATTTTCCTTTCAGTAGAAGGGGAAGCACATTGTTCCTCTGCTCTGCAGAGAGCCCGGTGGTTATGCTTGGTAGAATTAAGAAGCTCATGTGAATGAATGACAAACAGCCCTACCACTGCAGGTCTGTTATTTCTTCCTGAGCTGTCTTCATAGAGGGATGTGATTTTCCAGCTTCCTTGCACATCACAGTCCGTTGTGCTTCCTGAGAGGCCACCTATGGATTTTGTATAGTAACCTGTTACAATTCTTTTTTAATTCATAAAATGTTAACTCTTTAAGACACCATCCACACTTACCCAGATGCAGTGTCACGAAGTTAGAATAACGCCATGCATTTGATATTTGTAGTTTCCGGCTTTCCATTGTGTATGTATAATTTAACCTCTTCCCAGCTCACCTCTAATCTCTGACTGATGGAGATGAGGATATGGGCTTGTGTTCAGTTTGTCCCTAAAATATAATTAGTAAACATACCATGGATTCTTTCTTTATGAATTTTGGATTTTATCATTATAAAAAGTACGTTCATTCCCTGCCTGTCCTTAGTTAATAAGCATTTATTGAATATAGTATGTTCACAGCATTGTAACAGGTACTCCTGGTGGAGACTAAAGAAATGGCTTTAAGAAATTTAGATCCATCCTCTTGCAGGAATAATTATAAAGTCTCTTTGAAACAGAGCGGGACCCTGTGTCTTTGCCTGCATCCCTGTGTCCTCTGTCTGCCTTTTGTCTGTGGAAAACTTTAGTCAAGAGAGTAAGTTTAATCAGAGAAGTGAGAACATTTGAAAACAAAGGAAACGGTCAAAGGAGACCAACTAATAATAATGTTCTCAGTAAGCGTAGTCAGGGACCCCCTAGTTCCTTCTCAAAGGCTACAGAGAATATTCTGAGCCCGGTCCTGTGAGCTGTCTCACAGATGTTGAAACCTAAGGTGGAGAACTTAACTACATGCTGCCCAGACTATGGCCATGACACAAGCTGCTGCAATTCTGAGATTTGGCCTCAAAGAAATGGAAGCAAACCGACCCTGGAACTGAAGATTAACTGTACCTAAAACAATCAAGATGACGATTGGTCATCAGACCACCAGTGACCAATTTGAAGATGACTATCAGAGCTGACTTTGCTGTTTTTGCATGTACCCTCTCCCTCCTCCTATTAATATAAAAAGTTCTAACCCACCAGCTGTCAGTGCGGGGAGTGGGCCTTTGGATAGACGTCCACCCTCCCCACCCCCAAGTCGCCGTCATCTGACATAAATCAGACTTCCTTTCCCACCAAACTTGGCCTGTTTATTGACTTCTGAGTGGCAAGTAGTGGACCCCACCTTCCAGTAACATCTTGCCCAGTCACATTTTCATGCCTTGGCCCTGATGCTGCTATTGTTTTAGACATACTCTGTTTGATATTGCTGAGCAGCCGTAAGAGAGAAAAAAATTGCCAAGCATTATAATCAGCTTTTGTTCAAGTTCTGACTTGCAACTTATCCCAGTTTCTTTTCGATTTGACCTAGTTTCTTTGAGGCTTGGGCCTGAGGGCTATGCTAATTTATGTGATTGATGAGCTGTCTTTTATTTTGTGATATTGACAGAAAAGGAAAATTAACCTCAAATCCAGTCATGGTAATTAGGCTGCAGCTTAACTCACCTATATGTCATGAGAGTCAGTTTCTCCTACTGCCTGTCCAATTCTTCGCAGATGGGTGGCACATTAGCACCTGGGCAGAGAAACCCTTGTCTGCCAGCAGTTTGTCTTGAGACAGAATAGACTTTTTTTTTTTTTCCACTTTCACCTACTCTTGAAGGAGGGATTGTGAATATGAGACCTAGATTTAAGAGAAAACCCTGAGGGCCTTGCTGCAACCTGGAGTGCTGAAGATGAGAAAAACACTAATGGGTGAGTTGAAGGAAGTGAGTTCTTTCTTTTTTATTAAGAAAGAAAGCTATTAATATTTTTCATTGTATCATTGTGCATATAACCAGCTGCATTCCGGAAGTAATATTATTTATTTGTACATACGAGGTGCTTGTGAGGTTTGTGGTTATCTCTTTCTTCTTCTTCTTGCCTCTCTTCTTTTTAATGGCCTTGGCTTCTGTAAACATAGGTGATGTCTGATGGGGTGACAGTTCCAATCTGTTACCATCTCAGGGTGTAGGATGGGATAGAAGATGAAGATGAAATATTGTTTTAATATTCCCTTTCCTTAGTTGTCAGCAGCTTTAGGGGTTCACAAATAGCTTGTGGTTTATAAATATTAAATAAGGGATTCATTATTGGAAAGCGTCAGCATGACTCGCCAAACCCAGAACCCAAGTGACTTAGGCTTTCATGATACCATTTATGATGAGAAATTCAAGGCTGAAAAAATAGCTTCTGTTCTCTTTGGATATCTAAGAACACAAGGGAAATATTCTGTTATTATAATAAAATACTCTCAGGTCTATGTTAAGAAGGCCATGTTAATAACCTTCAAGCCAGACCCTTCAGCATTTAATAGTGGAGAAGCCCATATACTAATACTAGAGGTTCTCGGGGGTCAGACTTCTGACAGCTCATTCTTTGAGTTTGTAGAGACAAGAAAATGAAATGCAGTGAACATCAGCTAAAAACCGTTTAAAAAAATAAACAAAAAACCACCATTGGATTCATACAAAGATGACTGAAATATATAAGCACGAAGGAAAATGGTTGTCACAAAACCCATGCACTTTACTTTGTTGGAAACATATGGAAGCACCCTAGACCTTTCAACTACAGCCCATTTCATTGTAATTCAATGAAAACAGCAATTCTTGGTTTAATAAATTTGATTATATATATTTTCTCCAGAACCTTTAGTTCTTTCAAGTTTATGTGAACAACATATTATAAGACAAATCTCACCCTGGGACATGGCAATTGAGAAGGAGACAGCAGCATCACGAACTATAATGACATCGAGGTCTGGGAATTTATTGAATGGACAAGTAAATCTGCACGTCTCAGCACCCCTGAAGGCATTATCACATTATAGAGTCCAGCATAGGGACAGATTTTATAATGATGACCCCCAGACTCCAAGAAGATATTAAATCATGCTCAGCCTAGTAGGGAAATGTATTGTTCTCTTTTAAGAGCACAGTGTGAAAATTATTTTTTAAAGGCCTTGGCATTCTAGGAAGAAAGCATCATTATTTGGTAAATTCAGGTATGTGGATCCTGTATCATCTAGCCAAGCTGGATGAGAGGAGCATTGGTGTAATTTTTAGACTAAATTTAACACTATTCCATTAGTGTTACAGTATTGGCATAATAATATAACATAACATATGGCATTTATTGAGTATGTTTGTCTAGATAATCAGTTCAGTTCTGTTCAGTCACTCAGTCGTGTCTGACTCTTTGCGACTCCATGGACTGGCATGGATGGACAGGCTTCCCTGTCCATCACCAACTCCCAGAGCTTACTCACAGTCATGTTCATTGAGTCGGTGATGCCATCCAACCATCTCATCCTCTGCTGTCCCCTTCTCCTCCTGCCTTCAATCTTTCCCAGCATCAGGGTCTTTTCCAGTGAGCCAGTTCTTCACATCAGGTGGCCAGAGTATTGGAGTTTCAGCTTCAGGATCAGTCCTTCCAGTGAATATTCAGAACTGATTTCCTTTAGGATTGACTGGTTTGATTTCCTTGCAGTCCAAGGGACTCTCAAGAGTCTTCTCCAACACTACAGTTCAAAAGCATCTGTTCTTCTGTGCTCAGCTTTCTTTATGGTCCAACTCTCACATCCATACATGACTACTGGGAAAGCCATAACTTTGACTGGATGGACCTTTGTTGGCAAAGTAATGTCATAATTAGTACCCGACTATTATTTTATGATTGCCACATTCTCTTTAGTTCTATTGTCACTCTTAATAAGGAAAAAAAATGAAGATCACCTTTCTTTCTCCCTCGATTAAGCTGTTACCTAGAAGGACCCCAGTACAGCATTTAGCGTCTATCAGCCAGACCAAGGCATGTGACTGGACTGACGCGTCCAGGTCTCTCTGGAGAGTCTTCCTTGTCAGCCCCTCCTCAGGGAGATCCAGTCCCGTCTCTGCCTGGGCAGAGTCTTTGATTGGAAACCAGTTCTCCAGGAGCACGGATAGTCCTATCCCTTTGATTCCCTAGCTCAGTTTCCATGGGGGCTCTTCCATACCATTCCCAATGTTCTGAACTCTTAGTAATTAACCTCACCTCCAGGTTGGAAGTTTCATTCTGTCTGATATGAACTGTTTCTTGCTCTTTATTTTTCCACTTCAAAATTCTCCTGTTCCCAGCCCTCCTTCTCCCCACAGTCTCAACAAAGGAGCCACGCTTCTCCTTTGCCCTCTCTCCCACCCCTCAGTAATTGATCCATCTGCCTGCCTTCTCCCTTGCTTTCCTGGCTCCACCCCTCCACTCTCCCAAACCCCCCATTTGGAGCAGGAACTGTTTGTCAACTCTGCTGCCCTCTTCTGCCATCTGGACCTCCTTCCCCTGGTTACCCTGGCTCTCACTGAGACAGGAAGGATGGGGGCAGGGCACAGCCAACAGCAGAATGACGGGACCATTAGGAGGAACTGGATAAGACACAAACTGGTTAGACCAGCTAGCCTCGGGAAGGCAAAGGCTCAAGTTACAGTGGGCTTTGGACCACATTGTACACTCATTGTAATATTTACATTGGCTCATTGTAATACATTAGCATATGCTAAATGACCCACCCACAGGTGCCGTGACAGTTCCCAGGTCAACCACAAAAGTCCAAAAGGTGAGTGGGCCCCAATTCCTGCGAATCCCCGTCCCTTCCCCCAGATAGTTAGAATATTCCTCCGCTTGTCAGCCTGTGGAATTACCCAGCCCATAAAAACTAACAGCCCCCATATCTCAGCTGCTCTCACTTTCTGAATGGACCTCATGTCCTGGGGCCACCTGTCTTGCCTTTTAAGAAGGCGCACATTCTGTCTGTGGAATGTGTGTGTCTTTCTAAATAAACCTGCTTTCGCTTGACTACCGTTCACCCTTGAATTCTTTCTTGCGTGAGGCCGAGCACCCTCACTTGCTAGCCTGTCGCAGAGACTCACCCAAGACCTGGGACATGGCCGTCCTCTCAAGCCCCATTTGTCCTGCAGCGTCGCCTCCCAGCCCCCTTTCATCTCTTGCGGTCCACCTCCGTCCCTTCTACTTTAAAGATGCCTCTCTCCAGAGTCACTCCTGCTGTTTCAGGGTTCATCCTCTTTGGCTGTCCACACTCTTTGGTACTTATGACCACCTTATCCTTCTGGAAGCCTCTCTTTCCTCAGGGCTTTCTGAATTTTATCCCCATCCTCACGATTCTTGTTCTCATCCTGCCTCACCAGATGCCTTCTCCCCACTTCCTGCCTCAAACCTTCAGAGGAAATTGACACTGTAGACAGAGGCTGATTTGGGTATTTTTCTTTTCATCTCTGATGCCCCTGAAGTATCTGTGTCTAAGTTCAAAGACTAGAGCATTAAATAATTTTCCCCAAACCACGTAATCAATGAGTAGAAGAGTCTGAACTAGTACCTGGATCTTCAAGCCCAGTGATTTTTCTAATTTTGCCCATATTTGGACACTTTCCTGTTTTCCCTTGACTCTTTTCTTCTTCCAGCCCTTCACTGTGGGCACCGAAGTTTATCTCTCAGCATTTTTCCCTCTGCTTTTCCGCTCAGCCCCTCCACGTGTTCATATGACTTCCAACTACAATCTCAATTAGCTACAATCTTAATCCAAATTTGTCTGCAGATGAACCCCTCTCCCACGCTATGTACCTGTATTTTTATTGGGTAGACTAGTGCCTCAGGATGCGCAACTGCATGAAATAACATTTGTAAAGCCTTTGGTGACTCCCAAAGTGCTCCCATGTTTAAACCTTGTTTAAACCTCTTCATCATTTAGGAAGCGCTGTATCACTAACTGCTTTTGATGGGTGAGGCAGTGAAGCTCAGAAAGGTAATAGGAGTCGCTGAGACACAGGGAGAAAAACCAGAGGGCTGGGTTTGTGAATTCAGATCCACCTGGACTGCTCTAGGTTCTCGGGGGTCCAGTCCGAGTCTGAGATGGCCATTGTCACCCTCTGCTCCGCCCACAAACGGTAATGCCACGGCAGGAGCTAAGGTGCACACCAGTGGCAGCTCCACCCTGTGCCGGAGTGGAAGTGCTTGATCCCAGGGACGCTCCCTGCCTCACTCATCCCCGAGACCCGTGCCCAGCAGTGTCTGTCCATCAACAGACTTGATTACCAAGTGTCAGCTGGTTTCAGTTGAATTGCTGAGGGCACAAGTCTTCTGAGACCCAGACACCAAACCGTACAATCATCTGTGACTCCTCCTTTCTGTCCTACCAATATAGTGAATAAATAAGCCCGGTATAACTTCCTTTTCCCAGTGTTTTGGGCATTTCCTATGCTGCCCTCGCTTTCAGACACTGACTGGGGTTTTCAGTTCCAGGTGTCCCTAGCCCTGTTGCTGTCGCCTCCTTCCTGGTCCTGGGCTTCAGCCTGCGGCTGCACTAATGTCACCTCGGTGTTCGCAAACACCACTCTCCTCCTGGGCACGGGCTTATTTTGATGCTTGAGGGAACCTTAGACATTGTCAGCTCCAGCCCACCTCCAAGAAAAAGCAGCAGCAAGACGCAGCCCCAGAAAACCAGAGTCACCTCTGCTGTGGGAGTGTGTGCCACCCACGACTCGTGATGCTGGTCCAGGGCCTCTGTGTCATTCTGCATCTTGTCTTTCTCCCGATTGGGAGTCTCCCGTGATTCTCCCTCGGCTGCCAGATGAAGTCTGGGTCTCTTTGTCCAGCGTGGAGACACTCTCCGTGACCTAGTTCCAACATGCTGTTCGAATTATCTGACACTAATCCCTAAATCCACGTTCCAGCCAAGATGTGCTGCTTACCATTCCTTCAACATGCCCACTGCGTTTCTGCCTCCTTGCCTTTTTTAGGTAATTCTCTCTACACATAATCCTTTCATCTCTCTTCATTGCGAGTCATCCTTTCCACTAAAAGTTCCCTGACTCTCGTCCAGTTGGAAAGGAAGGATCTTCCCCATCTGTGAGTATCCCTAGCGTGTTGCTTCTCCGCTCTGGGTCTCCTTGGTCTGCCCTGCATCCTGTTTTCTGTAGCTGTGCTCGTCTGATCTCCCTTTTGAGTCTAAGCATCTTTGGAGCAAGTAAGAACTTACCCATCCTGTATCTCTCACTGTCCAGCAGAGGGGCCCCGTCTGGCCTGGGGTCTGTAGCAGTTTGGTGATTGGATAGTTGAAACATGACAGAAAGTGCTGGGGAAGCTGTGACCAGCACATTGCAGCATTGGACCCTGAAGAACGTTTGGGTTTGGCCTCCATTGTCTTGGAAATAACTTCATTTTAAAAACATCCTGGAGATGCTGAGAAGGGTAAATGCTTTCCCTCTCACCTTTTCTTGCCATGGCAGCTGCTTAGGGCTTGAGTAATGAGACTGCTTGCACCAGTGGTAAAAAACCAGCCTGTTTTTATCACAGACACACTGCTTGCTATGGTCTCTGTGTGGCCTTGGGAGAAATGAGTGTTTATGTTCTGGGATGTGCTGTTATATTTCACAAATATATGGAAGTGATGGGTGGTGAATAGTCCTCTCCAGGGCTGCTCACTTCTCACTGTCTGTGTAAATGTTCATCGGTTTGTCTCATTTTACTATATAGACTTATCTAAAAATAATATGCCTAATCAAAAGGAAGATTCACTGAGGAAATAAAGAATTCTGTGACTTTGGGGTATTAAGTGAGGTAAGTGTTGAATAGAATATGTGTGAGGTTGTAATAACAATGAATTATATAAGATAGATGGTATTGTTTAAATCGGTTTTTACATTTGGCACATATGTGCCAACATGAGCTAGATCTTTTTCTCCCCCTCACCTCTCACCTCCCCTTCCGTAGTTATATACTGCACTGGACTTGGAGGAGGTGAGAGCCTGTGTTGTTCTTATACATGAGGAGGGAAGATGAAGGATGTCATAGACCTTTACCAAAAGTTTTTGCGCCTAGATAGTTTGATCCCAACAACTTCCACTGTTTGTCCTTAGCTAGTGATTGAACATTTTCACTCATTTTTAAGCCATCTCAAGCACCAAATTATCCAGACAAGTTGTACCATTCGGTTACTAAGCAAATTAAAAAACAGACAAGTTAGCTGTCATTTGTGATTAGGTCCTAAGAGTAGAGTATAGCCTACAGTGCAGTTCAGTAGTCACTCAGTCATGTCTGACTCTTTGCGACCCCATGGACTACAGCACGCCAGGCTTCCCCATCCATCACCAACTCCTGGAGCTTACTCTCAAACTCATATCCATTGAGTTGGTGATGCCATCCAACCATCTCATTCTCTGTCATCCCCTTCTCCTCCTGCCTTCAATCTTTCCCAGCATCAGGGTCTTTTCCAGTGAGCCAGTTCTTGCATCAGGTGGCCAGAGTATTGGAGCTTCAGCTTCAGCATCAGTCCTTCCAATGAATATTCAGGACTGATTACCTTTAGGATTGACTGGTTTGATTTCCTTGCAGTCCAAGGAACTCTCAAGAGTCTTTTCCAACACCACAGTTCAAAAGCATCAATTCTTCAGCACTCAGCTTTCTTTATGGTCCAACTCTTACATCCATTCATGACTACTGGAAAAACCATAGCTTTGGCTAGACAGACTAGTTGGCGAACTAATGTCTCTGCTTTTTAATATGTTGTCTAGGTTGATCGTAGCTTTTCTTCCAGGGAGCAAATGTCTTTTGATTTCATGGCTGCAGTCACCATCTGCAGTGATTGTGGAGCCCAAGAAAATAAAGTCTGTAACTGTTTCCATTGTTGCCCCATTTATTTGCCATGAAGTGATGAGACCAGGCGCCATGATCTTCATTTTTTGAATGTTGAGTTTTAAGCCAACTTTTTCATTCTCCTGTTTCACTTTCATCAAGAGGCTTCTTAGTTCCTCTTCACTTTCTGCCATAAGGGTGGTGTCATCTCCGTATCTGAGGTTATTGATATTTCTTCCAACAGTCTTAATTCCAGCTTGTGCTTCATCCAGCCTGGCATTTTGCATGATGTACTCTGCATATAAGTTAAATAAGAAGGGTGACAGTATGCAGCCTTGACATGCTCCTTTCCCAATTTGGAATCAGTCCATGGTTCCATGTCTAGTTTTAACTGTTGCTTCTTGACCTGCATACAGATTTCTCAGGAGGCTGGTAAGGTGTCTGGTATTCCCATCTCTTGAAGAATTTTCCAGTTTGTTGTGACCCACACAGTCAATGGCTTTGGTGTAGTCAATAAAGCAGAAGTAGATGTTTTTCTAGAACTCTTGCTTTTTTGATGATTCAACAGAGGTTGGCAAAATTTGATCTCTGGTTCCTCTATCTTTTCTAAATCCAGCTTGAACATCTGGTAGTTCTCAGTTCACATACTGATAAAGCCTAGCTTGGAGATTTTTTAGCATTACTTTGCTTGCATGTGAAATGAGTACCCCTGTGGGGTAGTTTAAGCATTCTTTGGCATTGCCTTTCTTTGGGATTGGAATGAAAATGGACCTTTTAGTCCTGTGGCCACTGCTGAGTTTTCCAAATTTGCTGGTATATTGAGTGCAGCACTTTAAAGCATCACCTTTTAGGATTTGAAATAGCTCAACTGGAATTCCATTACCTTCATTAGCTTTGTTTGTAGTGATGCTTCCTAGGGCCCACTATACTTTGCATTCCAGCATGTTTGGCTCTAGATGAGTCATCACACCACCATGGTTATCTGGGTCATTAAGATCTTTTTTATATAGTTCTTCTGTGTGTTCTTATCACCTTTTCTTAATATCTTCTGCTTCTGTTAGGTCCATACCCTTTCTGTCCTTTATTGTGCCCATCCAATAGCCTACACACCATTGTAAGGTGAATTGCGTTATTTTAGAATCAGATCCTGTAAAGACCTAGTTCTCAGAGCATTATTTGTTTGGGGCCTCAATTGTAGGCCACCACTGTACAATAGAAATGAAATATGAGCTTCATATACATTTAAAATGTTTCTAGTAGCCACATTAAAAAAATAAATGCCTGAAATTTTAATGTAATTTTACATATCATATTTAATTTAAATAGCATATTTTATTTAACTCAATACGCCAGAAGTATTATTTCAGTGTGTAGTCAATATTTTTAAAATTGTTAATGAGATTGTTACTTTCTGTTGTTGTTTCTAAGTCTTTGAAAACTGGTGTGTATTTTATACATCTCAGTTCTGGTCACATTTCAAGTGTGTGGTCGTCACACATGGCTAGTGGCCACCATATTGGAAAGCATATGTCAGAGCTGATTGGGATGAAATTCTCTGAGAAGGAAAAGAAAAAGGGATGCTTTTACCATTTACTCCTAAAAAAGAGTCAGCAAATGTATTTTGTATTGAGTCAGGTAGTAAATACTTCCACTTTAAAGGTCATCTGGACTCTGTAGCAACTATTCAACTCTGTGAATTGTATCATAGTAGCAGCCACAGACAACATATAAGCAAATGAGTGTGACTGTGTTCCAGTAAAGCTTTATAAAAATAAGCGGTGGGGCATGGGACACTGCTCAGTGTTATGTGGCAGCCTGGATGGGAGGGGAGTTTGGGGGGAAATGGATACATGTATATGTATGGCTGAGTCTCTGCTGCTCACCTAAAACTATTGCAACATTGTTAATCAGCTATGCCCCAAGACAAAATAAAAAGTTAAACAAAACAAAACACTGGGCAAGTCAGACTTGTCGACTGTAGTTTGCCTATTCCAGTTCTTTTAAAAAACACTTTTTATTTTGTGTTGGAGTATAGCCGATTAACAATGGTGTGACAGTTTCAGGTGAACGCAGAGACTCAGCCCCACGTGTCCATGCATCCATTCTCCCTCAGACTCCCTTCCCGTCCAGGCTGCCACATATTCTTGAAGAGAGTTTCCTGTGATGTACAGTAGATCCTGGTTGGTTATACATCTTAAGTATAGCAGAGTGTACATGTCCATCCCAAAGTCCCTAACTGTCCCTTCTCTGAGTCTGTGAATCTCTTTATGTTTTGTAAGTAAGTTCGTTTGTTTCTTTTTCCATTCCACATATAAGGAATGTCATATGATATGTCTCCGTCTCTGTCAAACTTACTTCACTCAGTAGGACATTATTCCATTCTTAAGTTTAAAATTGTTCAAGCATATAAATGAAAATAATTTCTGTTTGAAATTAATGCTTCTATGCTGGTTAGTTCTATTTGTACTGAGAAGCTAACAAATACAACAAAATAATGAGTTCTATAGTTTATTTCATCTTTTATAAAATGATTGTTAATGCTCATTTTGTTCCAATTTTTTTTTTGGTTTGTTTGTTTAGAAAATGAGATGTTTTTATATCACTGTTGATCACAACTTTTTTTCTCTTCCCCACCCCTCCATCTGGCTGGCATAACATTTCTGGATGATTTGGCTGTTGCATTTCTACTTATATTACTGTTTTACAACAGGTAAGACCTTTTCCTTTTGAACTATGATTCTGCTAAATTTTATAAAAATTAACATATAATAGATTTTGTTTTTTAAAAATATTTAAATGTTTAGGGAAATAATGTGAAATAGTTTCCATAAATTCGTCTTATTCTTAGCTACAAGGAAATAGTCAGTGGTGCAGAATCTATGGTGAGGTAGATTTCAGTCAGCAATGGAATAACCCCTGCCTGAAAATATTTATAACACATGCTTTACATTTAATACATAATTTTAAAAATACCTACATGGAGGATTCTGGTAGTGTCTTTTTTTATTCCCAAACTGGATATAACTATCATAAACCCATACACACCTTTATGTGTGTTATGCTGGTCACATTAAAACTTTAAAGAAAATTATTTTATTGAAGTTCAGTTGATTTGCAATGCTGTGTTAATTCCTGCTATATAGCCAAGTAACTCAGTTATACATAAATATAATTTTTTATATTCTTTTTCATATAGTTTAACCACGGGATATTAATATAGTTCCCTGTGCTATATACAGTGGGATCTTGTTGTTTATCCGTTCTATACGTAATAGTTTGCATCTGCTAATCCCAAACTCCCAAGCCATCCCTCCCTCACCACGCTACCCCTTGGCATAGTTACATTAAACCATTTTGAAAACTCTTCTTACATCAAGAATGCTGGAGGGAGAATAGTCTTTGTAGCGTTGGGGAGTGTGCTATAATATCCTGCGAAGCTGGGAGCAGCTGACTGTACAGTGAGTTGACTATTCAGTTATGTAGTGGGGAACACTAGCTTCAGATTTGTTTTGATTCCTTTATATGAACTGATTGTAGACCAGCTCACTGGAGTGGAACAGGAGGATGTAAAGAGAGAAGATATAAACATCTTTAAGTCTCCTCTTGTTATGCCATTGTATTGTGTCTTGGAGGGGAAAAACAAAACTTATTAAGATTTGTTCTCCCCCATTTGAAGCAACAGTAATCACAGCATCACTCTGATGCCCTCAGGCAACAGATCAGCCTGGAGTGGCTCGACTGTGGTCAGCTGGTCGGGTGACCACTGATGACCCCCGAGTTTCTGTGGCAGTGCCTGGTTCAGACCTCCCCATTCCTCCCAGCGCTGCCCTTCCCCCCTCCATCTTTCTTACACAGCACCAGGAAAGAAAACGCCCTCAGCTTTCTCCCTGCCCAGCCCCCAAATGATCTTTTCGTTTTTAAAGATTTTTATTTATTTATTTTTAACTGGAGCATCATTGCTTTACAGTGCTGTTAGTTTCTGTTGTACAGTGCAAATCCGCTCTATGTGTACACATATCCCGCCCCCACCCCGCCCGGAGCTTCCTTCCCACACCACCCCGCCAAATCCCAGCCCTCCCATGGGATCCCTGTATCCTTAACCCACTTTCCTCCTTTCCAGTTTCAAGGAAAAGAAACACCTCTTGGAAGCTGAATTTTGCACTTGTTTCCACCTCCTCTGACTTCCTCTGGGACCTTGTTTTGTCAGTTCAGACTCTCCCTGTGGCATTTTCAACCTGTCTTCCATCAGCAGTTCTTTCCCTCCAGCCCTCAAATGTAAGGTTTCCAGGGGCCTGAGAGGAGCAGTGAAAGCCCTGCCCGTCTTCGCTTTGCTCCTCTTCCTTCTTTCCCCCATCGTGTGTCTCAGAGGCGGTATCTTTACCTCCTTTTTCTTCCACAGCCATTCTATTGGAATTGCGTCCCTCTCCATCACCCCTTCCTCAGGCTCTGCCTTGACCGTACTACACCCCAGGAGGGCCTGCCCTTGGGCCTGCAGAGCGTCCACCTGCGTGGACCCCAGGTCTGTCCCAAGCTCTGCTCCCTCCTCTGACTCGAGTGCGCCTCTCCACGCCTGCCCGCCTGGCTGCACTTAGAACCCAGTTCAACCACACCCACCATCTCCCCTCCTTCCCTTCCTCCCATCACCAGGGTTTCAGTCTCTTCCTCACTGTCGCCCTGTCCCTTGTGAGGACCTCTGGTTCCGCCTCCATCCTCGCTTTTCTGCTTCCTCTGCACAAACCACATGTGCCCTCTGCAGGATCACTGTCACCCCTACCCTGCTGCTCACCTCTGTTACCTGCTGCTGTCAGATAAATCTTCGGGAAGTGTCATTCTGACCCCACAACCTTCCTTGTCCAGAATCTTCCTCGACTCTTCACCTTTACTGACAACATGTGCAAAGCACTTAGAACTGTGCCTGGCACATAGTAGGTGCTCAGCAATGCCATCCTTTTCCTCCTCTTCCTCACCATCATCTGTATTCTCAGCCTCTTAGCTTACCATTTAAATCTTCGGTGATCTGGGACAGCCTTCTCTTCTGCTGTATTTTTATGTTCGTTGCTGTTCTCTCCTGCCTTCTACCATCACGCAGGGATGACATACTTAGGTTTACCAAGGGCTGAGACTAAAGCAGTGAATGACATACTGTCCCTGGGCTCATGGAGCTCTGGGTCTCGTAAAGACCCGGATGTGTGAGCAGGAAAGTGGGACACACCCCGAGGGGTCTGTAATAGAGTATAACAGAAGCTGAGTAACTTGGTTGTATTCCCGTTTGCCTGGATTTCCGGCTAAGGAGCAAAGGTGGGGACAGAGGCCCCGAGAACCGTGCCGTCTGAATTAGCTGCCAGCAGTTTGGTACAGAGCCTCCCCAGGTCTGACCAGAGGTGGTAGAAGCAGCCTTGCTCTCATGGGTCAGGAGAGCCCTGGAGAGGACATGGGGTCAATCCTTGGTACCATTCCCCTCTCCTCCAGACCAACTGCAGCCTGGTGGAGGCTGTAGAACTAGTCTTCTGCCAGTCAAAGGGCAGACTGGCATCTCCTGCTGGCTTGAATCCAGGCTGGGCTTCTGAACATGTAAGCCCTCCCTGGTGTGGTCGTGGAGCAGAGTGGACGGAAGATGATGAGGGGGCTGTTGGAGGGTGTACCCTCTGAAAGGGGGAGCCCGTCTGAACAGAGAGACCAGTGCACACTGCTCTTTTGGAGACTGTTTAGTGCTCCAGAGCCTTGTGCTTGGCGCGGTGGGAATGACTTGCACCTCGGGGTCCCTGGAAGGCAGACAGAGTGCCATCTCCTCCCTGGCTCCCTGGAGTCCCTATCGGGTGCAGAAGCAGCCTTCCTGGTTCCCCCAAGTCCTCATGAAGCAGGATGGAGTAGATGAGGCAGGCGTTGTGGATATGCTGCCAAGTGAGAAGATGCTAGATGGAGGGAGGGGTGGGGTCAGGAGAGAGGTGGGGCAGTCAGGGGTCTCTGAGGGGTTCTCCGTTACAGATGAGGGTGAAGGTGAACCCTCATTCCAGAAGATGCTACAGAATGTACATGGAGATCATCACATAGCTGGAAATTACCAGCGGATGGAGGTAGAGCATGCCTGGTGAGACCAGCTGCCTGCTCACCACTAATGGTCTTTCATGACTGTCCTGCATCACCTTCCCATCCTGTGTGTCTTGGTCTCCGCTTCCCTCACTCCACATCAGAGAGGTCAGACAGAGAGGGAGGGACCAGAGGTTCTTAGTACAAACCTCTTGTCTCCCTGTCCTCCGCCAACACCCCACCCAGGGGCTAGTCTTAGGAGACGGTCTTCATTCCTCCATGCAATGAAGGAAGATGAGTGAAGAGGGTCTTAGAAGGAAGTGGACTAACTTTAACCTCTGGACATGCCTGAAAAGTTCTGGCCGCTGTTGTGGCTAAGCAGTAGGACTAGTGATTTGGCAGAGTACAGCTAAAGGTAATGGTTTGAAAATGTAAACCCATTTCATTTTTATACTCCTGCAAAGCCAGGGTTTCTTGGCACAATCAAGGTGTACAGTTAACCAGAAGGTACAGTCAAGATGCCGCAGGCATGATAAGGTTTGAGATAACTCTTCTGGAATGATGAGGACCTTTCTGCCGAGGGGACTGAGCTCACCTTCAGAGTTGAAGGATGGAAGAACACTGGAGAGAACCAGGGCTTGTGGGGAGCTAAGAGGTCAGGGGTGGGGGAGAAGGCATTCCAGGAAGAGGATCCTGTGTGTAAAAGCTTAAGGGAGGGAAGCAGAACAGAAGCAAAACTCAGGGAATTCCAGGTAGTTCCCCACCAACGATGAGAAATCGGCACAATAGGGATGAGGCCAGAGGGCAAGGAAGGGGCAGATCAAGGAGGGGGTTTTACTGCATCCCGTGGGTGACAGGGAGGGTTTAAATAGAAGCAGGTTATGCGTGTGCAGCCGGGAGAGACCACTTTCTCCCAGAACTCCCACTCTCCCGTTCCCTATCTGTGACTTTTGAAATCCTACTTTTAATTCAAGGTTTATCTGAAATGCTGTTGCTGTTTAGTCGCTAAGTCATGTCTGACTCTTTTGCAACCCCGTGGACTATAGCCAGCCATGATTCTCTGTCCATGGAATTCTCTAGGCAAGAATATTGGAGTGGGTAGCCATTCCTTTCTCCAGGGGATCTTCTCGACCCAGGGATTGAACCTGCATCTCCTGCATTGCAGGTGGATTCCTTACCACTGAGCTATTTGGGAAGCCTGCATCTCTTCTAAGAACTTCTGTGATCTCTGCAACAGCAGTGATCTCTCCAGATGGTAGCAAACTCTCGGAGGCTGCATGTTGCTGTGACACCTTCAGCTCCGGGTCTTGTAGGACACAGCTTGTGCTCAGGGCCTCTCCCCCTCTCTGCCCTGCAGGGTCCGCCTCTAAGGTCTAAGGCAGCTTCCAGACCTCCCCCAGGGCCTGGCAGTGTGCCTGCTCCTAGCGCAGTTATTCTGGGTGGTTGTGTGAGTTTAAGTGTGGCCTAGACAGTTTTGAGTATTTGTCCTGTTTTAAGATTTCACAGCAGGTTTACTGAGGATCACTGTTTTCTGATATGATACTGATAGTGGTATTTAATGATGTTTTCCTTATACTGTTTAGCCCTGGCAGAACTTAGCCAAGGTCAGTCAAATCTTTTTAACAATGAAACAAGACTTTCTTTTTAACAAATGAAACAAGACTTGCCTGGGTCCAGTAGAAATCTATAGAGTCTGAAGAGTTTTCTCTTCAAAACCAGGATCTCAGGCAAGGATTGAATACATTCTTTGGTTCCTTCTCTTCTGCCTGCTCTTTTTCTTGCTCTGCTATGTGAGAGTATTGTCTGAGCATCTTGGATCAATAACTTCTTGAGGACATGGACATACTCCAAGAAGAACCCACTAACCTTTACTTAACTTTTGAGGAAAGATGAGAAAGTAATTTGTTTTCACTGTGTTGTATTTTTCTTTGTCAGTTCTTATTACGCACGCACACACACACACACACACACACACAGGGGCCGTAAAACATGATTTGTAGAACCTAGCAACAGAATGCATTAGTGAACTTTTACCCATTTTTATTTCCAGGGCCAAGCAGGGTGGTACATTGTTGAGCTGAAATGTCTCCAGGTTTAGCATATTCTTTAAATAGATAGGAAATAAAGGCACACAGGTTTCCAGGAGACGAAGATCATGATTTTCTTACCGTGTAAGTATTTTTCTTCCTTCCTTCCTGGGAAGGAAGCTGGTTTCTCCCTCCCAATAGGCAAATCAGCCTTGGCCGACTCGCTGTGCTGCGCTGGCTTCCTTGGGCAGAGAGAAGATGACCATTTCAGGGACTGTAGATTTATAGATCTACTGTAGATCTCACTGCAGGCTGTGAGACCCTCTCCCAGGGACACCGCGGTGGCCCAGGGCCAGGCCTCCGAGCTCCTACTGGGAGGGTAATGGTGGCGGGAGGGAGGAAGTGAACTCAGACACATCAGAGCCCTGGGAGAGACCGTTCCTTCCCACTTTTCCGTCTCAGACAGCCCTGCGAGCTCACTGCAGGACCCCTTGCATTGTGACTCCCAAGTGGAAGATAATAGAATACACTGGAGCATGAGTCTGCGGTTCCGAAATGCCATCATGCATTATTTATACCCCTTGATACAAAAATATATCGCAAATGAATTTAAATGAGAGAGAGAGAATATTTCTTCTTTTTCCCTTGATGATAGATTCAGACTGGATAAATTCTTTTATTTTATTTCCTCCTGTCTGCTAAACTAGGCCAGCGTGTTTTAGAAATATGCTTTTATCTTTGAGGTGAGTGAAGTGGCTCAGCTCAAGGAGATTTTTCTTTGAATAAAAGAGTTTTCTTTTTTTTTTTTTTTTTTAAACCGGCTTTCAAACTGTGTTACGTTCTCTGCTGATCAGCTTCGGGAATGTTAGAAGTTCTGTCATTTAAAGCTCTGTGGGAAGATGAATAGAGCTACAAAGCTATAGGTGAATTATGAAAAAAAGATGAGTGGCAGTCTGTTTCTAAAGACTTACTCCATCGCTTCTGATGGCATTTGGGGAAAATAACATGGGAGAGAGAGCACAGTTTGATTATTTATCAGAAGAGTGCTCAGTCGTCTGTACTAATTTGGTTGCTATTAAAGAACCAGAGAGAAAACGACCCGTAGGGAGTAATCATGTTACTGAGTGCCCGGTAGGTGCCAGGTGTTGTTTGAACACTGTACTTACGTGACTCACTTAATCCAGTCCTCGGGGTTGATATTAGCATCACCTTGTTTCACAGTAGAATGGAGAAGAGGTTAAGGAGCCCGCTTAAGTGCACGCAGCCGGGAAGGGAGGCGTCTGGGCCTTGACCACAGGCGGCCACGTGCTCGCGGCCACGTGGTAAACTGTGATACTGCGCTGCCTTCCCTGCCCATGCTGACGGGACCGAGACCCCATGGGCCCGCGGCATGCAGAGCCAGCGTTTCTACTTCATGTTTATACACAGCCCTCAGCCACCTTCTGTTGAACCTTTGCTTTTACAACTGTAGGTTAAGACACGTTGATTGGTTTCAGCAAGGGAGCCAAAGACACCTACCTGGCTGGAAAGTTACCTGTTCACAGTCTTACGTGTCTCATGTTAGCAACAGAGCAGGTGATATAGGTAGATAGACAGACAGGTATGTAGACAAATGGATAGACAGATGGATAGCTTAATAGAGAACAGTTCATAGGTGTGGAAAGATACTGACTTAAGTTGCACCTTTTAAAACTCGTGCTTGTTAGGCTTTCACGTAATCCATGTAGGCAGTGGCCCAGGCACTCGGGAGATTTGTGACTTTTGGCTCCTGATGCTTTTACAGGAACACATGGTTCTTGCCAGGGTTGTAAAACAGGAGCTAACATCTTCATTATGCGGTGTTTTTCCTGCATAACATTATAATAGATAAAAAAGTGAATCCTATTTTCCTGTTAGGTTCTAGTTATTTATTTAATTGAATGTTTACTTCAGGACGTTCTTATTCTACATGGCGTAAAGTCACCGGTAAGAGTAAAATCACACTTACAGTTAGAATTAAATCAAACCATAGTGAAAATCTTTTCAGATAACTTAATATTAGAATCCCAGATACAGCAATATAGAAAAGAAAATTTCGAATATTAATAATGCATTGGACTTTGAACAGGCCAAGGAATAAGAGAGCTTCTTCCTCCCAGGCCACACCAGGTGGGAGGTGAAATTTCCATGCTCAGCATAGTCTCAGAGCTGGTTCGCTGTCACACTAGCTCTGTAGCGGGGGAAGAGTCTTCCACGTCGTTCCCAGCGCCCAGGATGCCGCCTCCACATCCTCTTCTCCTGGTTCTCACGTGTACCAGTGCCCGTGGCTGCTGTCCTGAGACGTGCCAGCTGGCTGCAGGGACACCTCTGCTGCAGTTCACCCTTTTGGGCCTCAGAGTTCTGTGTCTGAAAGTGGGGGGGGCGGGGAGCAGTGTCTCCTCCAGGGCACTGTCACCGAGACTTAACTCCTGAGCACGCTGACCACGCTGTCCTCTGCTTTCCCTGAGAAAAAGACAAAACTGAACTCTAAAAAGTTGAGGAAAGTGTGGTGGTGGCATCCAAGATGTTGACCAAGAATCTCAGAGTCAGTGATGGTGACTGGATTTGCCCGGACAAAAATTAACATTGACATTAACATGAAAAGAGAAATAGAAGTTCTGGACCCAGATGTGGAAAAGTAAACTTTGCTAGAAGAACTAGCTGTAATAGATGTGGTTGAGAGAAAACAACTGAGGCTAAGATGATGAAAGCAGGGGGCACTGAAATAGGAAAGACACTCGTAGAAAAGAGCTGAGGCTTATTTAGTGCTAATGACTGGCAGTGCAAAACTTGCAGTAATGTGAATTGGGCCAGAAGATCAGAGTGTAACATGTGGACTATTCCAAAGTATGCTAAACTGGGAGAAAGAACAGGATATGGTGGAGGTTTTAATGAAAGAGAAAATGTTGGATACATAGAAAGAGAAGAATCTGATGGTGAATATGATGAGTTTGGACGTAAGAAGAAAAAATACAGAGGGAAGGCAGTTGGTCCTGCATCTGTTTTAAAGGAAGTTGAAGATAAAGAATCTGAGGGAGAAGAAGAGGATGAGGAATAAGATCTTTCTAAATATAAATGAGATGAGGATGAAGATGATGCTGATCTCTCAAAATATAATCTTGATGCCAGTGAAGAAGAAGATAGTAAAATAAGAAATCTAACAGACGAAGTCGCTCAAAGTCTTGGTCTTCACATTCATGATCTTCATCACGCTCATCCTCCCCCTCCAGTTCAAGGTCTAGGTCCAGGTCGTGTTCAAGAAGTTCCTCCAGTTCGCAGTCAAGGTCTCCTTCCAGTTCCAGAGAACATTCGAGATCTCGTGGGTCGAAATCAAGATCCAGCTCCACGTCCCACAGGGGTTCTTCTCCCCCACGAAAAAGATCTTACTCAAGTTCATCATCATCTCCTGAGAGGAACAGAAAGAGAAGTCGTTCTAGATCTTCTTCATCTGGTGATCGAAAAAAAAGACCAACAAGATCATGGTCACCTGAAAGCTGGGTGATTGGTGAAAACACTAAACAACCCTGAGCCCAGGGCCAGCCCCTCGGAACACCACTGCTTTACCCAGGTGCCACAGGTCACCTTCTGGATCATCCCATTCTGGTTCCCATTCAAGTTCAAAAAAGAAATAATGTATTAAAATTTACATCTTAAAAAAAAAAGTCCAATATAATGCATGAAGCATAAAAAAAAATAAAAAGTTGAGGAGAGAGAGGGAGAAAGACCATTTGTGGGACTGACATTGCCATCCACTCCAAGAATATTCTTTCTAGCAGAAATCTTGAAAGCTTTCAAAACTGGGTATTTAGGAATAAAAATAAATGAAAGGAAAAACTGGGTATTTAGGTGCGTAGAAAGTGATCTTAAACTTCTACTTTACAATGTTACATAAATGGGTTTTGTGCATCACTTTATAGGTTAGGTTTGCCTTCTAGTCATACCTTTGGGCCCACCTTATGACCTGTGCAAACTTGAGGATCACCAGGACATGGGATCTTGCCTCTGATTGCATCACTAAAGAGTGAGGACTCGCCCTTTTGAACTTGGATGTAAACTCACCCATCTGGTTGGCAGCTTTCTCGCCCATCTTGATGTTGAGGTGCCCTGAAACCGGTAGTGCCTTTGATTCTCTGGGATCCTGCTGCTTTTGCTCTAGCCTTCGTTTTTTCATCTGTAAAATGGCCATGGTCTCGTGTTAGAAGGCAAGTGCTTTGGGCTGTACTGCCCCAGCTCTGCCTCTCTCCAACTGAGTGACCTCACACAATTGCTTCTGTAAGTTTCAGGTGTCCCTATGGAGAGTAAGGGGTTGAAGTAAAACTTCTGACACTCAGGAAGTACTTGCTAAGCCTCATATGGTCAAGTTTGGTCCTTCTTAACTCTTATTTGTGTCAGCCCCCTTCAGATCTCTAGATTCCAGCACTGATGGCCCAACCTGGTTCAGTGTCTGGGAGGTGGGCAGAAAGGGATTGATACCTCACTGGCTTAGTGACAAATCAAGTCCTTTGCTCCTCGGTTTGGTTCCCAATCATTCAGCATCCCTTCAGCAATGCTGAGGATACAGTGCTGAAGAAGATAAGCAAAGTTCCTGTCCTGACATTATACTCCACTTAGATGTTTTGTAAACAGAACTCAGGGGTTTCCCTGCTGGCTCAGTGGTAAGGAGTCCACCTCCCAATGCAGAAGACACAGGCTCAATCCCTGGATTGGGAAGACCCCCTGAAGAAGGAAATGGCAACCCATTCCAGTATGCTTGCCTGGAAAATTCCACGGACAGACGAGCCTGGTGGTCCATGGGGTCGCTAAAGAGTTGGATACAACTTAGCGACCAAACAACAACAACAAAACAGACGTGACAGTGTCAGGCAATCTGCTTTTGAGCCCAAGATCCTGCTATCAGGGAGTTTCTGATTACTGAGTACAGGGTTTTCTCTTTGGGGTGACACTGATGTTTTAGAACTTGATGTAGATGGTGATCGTACAACATTATACCACTGAACTGTACACTTTTAAATGGTTCATTTTGCATTATGTGAATTTTGCCTCAATTTAAAAAAAAAAGATCTTATGATCAGCTCCACAGGCTTCACCCTAATTTGTGACTCATCCTGGGCCTGATTCTTACTGACCTTAGGTAATTTCTTCCCTGTAAATTCCTTTTCTTTATTTGGAAATGCCTTCAAAACTCTTGGGTCAGGACCAGTTGTTGCCTATGTAATATGACTTCAGCACCTGAAAGAGTGTTTTCCACATGTAATGAGTTAATAATAATTATATCTCCTGGTAATGCCTAAGATTCTCCGTCTGTTTCCACAGTTTCACGCAGGGCAGTGTCCCTTTTTTTGTGAATTCTCTTTGGGGAGCATCTAGGAAGGGAACAGAAGGGCTCAAAGTGCTGAAGGAGGTTTGGTTTCCATGGGCTGCTCTGCCCCAGATGGCGTAGGCCTGCATGTCAAAGCTCCAAAGGACAGAGTGGAAAAATGGGGGTTCTAACACAGAGTACCCCACCTGGAACCAGTTTCCTCCTCTGTCTACACTCCCCTGAGCAAGAGCTAAAATGGTTACGAGAGCTTCCCGTAAAACTAAGGAGCTGTCTGTCCTATTGAGAGGGGGTGTTTGAGAGCTGTCCAGTGGCTTGTGCTGAAACAGGGGTGAGAGAAAACTTGATTGAATCAGTTTCTTAATGGGACACAAATCCACCATTCTGATGGAAGATCCATTGGATTCAGGCATTTGGCATGAGCCAGAGACAGTCTGAAACAGACATTTGTCTCCCTGTGGCTGCTATGGCTGTCTCAGATGCAATCAATTCTATATCGTTTCCCCATTTCCAGCTGTTGCTATGTTCTGGGGAAAAGGCAAGGGCAGATGAATGAAGGAGACAGAGAATGAATGAGAGAGAGAGTTTGTATGTGACTGGGTATGATTTATTTTTGTAGATATCAAGTTAGTAAATGAATGAATGTTGTCCATATTCAGTGGCAGTAAATAAATCATAATTACAAATAAAGCTTGTAAGTACTTACAGAATGTAGACTAGAAAAAATCCAAAACTACTTGCTCAGGCCCTGACCCAAATTTCTAACTCCTATTTTTTCCAAGCAGTAATAGATAATTTGTATAGGAGGTTTAAGAAATTCTCCTCTTTTCCCTTATTTCCTTTAAAAGGTGTAGTAGATGCTTGGTTAAATCACCTGAAGCTATTTTCCCTTTTCTAGTGCAGGATATATATATATATTTTAACCTGGAGTAATGGGCTTCTAGGATAGTCACATTCATAGTGTTTAACCCTGTCCCATGGTGATAAACTTTTTGTCAAAATCTAGAATCTACAGACACATAAAAGAATAAATTACATCTCTGCGTATTCTTTAGATTTATCCAGATGTTAAAAATAATTAATTTTTAACATTTTGTGAGCCCCAAATTTCACACAGTATTACTGAGCCATCATAGATGCATGCTCTGTTTTATATTATTCCCTTATATTCTGTATTCTGTTGTTTTCTATTCCACATCATATGATTTCATGTTGGAACATACAATACTGCTATACAGAATCCATGGACTGCTTTGGGTCTCTGTGAATTCCTCAACCAGCTTTCAGAACTTCTGTTTATTAGCACTTGTGTGCATTTTCTGCAAGCTTTACTGATGACATTAATCAGGTGTTTCCAAGGTGATCTTAGTGACCCAGAAAAGCTGAAGAGCTATGCCCTTGGGAGGGCTCTAGTTACATAATAAGTCAGAGATTATTTTGATAAGTTTGTAATTCATTTAATTACGCATTTAATTTCAAGGCAACCTTAATATGAATAGTGATTTAAGAAATCCTTTTCCTTTTTCTGTGGTAGAGCTTCTTTTTACCCAGTATACTTTCCTAAGCTGGAGCATCACTATGTGTAGAAATAAAAATTTGGGCTATATTATTTTCAGTTCTCTTCTAATTTGAACTTTAACCAAAATTTTTTTAATTAAAAAAAGTAATATGTGTTTATTATTGAAAATTTACAAACTCAGACAAAAGAGTAAAATTAAAATTACCCATTAAACTACCACCTAAAAATAAGTAATATTAACATTTTGGTACCCATCTTTTGGATCTTTTTTCTATGTCATATGTATATGTTTTACAAACTATGGTTTTTGATATTACAGTACAAACTTACTTTGCTCATTGTAATATCATTTCTACATGGGATTTTCCACTGTATTTTTTTTAAATGTCAAAGATACCTGTAGAATATTTAATTGGCTGATTTATTTGAACAATTCTTATCATTAAACATTATTATTAGTTTCTTTTTTTTCACCTATCAACAGGATTGCAGTGAACATCCTTGTATGTTTCTACACCCATTTTATATTCTTAGTACAAATTTCTACAGATGGTATGAGTAGGTCTAAAGATACAACCAGTCCATCCTAAAGGAAATCAGTCCTGAATATTCATTGGAAGAACTGATGCTGAAGCTGAAACTCCAATACTTTGGCCGCCTGATGCAAAGAACTGACTCATTTGAAAAGACCCTGATGCTGGGAAAGATTAAAGGCAGGAGGAGAAGGGGACAACAGAGGATGAGATGGTTGGATAGCATTACCCGACTCAATGGACATGAGTTTGAGTAAATTCCGGGAGTTGGTGATGGACAGGGAGGCTGGCATGATGCAGTCCATGGGGTTACAAAGAGTCAGACACGACTGAGCGACTGAACTGAACTGAAAGATACAAATGTTTTTGAGACATACTTCATAGTGATCATGTTGTACATTACCGTCCTGGGAGGCGATTCTGATGGAGAGGCAGGGCTGAGTTTGCTGCCTTACACGTCCTTGGTCTTCCCCGTACAATGTCTCTTGGGCTAAGGGAACCACACTACACACAATATAGCATCAAGGTGCACCTTTTGAAGAGGGAGTCTTTTCCATTGCCTTTCCTAGAGAAGTGTTCAGTAACACAGGGATTTCATTGGGGATGGAATCTGTGTGGGTGGCAAGTTGTTTACTTGACAGTAATCGAATCCAGTACTTTGCTGAATTGGATCTGCTGGTGATACTCACCTAAGGGAATTGCTGCAAGTCGAGTCAATAAAGCAATTTCAAATGGAAGAAAACCTGAACTCCCTGTTTAAAGAATAAATAGACAAAGGATGTTTCCTGTGAAACATTGGTAATTAAAATGGACTTTGAAGAACTCTTGAGCTGTGGGAAGCAGATTTGGTTTTTCTCAGAAGTCATCTTTTATGAAATGTGACCTGAGTTTCTATCTCGTGCCTAATCTGAGCAGCACCCTTACTGTAGTCCCTGCTTCTCTGCCAGAGATGCGAGTTTGCGTAGGGTTTTGGGCAAATGAGGAAGCCAGGAGTAGAGAAGCTGGGAAAAGCCATAACACACTGAAAGGAAATTGAACTTGCACCATTTAGCTTGGTTTGATGATAGGAGCAGTTTCTTGCCTCGCAATAACCAGAGGAGTATTTTTTTTTCCTTTTTACTGCATTGCTTTAAAGAAAATTTTGTGAAATCTGGATTTATTTTTTAAAAACTTCCCAACTTTTCCCATTGTAAATAATGCTACTGACCCTGACCTGCCCAGCCGGTCCTACTTGTATAATGTCAGTGAGGGTCAGACTGATAGTACTATAATGATATTAGACACCCTTATCCCCACTTATAACCATGTGATCTCACCCCTAGAAAAATTCCCTTCAAGGCCCTGGGTGTTCCTGGGGGGATGTCTTCTCTCCTGGGGTCCCCTCTGAGTCCCCCTTTGTAGAGTGCAGCTCTGCATCTCTGTCTTGGCTTCCGTTGCCTTCCGCCCCAGGTCCAGTCTCTGTACTTTCAACCACAGTATAAATGCTCAGCTGATACCCAGTGAGTTTTGTTGAACACATCCTCAGGGCCCCAAATATTCTGTGCTCCTTGGAGTGTAGGTTACAATAAGGCCACATTGTCACGTGCGAAAGGGGAGTTCACTGCTTTCCAGGTTGTCATGCTTTTGTCTCAGGGACACCAGAGCAGCTTGGTTATGCCCCCATGTCACCCAGAGCCCATCGTCAGAAAGGTTCTTCTGATTTCTCCATGTCCGCACTCTCTCTGTGTTTAGCCCAAGCCCCTAGGTCTAAGCTGGGGATGGATCTGTGCGGTCTCTACCCTGCTGTATTCGAAATCACTGCTTCCCTCCAGCCTGAGTCAAATTGGTTAGCCTGGCTCTTTCCTATATTTAGAGAAATTCAATTGCTGATTGACTCTCCTTCTTCTAAGCTCACTGAATATGCTCGGAGATGTCTGAACTTGGATTCAAGCTACCAGTGCATGAAATAGGCAATTTATAGGGGAGAAGACTGAGATTCAGGAAAATGAGACCACCTACCCAGCTAGTAAGTGATGACTGTTCTGATTCTAGAACCCTTGTCCGTGTTCTTTTGGAAATTCCTGATGTTCAGCTGAAGACCAGTGTCAGCCAGTTTAGTGGCAGGGCTGGTGGGTTTGTGGGCATGATATTAAAATCTCAGCCTCAGCATTTTAAACCTTAACCCGAGGCATTAGCTGTACCCTTCACAATCTGCTTGCCCTTGAGGAAGGGTACTTTTCCAGTTGATTCTTCAGAGTGCTATTGAATTTCATTGGGTAAACCCTGAAAATCTATTGGTAGGTAATAGCTATGCCTCAGAAATTACGTAGAAGTTTAAAAGTTAGCTGGAAAATCCTCTCCTTATTCCCCGATCACAGAACTAAAAAGAGGCCTGAGAGGCTATTTTGACTGGAGAATTTGACCTCTTGAGTTCTTTGGAGGCCAGGTGGGCCTGGTTCCCAAATCTTTGCATACAATTGCTAAGAGCTTTATGTTTTGATAGAAAGTCAGATTTTTTTTTTTTTTTTTCTTTTCCCTCATTTGTGATATCTCTTGAAGTAGCATTGGGGACTTTCTCCATAACTGTTGTAATTAACCCTGAGTCAGAGGGAGCAGCGAACTACTCACAGGGGAAACAGCATTGATAAAAGGGATGGATGGACTTTTAGGGGAGGATATAGGAAAGCCTTGAGACAAAGGTCTACCTTGAAGTGACTACTGTATCATCAGCTACACTCGGTGCTGACCTGTCTGAAGAGTGACAGACCGAGGCATGATGCAGTCCCAGGCTGCCCTGTTTGTGATAGATGTGGATCAACCCAGAGGGACATGTCTAAAAATTGCAGATGCATTAAACACATTCTTTATGTTTTGGAATGTTTTAATATACTTCCTTGGCTTGCCTTATTTTCATAAATTTTTCCTTCTCTGAGGAAAATTTCAGCATTTCTCACTTGAATTTCAGTTTTTATGAGGTTGACATTTCCCTCAGTGTATTGTTGGCTATAAATTATTGAGATATATTAAATAAAGCTCTGCCTCCTGGGCCCCAAACACCCTGTAAAATGGATGAAAAATAAATGATTTAAGAAGAGTCTTGCTGATCTACAGAGCCAGTTACAAAAATAATGATGCCGAAAGGAATGTAGAAGTAGAAAATGGTCAACATTTTAAATTTAGTGTTTACCTCCAAACCCAGAGCGGTACTTTACAGAATTTTTTTTTTTTTTTTTACTAATTGTGGAATTCTCTAGTAACCTAAAAGTCATTTCCATAAAGAGAAAATATTATTAAGATTGTGCAGTAAGTTTTGCACATAAATATACTCATTCAGTTAGCATAGTTAATTCTTGCTGTTCTCAATCCTCTGCTTGTTGTTCTAGCTGCACACCCTTTCTGGTGAGTTCTCTCAAAACCGTATCTGTGTGTGACCGACTCTCGGATTCCCAGAGGTTCCCACCTCTTGGTTTAATGTCCTGTGACTTGTCTCTAACAAGTATAATATGGCAGAAGCGATGGAGCAGCACTTCTCTGATCACATTATTTGAGATTGTAATGTCTGCCTTCCTAAGCCACTCTCTCCTTTCCAACGTGGGCCACGTTGGAAAGTCCCATCCGGGAGGGACCTCCAGTTCCAGTGAGGTCCTCAAGCCCAACAGTCTGCAAGGAAACGAATGCTACCAACAAAGCAGGTCCCTCCCCAGTCAAATTCCAGAAGAGATCATAGCCCTGGCCGGCATCTTCATGGCAGCCTTGTAAGACCGGGGGGCAGAAGACCCAGCCAGGCTGTACTTGAACTCCTGACCTACAGAAACACTTAGCCAACAAGCATGGATTTGTTTTAAGCCACTAATTTGGTCATAATATTGTTACACAGCCACAGACAACTGCTACGTTTTGGTACAGACTTATCCTCTGAGTCTTACATCCATCTAATAATTTAATCATCCATTCATTATAAGTTTCTTGTGCATCTCCTACAACCCCAGGCTTGGTGTTAGGTGCTAGAGAAACGAAGAATGAATACCTCACAGCCTCTTTAAGCTGTATTAATAGTAAGTATTGTGGAAGGTTGGAGAAGGAAAATGGCAACACACTTCAGTATTCTTGCCTGGGAAATCCCATGGACAGAGGAGCCTGATGGGCTACAGTCCCTGGGGTCAAAAAGGAGTCTGACACAACTTAGCGACTAAAGAACAAACAATTAGGCAGGGAACCTAGCCTGTGGGTGGTGAAAGAGAAGGGTGATGTCAGGAATGACCCCCGAGCTGCAGGGACACCTGGACTGTATATAATAGTGACTGGGAGTTAACCAGGTGATGTGTGGGAAAGAATAGAGACATGGTGAGCCCCCAGACAGAGAGAGTGTGATGTTAGCAAAGGTGTGGAGGTGAGAAATGGCATGAAGTGTTCTGGGAGCTATAAGCAACAGAGTGAGGAGGTAAGAGGTGAGATCCTGGACTCAGAGATGAGTAGGCGTAGGCTAAAAGGTCTAGTACGCTGTTTTAGGGAACTTAGGCTTGACCCTCCAGGCAGAGTGGACTATTGAAGAATTTAAACATAATGATGAAAACACAGTCTTATTTTATTTTATTTATTTTTGAGGGAAGGGCCAGATTTGTTTGGTTTTTTTTTTTAATTAATTCTTATTGGAGTATAGTTGCCTTACAGTGCTGTGTTAATTTCTTTTGTACAGCAAAGCCAATCAGCCACACGTATATCTGCTCTTTTTGGATCTCCTTCCCATCTAGGTCACCGCGGAGCATTGAGTAGAGTTCCCCGCGCTATACAGTAGGTTCTCGTTAGTTATCTATTTTAGGCATAGTATCAATAGGGTATGTATGTCAATCCCAGTCTCCTAATTCATCCAGCCCTCTCTCTTTCCTCCTTGTAATTTAGAGGGAGAGCTCTGGCAACTGGGAAGTCTGAATTTGAGGGTACTAGGATGGAATCAAGCCAGTTAAGCTGCTGTGAATGTCTAAACTAGGGGTGTGGTAGAATGGAGAAAAAGGATAAGTATATATGAGGGGAACTCTACTAATTTGTCACTGATTCTGGGGTTGGAGGGCTTCCCCAGTGGCTCAACGGTAAAGAATGAGCATGCAGGGCAGGAGACATGGGTTTGATCCCCGTGTTGGGAAGATACTATGGAGGAGGGCAACCCACTCCAATATTCTTGCCTGGAGAACCCCATGGTCAGAGGAGCCTGGCAGGCTACAGTCCATAGGGTCACGAAGAGTCAGACATGACTGAGGCTACTGAGCACACATGTAAGGTTGGAGGAGAGGGACAGAGGAAATCAAAGACAACTTCTATGTTCCTAGCCTGAATGCACAGGCTCATCGATTAAAACAGAGAATAAAAAATAACAGGTTTGTGTACAGACAAAAAGAGGTCACTGTGAGGTGATGGATGTGTTAACCTTATTGTGATGGCCATTTTCCAGTATACACATAAATCATCACGTTGGACGTCTTCTGTACATCACATAATGATATATGTTAACTATAGCTCAGAAGAGCTGGAAAAAATAAGAAAAACAAAAAATAGGTTTGGCATGAAAGAGGATGTGTGTGTTAGTTGCTCAGTCGTGTCCAACTCTCTGTGACCCACAGACTGTAGGCCACCAGGCTCCTCTGTCCATGGAATTTTCCAGGCAAGAATACTGGAGTGAGGTGCCATTTCCTCCTCTAGAGGATCTTCCTAACCTAGGGACCGAACTCATGTCTCTTGCGTCTCCTGCATTGGCAGGCAGATTCTTTACCACTGAGCCACCTGGGAATAAATCCAATTATGGACATGTTGAATTTGAGTGCCTCTGGGATCTGCAAGGTGAAGATGTTCAACAGACAGTTGGTTGTATTGTTCACTGCGTTGTAGGACTTCCCTCGCCCCACTGCTGGGTCCTGTAGTGCAGAGGATGTGGAAATATATGTGGATTTCCTTGGATGGGGAAATGTTTTCCTCGTAGACGGGCCTGTTGCCATTGAAAGGTGGAGAGAGTGGTTAAGGAGGTATGTTGAGAAAGGTTTCCAGAGAGCCTGGTAGAAAAGGTTGTGAGAGGGGATGGGTGTTAGAAGGGTCACTGAGAGTATACAGAAGGAAGAGTTTAGACTGAGGTAGAGTTGCTCTTCCCTGGCACAGAAGTCTTGCCATCCAGCCGTGGCCTCTTCATGGGTTCCCACATTTATGGTATCTTTATATTGAGAAGGATGCTTGGCTTGTTGAATGGAACCCTGTGAAATTTGCTGTTTTTAAATTCAGAGTTGGAGTTGGCTTTCATTCTGTGGTTGTTTGGAGCAGATGGTGCAGACCTGCTTCCTCTTGACCTTTAAAGGAGCTGCGAGGAGTAGAGTCCAGTGACAGCCTGTTTCTGCTCCTCCCCGCCTCCCACGCAGGCCCCCTCAGCTTAACTGTAGATGCTTTCATAGCCAGCCGGCTGTGGGCTTGCTCCCCCGCCTTTGCTACTGAGCGAATAGTGGACTCACCTGACAAATAAAGACACCCCAACTTGGAGAAAGACATTATTTGCTTAGAGGTTCAAATAAATGAGAAGCATGGCTTTGATGACCTGAAATCTGCTGTCTCTGTTACTGGACTTTTTTTGTTCCCTTCTCATCATGAAGTCTTCATTCTCCATTGACTTTATTGTTACTTTCATGCTCTGGTCAAACAACCTGGAGAAGTAACTCGGAGATAGGCAGCATGGTAATAAAGCAAGAAAACAGAGTTTTAGGCTTCTTTCCCCACTTGCAGAGGAAATCATGATGGAGAAACTCTGCTATCTTGTGCTGTGCTGTGCTCAGTTGCGTCTGACTAGGCGACCCTGTGGACTGTATAACCCACCAGCTCCTCCATCCATGAGCTCCCCAGGCAAGAATACTGGAGTGGGCTGCCAGGCCCTCCTCCAGGAGATCTTCTGGACCCAGGGATCGAACCCACGTCTCTTACATCTCCCGCATTGGCAGGCGGTTCTTCACCACTAGTGCCAGCTGGGTTCAGCAAGTCATTAAATTTTTCTGGTCCTCAGTTGCTCTGTTAGTAAAATGGGCTAAATTATACTTTGCCAGCCATAAGACAGAGAGTCTCTTTTCATCTTTTTTAGATCTAAGACTCTTCTAGTGCTGTGGGGTCCATGGGAGAGTGTTACAGTTGTGTACTGCTGTCTAACAAGCAAGCCCAAAGTTCAGTGGCCTGAAACAGCTATTTTATTTTGCTTATGTCTTTGTGGACATGAGGAAGGATTTGGCTGGACAGTTTGGGCCTGATCCTTGTGGCATCAGTTTTAGTGGCCGGGCCTGAAGGACAGGGCTTCCCAGGTGGTGCTAGTGATAAAGAATTAGCCTGATAACGTAGGAGACACAGGAGATTCAGTTCTAATGCCTGGGTCAGGAAGATCCCCTGGAGAAGGAAATGGCAACCCACTCCAGTATTCTTGCCTGGAGAATCCCATGGACAGAGGAGCCTGGCGGGCTACCGTTATGCGGTCATGAAGAGTCGGACATGACTGAGCGCAGGACAGCAGCTGGAGACAGACTCCAGGACGACTCCCTCGTTTTACACTTCTGATGCCTCAATGCTTGTTGCCCTGCCTCTCCATGGCTCCTTCTGCAGGGCCTCGCCTTGGGGCTTGAGCTGGTCATGGCCCAGCCTTCTAAGGGTGGCCACTTCTTACGTGCCTCTCCCAAGAAGCAGAAAGTGTTAGGGCAGTTGAGGGCCTCACCTGTAACTGGCACAGAGTTACTTGCGCCAGATTTTGTTGGTCGAGGCACTGCAGGGCCCACCTCTTGATGGCAGGGGTACACTGCAGCTTCACCTGGGATTGGGGCGTAATGTGGCTGCCATCTTTGTAAAGTGTGTTCCATCCCATTAAACGGAGAAAAAGCTTGGTTTTAGGGATAATTATGTGAAACACTTGGCACTATAGCAAGTGCTTAATGAATGGTACATTATTACTAATCCAGTGGAAACAAAGGGCACACAGGAGTGATTAGCCAGGACCTCTTTCCTCGCCAGAACTCTATAAGGGAGCGTGTGTGGAACGGTTACTTAGGAGATAGAATAGATGAATCAGAACATATTAGAGAAGAGTGAGTACTGAATGTGAGTGTCTCAAAACGGTCTGGATAAAGTAGAAAATATAAATATATTTCTGCTTTCTAAAAGATTTTATTTCAAGAGTTTTTAAGATCATTTTGATTAAAATTTTCCAGACTTTAAAGTATTTGTCTCCAGGTTTTGTAGCTCTTGGTTGTTCCATTTAAAAAGATAATTCAGGAGCATTTCAGACAACATATTTAACAAGATTGTGATATATTCCCTTGCTGGTTGATACATCATGTTTTATGATACCATAGTGGCTGATTCCAGAGGATAATTGAAAATCAGTGTCTCTTTTTTGGCATTATGAACTAAATTTGGATATTTATGTTCATCTGTGTATAATGTAGTGATATTCCTTTTAAAGACCTAACCTACGTCCTTAGGAAAGTATGTGTACATTTCTTTTAAATAGTCTGTGTCTTTTTAAGCCTTGGCTTATGAAGAATTCTAGTTTTGGGAGTTAATTTAGAAAGATTCTTCTTCCTGTGCACTCATAAACATGGTTTAAATCATTCGCAGTTTGATAAAGGCTACGTTGTTTTATGTGGGATCCAAACTGTGAGAGAGAAGGTTTCCCATTGTTCTCTGTCCAAAAAGTAAATCTCACATTTTAGACTACAAAGTTCATTTTTTTAAAATTCCTATATATAAATTTCAGTATTTGGAAAGATTATGTTTGTATATCTTTTGCATTTCATTTCCTCAGTGTTCCCCCACATTTCCTTTGGACTAGCGAGTTCACAAAGTGTCAGTCAAGTTATTGAAATAGGTGAAGGAAGACAAAAAGTGGTGAAGTGACTGACCAACCTTCTTAGTAGAAGGGTTGCATACTTGCTGGAGACTCCTCCTAATCTTATAGCCTCAGTGATATTTTACTTCCAACATCTTGCCCCCCAGGCCCAGACCTGTGTTTTACCTTTAATCTCAGAAGTAGTGAATTATGGAAGTAAATAGTCCAAATACAAAGAAAGTTCTCAGTTGGTGAAGGCAAGCCTTCGTAGCGATGGTACTGACATGCCGCAGATCTGGGAAAGGAACAGAAGAGATCTCCTGCTTTGAAATTTCCCGCTTTCTCTTTCTTCCTCTGGGCCAGCTTGGTTGGCTTGAACTTGGGACAAATACATGGGACTCACATCCTGTCCTCTCTATGTGTAAATTACAAGACTTGAATTGGGGTTCTGTGTTTGATTCTGTATCTGCACAGACCAAGTGGGGATTTGATCTTCATTGGATTAATCCACTTGATAAAAGTGAGTCCCTCTCAGTGGTTTGTTTTGCGAGCACCTCGTCATGCCAAGTCGCTTCAGTTGTGTCCGACTCTGTGCGACCCCATGGACTGCAGCCCGCCAGGCTCCTCCGTCCGTGGGATCCTCCAGGCAAGGATACTGGAGTGGGTTGCCATGCCCTCCTCCAGGAGCACCTATGTTGCATGCAGGTATGCCGCCTGGCTTGGCCCAGAGGAGAAGCACCCTACCTCCTAGCTGTCATCTGCCAGGAAGGTGGGAGGCAATGCAAGCACAGTGCATGCACTGGTCCATACCAGTGATTTTTTATTGCGGTACAATATGTGTAACATTTTGCCGTTAGCAACATTGATTGCATTGACAATGTTGTACAACCATCATCTCCTAGTTCCAAAACATTTTCATCACTCAAAAGAAAACCCCAGACCCATTAAGAAGTTGCTCCCTGTTCTCACCTCCCCCGCCCATAGCAACCACCAATCTGTGCTCTATCTCTTTCAATTTCCCTATTCTGGACATTTCTGGACATAAATGGAATCATACTTATATGTGTGGCCTTTCGTATCTGGCTTCTTTCACTGAACATAATATTTTCAACACTGACGATTTTTATTGAATGCCTGTGATGTACTGTGTGCTGTATATGTAGTGAAAGAAAAAACCAGCATGTTCCCTGTCCTCATGAATTTCACGAATAAGTAAATGAGTAAACAAATGACCTTGAACCATGCTAAGTGCTACAAGAAGACAAATAGTGTACTGGGCTAGAGAATAATGAAGGGGGTGGTTGATACTTAACAAAAAGGTCAAGGAAGACCGCTCCAAGATAACAATGTCTAAATAGAAAACTGAAAGTTTAGAAGGAACCAGACCTCTGAAGAATCTGTTCAGTTCAGTCGCTAAGTCTTGTCGCACTCTTTGTGACCCCATGGACTGCAGCATGCCAGAGTTGACTGTCCTTCACTGTCTTTTGGAGTTTGCTCAAATTTGTGTCCACTGGGTCAGGGATGCTACCTAACCATCTCATCCTCTGCTGCCCCCTTCTCCTTTTGCCTTTAATCTTTCTCAGCATCAGTGTCTTTTCCAATGAGTCAGCTCTTTGCATTAGGTGGCCAAAGTATTGGAACTTCAGCTTCAGCATCAGTCCTTCCAATGAATATTCAGGGTTGATATCCTTAGTATTGACTGGTTTGATCTCCTTGCTGTCCAAGGGACTCCCAAGAGTTTTCTCCAGCACCACAATTTGAAAACATCAATTCTTCACCAGTCTGCCTTCTTTATGGTCCAGCTCTCACATCCATACATGACTACTGGGAAAACCATAGCTTTAACAGAAGGAATAGCATGTATAGGGGCTTCCCTGGTGGCTCAGTGGTAAAGAATCTGTCTGCAGTGGGGGAGACCTGGGTTCATTCCCTGGGTTGGGAAGATCCTCTGAAGGAGGAAGCAGCAACCCACTCCAGTATTCTTGCCTGGAGAATCCCACGGACAGAGGAGCCTGGTGGGCTATAGTCCATGGGGTCGCAACGAGTCAGACACAACTGAGTGACTAACACTTTCACTTTCATAGCATGTGCAAAGGCCCAGAGGTGGAAAAGAGTCTTGCAGCCTGTCACAGAAGGCAGATGTGGCTGAAGCAGAGGCAGCCAGGCTCTGATGTCATTCCAAAGACAGTGTGGTGCCAGTGGAGCATTCTAAGTGGAGAAGGAGCCTGAGCTAACGTCCTGGGTGCTATATGGAGGGCAGCAGACTGGCCAGTCGGAGACTGTTCCGGGCGTTTGTAGAGGATGTGCCAGAGATTCATCGCCATCTCCTAGTGCACGATTGTGTCTGCCTGTTGTTAATTTTGAGATGACTTTCCTGATTCTCAGATTTAGACTCTGCTCTCCAGCTGTGGCCAGGCTGGCCCTGCAGTTGTGGCCAAGCCTTGGGCTCAGAAGTCTTCAGCTACAGTGTAGGTTCTGAACTTGACATTACACCTACTGCAAAAGTTATCTCTGGGCCTTGTTCTGCCTCCTCTGGGGACCTCTCGATTGGTTATGCCGAGCTCTGCAGAAGAACTGCCTCGTTGCAAGGTGCCCCGTTCGCATGGTGCTGTGTTGGCACCCAGCGGGCCCTCGTGACTGCCAGGACTCAGCAGATTCACACCTTCTGCCCAGTCTCAGGGGCTGCTCACATCTCAGACACCATAGGCTTAGCTTTGCTAAAATGTCAAACTCATATGATCTGCTCAACAGGCATGATACTTGACTCCTTTCCAATTCTGTTGGTCCAATAGCCTTGTAGAAGAAATACAATATCAGGTTTAGTTTAAGTGGATACTTCAGTGATCTTTCAGGGCACCACAATATTCATTTAGGGCTCATCAGCATTACTTAAAAATCAGCCCTCAGAAGCATACTGCTTACACATACCATGTGTGACTAGTATCTCATTTGGTCCTTCATGTAGAAATAATACACTCTCTTTACCATATTTAGTCATGTATCTTCTCATAAAAGATAGAAGATGTTCTCATCATCTTGTTCCAGATTTATATGGACAGGTCTTCCAAGTGTTGAGACAGTTATAATCAGCTGTAGGAATTGAAATTATTTTCTATGGGAACCCTGACTGCCTTCTATTAAATGGCACGTCTAGAGTGGAATGATTGACATTCTGATGGAGTGGGGGGATGTGGAGATTGTAATCCTATGTTTCACTGCTCTCTCTTCCTCTCTGTGACACCTTCTTTTAACCCATTAGCACTCCTCAAGACAAGTTGTGATGGTGTACATTAAGGAATCAATTTCTTTGTGCCTCCAGGCAGGAATAACATGACTAGTAGATTATTGCTGGCTTAATCTTTTCAAAGAGTATATTTGGAAGTCAAATAATACATCTAAATTGATGCTCACTTTTAAGTCAGGTGGTAAAAACGAATAAGACAACCATAAACAAGTCAAAACTTAAAGTTATATCATTATACTTTTGACTCTTGAAAATATTTTCCTATAAGCTAGAACTTTATTTGATGTATCATTTCCTAAGTGCTTCCAGTGTTTTAGATTCTGTTCTAAATGTTTACGTACATCATTTTGTTTAATTTTCCGGTAACCTTTTTCAGTTGGTGTCATTGCTATGCCTCTTTTACTGGTGAGGAGATGGGGGCTTATCCACGACTATCAGATGTATCTCAATGCATTTTTTTAATTGAAGTATAATTGCTTCACAGCCCTGTGTTAGGTTCCGCCGTTCAGCAGAGTGGATCAGCTAGAAGTATACATGTGTGCCCTCCCTCGGCACCTCCCATCCCGCCCCTCTAGGCATCACAGGGCGCCGCACGTGGGCTCCTGTGCCTTAGGGCAGCTTCCCGCCGACTGTCTGTTTTACACGAGCTGGTGTATTTCCGTCAGCGCTGATCTCACCCTCCTCTTCCCTCCTGTGTCCACACGTTCTCAGCGCATCCTTGGGCTCTGTATTTCAGGTCCGCAAACGCTCATGGATCATTCAGCGCTAGGTCCCATGGGACGTTTTAAACGTAAAACAACATCATTTTCTTCTGAGGCACTTTGAATAGAAAACTTAAAAGTGTTGATAGCGTCTGGAAAATTAAAAAGTACATAATATTTTCCTTTATACATATAAATATAGTTGCATACAGAAATATTTTTAGGGGAGTATATGTACATGGTTGAGGAAACACACCCGTATGCCTTTGCTCTGCCATCTGAAAGGGCTTAAAAGAAATGGTGCTTCAGTAGCAGCGAGCACACTTAGGGCCTAGATCCTTGGAGAAGTGGCTGGTTCCAGAACAGGAGCAGGACACGTACAGCGTGAGCCGGGAGCATCTTGTAGCTCCAGAAAGTAAGGAAGGGCTCAGAAAGAAAGAAAACAAGAAAAGAACCACATTGATTGATGGGGACGGGTTAGCAGAACACAGGAGCCAACTGAAAGAGCTCCCAGGGGCCAAAGCTGGATCAGTGTGAACGACAAAATTAACAAAGTTGTATTGGATTGTAACCCAAAGTGCACATAAATATCCATGAGTTCATATTGATACAAGTAAATGATTGAATAATATATGAGGAAGAAGAGGCAAATTTCCCATGCAGAAGAATTCCAAGTAAATCATAGAGATACTTCTCTCTAGAGGATGAAGAGCATGCCTTCCCCTTCTTTAAGGATGAGATGCACATGCTCACTTCTTTCCTGCAATATGGAGAAGAGAGGAAAGAGCGTAACTTGACCATGGAGGAACCTGATAAACACAACCTCAGCCAAGGGATCAAGGACATTGTTGACAGTCGTAAATCGTGCTGGTAGGAGGTAGCCTTGAAATGACTGATGAAAATGGTACTTTACCTCTGTGGTCTTCCTCCCCAAACCCATAACCTCATTCTAGTGATGAGTCAAGTATCACACCAATCCCAGTAAAGGAGGCATCCTACGAAATACTGACCAGTCCTCCTCACAATTGTCAAGATCATCCAAACCAAGGAGGGTCTGAGATACTGTCACAACTATGAGAAACCTAAGGAAACTTGACAACTAAATGTATGGATGGGATTCCGGAACATTAGGGGACATTAGGGGCAAACTAAGTAACGATGAGTAAATGATGGACTTGGGTTATTGATCATGTTTTAATATTGGTTCATTAATTGTGACAAGTACACCGTGTAATGTAAGACATTAATAGTAAGGAAACATTGTAAAGGTTGATGTGGGGATTTTGTACTGTTTTCTCAAACTGAAACAGGTTTTTTTTTTAAATTGTCTATTATAATGATAATTTAAAACAACCAAGTCATACAGTATAGCTCAGGGAACCATATTCACCATCCTGAGATTAAACCATAATGAAAAAGAATATAAAAAGGAATGTATATATACATATATAATTGAGTCACTTTGCTATACAGCAGAAATTAACACAACATTGTAAATCAACAGTGCTTCAATTTACAAAAAAGAATAATAATTTTAAAAAGAACATGTGAGCATTTTAATGTGATTCATGAGAGCAGGTCTTTTGGCTGGTACTTGTCCCTTCATTTTCATAATGCATCTGTCTAATTTATCCTGTAAGTACAGAAAGTAGATGTGAATTTATTCAACCGGGATTGTTAGATAAGTAATTTTGGTAAAACAAAATCATATAAAGATCCTTTTGAACCCATCTGACTTTAGAAGATGAACAGTTCAGTGGAGGAAAAAAAAAAGTCTGTAAGCAGGCAGTAATTCTGTAATTTAATTTTAGTCTTTCAAAAGTCCACATAAAGTTATTAAGGTTATTTATATACAGAAATAAATTTGTTTCCTGTAGTAGTTGTTATAATGGATCTTAAATTGGCTTTTTGTCTTTTCTCTTTTACTTCTCTAATTACATAAGTCTTTGCCCATCACATTATGTTAATTTATCTCCACTACATCCACGTAGGACAGAGGAAAAAGAGGCGAAGTCCAGGGCTCCTGCTCAGGCCTCTCAGGATCAAAATGAGACCTCAGGCATCTCACTTTTGCCTCCTGTGCTTTGCCCACCATGAGCATGTTGGCTCGCTTTCAAGTTACACACTCCTTTAATCACATTTTCTCTTACAGAGTCAACCTCCATTTTCCCTGACGATTTTGGAGGGCAGGTTTTATTATAAATGTACTCATTTTAGGATGAGGAATGTGAAGCTTTTTTGGATCGTCTTTCCTTCTAGAAAAAGTTGGACTGTAAGAGAACTTGCAGTGTGGTGTGCACATTTTCTCTACAGCACTTTATGAAGTCTGTGGCTTTATCTCTGTGCTCTCCCCCAGCGAGGCTGTGAGCTTTTTGAGAGGAAGCCTGTCCTCCCTCTTAGGACAGAGTTTGAGACTTAGTAGATGTTCAGTAAGTAGAATTTGAATAAATAAGAGAGAGCAACCCAGTGGAATTAAGTGAGTTGTTTGTGACAAAGCTACTTGTTCTCAGTCCTCTCTTCATCAGGTCTTCCAGACTATGTTTCATTGGAAGCCCAGGGTTTCTTTTAAGGATTTGAGTGTCCTAGACAGGGAGGAAGTGTGGCGGGCCTGGAAAATAGCACAAGCAGGCACTTGGGTGACTCACCATTTGAAAGGCATGGCCCTAGTCAGGAATCCTTTACCCCTACTGTCCCTTTAGCAAATTGGCTTCTTGAATTGGCTTTATGATTCATGGATCAAATCAAAGTGTCTCATTCCATGAATGGAAAGTGCTTTTCATTCGACTCATGAATATTGTCACCATCATTATGTCATCTGGCATTTGAGATTGTGACACAGATGCCTCACTAAGCTCTGTCACCTGCATCAAATGCTGCAATTAGCTCCTTTCTCCTTTCCAGCCTCAGTGAGTTCACAGTCCCGTTGGTTACCATCTAAAGCTAAATTATGTCTTGCAAGACATGTGCCCCCTGATACGTTACAAATGATTGGCTCCATTAAAGAAAGTTCCTGGTGTCAAACAAGCTGGAGGATTTCTGTGTTAAACAAAATCAAAAGGCTTGCTTTGCTGGGACACTTCTGGGAGTCCTTTTAATGGTAACGCAAACTATAGCCTCCAAGGAGGTCATGAGTATACCACGTTTCCAAAACTTGTTTGAACATGAGTGATAGTGGTTAACAACACTGACTTCAAGGTGATAATCATCTGGATTATGCAATTTTGGGAAAGTTCTATAATTAAGCTTTAGTTTCCTCATCTTGAAGGTAGATATATTGATAATAGATGCCCTTAGGATTATTATGACATTTAAATGAATGATTGTTTATAAACTATTTGTCATGTGCCTAGCACTTGAAGTGTCCTTAATACATGATTGCTAATGGTAATGTTATTAATATTTTGGAGAATCTAGAGTTCTGCAGGACAGTTTTAGAAATGCTGGTCTGTGATCATACTGATCATTGATTTCATCCAGTTCTACAGATGAAACCAAGAATAAATTCCTGTGATTTACTTTGTAACCTGATATGTCTAACATAATCTTCCATCCTAGCTCTTCAGTCTTACAGAATATACTGTGAGTGATGTAGATGTTCTGTCTAAAGGGTCTCATTGCTGTACCTGGAATTTTTGATTGTTTTAGGAACTTCACCACTGGATGATGTGGGTTTTGGTGATTTGGACATAGAAGTACTAGTTCGTCTGTTCAGTTGAATCTTTGTGGCTCCTTAACGTCACATGATCCTGTGCAGTCCTACTCTGTCAAGAAGGCATAATGTATGGCTCATGTAGGGAGAGAAGAGGTTTTCAGCTTCATTTAGTGATTGTGCTTAATTTATATGTGGTTAATATTTGTATATCCAGTCCCATCACTTCATGGCAAATAGATGGGGAAACAGTGGCTGACTGTATTTTCCTGGACTCCAAAATCACTGCAGATGGTGACTGCAACAATGAAATTAAAAGACGCTTACTCCTTGGGAGGAAAGTTATGACCAACCTAGATAGCATATTAAAAAGCAGAGACATTACTTTGCCAACAAAGGTCCATCTAGTCAAGGCTATGGTTTTTCCCGTGGTCATGTCTGGATGTGAGAGTTGGACTATAAAGAAAGCTGAGTGCCGAAGAATTGATGCTTTTGAACTGTGGTGTTGGGCTCTAAAATCACTGCAGATGGCGACTGCAGCAATGAAATTAAAAGACGCTTACTCTTTGGAAGGAGTTATGACCAACCTAGACAGCATATTAAAAAGCAGAGACATTACTTTGCCAACAAAGGTCCGTCTGGTCAAGCCTATGGTTTTTCCAGTGGTCATGTATGGATGTGATAGTTAGACTGTGAAGAAAGCTGAGCGGTGAAAAATTGATGCTTTTGAACTGTGGTGTTGGAGAAGACTCTTGAGAGTCCCTTGGACTGCAAGGAGATCCAACCAGTCCATCCTAAAGGAGATCAGTCCTGGGTGTTCATTGGAAGGACTGATGCTGAAGCTGAAACTCCAGTACTTTGGCCACCTCATGTGAAGAGTTGACTCATTGGAAAAGACCCTGATGCTGGGAGGGATTGGGGGCAGGAGGAGAAGGGGATGACAGAGGATGAGATGGCTGACTGACTCGATAGGCATCACTGACTCGATGGGCATGAGTCTGAGTAAACTCCAGGAGTTGGTGAGCCCAAAAAAATAAAGTCTGACACTGTTTCCACATGTCATGATGTTTCCACATGATGATTAGATCTTCTTTAAGACAAATGTGTGAGTGTTAGTTGCTTAGTCATGTCTGACTCTTTGAAACCTTATGGACTGTAGCCTGCCATGCTCCGCTGTCCATGGGATTCTCCAGGCAAGAATACTGGAGCGGGTTGCCATTCCCGTCTCCATTAAGATAGATAACTAAAGCAGAATGCAGAAGGATCCAGAAGGAAACAAAGGAGATCCATAGAGATCAGTTAAAGGACAGGAGCTATTCAAGACTGGGCTGGGTGCAGAATGAGGTGTATTTCTGTTTAAAAAAATAGTGGCATGTGTGAACATCGTCCCAAACAGATGAAAAGGTTCTTACAAGTCAGTGGCCTTGGAGATGAAGAGATGAGGCTTAAGAGATTCTTAAGAGAAAGAACTGGCAGAATATGGTGACAGTTTGCTGCTGATGTTATTTTGGTGGGAGGATGACTCTGAGGCTTCTGGCTGTGATGATTGGAGGAGCGGTAATGCCACTGACCAAGACAGGGAGTGCCGTGGCCAGAGAGAAGGGCAGCGTGTTCTGAAAAGGGGATCAGTTGTATCTGAAGGAGGATTTTTCCAGTGTAAAAAAATGCAGCTCTGGCCCTAGCTCTCCTAAAGGCTCAGGCTTGGAGATGTAGGTCCAGGACTCAGCATCCTACCTGGGAAAAGGGGAGTCTTGAGTGAAGGGAAGGTAGCCAAGGAGAGGGTCAGAGCCCGGGTGAGCAAAGGGCCAGACTACCTTTCACGCTGGAGAGTGTCCTGGTTTAGATGGAAAGTGGTGTGACTATAGTATGTAGAATACCTGAAACATCAGTGTTTATTTACCAGGTGAAATGAAAGCTGAGAATAACTAGACAGAGAGGTTAAGGGAAATAGAATAAGCTGAGAATAATTAGATAGAGAGGTTAGGGAAAATAGAAGAAAGAGTGATGTCATACCAAATGGAATAGTGGAGAGAAAAGCTAGATTTGGTAGCAAATGAATCATTTCTTCAAGAAGTTTGTCTAGAAAAAGAAGAATGCACAGGGAGCCGGAGAAGGGCATGGGTTGAAGGAGAGCAGTTATTTCTTTGAAAGGAGACGTGAACATTTTAATGAACCCAAGGGAATTGGGCAGGGAAAGATGAGAGGTAGAGGAGAGAGGAGTGATTGATGGGCAGGATCCCAGAGGGAGACAGAAGGACATCAAGGGTACAGACAGGAGAAGGAAGTCTCAAATAAAAGGTATGGCTTTTTCTTTGTAATTGGAGGAACCGTAAGAAAGAGTGATAGGAATACAAATCAGTTTGGAGATAGTTGGGAAGAGAGCCTGAGAGGTGATAAAATCTCTTCCTCAGTGGCCTCTGTTTTTACCATCAAGGAAGATAAGAGGTCATTTGAGGATGGAGAGGGGAGAAAGGGGAGGACCTGGGTGCTTGAGAAGGTGGCAAAAATGTGGATAAATGAGAATGGCAACTGTTTTGATGCCTCCCTCACAAAATTGTTTTGGGGGGGTGTGCTGAAAGCAGAAACCACAAATTTTGCATTGGTCCAGTCAGCTAACTTTGTTTTTCTCCTGCAGCACCCAGCAAGCCCTGTGCCAGAGGGGCATCAGTGGATGGCTGGATTGAATCTCTCCTGGGCATGTGTGTCTACTGCAAGGATGAGGGGATGAGGCACTGGGTCGGAGAGTGATTATGCTCTAATTTGGAGATCGTGAAGTCAAGGAGCCTGGTTAACTGGAAGAACAGGGCAAGAAGAGGGTGTTGTCCCAGCAGATGGCAGGAGTTGCTATGGCTAGAACTGAATAGAAAAGAGGGGGATGATAATGGATCGCAGTCAGGTATTGCAATAGACCAGTTGAGGAAGACAGAGGTGAAATGGTTCCCAGGGGTACCAAATCTCAGGATGTAGCCATAGAAATGTGCTGCAAGTGTTTGCTGAATGAAGAGCATGTTGTTCCCTCGGGCTTTTTATTTGAGCAACTTTTCCAAGTATTGCCTTGGGATTTGTTACCGCTGGTAAGAATTGTACTGAGAAACTGGATCTTTTCACAGCTGGCCTAGATGGAATACTTTGCTAGTGGGCAGACTCGGTTTTGTTGTTGCTGCTGTTTTTTTAAACTTTAATATTCTTTTTTTTTTAGCATAGAACATTTTTTGTTTTATTCATTTATTTTAAATATTTACTTATTTATTTAGCTGAGTTGGGTCTTAGTTGCAGCATGCGGTATCTTCCTTGTGTCTTGTGGGATCACTCGTTGCAGGGCACAGACTCTCTAGTTGTGGTGTGCTGGCCCCAGTTGCTACCCTGAGGCAGGTGGGATCTTGGTTCCATGACCAGGGGTCAAAACCCACATCCCCTATATTCTATATAGTATATATATATATACTATACCATATACTTGCATTGCAAGGTGGATTCTTAACCACTGGACCAGCAGGGAAGTCCTGGGACTCCGTTTTCATTTGTTAACTCTTACCCAGTTAAAAATGTTTTTGAAGGTTTCCATCTCTTTTTTTTTTTTTTGACATTTTTTCATTGGTAAGTATCATTAAAGATGACCATTGATCATTGATAAGTCATAACTTTTTTCAGAAGTTGTCCCTAGTAGTTTTGTTGTTTGGACAAATGGTTGCATTAATTTTATTTAGACCAGTGAATTTCACCTACACTTACTACTAAGGACTGAAATTGAGAGTGAGTTAGGAGTATTCAGTTTGAGGAAGGCCATGGGCATTTCCATATTTAAACTTAAAAATTAATGAAATATTAGTCTCAGATAAGCATATGGTAAGTGAACACATTACTTTTCATCACCGACCCAGTAATTTGCAATGTCAACATTCTGGACAGGAAGATAGAGGGTCTATAGTGGTACTTGGGGTCAGCGAAGCTCAGAAAAGCTTAGTCTGGACCTCTTTTGTTAAATTGTCATGTTTGAGTCCTCATGTAGATTTCTCACACGCTATCTAACCACAGGGATAACATTTGAGGACCACCCTCATTTGCTGCACATTTATTGGCAGCAAATGGCTTTTATAACTTGTGTCTTGATTTACATGTTTGCTGGCTCAATACACACACTTCACTTGAGACAGATCCCAAACTTGTTGCTACATTTCTGAAATTATCTTTCTTTTTGTCCTGCTAAAAGAAGGTTTCTTCCATGGGTTTTAGACCAAGTATCATGGTTTCTAAGTGTTTTCCAGTGCTTATTGCCTTGTTTTAATACTGTTATTCTTTTTCCTCCAACTAAGTGTAAATACATCTGTGTGGAAAGAAAGAAAAAGGATTTTTTTTTTTCAAAAACATAGCCCCCTTATACTGAGTCCAAGCAAAAGGATATATTCAGCAAAGAGGGTAAGAAAGAGAGAACCATGTGTAGAAAAGTTACCTTGAAAATTTTAGCCTTAAAACCATTTTCATTTCTCACAAATCGCAGGAATGCCTCCGTCGAGGTATATCTTCCTTTGCACCTCTCTAGCTGTCACCCCACCTTCTGGCACTCTGAGAGTATTTTTAGCATGGCATTAGGCTTTATTGGATGGTGCTCCTCAATTTTTAAATTATAGGGTTATTTTATGTTAATTTTGTTATTTTAAAAGTTTTGCTAAGTTTTTTAATGCCCTGGAGCCATATGGAAACATTTCATTCCAATGGAAGCTAATGAGAAAAGAACCTATTATAGAACATTTAAGTATACTTAGCACATTTCAGAGAACCTGAGGTGGATGGTCATGATGGGAGGGTGTCCGTGTCAGAGGTGAGGAACACAACTGTCATTCTTTTTTCTCCCGATCAGTTATGACACCAGTGGAAAGAAAGTTACAGGAGGAAATCTGAAATGCTCACATGTAATTTGAATTTTTATAAAATACCTACATCTGATACTTACGAGTCTTTAAGGAGCAATGCATAGCTGTTTTCTGAGTGGGAGTTGATTTCTGCTGTTGAGTAAATAGTAGGTGTTAGAGAAGAATTTGTAATGAGATTTGGAAGGGAAAACATGCCACAAGAGAGCACCTTCACTCAAGTAAGTTAATGTAAAAATTCCTTAGGATGATGGCGTTGGGTCCTTTTCTACAGGTTTCTTTTGAGCTTGGCTGGCTAAGATCCTTCTTTGTTTCCTGAATTCTGAGGTGGTTTAGCCTCTTAAGTCATGTCCAACTCTTTGCGACCCCATGGACTGTAGCCTGCCAGGCTCCTCTGTTCATGGGATTTTTCCAGGCAAGAATACTGGAGTGGGTTGCCATTTCCTTCTCCAGGGGATCTTCCCCACCCAGGGATGAAAACTGGGTCTCCTGCATTGCAGGCAGATTCTTTACCAACTGAGCTACCAGGGAAGCCCTGAATACTGCGGGCATGACATCAAATACTAGAAGAAGAAATCATAAATTTGGGATGATCAGGGTTGCCATAGGCAGCTTTGATACAGGACAAACGCTGAAGGATGCCAAGAGATGTAACTCACATACATTGGGCTGAAATGGTACCCTGAATTTGCATAACGTGGGGCCCTGGGTCTGGTGTAGAAGGCAATCATTATTTCAGGTTGCCCTCCACAGTGGCATGTGCCTAAAGTAATATGAGTTCTTCTTACGCCTAAAGTAAAAACCTTGGGTCCCTCTGTGAAAAGGAGAAAACAGCCTAGGACAGCCCTGTCCATTGGAACTTTCTGCAGTGGAGGAAATGTTCTCTATCTCTATTGTCCACTATGGGAGCTACTTGTCACATGTGGCTAATGGAAACTTGAAATATGGGTAGTGCAGCTGAGGAGCTGACCATTTTATTTTTAATTCATTGACATTGAAATGAAAGAGGATCATGTGTCTAATGGTTACTTTACTGGATAGTACATGTCTAGGGAGAGAGTGGCTTCCTGAATTTCTAACCCACTGTGTGTTCTGGTTCCTGACGCATCTGACTGTAAACCTTCCAGCCTAGGGTGTCCCCTCACACTTTTCTAGAGGTGATGACATTGGACAGGTGGAAACTTGCCTGTTTATATGTTGGGATTTGTGGATCTGTACCCAGCTCAATCACTGGCCACCCTCCTTTTCAGTCAAATTCATCCACCATACTTGAAACTCAGTTGTTGATTTCCATGGTCAAGGGGAGAAGGCAGAATTGAGATAGAGTAAGGTTCTCTGCTTTCCTTGGTGACCTCTACAAATAAGAGTTTGAATAGGCCTAAATGGGGAGAACCTTCTAAGGGCCCAGGGGATCTCTGTCAGGCCAACTCGAGTTAATGGAAGTGTCTAGAGCAGCAACCCCCAACCTTTTCGGCACCAGGGACAGGTTTTGTAGAAGACAATTTTTCCACAGATGGGGATTGGGGGGTGGTTTGGGGATGATTCAAGAACATTCCATTTATTGTGCATTTTATTTCTGTTATTATTACGTCAGCTCCACCTCAGATCATCAAGCATTAGATCCCAGAAGTTGAGGATCCCTGTCCTAGGGTACTGGTAATAACAACTTATCTGGCATCAAGTACATGCACTAGCCAGATGGACTTCAGTAAACTGTTTACTCTCTCAGAAACTTAATTCCTTCCACATAAAAGGGAAGGACTAACAACTGTTCTGCTTGCTTATGTGATTGTTAGGAATAAAAATTGAAATAATAAGAACTGCAAAATGCTATTTAAATGCTTATCTTCATTATGGAATGGTAGCCTGTATTTATAACTGTTTTCCTTGCATACATTGACTCTTCATTAAGGAAAAAGGAAGCAATCATAATCTTACTGTTGACTCGAAGGAAAAGATCTGATGTCCAGTGGGCAGACATTCCCAGTTCTCTTTTGAACTTACGTGTCTACTGAGCCTGTCTACTGAGCCTCCGGCATGGGGAACACTGGGGCAGCATCGCCAAACTGAGTGTCCCAGATCAGAAACGACTGCAGAGGGACTCTTGGTCTGGAAGAGAGAAGGGCGTTTTCAGTGGTGAAAATGTTAGTTGCTTAGTTGTATCCGACTCTTTGCAACCCCGTGCCATGTAACCCACCAGACTCATTTGTCCATGGGATTCTCCATGCAAGAACCCTGAAGTAGTTTGTCATTCCCTTCTCCAGGGGATCTTCCCGAAACAGTCATTGAACCCACATTCTTGTATTGCAGGTGAATTCTTTACTGTCTGTGCCACCAGGGAAATCCTATTTTCAGTAAACAGTTACCGGTTCAGTTGCCCTCCTTCTAAAAAGATTTGTCCATCCTCCACTGGGCCCCCGTTTTTGTTTTTTAAGTTGTGAAATTTGCCTGTTCGTTCTCCCACCCTTTTCCTTAAGAGCATAGGCATGCTCTATGTGATTTTTTTTTTCTTTTCATTGAATCTTCAGTCCCAAGCCATTTCTACTAACACCAGTCAGCTTAGACAGCTGTCCCTCCATGTAAATGCAAAGTAAAATGAAACATTTGTATGTACATTTTCCTTCCACAGAAAAAGAACAGATTTGTTTCTAGTACTTCAAAGAATTCTATTCAACTAATTTGAAATTAATAAACTATTTTATTGCCTTTCACCACATCATGTTCAGGTTACTTTATATATTTGTGTCTGTACTCTTGACTGTATACCAAAATGTTGGCATTGAATTACCATGGGCAGAAAAGAAAATAGAAAATGTTCCTATTTTGATACAAAAATATGATTCATTCTGACTGTGAACATGACTACTCTTAAGTATCTGACCTCAAAATGTTTTAACATTTAATTATTATGCATGTTTCAACACAGGACCCTGATTCATGAATAATTAACTCTGACTCATTCATTCAAGAAATATATTGAGCATCTCTTATGCCAGATACTGGGGACCCCAGGATGTATCAGACACAGTCTCTTCTTTCTAGGAACCTGTAATTAGATGGAGGAGGCAGACTTGTAAGCAAATAATGGAAAAACAGCATGATTGGTATTACAGTATGGTATGAAGAGACTGATGTGATGTACAGAGGAAGAAATTGCTCATTTTCCTAGGGAATCATCCAGCAAAGTTTTCATCAGGGAGATGGCATTTGATCTTAATTTAGAGACATTTGCTGGGCAAAGAAGGGAGGAAGGACAATCCAAGAGGTTCTTCTCTATGTAGGTCTTAGATGAGCACTTTGCTTTTCTTAGCAGACTGTAAGTATTTAACTTAACTATAGGCACTTGTTCTCCAAGTGTGATATACCTGACCTGGAGGTCCACCCACAGTCTCAGCCTGCTGTACGATGTACATCTGTTCTTGAGCCAGTTTTGTGTATGTGTGTGTGTGCTCACCATACACTGTCCTGAGGTTGGACACCATGCTAGCCCATGTGCCAAATGTGTGTATGGATGCTCCTTTATTTATCTTACCAGCATGTTCATCGTAGATTGCCCGGCTTAGGGCTTTGCATGTACAGGTGTTCAGGAAGTACTTCTTCAATGGATAAACACAGACACTAATTTTAATATCTGTATAGTAAGCCCCCTACATATGAACAAGTTCCATTCCTAGAGTGCGTTTGTAAGTCCAACCAAGTTAGCCTAGATACCCAACTAACACAATCGGCTGTATTGTACTGTACTGTAATAGGTTTATAACACTTTTCACACAAATAATATGTAAACAACAAACAAAAAATAGAGAAGAGCATTTTAAATCTTACAGGACAGTACCTTGAAAAGTACAGCAGTGCAGCCAACGGCTGGCATCCAGGGGCTGGCATTGAGTGAGCAGGCAGGAGGCGTTACTGACTGAGGAGGGAGAGGAGGTGGGAGATGGTGGAGCTGGTGGATCGCCAGCAACAGGCGACGGAGGGCGAGCTGCAGTCTCACTCAAGCTGACGTGGGTGGCCCAGGATCTGGTTCCCTGCTGGAACCGCGGGCACAATTGGATCTTTGAAAGTTGGCAACTTCGTATATAGGGGACTTACTGTATTGCTTTTTTAGGGCCGTCATAAAAATGACCACAATTTTGGTGGCTTAAAATAACAGAAAATGTATTCTCTCCCAGTTCTGGAAGCCAGAAGCCTTGAAAGCTAGGTGTGGGCAGGACTTTGATCCGTCTGAAGGCTCCAGGGGAGACTCCTTCCTTGCCTCTTCCGGCTTCACCTAATGGTTCTGGTCATTCTTTGACCTGGGGATGTGAAACTCCAGGTGCCTCTGTCTTCACGTGGCCTCTGCCAGTGTCATTCAGTTCAGTTCAGTTCAGTCGCTCAGTCGTGTCTGACTCTTTGCGACCCCATGAACCGCAGCACGCCAGGCCTCCTTGTCCATCACCAACTCCTGGAGTCCACCCAAACCCATGTCCATCGAGTCGGTGATGCCATCCAACCACCTCATCCTCTGTCGTCCCCTTCTCCTCCTGCCCTCAATCTTTCCCAGCATCACAGTCTTTTCCAATGAGTCAGCTCTTCGCATGAGGTGGCCAAAGTACTGGAGTTTCAGCTTCAGCATCAGTTCTTCCAATGAACACCCAGGACTGATCTCCTTTAGAATGGACTGGTTGGATCTCCTTGCTATCCAAGGAACTCTCAAGAGTCTTCTCCAACACCACAGTTCAAAAGCATCAATTCTTTGGTGCTCAGCTTTCTTTATAGTCCAACTCTCACATGCATACATGACCACTGGAAAAACCATAGCCTTGACTAGACAGACCTTTGTTGGCAGAGTAATGTCTCTGCTCTTTAATACACTGTCCAGGTTGGTCTGACTTTCCTTCCAAGGAGTAAGCGTCTTTTAATTTCATGTCTGCTGGCTTCGTTCCTCCCTCTGCTTTTCTTTAAAGGACAACTGTCATTGGATTTAGGGTCCACTCTAAATTCAGGATGACCTCATCTCAAGATCCTTAATCTGCAAAGACTTTTTCCCACATATAGTCTTATTCCCAGGTTCTGGGAGTTAGAATATGCATACATCTTTTGGGAAGTCACTGTCCCATCCACTGTAGGGTTCCTTCCAGGGTCTAAGACTGAAGAGGGTATCAAGTTATACAAAGCTTTGGTCAAATAACTGTTTTCATTGCCCCATTAGGGTGAACATGGAACATTGTGGGGAGAGAAGCTTTTAAAGATGTTCCGTTATATTTCATTTTTTCATATCTACCACATCCCGAGGAAGGGTCTTCTGAAAGAGCATTTCAGGTCTTCTGAAAGGGTCCTCTGAAAGAGCGTTTCATCTAGACCACACAGTATGGTCGGCCTACAGCTCATTTGACCCATAACACCATGCTCTAGACTACTATAACTGACTCATTTTTTAAAGTATTTTTTAAATGGCCCAAGCCACTACCTTTACAAATAATGTTTATTTATTTCTGGCTGCCTTGGGTCTTAGTTGCGGGGCACAGGCTGTCTAGTTTTGGTATGCAGGCTCAATCATTGAAGGGCATGGGCTTAGCTCCTTCCCTCCGTATGTGATCTTAGTTCCCCAACCAAGGATCGAACCTACATCCCCTGTGCTGGAAGGTGGATTCTTTACCTCTGGACCACCAAGGACATCTTGACTACAGGTGAGTTGAGTAGGTTGGAGACCTGTCCTAAGGGCAGCCAACTCAGAAGCTGTCCAGTGTTGGCAAGTTGATGTGGTTCACTTGTACTTCTCTCATCGTGACTTGCGTGTTGAAACTCAGGAGACTGAGTTAGTTGGCAGTGTATCCAGCAGCTGAAAGGTCCTGAGTAGCTCAGGCCCCTGGGTGATGGTCCAGCTGGAGTAGAAAGGAAGCCCGTTGGTAGGGAGAGGTGACCCAGCAAAGGGGAAAGAGAAGAGGAGGCACCACGAGAGAGGGTGACTCTGTGGCCCCGAGGAAGACCGGCTTCTGATCCCAACCACCTTCCAGTGTGTGTGAGGCTTGTGTGGTAAGCTCATACTCTGTTAAGCATTTTACATCTGTTATCTGATTTGTTCCCCATCTAATAGCTGCAGAGACTATGGACACAGAAGTTAAGGGACTGTCTTAGACTCAGTCAGCTGGTAGGTGGTAGAACTAGGCATCAAATCCAGAGACAAACTGGATATCCTCTGCACCGCTGTCTCCTTTGGGACCTTCTGTCCTATCTTTTAGACTTTGCTGATGGTTCAGACGGTAAAGAATCTGCCTGCAATGCAGGTGCCACAGGAGATGCAGGTTCAATCCCTAGGTCGGGAAGATTTCCTGGAGGAGGGTATGGCAACCCAATCCAGTATTCTTGCCTGGAGAGTTCCATGGACAGAGGAGCCTGGTGGGCTATAGTCCACGGGGTCTCAAAGAGTCGTATATGACTGAAGTGACTTAGCATCCTTGTCTTTCACAAGCGCCCTATTTTTCTTTCCCCAGGGAGCTGAATGATACGTCTATTTCTTGTTTCTTGTGTCCCAGAGACAGTTGCTGACTCAATTAACCAAATAAATAATACATTGTAAAGGCTTCCCGGGTGGCGCTAGTGGTAAAGAACCCACCTGCCAATGCAGGAGACATGAGACGTGGGTTCGATCCCTGGGTCAGGAAGATCCAGAGGAAATGGCAACCCACTCCAATATTCTTTGCCTGGAGAATCCCATGGACAAAGGAGCTATAATCCATAGGGTTGCAAAGAGTCAAACATGACTGAAGAGACTTGACACACACACCCAAAGACTTTGCCAAGTGTTTTGCTTTATTCTGATTAATGTGAAAATTAAGGCTACCTGGGATAAACCATGGACATGTGTAGTTTTTGTGATATACATTTTTGGAATATGTTTAAACGTTTCATAATAAAACTGGGTAAAAATTTTTTTAAATTAAAGAAACTTGTCTTTGATGAATGGCCGACCATGATATTCTAGCACCTTCAGCTGAATAACCAGTCCATCAAGTCTATTTCACAGGGGACTTCCCCGGTGGTCCAGTGGCTAAGACCCGGTACTCCCAATGTAGGGGACCTGGGTTCGATCCCTGGTCAGGGGACTGGATCCCTCATTCTGCAACTAAGAGTTTGCCGGAACTTCCCTGGTGGTCTGGTGGTTAAGAATCTGCCTTGCGTTGCAGGGGACGCAGGTTTAAGCCCTGGTTGAAGAATTAAGATCCCACATGACTCAGAGCAACTCAGTGCCGCAACTGCTGAGTCTGTGCTCTAGGGGCTGCCTGCTACAACTGGAAAGTCTGTGCAACACAATTAAAGATCCCCCCGACTCAGTGAAGATCACGCATGCTGCAACTAAGGCCCGACACAGCCGAATTACAAAACAAACGAGTCCATTTCATGTGGGTAAAAACACCAATTTGATATTTCTCCAGCCATTTTCCTTACTGACAAGACACAGCCACTGTATTTTAACAAAACCATTTCAAGTCTGAGTCAGAGGAATGAGCTCTTGCTTCAGCTTAGTATTTCTTCTAAAGGAATGGTCTTCATTCTTTGGAAGACTTTGTGCACAAAGGTATCTTTAAAGACTCTAAAACCCTAATAATCTTGCAGTATATTATAATTTACATACAAAGTCTTCAGGAATAATCCCAGGGATTCAGATTCTGAAATTCTACAGAGAATAGGCTCAGATATCTGATTGTGTTTCTGGAAAAGAGAACAGATTTCGGGTTGAACAAGCCATGTGGAATTACAGTTATCACTTTGTTTCTACCATCCATTTATATAATAATGAAAAGAGAGGCTGGCAGAAGATGATACACCCTATTGAGTTAGTAATATGTGGTATGATTTTCAAGGGCCCACTACAGAAATATGCTTTACCTGGTAATTTGAAACAGGTCTTCCAGGTAAGCATATATGTTTCCCCAAAGCCTGAAATGTCCTTAAAGAAACAGTTTCCTGATAAAAATTTCACTTTGCAAAGTAGAAATACAAAGTATTCTATCTAAATCGCATAGAGGTTGTCAAATCGGATATATAAAACCCTGAAAATTAAATGCTCTGAAAAGACTTCTCTTTTTTTTAACTTAGAAAAAAAAGACCTGTCAGTCAAGTTTGATGCGGCTGGTATTCACAAGCGGTACTGCTTTTGTATATAAGAGCAAGCACCTGTCCAATTGAGCATCTAATTGGTAATCATGGATTATTAAGTTAATTGTCTGAATGGAGGCTATAACTGATATAATTTCTAAAGCTCTAGATCATATAACAGTATTTTTACAGTGACAAGAGGGAATGGAGACATGACTGTGACTGTCAATTGCCAAAACATTGGATTGTATAGTCAGAGTCGTAAGTAGAGTGGTGTTCAGTTAGCGCTGGCTTTGTCTTCCTGGTGCTTGCAGAGTCCCAGATTGCCAAGTCATGGTGTATGCAGGTGCCAAGGTAAAAAAGTCATTAAGGGAACAGAGTGGAGAGGCTTCTGCTGTGTTGTTTTTCACTTCGTTTTGCATACTGCTTGGATCCAGAACAATCTGATTGGCATTTGAGTGAAGATAAGCACTGTACTTGTGAGTTTTTTAAAAATCATTTAATAATTAATAATAATTTAGTCGTTCAGTCATGTCCAACTCTTTGCGATCTCATAGACTGTAATCCACCACGCTGCTCTGTCCATGGAATTCTCCAGGCAAGAATACTGGGGTGGGTTGCCATTTCCTATTCCAGGGGGTCTTCCCGATCCAGGAATCTAACCCAGGTCTCCTTTGCAAGCAGATTCTGTACCATCTGAGCCACCAGGGAAGCTCTAAAATCATTTACTGTCTGCAATAATTTCCTACATTTATTTAGTCTTTCCATTTTATAAATTACTTTCATAGATGCTATTTCACTTAATTCTCTCGACAGTAAAAGGTAGTGATTTCTCTTCCAGAAGTCACTGAGAAGGTGGAAGATACCCCTGGTAAAGATTGGGAGTGCCTGTCAGAGGAGAGCCTGTCACTTTGTCCCCCAGTTGGATGACTTTCCGTGCTGCCAGAGCAGGGGAAGCAGGTCTGTGTAGAGACAGATGTGTGGCGTCTCTGGGGAAAAGGAGTCTAAGATATGGCCCAGCTTTCATCACCCAGGGCTCCATTCCCAGGAAGCGCAGAGATGGATCACATCTGGGCTTGTAGAAGCCAGAGCTGGCCATGGACTAAAGGTGATGGGAGGTCCAGCCTTTCTGGGACTTCTGCAGCATGGTGGACCTAAGAACCTGGGTGATGTCTCTTAGCTAGGGGTCTGCAAAGATGACCCCATCCCACAGAGCATCAGAGGCATATTATTTTAATAAAAGAAAATCTCATCTAAGGGTGTTTTGTTGTTTTAAAAGAAACAAATACAACAGACTCCAGCAGAGGCTAAATTTAATGTGCCTACTTGCAGTTAAACTCATTTTGCACATAGTGTATCTACCTATGTGTACATTTTTACTCTATATGCATATAATTTGAAATCTGCTGTGTTAATATTGTATTCTAATTTGTATGTTTAATATCCTGTTTAGATTGTAAGCATATCAAAAGCTGGGATTGTCTTTTTTTCTGTTATCCTCCAAGTCCTGGACTGCAGACTTGATCAAGTTTATTGACAAATCAGTTGGCACATCAGCTTGACAATGGCCAGTCATAATTGATAATTGGGAAGGAGTTGTTGAAAGAGAAAGAAGACCAAGCTTCATGCAAATTGTTCTCCTAGACTCTTTAGGCTACTTAGTATTTAAATTGGGAAAGTCCTGGTTATACATTTTTTGATATGCCCATAGACTTGACTGTGTATCTCCTGAGATGCAGATTAGATTTTGAGAAAACATTTTGAACAATAATTTAATATAAAGCTGTGGTCGTCTTATTGTAAAACCACAAGGCTTAGTGGAAATTTTTGTTGTGTCACCATAGATACCCAAATCTAATTTGATTACTCTGGTGAATAGTTGCTAACTCTAATCTGATATTGACTGTTACTTTTCATCAGCTGGAAGTAGTCTGCTAATTGAGCTGGAGTCCAGCCAGAGAAATCTTTCAAAGGCGTAGTTTTATATACAGCAGTTTTAATAAGCCATTCAATGAAACCTTTTATAAAAGCAACAAAAGCAAGAAGGATCTGGACATGGTGAGCATGCTTGTCACATTGTACGAAAGAACAGGAGACAATGCTGGATCCTGTCGGTCACTCAAACCTAGTTTGGCAAAGGTCAAATAAGAATAGCTTAATTTATTCAGCAGCCAAGAGGATCCTTATTTGCTTAACAGCTCTGTCAAAAGCAACTCCCTACTTCACTAGAGTTCAATAAATGAGCAAGGTGCCTCTATCAGGCTGTTCGCATCTACAGACATGTGAGGAGGGCATTATTTTTTGCTGCTTTATTTTTCAGTCACAATTAAAATTACATCAGATATCTTTACTCGGAAGAGGTTTTTCAAAGACACAATGATATCTTTGACCGTCATCACTTAAGAGCTTCGTATATAGATGGGTAATCTCCAAATTACAGTGAGCCTGTTTTGTTTTATGAGGAGATGGAAGCAGAGGGAAAATTGTTAGGCCAATGATTTGTACTTGCGTGGCTTAACCAGCCTTTGCTAATAGCCAAGCAATGTAATATGTTTTATTTGTTGAGCTTTTCCTGCATGCCTGTCTCCCAAGTGGCGCTAGTACTAAAGGATCTGCCTTCAATCAGGAGACAAAAGAGACATGGGTTCGATCCCTGGATCCAGAAGATCCCCTGGAGAAGAAAATGGCAACCTACTCCAGGATTTTTGCCTGGGAAACCCCATGGACAGAGGAACCTGGCGGGCTACAGCCCATGGGGTCCCAAAGAGTTGGACATGACTAAGCCCACACACATAGACTGCTGAGCCCTCCATATCCCTTATTTAATTTCATCCTTATAATACACTCTATCATTTCCTATTTTATTGATAAAGCAACTGGGTTTCAGAAAGTTGAATTACTTGCTCAGGTGCACACAGTTAATATCAAGCTGGGCAAATTGAAAGTCCTGATCTCTAGTCGTTAGAGATCGGTGTTAGAGATCGTTAGAGAGTCGGTGTAGGGAAAGAATGGGAGGTGAATATGATACTATTTGCTGAAAAAAAGTTTACAAAACCTTACCTCATTGGCCTGAAGTGATGATAGGTATACCATACTTCCAGAACTTCCACCTGGGTCACTGAATTTAAATGAATCATCATTTACTTGTCTGAATTGTTGAATGGAATGGTGCTGTATGGGAAGCACTTGACACATATTATGTGCTTAGTAAGGAGTAATTGTTATCATTGGAGTTGCTTTTTTGCATAATTGGCATAATGTTGCCTAGTCCCATGCTTCTCAAGCTATATTTAGGACCTTGTTAAAAATGCAGATTCTGCAAGTACAAAAGCTGGGATGAGATTCTGCATTTCTAAGATGCTTCCAGGTGATGTGGTCCTAATGGTCTAAGTAGCAAGGGCCTTGGCTGTATCCGTTCCTTCAGATCAGAGTGGGTTTCCCATGAGATGGAGTTCACTATATAACTTAGGGAATTAAGTTATAGGAGGAGCTCACACATCTGTCCTTGGCCTCAGTAAAAACTCTGAAGAACTAGCTGAATGAACTTGGAATCAGGGATTTTAATAGAAATGGGAGAAGCTGGGGAGGGAATAGAAATATAGAGAAATACACCAAGGAAATAGGTCTCTGTAGGAAAAAGGAAAGTAATTGGAAAAAGTTGCTTTTAAGTGGAAACAAGTCACTAAAAAAAGATCTTGATTAAAGAAAAAAAAGAAAAACAGGAGACAAATGGTCTGAATTCCTCATTACTTTCTCCATCAGGGCCCCACTGGGTTGAGGGAAGCCAGGTGCAACGATATATGCTTTAAGGGAGCGCTCACTCTCCAGTTCCCACCCTGGACTTACACCAACTGGAGAGTGGTACCTCCTTAAATTTGGGGCCCGGGACACCTCACCCTTCTCACCCCAGTGCTTGCCCTGTTCCTTATATAGGTGGTACCTAGAATTTTCAGGTTGGAAGGGACCTTAATAATCATCAGTCTCCTACATTTTATAGATGTAGAAACCGAGCCTCAGGTTATATGATTTACTCATTGTAATTAATAGTGTAACAGTATTTCATAAATTCTGAAATGCACTTTTTTGCCCTCATTTTAACATCTCTGAAATCAGGATTGTCTTATAATTGGTGGCTTTTGACTATTCTGTCATACTTTAATCAACAAGGTTTTTTCTTTCTTGAAAAATGAAAATGTTAGTTGCTCAGTCATGTCCAACTGTGTGACCCCATGATCTATATAGCCTGCCGTGCTCCTCCATCCATTGGATTTTCTGGGCAAAAATATTGGAGTTGCCATTTTCTTCTCCAGGGGACCCTCCCAATCCAGGGATCGAACCCTGGTTTCTCACATTGCAGGCAGACTTTTAACTGTCTGAGCCACTGAAGTTACTCTGTTAGTGGTATGAAAATTAATAATGCTGCATCTTACAATTGATGGGTACTTATATACCATACGGACTTCCCAGGTGGCGCTAGTGGTAAAGAACCCTTCTGCCAAAGCTGGAGACATAAGAGACGCTGCTTCGATCCCTGGGTTGGGAAGATCCCCTGGAGGAGGGCATGGCAACCCACTCCAGTGTTCTTGCCTGGAGAATCCCAGGGACAGAAGAGCCTGGTGGGCTACAGTCCATGGGGTCACAAAGAGTCGGACATGACTGAAGTGACTGAGCACACCCGTGTTACCATAAAATACAGTCGTCGAGAACTGGTCTCCTGCCTGAGTAGGAGGAGGCAGTCTTAGTAAAAGGAAGCGGTAGGAGGCAGTCTTCTGCCTCCTCTGCTGTGTACCTTGTGACGTGGTTAGCCTGATGCCCACTTGGTTATCCTGATGCTCTCAGAGATGGCTTAGCATAATTGGTAAGAGCACTGGTCCTGGAGCCAGGCCACTCTACCAAGGACCAGCTGTATATTACTGGTCCATGCAACTTACTGCCCTGTAACATGAGGCTGACAAAAGTTTTTGATGCCTGATAGTGTTCTTGTGAGAGCGAAGTCAGTTAGTCCATGCAAGCTGGTTGGAACAGTTGTGGCACACAGTAGGCCCATAATAAATGTGATGGTAGTCTGGCTGACTGAATCATCCTGAACCCTGATGCTGTCTGAATGTCACTGTACTCAGAAGCCTGCTAACCCCCTGGCAGAGTGTCAGCATCATTAAATTCTTAGGCTGACTTCCAGGAGAAGCTATAAAATTTATATCCATAAAGGTGATTAAAAGGGTGAATTGACAAAGATTTGTCTTGACTGATGCAGATGTTGGCCTGTCTGCAAGCAGAGCTGGACCAGGAGAAATCTGGGACATTTCTGTGATCCCCCGTTAGGTGAGACTGTCATTCTGTTAGGACTCATCCCATGACGCTAGGAGTCCGACTAGATTGCCTTTGTTATGAGACTCGATTGGCTGAGACGCAATAGCCACGGTGCCTGCCTTTACTTGGCCTCCGGCTCTGCAGTTACCATTCATATCTGTCCCTGTGGTTGCCTGATGGCGTGGGCTTGAATCTACAGGATGTGGACAATGTGATTATTCTTCACACTTGTTCTTAAGAGTTTTTCCCCGCATGTTTCCTTTCCGCACTTACGATCGCTGTGTTTAACTAGGTGAATTGGGAATCTGGGTTAAGTCTTTCACAAGCCTCCTCTCTTCACCTGGCAGGACATGGTTTCTCCAGGGGAACACCCCCCAACCCCCGCCCCGTGTGTTTGGTAGCTGTTGACTGCGGCATGCACTGCAAGCTGCATCATCCGAGTGTCTGTGTTTACTTGCTTTGCATCCTGCTGGGTTTTGAAGAGTCTTACAGAAGGGAGCCCTTTTTTGTATGTTGTTTTTTTCTGTTGTCGTTGCTGTGTTTGAGGGCTATTTTGAAGTATGGTTGATTCACAATGTTGTGTTAGTTTCAAGTGTATGGCAAAGTGATTCAGTTATATATATATATATATATATATATATATATTTAAGATTTTATTTTATAGATATTCATAAGATATTGAATATAGTTCCCTGTGCTATATGTTAGGCCCTTGCTGTTTCTCTATTTTACATATAGTATTGTGTGTTTGTTCATCCCAAACTCCTACTTATTTATCCCTCCCCCACCTTTCCTCTATGGTAATCATTAAGTTTGTTTTCTAAGTGTGTGAATCAGTCTGTTTTATAAACAGTTGGATTCCACATCTAAGTGATACCACATGGTATTTGTCTATCTCTGCCTGACTTAATCACTTGGCATGATCTTCTCTGCACCCATCCCTGTTGCTGCACATGCCATTATTTCATTCATTTTTATGGCTAAGTAGTATTCCATTGTATATAAGTACATATGCCACACCTTTTTTGTCCGTTCACCTGTGGATGCACACTTAGGTTGCTTCCATATTTTGGCTTCTGTGAATAGTGCTGTTACGAACTTTGGAGTTCATGATCTCCTTTAGTGATCCTGTGATGCCCCACACAATACTTTAAGGCTCTTAGTAGAAATATATTGAGTGGAATCCTTTTGGGTTTCTGAATAGAGCCAGGGTAGATTTATTTCGCTCAGCTTCCACACACCATGTATATAGACAATAACTCATGGAGGTTGTGCCGTTCTCCCAATTTTCTCTGTCCTGAGAGCTGAGGAAGCTATGCTGTCAACAGTTTAGCAAATTACATGTGCGTGCTTGGTCATGTCCGGCTCTTTGCAACCCCATGGACTGCAGTCTGCTGGACTCCTCTGTCCATGGGATTTTCCTGGCAAGAATACTAGAGTGGATTGCCATTTCCTCCTCCAGGGGACCTTCCTGACCCGGGGATCGAACCCTGTCTCCTATGTCTCCTGCATTGACAGGCGGATTCTTTACCACTGAGCCACCTGGGAAGCCCTTAGCAAATTATACCTGACTTCTGTAAGCTGCATTACATACCAATAACAGGAGCAGTGGTACCCCTTGATAAATGATAATAGATGAGTGTAAATAAATTTGTTTCTAACCCCAGATTCCATGCAACAATCCTGACATTACACTGACACTGATTATGAGAGAGAAAATCTCCTGTCCGTGGTGGGGTTATAGGAGCCCTGGAGAGAAGTTGAGGCAGGAGTTTGCTTTTCACGGCTGTGGTTGTAAGCCAGAAGGAGCAGGCAGTGCAGGACTCATGGCCCCAGGACGTCTAATAGATCTTTGGGACTGAATGCTGGTTTTTCAGAGCTGACAAAGTAGGGACTACTTTTGGTGCACATTTGGAGATGAATGGTCTAAAAGGCACCACTGACTTCCTGCTGATCTTCAGCTAATATTTATGCATTTGTGACTGATCAGTCTTCTTAAGTACACGTTTCATTGATCAGTTGACAAGAGTCATGAAGAGCAGAGCAATCTGATACTGGAGATTGAACAGCTATTACTCTCTGAAATGGATCACAGTTTAGATTCTTAGGAATGTCTCTTGCTTGTAAATTCTTACTAACATCATTAAGGAAGATGGTATTAACACTCCATCCACCACTGAGGTGTGTCCCCGTTTCTTATTTATCTCTTTCCCATCAGAAGGTGTGAGCCGCATATAATAGTTGAGTCTTTGCCTTAATTTGAGGCAAGGAGACTATTTCTAACTTGGAAAGTTGGGAAGAGGTGTGAACAGAGTAGTAGATTAGAAAAACTTGACAAATTTCCAGCTTCTGGTAGAGCTTTGTTAGGTAGCTTGAAACAATAAAATTTCAAGTGTTTAATTCTCAGAAGACAAATCATAATCTCAATGCAATGTAAGGGAAATAACAATAAGGTTCTATATTAGAATACCTGAATAGCCTCCATGTAATTGTCATGGGTAATTATAAACTAACTATACTGTAGTTTAAGCTTCCGTGGTGGCTCAGTGGTAAAGAATCTGCCTGCTGATGCAGGAAACACAAGTTTGATCCCTGGGTTGGAAAGATCCCCTGGAGGAGGGCAAGGCAACCCACTCCAGTATTCTTGCCTGAGAAATCCCATGGACAGAGGAATCTGGCAGGCTACAGTCCATGGGGTCACAAAAGAGTTGGACATGACTTAGCGACTAAATAGCAACAAGTACTGTAGTCTTTGTAGCTATACAGGGTATATTAATAATTAAACTTAGCAATCTAACAGATTAGCTAAGCCAAAGGAGATACATATATATATATCTTTGCCTGAGATCATAGAATCTATTTTTCTACAACTTAAACAAATACAAACATTATTCAGAAAGAAAGCACATAATTGTATTTCGGCCTTTCTTTCTGGAGATGGTTGTTCTTCTCAAACAGATCAACCAAGTTCATCACTGGTGATGCCTGTGAGAGGCAGAAGAGAGTCATTTCAGGAAGCCCACCGGAGCTGGGCTGGTCATGGCTGTGTCTCCTGCTTCCTGGTTTTCCTCTTATGTCACTATGTTAATAGCATTTGTGTTCTGAGCTTACAGTGGAAAGACTGGAAAGCAGGAAAGCCTAAAGAACACTCTGCAGATGACCTGTGCGTGTTTGGTTTCTTGCTCTTTTGGTTTAAACTGAATTTCTGCATCCATAATTCGCTGTCTTCTCTGATGCATAGTTGTGGCAGATCTCAGCAGTGTGTCATTTAGTCCCATTTGTCCGTCCCTTTCTGAAGTTAATCCACACATTAGCGACTCCAGAGATGCCTTGCTTGAAGTGATGCAGCTGACTAGAGGAGGTAAAACTCCCCATTCATAGCAACTGTTGAACTGGACACCCTGGAAAGGATGAGTATAAGGCATGAATAAGTCTCAATTTGTTCTTCCTGCTCGCCCACAAAGCTTCCTAACATAGTTGGCTCCATTATCATTATACACAGATTTGTATGAGAATGTCTGTGCGTTGTTCTTTTGGCCTTTTAACAGAAAGCAGATTTACTCCTGCTTTAAGGAAGTCTACACCTGCCGTTGACCTGTGACATGACAGAGGTCAAAGGGCGTGGCCTCTCCTTAGCTGCTGAAGTCACAGTGTATCCTTGGCATGAGGATAGCCAGCCAGGCCATCCTTCCATCAGTCCGCTTTGCCAGTGTCCTAGCATTTGCCTTCTATGCAAGACATTTAAAAAGAAAACTGAACTTTAACTGCCTTAAAAAGTGGTGACTTTATTCCCATGTTGTGACCAATTGTTTTAGCAGAAGTCGCTGGAGGCCACTGCACACTGAATAATTAGAGTTTAGTGTTGGTCTTGGGTTTGTTAGGGGTCTTTTTTTTTTTTGAAGTTGCTTCATCAGAAGTGTGCAAGTAGAACCAAGGGGAGAAGCACCACAAGCTTTAAACATAAACACTACATAGGTGGAAATCCTGTCCTTAACTCCAAATCATAGTAAAATGAGTAAATCTCAAGGGAATATTTTATTCCTTGGTCAGTGGCAGGCAGATTAGAGAATGGGAATTGAGAGAGGAAAAAAAGCTAATTGATCAAATTTTATTATCTTTGGAAGAGTTGGAAGATACCATTAATTATTTTTTGCTTTGGACTAAGACAGCTGTGAGATGGTTGGATGGCATCACCAACTCGATGGACATGAGTTTGAGCAAGCTCTGGGAGTTGGTGATGGACAGGGAAGCCTGGCACACTGCAGTCCATGGGGTCACAAAGAGTTGGACACGACTGAGCGACTGAACTGAACTGAAGACAGCTGTGATTGGGACCACTGTGTATTAAAAACGTAAAATTAGCAATGTGTGTGTGTGTGCTCAGTCATGTCCAACTCTTTGTGACCCCATGGATTGTAGTCTGCCAAGCTCCTCTCCATGGAATTTCTAGGCAAGAATACTAGAGCAGGTTGACATTTCCTTCTCCGGGGGATCTTCCCGACCCAGGAATCAAACCCATGTCTCCACGTCTTCTACATTGGCATGCAGTTTCTTTACCACTGCACCGCCTGGAAAGCCCAAGAATTAGCAAAGTGGTTGAGAAATCAAAATATGACTTATTCAAGCATTTCACTGAACCCCACATTTGGCTTCAAAATTCATAAAGCTTTGCATTCTTCCCTTGAAAGTTTAAAAGATAGAGTGTATTTAGGTGTTTTTTTAAAATCAGGATATAAAAGCTATTAATTAATTTATTAAATGAACAAGCTTGGTTCAAGATAGTGATACCGTTAGAAGTACTGAGCCCCTTTCCTCATTTTGCTGGTTTTGGGGTAATGTCTACAGAATCAGCCTGCTGGAAGCATTTGGAAAAGTGAAGATAACTCTGTGTTGGGGAAAGAAAGTAAAATATTTCACAAAAAAGCAATGAGGAGTAATTATCCTCCAATTAAAAATAAAATAAAAATTTTTAAAAAGCAATGGGGAGGCATTTCAGAAAGGAGGGATGAAGATACATATAATCATAACATGAAGAAAGTGTATTTTTCCAAAGGAAGATTACCATGCTTGCTGCCTTGATTAACTGAACCAAAAAGTGTAACCAAGGATTCGGGTGCATTTTTCCTCCCCAAAATAGCATGCAGGCTTCTTTATCTATCTCTGTTTGGTTTTATGATAGTACAGGAGAAAGAAATAGATTTTTCAGTACATCCAACTTAATATTATGCACAGTGAGATATATATTAAGTTGATGAAAGGAACATCTTCAAAATTCATGAGGTTTTGTGTGCATTGAATAATTGGAGGTTTTCTAACTATCTCTAAATTGTGGTGTTTCTGATTGTTTTTGTTTGAAAATCTCAATGAGGAGTTAGGAGAAAATGATTTTTAACTGTTCTCTCTGACTTCATTCATATTACTTTATGCTGTGTCTCAGAGTTGATAAATTCAAGGCTCTGACAGGGGAAAAAAAACACTGTGGGTTGTGTGTTTTAGTTAACATTCATGAGGACTTTGCCTTGCATGGATTATTACTTAGAGTATTACTGACCCATATTAATGGGATCAAGAATAATACATCTTCTGTAAAGGAGAAGTTTTGCATCAGTGAACAATAAAGCCAGACAGCAGAGTTTGTGGAAAAGAAGATTTAGAACCCCACAGCACATTATTTCATTTTCTGCAACATAATTCGTAGTGAAATGCAGTGCCTGAACTCTTGAACTTGTAGGAACTGTGTGAAACATAAAGGCCAAGGAAGTAATGACCGGGGTTGACGGTGGAGCTGTTTTTCTCCTCCTCTTCTGAACTAAGATTTCCTCCTCAGTGGCCACAAAGTTGTCACCTAGCTGGGCATGTACTGAGGAAAAGTCCAATCTGCAAGTTGAGTGTCTTACTTAAGGATCATAGCCATAAAGACTAAACTCCGTATATAGCTTCAGTACACTAGAGGGAGAAGACGCTTGAAAGTCCCTTGGACAGCAAGGAGATCCAACCAGTCAATCCTAAAGGAAATCAACCCTGAATACTCATTGGAAGGACTGCTGCTGAAGCTGAAGCTCCAGTACTTTGTCCACCTGATGGGAAGAGCCGACTCATTGGAAAAGACCTTGATGCAGGGAAAGATTAAAGGCAAGAGGAGAAAGGGGTCAGCAGAGCATGAGATGGCTAGATAGCGTCACCAACTCAATGGACATGAATCTGAACAAACTCTGGGAGATAGTGGAGCAGAGAGGAGCCTGGCATGCTGCAGTCCATGGGGTCGCAAAGAGACAGACATGACTTAGCGACTGAACAACAACAACGCTAGAGGGAAAGGAAAAAGGGTCTTTTGAATTAAAATTGGAAGAAATAAAGAACATTTTCATAGGAATTTAAGTGAGACCAGAATATGAGCCCCTCAGTATTAGCACTTTTAGCACTTTTTGATGTATTTTGGCTTATGTTCCATTTGACTGTGATTCATTCATTCATTCATTCAACAGATGCTCACTAAGCACCTACGGTTACTCACATATTGTTTTAGGCACTTGAAATACATCAGCAGAAAGAACAGTAAAGATCCCTTCTCTCAGACTCACATTTTAGTGGAGATTAAGATGGACAGTAGACAGTAAACATAGTAAATGGGTAAATTGTGTTTACCCATTATCATCACTCCAGAAAGTGATGATAGCTATCTGAAAAGAAAGTATAGAACAGAATAAGAGGGATTTGTGTGGAAGTGTGGGGAGTCATCACAAGTTTGATTTCCTAGAATATCCCATTTCTACAAGGGATCTTCCACCACCCCCTCCCGACCTACATATACTATGCAGCATACGTCTGTTGTAAGATATAAGCAAATTGCTTCTCAACAAGGTTGAGTCACTGCCCCAGATCCAACAGTTGGTAAGAGAGAAATCTGTGTGCTCTCAAATATTTTGTCAGACCCCACTACCTCACAGCTCAGTGGGTCCACCTCGGTAGCTTCCTGCCAGGCACATCTCGGCCCACTTGGCTGACTGCAGGATGGTGTGTTGCAGATGTTTTATTGGACTGAAGCTTTTCTAGGCCACTCAAGGTTCCAGGGCCAGAACATGGTTCATCACCGTAGTCATATCCTCGGGAACTGCAGCTTATAATAGCTGGAAATCAGACATGCATGAGAGGATAAGAAGGCTAGGATTGAAATGTTAAGATGAGGGAAAGTGGGTTGGAGGGCAGAGCTGTATCAGAGGTTGGGGGAGATAATTACTTAACAAGAAATTTGTGTCCAGGGTTGGTGCTGAGGATAGCAAATAAGTCATGAATCATAAAAGTTAAGCAACGTGAATAATTAGATAGTTTAGGACTCGCATGCAATCTCTCATTCAGCCCTTGAATCCTATAAAGTGGGTTTTATTCTCCCCATTTCAGGGATAAGTAAACTAAGGTTTTAAAAGGTTAGATGGTTTGCCTAACAATTATCAATACAAAGGTATAATGATTTAATTTTCTTGAAAAGGCGGAGATAAGAATTCAAGCCTAAATTTTCTGGCTTTAGGCCCTCTTCCTTTTCAGCACACCAGAGAGTGAGGAGATTAGAAGGGAAAGAAACAGAAGCAGTGCTCTGAGGCCGGTGCTTTCATGATGATGAAATGGTTTATTTTACAGGGTAGGAAAACTGAGGCACAGGGCAGTTAGCTACCCTGCCCAGGGGCACTCTGCCACCAAGGAGGAGAATTGGGATTCAGATTCAAGCAGAAGGGACTCAGTTATCAAATAAAATTGCAATTATATAAAAGTCTGTTTAAATTCTAAAGATAATTTACCCGATGGAGAACTCGAGGGTCAGGAAGGTCTGACCATCTCCCCCTGCTCCTGCCTGATCGTTAGTGGGGGAGTTATGGAATCAAAATAGCGGAGTCTAGGTGGAAAAATGCTTTTCATCTTAGACAAATAAGTAATTACACTTGCTCCTGGAGAAAGGGAGGGAGATTATATAACATCTCTTATAACTGTCAGTGAAGAATCCCCTCTTTGTTTCTCGGCAGGAACTGGCGCTGGCCCATGATCGCTGCTTCCCAGCAGTGATCCTTAAGTTCAGCTCCCACAAAGTGTGAGTCCTTAAATGCTGGCTCCTCAGATACTCAATGTTAAAACAATAATAGCAATCTTAATTTGCAGATAACTACTGTATGGGGGGAATTTTCTTGGTCAAAGATATTTTTCCCGAGCCTTTGGAGCTTGGCTTCAGCTCATTAGTGAATGACAAAATAAATGGGTAACTTAGAAAATACCTGGTCTTCCCAGTTGGTCTTCCTTTCTGTTGACATGCAGGCGGTTTTTGGTTGTAGCTATAACACAGATCACTAGTATTTGATGCTCTTCAAGGAGCGTCATTATTCCCAGATGGAGGCCCCTTAATTCACGCCGCCAGCAGGGAGCAGGACATTTGATGGAAAACAGGTCACACACTGCCCACGTGGCTTTTCTTTCTGGCATCTAGTTTAGCACAGAGAAGGCCCTCTTAGTGAGAGCTTGTTTCAGAGAAAGACAGCAAAAACAGTCAGGTGGGCTTCCAAGAATCTTAGCTGTTTCATTGCACCAAGTGAAACAGGAGAACGTTTTTCTTGTTTGATCCTTAAACAGTACACATCCAGGTCTTCCCTCCTTCCCCGAGCCCCATAACTGTGATGTAGCTCTGTCCAAAGGTTCTGCAGCCTGAGATTGATGGGTCTCCTGGGGCACAGCTGGATGGAGCTTCTTTATTCTTCAGCCTTTGGAAGGCGTCCCTTTGAACATTAAAAAAATGCCCGATCTTTTTTCTCTAGGTTGGGAACGTTAGGAGCAGACTTTTATGGAAGCGAGGCATGCTCATTCAGTAGCCACCCCACACAGTCAGGTACACGGAAGTCATTCCTTCTTTGACTGGAGAGATCATTTCACACCTTTTTACTTAAAAGCAAATAAGCAGATGGATTGGGGCAAATGACAATTGTATAGGATCTTCTGCAGACCAGTGGAGCGACGCCCCAGTGGCCACGATGTCATCACATCCTCCCAGTGGGCCCCTTTCCCTGGCACTGTGGAAGCTGCTATGTGCTGTGCCTCTCTGCAGGAGACCCCCCACCCTACCCCTCGAACACACCTGCAGGCTGCCGTAGCTGCTGCTACCTCTGGGGGGCTTGGAGAAGAGATAAAACCGTCAATAGGAGAGAAGTGCTGCCCTGCTGCTTCAAACACAGAGAAAAATAGAGTTTCTTTAGGCAGTTAAAGCAACAACTACAAAAACAAAGAAGGATGACTTGGGAAGGGGGGGCTTGAGGGTGAGACCATTCCTACAGCTCTTTGCCATTTGGTCTGTGACCAGTGTGGGAGTGTCAACAAAGACAGTGTGAAGAAGGGGGAAAAAAGGTAAAGTACATTTGAATGTGAGCATAGGGGACAAATACACCATTTTGATCTGAGATAGAAATCAAGCTGGTTAAAATCATTGCAGAGATGATGACTCTGCATTTTGGTATCTGCAGCTTTGGGGTGCTGGATAAGCCTCCATAAGACAAAAGGTTATGTTGTCTTCAGAGCTTGGACTAAACAGTCTTTCTTGCTGTCATTGTAGAATAGAGGGGTTTGCCACCGGCTGGGCTTTTGGAATCTTAATGTACAGGCAGAAGACCAGGCAGGGCTTTTGTGCTCTTCTGCCGCTCGTGGGGCACGTCCCACTCCTCTGCAGCAGGGTCTTGGCAGCCCTCATTTGGATGACAGGGACTTAGGGCCTGGGACATCTGTGGTGGCCTGTGCTCCTGTTTCCTGCCACTGTCTGGGTCTTGCTGATTCCACCTCGCCCATGGCTAATAGGCTGGTAGCAGGCAGATCTGGGTCATTTGAACTGTAATGAAGGAATAGCAAATATTTTTTTTTAATTGGCTCTCAAACAACCCTGTTAGCTTTGACCTGGTCTTTTCTAAGTTACATTGGCAAAAACACCTCTAGCACCCTTTCTAGATAAAGAGAAATATAGAAGAAAATCTTTAATATTAAATTATATCCATTTGATATGTAGAAAGCCATGGGGACGTTTTTGGGTTCTTTTTTATAGAAGGAAATAGTATCCGGTTTTGAATTATTAAATAATATGAACATTTTTTGAAAAAATGAAATACATTTTATGTTTCTTGCCTTCTTCAGGCTGTTAGGATGCTCATGTTAAATGGGACCTTTGAGGTTTGGCAGTTAAGATTTCCTGATAACAGTGAGCTCAGAAGGGACTAAAGTTTTGTGTTTAGTGGGGTTTTATCAAAAGTTAATGATTTTATTAAAAAAAATCATGATTGAAGAAGAACAGTATAGCTGCCCATCATAAATTAATGTTTGCTAAGTGGTCATGATTGTTGTTGTTAAGTCACTAAGTCATGTCCAGCTCTTTGCGACCCCATGGACTGTAGTCTACAAAGCTCCTTCTGCCATGGGATTTTTCAGGCAAGAATCCTGGAGTGGGTTGCCATTCCCTTCTCCAGGGGATCTTCCTGATCCAGGAATGGTTCTTTAAAGAGCCCACCTGCCAGTGCAGGAGAGGCAGGTTCCATCCCTGGATCGGGAAGATTCCCTGGAGAAGGAAATGGCAACCCACTCCAGTATTCTTGCTGAAAAATCCCATGGACAGAGGAACCTGGTGGGCTACAGTCCAAATGATCCCAAAGAACTGGACCCAACTGAGCCAACTGAGTGGGATGTCCTTGGTAGCTCAGCTGGTAAAGAATCCCCCTGCAATGCAGGATACCTGGGTTTGATCCCTGGGTTGGGAAGATCCCCTGGAGGAGGGCATGGCAACCCACCCCAGTATTCTTGCCTGGAGAATCCCCATGGACAGAGGTGCCTGGCAGGCTACGGTCTATGGGATCGCAAAGACTTGGACACGACTGAGCGACTAAGGATGCACAGCAGGAGTAACTGAGCAGACAAGTGGTCAGTCATGATGGATTTACTCCACGTTGCTGAATTCCCCCAGAGCAAAACTAATCACTGTATTCCCAGTATTTCTCCCTTTGTGTCATCCTCTGATGTAGCACTCACTCTACTGTAAATATTTTTTGAATTTGTATTTATTTTGGCTGAAATATAGTTGATTTACAGTGTTTCAAGTGTATAGCAAAAAGATTCAATATCTTGTAATAATGTAATGGAAAAGAATTTGAAAAAGAAAATTTTCCATTACATTATTACAAGATATTGAATGTAGTTCCCTCAACTATGGTCCTTGTTCAACCGTGTCACATATATTAGTGGATATCTCATATATCCCAGATTCCTAATTTGTCCCTCCTCTCCCCTTCGCCTTTGGTAGTCATTAGTTTGTTTTCTGTGTCTGTGAGTCTATTTCTGTTTTGTAAATAAGTCTGTCTGTATCATCTTTTTAGATTCTACCTACAAGTGATATGTGTTATTTGTCTTTCTTTGTCTGACCAGCTTCACTTTGTCTAATAATCTCTAAGTCCATCCACGTTGCTGCAAATGGCATCAGTTCTTATAATTTGTGTGTGTGTTTATCTTACCCAGAGACCGAGCATCCAGGGTCAGGTTCTTATCCAGTTTGCCCCATTCGCAGCACAGTGAAGGGCACTCTGTTGGTGCTGAGCAAATGGATGACTGCAGAGTCAATGTCTGTCTGGATGCGGTTCCTTTAACAAGGGGAGCCTGGACAAGGACTGCTTCCCAGGAGTCCTGAAACATACTAGGGAGACTGGGGGAGGGGGGAGGAACCACACTGAGCTGAGACTCTCCTAATTCCTCCTCAGCAAACTGGAAACAATCCAATGCTCAGCAGTAGCTAGTGTTTTTTGAGTTCTTATTAAATCGAATCCTTACAGCAATCTTTTGAGGCAGGCTTTGTTAACTCCATTTGGCAGATTTAAAAAACTGAGTCTTAGGGACGTTAACTTCAAGTAGGGATATCACGTTAGCCTGGTGGGAGGGTGTCCATGCCTCAGAACTAGATTGTCTAGGGTCACTTCTGTGGCTTGCCACCTACTGACCGTATGACTCTGAGCAAATTAGTGTAATCTGTGCCTCAGTTTCCTTATCTGTAGAATGGATAATAATATCTGTTCAAAGATAAACCTGCTGTAAGCATTAAAAAAAATAAGGTAAATGAAGTACCTAGTATAATGCCTGACAGGGTAATCATTCAGTATTTTTGCTGTCATTAGTAATTGCTCGTGGGGATGCAAACACAGGCCTGTTGGACTCTGAAGGAGGAGACAGTTACAGTAGGTCTGTTGGCATCTCTGGGAAGGCCAGGTCTGACTTGGGGAAGTGTCCTGGGTAGCAGAGTGGGGGATGGCTGGCTTGGGGATAGCCGTGGCTAGGAGAGAAGTGGGCACTTATCATAGGATTCTAGGCCTGAGCTGTCTTGGGCAGTGTGATACTGAGGTGGGTTTGAATTTTTGAGACACCCTTTTGAAATAGAATTGGCAAAAGTTGCTATCAATTAGAAGTGGGGACTGGTGGGGCAGGGAGGAATTGATGGCAGGGAGACATTTCTACCCTCTGGAAACAATGGTGGTACCTAAGATGTGTAATAAAGGAGGAAAAGTCAGTTGGGGGTCAGTGCTAGACTTGGGAAATTTGCGGGCTCCATCCGCTAAATAACCCCGCAGGAGCATGTGCTGTTTATTGGGAAATGCGTACAAAAATGTCCACTGCAGCTCAGCTCAGAGGTCAAGGCCGGGGCTAAAGATGCCTTTCTGGATAGTAACTGAAGACGTGGGTGCAGATGAGGAAACCTGGAGAGGTGAGGAGGGTGAGAAGGGACAGGGTCCTCGGAGGTTCCCAGATTTAAGTGCAGTCAGATGGACTAGAATGTCAGTGAGTGGAAAATAAGAGTGGGGTCCCTTTTGACAGGGAAGGTATAGGTAAGATGGGTTTTGGTTTGTTTGGTTTGGGGTGCAGAAATAAGACCCCACTTTTAATCAAGAAAAGGTCAGTCATAGTCAAAACTAGAATAGCACAGTGAACCCCCATATACCGATTACCCAGATTCAATAGCTGTCTGGTTTATACCTTGCTTGTTTTCTGTCATTATTTGCCAGAAGTACTTTAAAACAGACCTCTTGACTTTCCTGGCCATCCAGTGGCTGACTCTGTGCTCCCAGTTCAGAGGGCCTGGGTTCAATTCTTCATCAGAGAACTCGATCCCACATACTGGCATTAAGAGTTCGCATGCCACGACTAAAGATCCCGTGTAGTGCAACTAAGACCTGATGTGGCCAAATAATTAAAAATAAATATTATCATTAAATAAAGTAGATTTCATTGCTTCACCTCTGTACACTTTCATAGGTCCCTCTGTGAAATTGACATTTTCCTGCATAATTAGCTTCTCATGTCACTGTCCTATCCAGTATTCTTTCACATTTCTCTCAAAACTGTCTTTTTATAGGTAGCTTTTGTTTTTTTTTTGGGGGGGGGGGGCTTTCATAATAGCTCAGCTAATAAAGAATCCGCCTGCAGTGCAGGAGACCCCAGTTTGATCCCTGAGTTGGGAAGATCCCCTGGAGAAGGGAATGGTTACCCACTCCAGTATTCTGGCTTGTAGAATTCCATGGATTCTGTCCACTACTTACCTGAACAGAAAGGAGAAATTCAGTAAATGTTTGTTGAGTTTAACTGAAATAAATAGCATCGCCCAGCTAGTACAAAGAGTGATTCTCAAATTAGGAGTCAATAAATATGTTTTCCTGTCAGCTGAATGATCTGGTTACCCATCACATGACTGCCTGTCTCATTGGGAGCTGTTAGAATATCTTGTGAGGAAAAAATATCAACTTGTCATTTGTTGAAACTGACGATTGGGCTTGCTTTTACTCTTTGTCCCTAAGGCTAGTAGCTGTTTTCAGATAGTTGTTAATGAAAACAGTTGAGTGGTTCTTTAAAGGACAGGAGGCATGTATGTCAAAATAAATTTATTTGTCATTTATGGGCGTTTATTTTGACATAAATACCTAAAATGACAGTAGGATCCCTGTCCTAATCAAGGCACATTCAAGTTGAACTTATGTAAGCTTCTGCATTAAGTGTACATGTGTTAAGTATACAGGAAAAAAAAACTATAGGCGATTCATTTATCTCCTGTTTCAGGGTCAGCGGGGCTTTCCATGTATCTAAATATTGAATCTTATCCTACCAAGTGCCAAAGCCTTTTTATTATAAACACTGTTGGTGAAAATAATTCCTTCTTATTGATGTACAATAAAAGTTACAAGTGTATAGTATAGTGACTCACAATTTTAAAGGTTATACTCCATTTATAATTATTATAAAATATTGGCTATATTATCTGGAGTGTACAATGTGTCCTTGTAGCTTATTTTATACATAACAATTTGTACTTCTTAACCCCCCACCCCTGTATACCCCTCCTCACTTCCCTCTCTCCACTGGTAACTGCTAGTTTGTTTACTTATATCTGTGAATGTTCTTTGTTTTTTTTTTTTAGCTATATTCAATATTTTATTGTATTTTTAATTTCACATATAAGTGATATAATATAGTATTTGTATTTGTCTGACTTATTTCACTCTGCATAATACCCTCGAAGTCCATCTGTGTTGTTGCAAATGTCAAAATTTCATTCTTTTTTATGACTGAATAATATTCCATTATATATAAATATATGTGTGTGTATATATATACACACATACATCTTCTTTATCCATTTATCTTAAGTGTGACAGACACTTTGGTTGCTGCCATGTCTTGGCCGTTGTGAATAATGCTACGGTGAACATTGGGATGCATGCATCTTTTCAAATAAGTGTTCTTGTTTTTTTGATGTATACCCAGAAGTGGAATTGCTGGATCATATGGTAGCTCTGTTTTTAGTTTTCATGAGAAACCTCCATCCTATTTTCCACAGAGGTGGCACCAACTTATGTTCCCACCAGCAGTGTGTGAGGGTACTGTTTTTGTCACATTTTTGTCAGCATTTGTCATTTGTATTCTTTTTGATGATAGCCATTCTGACAGGTGTGAGGTGATAGCTCATTGTGGTTTTGATTTTCATTCCCCTGATGATTAGAGATAATTGTACATCTTTTCATGTGTCTGTTGACCATTTGTAGTTCCTCTGAGAAAAATGTCTATTCAGGTCATTTGCCCATTTTTTAGTCCACTTGTTTGTGTTTCTGTTGTTGAGTTGTATGAGCTGTTTATATATTTGGATATTAACTCATTATTGATCATATCATTTTCAAGTATTTTCTCCCATTCAGTAGGTTACCTTTTTGTTTCATCGATGGTTTCCTTTGCTTTGCAAAAGCTTTTAAGTTTAGTTAGGTCCCATTTGTGTATTTTTCTTTTGTTTACTTTGCTTTAGAAGACAGACCCCCAGAAATATTGCTATGATTTATGTCAAAGAGTGTTCTGCCTGAAAACATTTCTTAAGCAAATATATGAGAGCAAAATTTTCTGAAATTTATGCCATGTAATTTAGTCAGTAATTCATCTAATAAACACTGGGCTTGTACTAACTGCCAGAATTTGCTCTAGGTTCCCAGGATATAACAGTGAACAAAACAAGATGTTGGCTTCGTGGAGCTTTAGTCTAGTGGTGGGGGGCGGAGGGACATTTAATCAATAAGAAAGCAAATAAATGCAAAAGATTAGGTCAGATACAGTGATCAGGGCTATGAAGAAACCACAATAGGATACTAAGATAGGGACAGTTTGTGGGGATAAGCATGATAGGGAGGCTTTTATAAATAAGGCTTCCCTGAGGAGGTGACATTGGATCTGAGGCCAGAATAATGCATCATTTGAAAAACTAAAGTAGAATTAACGGTCTGAGATGAGAAGAAACACAGTGTATCCAGTTTGAGATAGTTTGTTGGATTTGAAGGGCTCATGAAATTATATGCTGACCAGGAGTTAGGCATGAAAATCAGGAGGATGGGAAAATGACGACAAAGGAGATAAAGATTGGATAGTCATCAGGTCCCTGACAATAATTAAAACAATAGAACAGGACCGTTGTTTAGAAGAACCAGATGAAAGTTGCTTCCCTTACCCACACATGCTCCATGACAATGATAAACAGCTATGGGGCATATTTCTAAGCACATTATGGATATTAACTCATTTAATCCTCAAAACAGTTCTAAAAGATGGGCACCATTATTTTCTTCCCATTTTGCAGATAAGAAAACTGAACACCCAGATATATAAAATATATTTATATATATTAACAGGCCTAAAGGGAGAAATTGACAGCAATGCAATAATAGTAGAGGACTTTAATACCCCCATTGACTTCAGTGGATAGATCATCTAGACAGAAAATCAATAAGGAAACATCAGCCTTAAAAGACACATTAGAGCAGGTAGACTTAATAGTAATATATATAACATTCTATCCAAAAGCAGCAGAATGTGCATTCTTCTCGAGTGCACATAGAATGTTCTCCATGATAGATCATACATCAGGTCACAAAATAAATGGCAATAAATTGAAGAAGACTGAAATCATACCAAGCATCTTTTCTGATCACATGACATGAAGCTAGAAGTCAGTTGCAAGAAGAAAATTGGACAAACCACAAATACACAAATATGTGCAGATTAAAAAACATGCTACTGAACAATCTATGGATTAATGAATAAATCAAAGGAGAAATCAAAAAATACCTCAAGACAAATGAAAATGGAACTATACCAAAATCTATGAGAAGCAGCAAAAGCAATTCTAGAAGGTGGTTTATAGTAATACAAATCTACCTCAAGAAATAAGAGAAATGGCAAATAAACAATCTAACCTTATACCTAAAGGAATTAGAAAAATAAGAACAAATGAAGCTCAAAGTTACCAGAAGGAAAGAAATAACAACGGTCAGAGTAGAAATAAATAGAGATTAAAATACAATAGAAAATATCAATGAAACTAAGAGCTGGTTCTCTGAAAAGATAAGCAAATTTGACAAATCTTTAGCTAGCCACACCAGGAAAATAGAGAGAGGATTCAAATAAATAAAATCAGAAACGAAAGAGATGTTATAGCTGCTAGCACAGAAATACAAAGGGTCATGAGACCGCTTAACCAACTATACACCAACAAATCAGATGACCTAAAAGAAATGAATAAACTTGTAGAAGCATACAGTTTTTCAGGATTGAATCAGGAAGAAATAGTAGATCTGAATAGACTGATTAATAGTAAGGCAGTTGAATTAGTAATCAAAAACCTCTCAGAAAAAACAAAACTCAAGACCAAATGACTTCACTGATAAATTCTATCAAACATTTAAAGAAAATTTAGTATCTGTCATTCTCACATTTTTCCCAAAAAATGAAGAGGAGGGAATGATTCCAAACTCATTTATAAGGCCAGCATTATCCTGATACCAAAGCCAGACAAAACACAAGAAAAGAAAAATATGGACCAAAATTCCTGGTGAACATAGATGCAAAACTCCTCAAAAATATTAAAAATTAAATTCAATAATACATTAAAAGGATCATATATCATTAATCAAGTGGGATTTATTCTAGGTTGCAAGGATCATTCAACATCTTAAAATCAGTGTGTGATACTTTAACAAAATGAAGAATATGAATCATATGATTATATCCATGGATGCAGAAAAGAATTTTATAAAATTCAACTTTCTTTTATGATAAAAACTCTCAATAGAGTGGGCAAGGAGGAAACATACCTCAGCATAATATAGGCCATGTGAGACAAACCCATGCAGGAGATGTATGAGACATGAATTCCATCCCTGGATCAGGAAGATTCCCTGGAGTAGGAAATGGCACCCCACTCCAATCTTCTTGCCAGGGAAATTTCATGGACTAAGGAGGCTAGAGGGCTACAGTCCATGGAGTGGCAAAGAGTCAGATTGACTGAGCATGCATGCATATACATGACAAGCCCACTGCCAACATCGTACTTAATAGTGAAAAGCTGAAAGCTTTTCCTCTAAGATCAGGAGCAAAGCAAGAATGCCCACTCTTACCCCTTTTATTCTACATAGTATTGGGAGTCCTATTCAAAGCAATTGAGCAAGAAAAGAAATAAAAGGCATTCAAGTTGGAAAGGAAGAAGTAAGTGAATAACAGTTTTTTATATAGAAAACAAAGACAAAGAATGTTAGTATCAATAAATGAAATCAGTAAAGTTACAGGGTACAAGATCAACTTACAAAATTTGTGTTTCTAAACACTAAGAATGGTCTATTGAAAGAGAAATTAAGAAAGTAATTCCATTTAAACAGTTGCATTTAAAGAGTAAAATACCTAGGAGTAAATTTAACCAAAGAAATGAAAGACCTATATGCTGAGAACTGTAAGACATTGATGAAAGAAATTGAAGAAGACATGAATAGAAAAATATTCTGTGATTTTTGGATTGGAAGAATTAATACAGTTAAAATGTCCATTTTACCCAAAGGAATCTACAGATTCAGTGCACTCCGTATCAAAAAACAATGGCATTTTTCACAAAAATTAAACTAAGAATCCTAAAATTTGTATGGAAGTACAAAAGATCCTGACTAGCCAAAAAAGTTTTGAGAAAGAGGAACGAAGCTGGAGGTATCACTCTCCCTAGTTTCAAACTATGTTACAAAGCTATAGTAATCAAAACAGCATAGCACTGGTGTAAAATCAAACACATAGATCAGTGAAACAGAATGGAGATAAAACCCCACGATTTTACAGTCAATTGATCTGCAATAAAAGAGGCAAGAATATACAATTGGAAAAGGATAATCTTTTTAATAAATGATGTTAGGAAAACAAGACAGCTATATGCAAAAGAATGAAACTAGAGTACTATCTTATACCACACACAAACATTAATTTGAAATGGATTAAAGACTTTAGGCCTGGAAACCATGACACTCCTAGAAGAAAACATATTCAGTAAGCTGCTTAACATTGGTCTTGGCAGTGATTTTGGTATCTGACTCCAAAAGCAAAGACAACAAAAGCAAAAATAAACAAGTGAGACTGCATCAAAGTTAAAAGCTTCTGCACAGCAAAGGAAACCATCAGCACAACAAAAAAGCAGCCTATTGAATGGGAGATAATATTTTCAGATTATGTATTTGATAAGAGGTTAAGATCCAAAATATATAAAGAACTCATAAAACTCAACAACAAAAAGCAAACAATCCAATTAAAAAATGATCAGAAGATCTGAGTAGACATCTTTACAAAGAAGACATACAGATGGCTAACAGGCACATGAAAAGATGCTCATTATCACTACTCATCAGGGATATGCACATCAAAACCACAATGAGATATCACATCACACCTGTCAAAACAACTATTATCAAAAAACCACAAATAACAAATGTTGGTGAGGATGTGCAGGAAAGGGAAAACTTGTGCACAATTGGTGGGGATGTACATTGGTACAGCCACTATGGAAAACAGTATGGAGTTTCCTCAAAAATTAAAAATAGAGCTATAATGTGATCCAGCAATTCCACTTCTGGTTATCTGAAGAAAATGAAAATATTGATTCAAGAAGATATATTCACCTCTATGTTCATTGCTGTATTATTTATAATAGCCGGGATATGGAAAGCAACCTAAATGTCCATAGTAGATAAAGAAAATGCGACATATACAATATACAATACTCTCAGTCGTATAAAAGGATAAAATCCTGCCATTTTCAATCACATGGATAGACCTTGAGGGTTTATGTTAAGTGAAATAAATGAGTTAAAGACAAATACCAAAGGATCTCACTTATATGTAGAATCTAAAAAACAAAACTCACATACAGAGAATAGAATGGTGGTTGCCAGAGGGGAGTGTGTTGAGGGTGGGAAAATGGATGAAAGGAGTCAATAGGTACAAACTTCCAGTTATAAAATAAATACATCATTGGGTTGCAATGTACAGCATGGTGACTATAGTTCATAATTCTGTATTGCATATTTGAAAGTTGCCAAGAGAGTAAATATTAAAAGTTCTTATCATAAGGAAGAAATTTGTTTTTCTAACTTTGTATGATGGAGGATAATGACTGTATTTATTGCAATGATCATTTCACAGTGTATACAAATATCCAGTCACTACACATCAAACTGATATAAAGTTATATGTCAATTATATACCTCAGTGAAGAAAGAAGAAAGAATCCTGAAGCTCAGAGACATTAATTTTCTCCAGATTAAATTTATTTAGTGACGTTTAGAGGCAAGTATAAGTGGCTTAGTTGTAGAATCCACGATCTTAACTACTAAGATCATGGACTGTCCGTCAAGAGAGGATAAATAAAACCTTGGGGAAATCTGGAAGAGAATACTAGAAAACATAATGAGGCTTGGGAAGGGTGTTAAGTAATAAATTCATTGTCTGCTGTGAAGTGGGTGGGACACCCCAGTTTGATTTGTTTCTCTTGAGTTTTCCACTATATGGTAGCAAATAACTATTGTCCTGTCACATTCACCATATGCTTTCCTGAACCAGTAACTAGAGTAAATTAATTCTGTTTATAATAACCACTTCAGCTGACTAACGGAGCAATATGAATGAACAAACAAACAAACCAGAAAGGCAGAAAGCAGCTGAAAAAGATTAACAGCAGCAGAAGCAAATGGCCATGCCACCCACATGAGTAAAGAGTGAAAGGATTAAGTTCCTTGGCTGGTTATAGGACACTTGCATCATGTGATTTTTGTTTTTAGAGAACAGACAAGCTATTTGAGTCCTCTTCATGGAAAATTCCCAGTTACTCATCAACCAGAGCCCCTCACCCTAAATTTGTCTCTTGGGCTTGGTAGGAGCTACTAGGCAGTGCCTCTTCAGTGGTTTTAATCTCTAAACTCTTCCCGGGGCGTTACTATGGCAATTCCAGTATAGCTACCCTAGAATGCATCCTGGTCCTTTACACTGCTTCCAGGTGTTAAAAGGGAATGTGTTTAAAAGAAATCACTTTCTCCTTTTCTCGTTCTCCCTGTTCTAGGAAGGGACCTTATGACATTTAAATCAGTAGGATCCAGCTTAGGTTGTGCCTGGAGGAAGGAACCTGCTCTTCCTCAGTAGATTTAAGGAAAGATTTACCTGGTTTACCTTTGACTTGGAAATAGCTCAGTCTAAATTGCCATCACTCCACCATCCAGGAGATTGTGAAGGACAGGGAAGCCTGTCCTGGTGCCTGGGGTTGCAGAGAGTCGGACACGACTGAGCAACTGCACAACATCATCTTGGTGCCCTAACCTACTTCTAGAGTTTTTTCGTGAGTGACCATCCCAGAGCGCCTATGTTCTATGCTGTGTGGCAATGACAGACTGAGTAATTATTAAAAGCTTTAAAATGAAATATCAAAGAGGCTGCAGATTTCTTCCATAATGGCTTGAATTCCCGTATTAGTTGTTAGCATTACTAAAGGTGTGACCTTGTTTTTCATGGCTTCGTGATTTCCCTCTTTTGCTTTCAAACCCTGCTTTCCTTATTTTAACTCTGCTTCTCTGTGATCTGTTCTAAATTATGGTTTCATTGTGTATTGTTCCTTAATTATAACAGCAGTGGCATACTTTCTTCTGTTTCCTCCTCTCCTGTTTTGTCCTGACTATGTAATTTTCCACTTTGTTTGCCTGCGTTTATGCTTCTTGAGGGCTCCCCTCTTGGCTCAGATGGGAAAGAATCTGCCTGCAACTTAGTAGACCTGGATTTGATCCCTAGGTTGGGAAGATCTGCTGGAAAAGGGAATGGCTACCCACTTCAGTATTCTTGCCTGGAGACTTCAATGGATAGGGGAGACTGATGGGCTACCGTCCATAGAGGCACAAAGAGTTGGACACATTTGAGTGACTAACATACATACGTGCTCAATCAGTGAACCATTTTCTATCTCCTTATATATCAGAAAAAGTAAAATTCTTTGGAAAATAATTGTGACTGTAATTTATTTTAGGAATACTTTTAATAATGAATTAAAATAGTTGACACCTTTGAGTGAGTGCTTACAACTGTCCAGGAACTTTAGTGTATTAATTATTTAGTTTGCACAATTGCCTCTTTGAGATCATTTTGCTCATTGGGAAACTGAGGTCCAGAGGGTTCTATAAGTTAATAAATATGGATCTGCTATTTCTTAGGACATGCTTCTTAAATAATGTGTATGTATTATTTTACAACACGAATAAGTTGATTTTCAAACAACTGAGCATCTCTCTTTTGTTTATGCACATTAGCCTATTTATATCATGTTCTGTTAGTCTTTTCTATAAATTGATTAAGAACACTGGTATGTTTGTTTCTGTTTTCCTCTAAGGATAGAGTAATGCCTAATAAAAATGAAAGGAAACATGGTTGTTTCCTAATTCTGTAAACTCATTATTTATTTGGAAGATTGTGGTAAACCCTACCCTTGTATAATAATTGTGTTTTTTTTTTTTCAGTCCTGTGACAAATTTCTTTAGGAATATTTTTTCCTCTGTATTTAGTTTTTAGAGGACTTTCCCCATGAAATATAAATTGTAAATGTGATAGGGATTGCCTTAAAGAAAAGCAGGAGGTTCTAATCCACATGAGGGCACGTCTGGGCATGCATTCCCACACAGACCACTACCTGGTCTTAGAAGCATCATTGACCTATACCAGCTACAGAGTAAGTTAGGCTGTTTCAGTCCGTATGAAACTTGAAACCAAATTTGCTGCAGACAGTGAGGTGAGACCTGGATGTCTTTAGTCAGCATCTTTTCTGGGCCAAACACAAGTCCTGTGAGCCCCTCAGCTAGTGTGGAGACTGTAGAGGTTATATTAATCCCATCCACTGTCAAGTTGGAATCTGCCAATGGGATGACTGGCTTGTGGGCATGTGGATACACCATCTGGGCTTCCCATAGATTCCTCAGCCATCTGTTCCTCTCTGCAACATGGTATTTACTTATTTAGTTTGAATGATTAAAAAAATAAAAAAAGAACTGAAGAGTTGAAACACTAGCAAATTTTAATTAAAAATTAGACCATCATTCTTCTGATGCACATACATGAACCACTAAAAGCAAACATATATTAGCACTTTCATGGGGAAGGTGAAGAGTATAGCTAAGATTTCTGTGGCAAAATCTTTAAGACCAGATCAACTATTAAAAGTGTTTTCGTTCCCACCCCAGAATTCGAAAGCATTTATAATACTGTATTTAGGTTATTTACTTTATTTCTTGATAAGAACAGACATATGTCTCCTTGATGATTAGACCCAAAATAAACTGAGTGATTTTTAGAATTATAAAATTTAGTTACAGACATGTTTCTACATATTGTTGTTTGAATTAGGCAAAAGACCCAGTCCGCTGAATTCGTTGATAAGCACAGGATAGAGTTGAGGAAACAAAGAGTACATGGGGAGAAGTTGATTAACACATCCAATTAATGAAACTTTGACATCATCACACTATGGCTGTTGTCAGTGAGCTTGCCAGGTTCCAGTTTCTATTCATTAGTTATTCCATTTCCCTAGTTGCCTCATTCCTCTGCCTTCACACAAGAGCAGCTTTATTAAAAGGTGGATTAAAATGACATTCACAGTGATAAGAAGAGGTAGTTATCTAGTGTTCCTGGTTGTGTTTGTTACTTGAAAAAAGTTGCAGGCTAAATGGAAGAAGAAGATTTGAAATGTAAATGGATTCCTTGTCCCTTTTGTAGATAATTGTACTAAATGCTAATTTGTGAGCAACTAATGTGTTCTTGGGTTCACTGATAAGCTGTGTGCTTGAAAGAAATTTATAAAAGGAGACAAGTTGTTTGTCGGCAAAAACTCTCAACCTAGTAAACTTTATGTATCTGACTTATTTTGTGCTTCTGTGGAACAGGAATCCCAACTAAGTTACCTCCCGCCACAAATGTACCACCTTCAGCCCACCCAGTCATGGTGGGTGGTTTAGAACCTTCTGTGTTGCTGGGTTTTTTTTTACTTCTCTCTTTCTTAAGATCCATTTTAGAGGTTTGGAATGAAATGTACACTTTGACTAGGTTCGACAAAGGTTTTGCAAACTTTTACTGTAAAGAGCCCAGTAATAATTCATTTGGGCATTGCAGGCCATTCTGGTCTCTGCGACAACTAAACAGCTTAGCCCCTGAAGCCCAAAGATAATCTTCCACAATATGTAAATGAATGGATGGGGATGTGTTCCAATAAAACTTTATTTATAGACACTGAAATTAGATTTTTATGTAATTTTCATATGTCAGAGAATATTCTTTTTTTAATTTTTCTTCTAATGATTTAAATACTTTTTCCAATACTTGAAGGTTTTTTATAGCTCAAAGGCAGTAGGCAGATTTGGCTACCTCTGGGGCAGGCCCTTCTTTTGTGTGTCCATTTCTCCTCCTGATCTCTCTTCTTCTCAGCTTTCTAAACACAAACCCAGAGCAGTCCCCAGTATCTTGAGGGGGTGGGTTCTGGGATTGTGTGGAGGTCTAGACCAGGGTTTGTTTTGTTTTCCATGGGGTTGGGAGAAGGGGTGGGTGAACCTCTTTTGTTTGTGAGAGTAGGGAGGACAGCAGCAGTGATTTATACTGCTCTCCTAAAAGAGTGCAAAGTTTAGTCGTGTTGACTGATGCTGTTTCTGAGGTTATTTTTTTTAATGTTACCACAAAGTAGGTTTATTTCAAGTATGCAAGGGTAGCTTAATATTTTTAATGTAGTTCACCATGTTGACAGAAACTAGAAGACTTATATGAACATTTTGACAGAAACTTCTTGACTAACAGAAGAGGCACCTTTTAAAGACTACCTGTCTCTCCACCCTCCTATCCTTGCATTGTTATCTATGCACATATTCCTTCAGCCATATATGGAGGAGAAGTTTGTACTTCCTGAATCCTGTGTTATTTCCTGCCTCTGTCTTTGCTCATGTTGTACTGTGGTTATTTGTTTTTTTTAATTACAAGATGTTCAGATGATAGAATTTCACTAATGGAAGTAACCATGATGATATGAAACCGTTTACCTCAGACTGGGACTTTAACCCACCTGTTGGAACTCAAACCCAGACAAAACCCAGTCTGGGAGTCGAACCCATGGGGCTGGGGCTAGAACCCAGCCAAAACCCTGCTTGCGACTTGAACCCACATGGCTGGGACTCAAACCCAGCCAAAACCCATGGTACCTCATTTCGGGACCTAATGAAGCTCAGATTCTCGATGTCTCATCACAGAAAGAATTCAGTGAGAGACAAAGTGATAGGTAAGAAATAGATTTATTCAGATTCAGAGAGAAGCACAGTCCACAGACAGAGTGTGGGCCATCGCAGAGGGCAAGTACGGTCCTGAAATTTGGCATGCTTGGTTTTTATAGGCTGGGTAACTTCATATGCTAATGAGTGGGAGGGTTATTCCAGCTATTTGGGAGGAGGGGCGGAGATTTCCAGGATTTGGGCCACTGCCCACTCCTTGGTCTTTTAACAGTGCCTTGCTACTGTCGTGGCCCCTCTGGGTGTCATTTCACTAGCTGACTGAGGATAAAGGTCTGGTCTTGTCTGCCGTCTTGGTCCCATTTCATTCTAATCGTTTTGTGTTGTGTCCTTGGGCTACGTCACTCTTTCAAAAGTTGTGCCCTGCCCCTTTCCCTCCTGTTACAGATATATATGTGTATGAGCATATTACATTTGTGACTTTTGTATTGCTTTAAGAAAATGCAGATCCAGTTGTGAAGAGACAACAGGTGTTGACTGCGATATTTTGAGCTCTTCCTGCCTTTCAGTTTGGTGTAAGTCCTTTTCTAATGAGAACAAAGCTGAATTGGAAGTAATCGCTCATCGTCCACGTGCACTAGTTAGCAGACCACCTCTGGTAATTTGGAAGATGCAAAAACATCCCTTTGTCCTTCTTAGACTCATAATTACTGATATTTTGAACCTCCAGTTTTGAAATAAATTGAGTCTTATGCACTTGAATTCCCTAATATTATTTTACTTGAGGGTGAAGATGTTCATGGATAACCTGTTTCACTAGTACTTCAGACACTTGGAAAACTTGTCTTTGATAATCAACTTAGAAACAAAGTGCATTTTAATGATGTAGGTACTTTTCTAGGACTATTTTAGTAAAAATAGGTTGAGTTATTCTTTATTAACTTACCTGTTTACTTGAATGAGTTCTTTTCGTTTGGATGAGATGGTGTGTCATGTGGGAGGAAGGTGTTAAAAATATGATTTGCCTACTGACCTGCTCCAGTCATTAGTGAGAATCCATTTGGAGGTCACATTAGCCCCCATCAGCATCTGTCATCAGGGTTTGGCTCAAACACTCTCTCCACTTCACAGTCCAGGAAATGATGAGCTGCAAGGACCCTGGGTGGGGTGGGCAAGCTTTGCTCATGCTTGGCCTATGTGGCTGGCCTTGGAGGACCCGTGGTCTCAATCACACAGTGAGGGATTCCCAGAGGAATGGCCCTGCTGTTGGCTGCTGTCCCAGCAGGACGGGCCAGGAAGAGCTGGGCTCACATTGCCTCCCTACGTCCAGCCAACACAGGTCGTGCCTACTTCGCCTGCTCACTCTTGCACAGTACTTGGTTAAATTCTTTCCCTCCACTGGCATAAAATAACACATTTCTTTCTTCAACAAAATTGTGATTTTCATTAAAAACTATATGCTTGGGACTTCCCTGGTGGTCCAGTGGTTAAGATTCTGAGCTTCCACTGCATGGACCATGGGTTTGATCCCTGCTTGGGGAACTAAGATCCCACATGCCCTAGAGTAGGGCCAAAAAAATGAAATATTTTTTGAAAAAGAGGGAGAGAGGCTCAAGGGGGAGGGAGGTTCAACAAGGAGGGGAGGGGACATATGTATACCTATGGCTGATTCGTATATATGTATGGCCGAAATCAACAATGGAGGAATTTTCCTCCAATTAAAAATAAAATTTTTTTAAAAAGAGATACTTGACATATATCCATGCAAAAACTTGTACACAGTGTTCATAGCAACATTATTCACCATAGTTCAAAAGTGGAAACAGAACCAAATGCCAATCAACTAATAAATGGATAAATAAAAAGATGTTCATTCATAATATTTGTCAAATATTATTTGTCCATCAAAATAAATAAAGTACTAATAGATTGCTACATCATGGATAAACCTTGAAAACATTGTGCTGAGTGAAAAAAACCAGGTACCAAAGCTATTGTATGAAATACCCATAATAGACAAATCTGTGCAGGTAGGAAGTTGATTAGTGATTGTTATGGTCTAGGAGGAAATGGCAACCCACTCCAGCGTTCTTGCCTGGAGAATCCCAGGGATGGGGGAGCCTGGTGGGCTGCCATCTCTGGGGTCGCACAGAGTCAGACACGACTGAAGTGGCTTAGCAGCAGCAGGAGGAGAACAGAATAGGGAGTGACAGCCACTGGGAATGTTTTGGGGATGATAAAAATGCTCTAAAATTAAATAGTGGTAATTGTTGCACAATTCTTTGAGTATACTAAAAGCCATTGAACTTTAAAAGGGCTGAATTATTTGATATCTGATTTACAACTCAAAGCTTATAAAAATGATGCATTTGACAAATAGGGAAATTATGCCTTAACATAACTTTGTCATAGCTAGTTTCTTCAGGGTCATACTGTTTTAAAATCTAGTAATTTAATAAAAATTAAAATGTGATAAAAATCTAATAATTTTAATAGTTCATAATTTATTTATTTACTTTTTTGGCTGATTGGTGTCATTTTTGGCACTGAAAGGAAAAGATGTACTGAAGAAAACACTAAGGCTTGTTCCATGGGTGGCAGATCCAGTTTATTATTATGTATGTTGTGATTTCAGTTATTTCTAAATACTATTGGGTCTTGTTTTATCAAATGAGTACTTTGTGGTTGCAAAGCGCTCAAATGAAAAAAATATATATTTGGTCTGAGATCTACATTTTTCCCCCCATAACAATAAACATCTTAACTCTGAAAACTTCTGAATGCATGGCATCATGGTCAAAATATGGTGAACAGGGTTTGTGGTTGGTACAAATTTGGCCTTCTGGGAGTCTAAGATTGGTATCATAAAATGGGCAGTTCATGAGATACCCTGCCCATGAAGACTCACGGACTTAATGAATAAGAAAGAAAGAACAGAAACAGTTCAGCTGCCTCCTATCCTGGTTTTCCTTTTTTATGACAGCTGAAGATAAAATATCCTTTAACCCAAATATTATCATCTGGCATATCTGCCTTAGGAAAGACAAAACAAAGATCAGGTGGTCCACATGTCTGCAGCGTTTCCTAGCCTAGATACAAAAGGACATTGTGGTTTAAAATAAACAAAACTGTGGCTCTTGGAATGGGAAGAATGCTCTCTGGGTCCACTAAGGGGATTATTATAGCAGAAGCAGCAGTTGTTTGTGGCAGGAGAAATTATTCAGAAGACTGCTATTTCTGCAATTCTGGGATGCTCCAGCTGCATACATGAGAACTGATAATACTCCAGTCACTAGCCCATCTGTTTCTAAAAAAGTCCAAAGAAAATGTAAAAATGGCAGTCAGAGAAGAGGCAGTTGTGTGCTGTGGGCTGAGGTACACAGTCAACAGTAGCTGTGATTTTTCTTCCCGTATTTTCTAAGCAATGGCAGCAGAATCCGAACTCTGTTTTACACCATAATTTCCTAGTTTAAAGAAATTTGCAGCTTTCGCTTCAGTTTGGTGATTTAATGAAGAAGATGAGCATTAAGAAAACGATTGTATCCTGAAAAGAAGTTGAATGGACTTGACCTTTTAAGTTCAGAGGTACAGAAGGCAGGAATAATAATAATTTTTTTTGGAGGTGGGGTGCTGGGAAGAGGAATGTGTGTTGTATGTGTAGTTGGAAAAGCCTGGCTTTTAAAGCTAAGAATACCTGGGTTCCTATTCCAGCTGTACTTGTTACTTACTAGTTGTGAGGGTTATAGCCAAGGAATTTAACCTCTCTGTATGGACACTGAGGGTCCTCAGGGTATCTAAAATACTAATTTGAGCAAATTAAAAGGGGTAATATGTTCAATGCTCCAGGCTTTTTGAGTAAGCTGTCAATAAATGCCTTTGAGACTTGGCTTTAATAAAGAGAAGACTGCTCCTAGAAATGTCATACCCTTCATGTTGACCAGATGTCATAAATGCAGGCAGTAGAATCCTCTAGAGCAATCCTAGAAATAGGATCCAGTAGAAGTCCCTGAGTGGGCTCAAACTTTTGTGTTATTAAACCTACGTTACCTTTTTTTCAGAGATTATTAACTCCTAGATGAAATTCAGAATATTCTGGAAATTCTGTGGTCATTTAGAGATAAGCTCCCCCAAACTCTAACAGAAAATGGTGTTCATTTGAGTGAATTGAAAATGCATTGACCAACATTGTCCATGATATCAACACTGTCCTCAAATTTGAATATTGGATTTTAAAGATTAACTCTTAGGAAGTAAGCTCAGACTTGAAAAATGTTTTCTGCTTTGTGTACTGTAGTGTATGCCTAGTTATTAATTATGTAAGCCTCAGTATTATCATCTGTAAAATGGGCTAAATGGCAATTAACCTGTTGTGAGGACTGGGTGAGCAAAGGCAGACAAAGCCAAGCATCATGTAGTCAATTAATGTCAGTTGTCTTGAAGCAGAGCACTGAAGAAGGCCACATATTTGTTCCCCTAATAAATTTTTGACACTTCAAAAAGAAGAGAGATGCCAAATTGGGATGATTATTGTTCAGAGCACTCCATCTTTATGTATAATTGCTTTATCAGATGTTGGGAGAAAGTTATCTCTGGCATGGTACTTAGTTTGTGAAAATGGGAGACATGCCTCCTGTCTTTCTTGACTCATCTCTCATATGTGGGTCATTTAACTGATTAGAAGCTGCTTGTGATTAGTGTATTCATATCAGGACAAAAAGTTCTTTGTTTACCTGCAAGCATATGGAAGACAAATCATCCCTTAATACCCTTGTCAGTTTTAATGTCCAGGTAGTCTGTACCATCCAAAACAAGTTTCTTCTTAAACCCTGATGATTGTATTGAAATAGAATAAAATATTCATTGCATTCTGAAAATTTATATAAGCCCCTAATTTGTAGAAAGGGCTTCTCTGATGGTTCAGTGGTAAAGAATCTGCCTGCCGATCCAGGAGATGCAGGTTCTATCCCTGGATCAGGAAGATCCCCTGGAGAAGGAAATGGCAACCACTCCCGTATTCTTGCCTGGGAAATCCCATGGACAGAGAAGCCTGTGGGCTACAGTCCATGGGGTCTCAAGACAGTCAGACCTGACTTAGCAACTAAAACAACAACAACAATTGGTACAGAGTACTATGCTAGGCACTGGTGGGTATGTGTGCTAAGTTGCTTCAGTTGTGACCAACTCTTTATGACCCCATGGACTGGTGGGTGAGGGAGAGACAAATAATAATTTTCCATGGGCCCTACTCAAGGAGCCTTTTGCTTTGTCATGGGGAGAAGACAGTTATGTAAATAATACACCCAAGGTAAAAAGGAGATTGTCTCTGGTGCAGGAAAACTGCAAGGGGCTTGACAGAGAAGTGGCACATGAGCTGCATCTTGAGTAACAGGTCGGGTGTGGAGATGCTAAGATTTTCTAGTCAAAGGAACTGTCTCCTATAGTTGAGCAGACATCAGATAGAGGGACCTGGAGCTTGAGAGATCATTCGTGTGCCTGTGAGATTTCTTAATAATGTGTGTTCCATGAACATTTACAGACACACACACACATATACACACACACACATATATACATATAAACACATATACATATGTATATACACACATGCATATACATAGAAACATACACATGTGACTATGAATATAAACTTAACTATACTGTGGCTCTAATTATTTTTTGACCAAAATGCATGAAGAAAATAGTCCTACATTTAATATATGTGTATATTTGGCTAAAGACAGCAGACATGTTTTTAATTCAATTGCCATTTATTATGAAAAGCCTGGACAAGTTCATGAATTATGAATTTATCCTGTGGTGGAAAATTAAATGAGATGTTCTGTTTCAATCAAAACACTTGGGAACTTCCCAAAAGAGACAGACTTATTCACTTCCTGGTATGTATTACAGTCTTGGGAAGATGAAAGTGTATCTGTGTTTGTTTTTCATGGACCCATTCTCACCCCAGCGGCTCCTCTGACAGCCGTGTTGCAGTGATGACCGTCTCTGGTTGCTTGGTCTGGCCGTGCGCTAATCTTCAGTGTGATGTCCTTGCGTAGACTGCTGGGTGTTTAACTGACTTCCCTCCTCTGTGCTGAATCATGTCCTAGCGTGGGGTGAAGAAAGGTTGGAAGGTTTGGGCTGTTCATGTGGGGTAAACAGAAGAGAATTAAATAAATACAAATTATATTTTCACTAAAGGATTGCTGGGTTCTATAGTAAGAAACTGTGGACTGAAATGGCTGGTCTTTACTATTAATATTATATTTTCCAATATGCCTTGAATAATAAAGAGCTATGACTTAAAATTCCAAGAAGAGAAAACCACAAGTGTTTGAACTCTTTAAGAAATCATAACAAAGTTGATGAGAACTTTGTTAAAAACAACCAGAAGTTCCATGTTTTCTAAAGCGAACTGTCTACAGTTTGTGCAGGCATGCTAAGTCACTTCAGTCGTGTCCGACTCTGTGCGACCGTGTGGACTGTAGCCTGCCAGGCTCCTCTGTCCATAGGATTCTCCAGACGAGAATACTGGAGTATTGCCATGTCTTCCTCCAGGGAATCTTCCCAGCCCAGGGGTCAAACTGGCATCTCTTATCTCTGGCATGGCAGGTGGTTCTTTACCACTAGCACCATGTTGGAAGCGAGTATTGCCATGTCTTCCTCCAGGGAATCTTCCCAGCCCAGGGGTCAAACTGGCATCTCTTATCTCTGGCATGGCAGGTGGTTCTTTACCACTAGCACCATGTTGGAAGCCCCATCTGCAGTTCAGTTTTAAGATTTGAAACGTGAACCTGTAACCCAAGCCCCACTCCTTCTTCCCCCTGTGCATGCTTCTGTCTCCTCGTGGTTCTTCTCCTGGGCCTAGCATGTCCTTTTGTATTGGAAAACCTCCCAATGGTGGTAATACTCATGTGAACAGCCAAATAAATAATAAACCTCGTTGTAGCGCTAAAGTTTACCTGGTGTCAGTGGCCGACATGCCCAATCTCACCTGATTCTTCAAACTTTATGAGACAGGCACTGTTTGAATCTCTAACTTAGAAATGAGGACACTGCAGCTAAAAGGTGAGAAATAACCTGCCCAAAGATACACAACTGGTAGGCATCACAGCTAGGATTTTCCCCGAGCTGTAGCTGATTTCCTGGTGCTGCTTTGATGAAGTAATTTCATACTCTTACAATCTTATTCATCATTTGCTCTCACATGTGCTTTATGACTTTGCCTACTTACCATTGGCCCATCACAATTAATTTTTACTGTGTTTTTCCAAATTGTAAAATTAGTTAAGTTTTTGATTAAAAAAATTAGTAATATAGGAAGGGAAGATAACAAGAATAAATCATCACCCTAAATTCTAGAAAAGAAAAACTAATGTTAATCAAAAGACTGCTTACTGTATGATTACATTTACATGATGCTCTGGAATAAGTTATAATTATGATAAAGGAGAGAAAGCAGATCTTTGATGGCTAGGGATGGTGCGAGGAGAGGGATGAGCTGCAAAAGGACACAGAGGAACTTTCTAAAGTGATGGGAGTATCCTACATCTGGCCTGGGGTGGAGATTATATGATTGTGTTTGTCGAAATTCATAGAACTATATAGAATTTTACTGTATGTAAATTATTCCTCAGGAAACATGACTGAACACTTAAACCAATGTCAAATCCTTGTTGTATATCCTTCTACACATTATCCTATGCATACTCATTGTAAAAATACAGTTTTAAAAATAGATTATACTCTATATATCTTATAATCTATTTTCTACTCAAAAATATATCAAAAACATTCTTTATAATCAGTAACAGTTCATCTCTGTCTTGAACAGTGAGCATGGTTGTTCTGAAAGCATTAATGATTTATATTTGCTTTGGTCTGAATTTTCTTATATCAGATCTTGTTTTTAGGCTTTACTATTCATGTTTACTATGCAAAAAAAAAAAAAAATCCCTTCTCTGAGAACACAGTTACTTTGACTGACAAATAGCAAAACTGGTAAATTGCTTAGATAACCTCTTTGGGAACATTCTGTCTATTGTTAAACTTTTAGTTATTAGGTTGCTGAAGACTGTTTCTCAGTACATTTTCTTTGACCTTGAATTGAAGGTGTAGCTAAGGCAGAGCCAACCTGTGCGAATGAGCAATGTGATGAGCTATTTTTACCTTAAAACTCCATCTGGACATAAGGCTGTTAGTCCTTCATAACCTGACTTTTTAAGAATGAACTTCTGTTTCCCATGTTTTGCCAGTGGAAATATTTACTCTGTGTGAAACTTATTTTTGGGGGGGGATGAAATCTATTTCTTGTAAAAGATACAATAAATATTTTCCTTCTGACCTCTAAAAGTAGATGGCTGAAAAGAAAGTCAATTGTTTCCCTCATAAATTCAAGTAGACTTATTACCTCTGTTTCAAAAATGACATCAGCTAGATCATTTCGCAGGCTAATGATATTTTTCCTGCCAGACAGAACACTTGATTTACCATTGTCGTGAAGTCGGTGTGCCATCCTGTTTTCCATTCACGCTGCACGCTTGAAGTATTGTGATGCTTAACGTTTCCCATAATGAAAAATAAGAAAAATTTGACAAGGCTCATTGTTTACCATTATGTAGAGAAAGATCTCTCCGCAGACATTTGGAGAGCTGCTTCGTGGGTCTTGCTAGGTGGGGGCAGCCTTCTCTGTTCCCTGCAAAACTTAACACACTCTTTGCTTCTCTCTCAAGGATTTTTTTATTGTTAGTTTCATGAAAGCCTTTCTGCCTAGAGGAACAAGATTAGAACTAGAAGCCATCTTCTTCATATGCAGGATCCTCCAACTTTTGGAAAGCATTTTAGACTCATTGTATTAGCTACTGTATTTTTATCACTCAGTCGTGTCTGACTCTTTGCGACTCCATGGACTGTAGCCCACCAGGCTCCTCTGTTCATGGGATTCTCTAGGCAAGAATACTGGAGTGGGTTGCCATTCCCTTCTCTAATCTAAAACTTCTATCTGATGCAGTGGTAGAAATGGTCTGGCATCAGGTTTCTTTTTAGAGAAGCCCATAGATATATCTTTTTAGATAATCAGTAAGTCCTTGCTGACCACTTGCTACAGACTGGGCAATGTAGGGAAATATACCAGCATCTCAACTTGTACAAATTTGTGATTGTATTATTTGGATTTGTCACCTGTGTTTCTCTTTTGAATTATATGTAGTTTTTCATTTGCTCTGATCATTACCTTAAAAAAAAAAAAAAAAACTTAAAACAGTATCATGTTCACTCCTTGGGATGATCTGTTTCATTATTGCTCGGTAGTCACATCTCATCAGTAGGCTCCCAGGAATGGCCTGAACTGGACATTCACTGGAAACAGTGGAAACAGTGGCTGACTTTATTTTTCTGGGCTACAAAATCACTGCAGATGGTGACTTCAGCCATGAAATTAAAAGATGCTTACTCCTTGGAAGGAAAGTTATGACCAACCTAGACAGCATATTAAAAAGCAGAGACATTACTTTGCCAACAAAGGTCCGTGTAGTCAAGGCTACAGTTTTTCCAGTGATCGTGTATGGATGTGAGAGTTGGACTATAAAGAAAGCTGAGCACAGAATTGTTGCTTTTGAACTGTGGTGTTGGAGAAGACTCTTGAAGAGTCCCTTGGACTGCAAGGAAATCCAACCAGTCCATCCTAAAGGAGATCAGTCCTGGGTGTTCATTGGAAGGACTGATGTTGAAGCTGAAACTCCAATACTTTGGCCACCTGATGCGAAGAGCTGACTCATTTGAAAAGACCCTGATGCTGGGAAAGATTGAGGACAGGAGAAGGGGATGACAGAGGATGAGATGGTTGGATGGTATCACCAACTCAGTGGACATGAGTTTGGGTGAACTCCAGGAGTTGGTGATGGACAGGGAGGCCTGGCGTGCTGCGGTTCATGGGGTTGCAAAGAGTCAGACACGACTGAGTGACTGAACTGAACTGAACTGGACATCTGTGGACTGGTTCCATCCACCCTCTGGATGTAACCACTTAGAAAACAGAGAGTGTCTGTTGCTATTGTTGCTTGTTTCAGCAGCCATGGAAGAATAATTTACTCTCCAGAGTTTCATTAGCTAAATCTACTTAAGGCTTGCTGCTTTGGTTTGGTATCAGGCTTTTTTTTTTTTTTTTTTTATATCATGATGCAGCTTAGATCTCCTCTTGAATTATCTTTCCTATTAGACTATATCAGGCTTCAAAACTGACCCTATGATCTCCATGATCTGTGGATGGTGGTCTGTGAGATAAATTAGTGCCCCACATCTGTCCTTTCCAATCTTCCTATATGCCCCTGTCTGCCTCACGAGAGACTTAATAACGGGCTAACATTCAAGTGTTCATGCTCAGTCACTTTAGTTGTGTCCAAATCTCTGCAACCCTGTGGACTGTAGCCCACCAGGCTCCTCTGTCCATGGGATTCTCCAGGCAACTGGAGTTGGCTGCCATCCCCTCCTCCGGGAGATCTTCCCGACCCAGGGATTGAACCTCCATCTCCTGCATTGCAAGTGAATTCTTTATCTCTGAGCCACCAGGGGAGCCCAGAAAGGCCTAATGATCTGCTTTTAAGTCAGCTGTGTGTTTTGATCCCCAGCGTTTTAGACTGTTGCCCTTTTTAGGTTTAAACTTGCCTGGAGAAGAAAGTAGAGACCTTGAACGTTAAACTTCGGTTTTGCCGTTTATGTGACTTAATGGTGGTTTGTGCAGAATTATTTGTTCTTAGTTGGACTCGCAGCCCAGAGCTTGGAATGAAGTCATCGTGGCGCTTGTGCCAGACCAAACACAACCCACATAACCGATCTTTTCCCCGGAGTTGGAGAGACCAGTAGCGCTGTTTCAGAGCATTGCAGTGCTGGATGTCAGAGTGGTTTGGCTGTGGTCATTCTCCCTTCTGCTTTCAAGATGAGGTGCATGGTGGCAAGGCTGACTCCACACTGGTAACCAGGAGACAGGAGGCGGGCGGCTGTGGAAGATGTAGTCGGTGTGGCAGGGGAGGACCCTCTAGGTCACAAGCTCCCGACATTTAAGCAGCAGGAAAAAGGTTTGTGTTGCCTTAATCTAGTCATTGTACTTATTTACATGGACCTCCAGCTCTTTTCTGTTCACTTTGGCTTCAATTTAAATTCTTCTTTGCTGTGCCTGGGGACTTTTTGAGTTTCCCCTTCAGGCTCCTCGTGTGGTTTTGCACCAAGTGTCCTCAGGATTGTGGTGACGTCCCTGCTCCCTCTGGTGGAAGCCGTGGTCCACAGGGCCCAAAACGCACCTCATTTCAGCGACCCAAAAGATCACGGCAAGGAAATGCACTCAGGTTGCTCAGCGCTTCACTCTGAAGGCAGATCAGTCAGTCCACATGTCAGCAACTGATGGTTCTTGACTGATTAAGGCTGGAGAGTCAACAGGGAACCCAAGCCAAGTCCCTGATTCATGGATCTTGGGTTTACTGGTGCATTAAAATTTTGTCTGTCTGTAGTATAGCAGCATACAAAACAGCTTAGACGCTGATTGTGAGAAAATAAAGCTTTCTTACTGTTGCTCCATTATTAGTGGAAAGCTGAAAGTCGGATTCACTTATTTTGCCTCCGTGTTCCCGGTAAAGGTTCAGAACACGCAAGCAAAGAGTTAATAGCAGGTGTGAGCTGTGTTGTTGCCAATGTTTTGTTAACAAAAGACCTATCATTGGCTCTAATCACTCCCTCACCCTACTGCTGAGATGCCAGCAATGCCTTAGATGCTGTAAGATATTGACCAGAAAGTCAGGAGTAATGAGTTCTCTGTTGGCCAGCTAACAAAATGAAGTTCCAGATTGTTCTGGGAATAAGAGCCAAAGTACAGAGAAACCGCAGTGAGGCCCCTGTTACACACACTCTTGGGGAGCCTTCTGTCTTGTGGATGCCCTGAAGAAGACTTTACTTGCATGTACCATTTGACATGGACAGGGGAGCCTGGTGGGCTGTGGTCCATGGGGTCACAGAGAGTTGGACACGACTGAGTGACTCACTTTCACATCACTTTCATTCTGTCAGCTGTGAAGTGACATCTCTTTGTGGTTTTGATTTGCATTTTCCTGGTGATTAGTAATGCTGAACACTTTTTCACGTGCCTGTTGGCCGTTTGTAGGTCTTCTTTGGAAAAATGTCTGTTCAGGCCCTTTGTCTGTTTTTCTTAAATCAGGTTATTTGCTCCATTGCTATTCGGTGCGTGAGTACCTTGTGTAGTCTGGATATTTATCCATTATCAGGTGTATGGTTTACGAATATTTTCTCCTGTTCCATCGGTTGCCTTCGCATTTTGTTGATGGTTTTCTTTGCTGTACAGAAGCTTTAGTAACTAGTTTTAGTAACTTTGTGAGGTAATGAGTGTGTTAATTAAATTGATTGTGGTAATCATTTCACAACATAAATGTATATTAAATCATCACATTGTACACATTGTGTATAACCTCAATATACGCAGTTTTAATTTGTCAATCACATCTCAGTAAAACTGGAGGGGAAATAAAAAACAATAACAAACAGAAATAACAGTAAGTTGGCTGAACTTAGAGATTCTGCCCAGCTAGATAGTAGTCAGAGAAGCGCTAGAGGAAGCCAGGAAGAGAGAAAACAGCTTGAGGAGATGTTACCCAAATGTCAGCCAGTAGGGGAGAAACCACTCTGGTCCTTCTCCACATCACTCTCTCTCCCCCTTAAATTGTAGTAAAATGCACGTCTCAGAATCCGCCATCCAGATTTTGACCAGTTTTAAGTGTGTGAGTTTGAAAGATCAGTCTCTCTTAGAGAGGAATTATGCTGCTACGAGAATTTTTTAAAGTGTTTTTTTTTTCTTCCTGCTCCTAAATTTCAACTGACATCTCTTATCTCAACTAGCTATGGGTCTGGAGAAAACACAAAAATCTAGGCTGAGAGCGGCAAACTGCAAATAGACGGCATCTGTAAAAATTCATGAACACGATGAGTATCTTGGATGTGTAACTGATGGCTGAGCGTCCCCTTCTCCTTCTTGGTGGTGAGAGATTTAACAGGAACTCACATCTTTTAGAGGACTTAGTCCAGCACCTTAGTCTAAGGTGCTCAAGGATCACTTGTTGCTGGAGTGTTACTTGCTTTTGGTAAATAACCTTTTGTCCATTCAGTGCCCCTGCTCTGGAATTCTGCTTTGTGCCTGTATTACGGGAGCAGGGAAAAAAGGTAATAGATTGGAGGCACCATGACGGCAGCCCTTCCTCCAAGGAGCTTCTCGCAGCCCTGCAAAGTCACTGACAGGCAGAAAAGACAGGGCAGCTGATATGGGGACCTTCAACTAGAGGGGGCCAGGTCAGGGGGCACATATTTTCAAGTAATTCCAAGACAAAGCTTCCATCTGCACCAAGCAGTTAAGAATCGCTTCAGGCTTCGAGTTATGTAGATGTATTGACTCTGAGAGGGGGAGTAGAGCTTCTGGCTTTCCCTCTGGGTTCCGCCTGCCAGGGGGCTGTCAGATGTTAGTCTGCTCATTTCAAAGAGCAAGACCAATCGATAAAGATAATATTCAAGAAGGTGCTGGGGAAGCTGACCCCAGCCAAGGCTAGCAAAGAGCAGCACTTGCGTCACTTCTTCTCCCAGTACATTTGGAGAAGTGCAGTGAAATTCTTCATTCAGGGCCTTGCTGTGTGTTTCCTGGCCTTAGGGGAAAGGTACCACTGTGTTTTGGGAAAGAAGCCAAAAAAGCAGATTAACATCTAGTATTATGACTGGACCCTTTTTAACAATGTGAGATTTCATATAAAAATGTTTATAAAAATATGCCTCTTTTTGAATATAGAAGATGACATTTTCTGTATTGGGTGAGTTCAAGTGGGCACTCTCTGTAAAATGAGTCCTCTGCCTCAAATCTTTCTGAGAATGAGTGGAGAATACATAAATTACATGTTTCTCTTTGCAAATTGGCCTTCAATATTTCATGTGCCAAGAAAATCAGGGTAGCATTAATATCTTTTTCCTAATGCTCCAGAAACACAATTTCGTGCATTTTGCTTCATCTGCATAAGCCGTTCGGTGGCTGGCAAAGCTGGGAGCAGACTAATATGCTAGAAACAAAACCCAAGATGCGTTTAGTTCTCAGATGTAAATTGTTCTCATTTTGACATCCTTGCCACTAGAAGGGATCTTCATACCGCGTTCTAGGAAACCCGAATTACAGGCATGATGTCCTGCCTTCAGGTCAGTGACACTGTTTTTGATGAACAGAGCCTTCCTCTCCCCCTCCCCCAGTATTCTACTCAGGAACCGAAAGCACCTGTATCTTCCGCCTCCCCCCAACCATCATCCCTCAGTCCCCCAAACCAGACCATCTACTTGTCATGACAAAGGTCTTATTGGCCATTTTGCTTTGGAACCAAAAGGATTGCAGACATTTGAGTGACAATCCAGAAATTGCTGTCTGTGGATTGTGAACTTCAGGGATAATGAAAAGTATTGATCTCCTTAGAAATTTTGTCTGGCTGTATTGAGGGAAAAACAAATGGCATGCAAGAATTTAAATGGGCAAAAAAACCCACCTAAATCTTGGTAAATATCATGCCAGTTATAAATGTATGAAATTTCTTAGCTTTTTAGTTTATACTCAGAACAGAATATGGATACACCCACTTATGAAGATTCAAATAATTGTGCATTTTATCATCATAGCAAACTACATGGCATTATCTATCATTTGAAGCAGAAAAGAAGAAGAATGACAGATTGTTTTAATACAGAAAGTACTGTAAATATTGTAAATGTCTCAGGCAGTTGTTTGCTCCACATTTGCAATCTGATCCTGGACTTCTTAGGCTAAAAGTGATTAATAGCAACAGTTGTAAGAAGATATTTTTTAAGTGCATTATCATCTGTTATTTCAGTTTTGGTTTCATGAGGTTACAATGATTCTTATCGTTATTCTCTGAATAACCCACTGCCAGTGTGGCTTTGACATATTTTTCCTTTGAATGTTCCTTTTTCTGATGCTTCTTTGTATCCTAGTATCTAGGCGCTTGGACACTAAAAATAACTTGTTAAATCTTTGTACTCTCAAAGGACATTAATCTTATTTCTTAAGCATTTGTTCTTCAGCTATGTCTGTTTGGAGAGGTATCCTGCTTTTGTTCAGCTGTTATTTTAGCCCTGATGGATAGATGAAAAACCTAAATGAGCCCAAAGGATTCTCATGTAATTAACAATTATACCTACTAAATGTCTCAGAAAAGCCCACTGCCTTTGTTGGGGAAGCTTTTCACAGGCTTGAGGAGATGTTTTCCCCAGGCAGATCCATTCTGTGTCTTGACAGCATCTCATTTACAGCGTCATGGCTTTCAAAACTAAGGAGGACCAGGTCTTCGAAGAGGAAGCTGGGCTCTGAGTCGAGGGTGATGGTGAGGGCTGGACTGAAAGGAGACTGATGGACAGACAGACAGAGGCAGAGTCATAGTATAAAGAAAGCAGCAGAGTAAGTGGAGAAAGACGTCCGTGTCGAGGTGGATGGAGTTAATCACAACAGATCCCAACAGTCAGGTGGCAATAAATGTATGATTGACTGGAACAGATAAAAGGCAAGGGAAGGGGGTTTATGCTACTGTTTGCAAGGAGGATCATTTTTTTTTCCTTTCCTCTCTACTTATCACCTAAAATTCCATAGCTACACCAGCTAAAATATGTGACTATTAGTTCCTGCTTACACCTTGTATTCTTCTCATTCTTCTTATAATGTGTTCCTTGATATATTTTTTAAATAACTGCTTTATCATTTCAACAAAATACTGGGGGAAGCTATTATACACATTTCATTATTTTAAATCCTCATTATGTTAGGCAGCTAGCTAGGGATGAACAGCAGGGGACGGTGGCAGTGGAGACACAGGAAAAGAAGCCACCTTATCCCTCCCTAATAGGAAAGGGCTGAGGTACAGACTGTGGAGGTACAGATTGTGGTCAGCATATCCAGAGGAGACCAGGTGAGCACCACCTAGGGCAATTCCACCGAACTCACAGGTACAATTAAAATTAAGCAAATCACTTGTGGTAAACTTATTTTGTGCTATGCTCAGTCTCTTAAGTCATGTCCGGCTTTCTGCAACTCCATGAACTGTCCCTTGCCAGCCTCCTCTGTCCATGGAATTTTCCAATCAAGAATACTGGAGTGGGTTGTCATTTCCTATTCCAGGGGATCTTTCCAACCCAGGGATCAAACACATGTCCTTGCGTCTCCTGCATTAGCAGGTAGATTCTTTACCACTAGCCCCACCTGGGAGGACCCCTGGCCTTATTATACCCCTGTTTTAATAAATTTGCATTGCAGTTTGTTGTTCAGTCGCTCAACCTTGTCCAGCTCTTTGTGACTCCATGGACTGCAGCACACAAGGCTTCCCTGTCCTTCCCCACCTCCTGGAGTTTGCTGAAACTCATGTCCATTGAGCGGGTGATGCAGTCCAGCCGTCTTGTCCTCTGTCATCCACTTCTCCTAATGCCCTCATTCTTCCAAGCATCAGGGTCTTTTAATGAGTTGGTTCTTCGCCTCAAGTGGCCAAAGTATTGGAGCTTCAGCATCCATCCTTCCAATGAATATTCAGGGTTGATTTCCTTTAGGATCGACTGGTTTGATCTCCTTGCATTCCAAAGGACTCTCAAGAATCTTCTCCAACACCACAGTTCAAAAGCATCAATTCTTCATGCTCAGCTTTCTTTATAGTCCAACTCTCACATCCATACATGACTACTGGAAAAACCATACCTTCGACTATACTGACCTTTTTCAGCAAAGTAATGTCTCTGCTTTTTAATACATTGTCTAGATGTGTCATAGCATTTCTTTCCAGGAGCAATTGTCTTAATTTCATGGCTACAGTCACCATCTTCAGTGATTTTGGAGCCCAAGAAAATAAAGTCTGTCAGTGTTTCCATTATGATCCCATCTGTTTGCCATGAAGCAATGGGATCAGATGCCATGGTCTTAGTTGTTTGAATGTTGAGTTTTAAGTCAAATTTTTCACTCCCCTCTTCCACCTTCATCAAGAGGCTCTTTAGTTCCTCTTCATTTTCTGCCATTAGGGTGGTGCTATCTATATGTCTGGGGTTACTGATATTTCTTCTAGCAATCTTGATTCCAGCTTGTGCTTCATCTAGTCCAGTGCTTTTCATGATGTACTCTGCACATAAGTTAAATAAGCAGGGTGACAATATCCAGTGTTGATGTACTCCTTTCCCAATTTGGAACCAGTCTGTTGTTCCATGTCTGGTTCTAACTGTTGCTTCTTGACCTGCATACAGGTTTCTCAGGAGGCAGGTAAGGTGGTCTGGTATTCCCCTCTCTTGAAGAATTTTCCACAGTTTGTTGTGATCCACACAGTCAAAGGCTTTGGCATAGTCAATAAAGCAGAAATAGATGATTTTCTGAAATTCTCTTGCTTTTGCTGTGACCCAGTGGGTGTTGGCAATTTGATCTCTGGTTCCTCTGCCTTTTCTAAATCCAACTTGTACATCTGGAAGTTCTCAGTTCACATACTGCTGATTCCTAGCTTGAAGGATTTTGAGCATGACCTTGCTAGCATGTGAAATGAGTGCAATTGTGCAGTAGTTTGAACATTCTTTGGCATTGCCCTTCTTTGGGATTGGAATGAAAACTGACCTTTTCCAGTCCTGTGGCCTTTGCTGAATTTTCCAAATTTGCTGACATATTGAGTGCAGCACTTTCACAGCATCATCTTTTAGGATTTGAAATAGCTCAGCTATAATTCCATCACCTCCACTAGCTTTGTTCGTAGAGATGCTTCCTAAGGCCCACTTGACTTTGCATTCCAGGATGTCTGACTCTAGGTGAGTGATCATACCATCATGGTTATCCAGTGTGGTTGGACAACCAACCCCCTCGCCCCAGCCCAGTGGGCCTTTCAAGTGAATTATGGACAAGGAACAGGGAAGATAGGACCCAGAGCATGTACAGTAAAATCTGTCACTTCAATGACCAAACCTTATCACCTAGTCTTAACCTAACCCCTGGCCCCAAGGTCAAAACCCCTCATGTTATCACCCTCAGCTTGTATAGCAGTTAGTTTCTCTTCACAGAGACTAACCCTGTCTCCCTCTGAGAATGTATCTATGCTTCTGTAAATCTTGCTTTGAGCATAAACATGAGGTGTTAGTCTGCATTTCTTTGCTTACTATCCCAAGGACCAAGACTGCAGGTCTGGACTTATCCATAGACCACCTCAGTTGAAACTCTCCAGCCACAATGCGCTCCAGCCTTAGTAGTTAGTGGTATTTAAAGAGATGATGTAGTAAAAAAACTAAAGCAAAACCAAACATGTACAGGCCGGAAGCTTTGGATCCTAATGTTTAGAAACTAGATGGATCTCTCATTTCCCAGATTGTACACCTTCAGAACTATTTGAGATCACAGAGGTGCATACTGTCTTGCTTTTGTTTAGGTGCAATTCATTTGGGGGTACATTCAGCACGCCTGTGTGTTTTGTGGATGTAGCTAGCGATTTGGTCTTGAACATGTGTTGGAAAGTACTCTGGCCTGGAGTCAGTCAGTCAGGAGTTCAGATTCTCCTAGAGTGATGTGTAAAGAGAAATACCGCTGAAATTAGGTCATGCCGCCCCACCGCTTAAAGCCTTTCAGCGACTTCCTTGATCACATGCAGCTTCTTCAGAAGCCTCCTGTGGGCTCCGGTCCTGCTCTGTGAGTCTTGTCTTGTGTCACTTGATCCCCTTTGGCTGAGCCCCAGTCGCTCACACATTCTTTCCAAGTTCCTAGAAAGCGCAAGCGCCTTCCTGCCTCAGGCCTTCTGTGTCTGCTGTTTCCTTCCCTGAATGCTCTTCTCCACCTCCTTGCACAGCCGACTCCCTTAAAACCCAGCTCCATAGAAAGTCCTTCTCTGACCACCCATCTCAGTCAGGCCTCCTGCCTATTCGCCAAAGCATGCAAGTGATTTTCTTTGTAACACATATCAACACCTCTGAATGTTTTACGTGTTTAGCCTTTACTGTCTCTTCTTCTGGAATATAAGCCAGTTATATTGTTGAACAATGAACCCCCAGTGCCTGGCCCCTATTCCTGGCTTAGGTAGGTGCTCAATAAAAAGCTTTGGGTAAAGGGAGATGAGTTCTAAACTAAAGCACTAAACTTGTGAGTCTATAGAGGTGAAGTGAAGTCGCTCAGTCGTGTCTGACTCTTTGCAACCCCTTGGACAGTAGCCTGCACCAGGCTCCTCCGTCCATGGGATTTTCTAGGCAAGAGTACTGGGGTGGGTTGCCATTTCCTTCTCCAGAAGAAGTGAAAGGAATCTGCAAATAAGAAAACCCAGAGACTTGCCATTGAAGTTTAGTGCTTATCTGAAGCGTGTAGAATGAAGAGAAGGGCTTCCCAGGTGTTGCTAGTGGTAAAGAACCTGCCTGCCAGTGCAGAAGATGTAAGAGACTCTGGTTCTATTCCTGGGTCAGGAAGATCCCCTGGAGGAGGGCATGGCAACCCACTCCAGTATTCTTGCCTGGAGACTCCCATGAACAGAAGAGCTTGGTGGGCTACAGTCCATAGGTTCGCAAAGAGTCTGACATGACTCTTTGAGACATGACTAAAGTAACTTAGCATGCATGCATGCAAAATGAAAAGGAACTATTGAAAAACAGAAAGGCAATAAAAGGGGAAAAAAGAGAGAAAAGACTTTCATATTTAAAACAAGTCGAGAATAGCAGTTAAATTATCAAAATCTCATTATAACAGAGCAGAAACAAAAATCAAAGTATTTTAGTGCCTTTAAAGATTTGTATATATATATAGATATAGATATAGATAGATAGATAGAGGTATACAAATGTCCCCTCTCTCTTAAACCTCCCTCCCACTTTTAGGGCCAATTCATGTTGATATATGGCAGAAACCAACACAATACTATAAAGTGGTTATCCTCTAATTAACAATAAATGAATTTTTAAAATTAAAAATACGTATATACTTAGAAAAAAATATAAAATGTTTAAATCACCCTGAAGTTGAGAGAAGATCATGAAAACATTGGACAGATGCTAAAACATCACTTCTTGGGCAGTTTTAAGAGTAGGAAAATAGGAAGAATTGGAAGGTAAGTAGGGGAAGAGGAAAAAGAAAGGATGGAGAGAAATACTCTGAAGACTCTGGTCACTTGAGGCTTGGAGAGCACTTGGCTTTCCCCATCCTGTGAAATACTCCTCCGTTGAGTAACAGGGTTCAGGGCTCCGGACCTGTCCCCCTGGAGGAAATCTGCTCCCAGAGCTGCGGAGCTTCTGTCCAGAGCAATAGCCAAGGGTCGCCGTGAACCAGGTGAAGCCAAGCCAGCAGTCAGACTCGGCCCAGAGGACAGACATTCCAACAGAGTTTCCCTGCGCCGTGGGTACCTGTGACCCGCAGACGCGCGCACACTCAAGTGGAAAGTGGCACCCCGCACAGTGAGCGGTGAGTGTTCTTGTTCGAACGTCTGGTAGCAGTGCCATAGACCCAGAGATTGATCTGGGGGCCATGAGGACAGAGTTTGGGTGTGGGTGAAATTTGCTTTGTTAAGCCTAATACAGGTTCTAACCTTGGTGGAGGAAGTGATATTTAATGTCACATTAAACCAAAATGAATTGTTCTCTAGGGAGTCGTCTGGTTGGCATTTCTGTCCTATTTTTCTTCCCTCCTAGGCCAGCTCAATTCTATTAAAAATTCTGTTCGCTAAATGTCAATGGGTTCAGCCTGCCTCCTCTGTGTGGCACACATTGAAATTTTCCTGCAAAATACTATTTTAATGTATTAGAGATAAACAGAATTTTATTAATGTCAGACCCATAGATCTCCCTACAACCCAATACCCTGTCTGGAGTTACATTTAACCAGCATTGGTTTAGTAGTATTATTCTCAATTCATGATGACAAAATACTTAGTGGGAACAGGAAAAAGGAAAATAGCTTTGCTGCTTGAGCTAAATTGCTGGAGGACCAAGATTTGCATTTAATACTCTGGCTGTTGGGCTTAATTAGGCCAATAGTTTCCTAAAAGAAGTCAAGCTAGAGTTTTCCCTTGGCTGTATATATAAAAAAAAAAAATTAGCCATCTATGGCTGTGCCAGGCTGGAAAATTTACCAGATTATTAAGAAGGGGCATTTTGCAGAAATGGCACTAGAAGGATTTGAGCCGTGCTGGCACTTTGGCTTCTGTGATGAAGAATTTGTGATGTTAATCCTGTGTTTGCTCTGAGGAGCTTCCAGGGTCATTTGCACCCTGTAGGCTGACATTATCCATGGGCAGTGCTAAGAGTGAACTCACTTTGCAAGTTGGAAGGTGTCAGAGTAGACATGTCCTTATCTTTTTTAGTACCCACATTGCCGAATGTAATTTCACATGCCTGATGCACAGTGAGGCCAAGCAAACCAACACGTCAGAGTTTGGAGCAGAGAAAGGTTTATTGCAAGGCCAGGCAAAGAGATGGGTGTCTTATGCCCCCCAGGCCCTGATTTCCTTCCCTGTTTCAGCAAAGCACTTTTAGAAGCAAGGTGATGGAGGGGCGTGGTTAGTTGTTGCAAACTTCTTGGTATTGGAATCCTTTGTTCTTGCAACTATCCCCTTAGGTCAGGTCATGATGTTACTGTAAACCTTCAACAAGATAAATGTTATTCTCTGTTCTTCAACTTTTTATCTCTCTGTGAATGCTGCTGCCGCTAAGTCGCTTCAGTCGTGGCCGACTCTGTGCAACCCCATAGACGGCAGCCCCCAGGCTTCCCCGTCCCTGGGATTCTCCAGGCAAGAACACTGGAGTGGATTGCCATTTCCTTCTCCAATGCATGAAAGTGAAAAGTGAAAGTGAAGTCGCTCAGTCATGTATGACTCCTAGCAACCCCATGGACTGCAGCCCACCAGGCTCCTCCGTCCATGGGATTTTCCAGGCAAGAGTACTGGAGTGGGGTGCCATTGCCTTCTCCCTCTATGTGAATGGAAGAGTATTATACCCTTAAAGGTCAGAGCCCCGAGATTAGGCATACTCAGTCGCTTCAATCATGTCTGACTCTGTGAGACCTTCTGGACTGTAGCCCACCAGGCTCCTCTGTCCATGGGATTCTCGAAGCAGGAATACTGGATTGGGTTGCCATGCCCTCCTCCAGAAGATATTCCCGGTCCTGGGATCCAACTGACATCTCCTACGTCTCCTGCACTGTAGGCAAATTCTTTATTCTTTATTTATTTATTGTTATTTTTATTGGAGGCTAATTATTTTCAATATTGTGGTGGTTTTTGCCATACATTGACATGAATCAGCCATGGGTGTACATGTGTCCCCCATCCTGACCCTCCCTCCCACCTCCCTCCCCATCCCATCTCTCAGGGTCATCCCAGTGCACCAGCCCTGAGCACCCTGCCTCATGCATCGAACCTGGACTAGTGACCTGTTTCACATATGGTAATATACATGTTTCAGTGCTATTCTCTCACATCATCCCACCCTCGCCTTATCCCACAGAGTCCAACAGTCTGTTCTTTACATCTGTGTCTCTTTTGCTGTCTTGCATATAGGGTCATCGTTACCATCTTTCTAAATTCCATGTATATGCATTAATACACTGTATTGGTGCTTTTCTTTCTGACTTCCTTCACTCTGTATAGTAATCTCTAGTTTCATTCACCTCATTAGAACTGATTCAAATGCATTCTTTTTAATAGCTGAGTAATATTCCGTTGTGTATATGTACCATAGCTTTCTTATCCATTCATCTGCCGATGGACATCTAAGTTGCTTTCATGTCCTGGCTATTATAAACAGTGCTGCGATGAACACTGGGGTACAAGTGTCTCTTTCAATTCTGGTTTCCTTGGTGTGTATGCCCAGCAGTGGGAATGCTGGGTCGTATGGCAGCTCTATTTCCAGCTTTTTAAGGAATCTCAACACTATGGTTCTCTATAGTGGCTGTACTAGTTTGCATTACCACCAACAGTGTAAGAGAGTTCCTTTTTCTCCACACCCTCTCCAGCATTTATTGCTTGTAGACTTTTTTATGGCAGCCATTCTGACTGGCATTTCTCTGATAATGAGTGATGTTGAGCATCTTTTCATGTGTTTGTTAGCCATCTGTATGTCTTCTTTGAAGAAATGTCTGTTTAGTTCTTTGACTCATTTTTTGACTGGGTCACTTATTTTTCTGGAATTGAGCTGCAGGAGCTGCTTGTGTATTTTTTAGATTAATTCTTTGTCAGTTGCTTCATTTGCTATTATTTTCTCCCATTCTGAAGGCTGTCTTTTCACCTTGCTTATAGTTTCCTTTGTTGTGCAAAATTCTTTAAACTGCTGAGCCCTTGGGGAAGCCTCTGATACAGGCTATCCTGTATATTTCAGGCTACAGGCAACATCCTTTTACAAAAGGTGCAGGGTCTGCCTGACTAAGCACAGACAACAGAGCAGATCCAACGTGGAGTCAGGAGTGTTCTTCCTTTAGCATTATTCAGGGTAATAATCTGGCGTTAAAGGAAACGATCACCCAGGCTCACTAGGACACCAGGCCTCCCCTGACATCACTGTAGTCCCGCTTTGTACCAACTCGCTTCTTAGACCAGTTTTATTATCCTGAGAAGACAGGGCTTGATACAGACACAGCTGCGCCTTGGGTGCAATCTGCCAAGGGAGTAAACACCAATCTTAGAAGTAAAAGAGAAATGCAGAGGACACAAGTTCAACCCCTGATCTGGAAAGGTCCCACATGCTGCGGAGCAGCTAAGCCTGAAGGCCGCATCTGCTGAAGTCCACGTGCTCCGGGAGAGTAGCCTCCGCACAGCAGTGAAGACCCGGGGCACCCAAGAATGAATCAGTTATTTTAAAAATAGAAAAAGAGACATTCCTGCCCAGAGAGGGGCTTTGGATGAGAAAACAGCAATCCATTTCAGGAAGGAGAACAGGGAGCAGAACTCACTGCAGGGTTCAGAGCCGTCATCCTGAAAACTCCGGAGATTCTGTGTCTCCATCGGGCTTCATGAGTCTTGCACCTGCCACACCTCTCAGAGGTAACCCTCAGAATCCTTCTCTGAGTAGGCGGAATCAAACTGACACCTGAGAAGGGAGAGAGATGTAAAGAAGAGGAAGGTAAAGAGGAAACTTTGGATGCCTTGTCAAAGAATTTTAAGTGAATAGGTATTCACTGTATAAATAATGACTTACCTCTGAGAGAAACTATTTAGAAAACACAGTCTTACTTGCCTTGGTATAACTGAAAGCAGGTCTTAAATTCTTACCTGGTCATTCTAGTCCATTTCACTTGATCCTGAGTGCCCTTAAGTATCTCTCTATTTTCATGGCTTGCCAGGTATCCCCAGCGTGCCTTCCAATCCCGTTTCCCAGGAGAGTCTTCACAGAAGAAATGGGAACAAATATCCATCATCTATATAGCTGCCATGACAGCTTGTAAAACCTCACCGTGGTCCCTGAGAACGCTTAAGAAATTTAATTTCTCTACCCACATACATAGTCTTATTAGTCACTTCGCCCTTCAGCCCTACTTTCCTTCTCTTAGGTGACTCTTCCATCTCTGGGTGCTTTTGCAGAAGGCAGTGTTTTTCCTGAAAGCAAAACTTTCATATAGAAATTGCTAAATCTTTGAAAGCTGTGGAACCTGGTTTATTGGCCGGCCTAAACTTGGTACTAGAGAAGGAAATGGTAACCTACTCTACTACTCTTGCCTGGAGAATCCTGTGGATGGAGGAGCCTGGTAGGCTACAGTCTATGGGGTTGCTAAGAGTTGGACATGACTGGGCGATTTCACTTTTCCTTTTGACTTTCATGCATTGGAGAAGGAAAAGGCAACCCACTCCAGTATTCTTGCCTGGAGAATCTCAGGACAGAGGAGCCTGGTGGGCTGCCATCTGTGGGGTTGCACAGAGTCGGACATGACTGAAGCGACTTAGCAGCAGCAAACTTGGTAAAGATTCAGTAGTTTTATTTTTCTCCACTCACTGTTGTTAACCATGCTGTGTTAAATCTCCTTTCCCCCATGGGTAACAAGGAGGGCAGGGATCTTGTCCGTTTTGTTCATCGGTGTCATGGTCCCCCAAGTGCCTATAGCAGCACCTGGCACATAGCAGAACCTCAGGAGAGACTTATTAAACTGAACGACTTTGGTAGAACCCCAGTTGTTTCCATTAATTAGAAGAAAATTCAGAATTGGCTGCTTTAAAGCGCCAGTCCCATAGCCTTTGTAAATCTCATCTTTTCCTTTTCCCTCCAGAATTTGCCCTCTTTGGGTTTATGAGAGTGGGGGAGTGATGGGGCTTCTCTCTCCATCTGCCTCCCCCTCCTACACCTTGGGACACTCTCACCCCTCCCCTCATCTCATCCTCTGCATCTTCCCTCGTGTTAGGAAGGAAGAGGGTAGAAGGGGCACATCCCTCACATCCCCGGTTGTGACTGCAGTTCTTCTCTGAAGGCATGGCGGTGGGTGCCTGCCAGGGGCAGACATCCAAATATTGGCCTTCCTCTGGTAGCCAAGAGTGCACTCCTCAGGGCCTCTTTCGGGGACTCTGCCTTGCATTCCCAGAGAGGGTTCCCCAAGTGGGAGACATCTGGTGTCGGCTCCCCTCCATCCAGTCACCTAACGATACACCCCACAGCCTCTCCTGTGAAGTCCCTTAATTTGCAGGCTGCCCTCTTGGACAGGGTCCCGACTGGGGTACTTAGGCACACTTGACCCACTGACAGCTCACACATCCTTCCTCCCCAGGCGACCACCGCCCCTGCTGGCCCTGCCATTCCTCTCCCATTCTCTTTTCACCTGCTCAGGTGAGCTCAGGGCAGGTGAGCAGGTCTGATGACCCAGCAGGCATCCAGCTGGGGGCCAAGGTGCCAGGTACCCTTTCTCACCGACCCCTCCAAAGTGATTCTCCTGTGTGATCTCTCCTGTCTTTGAAAGAAAGACAAGTTCATGGTCCCAAGGAGAGGGAGAGGAGAGCCATAGCTTCTCTCACGGAGCAGGCAGAAGACCCAGGGCTCGTGATTCCCCTTGCTCGCGTCCCTGTGTCTTCTCTAGACTGGGGAGCTGGGGAGAGGACGGGGCAGGTGGGGAATGAGGACAGTAGTGCAGGGCAAGCAGGCGGGGTCTCTTCCCAGCCTTGTGTACCTTTTAGAATGGGGGGCACTGGGCCATCTCCCATGTTGGTTTTGCTCCTTGGTCACCGGGCAGCAGCACAGGTCTCACTCGGCATCCCGCCACGCCGTGAAGTCTGCACCCTTCACCTCTCACGTGAGTCCTCTGCCCATCAGGGGTGAAGTCTCTGTTCCATACGGCAGCTGTTGTGTGCTCCTCGGATCGCAAGCTGTAGAGTCACAAGATATTGCAAAAATTCTTTATACGTCCTTTTAGTCTTCAGTTCAGTTCAGTTGCTCAGCCGTGTCCGGCTCTTTGCGACCCCATGAATCGCATCACACCAGGCCTCCCTGTCCATCACCAACTCCCGGAGCCCACTCAAACTCATGTCCATCGAGTCGGTGATGCCATCCAGCCATCTCATCCTCTGTCGTCCCGTTCTCCTCCTGCCCCTAATCCCTCCCAGCATCAGACGCATTGTTCTCTTAAAGCTCATTGCATATGAGAAACAGTCGTTTATTTCATTCTTTAGTGTAGCTTCTCATGATAATTTATTTTTGAAGAACTTGCCTTGGATGGTAACTTACCTGAAGACACCATAATGAAGAGGTATATGATACTTGGAAATATTTTTTTAAATCCCCACTCTTTCTGTATGTGTTCTTCTGGCTTTCACTATTGCATTAAAATTGGTATGAAACACATTTACCAACAGCGGGATTACTTGAGGTCTGGCAAAAGAGCGTGAACAACACTGCTGTGAAATTCTTGAGCAGTGCTTTGAATGCAGATTTGATGTGTGTCATGAAAGTCTGTGTGGATTGCCTGAGGCCTTCAGTCATTAAAGGCCTGGACGCCTAGCATTAGTCATCACACTCCTGGTACCTCGAAAAGAATTGAGACAGGTTTTAGATGAGCATATGTAGTGTTTGTCATTTCTATTAGCGCTCTAATTAAATCAGCCTTCTAATCAGACAACTTATAAAATCTTAAGTAATATAATTAGAGCAAAATAGACTGCAGCCATCAGCTGTCTGAAGCACTTAGTTGGGTAGTAACTTTCCGGTAATGTTTTGCAGAATGAGTGACTTTGATAAGGGCACCATTGAGCGTTAGAATGAGGAGCCTAGTAAAGCAGGCTTTCTCTAGGTCCTCTAAAGATTCCAGGCAGGGTTTCTTTCCACTGTTAAATCTGTTAACTAACAGATCACATTTCATCTGTAGTGATGACTGTAGCATCTTAGAAATTCTAACCCTGTCACCATTCCAAGCTGAAAAATGACAGCATATTTCCATTCATGAAAAAGTGGGAAATTATTGCAAACAAATGAAGAGAAATCTCATTTGTCTTTATTAATGGAAGGGATTCGATTGGATTAACTTTCCTTTTTCCTTACTTCTTAATTATGTAGATGTTGCAGCAGACTTCCACTTGGGGGTGGTGACAGTGGTTCTTTGCCCCATGTTAGGTTTGAGGAGGAAGAACTGAGCAGCAGCAGCTTGTTCCACTTTGGTCTAGAAACTGCTACTTAGTCAGGCAGAGGTAGACGGCCTGCCGGGCAGATTGGAAGACACCAGGTCTCCAGGTTGGACGTGGAGGTGGAGCTTCAAATGGTCCAACCCCCCGCCTTCAAAATTAAAATATAGGTTGAGATCGACTGTGAAACCCTTGGAGCTGCTTTTGTATTATCCACTGCCGAGTCTGATCCTCGATCTGAGTCACTCCTTCCCGAAACTACCGTTAACAACAGCAAGTAGTAATAATGCTAAGTAGCTTCCATTTATCCAGGGTCTGCTATGTGGCAGGCCCTATTGCTTTGCCAATCTGAGCTATAATCCCTACACCAGTCTCCTAAGACAAGGTCCAGTGGGCATATGCACAGTTCACTCAAGGTTAGACAGCTCATCTAAGTGGTGAAGCCAGAATTTGAACCCAGATACGTCATGACTCCAAAGCACAGAGTTTTCTGTGCTGCCTTCATCCCAGGGTGGAGCTGAAGGTGGGGTGAACATTGCCTCACGTGGTCATGAGATTAATTCAGATGAGTTTATAGCCGCATTCTCCTTATGCTTATCACCCTCCTCTTTCATTGCTTAGTCTTTAAGTAACACAAAAAGATCTATTATACCATTACAGTTCATTTTTCTCATAATTGCATTCTCAGCAGATGCCATTGACAAATTATCGAGCTTCTCCTGTCTCCCTGACATTCTTATGTAGTTTTGAAATGTGTTTTAGATTAAAATTTCTCTCATAAAAGGCAGCACTGTTACTTTTTCAATAAGAATCTGCTCAACTACCCAACCACCCGCCACTGCCCCGGAAAACACAGTGCAGATTCACTCACAACACAGAGAATAAGCAGGTTCACGGGGGGGAAACGTCATCTACCTTGCAGGGTGCACTTAGGCAGACCTGCCCCCCAATGCATAGGTCCCAGGACACTCACCCTAGTTACTCACAAGGGTGCCTTCATCCAGAGCAACCAGACAGATCTGGGTACAAGGGACGCAGCCAGACTTAAACCTCTTCTGGAAGAGAAGTCTTCCTTCTGCGGGCTGTCCGTGCCTCCCTGCTGTCTCCCCCGGTGAGACCCCGTGCCTACCGGACGCCTGCTAAATATGTTTTTCCCACTGTTGAACTCAAAGGAGGTGGTGATTTTTGCAGGTTGTGTGAACTCCAGATTGTCTCTATTCCATTACCTCTGATATGTTAGGCAGAACTGTGTTCCCCAAGCCTGAAGCCCGTCATGAGCCCACCTGAGTGCTTGTGTATACACATTCCAAGGCTCCACCCCAGCATCTCCAGGTATGGGGTTGAGGAATCATTTTTACAAAAGCTCCTCGGGTAATTCTGTTCATTGTGTTCGTGCTCAGTTGCTTCAGCCATGTCTGACTCTTTGCGACCTCATGGATTGTAGCCCACCAGTCTTCTCTGTCCTTGGGATTCTTCAGGCAAGAATACCGGAGTGGGTTGCCTTGCCCTCCTCCAGGGGATCTTCCCAACCCAGGGATTGAACCCATGTCTACTCCATCTCCTGCACTGCAGTCAGATTCTTTACCATTGAGCCGCCAGGGATGCCCAATTCTGTTACTAAGTAAGTACAGTTCTACCGCCTCAGAACAGCAAATGGAATTTGCAGTAAACAAGGACTTGCCGATATGTAGCAGAACCGCCGTGTCCACTTGTTTGCCAGAAGGGAGCTGTGAGGTGCGTGCGTGGAGAAGCGCTCCATCTCATTCCCTCTAAGAGTCACTTAGACTGAAGCCGTTTAGCTCCTGGTCTAATTGCTCCTGTGAAAGAAGGGACTGTAGACTATAATGGAAGAATAAATGCACGTCTTTTTCGTCAGAAATTGTCTTTTAGGGATAGCGTTTTAAAATTTCCGTTGCTTTTAGCAAAATTGGTTGTAGCTGAGTAGTGATGGGAAGATAGAAATAAAAAATATTAACATTAAGAGCTGCAAGGCATTGAATGCCATAATTGAATCTCCACCCAAAGGAAAAGTAATTATAATAGACAAAAGTACATGGTTGGTGCCACTGGGCAAAACTAAGCCAGTGATCAGAGGCAGCATTCTTCATATTATAAAGAGAAAGATACAGGTAGGTAGGTCCCAGTTTAAAGATGGGTTACACTTCAACAAGCCACTGTTGATTCTTTAGGACTTTGTTGTTGTTCAGTCATTAAGTGGTGTCCGACTCTGGAACCCCATGGACTGCAGCACACTCCATAGCACGCTAGGCTGCCCTGTCCTCCACTCTCCTGGAATTCGCTCAGATTCATGTCCTTTGGGTAAAGGATGCTATCTAACCATTTCATCCTCTGCTGCCCCCTTCTCCTTTTGCTGTCAACATCTTTAACCTTAGATACCAGGTCATGTCACCCTTGCAGGGGGCTCCTGTATCACAGAGGACTGGGCAGAGATAACTGGGTGGGGTGAGGGTGCTGAGCACGTTGGGCATGGCTGAGCCATCACTTCTCCTAGGTGCCACCTATGACATGTCCACTCATTTCCTGGCACTGAGATGTGGACCCTGTCACTGTCCTCTGTGTCTCTTTGGCTGGCGTCTCCTCCATTACTTAAACCACACACCGTTCACCCCTGAGTTTTGGCAGCCACAGTTCCCTTCCAATAGAATCTGAGTCCCACAGCATTGCCCATTTTTTCAGTAGCTGTTCATTGCCCAGGCTCTGCGTGCAGGGACAGAGCAGGCGTAACAGAAAGGTGTGGACCCAACAGACTCAACTTTGTGTCCCAGGTCTCTTACTTACTAGCTCTGTGAGCTGGGGCAAGCGGCTTCAGATATCCACACCTCAGTTTGCTCTTCCGTGAAATGGGAATGAAAGCACCCCATGTGAGCATCAGCCAGTGAGACATGGCTTCTGATGGTCTCTTCTGATTCTTCTCCAGGAGCTTTGGCTGCAAGAGCCAGCAATAAACAATCCTTTCCCACAGAGAAGGAATTGTGTAAAAAGGGAAGTCACAGTGCAAGGTGGTAGACCCCAGGATGGAAATAGACATGAAGACTTACTTTTGTCACCTTCACCACAGTGCCCTTTAACCTCTGCCCTCTGCAGAGGGCCTACCCCACTCTTTTTGGACATCTTTATTCTGAGAGTTGATTTGTTCATATCTCTGCAGCCTCTCCTTACCAGCAGAAAACTGGCTTTATCGCCTACATTTTATTAGAGCTTCCCTTTATCAGGGTTGGCACAAGACTCCAAAGAGAAAGGTGGAAAGAGGTAAAAGTAGCTGCCACATGTGTGTGATATGGTGACAGGTTCAGGGTTTATATTTGGGGACAGCATGTATCACTGACATTCTTCAGCCAGCAGTTGGAGAGTTAATAAAGTCAGTGCTGTCTCTGTGTGTGTATGTGTCTCTGTGTGCATGTGTATGTCTGTGTGTGTACGTGCATGCTCACACACACTCTGCAACACACACACACAATTTATTAAAAATCAAACCCCAGGGAGATTATGTACAGCATTAAGGAGGGCAGAATTATTAAACCAATCCTCTGTCTGGGAGCCACATGGTTCAAGCCTTTTGTCTTTTCATTAGACTGAATCTCTTAGGGGGACCCCCGCCGCCCAATGACAGCTTTCCCCTCTCAGTTCTGCGGGGTATAGGCCCTCTCATTTTCCGAAGAGGACTCTGTGTCTGACAGATGAAGATACTTTCAATAAAAAATCTATTCTTAGCTTGGTCACGTTGGGCCAAGCTTTGCTTCTGAAAATTAAACTGTTGTCCTGGCAGATGGGTTCCTGTGTCATTTTTTCATGCACTTGAAACCAGCTCCGTACATCTCTGCTGGCTTGGTCTTCACTCTAATGAGATTCTTTTTTGGTTTGTTTCCTGGGCACGCTGCAGACAAGGATCTGTATTTTTTATGCTGGCTACGGTGCCCAAGATGAGCATCAATCATTTGTTCTCCGAAATGCCCGCTTGGTCACAGCTGTGAGACGAACAGACGAACAAGGCCAAGCCCTGGTCCTTTCATCTAGTGATTACATATAGCGTATTCTGGAAGAAGTCCTGAGAGCCAGTTTTTCCCCCACCCTTGCCATAAGAGCACAGAATGTAAAATAAATACCTGGCCCAGAGATTGCTAGGAGAGAAGCAGGAATTTGAGTTTCAAGCTTCCTTGTGAGGTGGTACAATATTGTGGCTGTCCTGAATAAAGAAGATGTGTTAAGTGGTTGCACAGTCTTGTGCCTCCGAGGTTCTTTTCAGCCTCTTGCTAGCTGAGTAAATAGGCCAATGATTTAGCATGTGGCTCTTGTAGCTTCAGGTTCTGTCGTCTTATTCTGTGCATTTTACACAAGGCATTCATTCTGCTTATTAAATATTACTGCCATATTTTTAATGGCATTGATAGCTCTAATGGCCCTCTGGACACAGAGTGACCAAGGATCACCTTCCTGTTACACCGTTACTAATTTAAATAAGCAGATAGCCATGTGAAACACAGGCTTTGCCCACTGCATCTGCTGAGTTCCCAGCATCTTGGGGCTTATTTATTTATTTGACTGCGCTGGGTCTTAGTTGCTGCATGCAGGATTTTTAGCTGTGGTGTGCAAACTGTTAGTTGTGGTTTGCCGGATCTAGTTCCTTGCCTAGGAATCGAACCCAGGCCCCTGCATTGGGAGCACTGAGTCTTGGCCACTGCACCACCAGGGAAACCTCCCAGCAGTTTGGGTTTGACACCGAGACCCTTGTTGATTTGTAGCCAGGCTCTGTGTGTTCACTGGTGAGCAGGCTGGGAGACTCTAGTTACTGTGCTCAGAGAGTCTGAAGAGGCTGAGATGGCTTGTGTGGGGCCAAAGCAGAGACATTACTTTGCCAACAAAGGTCCGTCTAGTCAAGGCTATGGTTTTTTCAGTGGTCATGTATGGATGTGAGAGTTGGACTGTGAAAAAAGCTGAGTGCCGAAAAATTGATGCTTTTTGGACTGTGATGTTGGAGAAGACTCTTGAGAGTCCCTTGGACTACAAGGAGATCCAACCAGTCCATCCTAAAGGAGATCAGTCCTGGGTGTTCATTGGAAGGACTGATGCTGAAGCTAAAACTCCAGTACTTTGGCCACCTCATGCGAAGAGTTGACTCATTGGAAAAGACCCTGATGCTGGGAGGGATTGGGGGCAGGAGGAGAAGGGGACGACAGAGGATGAGATGGCTGGATGGCATCACCGACTCGATGGACATGGGTTTGAGTAAACTCCAGGAGTTGGTGATGGATGGGGAGGCCTGGCGTGCTGCAATTCATGGGGTCACAAAGAGTCGGACACGACTGAGTGACTGAACTGAACTGAACTGAACTGAATGGATAGTTTAAAGAACAGGGTGATTGTTTGCTATTCATTTCTGTACTTAGAAACGGAGTAGTTTTCGTTCATTTGACAAATATTATGCATCCACTCTGTGCCTGGCATTGTGTGAGGCACTGGGGTACAATAGTGAACAAAACAGAAAATCTCTGCCTTTGTCAAGCTTAGTAAACACGTTAGAATCAGTGAAAAGTAATTTATTCAATTCAAAGTGATATATGTTATGGGGAAATCACACAGACCTGCTGAAATTGGGAGTTCTAAGGAATAATGATATTGGCAAATTAATATGTTTGAAAAGCATAGTAATAATAGGCATAAGCATAATAATAGGCTGAATTCAGCCCAATGATGAGGCTGTACACCTTTGTGACATTATTTGTACTATTGCCTTGTTATGCTAGATAACCTCTCATGCTTATGTCCTGCTTCTGTGAGTAACTTGTGAGCGACTTGAAGACAGAGACTATAAATCATGAGTCCTGGCTTTCCCTACAGCCCCAATTCCAGCATCATACACATTACAGATGTTCCAGACATGTGTATTAAGTGGACGGACATGTCTCCAGCAGTAAGAGATAGACGTGGCCGTGGGTGTGACTGCTTCAGGCTATACAGGAGTGTATTACGAGATGTCTGTGTGTGTTTCCTAAGTTGGAGGGAGGTATCGCTGTGTCCCTTTGCTGAGCAATTGCTAGTTGATTGTCTCCTCACAGAGCAGTGTGGATTATGAGGAAATCTGCTATAGACCTTTTCTTTGTTTTCTCCTCTGGAAACTTTGCTTCCTTAGCATAAAGGTCACAGGAGGGATGCTCGGTAAAGGCTTGACCCCAAACCAACTGGGAGCAGCTGTCTCCCTGTTCATATTTAGCTCTGAAGACATCAGACCTTGTGGTCTGATCCAAAACATTCCAGTTACTATCAGGAAGTTGTTTTTTTGTTTTTTTTTTTTTATGGGCCTTCTAAATTAATTGTAAGCCTAGTTGCATTTTCCATGGTAGGTAGGCTAAGACAAACAGCTTAATGATGTCATGGGGGTGAGCCCTGTCAGTCAGGCGTCCTTCTATCCATGCTTTCAGCCCTTCTGAGCGCACGTGGGGTCTACAAAACCGCCTGCTCCGCCCCATCGTGGGCAGTCAGCTGTGTTCATCGCTGGGTATCTAGGGCATTTGCTTCAAGGGCATTACCCAGAGATTCATTGATTGAGGAAGAGCACACGTTCAGATTGGCTCAAGGGAGAAGGAGGGCTTTGTTGGAAGCAGGCAGGGGCCTCTAAGAGCAGCTAAGATCTGGTGCTTATTCCCTCACCAGGGATGAGAACGGGTGAGTTAGTTAAGGGGAAGGTGGGCCTCGGTGGCAGGGAAACCCCCAGGCCTCAGTGGCTCACGCAGCAGAAGTTTCTCATGCTCATAAAGGGGGAGGCTGGGCTCCACAGGGTCGTTCAGGGCCCCAGGGTGGCGCAGCTCTGCTGTCTTTACCCAGAACATCACCATCCAGCCTGCAGACCGGGAAGGGAGAGGGGAGGGTTGAGCTGGCTGTTTTGTGGGTCAGTCTTGGAGGTGGCGTATATCACTGTGTCTGTTGGCCTTGATGAAGCCACACAGCCCTGGCTTACTTCAAGGGAGACCGGGGGTGCGGTTCAGCTGTGTGCCCAGGAGGAAGGGACGTGGGTTTGGAGGACAGTCAGTCATCTCTGCCCCATCCAGGAGCTCCAGATCCCTCTGGATCCAGGCTAACTACGTCCTTTGACCCGACTGAAAGCTGTGTGTCCTTCTGTGCTGGATACTGATAGGATGAAAGGTGGACGTGTAATGCTTTTTGTGAGAGACCGTTTCAACTTGCTGCCACGTGGATGCTGCTTCAACTTTCTGGACCAGCCATTGGGCTGGTTTTCAGCCAGACTCACCATTCCCGCCCCACCCCCGCCCTCTGCCAGGGCTGAAAAAGTCAGCTGAGTTGTAAGCATATTCTGTGCAAGGCTCACCTCATGCAGCTAACAATAGGCCTTGAAATAACGTCTGTAAGCTGTGTAAGAAAAGACAGTGTTCCCAGGAGACTCTGACCTAAATTTTGAGCCGGGCTGTGAGAATTTGCCTTTTATAACGAGAAAAGACAGGTCCCCCCGCATCGCATCTGTTTAGTCTATCTCAGCTCCAGGGATTGTGCGTCCCTTCGGGCCCGAGGGGAGGGCCGTCCCTTTCTCTGCCTCTTGGTTTCTGCAGTGGGGCTTCTTTGGGACGTCGGTATCAACACAACTTCCTTCTCCTAAGTTTGGCCACATGGCTTTGACGTGGGTGCACGTGTGTTTGGGATCCAGCATGTTAGGAAGACAGAGTGTGTGTGTGTATGTGTGTGTGTGTCTAGGAACTTGCAGGGTGTGAGCACCATGCTGTCCACTTGTCCTGGCCTGTGTCTCTGACAGCATAGCTGTTACAAGGATGGGAGAGGGGGTGGCCTGACCCCGCCGGAAGAGGGCTGCCCCGCACCTGCCGGGACTACAGAACTGTGGCTGTTCTGACACCCAAGGCCCCTTACACGGCGGCCACGCATACTGACGCTCTCATAGGGCTCTTCTCGTAGGTGTTGGGGACACAGTAATTGGGGCCCATGTGTCGGATGTAGGTGCTAGGAGTGGGATTCTTTCCTTTGATTCAGGAAAAGGGGGAGAAATCTGTACCCCGAGAGCCCGCTGTTCTGCCCTGTTGATGGAAAATGATGTTTTTGGTAACAGAGTCCATCGCTAAGAAAAGACAGGCTCTGGGAGGAAGGTCTGCAGTCGATGCTGGCGGGCTCATCTTTGTTCTGGGTGCCAGAAGCACCAGGCTTCCAACTATGATGGAGGAGAGGTCGCTGTGATGAAGTGTGTCACTGTGTTTCAAAACATCTCCACGTTGTGCTCTCGCTGCGTTCCTCACGCGATAGATGTTACTCAGGAGTGCACTTGGTCCTTCTTTCCAAGGACATAAACTAACAGTTTTCTCTTGCCTTTTCTTTATTGCTCTCTGCTTTCCAACCTGGTGATCGGCTGCTGTGTCCCGCCCGTTGCCATGAAATTCCTTCATCTCTTCCTTATCCACACCAAAAGGTAAGGAACTGCAAATGGTATTAATTTGCTGGAAGCAGCACCAACTCATAGAGAAAAGAAAAAAAAGAGTTGCATTTTGATCACTGGGAATGTTTTTACTTTAAGATAAAAAGAGATTGGTTGTAGGGCCCCCAGTTCTAGTATCACGTCTGGCTGATGGATTTCCTCTCTCCTGGGGCTGGCCTGAAACGGGGCACAGGTGTGTGTGTGTGGGGGGGTCTTTGTATTATGAATTTTTACCATCGGCTCACAGTGATCAGTTGAGTTTTATAAAGACTGAAATGTTACATGAAAGGAGGTAAGAGGAGTGTTAATACCGCTCTGTCTCGATTGTCACTGAAGCACAATTAGTCCCATCAGTAATGAGTCCAGTTTGGGGTTTTATTATCCCTGTGACATGGTAGGATAGACACCATTTGGATTCTCTGCTCCACAGGAAAACTTGTAGTTTTGTAACTGCTGAACACACACATGCACACTAGCCATATTTTTTTGTTTTGCATTTTTTTATTGTAAAAAACACATAACACTTTTCATCTTAATTATTTTTAATTATGCAGATTAGTGGTGTTTAAATATACTCACATGGTTGTTTAAAGGATCTGCAGAGCTTTCTCATCTTGCAAAACTGAAACTCTTTACCAGTCCTCCTTTTCTCCTTCTCCCCAACCCCTGGTAACCACCATCCTACTACCTGTTTCTGTGAATTGGATTGCTTTAGATACCTCAGGTAGGTGGTGGCATCGTATGTGTCCATCTGTGACTGACTTAGTTCGCTTAATATAATGTCCTCAAGGGTCATCCATGTTGGAGAAGGTGACAGGATTTCCTTCCTTTTTAAGGCTGAATAGTACCCCATTGTAAGTATATGTACTCCATGTTGCTTATCCATTTACCCGACCGTGGACATCTGGATTTTTTCACATCTTTGTTCTTGTAAATCGTGCTGCTGTGAACATGGGTACATGTGTCCCACGCCTTTTTTTGATTGGATGAATTCTGCCATGTGCGTTCCCAAACTGAGTTAGCACTGTCTCTTGGGTGGTAAAGTCTTCAACACAGTGAGCCCGGAAGCCTCGTGTCCCCAGGTACTGAACATTCACTGAGGCTTAGTAACTGGCAGACAGTCAGCCCTCGTCCTGTTACCCGGCACATCGTTTTCTCCCCTGCTCCCCTTTCCTGTACATTTTGGGCAGAGGCTGTGTTATCCCCTGGTCCCCCATACTACCTATTAATTACCCTCACGCTGGGATGGTTGTCTTTTCTGGATGATAGGCATCATCTCTTGTAAATGATGTGAGCTGAGGATTCATTATCAAGTCAGATCTCCTTGCGTCATGAGTGGAAGAAGCTCGTCCTGTTGCAGTAATCCATACGAAGGGAAGAGGGCACTGTGCAGATCTTAAGTGGCTGACGGTTTCCATCTTGCCCTCCCCTTTTCTTCTGGACACTTTGGATCAGACTGTGGCACGTGTTACCAGAGCTTGGTTTATCCAGGACCGCGGGCACCTGGACTTGTCCCCATCATGGGCCTGGATTCCTGATGGCAAAAAAAGGACTGTTTTCCAAAAGTTCTCTTGGTGCCCATGAGTGTGGGAGAACAGTGAAAAGCATGGGATTTAAGGATTTATTTGGTGGGGGCAATTCTGTGATATCATCAGCCAACGTGGCTTAACCACAGTCCCAAAGCTCTACTAGGACAGCGTCTACAAGGAGAGATGCAACTCACTTGTGGATAGGCAGGTTGAGAAAAAAAAATCATTTTCTGATTTTTTAAAAGCAAATATCATGTTTGTTAGAAAACATCAAAAACATGCTTAAAGGGATACTTTTAATGTGATTTTCATGGCCTGTGTTGGCCATTTCATTATTTGAGAAGGCAGGTGGCCGGGCAGAATTAAACAGCACTGTTAGCAGTTGTGAGGGTACATTGTGGAATCAGTTCTTGAAGCAGAAAACAAATGTGGCCAGTAGGGTGTGCAGAGAGTGGACACAAGAGGTGTAGTGTGTTGGAGCCATGAGGGGCTCCAGAGCAAGATGAAGAAGATGTTTGGATTCATCAGACTTGGGTGTGTGACTCACAGATACTTAGAACAGACTTGAGGTTGCTAAGAAGGAAGGGGGTGGGGAGGGGTGGGGATAGCAATGCAGACTATTATGTATAGATTGGGTAATAAGGTGCTACTCTGAAGCACAGGAAACTATATGCAACATCCTGTGATAAACCATAATGGAAGAGAATATAAGAAAGAATAGACACACACACATACATATTACTAAATCCCTTTGCTGTATAACAGAAACTAACACAATATTGTAAATCAACTATGTGTGCTTAGATGCTTAGTCGTGTCTGACTCTTTGTGACCCTATGGACTGTAGCCCGCCAGGCTCCTCTGTCCATGGGATTTTTCAGGCAAGAATACTACAGTGAGTTTCCATTTCCTCCTCCAGGGGATTTTCCTGACCCAGGAATCAAACCCGCGTCTTGTGCATGTCCTTTACTGCAGGCAGATTCTTTAATGGCTGAGCCATAGGAAAGCTGTAAATCAACTATATGTCCATTTAAAAAAAAAAAGACTGGGTGTGTGCCCTCGGCAGGCAGACGTCCTGCCTCTTAGGCCTCCTTATCCTGGATGTTTCATGCCATTGGCACTTTGAGCCTTTGAGAGCAGTGTGGGAACTGTTTTCCTTACCAAATACTTTGTCAATACTCCTCTATGCTCTTCTTGGGAAATCAAGGTCGAGCTGGACTATGCAAAGTGCCAGGTCCACCTGCTGTGTCATGGAGGCAAAGCCAGATAATACATACAGGGCAATTTAACCATCAACATGTTTAATGGGAACCCCAGGGCTAGCTGTTTCTTGATGATCGGTGACAAGGAGATTTGAAAGCAGGTTTCCTCACTTATAGTACAGGTCGGCTTGTTGTTCAGTGGCTAAGTTGTGTCTGACTCTGTGACCCCATGGACTGCAGCACACCAGGCTTCCCTGTCCTTCACTATCTCCCAGAGTTTGCTCATTTCATATCCGTTGAGTCAGTGATGTTATCTAACCATCTCATCCCCTGCCACCCCCTTCTCCTCTTGCCCTCAGTCTTTCCCAGCATCAGGGTCTCTTTTTTCAGTGAATCGGCTCTTCCCATTAGGTGGCCAAAGTATTGGAGCTTCAGCTTCAGCATCAGTCCTTCCAATGAATATTCAGGGTTGATCTCCTTTAGGATTGACTGGTTTGATCTCCTTGCAGTCCAAGGGACTCTCAAAAGAGTCTTCTCCAGCACCACAGTTTGAAAGTGTCAATTCTTTGGCACTCAGCTTTCTTTATGGTCCAACTCTCACATCTGTACATGACTACTGGAAAAACCATAGCTTTGACTGTACAGACGTTTGTTGGCAAAGTGATATCTCTGCTTTTTAATACACTGTCTAGGTTTATCATAGTTTTTCTTCCAAGGGGCAAGCATCTTTGAAATTCATGGCTGCAATCACTGTCTGCAGTGATTTTGGAGCTAAGAAAATTAAGTCTGTCACTGTTTTCATTTTTTCCCCATCTATTTGCCATGAAGTGATGGGACCAGATGCCATGATCTTAGTTTTTTGAATGCTGAGTTTTAAGTCAGCTTTTTTACTGTCCTCTTTCACCTTCCTCAAGAGGCTTTTTAGTTCCTCTTGTCTTTATGCCACTTGGGTGGTATCATCTGCATATCTGAGGTTATTGATATTTCTCTTGACAGTCTTGATTCCAGCTTGTGTTTCATCCATCCTGGCATATCACATGATGTACTCTGCATATAAGTTAAATAAGCAGGGTGACAATATACAGCCTTGACATACTCCTTTCTCAGTTTTGAACCAATCTGTGTTCCATGTCCAACTCTGATCATTGCTTCCTCTCCGGCATACAGGTTTCTCAGGAGACAGTTAAGGTGGTCTGGTATTCCCATGTCATTAAGAATTTTCCACAGTTTGTTGTGATCCACACAGTCAAAGGCTTTAGCGTAGTCAATGAAGCAGATTTTTTTTGGAATTCCCTTTCTTTTTCTATGACCCAGTGGATGCTGGCAATTTGATCTCTGGTTCCTCTGACTCTTCTAAACCCAACTTGTACATCTGGAAGTTCTGAGGAGGACCGTTTTGTCCAAAAATTAACGTAGTTGATAGAATACAATGAGTCTCACTTGTGGTTTTATTTACTTTTACATTAATTTAGAGGTAAGCGATGCTCTACAGTGAACATTTCACTTATTCAGGATTTTAATTTTTGTGCAGTTTAGATTGAAATAAACTGTAATACATAGTAGTAATGATAGGAACAGGGCTGATAAGATGGAGATGGTTTTAGACATCAGATCATTTTGGTTGTCGCAGCAAATATGCAGCTAGAAGAAACACACAGATGGGGAACTGGGTTTTAGGTTTCTGCTGTAGATGAGATCTGGACATTATTAGTGTTAGGAATTTTAATTAGTAATATTAGGAACACGTGTGTGGGGTAGGGGACTATCCCTTGGAGAAGATGTACAGGCATGGCTGAAGCATAGAAACAGAAGTGAGGGCAGAAAAGAAGAGTCAGGATGAGCAGAGAAGAGACACCACACCTGGAGCACAGACAGAGAACTTTCCAGGGGAGGGTGGTGATCATCTGAGGAACAGGGGCTCCACCTGGTACACATTACCATCAGCCGGGGGGGCTTCTTTTATCCTAAGAGTTAATTTTTTTAGAGCAGTTTTAGGTTCACAGCAAAATTTAGGGGAATACAGACATTTCCCATATCCAACCCAGGATGCTTTTTGAAAATGCACCAGTGATCGGGCCCCATCCCACAGCAATTAAATCTGAATGTGTACAGTAGGACCCAGTTCAGACCCTATATTTTTAAAAATCTTCAGTAATGATCCTTATGTCCAGAGGTGTTGGGAACCACTGATCAAGAGGGAAGGAAAGAGCAGTGCTGATGAATTTGTCAAGAGGCAAGGTGCTGTGGGTAGAACTGTGAAGCTAGTAGGAGGCCAGCCTTGGAAGGTTAAGAGAGGAGTGAATAAAAACGCAGCATGCCTACTCATGGCAGTGCAGAGTCAAGGAATTTGGCAGGAAATGGGAGGTGAGAGATGAATGAACGAGAGGAATAATAGCAGGTCAGAAAAAGGGTTTGCTTTTGTTTTTAAAAGAAAAAAGTGTCAGAAAAGCTGCTCAGTAGAGAGAGGCTACGCGTAGGAAGAGAGAATAGCTGCAGTGGGCTGGGATGTGATGTGCGTGGGCTCGTGAGGAAGGAGGGCTGGAGAGGACCTTCCTCGCTTAGTAAAGAGTGAAGGTGGGATGCTTGGCAGGTGAGGGGCCCACACACCAGAGGGTTGGCCTTGTCCGTGGTACCGGCGACCAGGCTCTTCCCAAGACCCCAGCTGGGAACTCAGAAGAAGCTGGGAGGATAAGCAGATGGGAAACAGTCTGGCCCAGTCCTTGTGGGTCTGGGTGAGGAAGACCATGAGGCACGCGAAAAGTGATTGATGTGCAGCTCCTGTGCTTCCTGAGGTGGCCGGGTCTGTAACAGACCAGAGTTGCAGGGATGTGACTTCTGTCCCCACCATCTGCAGTCCAGGCTTGGGAATGGGCAGGACGCATGGTGGGGATGGGCCGGGACTGGGAGCTGGCTTGAGAGGCTTAGGAGAGTGGCAGGTCAGGAGGCTGGGCTACTGGAGAGAGTGGTTTCCAACTCGTTAATCCTGAGTCTCAGACGAGAGGATGGAGGCCAGTGTAGATAAAGGAGGGTTAACAGACCCTAAGGAGCTGAATGGCTGGAAGGTTCCTTGGGACCCAGGCATGAGCACCAAGGGACGTGGAAAGAGGATGCCTGGCAAGGCCTGGGCTGAGGCTAAGCAGGCAGAAGACAGCCCTGCTTGTCCTGGGGAGGATGAGAAAGTGGAGCATGTACCCCAAGACGGTCAAGTTGCAATTAAGGTCAAGAAGAGAAGGAAAGCCTGAAAGTCAGATATGGGAAAACAAAACAAAACAAAACTTACTTGTCCTCAAGCAGAGCATAACAGAAGGAGGTTGTCGGTGCAGATAAACCTTTCTTTTTAAGAAAAAGGGTGTCGGTTTTGCAGGGGGTCAGTGGTGATGGTTTCTTTCCCCTTTAAGACCAGAAAATCAAAGAATATTAGTAAAATGTAGAAATAGCTCAAATAACATGAATATTTTATATTTTCTGTGTTATCTCGAAACCCAGCTGTTTGCTGACCATTAAAGAAGACAGTTATAGACCTGGTAGTAAGTTATTTAAAATGAAAACTCTGAAAATATATCTGTTTCATGGCTTGAATTCTCCATTTACGCTGTTGGCCTTTGCAGAAAGAAGGAAATAACATTATGTACAAACGTTGTTAATTACTCATTAATCTGACATTTTGATGACATTAAGCAATAAATATTAATTTGAGGCTCAACACTGTGATTGTTTCTAAGATGTATGACATCTCCCAAAATATGAAACCTACATTTCAAAATTACTTTCTTCAAAGACTGATGGTGGCAAAACTCATTATTAGAGCCTTCTGTACCTTAAATGCTTTAAATGAAACACTGCAATTTACAGAATTCATTACTGGGCTCAACTAATTAGAACTTTAAAGGAAATCACAGTGGGGAATTAGACATTTTAAAGAGCATTTCCTTGAGCCGAAATGTTCTTCGGAATAAAGGTTGTTTTGCAGCAAATGAGACACTTGAATTTTACATTCGTATATAGATACACACTCTGAAGAGTAGCATGTTTGACCAGCCGTGCTTGGAAATCATTCTTGTTCTCTGTTCAGACAAAAGGAAAAACAACAAAGGCAACAAGGGAGGGACAAGACAGAAATGCAAATTAGATGGCCAGAGTGTCCTCAGAAGCCAAACAAAAAAACACAGACGTATCTAATTAGTTTCCAAAGCCAGCTTTACCCTGGGAAAAAAAGAAAGAAAGAAATTTCTCATCTAAGAAAACAGCAGCGAGAGCCATGTGAGTCCCAGGTGTATGGGTGATTACAGCAGAAAGCAGAAAAAGCCATTGCTTTTGGGCTCAGCTGCCTCTGTGCTACACAAATGTGTTTACAGAAAGAATATAAAATCGACCATGGATAACTCCCTGCCTTTCCCCAAATTGATTAATTTCTCGACGTGCTGGCACGTTTTTACATGGGCTGGGAGCGAGTGTAAGAGATGAATGTGTAAATCAACAGCAGGTGGGAAGTTGAATGTGTCTGGCCCAGCTGCTGTTCTATGCGTTTCCTATTCTGTTTGGTTATCTCAGTCCAGCATCTGTCGTGGCCCAGGACTCCAGGGCTTCTGTCATCCCAGGCCTGGGGAGCCACAGTGTTGTCCGTTTCTCTCCTGACAGCTCCCCATCTTGGGATGGCAGGCAGCAAGATGGCATCCCCATCTCTGCGAGCACGAACTGACAGAGACCTGAGCTGGGTATTTGCAGTCTTGCATTTTGACATTTCTCTTGGCAGAGACTGCGCCTTCCACTCCACCTTGAATTTAGATATTGTGTTATCTGGGCTCTTTCACAATACCTGCGCTTGATTATTGCACAAATGAAGAAACTCAGATGTGAATATGCTTTTCTTTGTACTCTAATCTTGGTGATGGGATGCAGTGATTTAACAGTGACCTGTTTTTTTTTTTTTTTTTTTTTTTGCCCTTTAGATTACGCTTAAAGGAACAATGTGTTTTTCACACACTCTGGAATCACTATGGAATTTAATCATCCAGGAGGCCCACATTTTTAGCATCTCCTAACACTGTAGGGTTTTACAGTTTGTTTTAGCCATTAGAGGTCATTTCAACTCTTCCAACGTAGGGATCCTTCCTCTGCCGCACTCATCACAGGTTTCCCAGGTTCACGAGTGGTAAAGAATCCACCTGCTAGTGCAGGAGACACAAGAGACGTGGGTTTGATCCCTGGGTCGGGAAGATCCCCCAGAGTAGGAAGTGGCAATCCACTCCAGTCTTACCTGGAAAATCCCATGGACAGAGGAGTCTGGCGGGCTACAGTCCACAGGCTGCAGAGAGCTGGAAGCAACGGAGCACACACACAGATAGCCACACAGCTTCTATCATGAGCCTGATGAGACTTACTGTGATATCCAGGAAAAAAAAAAAAAACAACAGAGGCCTCTCTCTGACAACACTTCCCCATGTGGGGCATTGTCCCAAGACTGTTTATCCTGTCTTTCTCGGATAATAGTGAGTGTTAGTGCTTCTCCAGGCTTTCTGAAAAGACCAGCCAGATTGTCACCTACCCTAGGGATGTGCTAGGACAGTTCTTATCATCCAAAAAAAGTGTCAATTACTAAGTGTCTTTTTAAAATGGTCTATAGAACATGCTAACTGATGATTGCTACAGACAGGAAAGCATATTCGATATTTATTTTAAAAGAGATGAGCAAACATGTTTTAAGACCAACCTAGACAGCATACTAAAAAGCAGAGACATTACTTTGCCAGCAAAGGTCTGCGTAGTCAAAGCTGTGGTTTGTCCAGGACTCATGTATGGATGTGAGAGTTGAACTATAAAGAAAGCTGAGCACCGATGAACTGGTACTTTTGAACTGTGGTATTGGAAAAGACTCTTGAGAGTCCCTTGGACTGCGAGGAGATCCAACCAGTCCATCCTAAAGGAAATCAGTCCTGAATATTCATTGGAAGGACTGATGCTGAAGCTAAAGTCCAATTCTTTGGCCACCTGATGCGAAGAACTGACTCACTAGAAAAGACCCTGATGCTGGGAAAGATTGAAGGCAGGAGAAGGGGATGACAGAGGATGAGATGGTTAGATGGCGTCACCGACTCAATGGACATGAGTTTGAGTAGGCTCTGGGAGTTGGTGATGGACAGGGAGGCCTGGCGTGCTGCAGCCCATGGGGTCACGAAGAGTCAGACACGACTGAACTGAATTGAACATCATAAAAGATAATGTTCGGTGCTGCTTCAGGGTACACTGTAAATTTTTTATATTCATAATTTGGGCAATGACTTCCTCTATTCATTTCCACTTGAAGTTTTTTTTTTTTTTTAAAAGAATCTAACTTATAATAAACTGGGATGGTTTAAGGAATGATTCTCTATTGTCCTGTCAAGTTGCAGAACATATCAAATAGCGACTCTGTGTTGTCATCACCTTGATATGTGGCTGGATCTACTTTTTTTTCCCCACACGTGTATTTTCATGGCCCCTTATTATTTCTTTTTTTCTTCCTTAAACCTTAGCTAAAATAATCTGAGGCTTGTTATGCCACATTCGTTTTTATATTTATTTGCAGTCTCTTGGATAGAGCGAGATAAGACAAAGTATTATTGTTTACAAATCCCCAGCAGAATTGACTTCAAGAATCTTTCTGTATATTTTTATTTAAAAAAAAAAAGATTATCAGAAAATATAAAAAAATTAGAAAGAAAATCCTAGATTATTTGGGGAAAAAATCAGAATTGATGTGACTAGAGAATCTCACGCATAGAAATCTGGAGTGTTGAATTAAAAGCTTATAACAGGCTCAGAGGTCTGTGCTAGTGATATTTTAATTTGCTGAGAGAAAGATTGTATGCAAATATAGCGTGTAGCATCTTAGAGTCGGAAATTCCTTAGAGATGAAACCCCTGCAGCCTTATCATGCACACCTCTAGTGATGAGGCATTCCCCACCGTGATAACAGACTTTTGTTGAACATGGATTGGACAGCAGGCACTGTCTTGGTTGATGGGTTGCAAGATTGAGCAAGATGAAGATGAAGAAACAGGTCCTGCTGTCATGGAGTTATATTTGAGTGGGCTGCCGACTACATCCATTGGACTGGTAGATTAAACAAACTAAGCTGTTTAAATTTTGTTTGCTTCTTATCCAGATTCTGCACCCGTGTCTTCACAGACTCAGAATTCAGAGCTAGAATTACTTCTGAGAGTTTTTAGTCCAGCATCCTAGCAAGGCCTGTTGGAAGCTTGTATGTTTCTTATAAAACTGAACAGTCTTCCATGTGTGGGCCAACAGAATACAGTGAGGCTTGGCTCCCTGTTTCTAAACCCTTCGAGTTCCCCGGAGGAAGGCAGCATGAGAATTGGTTCAGGCTTTTTCCAGCCACGCCCATGGTTACCTGGCACAAAGCTGCCAGCTGCAAGGCCGAGTCTGGTTTAATAACTGCTTTGTAGCAGGTCTCCTGCATTTTTACTTGTATATTGGGTGTTTTGACCTGAAATGTAGGACTTTTTTGCATTAATTTCATTTATCTTTCATTCATTAAAATTGGCCTGTCTTCCAGCTTATTTTGAAATTTGTGTTCAGATTATTTTCTCTAAACAGTTTTTATTGAATACTTCACCTGTAAAAAATTTTTGAGTAGTCACCCTCGATATATGTGTATCTGTGAGTTTATAATTTATAACATTAGCTAATGCATGCATGCTCAGTCATTCAGTGTCTGACTCTTTGTGACCCTATGGATTGTAGCTGGCCAGGCCACTCATCCATGGACTTTTCCAGGCAAGACTACTGGAGTGGGTTGCCATTTCCTTCTCCAGGGGGTCTTCCCGATACAGGGATCAAACCCATGAGTCCTGCGTCTCCTGCATTGGCAGGCAGGGTCTTTACCACTGAGCCACCCGGGAAGAGTTACATCATTATCTAATATCTCAAGCCGTAATACTAATATATACACAGTGTCAGACTTTTTTTTGGCGGGGGGGGGGGCTCCAAAATCACTGCAGATGGTGATTGCAGCCATGAAATTAAAAGACACTTACTCCTTGGAAGGAAAGTTATGACCAACCTAGATAGCATATTAAAAAGCAGAAACATTACATTGCCAACAGAGGTCCGTCTAGTCAAGGCTATGGTTTTTCCAGTGGTCATGTGTGGATGTGAGAGTTGGACTGTGAAGAAAGCTGAGCACCGAAAAATTGATGCTTTTGAACTGTGGTGTTGGAGAAGGCTCTTGAGAGTCCCTTGGACTACAAGGAGATCCAACTAGTCCATCCTAAAGGAGATCAGTCCTGGGTGTTCATTGGAAGGACTAATGCTGAAGCTGAGACTCCAATACTTTGGCCACCTCATGCAAAGAGTTGACTCTTTGGAAAAGACCCTGATGCTGGGAGGGATTGAGGGCAGGAGGAGAAGGGGGCGACAGAGGATGAGATGGTTGGATGGTATCACCGACTCACTCGATGGACATGGATTTGAGTAAACTCCGGGAGTTGGTGATGGACAGGGAGGCCTGGCATGCTGCAATTCATGGGGTCACAGAGAGTTGGACACTACTGAGTGACTGAACTGAACTGAAGGCAAGGCTCAAAAAATGAGTCAAATTTGTGTCTCAAATTATTGTGATGATTTCAAAAATTTTATTGATACCTGATCTGCTCTCATAAGATCATTCTTATTTTATCTGTTATATCTGGCATAGTACAGACACTCTGCTTTTTTATCATTATTAATAGGGTGTAGTTGCCTTACAGTGTTATGCTAGTTTCTGCTGTATAAGGAAGTGAATCAGCTATATGTATACATATATCCTCTCCCTCTTGGACCTCCCACCCACCCCCAAACCCACCCCTCTAGGTTCCCACAGAGCAACTAGCTAAGCACCCTGCCTTATACAGCAGGTTCCCACTAGCTGTTTTATACTAGGCAGTGCACACACATCAATCCCAATCTCCCAGTTCATCTCTGCCCACCCTGCCATGTCCACACACATGTCCATTCCCTCCATCTGCATCTCTGTTCCTGCCCTGCAAATAGGTTCATCTGTAACATTTTTCTGGATTCCATATACATGTGTTAATATACAATATTCATTTTTCTCTTTCTTACTTCACTCTAGGTCTATCCACGTCTCTACAAATGATCCAATTTCGTTCCACTTTATGGCTCAGTAATATTCCATTGTGGGGCTTCCCTGGTGGCTTGGTGGTAAAGAATCCGCCTCCTAGTACAGGAGACACGGGTTCGATCCTTGGGTCAGGAGGATCCCTGGAGAAGGAAATGGCAACCCACTCCAGTATTCTTGCCTGGGAAATCCCAAGGACAGAGGAGTCTGGCAGGCTCTTCACAAAAGTCAGACATGACTTAGTGACTAAACAATGACAGTATTCCATTGATATACATACCACATCTTTATCCCTTCCTCTGTTAATAGATATCTATTCTAGATTGCATCCATGTCCTGGCTGTTGTAATCAGTGCTACATGAACTGCCATTTTCTTGTTGTTCACTTGTGCTTTCTTTGTTAGGATTATATTCAGTCCCAATTTCTTTGTGGAAATCTTTTTTTTTTTTTTTTTTTTTGAGCCAGGTATCCATTATGGGTAGATTGGTGTAGTTAAAACTGGGTAATATAATCCATAAATCCACTTGATGAAGCTCAGTGAAACAGCAGTGTGTGGTACTACCCAATGAAAGATAACGGAGGAGACTGTTCAGTCATCTGCCGTAGAAACCCTCAGACTCCTTGTATACCTTCCCTGACAAGCCCACCTGTCCACTGTAGACCAGGTGACCATATCCCCGTCCCTGAGTGCATTTAGAACACTAGCAAAGCAGACGTTTTTTAAAGTTTAAGAGTAGACGGAAGTCGCTCTCACATTGCCTTCTTGCTCCCTGATGAACCGTCTCACCGTCCACAGCTGTTCACACTGTGCTCTAGTGCTCTGCTCTCTGGCCTGTCACTTGTCTCCACAATGTTTTCTCATCAGTATTTTTGGTAGGTCACCTATAATAGGTATTCATTTTAGTCTTATATAAAAGTAGAAGTAAAAAAAAACATAAAGGTGAATTATTGGAACATTTAGAACCTCTCTGTAGGTTGACATGGACCTGTTCATCAGCCCTCTTGAGAGATTTTTAGACTAGATATGAATAAGCCTATTTATAATGATAGCCTGCCCCTGATTTTTCCATCTGGGCTGGAAGGTTTTCTTAAGACCCAAGAGTTGAGTGCTTTGATTCTAGAAACCCACGTGATAATAATGACTACCACTTTTTGGTCCCCGGCTTCAAAGGGTGCAGAAGCATGAGATTTTTGGTTTTTGTTGTTAATTGATATGTAATAGACCTGTAACATACTAGTTTCAGGTAGACAATGTAATAATGCAATATATGTAGAAATGAAGCATGGTTTTAAGCCACTGTTTTCTCTAAGTGCCAAACATTTTACTCCCTTTTGAAAATTGGGACATTTGCATGTCTTCAGGGCTTCCCAGGTGGCACTATTGGTAAAGAATCCACCTGCAGCGCAGGAGACACAAGAGACATGGGCTCGATCCCTGGGGTGGGGAGATCCCCTGAGGAGGGCATGTCCACCCACTCCAGTATTCTTGCCTGGAGAGTCCCTTAGACAGAGAAGCCAGGTGGGCTACAGTCCACAGGGTCGCGAAGAGTCGGACATGACTGAAGTGACGTAGCACCTAGCACCTTCCTCTCCCCTTTGCCACAAACCCTAAAAGCTATATACAGGTGTGCCCGTGGTTGCACACACATCCGCCTTGAATAACCCAAGTAGAGGCTGCCAGGGCCTGGAAAGACACGTGTAAAGTGGGTGGGTGCCCTATTACTGCAACCTCACCTACCTTTGACCTCTTATCTTCACTGTGCTTATCTTTGCTGTTTGGAGACTCATCCTGTGAAATAGCTGCTTTCTCTGTCATCTGTTACTGTCCCATCCGCTGCCCAGACTGTGGTTCCCTGTTCCCCTGGTGGTGGTCGGGTTGGGAGTGGGTGAAGGGGCGCGTAGGGTGTATACACCTAAACAATTCTCAATTATTTCTCTAAAGTGGCATTTTAGTGACTTCAGATTTTATTGTAGATTTTCAAAAAAATAAGAAAATGGGAAAACTAGTTCAGTGGATACCTATATATCAACTACTTGAATTCAGCTTACTATTTTACCACATACGTTTCATCTCTGTATTTTTATACAAACTATCTAAAGAGTTGCAGGCATCATGACACTTTGCTCAAAAATACTTCATTATTGCATCTCCTAAAAATAAGGATGTTATCCCTACAATAAGGTTATGCTCTGACATAACTGCTATGCCATTTTCATACGTAAGAAAATTAACACAAATTCTCTAGTATCGTGTAACACCCAGTGCAATTATCCCTCCAAAATGTACCATGTATATTTTCCCCAAAACTAGGATTTAACTGTCTCTTACATTGCATTTGGTTTTTATATCTAAAATAGTTTTAGAGTTTTGACTTTCTGTTGTGAAGGAGGTGGGAATAAAAGATCTGGATGATTTTCAAAAAAAAAAAAAATTGAAGTCTCATTTTACATGAATGATGACTTTTTAGATTAAATAGACTATTGATCTAGATCATTCCGGTGGTTTTTTACTGGGCAGTAAATGGCGCCGGATATGTTAAAGTTGTAAAATGTAGAAATCTCCAAAGTGTGCACATGCACCACATCTTAGCAGATGCAGTCTGTCATCTGTAAATGTACACAAGACACTTAGTACTTTGATGCTGCATGTGAGAAACCATCTTGTAAGCAGATAGCGTATCAAGGGTTTTGGTTCAGCACTGAGAATGGATTATAATAGATTGAAATTAAATATGATTTAAGGGACAGGAAAATGGTGCCAGCTAAGTAAATAATTGATTCATCATCCCCCAGTTAAACCTGGCAAGTTAAATTGCAAGGCTGGAATTGAATGCTTGGTAGAACTCCTCTCTACATTTCAATCCCAATAAAAATCGTATTAAAAAAGAGAGAAAAATCAGAAGCCATTCAGAAAAGGGGCATGTTCCTTGCTGTGTCTGTTTACAGCGTGACTTCGGGAATCTTAATTGTGCTGGGGAAGTTAAGGAAATAGCTGTCACAGAGAACAGAACAAAAGAGAGATCTGTGGTTGCTTGGAAATCAACAGATTCAAAAGGCAAGCGGCAGCACCTTCCCTGTTTTGTTGATGAGGTACGTAGGGTCACTATGACTTCAATGAATCGGCTTAGCAAGGCCAAACTAGTCACCGCGTGTTCTGGTCGCTCCGTGGCTGCCACTGGGCTCCTGAATGACCTTGGTCCGTCACTGCAGCTGCCAGATGTCTGCGTCCCCGAGTCCTCACCTGTAAATCCAAGGCTTAGATGGAGGATCTCTGGGGTGCCTTCTCGTTCTTTAAACCTAAGATTCTGACGACTAGAAATCTCTATTAAGTCGTTTTGTTCTGCTTTCCTTGTGAAATTATAACTGATCTTTGTCATGATGACCCTCCAGGATTACTATCTCCTACATGCTTCCTGAATCAACAAAGTATCTGCTTAATTTATATGATTGGGACTTCCTTGATGGTCCGGTGGTTAAGACTCCATGCTCCCATTGCAGGAGTTCGATCCCTAATCAGAGAACTAAGATTCCACATGCCGTCCGGTGTGGCCAAAAAAAAAATCCTAAATGCATATAATTTGGCTACTTCTTAAAGATTAGTAGTCTTCCCCTAACAGTTTATTAGCCAGAGTGTTTTATTAATCAGAATAGTTCATTCTGGGTCCATGTACAATAAGATAAATTTTACTGTAATTGGGAAAAGATTTAAATATTTAAAAAGTGGTAGAACCACTAATACAGTTACTGCTTAAAAGCTCTTAATTCATAGTAATTTGGCAACCTAACAGAAAAAGAGCTGACCCCACTCATTACTCAAGGCAGTGTTGTGTTGAATTTTAATTATAAAGATTCAGTATTTGTATTTTCTAGGTTGGCAGAATGTGTCCTATATAAGTCTTTAACATGTTTCTTAGAATTTTTAAGCTACATATTCTTTTTCATAAAATAGGAATCGTTTTTCCATGAAAGATTAGCAAGGATGAAAAGAAATCACATTTGTAAAGTGTCTGCTGCATAACAGGTGTTGAGAAATGTTAATGATCATAGACATTGTAGTCTCACAGGATCGTGGGCAATTTCCTTCTGGGTAGAAGATCCTCCAGCCAATGTACATGATTAAGGAAAACAAGATTTACTACATGACGTCCATCATCTTAGCTGTATCGACACCTCCTCATCTAACTTATAATCTATGAAAGGCAGATACCTCCTCTTAGTTGATTATCAAAAATATAAATAATTCAAGCTACATGAATATTCTATCTGGAAAAGATTGCCACCCTTTCATTAACTCTTTCAATTTTACTGGCCCCAGGAATATCAAGAGCAGCTGCCTTATCTTTAATTTTTATTTTATTTTATTTTTTATTTTTTTATTAGTTGGAGGCTAAATACATCACAACATTTCAGTGGGTTTTGCTATAGATTGATATGAATCAGCCATAGATTTACACGTATTCCCCATCCCGATCCCCCCTCCCACCTCCCTCTCCACCCGATTCCTCTGGGTCTTCCCAGTGCACCAGGCCCGAGCACTTGTCTCATGCCTTATCTTTAAATGTAAACATGTAACAACAGGAACAAAGAATCCACAGAACAGCCCTTTGTTATAAAACGTGATGATGATTCTTTATGTTTGAACGGGGCCTGGATCATATGTATAGAAACTGCAAATGGGGAAAACCTGATAAAATTCCAGAATCATGCCCATGCTAGCATTCAATACATCGCTTATAATTTTACAATAGATGATAAGAGATTTAGCTTCTGTTTCTGAAATAATTACAAGAAAAATAATCCAAATCTTTCACTCAATTTTTTATCTTGAAAACTTGAAAATATTTTTAACTCTCTTAATAAAGACAACTTCAACACTGATAATAGTAAGAAAGGCGAACCTCATTATTCCATCTTGTTAGCTCTTTCCCCCTTTTTAATGACCTGTCTAGCCATGGTTGTCTTCATTGCTTTACAATTGGAAAAAGGTTACCTTTTGATATTTTCCAGGCCTTTTTAAGGAAGTGTCTCTCTTTTTGCTTCATATGTATGTTAATTGAGGTCAGAATGGTGTTACTCTTGTGTGACTAAGAGCACAGATTTCCTCCCTGCCCCTCCCTAGCCTCCCACCTGCACCCCCTTATAATCAGGCAGGAAGAGGCAAGAATCCCTCATCATAGGCCCACAACTCTCTGGAGGTAGTTTCTCCAACCCCGGCTTCTGGATTCGTCTGGACACAAGCAATGGCCAAGACCTTGATTCTGGTGACTCTCCTTTTCCTTTTGGAAAATGTCAGTATCTTTGGTTTTAATCAAAATTGCTCGTAATCTGGCTTAACAGTGCCATAAAGGCCTTGGTTTACTCTGCCCTAGGTGAATGAAAATATTTGCAGTGAAAATTAGGTTATTAGTTTTATAGCCCTACCTACTTCAATGCCTCTATCAAGAATATGAGAAGAGATATTAAATCTCAAGTTTTAATAAAATTATTGACATCATTGGGGAGCTTTATAACACTTGACATTTGCTTTCAGTGTTGGGGGAAATAGAAAGCGAGTAAATTGATTTGGTATTTATTTCCTAGGTTGGAGGACGACAAGTTACTTAAACATAAAATATGTGCACTGTCTTTGGATGCAATGAGCAGAAAGGGTTGTTAGTTCTGAAAATGGACATAAATTCTCAAATAAAATGGGTACTGTGGTAATGTTAATAATGTAATTCAATTGCTAAATGAACCTATTTTATTATATTCATCATCAGATTCCTATTGCCACCCTTCAAAATTGATATAAAGTGATGTTTGGACCCAGAAAACATAGCTCATGGCTGAAAATACAGATGAAATAAATGCAAGTTAATGTCTTTCCAATACTGTGTTCTCAGAGGTGCTTTCTCTGCTAGAGTTTAAAGAAAACTTTCAGAAAAATGTCTTGAATATGGACTTTCTTGCAGAAAATATCTGTCTTGTTTTCCAGTGGAATTTGCTTCTAGTTGTAAATGGTACTGAGGTTTGGGGCCAGGACAGGGATGAAGTTGACTGCAGTATTTGCTGGTCACAGGCAGGTCTGGGACTGCAGAAGGCATGATGAGGGCTTGGAGGAACGCTTGGGATCCAGGCCCACCTCTGTTACTACTTCGACAGCTCAGTCTGCACATCAAAGGTGGTTTAAATCCTAGATAATCAACGCATAAATATTCCTAATACAATGCAGTATACCATGGACCCGAATCATTAGAGAAATAAGTGCTTATTAAAATGTCAACTCCCCAATACTAGTGGTCACAGGTCTCTAAAGAGAACTGCTCATTGAAAACAGGAGATATATTTTCCTAAACAATTATCTCAGCCAGCAGGCTCCCTGTTTGGGCTATCAGGTGGCTACCAGATTCTCTTGGAAAATGCTTGCTTCTGTCATGACCCACTTGTATTTTCAGGAAAAGACCTACAAAACTGGTACAAAAGCCAGCTGAAATACAGTTTACTGTATCTACTATGCCTACACCGTGTGCACAGACTGCCTGAATTCTCCTTTTGTCTTGCCCTAGTGAAGATGATGCCAGCTTATTTACCCCAGCAGTGTTCTTAATGTAGATGTTAAACTGTGCGATAGATTTTAAAATGAATTTTTAATTACTTTCTGCTATTCTGAGCTCATTGCAATCAGCAGCCATCTTGCTTGAGGATAAAAACAAAACTAAACCGGCTAGCTCCTGGGAGAAGCAAAGGCCTCCAAAAAAAAAAAAAAGAAAGCTTTTGCAAGTGTCGGGTACAGAAGCCCATTGTCAGTGGCAGCTGCTGGACGCCTTTCCCAAGCACAGGCCCAACTGCCAGCGGGTTTAGGAGGCTTTGAGTTTGCGCTGATAGTTCCCCTCCTCTAATGAGGTCACCTCTCGGTACAGTAGGTGGCATGGCTCTGCTAATGGAAGATTCAAAAACGCAGATTGCAGTGGCAGTCTTTGTTTGCAAACAGCCCCAAGAGCTAGAAACAGGACAGCTCCTCTACAGATAGGTATCCACACAGGGAGAACACGTTCTTTATTGCATATCACCTAATGCTGTTTGGTGTTACCTTTTCTTAAGATTAGATTGAGATGGGTGGGGGATCGGACTGACACTGGCCAGTTTCTCTAACATTTATTTAGAGCTCTGTCCTTTACAATTCTATGTAGTCAGGATAAGTCACATTACCCACATTATGCCAAGGAAAAACCCACAGTTCAGAGGGTGTAAATGACCTGTCCCTTGGCCACCACTTTAGGCTCCATCCTCGAAATGGAAATAATACCTACCTGGGCTGCTGCTAGAATTTACTGCATGAAAATGCTTTGAAAATGGATAAATCTTCTACAACTGTAATGCCTCAAAATGCTTAGTCCTAAAATACATTTTTCTGTGAGTACCACACAGAGAATGGAAGCACTTTCCTTGCCAGCATCCGAGAGAAGAAGCCTGTGTTGGGGACCACAGCGCCCTGGGAGTGGCTCTCCGCAGCCACAGTCTTTGCTCTCAGCGGCCCTGGATTGCAGTGCCCGCGTCGCCATGACAACAGGCAGAGCTGTGCTCCTGGCTGACCAGATCTAGAGCCTGGTGACCTGGTTGTTTTCTGTTGGTTTGTTGGGCTTTTGTTTTGAGGTTGTTTTGTTTTGTTTTAATTATCCAGAGCAGACTCCGTGTCTCACTCAGATTGGCTATTGTCTTAATTCCTGAGTATTTTTTGGATCTGAATTGTAAGCCCAGTAATTCTCCTTTCCCCAGATAGTTTTTCTTAGCAAGTCAGGATGGAGTGTGTAAAACAGCAGACAAGATCCTGCTTGAATTCCAGCCCTAAATTGAAGAAGTAGGCATTTGTCCAAGTGAAAGCATTTGCCAAGGTTGGTCAAGAGTCAGAGGCTCTGGCCCAAGCTTTTGTACATCTCCTTATCTCCTATTTAATTCATGCATACTTGTATGTATGTAAGTATCGGATATGGGGACAAGTCCGTTCAGGCACCTCCCTCAGCCCTGACAGCAGCTGTGGTTGGAGGGCATCACTGTCTCCTTTGTACAAATGAAGACACAGCAGAGTCTCAGGGAAGGAGTTTTGCAGCAGTGCAAGGCTCTTTCACTGTCGTGGTGGTTCTCCATCAGGTCGTACCAGAGGGTCTGCTCAGAGGGATCACAGGTAACAGAGACCAAAAATTTTAAAGAAGCCAGTGGGTGACCATTTCACCTCCCCATCCTCCCAGTTTTGGCTGAGAGCATCAGCATTCTAGCTCCTCTGAAAGAATGATGTAGTCACCAGATCAGGACACTTTCTGGTCCCAATTGACTAGAGTAGGTTGACCATTCAGGCACTTCTAAAGGGAGGAGCTTGTGCTCTCTGCCGATCAAGAATTCTGAAGGTCACTGGGTGCCTGCAGTCCTTTGCACGGCAGTAGATTCTCCGCTGGACCCTGCAGGGTCCTGCCAGGATGGGCGCTCTCCTCCAGTCCAAGGGTGCACAGCACCCCGGAAAGTGTGGCCAGGCCTGTGCTGTTCTGACCCATCCGGGGTAGATGGTATACCTTTGAGCAGAACAATGACACATGGAAGAGATTTCAAAAAGAATTAATCTGAGTGTCATAGGCAAAACGAATTTAAAAAGGAAATTGGACTCAGAGAAACCAACTGGGAAACCATTGTAATAATCCAAGTCAGGGAGGAGGATGTCTGGTTGAGGACAGGGGCGGAAGGAATGGGAGAGAACAGACAAATAGAAGAGGTAAGCTGAAGAATCAGAAAGACTGATAACTACATTGAGGAGGTAGGTCTAAAACCTGGCGGGTGTTAGTATTGTGTGGCTGTAACTAACAGGCCTCTGTGCATGTGTGTGCGTGTGTGTGCGCGCGCGCGTGTGTGTGTGTGTTAGTAACTCAGCTGTGTCCGACTCTTTGCGATCCCATGGACTGTAGCCCACCAGGCTCCTCTGTCCATGGATTTCTGCAGGAAAGAACACTGGAGTGGGCTGCCATTCCCTTCTCCAGGCGATCTTCCCAACCCAGGGATCAAATCTGGGTCTCCCACATTGCAGGCAAATGCTTTGCCATCTGAACCACCAGGGAAGCCTCTAACTCTCCACTATCTCAGTCTCCCTGTCCTCCAAGTGAAAGTGCTTCCTTTAAATATTAACAACCCAGATTAGCTTATTTTTTTACATTTACTTTTTAGTGCTTCATTTAATTACTCATATTGTTACCATATTGCTTTCTGCTACTTTTCCTTGCAGATGGATTAGCTAAGCTTTGTTTCCCAGCCAGAGAACTAACTGAATTACTATTTATAATGCCGTTTCTATGGAAAATGAATTATAAATTTCAAACAGCCTTGAAAATAGAATTTTGGATTACAGAGTTGCTGACTTCTTTTATTGTGTTTTATTTGAAAAAGATATTCTGGTAGAAGATCTGGAATTGACTGTCAGAAGAAAGGTGAAGTTGGGAAGCATATATTTGGGAGTATTTGCATAAAAGTCAGAATTTAAAAGGCTGGGAATGATTAAAAGTGGGCAGTGAGAAATGTGAGGCACAGTGAACACCCCTGGTTCAGCCACTTTAGTACTGAAAGGAAAAACAGTATAAGGTCGGCTTCATTTAAAATAAACTATGTAAAGCCTGGGTCAGCTTTGCTATGGTAAAAAATAATTTTTAAAAATGTGGAAGTAAAGGACTTCACTGGTGGTCCAGTTGGTTAAGAATCCGCCTACCAGTGCAGGGGATAGAGGTTCAATCCCTGGTCGGGGAAGATCCCACATACCGTGGGGCAGCAAAGTCCATGCATCACAGCTACTGAGCCTGCACACCCTGGAACCTGTGCTCTGCAACAAGAGAAGGCACCGCAATGGAACGTAGAGAGTAGTGCCCACTTGCCACCACTCAAGAAAGCCACGTGCAGCAATGAAAACCCAATGCAGCCAAAAATAATAATAATAAATAAATAACTTTTTTAAAGTAAATTGTTACTTTAGACAGGTCCAGTTTAAATGAATATATCTTGAGTTATGAAACTATGAATTAAGATACCAAAAAAATGTAATGTACTTTTTGAAAAAATGGAATGAGTTACACATCATAGTTTAAATTGATTTAAAATCAGTCCATTTGGGTGTAACAAATGAATGGTTACATGTGTGGTCTTGTCTATATGGAAACTGAATGAGGCACTTGGGAGTTGGTGAGCTATGACACCAGCCTGCTCACTTGGTATTTCCTGTTGAGAAGATCACTTATGATCAAAGTTGCTATATTAGATTCACTGGAGCAGGTCTTTATTAAGCATCTTTCATATGCCAGCAACAATCTAAGCATTGGGAACAGGTAAAAATCATGCCACTCTTTCCCTGCCGTTAAGGAATTTATCATTCATTTGAGGAGGCACAACTAACACACAAAAGACAATCAGAGAACTTAAAGATGGAGTATGTTCTGTTCCCAAATTTTCAGGCAGTTTTTGCTGTTGTGTTTTTTTTTAACAGTTTTTTACTCATCAAGAGAGAGATCTCTGAACTAAAGGAGCCTAAGGAGACTGTTTGAAGGAAGAAGGATATGGGATAAATTTGAATGGATTCAGGGCAGAATGAACTCAGGAATCTAGGAAAAGACCTCCTGTGTGGGGAGGAAAGGATGATGGAAGACTTAGGCCTGAGGTTGAATGAGGCTGGCAGATGGATCATGCCCATTTTGGGGGAGAAAAGTCTAGACAGTTGAGATTTGAGTAGGTTTTGAAGGCCTTGGATGCCTGGTTGAGGGATCACATATTGATCTGATACATAGTAGGAGCAGGATATGACCAAGAAGAGAACAGGATATTAAGCACAAAATTCTAGAAGTAGGAGCAAAGCCAGGTAGGGTGCTGGTCTTCCTCCCTGGGATGTCATGAGCCATGTAGGTTCTCTGAGATGACAAGCTTGAGAACAATGACCTTTTTAAAGCCTCCGGTTGGCTCTTGAATCAAGGACCCAAGCCCTAAATGTATTAATACAAGGGGAATGGCCAGAACCTGAAAACACCAGCTGAAATCAGATTAAGAGAAATACAGAGGCCTACTGAGAGCCTCTTGTCAATTTGCAAAAACCGTGGGCCAGTCAGGCAATTCTCCTGGGAGCTCAAGAGAGAGAAATTACAGCCAAGTCGAACTGACCATCTTCATGATCCTGAAATCATTCCTTGTAAGTGAAGATGTACTCTCTGCTGGGAAGGCTGAAAGTGACTAGTCAATTGTATGTGGTCAGGAGACATTCTGTCGCCTGACAGATTCTGTGAATTGTTCACTTACAAGTCAGCTTGGCATTGGGTAGGAAAAGCCACAGCATTACCTGACTGAGACACATTTTCGAAGACCCCGCACTCAGCCCAGTAACTGAACAAAGTTGAAATGATGGGCCAAGGTCATCTGTATCTGTCTGTCATCCTTGTCCTCCCCTTGGTCATCAACTTCCATGGAAGGCTCTTCACAAAGGAGCAAGGTTCTGCTGGAAGACCCAGGCCCATGTTAGCAACAATCTGCCTTCAGTTTCACTCAGCGCTGTGACTCTCATCAGCCCCTGTGGTCTGTTCTGATCCAGTGAGTGCACAGCTAGATCCTATGAGCCCACCAGCTCAGAGCCTTACACGGCTCAGCAGCTGACTTGGGAAGGATGGAAAATGCATGCTGAGAGACCACCGTGGCTCATAAGAGTCCTCATCAGGGCTGCAGGTGCAGGGAGTGGGAGGTGAGAAGGATGAAGGAGACACAGTGGGTATTCGATCACCTCTTGTAGTTTTGTTGCTAAATTGTATCTGACTCTCTTCTACCCGGTGGACTGTAGCCCACCAGGTTCCTCTTCCATGAGATTTCCCAGGAAAGAATATTGGAGTGGGTTGCCATTTCCTTCTCCAGGGAATCTTCCTGACTCAAAGATCGAACTCGAGTCTCCTGCTTGGTAGGCGGATTCTTTACCACTGAGCAACCTGGAAAGTCCTCAATCACCTCTAACTTTGGGCAGAACACTCCTGCCGCATTCTGCCTTCTGTTCCAGTAGAGAGCACGCATGAGGACAGAATCATGTGGGTGAAGACTGGAAGTGGGTTCAAGAGAAAATCTGGCTTCCCAGGTGGTGCTTGTGGTAAAGATCCCACCTGCCAATGCAGGAGACATAAGAGATGCACCTTCCACCCCTGGGTCGGGAAGATCCCCTGGAGGAGGGCATGGCAGCCCACTCCAAAATTCTTGTCTGGAGAATCCCCATGGACAGAGGAGCCTGGTGGGCTACAGTCCACAGGGCTGCAGAGTTGACCATGACTGAAGTGACTTAGCACACATGCAAGAGAAAGATAGGACATGGTTGGAAGCAGCCAAAAGTTTAAGAATCTTTTTAATGAGCTCTGGGAAGACATCCCACACTGTCTCTGGAGACAGCCTAATTGCTCTCTGAGCTTCAGGGTCAGAGTTTAGGCCTCACTCCTTGACATAGCCTGTGTGTGGGGTGACAGGCCTTGCCTTTAAAAACATAATCCAAGTTTAAGGACTGAAGAAATCTCAGCGTGGCCTGGCTGCATTTCTGCCATGCTGCATTTGTGAGTTTCTGCTTCTGGCATCATGGTTTACTTCTCTTTTTTTTTTTAGCAAATGGAAACTACAGCTCCTACATATCCCTTTGGCATCTTCTCTTCCCTGTCTTCTATATGAAACAAGTCAGTGTAATATGTTCTAAAAATATTTGTGTAATGCTAAAAAATGAGTATTTCTAACATGTTTTCCTTTATAATACTTGGTCCTGGCAGGCAAATAACACCTTTATGTGGTTTTGCTCTTAAAGGATTAGGACCATCCTAACCAAGTTGCTTTTGCTCCTATTCTCTGAGGTTGGAGTTCACTTATAAGCTATTTATTCATTCAGCCAACAAAACTCTATTGGACACCTATTGCTTCCAGGTATTGAGCATAAGAAAGTTTTTTTAAAATTTGGTCCCTCCCTTGAAGAACTTACAACATAGCAGGGGAACAAGCAAGTAAAGAAATAATTGATGCATTGTGTGACTGTTCTATATAGAAACCATAATGTTCACTAGAAGCTTGGAAGAAGGTTTAACGATCTGGGAAGACTTTGTTGAGGGACGTGGATTTTGCAGTACATATAGGAGTTCATGAAGATGACAGCAATGAAGACAGGTGTTTCTTCCAGAAGAGGAAGTGTGTGCAGAGGCGGCAGTGAGTGGAGCAACACAGTGAGCTGGAGGGGACCGGCACCTCCATAAGCCTCGGGTGAGAACATGCGTGAGGAGGGACAGGGACGCAGATAGAATGAACGCTTCAAAGTCTTTACATCCCATTTCAGGAGCTTTTGCTTGATTATCTCATTAGCTGGGACAGCAAGCCATCGAAGTGTTACCCAGCGTTAAGAAGGAAGTGGCATCATCATGTGTGTGCTGTATAAAGATGATGCTGATATAAGAGAGGAATGGGTTGTAGGGGTCAAGCCAGTCGCAAGGAAACCAAGTCACCTCGATTGCAGTATCTCGGTGAAATTTGTAAGCGCCTAATTAGAACAGTTGGAGAAAGAAATGGCAACCCACTCCAGTTTTCTTGCCTAGAGAATCCCCATGAACAGTGGAACTGGCAGGGTGCAGTCCGTGGGGTCACAAAGAGTCGGCCACGGCTGAGTGACTAAGCACCAACTACAACAGTATAGTGATTTAAGGAAAGGATGGATGGAAGAGGTGTTTAGGGAGAGGGGACAGTGTGTAGTTACTGGAGGAGAGAGAGAGAGAGAGAGTGTGTGTGTGTGTGTGTGTGTGTGTGTAGCAGGTGTGATGGAGATGGTATTTCCGAGGATTCTGGCTTGGTCATCTGGGACAGCATCTTTAAGGATGAGAGTTAGTGAGCAGGCTTGGGAAAGATAATGAGTTGAGTTTGGTTAGAGGTGGACTTTGAAATAGAAATTTAAAGTGGACAGTTTTATTTGTCCGACTCTGGGGCTAAGAAAAAGGCCAGGGCTAGGTGTGTAATTTTGGCCGTGTGTCTTGTATGTACAGGCACAAGAGAGGGTAATGAAGGGGGACTGGACAAGCACTGGTATGTCATTGTTGGATCTGGGTTTGAGTCCTGGCTCTTAAGCTGTGCTAGCCTGGTGACACTGGGGCAAAGGTGCCTGGAAAGAGGTTTGGCATGAAGTTAGCAGGAGAAAGCAAGGACACTGGAAGGAAAAGAGAAAAAAGTGCCTTGAGGTCTAGGGGAGACATTTTGAAAAGGAAAAACTACAGTGTCTGTGGCTCATTGGAAGGGGAAAATACAGAAGAGAGAGGGAGAATGCTAGCAAAGATCTGCTTGTTGGATAAAGCAGGGATCAGAGAAGAGCAGAGCCTTGCATCCTTATTTGTTATCTTGTTCTCCTTGCATCCTCTGAGAACAAGGGGAGATGGAAGAGACAGAGGAGACAGAGAGGGCAGCATCAAGGTGGAGAAGTGTGGAGTCTGGTGGTCCTCCACGTTTCTGGTAAGAGAGAAGCATGTCGACGGCTTGGGATAGATGCTCTGGGTAGCAGGAAAGTACATTGGTCAGACTTGAGGGAGGTGGCCTGGGGAGAAGTCGGGTGACCATATGTCCTTGTTTGTTAAGGACACTCAAGATTTGTCCCTGGTGTTCTGGCATAATTATTACTATTTTAAATGTGTCCCTTTTCACTTTAAATTGGTTCAGTTTGGAAGAGACATTGCAAGATTAGCAAGGTTAGCCTAGAGAGAAGTAATGAAGACTTAAAGGAAAAAGAGTATTCTCTCATCTGGAAAACAAAATAAGACCCACTTGCATATTCTGCTTAAAAACCTGAAGCGTGCTACAATTTAATTCATACCGTTGGGTCCTGTCTAGAGCAATGCTGGGCTCCAAAGGCTAGAGCACCTAAAACATTTGAAATTTAGTTAATTCATACTCAGTTGCTGAACAGATGCCCACACCCAGACTGAAAACGTTCCAAGTTTTAGTTTCATATCAAACCAAATAAATGATGGTTTTGTATCCATGTTGGTTATATTCAGAGTTACCAATGCATTCTTTATTATTATTATTATTTTTGAAGTATAGTTGATTTACAGTGTATCAATTTCAGATGTATAGCAGAGTGATTCAGTTTTATATATATATATATATATATATATATATATATATATGTATATTCTTTTTCAGATTCTTTTCCATGATAGATAGTTCAGTTCAGTTCAGTCACTCAGTCATGTCCGATTCTTTGCGACCCCATGAATCATAGCATGCCAGGCCTCCCTGTCCATCACCAACTCCAGGAGTTCACCCAAATTCACGTGCATCAATAGGTTATTACAACATATTAAATATAGTTGCTTGTGCTATATATTAGGTCCTTGTTTATCTATTTTGGTACGTTATACTCTTACTAATCAGACGTTGTGGTTTGGAAGTCTACTTCTAGATCATCTAGAAATTTAATCTTTTTGGTCTCAGGCCCCTTGACACTCCCCAAAATTGTTACATTCCTCAAAGCTCTTTTACTTATATTACTGTATTAATCAATACTTATGGTAATAAAAAACAAAAAAAAATTGAGAGGAGCAGTATTGTTTTATACTTTTTTGCAAATCTGTTTAATATCTGCCTTAATAAAAGACAGTTGAATTCTCATACCTGTTCTACATTTGATCTATTATAAGACACTGTTCCTATTGAAGTATATAAAGAAAATCCAACCTCACCGAAATGAGTGAGGAGGAGTATTTTAGTAGACCTTCGAGACAGTTGTGGATGTTTTTTAACACTATACCAAAACTTGACAAGTAGCAGCTTCTTTTTAAAGTTAGTTGTGAATATGAATTCTGAAAACATACTAATCAGCTTTTCGCACTTGGTTATATTACAATTCTTGGTTTGTCTTGCACTTTGATGAATCATTTACTCATGCATGATTTTTTACATCTGTTGGTCATTTAGAAAATATTGGCCCATTCAGTTATGTAGAACCTTCCACATACCGACACATTTTTTACATAATATTTAAAACTGTGTGTGTGGCCATCTCCGGGATTTCATCAGAAGAGTCTTTTAAGTACTGAAAGCGGTTATACTCACATTGGTGGAGGCAGATTTCTGAAACGCTAATTTTCTCTTGAAATCTTGGATTTCATCATTGGCCACAAATACTACGAAGTATTTTCCTTGAAACTGTGTTTGCTTCATTCATTTTTGAGAAGATGTCTTCCAGTACTTGTCTGAGTAACCTTGGTTTGTGTGTCAGCAGTTGTTTCAAGTGAAATGGTGACGTGTGAGCAGGGGTCTGGTTGAGCTCATGACAAGCAGCCGCGCACTTCTGTGCACAGTGGAGGTGCCCACCCCTGCCCGTTCTGTCCCCCGGAATGTTAGGGAGATGTGCATGTCCCTCTGTTCTTATCTTCCTCTTCCCTCACTTTACCCCTGCTATAATAAGGCAGTCTGTGCATGTACTACCTCGTCTTGGTTGCTTTCTAAAATGATCTCTCCAAGTTTCGGGTTTACTTGCCAAGTTATGAAGCCCTCCGAGAGCCACATGGCAGGCTTCTCATGCCTTCTCTGGGCTCAGGGCACTGTGCCCAGGTGGGTGGTCAGGATACAGTACCTAGTTGTCCAGTGAACACTGGGTGAGTGGTTAGGTTAACTATGGTTATTTGGGGCACATTTTCACGAACTTGAATTATTAGGACAAGCAGTATCACCCAAAACAGTAAATACCTTAATGTCTGTATTTAAGCAAGTTTGTGTTTGGACTATGTTTTTTTTTTTCTATAATAAATAATAATATGCAATTTCTAGCAACAGTTATCTCTAGAGACCAGCGCTACGCTTTGAAAACTGAAACTCAGCATCTCTTTTAATGTTAGATAGGCCTTTTTTTTTTTTTTTTTAGTTAGAGCATAAGCCTCTATTGAATAGAATGATTTATTTAATCTTTCTAAATTATATGTAGATGTCATGGGAACTTCATAAGATTAAGGTTCTAATGTAATCAATGGCTTGCTATAGCTTATTTATAAAATGTAACAGAAGGAGAAGGGGGCGGCAGAGGATGAGATGGTTAGATAGCATCACTGACTCGATGGACATAAATCTGAGCAGACTTCAAGAGGTAGTAGAAGACAGAGGAGCCTGGCATGCTGCAGTCCTTGGGGTCTCAAAGGTTCAGACACAACTTAGCGACTGAACAAGATAACTTTTAAAAACTGACAGTATGTTTTCTCAAATTTAATGGTCATGAACCTTGCATTTTAGAATTATAACTTAAAATTTATGCTTTGTGTATTTAAATTTAATTTATGTCTTAAAGTAAATGTTCATAGAATTTAGTAGTTCACTTCTTTTTTTTTAGTTCACTTCTTTTGTGTGTAGGCATCAATTACAAATAAAACAATACTAGATAATTGGAAAATATCCAATTGCAGAAATGTTTACAATACTAAGTGTCTGTTTTCAAGTCACCTATCCTGTACCATCTCCTTGAGCATCTATTAGACATCTGGGTGAAATGTACTAGATGTGAAGAGAATAGAGACATGTGTGGTGTAGCCTTTACAATGAAGACTTTTTAAAATTTTTTATTTTATGCAATTTTAAAGGTTACTTTGCATGTGTAGTTATTACAAGATACTGACAGCCTTCCCCATGTCATACAATATGTCCTTGAGCCCTTCTTACAGCCGGTTGTCTGTACCTCCCACCCCTACAGTTAAGAATTTAACTGTTTTTTCAGATTTCTTCTGAAATCTGAAGATTTCATTTATAGGGCTTCCCTGGTGGCTCAGACAATAAAGAATGCGCCTGCAATGTGGGAGACCCAGGTTCGATCCCTGGTCAGGACGATCCCCTGGAGAGGAAAAGGCTACTCACTCCAGTATTCTTGTTTGGAGAATTCCATGGACAGAGAAGCCTGGCAGGCTACAGTCCATGAGGTCGCAAAGAGCTGGACACAACTGAGTGACTAACACTTTAAAACATGTATTTTCTAGAGAAAGAGTTATTTCTGGTAAGTGCTTTTTAAAACAGAAAATCCAGTTGAATCTTTTTTTGAATCTGAGTTTATAAATATTTTTAAATGTCCCCTAACAGTACCCAGTTCTCTTAGTCATTGCTGCATGTAGCCCCCTCTCCCACTGTGCCTGAAACATGCCCACCTGTACCTGCTCATTCCATGCAGGCAGAGCCTGAGTGCCTGGTCCCTGGAGAGGGTGTGGCCAGCAGGAAGGCATTGGTTTGCAGCTGGTTTTATTTCTATCACCCCTTGAGGCCACACATGGGGAGGGGCGACAGACCCGGCTGCGGAGGAGCCTTTGAACACCCAGCTTTGGGTCGTGGCCTTTGGATAGTCTCTTCCCACATTGGAGTTGACAGTATGAAGGTGGTTGTGGGCTGAGAGGGTGTTCCAGGAAGGAGATTGTATCTCTCCTTTAGTTCTGCCTCACTCCAGGTTACCAACTGCCCCAGTTTCCATGGAACTGTTCCACCTGCAAGACATGAAGTCCCAGGGCTCCTTTTATGTAGTCTAATTTTCCTGGCACCCGGACAATATCCCAAATCTTGCAGGAGGGGAGTGAGCTTGGAACTGTAGTTTTGCAGGAGTTATGAAAGAATCAGACACAACTGGTGTTACTGATCTTCAATGAAGAGAAACTCCAGGGCCTTTCTTCGCCTGAACTGGTTTTATTTTCTGCCAACAGCAGCTATTGCAAACCCTCAACCCCACTTGGCACACGGCATTTTTTTGTTGGAAGCTGCTTGTGTGATGGTGCTAGTGGTTGCCCTAGGTGTTCATCTTGAGCACTTAAAATGATTGCTTTTGCAGTTGCAGATGGCTGTACCAGCTCCAAACAAAGAAGGTCATGGAGGGTTCTGCTTATATAGTGCGGTTTCTGGAAGGAATTCACTGCAGATTGTACGATGAAGCGTACTGGACTGTGCTGACCTAGGGAATTTTTACAAGGTTAAATCAACCATAAATTCTGTCTGGGCCTTGTCTGCTTTCCTGATAGTCTGTCTTTAAAGGGCTTTTGGATTAAACTGTATGTTCTTATCCATTGAGATACACAACTCCCGTGTCCTATGCATGCATTTGTGTGGGCTTCGTGGCTGGAATGTACAGGGGGATATGCCAGGCGTGCCCTGCTCTCGCGTTCGTCTCTCAGAGAAGAGAGCTGGCAGATGAGAATGTTGAATTACACTTGGTGGTGGTCAAAACAGACAGTCCGTGTTAGAAAATGAGAATCGATGCTACAGATGAGAAATAAAGGGCAGGGAATCAAAACAGCCTCCCAGTAGACAATGGCTTTCATACGAAATGAAAATTATGTACTCCAGGGCGTTTCTTTGTCAGTTTTTAAAACCTTAATTCAAATTGTTCAATTTCTCACTTCAGAATGTTTCTTTCTTTCCCCATAATCCTACCTGGCGTTAGTTGATGGACATCACACCTAGGAGTTAGAATTCCCCCTTTTTTTCATGCTGTCATCACTGAACCTTTTGCCACCAGAAGAGACCCCAGGTATCATAAAAGAGTTTTAGAATGTGTTTCTACAGCCAAATGTGTGGTTTCTGAGCTATCAAAAATATTTGTGCTTCCTTATCATGCTTCCATTGTCAACCCTGGACAGTTCATTCCTGAGACTGATCAATCCTATAACCAGGGTAAAGTTCTTTTTTTTTAAAAAAAAAAAGCAACAGACTCATGCATTTATCATAAGAGAAATATACATGAAATTCATCTGACTGTTGAGTGTGGTCAGTCTGCTAGGCTATTAGAGAAGGTCCCCATGGTCCCTGTTGAGCATGAGGATATAATACTCATGCAGTAAATAGGGATACACCCCCTGCTGTCTCTTGCCCATAATTTGACAGGAACTAGAGTCTTGATTTTAGGTGACTTGGACTTCCAAGGTCGTGATGATGGTAAAGGTGGCGCTAGTGGCTAATGCAGGAGACATGAGAGACGCAGGTTCGATCCCTGGGTCAGGAAGATCCCCTGGAGGAGGGCATGGCAATCCACTTCGGTATTCTTGCCTGGAGAATCCCATGGACAGAGGAGCCTGGCGGGCTGCAGTCCATAGGGTCACACAGAGTTGGATATGACGGAAGCGACTTAGCGCGCACACACACACTCACACACGTGGCAGAACTGAAGGAGAAAGTGGAGACACTGGGCTATGGTCAAGCTCCGTACAGTAGGCTGGGTTTCCTGTCTTCTGTGCCAGGGAGCAGCTGGTCAAATTCGTCCATCCTCTGAACTGATCTTTCCCTGAAACCTTGGCTTGGTCTGCTTCCTGCCGACAACGTGAAATCTGCGTGTGTTCCAGGTGAACTGCTGTTGGAGGTATTTTCAGAATCCAAGGGCGTTATGCTGGGAAGTCAGGATTACTTAAGTCAAACAAACAAACAAGCAGTTAGGGCTGTATTTCCGTACGATCTGTAATTTTGAGTTGTGGTTCCTCGGGGAGGAGGAGCCGCCCGAGACGGTTATGATGTGTTACGAGGCAATTACCAAGGAACGGGTCCAGATTCCTACTGTAATTTAGCCTTTGCAAACAGAGCTAAAAATATCAAAGCACGGTGGTATAGCAGACCCTTTGTCTACTTGGTTTCCCATCACTTGAAGTCTATTCCTTGTCTTGTCATTTATTTGTTAAAAAATAGAAACCCCGCCTCAGGCTCAGTTCAAGCCTGGGCTGCAGCAGAGGAGGGGCTTGCTGTTATCTGCGAGGATCGCTTCCTCGGTGCCCGTCCTGAATGAATAACTATTACTGAGACTGAAAATGGAAGAATCCATTTTTCCCCCAAATTGCAAAGAAAACGAGCCCATGACATCACTCTCCTTGAACAGATAATACTGTGAAAAAAAAAATTGTTTTAATGGCTTTTCAAAATAAAAATGAGTTGCTATATAGCAATGACCATAACGCAATGGGGAAAGAGAAAATGAATGTGGGACTGTCCAAATGTTTGTCTCCACCAGAAATGTGCTTGGATTCTGTCCTGATTGTTCTTCCTCCGTGGTTGCAATCATAGGACATGTTCTCTGGCAGGCAGTACAGGAGTCCAGGGCAACAGAGACGCGATCTCATTAATGATTCAACACGCCACCCTAGTGGCCACTTGAGCCCCAGTCCACATGTAGATTCGGGATGGACGTTTAGTTCATTGCCTTGCTCTCTGGGAAGGACACCTTTATGCAGGGCTGCCTGTGAATGTCACCTGGGAACATGAGTGGTTATAATGTGGTCCCCATCCCTGCATGCTGGGACTCCGGTGGCCCAAGGTAGGGCGTGGGCATCAGCTTTCTCCAAGTTCCATGTGGTTCTAACATGCAGCCAGGGTAGAGAGCCACTGCTTTGGGAGAACTTCTGCTCACCCTCACCTTGTAACCTCACACCCTGCCCAGCGGTCTCCTGCTGGAAGGAAGTCTTCTTGCCTCCTGAAAGAGAAGCGGAAGAGATCCCTGGCAATTGGAGTCAGGAATGTAATTTTCTTAGTCTGGGATGAATCTTTACCTTACTGTAAAATAAATACTGCAAAATGCTGGAAAAGTGAGGGGGGAAAAAAGCACACTGATGCTGTTTCGTTTAAGTGTCGGCTCAGCAGCTTGGTCAGCCACACGGACTTAATGCTTTTGTTTCTAGTAGGGACCTTTCTCTCCCCACGTGAGGACAGGGTGTCACACTTTTGACTTCTGTAGATTTGTCTGGTGAACTGGTCCTTAAAGCCAAGAAATTCAGGGTTGGAGCTGAGGTTCTGCTCTTGGAAGCTGTTGAAAGTGCCATGGAAAGTAACTTGTCAGAGATGGCGCATCTCTGCCTCGTGTCCAGTCCTGGTCCAGAGAGATGAGTGGGCAGTGCCCCTTGATCTCCAGGAGGGAAAGCCATAGTCTGAGCATCCCTCTTGTGGTGGGCCAGAGGCTGGATAAGAAGTGAAAATCTAGAATAGAGTTAAGGGCAAGTGTTGCTCTGACCTAGCTAAGATCTAAGAAAGAAAATGGCAGGGTTCAGTTGCCCGAAAGTCATAGACTTTGTAAATGTGCCAGGCACCACGCCCAGTGCTGGGCGTACAAAGCTGTGTGGGAGTTCGCTGACTTTGGCGTCCTTGAGTGCAAGGTCAGGTGAAGACAGGGAGTAAGTGGTCAAAAGCTTGAGAGGTGTTTCCAAAGGGAAGTGCAGGGCGCTATGGGAGGAAACACTGGAGGGCCGTCCCTGTGGCCACTGGATGGGGCCCTGGGGTGCCCGTAGTGCGCCAGGATCATCCCAGACCTGGCTGACATGGGACACAGTAGATCTCGGTGTGGAGTAGGTGGTCATCTCCCCAGGCTGATCGGAGCACCGGCAGTTCCCCCAGTGGAGATGCTTTGCCTTAGACCAGATGCCCCTGGGGTGTTAGGACTGCAGTCTGCTCTTAACACCTCTGCTGTGGGTGGAGGAGGGCACCCACTGCTTCCTCATTGACATGGGCCAAGTATGCCCGTGGAAGTTTCTCTGAGGGGAAGACAGATGCTGGAGCGTTACAGCTGTGAAGTAACTTCTATTATCAGCACCCCATGTGCAGCATTGGAGGCCTGCCTTCCACAAAGCAGAGTGACTTAGAAATAAGATCAGACTGACAGAGAGGTATGTGGAAATAAGTGGATAAACACAAGCTCATTACTGGAGAAGCAGATGACATTTAGATGGGACAGTGAGTTTGGCAAACTAGTTGGCAAGGCGTATTTAGGTAGGAAAATCAGATCTAAAAAATTAAATCCAGCCAGATTGGAGGAGGTCTGGGAATGTAGAGGGCATTTATGGTTTTGTTTCACTTTTATTTATTGATGTATTTGTTTATTCATTTATTTATTTTCTTTCTAATATTTATTATTTATTTATTTATTTATCTGGCTGTGTTGGGTCTTAGTTGCGGCACGCAGGATCTAGTTCCCTGATCAGTGATCAAACTCGGGCCCTTTGCATTGGGAGTGTGGAGGCTTAGCCACTGGACCACCAGGGAAGTCCCTACTTATTTGTTTTCTGAAGGAAGTGGATGATAACAGATACTTGTTGGGCAAAAGACCAAAATGGTTTTCTCATGAGGATAAATGCCACAGAAGTAGCATGTGTAGCACAGATGGAGTGAGAAGAAACCAGAAGCAAAACAGCAAATGGCTCTTACAATTGTCCACACCTAAGATTATTAGGTTATTAGGGCTTCCCTCATAGCTCTGTTGGTAAAGAATCCGCCTGCAATGCAGGAGACCCGTTTGATTCCTAGGTCGGGAAGATCCACTGGAGAAGGAATATGCTACCCACTCCAGTATTCTTGGGCTTCCCTTGTGGCTTAGCTGGGAAAGAATCTGCCTGCAATGTGGGAGAACTGGGTTCGATCCCTGGGTTGGGAAGATCCCCTGGAGAAGGGAAAGGCTACCCACTCCAGTACTCTGACCTAGAGAATTCCATGGACTGGGTTGCAAAGAGTTAGACAGAACTGAGCGACTTTCACTTTCACTTTTCAAGATTATTAGGGCCCGATGAAGGATATTTGTGCCCATTACAACTTACAGTAGTCTGTGATTTATCTTTGGTCAGCCAGTAAGTGAGAATGGAATGCTAGTCTTACTGTTGCTTTTCTATTTCCTAAAATTGATACATTTGATTTTTCACAAAATAACTACCAACAACTTGATTATGTATTTCCTTTAAACATAGACAGAAAAGCTGCTTCTAAATTTTACCATCATGGTGCAGGGAAAGAAGAAAAACAGAGAAAGAATAAAAGAGAAATCCTGAGTCAGTGGTCTGAAGAAAATAAACAAAATTAGATACAAAAATTAGAATGATAAGCAGCATTTATCCTTCAACCTTGTTTTAAAAAAAGAAAGAAAGGTCAAGAAAGACTGCCTCTGTCCTCTAGTGGATATGCATAAGGCCAGTAGCTTCCTTTGTGGCTCAGATGGTAAAGAGTCCTCTTGGAGTGCAGGATACCTGGGTTCAATACCTGGGTTGGGAAGATACCCTGCAGGAGGGCATGGCAACCCACCCCAGTATTCTTGCCTGGAGAAGCCCATGGACAGAGGAGCCTGGTGGGCTCTGGAGTCCATGGAGTTGCGTAGAGTTGGACATGACTGAGTGACTAACATATGCACAAGCACACACACAGTAGCTTCCAGAAGCACTTGTTCAAAAGGATGACTTCAAAGGTCCCTCTTAGAACTAAGATTCACAATCTGAGAGGTGGTCTCTGGGCTCATAGTGGACTCAATTACCTCGTTTTGATTTAGTTGCAGGCTCTCTTACATGCAGTGAAGCCTGGGAGGTATCAGTACTAAGAATCACCACTTTTCAGAACTGTAGTTAATTTTAAAAACCACTTTTCAGAGAACGAAGTTGAAACCTTTGAGACACATGGTCAGAGCTGGGATCTGTGTACCTTCCACTCCTACCTCCTGACTGGACTGTTACCCGTCTGGAATATTCTTCCACATCCTTACGAGCCTGTTGTGCACAATGAATGAGTAACGCAGCCTCCAGTCTCGCTCCACTTGTGGGACCCTGCCGCCATCTGGATTCCTCCTGGTAGCTCAGCTCCAGTCTGGAGAAGACCACCATTCACTTCACTGGCTTTTTGCCTGCTTCTGTTGTTCCTAAAGTAACAAAATTGACTGATTCAGTTCCCCGCCTTTTCATATTCCCCGCATTCTCCCTGGGAGAGGTGATAATGATCAGAAAAATAGCAAAAGAACAGCAGCAGGAGGAAGAAGGTGGAGCCTGGGACCTGGATCCCTGCCATGGTCCTCGCCTCCTCTAGGGCCTTGCAGCTTGGTTACTAGATACAGAATGTGTGAAAGGAATTTGCAGAAGAAGGACCCTGAAAAGCCATACAGAACACAGAGTAATGTGCCCACCGGTGAGCCCGCGTGCAGTACCAATCCAGTGGAATTTGTGCAACCTTGGATGGGTTATTTGAACCTTTATGAATCTCTACTCACCTATAAAGCAGGTGCATTTTGCCTCAAGTAAAAATTGTTTGGGGCTTCCCTGGTGGTTCAGACACTAAAGAATCTGCCTGCAATGCAGGAGACCCGTGTTTGATCCCTGGGTCAGGAAGATCTGCTCGGAAAGGGAATGGCTGCCCTTACTCCAGTATTCTTGCCTGGAGAATTCATGGAGAGAGGAGCCTGGTGGGCTACAGTCCATGCACTTGTTTTAAGGGTGGTGTGATAGGAGGCACATGATGGGTGTGCTCAGTTGCTCGGTCACGTCCAACTCTTTGCCACCTCATGGACCATAGCCTGCCAGGCTCCTCTGGAGGTATATAATAGGTTATGACAAAACAGAAAGTCCACTATAAATCCTTGACAGAGGTTGTTATTATGCCTGTACTTTGCCAAATGATGATAACAAATAATGACTTGATTAGGTAATGAAGGAGCCTTTCAAATCCTCAGATTCATAAGACATAATGTGTTGTAGAAGGAAATCTGGATTTCCGCCTCCAGCAAATACAGTCGTCTCTGTTCTATTTACTGTATATGAACTTTGCAACATATTGTCTCCATCCAGGCAAAAAAAGAAAAACAAACAAGAGCAAAACAAGAAAATACAATCATTTTAAGTACTTTTTAGTATTACACAAGATCAACTGGATTAGATTGGATTTGAAATTTTTAAAATGGCATCTTAGAGTATTCACCCGCTCATTCCCTCCTTTGTTCAGTCAACACAAATTTGATTTCTGGTTATTTGGGATTAGATGTAATGGATTTTGACTTGCATGTAAAGAGAGCTACAGTATTGATGACTTTGTTGGATACACAGAACATGCTAAGTACACAGTCTTGATCCTTCTGTCATCCAAGTAGCTGTCAGGAACGCAGACCTATCTGTGTAAAGAAGCCAGAACCCTGCGCTTTCTCTGTTAATCACTGGCCTTAGGTTTGCCTTGCTTGTAGAGAAACTGAACTGTCCTTTGTGTGTGTCTGTATCTTTCTGAGCTTCCTCACTTACATTCCTGGAGAGAAAAAAAGCACCATGTTTCTGAATGGTTTATGAGCACTGTTATAGAGCCCCCCATGGCCTGGGCTGCAATGAGACAAGCCACCCCCCAGGTCTGCCCCCCAAACCCCGCTGACACAGGTCCACTTTGGTCCCACACAGAGGCTCACACTGCTTTCCACACACTTGTGAGGGCAGGCGCCACCTGACGTGGCAGCTGCACCCCATTATTTCAGAGAGACGAAATGATTCTTTATCTTTGTAAAAAAAAAAAGAGAGAGAGTGTTTTCATCAAACCCTTACTCTGCATTCAGTAGTTACTGAGAAGCCTCAATTCTAAACTTCGAAGCTGGAGCCAGGCCCCTGGGCGGTGGACGGAGCTAGAGGATAAGGGGGGAGTGGTGAGAAGGCCGCTGAGTCCATCTCCAGCCTGGAGGGCGGGTGCCCTGCATCCTCTCTCTGTGTGGGAAGCAGTTTCTGCCCAGGGTTCATGCTTGTTGTTATTTAGTTGCCAAGTTGTGTCCGCCTCTGCTGACACCATGCACTGTAGCCCAGGAGGCTCTTCTGTCCCTGGTACTTCCCAGGCAAGAATACTGCAGTGGCCAGCCATGTCCTTCTCCAGGGGATCTTCTCTACCCAAGGATCAAACTTGCATCTCCTCATTGGCAGGAAGATTCTTTACCATTCAGCCACCTGGAAAGCCCCAGGATTCACACTGCTCGAGCCCAAAATGAGTGGGTCTTAATTTTTGGCATTGTGTCAAGTTTACTAGCAGACTTTTCTAGAACTGATCTATTGTGACCAATCTGCTATGGTTTCATGATACAGTGTGATAGCTAATGTGTGTGTGTTTACTGTTGTTGTTCTACTTTTTTCCTTCACCTTTAAAAAGTTGGATCCTATCCTTTGGCACCTCTTATGTAACTTCTTTGAAACTATATAGATAATTTAGATTGTGGCTGGCCCAAAAAGCCAGAATTTCACAGTACACGTTTTTCCTTATCTAAAAGGAAACAGAATTGAATCCAGAATCGTGTTTAAAATTGAATCGGACAAGTAAGGTTTCTTGCAGGTTAAGCTAGATGATCAAGTTAATTCAAGTCATTTGCAGGACTTTCTTTGGAAAATGGTGGCATGCGCAGAGGTGCTACATACACAAGGCATCCGTCTGAATTTTGAGAACCAAAGTCTTGCGGTCAGGGTTCCATTTGTATTTGGTCTCTTGTTCCCTTTTACTGCTTTTCTAAACACAGGTTTGGAATTCCAGCTCACATATGTTGTTCAGAGAGAAACCCGGACCCTGACTCCCTAGTTGTGGCAGGGTCCCTGCTAGTGGGATCATAACTAGCCCATCTCTGCGCGTTCAGTGCATCCCCAACGCAACACATCTTGGGGAAAGAGAACGGACAGCGAGCATTCTCCAAGTTTGGTTTACACCCTGCATCACTTAAGCATGTGTAATTGTAGTTAGTTGCGCCGTTGATATTCATTACCTAGTAATTAATGTACTTCTCCCCCACTTCTGTTTGAGGTGTGTTATTAACTTCTCAGATCCGTCCTGCTGCTCCTGGTTTAGTCTGTACACAGTGGGAAGAAATCCTGTTTCTTACCCAAAATTGCAGAGCAATTTGATCCAGTTTCTTTTGTTGAAATGCTGAGCTAATTCTGTTTAACCATGGATGATAGTAAAGTTGCACTAACAGCGATTTTAATCAATGGGAAATGTTTAGCTTGTGTGAGGTAAGAGCTGGGAATCCAGATGGGTGAGGGTGTGGGGGGAACCAGGAAACCAATTCCATATGAAAATGTTAACTGTGTGATTAAGCATAAGCTTTTTAATAGAATTATTATGGGCTACCAAAGAGACTTTTATTGCATAAACTTGGAGGCAGAATGTAAATGTTCTTGAGTGTCTATTAAAGAGGAAAGCAAAGATTACCCCTCTCTTTGTGTCTTTTGCCCATTTCCAGGTTGCTTTCCAGAAATAACAACCAGCTTGGGAAACTTAGGATGAGACTCACCTAGTTGATACTAATCATATGTCAAAAACAGAAACTGAGGACAATTGTTTGCATGATTTAATGGGCAGTTAGACAGAGCTAGGTTAGGACACTAGGTTTACCCACGTTAGGACGCTAGCAGATCATTTCAACTTGCCTTGCCTTTATTGACAGAACAATTAGAGTTGGACCTCTACTTGGGTAAGATCAGTAGTACAGATTGACTGCACATTAGGCAAACCTAGAATTTGCCTTCTTCTGTCCCCTTGGCAGCTCCTCACAAATGTATTGAGTTTTATATCACACAGGAGAATAGATGATATGTATTTTCATTTGTCATAAGTTTCCTGATTTTTCCATAGGCTCTTGGGTGTTAAGTAAGGTGACTGTCATCCCCATGAAGACATTGTTCCCAATCATTTCATGTTGCTGTTTCAGAGGAGAATGGCAAACATTTTCACAGCCTGGCTTGACTTGCTTGTTTTTCTGATTGGCTCTTTTTTCCAAGAAGGCTAGACTAACATGTCTTCATGTGTATGTGTATTCCTTCACCTCTCTTTCTCCCCACTATTAAAATTCTGCTCAGATGCTCAGTTGTGTCCGACTCTTTTGCAACCCCATGGATTGTAACCCACCTGGCTTCTCTGTCTGTGGGATTTCCCAGGCAAGAATACTAGAGTGAGAGGCTATTTCCTACTCCTAGAGATCTTCCTGACTCAGAGATTGAACCTGGGTCTCTTAAGTCGCTTGCATTGGCAGGCGGATTCCTTACCACTCACATCACCTGGGAAACCCAATTAAAATTCTATACACTCTTAAAATAAGATTACTGTCCTTTGGCCACACTCATCCTCCGTGGTTTTCTGTGGCAGAATATGCACCCCATGTGTGTCAGCGAGTGAACAAAACACAGGAAATTGAAAGGGAGACAGGACAGATTATGTCCTTCTTACTATTCATCTAGGACTCTGTTAAACCCCTGAATTGTAATGAATGCTTTTTAAAAAATTTTATTGAAATATAGTCAATTTACAATGTTGTGTTAGTTTTAGGTGTACAACAAGATGATTCAATTATATATATATATATATATATGTATAATTGATTATATATATTCCTTTTTAAGCATTCTCTTCTTTTAGAGGTTATTACAAGATATTGAGTATATTTCCCTGTGTTATACAATAGATCCTTGTTGGTTATCTATCTTATATGTAGGAGTGTGTGTGTTTTAATCCCTAACTCCTAATTTGCCCCTCTTCCCCTCTCCCCTTTGGTAATCATAAATTTGTTTTCTATGTCTGTGAGTCTGTTTCTGTTTTGTAAAAAAGTTCATTTGTATCATTTTCTTTAGATTCCACATATAAGTGATATCATATATTTGTCTTTGTCTGACTTACTTCATTAGTATGATCATCTCTAGCTCCATCCATGTTGCTGAACACGGCATTATTTCATTCACTCCATGTCTGGGCTGTTGTGAACATTGGGGCACATGTATCTTTTCAAATTACAGTTCTCCCTAGATATATGCCCAGGAGTGGTATTGCAGGATCATATGGTAGTTCTATTTTTAGTTTTATGAGAAATCTTCATACTGTTCTCCACTGTGGCTGTACCGATTTGCATTCCCACCAGCTGTGTAGAAGGATTCCTTTTTCTCCACACCCTCTCCAGCGTTCATTGTTTCTAGACGTTTTGATGTTGGTCCTTCTGACCGGTGTGAGGTGATAACTCATTGTACTTATGATTTGCATTTCTCCAGTAATTAGCAGCATTGAGCATGTTTTAATGTGCCCTTTGGCCATCTGGATATCTTCGTTGGAGAAATGTCTTCATAGATCTCCTGCCCATTTTTTGATTTGGTTGTTTGTTTTTTGTTATTGAGCTATCTGTATATTTTCCAGATGTAATACATGTCTGTTCCATGGAGATATTTTTGCAAGTGACGTCTTATACTCAATGTCTAATGCTTATTAAACCTTAAAGGGTTAGAATTTAAGAAATGCACCGGCCAGATGTTAGAGGATCAAAATAATGTTAAGAATCATTTTGAGGAATTAGTTGGGGGATGCAGTAAGGAGGGGAAAGCAGTAGGGGTAGGATAGGGTGATTTTTGTTCTTGTTGTTTGTTTTGCTTTGCTTCATTCTACCTTTTCATCTCTAGGCTGCTTCTTTGAGTTTTCTTTTCATGTCTCCCTGGCCTATTTGCTCATAAAAGAGATGGACTAAGAAAACGAAGGGCAAAAAGGAGGCATTTTTTATTCATATTACATTGACTAGACAGTGGAATTCATGAATCAAGGTTCTCATGGGTGAAAAAAATCATTATGCTTGTCTTCTAACACTGCTAAAAGCTAATTGCATTAAAATAATTATTTATGCTGTAAATAAGGGCCAGGTAATCTGAGCTGATGTCAGTGTCACATTGTGTTTAGAAAATTTTCAGTAGTGTAATTAAAAGTGGGACTTGCTTTTCAGATGCAGGGTTTCAGAGAGAAGCAGCGTAGGGGTAGGGGAGATAGATTAATGAATGGTGGTTGCCCTCCTGTGCTGGGAGATGGGATGCTTGCCTTATTTGTGCTGTTTCCTGCAACTCCTACTACAAACCTGTTATGCAGACATTATCTCCATTTTATAGAAGAGGAAACAGAGTGGTTAAACAGTTTGTCCCAAAGCACCCAGCTCTTAAGTGACAGAGCCAGAATTTGAATTCAAGTCACTCTAGCTGCAAAGGCCGTGCCCAGTCATCCCTTGCACACAGTTTCCCAAAGGGGAACTTGGGAAGGCTCGTGGCTTGAGATGCATCACAGAAAGGAATACCTGATTGCCCTCCCAGGGATCACAGTGAATTGGAGTTAATGATCACTCACTGTCCGATTAGGTAATCCATCTCCTCCATACACATTATGAATTGAACTGTATCATCCCGAAATTCATAAGTTGGAGCCCTAACCCCCAGTACCTCCTGACCTTATTCAGAAACAGATGTAATTAGTTCAGTAAAAAATGAGGTGGTACTGGAATACAATGGACCCTGAGTACAATATGACTGATGCCCTTACAAAAAGGGGAAATTTGGAGGCAGACACACACACAGGGAGAGTGCACTCATGTGAAGACTACAGTGATGCTGCCTCAGCCAAGGAACTACCAGAAACAATCCTCCCTGCCAGGACAGACCCTCCCCTAGCTCATCAGGGGAACAGGACCCTGCCGACACCTCAGTCTTGTACTTCCAGTCTTCAGAATTTCAGGATTTCTGTTGTTTAAGCCAGTGTGTGGTACTCGTTTTGGCAGAGCCAGCAAACAAATACATCCCACCTCTCCTGGTAGGTCCCTGGTCTAGTCGACACCTTCAGTCCAGGCTGGGCTGCTGGAACTTCTCCCAAGCTGTCTTCCCAGATTTCTGGCAGCTTCCAGAAGTTGCCATTGAAGCCGTTTTGTCTCACAGACTGCATACAGCTCATCTCCTCTTCATCCCAAATCAGTATGCTCACCTGTACTCCCAACAGCACCCCCAACAAAAACAACCTTGTCCTCACTGTGTTCTGGAATTATTATTTTCCATGCCACACTGGATCCTGTAAGTACCGCTTGGCAGGATGTCAGGATATTACAGCTTGAGGATTGATCTCGGTATGTCCTTTTGTCTTGGTCTTTTATTTTGCCTTATACTGTTTATTCACAGATTTTAGAAGATTGCACATTTTGTTTAATTATGTTGGAGACAGACTGGCATTTTAGCTGTTACAGTCTGTGGGAGAGAGGTTGATAGCAAAAATTATGTGGAGTTTAAATTGTGTTCGGTGAAGGAAGTGGAAATGAATAAAGCTGTTTTACCAAGAAAAGTAGGTATTTTGCCTTGGATCTCAGAATGGATTTTTTTTTTTCCTTTTTAGCTGGAAGTGTTCTAAGTGCTGCATTGTCTATTATGTTTGCCTTTTACAAGTCTGACTGTTATAAAAAGGAAATTTGTATCTGTATTTGCAAATTTCAGCCTGGCAGCTGTGTTTTGAAGGCTTAATCTGGGATCGAACTGAAATGCAAATGATGTCTAATAGTTTTCCTAGGATGTTGTCAAGTTTTGCTTTTTAAAAATACTGCTCATGGCAACTCCTGCCTCCAGTTTTGGATTCTTAGGTAACAGGCCATTTTTAAATGATCTGCCCTTACGAGAAGCAGTGGCTTCGAGTTGCAAGGTCCCTTTGGTTGCTCATGAATAACCACCATCACATAGACAGAGTTCCTTCCTTGTTCTTATTACATTAGCCATGTTTTTGATTAGTTGGGAAAAAAGGATCCCTCACGAAACCACAAAGCTTTTTGTCTCCCGTGTCTGTCAAAATGTGGCTGATTTAATTTGAATGAAATTTTAATTAGAAAAATTCTGCCAAGATCCAGCCCTGATTTGAATATTTATAGATATGTTAAGAATCTCCGTAAACGTGGGGTCTCATTTGAATTGCTTCGCTGGACCTTGGCCCTGGTAGTACAATAAGAAGGGACCTCTTGATGGTGCAAATCGCTCCTCGCCCCCCATCCCCTGCCCCCCGCTGTGGTGGGCTGGACCAAGGATGTGGACGGAAGCTGCTGTGGGCGGGGTCTCCACTGCTTCAGTGGCAGCACTTTGTCCAGATACATTTTTCAGGCTTGTGAGCCCTTCATTATGCAGGTGGGAAATTCATGACTAATGTTAGTTCATTACTTGAAATATACACATTTTAGGGGCAGCATGATACATTGGAAAAGCTATAGGGACAACAGGAAGTGAAAATGTTAGTCTCTCAGTCATGTCTGACCCTCTGCGACCCCATGGACTGTAGCCCATCAGGCTCCTCTGTCCTTGGGATTCTCCAGGCAAGAACACTGGAGTGGATAGCCAAGCCATTCCCTTCTCAAGGGGATCTTCCCGACCCAGGGATCGAAACCAGGTCTCCTGCATTGCAGGCAGATTCTTTACCATCTGAGCTACCAGGGAAGTGCCACGTGGGGGGTCGGGGCCCGAGGACAGGACACAAAATCTTCATCCACATTCGTTTTTTCCTAGCTCAAAGCTGTGTTCTTGGATTCAACTTTCAGAGCCTCAGTGCCTTTCATCTCTGGAATTGGAGAAAATAAGACGTGAGATTCCAATGAGAGGAACCCACCAGACTTGAGGGTCAGCACCACGGCATTGGCCTTGGATGCTGGGCTACTGGGGGTTATGAGTAGAGATGGTGCAGTGGGTGAAGAAGATCAGTCTCTGAACTTAGATTCTTGTTGCCTCTGGCTAGCTCAGTGTCAGAGGCCACTTTCCCCAGATCATCCTTTACCCCCAATGAATGTACTTAATATTAAAAAAAAAAAAATTCTCTGTGGTATGTTACCTTTGTCAGTGTGTTAGTCTAAATGCTGTGTCCTGTGCAGCAGAATAATGCCTTTAACTAGACAATGGAGTTCATATTGTGGTCTGCTTTGATCTAGGAGACTAGAAAGGGGATATACGTGTATATCCTCTTTGGAGGATTCCCTGGCAGTCCTATCCTTTTCACATAACCAGAGTAATGGATAAGACCCTAACGGGGCACGCTAAGTTTCCCTGAAGTGGTTGGTTCTGCAGACTCATAGACTCTTTCATGCTTCTCCATTGCTTGCTGTCTTGCACACACTGAGATCTTACTGAGAATTCTCTTTCAGAGCCAAGACTCCATTTTCCCATCAAACACTCGTTATTTCTAAGCAACCTCAATTGCGTTTAGTAATATTTATGCAAAGGTTGTACAGGAAGATTCTTTGCATCTGAAAATAAATTTGTGAGGGTTCAGTGAAAATAAAAAAGAAAGAAACACCTGTGGTAGTGATTTGTTTCAGTAAATGTAGTCAACAGGTGACTCCTGGAATAGAGGTCTCTGGTGGCCAGGAACCAGATATCCTGCCCCTTGGTCCCCCCAGCTCATGCTGCAGCCCATCTGGTCCTCCTCCCAGAGGCATGGAGCAGTCCCTACCTGGCTCTTCTAAGCACCCTTGGCCAACACAGATTTTAAAGATACTGAAAATTTGGAAATGTGAAAATTGGCACATTCGGCTTAGTATTTTTTTTTCACTTGCGTGTAGCATAGAGATGCCAGGTGCCCTTCATATTTTCACTAAGGTAAAGACATAGAAATAAGGTAGAGAAATGGTGGTGAAGACAAGGGTGCATCATGGAAGGCAGGTTAGAATAAGGGAGTCCTGGCAGGAAATCCTCAGCGTGAATTCCATCAAAGTGTACAAGTGGAATACAAGTGTAACATTCACAGTTGCTGTCCCTCCTGGCCCACCAACAACTCTGGCTACATTCTAAGGGAGTAAAGTTTTTGCATCTACGGAGGAGACTGTGTGTGTGTGGTGTTTGCACATCAGTCGGCCAGTCTTCCTTCTTAGAGCCTCTACAAAATAAAAGTCTCCATCCGTGTCTTGGCAACTGAGGTTGCTGTGTGATGCCATGCCTTTGTGGGAGATCTGTATTCCTTAGATTGACTGAAGCCTTTGAATACTAACTTTGATGGGCTATGTTAACCATCTGGAGACATTTTACAGTTGTTGTCAAAAGGTTGACTGAGGTCCCTAATGCAACACGAGGAGTTGATGGAAGCTTAATAGAGTTTACCAGTTGTGCTGATTCATGAATGACAGCCCCACAATAACCCTTGGCCCAGGAGATGGAGGCTGCGTGTACTGCTTGAATGAAGGTGGCAAGGCACAGAACGTGAGTCATGCGTTTTGTAACAATTTGGAAAGCGCTCGAATTGTGTACATCACCCACAGTTGGGAAACTTTGCCCCACTGCTCATGTGTATGTCATTGATTTATTCACCTTTTGTTCACCTTGTAGAAAGCTCTTTTGATTTAGGACTTTTGCACATTGGCCCCACTCCTCAATAAGAGGGGTGATATATTTCAAAATGCAACACGTGTATTTTGGTTTTAGACTGAGGCCGGGCCTAACCTTCTAGAGAATTAACCTATATACGTACGCCCAGGGTATAGAACTAGAGTCTTGCTATTAAGGCAGTTATGGCACTGAAAAGGCTGAATCTTTGAACTTTGCTCTTTGTCACTGTATGGAGAAATAATAGAATATCTTTATTTTTATGTTTTTCATGTCATTTGCCATTGTAAAAAAAAAATCAGTCATTCTCCTTATATATCTATACACATATTTATGTCCCTATATTTAAAACCCAACACATTTGTGAAGTGTAGTGTTAGCTGCTCACTCATGTCCAACTCTTTGCGACCCTATGACTGTAGCCTACCAGGCTCCTCTGTCCATGGGATTTCCCAGGGAAGAATACTGGAGTGGGTTGCCGCTGTGCCTGTATGCAAATATGCATATATAAAAATACAGGAAAGAAGCAGCAAGAAGAATGAAAATGGGAATGCTATTTAAGTAAACTGGAGGCAGTGCAGAAGTTGGTGAGCAGGTAGAAGAGGAAATGAGTGACTTAAAAGAAGAGGGTGATAAGAATGGGGCGGATGGTTAAGCCACAGATGCTGGTGTTTCTGATAAAATACAACAGCATGTCTTAGTAGAACAGGATTTAATCATCAGACTCTAATGGTCAGAACACAGAATGGGAATCCAGAGATCACAGTGGGTTCATTCAAGTCCCTCCATCAACTGTGTAGCCCAGCTATGTGCCAAGAAGAGAACTGGTCCCAAGGGTGCAGAGATCAAAGACAGGGCTGGTACTTGAGAGGCTTACAGGTTTAGGAAGGGTGCTGGATAGCCTTTTAGAAGCAAAAGAGCATGGTGAATATTTCTCATGTTACTCAAAATTAGATTCTGCTTTGATTTTTAGATTCTGCTTAGAAGAGTGAGTACAAGGAAGTAGCCCAAGGTCAGCAAGGATGCTGTTTTGTGCAGCTCATCAGAGCTGTTTCTTCCACAACTGATTGTTGTATTTTACAGGAGAGTTGATGAAGTCCTATTCGACCACCATCCAATTATCTAACATCTTGAAAAACCATCAGGTCTATCGTGAGGTCGCATCCCCATCCCACCCCTGAGAATACCCCCTGGTCTAGGAAAGAGAAGCACAAAACTCTCCTTGATTTTCAAGGGGGGGTGTTATGAGTTTTTCCTAAGATTATTTTTTTTCCTGAGCTTCAGCTTGAGATATGAGACATCTGAAATCACCCCATTGTTTGTTTCTTGTATGTTTAACTTTTGTGGTTTTTCTCTGTGGTCATTGAGATGGGGCCAACTTTAGCTTAACAAATTCCTAAAGGCAGATATACTAAATGCTTTCCAAATGTTTCCATTATTCCGTTAAAAAAAAAAAAAAAAAAACATCATTTACTTCCCAGCCTGTTGAGGAAAACTTGTCCATCAACCTCTTATGAGGATTGCATCCTCAATGAAAATTTAGTGTGTGGAAGGGTGTGAAAGTGATATCCCATGTCAGTTCACCAGGAATGATAAACTTGGCTTTGGGAGGTTGGAACATAGAGTGCCGCTGTGTCTTTTCCAAACTTCTGAATACACGTTCCTGTCTGACAGTGTGGTCGAGATCATTGCAGGATCACAGGATATGTTATCTTCAGTATATCCTGGGGTATGTTGTCCTGACCACCTTGGATCCACAGATTGCATTTTTAAACATCTCGGGTCAGGATGTTTGCACTGCGGGTGTTTTTCACACTCACGGACTGAGTAGACCTGGTGTAAGCTGCTGCCCATGTGGGGTGGCTTCAAGGGCATCAGCTCTTGAGGCCTCTGTCTTTCACAGCTCCGCCTTACATGGTCTGAAATTCTACCAGGAAAGAAACAGTGACAATCACTGTTTAAAGTCATCTGGGAGAAGGAGCCTCACGTTTTTCTTATAGTTTGTAAGGGAGCACAACCTGAAGGCAGCAGGTGGAATGAAGGTCAGACAGCATGGTGGGTAAAGAAGGGAAGGTGTCCAGGGTAGGGGGAGGTGGGTTAGGCTGACCCCCTGGGGCAGGCTCAGAACTGACTGCAGCCCAAGGGCAGGGCGGCCAACTTGAGACTGCCAGGTCCATCTCTCCATTTCCCCTTCCTCTCTTTGATCCCTGTCTCTCTGGCTTGTCACCTTCAGGTTCTTCCTCCCTTGGACCCTCCCCTCACTCTGTCTAAAGGGATGTGTGCAGCAAAAGTGAAAGAAAAATGCACTAGAGGGGAGTGAGTGGGAGGAATGCTATTTTAGAAAAGAGACTATAAATGGAGAGTGAATCTCTAAAAAGCAGTTTCTTAAAGACTGTGTGGGATTTAAAGTCCAAGAAACAAACATGAGATAGACTGTGCAGATGAAATATGTGCACACACCATGCTCGCATCACAAATGTCCTTTCTTCTTCATCGCACCCTTTCTATGCCTCCATCTTAGAAGGAAAAAAATGAAGAAGTCACAGAAAGAGAGCCTGAGCGCAGAGGAGAGTCAGGGAGACAGAAAAAGGAGCCCAGTGGAGAGAAGGCATGTTGTTTTTGTTTGGTCGCTAAGTCATGTCCGATTCTTTGCGACCCCGTGAACCGGAGCCCACCAGGCTTCTCCGTCCATGAGATTTCCCAATCAAGCGCACTGAAGTGGGTTGCCATTTCCTTCTCCAGGGTATCTTCCCTACCCAGGGATCAAACTGCATCTCCTGCATTGCAGATTCTTTACTGCTGAGCCATCAAGGAAGCCCCGGAGAGGAGGCATATAGGAGGAATAAAACACCTTAGGATGGGACAGCTTTCAGGCTCCAAGTGCGTGCGTGCTGTGCGTGCTAAGTCACTTCAGCCGTGTCCAACTCTGCGTGACCCTATGGACTGTAACCCATCAGGCTCCTCTGGCATGCCAGCAAATTCAGAATGAAACCCGGCTTCAGGGCTCATCTCCCAGTCCCAGACCCAGCCTCTTGTCCTTAGAAGGGATTTGGAGTTTCAATGTGTGTTTCATCAGCAGGATGATGAAATCTGGGGGAATAATCCTGCTACCTGGAAATGTAACTGCATCCAGGCTAGCACTGCCTTATCTCCAGCGGGCTTCTTCATCCTGGAGGCCAATTAGCAAACTTGTTAACACTCTGCTTTTCTGCAAGTTCCTGACAGCCTGGGCTTGAGCAGATACATGGTAACCAAAGCCAGCCTGCCTGCTGGGATCAGGAGAGAGAGCTCAATGAAAAAGAAAGAAAGCTAATTTCTTCTGAGCCCTCAGGGTGATCTCAGGACAGAAAATGTTTGCCGGCTTTCTGAAGAGTGAGAGCTCGGATTAAAGTCCAGAGAGTGATGATGGCATGGGAGATGATGGTGAGATCACACTGTTCCAGGATGGCTGACCTTTGAAGAGCTGACGTTCGTCCAGTTTTCATCAACTCCCTCTCCTGCTGCTCATGCCTGGCCAGAAAAAGCAGGCTCTTGGCGACCCCCTCTGTAGCCCAGAATTAGGGCTTGAACATTAGGCAAGACAGTATTGTATGCTGGAGCTGTTCCACCAGATTGCAAGAGCTGATTGTGAGTATATTTTCCAGAGTTATATTCAGAAACATCATTCTGGTAGTGGGAAATTTCCTGGTACGAGTATTTACACCACAGAAATTAGCAAGTGCTGCTAATTAGAGGACTCCCCTACCACCAGGAGGGCTTCCCAGGTGTCGTTCGTGGTAAAGAAGTAAGTAAGTAAGTAAGTGAAGTCGCTTGAGTCCTGTCTGACTCTTTGAGACCCCATGGACTGTAGCCTGCCAGGCTCCACCTGCTAATGCAGGAGACTTAAGAGACGCAGGTTTGATCCCTGGGTTAGGAAGATCCTCTGGAGGAGGAGGAGGGCATGGCAACCCACTCCAGTATTCTTGCCTGGAGAATCCCATGGACTGAGGAGCCTGGAGGGCTACAATCCATGGGGTGGCAAAGAGTCAGACATGACTGAAGTGACTGAGCAAGCACCCACACCACTGAGAGCCATGTACCAGCATGCCACTGGGCAAGAGACAAGCGTGATGAAAGCCTACCATATATTTAAAACTTACACATAATTATGCATTTTTGGAGAGCAGTTTGGGGCGGGGGGTGGCCTTCCCTGGTGACTCAGTCAGTAAAGAATCTGCCCGCCATGCAGGAGACCCTGGTTCCATCCCTGGTTTGGGAAGATCCCCTGGAGAAGGGAATGGCAACCCACTCCAGTATTTTTGCCTGGAAAATTCCATGGACAGAGGAGCCTGGTGGGCTACAGTCCATGGGATCTCAAAGAGTCAGACAAAACTGAGCAACTAACACTTTCACTTTCACCCATTTTTAATGGTTTTAGAGCCTCGTCTTATGTTCTGTGAGAGAGTATGTGTATGTGGGTACCCACCAACTTGATTCCCATGTAAACCATTCACCACCATTTAGCTGCGAAGTAAAATGAGAACACATTTCCATTTACAAAGTTTGTTTAAGAATTTTGCAGCAAGTTGAAGGAAATCAGGTCTGCTCAGCTAAGCAATTTGGTGTCTGTTGATAGCCAAATAGCCTGGAAAATTATCTTTGCCTCAGCTCACCCACTGTGCAAGGCAGGATGCTGACAAGCTGACTGCTTCCAAAGGTCTATTGTGTGGGACTCAGTGGTGCAGCGGCGAGAGCAGATATATGATTTAGGCATCTTGCTCTGTCTTTCTTACTCACAAGAACACTGCCAGACAGTCTTTGTGTGGCTTTTCTATCAACTCTGAGGTCATTTCTTCTCTCCTGTCCCTCGGGGGCATATGATATAGAGTGCAGACAGTCACCAGTTAGATTTTAGAAAGAGCTTCCAACGAACCACATGGAAATTGCAAGACATATGAGGGTGTCTGAAACCAAACCTCCTTAGCATGAAATGCTGAGACTTCCTTTGATTTTAAGTTGTGTCTCTTAAAATATGGAGACACATGGTTTTTGTGACAGTGGGTCTTCAAGTAGTATCTTGGGAAATAGGAGAAAGGAGTTTGGGAAGAATCCAATTCATTAATATTCTCAATTCAAAGAATGTTCATGCTCAATCCCTGTGATCTCTTGAAAGAAGATCTTTAAAGGAGAAATCAGGGAACTGGAGTCTGTGACTTGTCTGGGATCAGCATGTAGAGTAGGACCCCAGAGTCCTGGGCAGCACAGGGCTGCAGCGGCACCTGCCTTAGCTCTCACTCCCGCGTGTGTGGAACACCAGCTGTGGCAGGCACTGCCAGATACTCTCAATGCTTCTCGCTTCCCTTGAACATCTGCTGGGACAGGTGCAACAAGCACCTGGAGGATGACAAGGACAAGGAGACCCTACCCTTGTCCTGAAGAGGCTTCCAGGCTCATCCTGCAGATGAGAACTATGGTGATGCCGTAAATGAGTGTGTTGAGGGCTTTGGGTTTTGAGGGCTTCCCTGGTGGCTCAGTGGTAAAGGATCCGCCTGCAACCCAGGAGCCGCAGGAGACGTGAGTTTGATCCCTGGGTCAGGAAGATCCCCTGGAGGAGGACAAGGCAACCCAGTCCAGTATTCTTGCCTGGAGAATTCCATGGACAGAGGAGCCTGGTGGACTACCTCTATAGGGTTGCAAAGGGTCAGACCTAACTGAAGCAACTTAGCACGCACACACACACCCTGGTGGCCCAGTGGTAAAGAATCTACCTGCCAACACAGGAGACATGGGTTCGATCCCTGGTCCAGGAGGGTTCCACATGCTGCAGAGCCATTGAGCCCATTATACCGCAAATATTGAGCCTTTGCTCTAGAGCCCGGGAACCACAATCACTGAAGCCCTCGTGCCTAAAGGTCCTGCCCCTCAGCAAGAGAAGCCACTACAGTGAGAAGCCTGTGCACCGCCAGCTAGAGAGTGGCCTCTGCTCTCTGCAACTAGAGAAAAAACCCACACAGCAATGAAGACCCAGCACAGCTGTAAATAAATAAATAACTGTTTTTTAATTCTGTTTTTAAAGTAAAAAAGAACTTTGGAACTGAGAGGCAGGAGAAAGTGTATCTGATGGAGACATTTGGTCATCCCCAGGATTCCTCCTTTGAGAAGTATTAGCTAAAGGAAGAAGATAAACCTCTAAAGATAAGGGCTATAGGGTGGAGTTTTTCCTTAGCATGAGATTTAGTACTAAAAGACTCGCAGGCCATTTTCTGGAATAATGACCTTTCAAAAAGCTTAATGTCTAGGCACCTAGCCCTGGGCAAAGCACCCTTAAGGAAAGTGTGGGTATGATGGGTGAATGTACTGGCAGAGATGGACTTCCCTGTAGCATTGTCATTCACTTCTTCTCTCTATCCCAAGAACAAATAGCACCGACCTGCAGTTAGAAAAAGGAGAAGAAATCAGTCTCCCATTGGAAGCCCTACCGCATCGTTGTGGGCTTCATGGTATAAGACAAAGGAAGTGGACTTGGGAGCAGAGCAACCCTGAGTTTTCAAATCCAAGCTCTCCACCCCCACCTTCTGCCCCCCATCTATTAATATTAGCTGTGTAATGTTGGGAAATTCACTTGACCTCTTGAGGCCTGTCTTCCCATCTATAAAGTGAGTAAGAATGGATGTAAGTTTCAGCCGGTCCATCAGTGAGTATGCAAGGACAGGGCCTCGTCATCTGGCCAGAGATGATGTCTGACCCAGAGGGAAACACTTGGTTGCCAATGTGAATGCTGTGCCCATACAGGGGGCCTCATTCATAGGCTTTTTCTCTTAATCACTTGATATAAGATCCCTGATCTGAAATAGCAATGCCGATTCTTCTGTTGGGGCCTCTCATTTTCTCAGTTTCACTAATACTGTAAAGACAAGTTCCTGCTAGAATCAGTTCCTCCTAGGCTGGGAGAATCTGCTTGGAGGCATTTGTGAGATCTGGTGTGAGCCTATGTGTTGTGGGCAGATCCCCGGGCTGCGTCTCAGACACTGTCAGCCTCGTGCCTCCAAGCTGCCCACTCTCCTGCTGCCCAAGTCAGCAGGATGCCCTGAGCTCTGCTTGGCGGGCCTTACATGGTCTGGCTTTGGGGGTTGCAGGTTCTGACGCCCAAGTATCTGCTTTGAGTGTGAATAAGCCTACAGTGGGGCTTCCCAATGGCTCAGTGGTAAAGAGTCTGCCTGCAATGCAGGAGACTCAAGAGACATGAGTCCGACCTCTGGGTTGGGAAGATCCCCTAGAAGAGGAAATGGCAACCCACTCCAGTATTCCTGCCTGAAAAATTCCATGGACAGAAGAGCCTGGCAGGCTACAATCCAAAGGGTCACAACGAGCCAGACTTAAGTGAGCACACACACACAAGCCTACAATGATACAGCCAGATTTTCCTTAAGGAAGTGTGTTTCATGTGGTTCTGGGCCAAGTGGACTTCCCTGTCCTCACCAGAAGCAGGACTGGACCTGAGAAGCAATCAGATTCCTGGTGATGCTTGACTGGTCCAGCCTCTCTGATTCTCCTCTGATTTCACTGCATTGATGGATAGCTACCTGGGTTTAGACCAAGGGACTCCACTTCATTTGACATATGAGCCTCCAGAGTTTAAACATTCTTGGAAGGAAATTGCTTGGCCACTTTACCTTCAGAAGGTATTTCGTGAAATAGGCCCTGGGGGTACATCCTCATGTCTAAGTAGCTTGCTACTGCATAAACCTGAGAAGAGGGGGAAGAAAGACAAATGGAAACAGCAATTTCTTTCTAGCTCCTTGGTTTTCTTAGAGCCTTTGTGGTCATGATGTTATTTGGCAAAATACAGCAGACTGTCCTCAGAGTTATGCATATCTCTTCCCTTAAGTCCACAGGGATAGCTTATCACTTAAAGAAACATCAAGCTTTTTTACTGTACCCCATGGGGAGTAAATGTCTTGATAAAAGAATGGTCCGCCTTGTTTTCTGTCTCTAACGCACTGTCCTACCAGATGGTGACGCGTCCAAGGATGACTGGGAATGCACTGGAGAAGGGCCAGGCTCCACCTGTTAAGCTCCCTCTTGTCAGCGGCGTTCTGCAAGAGGGCGGGAAGTGGGCCTGCTTACCCACCAGGCTGCCCTGAGCCTGATTTTCTGGGCTCTGATGGTGTAATTAATAGCTACCAGACGCGTGCTTTCTCTGCCTTGCATTGGTGGCTCAGATGGTAAAGATTCTGCCTGCAATGCAGGAGACTTGGGTTCAATCCCTGGATCAGGAAGATCCTCTGGAGAAGGGAATGGTTCCCCACTCCAGTATTCTTGCCTGGAGAATTCCATGGATAGAAGAGCCTGGTGGGCTATATCCCATGGGGCCACAAAGAGTCAGACACGACTGAGTGACCAACACATGCGGTTATCAGGAGGATGACGGCCACCCCTGGTCAGGTATCTATTCCGTGTACCAGGCACTTCATGGATCGTTTTGCTTGTGTTCCCCTCCACTGCATGGTGCAGATAAGGCCTCCATCTCTGCCTCACCAGAGAGAGGAGCCAGGCATGACTGGGACGGGAACAGAGGTAGCAGGAGTGGAGTGTAGAGGAGGAAGATGTTCCAGGCTCAGGGGATGGCAGCGTTCCCGGTGGTCTGATTGACTTGGACCAGAGTTCAGGGCAGCACTTCCTCAGTACTCCGGGACCCCAGGCTTCAGGAGGCAGCGCTGGCCTCCCTGGAGGGGCTGGGGCTTCTGATGAGCCGCCAGGATCAGTGAGGGTTGGCTCAGGTGACAGGTGGGCCTGTGCCTACAGGTTCAAGCCCCCCACTCCACCTGGCAGGACTGGGACAAGCCAACCTTGGCAGGAAGATGGGGACGCCCCTTGATGAACTGTCACCTTGGCCTCAGTCATAGAACCATAGGATAGAATGAAACTTAAAAAATCATTTAGTCCAACCCCTTCTTTTTCCAAATGAATAAACCTAGATCTGGCAAAATAAAATGACTTGCCTCAGATTCTGGAGGTGTTTTAGGGGGAGGGTTAGACAAAATCCCTGCTTTTCTGCTTCCTTTTCACCAGCCTCCCCACATTGCCTCCCTCTGTGGTTTATCCTAACCTTGCAGCGGGGGGCCCCGTGCCATAGCACAAATGAGGCAATTAGAACCAGAGCCCGTATCTCCTTCTGGGGTGGGCAGTAAGGGGCACAGGGATTCTCCTTCTGCCAGACCTCACGGCCTCACTCAGGCACTGACCCAGGCATTTACACTGAAAGCGTTTTTAAAATACATTTTTTTTTTTTTAACCAAGTCATTTAAGAAACAATCTTCACCTTGGGAGATAAAACGTAAATGAAAGGAAGGTTGCCATCGGGTGGTGGAGAGCATTTACTGGAACCTGCTGGGTATAAAACTAAGTACAAGACACTTTGAAATTGCAGAAAAGATCCGACCTCACTCTAGGTAGCTTACAGTCTGGCTGTTTGGTGTGATTCCTTTGTTCCCCTTTTTTCTTCCACTTTGAGTCAGCTCTTAAATATTATTATCAGTTTCTAATTTTAAGACCAGGAAGCTTTCAGCTACGAATTATTTAACCAGCCAGAAGCCAAGCATTGGGGGCTTACCGCTGCTCATGTTCAGTGGCCCCTTGGAAGGTAAATGAGTCCCCATGTGGTACCTGGGGTGTCCCTCTGGGTCTCTCAGGGTCCTCAGGAGAGTGAGCAGTGGTGACACGCTCTTGTGGTTAGATTGAATTTCTCTTGATAGTTTAAAATAGCGGAAACAAAAGGGTTTACAGGGAACATTTTCTTCTGTGTTTCCTGCATGTGGGAATATGTTTGTACAGAGTATGTAAGCCATAGAGATCCGCATCGAATGGGCAGAAAGATCTATAAGTTGGGTGCAAAGGCATCTGCATCTGTGCAGTGGTTACGAATTTCCACATTCGGGGAATAGTTCGTGGGGCACCTCGTGTCTTTTTCTTTTCAGGCGACACCTGTGTTGTATGCAAGGGGAAAAATCAATGAGCAAGCACAGAGACATTACGAATAAATCACCATCTTTTACATCTAAGGGGTGGATTTGTCCTTGGGACTCTGCAACTTTTGAAAGCAAGACGAATTCAGCTAGGAATTGTTTGAAACAATTGGAAGTTTTCTTGTATCAGGTTCCGCAGGGGATTGAGAGGCCTGTGTAAATGTTCCTGTAGAGGTTTGAAATCCATCAGTATCACAGAATAAAGGTAAGAGGCAGGTAGTTCCTAATACCATGGACTGGAATGTTTTCTAGGCTGAAAGACTGCTGAGTAGGGCTGGGTCTCCTTTTTATCTGACCTTTTGAGGATACTATAGGAGGAATTCATCTTCTTTTATGATTTAGAGCTAATTTGGAATTTCTAAAGGCTGTTTTTATTTCAGAGGCCTGAAGTCTCCTTTTAGGAAGATGGTGTCTGCTGTCTCATGCCCCCCATTACTTCTCTTTCCTCTTACAGTTAACAGGGATCTGCCTTGAGATTCCTGAATAGATGTCTCACCCACGTCCATGTAGTGACCAGCACATTCATCCGGGAGAGCAGAGCTATCGATGTGGCTCATGCAGAGAACAATTCAGGCCAGCCAGCCTGGCAAAGCAAGGGCAAGACTGCTCAGCTGACCGCTGACAGTGACTGAGACCTTTCATTTGTAACAGCAGGTTGTCGTCCCGGGCTAGGTGAACCCAAGAGTGTCAAACTCTGTGTCGAGGGCAGTGATACCCAGCTGTAACTTGCTGTCCTTTATTGTTATATCCATTTTGATTGGAGGGCATATCTACTTTTAGAAAAACATGATGTTTATTATCTTGGTTTTGAGTTCAGGGTTATACTTTCTAAAGAACTAATGTGACCAGTTTGAAAAGAAGTGCATGAAATAGAAGTTTCTGCAGAGCTATGTTGCATTGCTTAATGTGATAAATAGCCGAGTATTAGGGCAACCTAGTGGTTGTGAACATCAAAAACTTTGGGCAGTGGGTTTCCCTGATGGTTCGGTGGTACAGAATCCACCTGCTAATGCAGAAGATATGGGTTCAATCCCTGGTCCGGAAAGATTCCACGTGCCATGGAGCAGCTAAGCCCGTGTACCTCAACTATTGAGCCTGAGCTCCAGAGCCTGGGAGCCCCAAATATTGAGCCACATGCAGCAACTACTGAAGCCCACAAGCCCGTGTCCCAAACAAGAGAAGCTACCACGATGAGAAACACGCATACAACTAGAGAAAAGCCCACGCAGCAGTGAAGACCCAGCTCAGTCAAAAATAAATTTATACAATTAAAAAAGAGCAACAACTTTAGGCAGGGCCTTGAAGGGTTTGGATGGGTTTGATGTTTGCAATTCATCAGTTATACCAGGTAGATTGGTGAGTAGGCCAGAGGATCTTCACTTGGCTACATGTCAAAATCATCTGAGGAGTATTTTCACATTAGAATCACAGGGCTCCACTGCAGCGGGGCTGAATCAGTACATTTGGGGGTGCAGCAAGGAAATCTGGCTTTCCCAAGCGATCCAGGTCATTCTTAAGCACCTGACCTGAAACTATTCTGGGGCCTGGACTCCTGCATCCCATGCATTTCAGAACCGTTAGATTCCTGTGATCCTCAGGAAAGAATAATCAGAAAGGATCTTCAGTTAATTCAGCACCTCTTTTAGAGCACACAGTGTGCTGAGCACTGAGGATGCAGAGGCTCAGTCCTTAATGGAGTTCAGTCATTGAAACAGACGCTACTGCATTACCTTATAAGATAGTGATGTTATGGAGGTCAAGTTAATTGCCATGGAGACAGGGAGGAGGGACTGACCTTCACACCTCTGTACTTCCAGATCCCTTTCTGTTATGGCTTCCCTGACCTCAGAGGATCCTGGGGCAAGATTTTGACAGTAAAGACCAGGGTAGTGCAGGCTCAGTCCTCCCGTGATCCTGGTTGATTTTCCCTTGGAAGAACAGAATCCAGCAGGGTCACTTTCTGCAGAGTGTAAGGAAACATCACATGCTTCTTGCCGTCTGGCCTGTGCCAGCCCTCTGTGCCCGTAGACAGGGTCTCCTGGGAGATCCCAGTGTGGCCTCCAGGTCCAGCGTGCCCAGCAGGAGGGAGGAAGCTGCTCACACTCGCCCTGGGTGTGAAGCTGACGTCACAGCTGGTGGCTTCTGGGGGGCTGTGTGACGACAGCAGAATCAGCCTGTCGGGTGCTGCTTCCTGAGGCTCTTTCGAGGCCCTAATCACGCGACACTCACATGTCCTCCAGGGCGTTCCCCTTCTTTTCTCTCCCTTGAAGGCACTTTCCTTCTTGACCTCCGTTCTCAGCTCTCTTCCTTGGCCTGTTCTCAGCTCTGTGGCTCTGCACCTGGTCTCTCATGGAGTTTTCCATCTCTGAACTGTACAGCAAGGCCTTCCGCTAAGAGGCAGGACTAAGTCAGACTCCAGCGGATTTGGCTGTGGGGAAGCTGTATCCAGTCCCCTTAATTTCAGTTCTTGGTCTCTGGGTCATTCTCCCCCATGATGTTACAAGAGTCTTGGTCCAAGACAAAGGCCAGCTCAAAGCTTTGAGCCCATTTTGGTCACTTAATAGCCTTGCCGCAAGGGTTCGGCAAAAAGGGACGTGGTACACAGAGGGTACATAAAGGGCAGGAAGTCTTCAGTGTGGTAGCTTTTGTTTGTCTTTTTGTTTTCAGCTTCGTAAGCCACCTAGAGGTTTGGCGGAAAGCCTCAGAGTTTTCATCACCTCTTCTCACCCAGGAAGCAGGCAGATGACTCACAGTTCAGTGGCTTTTGAGATTGACATTGTGCAGACTGGGGATCTTGGAGAGTGTGTGTGTGTGTGTTTTGGTCATATCTTAAAGGCTATTCAAAATATGTCATCTTGTCTGAACAGACTCAGTGAGAAGTGCTTCATAAAATGTAAATCTATGTATAGACCCCATAGCAGAAAAGAGAAAAGAGGGAGTAATCACTTATCCTCCAGAGAACAGGATGAAATTCAGACACGGATTCCTTGCCCCCAAGGGAGTTTAGGGGCTGCTAATGGGATTGCGAGCTTTTTTCACTAGCCATTTATTCTGGCAGTTGTGACCCTTCAGGAGACTTGGTTGTCAAGGTTGTTCCTGATTAATGGCTTTCTATAAGACTTTATTTTGGGGGGGCTCCAAAATCACTGTGGATGGTGACTGCAGCCATGAAAATTAAAAGACGCTTACTCCTTGGAAGGAAAGTTATGACCAACCTAGATAGCATATTAAAAAGCAGAGACATTACTTTGCCAACAAAGGTCCGTCTGGTCAAGCCTATGGTTTTTCCAGTGGTCATGTATGGATGTGAGAGTTGGACTGTGAAGAGAGCTGAGCGCCGAAAAATTGATGCTTTTTGAACTGTGGTGTTGGAGAAGACTCTTGAGAGTCCCTTGGACTGCAAGGAGATCCAACCAGTCCATCCTAAAGGAGATCAGTCCTGGGTGTTCATTGGAAGGACTGATGCTGAAGCTGAAACTCCAGTACTTTGGCCACCTCATGTGAAGAGTTGACTCATTGGAAAAGACCCTGATGCTGGGAGGGATTGGGGGCAGGAGGAGAAGGGGACGACAGAGGATGAGATGGCTGGATGGCATCACTGACTCAATGGACATGAGTTTGAGTAAACTCCGGGAGTTGGTGATGGACAGGGAGGCCTGGCATGCTGCAATTCATGGGGTCACAAAGAGTCGGACACGACTGAGCGACTGAACTGAACTGATTGATAAGATACTGGCATCTTAAAGGCCAAATAGTGATGCTGACAGCTATGACTTGTTTATAGAAATAAAGGCAGCTTGCCTGCTACAAAGTAAGGTATAATGCAGGCATGGGACTGGACATCCATATGTATCAGTGCTTTTGATTTTTGGCCAAGTTTGTTGTTGGGTGTGTAGGACTTCTGTCTGTCTGTCTTGTGGAAGTATACAGAAGGCCAGCCTTGAGAATTGGGGTGGGCTGGGATGGGGAGAGAGGTGACTGAAGGGGAAAAAAAGACAGGGATTCCACTTGACCAAAGATAGGCCTGTTGGGGAGATCTCAGCATGCATGCAATGAGCAGCCCATTCTGTCACAATCTACGATGCAGAGATGGCTGAGTTACAGGACGACATAGTCATCCTGATAGACAGATGCACTGCTGCTTCTAAGGCAGCCTTGACTGTGTGCACTGTTACAGCTCTCAGCGTGGAGTTGGTTTGGGGAGTTTCTGGTCGGGAAACTGAAAGCGACGTGCAACACAAAACAGCGTCATCACGTGTGAACTCCACTCACTTAAGTATGTTCAGATCGCCACGGGTCTAGGGCTTCCCAGTGTTGTAGCTGTCAGTCCAGTTTGGAACAGAAATGAGTGCTTGCACTCCCAAGTTTAGCCACTGATGAGGCAGACACTATTTTTAAAGAAGGAAAATTCAGTGGTTAGCGCCCTGAGTTCTTTTGAAGGCACCCAGTTTTGCTGGTCACTGTGACTTGACCAGGCTGTGACTTGATCATCTTCAAAGTTCAGAAGTTAGTCCCCAAGAGGAATTTGCTGTCCAAGAAGAAAAAGCGAGGAAGGAGCAAGTGAGTGAGCACGTGTGTGTGTGTGTGTGTGTGTGTGTATGTGTGTGTGTCTTACCCTATGTCCTGCCCAAGTCTTGTGTTACACTTGGAGCTGGACCCACCAGCCAGGATCACAGTGGACACTAAACTCCTTTTGCCAGGAAAGGGGCTTAGTCTCCTGAAGTTAAGAGGAATTTTTCCATGAATTTCCCATAAAGAGAATTTGTCTCCTGGCAGGCTTTTCCTTCTTTTTGAGATAAGGATGCAGGAACAAGGGTTTAGTTAGTTGACTTTTAAAGTTGCTCACAGAACTAGAGTCTGTCACCTTGAAGGGGAAGTTAAGACACATTGCCTTTGTGAAATCCTTCCAAAAAGATTCTGCCCCCATCAGACGAGTTTGGCTTGTGTTTGTTTCTCATGGATGAGCGTCATATCTGCCTCTGACCTTTGAATTGTCTCCTTGGGATCCCACTTATTTTAGTCCTTGAGCATCAAAGGCCATTACGACATGGTGCCATGGGGGGATTCTCTTTAATCTTTCTGTCTTTGATTTCTCAGACAGGGATTCAAAGACTCTCCTGCCTATCAGATAAAGCAAAGCGAGTTTGTCAAGGACAGTTGGGTTTGAATTAGGGGAGGGAAGGAGTCTAACTGAATAATGAAAGACCTTAGTGATGCTTGCTTAAATAAAAACCCTACTACAAAAACAAAACCCAAACCAAAGTCCATAAAGGGTATCATAAGGATCCCATTCCATATTTAATGTTTATGACTTATTGGCAGTTCTTCAGAGTTGTAGCATTATTCTGGGCAAGGGAGGAGCATAATTAACACACGTGGATGGTCTCAGCTACCAAGTTGAGTGGGAGCCTCATACATTTGGTTGTTTTTTCTCCCCAATTTATATTTTGCCGAATGTTTTATTTTTGTTTTACATTCAAAGGATTCGTTAACAAAAGAAACCACTTGTTACACACAAGTAAACAATTTCAGTTTTTTATAGAAGATCATTTTCTTAATTTCAATATACAGTCATTAAAAGAAAAGAAATAGAAACAATAGAGAGAAGTAACTGCGTAGACATCACCAAATTGAGCTGACACCTACATCCACACTTGAATAGCCCTGAGAAATCCCACATTAATAGCAATCTGGAGTCTCAGGTGAGAGACGGGTCCTGGGCAGTGCATCCGTCCCCTGGGTGAGACTTCAAATTGCAATTTGGGGGCTCCCGCTTATAATCCCAGACCACAAATTGATGTCATTAGTTTGCACAGAAAAATGCAGCTCTGGTTTTCCTTTAACTTTTACAATGCTGTTTGTTTCACCTTGTGGGTCATAAGGCTTCTTAGACCCTGGTGGGGAGGGGGAAGCAGGGCTGGCCAGGCCCTCAGGGGCTTAAGAGATTCCAAGACCCACTCCCTTTCTCATCTGAAGGGCCACCTGACTTGCTGGTCTGCTTGTAGGCAGGTATGTGGTCCAGTGTTGGAGGCCCGCTCCCCTACTTCTGAAGCCTGAACAAGACTGAACGTTTCCCTGACAACCTCCCAACTTCTACTTGACAGACCATGTTTTCCCAGCCCTCCCAAATGAACTCTATCTACATCTTTCATTCATTTTAAGTTGAAAAAACTGATAGCATCATGGAATTGCTAGCTGTTCCTAGGCACACACACCGTAAGATAGAAGTACCAAGAATGAAAATGGTGTATCAGTAACCAGCCTGGGCCTGGGGAGTCTCAAGGGGCTCTTCTGGGTCCCTGAAATCACACTGTGTGAAGACAGAAGGAGGCCGCAGATATAGTCAAAGGACTTTTAACTGAGAGAAAGTCATGTTCTGGATAATTGTATGGAGGGATGGATCGTAAGGTTGGCAGAAGCAGTACCACACACTCAGAGCCAGGATGTACCTCAGATGCGCCAGGACCACCGCACAGCCGCCTTCTGCCATGGTCCCTTCTCTCTGCCACCCCACCTGGGCTGCGGCTGTGCTCACGTCTGAGTTCTTGAAAGTGAAGTCGCTCAGTCGTGTCTGACTCTTTGCGACTCCATGGACTGTAGCCCACCAGGCTTCTCTGTCCATGGCGTTTTCCAGGCCAGAATACTAGAATGGGTTGCATTCCCTTCTCCAGGGGATCTTCCCCACCCAGGGATTGAACCCAGGTCTCCCGCATTGCAGGCTGACGCTTTACCCTCTGAGGCACCATGGTCCCTTCTCTCTGCCACCCCACCTGGGCTGGGACTATGCTCACGTCTGAGTTCTTAATAAGCCACAATAGTGGATATGACATTTTAACTCCTACCCTAATTGGTAGTGGAGCCAAATGATAGCTTTCTTATTTGTTCCCTAATTTAAAAGCTATCCCAGAATAGTGGATATAGTATTTGTTAAATTATTATTCTTTTAATAGCTGAGTTTTTTTCTATCTATTCTGTGTAATATGGTTCTACATGTTAATCAACAGGTCAGGCACTGTCTGGTGAGGGGTAACTCTGGCTAAGAGAGTGGGGAATGGACTCTCCACCCCCTTGAAAAGAGTATTACCTCTACTAGGAATTCTTTACCATGACACTCTACAGATGACCTTTTACGGAGAGTGAGTGCTTTGAGAGAACACTGGCTGAGTAGTTAGATGAGAATAATCCAACTCAGATACACACCCTACCGAGGAGTAAAGAGCCAGTCACAACTTAAATATCAGCAAAGAATAATTTTAATACTCACATTTAAATAAGGGATGATATGGCTTACCCTGAATCCAAATTGGGGGAATCAGGAGTGACCCGTAGATGGAATGTCCAGCTCACAGCCTCTTCCTGATCCCTGTTGGTGGCTGAGCTCTGGTGGCTGCCTGTTGGCACGGATGCCAGGACCATTGCTGGTCGGGGGTGGGGGGATGGTGGCTAGAAGGCTTCAGTGTAGAGACAAAGGCAGGGCTGGAACAGGAAGAGGAGTGTGGCCCGGTGGGCTCCGAATTCAAGCAGCCTCAGTGAGCCCATGTTCAGAATCAGTATTTCCCCGAGGAGAAAGTGTTTTCCTACTTGCACATTGCCTCCCAGTTCACCCAGCACAAGAGCAACCCCTTTCTCATGAAAGTTGACTTTCATTAAAGCCAACTTTATGTAACACATACTTAAGATCAAGGGCCGTGAAGCTGGATCTGCCTGGGCTTCCCGTCCCAGCTCTACCTCTTACTAGCTTTGTGACCTTGGGCTATTAGTTAATCTTTCAGTTCTTAAGTTTCTTCATTTGTAAAGTAGGATAATAACCTACTTCATCTGTCCAGTAGGATAATAACCCCAAGTACCTATCCCGTGGGGTTATTATGAGGATTACATGAACTCGTTGAAGTGCTCTGAACTGGCTCAAAATAATCACTGTCTATATGAACAATATATCTTGGTTTGAGAATGAGAAATTTTCACTTGACAAAAACTAAATTTAACAGCTTTTTGCACTGGTTGTTTGGGAGATTGTAAGCCTTTGTATCTTCAATAGCCCAGATGTGCTTAAAGCTATGATCACATAAGGACATTTTTGAAAGACATGGACAGGATTTGAAATTTTAAGGATGAAGTTGCAGGCTAGCATTCTCTAAATTTCTATTTTCTCAGTGTAAAGAATATAACATCTGCAAACAACAGCTGGACAAATATTGGAAGATATAATTCCAAGTTCTTGCCATGTTGGCAAAAGCTGTTGGGAGAGAGAGAGAGACCATCTGCCTTGTATCATTACCTTTTTATAGCCGGAAGAAGAGAAGTTGGATGAGTCATTTTATCAACGCAAGTTTTCGAAAGAGCAGACCTAAGGAAGCATTGTCAGGGGCATCCTGGAAGCTATCAGATCACATGCAGCAATTTACTAAGAAGGCCTAGGTTATTGGGGCAGGTTGATAGATTTTATGTTGTTTATCTAGAGAAGCTTAGCTGAGTTCCAAGCATCTATTTGTGTCCTTGCCCTACATTTCAGGGCAAGGAGTGGGTCGTTCAACTTCAGGCAAGGTGCTGGCCTGAAGTCAGTCTGCCCATAAAAGGGAAATGGCAGGAAAGATTGTCTGAAAAGGAAGCAGAGACCTGGAGCTTCAGTTAAAAAGTGGGCTGGTGTTGGCAACACTAGTTATCTTAATGAGCTTCGGGCAGGACAGGTAGACCACCAGCTGTTTGTCCAGCTTTCCTCAATTCAGTTCAGTTCAGTCGCTCTGTCATGTCCAACTCTTTGAGACCCCATGAACCGCAGCACACCAGGCCTCCCTGTCCATCACCAACTCCCAGAGTTTACTCAAACTCATGCCCATCAAGTCGGTGATGCCATCCAGCCATCTCATCCTCTGTCATCCCCTTCTCCTCCTGCCCCCAGTCCCTCCCAGCATCAGGGTCTTTTCCAATGAGTCAACTCTTCACATGAGGTGGCCAAAGTACTGGAGTTTCAGCTTCAGCATCAGTCCTTCCAATGAACACCCAGGACTGATCTCCTTTAGGATGGACTGGTTGGATCTCCTTGCAGTCCAAGGGACTCTCAAGAGTCTTCTCCAACACCACAGTTCAAAAAGCATCAATTTTTCGGCGCTCAGCTCTCTTCACAGTCCAACTCTCACATGCATACATGACCACTGGAAAAACCATAGCCTTGACTAGACAGACCTTTGTTGGCAAAGTATTGTCTCCGCTTTTTAATACAGCTGCACTTACTAAGGCCAGTCTCTGGGGCTCCCCAGGTGGCACAGTGGTGAAGAATCTACCAGCCAGTGCAGGGGATGCAGGAGTCATGCGTTCAATCCCTAGGTCAAGAAGCTTCCCTGGAGTAGGAAATGGTAACCCACTCCAGTATTCTTGCCTGGAAGATTCCATGGACAGAGAAGTCTGGCAGTCTGCAGTCCATGAGGTTGCAAAGAGTCAGACACAGCTGAGCACAAGCACAGAACTCCAAGTGATAGACTCTTTTTTACAATTTATTTTTATTTTTGGCTGCTATGGGTCTTCGTTACTGCATGCAGGCTTTCTCTAGTTGCCGGGAGCAGGGGCTACTCTCTAGTTGTGGTTTGTGGGCTTCTCATTGCAGTGGCTTCTCTTGCTTCGGAGCATGTGCTCTAGGGCACATGGGTTCAGTAATAATGGCCCACAGGCTTAGTTGTCCTGAGGCATGTGGAATCTTCCCAGACCAGGGATGGAACCTGTGTACCCTGCAGGCGGATTCTTAACCACTGGACCGCCAGGGAAGTCCTAAGTGATGACTCTCACTCTTTAGGGAAAAAGGTGAGACCAGGGCAAACCAAGCAAGGGAAAACAGTCGGTGACAGAGCTACTGAGGATGCAAAGCAAATGAGACAGAGAAACAAGAAGAGGCGTCAGGTCAGCAGTCAGCATGTGGGCCCAACCCCGTGGCCCCTGAACTTTGCTCTGGGGACCCTAGACTTCTGCTCCTGCGTTTTCCATCTGTAAAATGTAGGGGTTGGAGAGCACGTTTCAGGTCCCCCTGGCTCAAACCTTCTTTGTTACTAAATGGTTCTATAACCCTGCCCATGAATTAATCCGGTGGAGCAGAAGACAGAAGTCCACATTTTCCACCTCTTGGCACACACTCCTGCCCTCACGTGACAGGTGCTTCCCAGGGTGGGGACTATGAAAGATATCTGCCTTCCCCTCTTGTGGACTATAGGAGACAGTATTAATGCCCACCTGGGAAATATGTCCCTCCTGGTCTGGAATCTAGCCCTTTTGAGGCTCTCTGGGGCTGCTTCTGACCTTTTGCTACTTTGGGGAAAAGATTTAAGAAAATTTTTCAATGTCTCTCCTTCCTTTATGATCCCCTGTTAAAACAAGCAAACCAACAAAACTCCTTTCATCAGGGTCTGGCTGGCTTCTTTCCTGTGTCTGACCATGGTTATCGTGTGGAATTTCTTTGGGTTGTGCTCCTGGTTAATATCCCTTTGAGTCATTTCTTCTGACTCATGTTAGATGCTTCAGAATGCTCCCAGTAGGAACTGTGTACTTTCTTAGAGGTAGAGGTTGGCTGTGGAGTGACAGCCTGGGGAATAGCATGAATCTATCACTTCCGAGCAGATTAAACCAATGCATAGATCTTCTTGCCCTTTAACCAGAGCACGAGGACACTATGTGATGTGATATGAATCAAGTTTTCTAGTTTCTAGGTAGTTCATAGGGGTGACAACCATGGTTTGAAACCACTGACTTAGTTCTGTAAAACAAAACCGTCCAATCAGACCCAATGGAATGCTAATTTGACCCAGGGAACTTGGGAGGCCAAGAAAGCCGAAGCCCTTATCTCCCTTGGCTCTGTGTTCTGAGTTGAAGCCAGCCCCATGGAGCAGAGCCAGGACCCAGTTATCCCGGTTCCCAGCAACTCATGTAATTTATTTTGCTAAGAAATAGAGTTGGTTTCTGTTGTTTGGCTACTAGAATTTCATAGGATAGATTATTTGGGGTAACAGGATATCAGATTAATCATCCAAACCTCAGTTATATAGCAATGCGTAATGCTTTCTCTTCCTTAGTATAATTTTATAATATCAACTCTATTGGGCTTCCTGGTGGCCCAGTGGTAAAGAACCCGCCTGCCAGTGAAGGAGACACAGGTTCAATCCCTGGGTCTGGAAGATCACTTGAAGAAGAAAATGGCAACCCACTCCAGTATCCTTGCCTGGAAAATGCCATAGACAGAGGAGCCTGGAGGACTCCACAGGGTTGCAAAGAGTCGGTCATGATGTAGCAACTGAGCCTGCACACAGGCAGCTGTATTATCATATTACATAGAAAGCTTAAGAATTCTGAAGTTATATTCCCCTTTCTCACACCTCCCCCCGTCACTCTGGCAGAGTCCTGAGGTTTGAGGAGGTTAAAGAGAATTTTCATCAGGAATTCTCATTGCATCACTTTTGTAATGAAACATTGTCCTGTTTTGGTGGCTTTATTAAAGTGATAGGCATGGGAAACCCACTTGGTACATGAGCCAAGTTGAGTTTGGTTTAGAAAAATCTGTATCTTACTTGCAGTTTGTCTATATGGTTTGTCTTCGTCCAGAAGTTCTGGTTTCTCCGTTCAGAAGGCATTAAGGCGTTAAGCCATAGAGCCGCTGCCAGCACCATCACCACCAAGACCCTTCTTCTCTGCCTCCTCCAGTCTTGAGTTCTGCTCTGAAGTCTGCTGAGTGCTGGTGTTGTCAGCCAGGGAAGACCGTGGCTTTCCTGAGGGCTTCCTTCACTCTCTAGGCTGGCTGACATACGGGGGGAAGCCAGGGACCCAGGGTCCTGTGGGGACTGCACACAGAGGGTGTCCCAAGGGTTTGGTTATCAACTTATCTCAGTTGGCTTACAAACCCCAGGTAGATTGTTTCTGGGTGTTTTGATGTAAATGAAAATTACATAGAATTCTCAGCATTTACATAGATGGGACCCTAACTAAGACTGGCAGCCCTGAGTATGACTCCTGGATGATTTTGGTTGCTGCTGTGAACCCACTTTAGACAGCGAGGATGCTTCCAGTGGGAATCAGAATATGGCCTGCCATTATGAGGAAGTGAAAGTGAAATCGCTCAGTCGTGTCCAACTCTTTGCCACCCCATGGACTGTGGCCTACCAGGCTTCTCCAGCCATGGAATTTTCCAGGCAAGAGTACTGGAGTGGGTTGCCATTTCCTTCTCCAGGGGATCATTCCAACCCAGGGATCAAACCTGGGTCTCCTGCATTGTAGGCAGACGCTTTACCCTCTGAGCCACCAGGGAAGCCCAGTATACAGAATCAGAAGCCAAAAATGTGTAAGAATGTGTATTTTATAGTTCCTTTAAACTGGCATGTAACTCTTGTGTTGATGTTCGAAAGTAAAACAGTCTACCTCGTTTTCTTCCACTTGGCTGCTGTCAATAGGAGCTCAAGCCAGCATTGTGAGACTCACGTATCAAGGATGTGACATGCAAGTCCTTTGTCATCCTTAATTGTTTATTTGTTTTTCTCTCCCAAAATGAGATAAATTTACCTATGTCCAGCTGCTTCTTCTAGCAACAGCAATCTGACAAGTTGAATTATTCTATTCACATACACTCACACTGTCTCATCTAGTGGATCTTGCGTGTATGATACATACACATAGATAAAAAGACAGGAGCTCTCTTGGTGGTCCAGTGGTTAAGGATCTGCCTTGCAATTCAAGGGACACCAGTTCGATCCCTGGTCCGAGCAGATCCCACATGCTGCGAAGCAGCTAAGCCTGTGCGCCACCACTACTGATCCAGCACTGTAGAGCCTGTAGCTGCAACTACTGAAGCCCACACACCGAGAGCCGGGGCTCCCCAGTGAGAGAGGCCACTGAAATGAGGAGCCTGCATATGACAATGAAGAATAGCCCTCACTGGCTGCAACTGGATAAATCTTAACACACACACATCCCTTAATTGACTTTGGACAGTCGAATGCAGTAGTCTACAAGAGGTCCTGCTATCTCATTCTCATTACAAACATTATAGGGTATTTTGTTTGGGGTGTGTGTGTGTATGTGTGTGTGTGTGTGTATGATGTCCAAGAACTGTCATATATGTACTGTCATTTGAAACACACCAACACAACCCTGACCTTGTGTTTGGAACTTTACATACTTTTCTAAATCATCTCAACATCCCCATGAGATCAACTGAGTTGTTATGGCCATTTACAAATATGGAGAACAGGTTCTGAGATCCTCCTGAGAATTCAGGATTACTACGTATTGGAGTTGGAATTTAGACCCCAGCCTCTTACTCCATATCCTGACTTCCTAACCATGAGTCTTTCCTGACTGCTTAATTCTCATGACAGTCCAACAACACAAATTCAATTTTATCATCATCCCTATTTTACAGATGAGAAAACTAAGGTGAAGTGACTTGGCTAATGTGCCTACATTATTGGTTTTCTGGCTTTGATTGGATTCAGTCATCTTTTATACCAGTGAAGTTCTGACAGGCAAGATAAATATCTTAAAGTAATGTAGAGCATGGAATCGGTCCACCTGACCACCACATGGCTGATTTGGAAGGTTACTTTATCTAAAACCATAAAGGTAAACATAACTTTTTGCAAAAATAGTAATCAAAATAATTTCCTTGGAAAAGGTTATTGATAGGGGCTTATTAATAATACACAACAAATATTAAAGGTGTATTAGGTGCCAGAGACTATTCTACATGTATTAATTCATTTTATCTTTCCAACAACCCTCTGATAAGGGTTCTGTTAGTCCCCATTTAACAGATAAGGAAACGGGTTCCAAGAGGTTAAATAACTTGGCCAGGCTTACACTGCTAGAAAATGGTAGAGCTGAGGGTTGGCCTGGAGTCCATGGCCTTCACCACTCTGCAGGATCGCCATGTTAGTCTCAGTTTTGCGTTGCGTTTCTTTGATTTATCCGTGAAGTCACCCTCCTGTCTTCCCTCGTGTACTTTGCTGACCATGAGGCAGACTGTCTAGGCACGTGGGGATACCTTTGTTATTACGCTCCTGTTCTGACATCTGGATTTCTCACAGGTCCATCGAACGAAATACACTTTAGCATCATTTGAAAAGTAAAAAAAAAATAAGTCTCCTTTAGTGGTTAAGTACATTGCTATTTAAGACTCATTTCTAGAACAATAGCTGACAAAATAAATGTAGAACTAGATTTTGGTGCCTTTTTCAAAAGTCCTTAGCCTTTGTTAAATAGGTTCTGGAAAACCTCTTTGTCTGATACATAGTCACTGATCAGACTCATCGTCCATCACTCACCCACCTCATAACTGATGGTCAGGACATGCTCCTCAGGTGTGCCTCCCTCGGCCCTGGGCCTGCTTCATCTCTGCAGTTTGTCTTTCTCAGGAGCCAGTGTCTTATAATCGCTTAACAAGAAAGTATGTTGGTCAGTCATGGGAGAGACCTGGGCTCACCTGCTGCTTCCAGCCCCTGCTTCCTCAAGCACAGAAGATTCTGAAAAGAACAATAAAATTAAACTGGTGCAAGAAGTTGCTAACTCAGGTGAAATCTATGGAGTCTTTTTTGAAATCAGAATTTTTTTTTTTCCTGTTGTTTTGCTTAGGAAGATCCCATCTCTTCTGATAAGTGCCTGAGCGCCTTTTAGAACTGAAATTTCAATTTTCTTTAGCAACTAAGATCTCAAAGCTTGCTTCTGTGAGGGAGTTCGAAAATCACAGAACTCCTCTTTCAACCTGAGGCTGTTTGCTAAACAAGTTGTCATATCTTTCAGAACAAGACATCTATTTTTTAAAGACATTTAGGTAGAAAACACATTTTAAAACATATGCATCTCTCACAGGGTTATTTTATTTTCTAAATGAGATGTGGAGAAGGGACTCATTCCATTCTCAAGAGAAGGTCTTTCTATCTGTTTGCAAGGGATAGAACAGGGTGGGCGAAATGGCTGGGGCTTTGGATGTCATTTGGCCTGGGTTTGAATCTTGATCCATCATTACCATTACTTAGGGCTCTGAGCCTCCACTTCCCCATCTGTAAAATGGGAACTTTAATGCTATAGTTGGGTTTCCCAGGTGGCGCAGTGGTAAAGAATCCACCTGCCAATGCAGGAGACACAAGAGGCATGGGTTTGATCCCTGGCTTGGGAAGATTCCCCTGGAGTAAATGGCAACCCACTCCAGTCTTCTTGCCTGGAGAATCCCATGGTCAGAGAAGCCTGGCCGGCTACATCACAGTCCATGGGGTAGCGAGGAGGTGGACACAACTTAGTGACTGAGCACACACACAGTGCTGTGGTTATCTGTGAACACAGAGGCCCGTTATAATTATCCGGAGTAGACATGATGACAACAACTTGATGATTTTTTCTAGCCCATAATTTAGAAAGAGCAAATGGTAACTTAATAGGTAATAATAATAATGAGACCATTAGGAAGCCAACAAAAGATTAATGATAGCTGTGAAGTGTAGGGAGAAAGGCTGGAGTCTTGAAATTAGATGACTTTTAATCTTGACTTTACTACTTACTAGCTGAGTTGCCCTGGGCAGGTTATTTCATTTCTCTCAGCTTTGATTCTCTCTTTTATAGAATGAGGACAATCCTATTGGCCTTTTTATGTCTCAGAACTGTCAGGAGTCTCAGGGGAAATAACAAAGTGTGTTTTGTAAACCAGAAAGTTTGAACCAGCTTCCTGAGGTCTTGGGTAGGGGGTGGATGGGTTCTTTTTTGTTTTTTTTCAGTATATTTGTTTTTAATTGAAAGACAATTGCTTTACAATACTGTGTTGGTTTCTGCCATATGTCAATATGAATTAGCCATAGGTGTACCTATGTCCCCTCCCTCTGGGAACTCCCTCCCACCCCACCCCACCCCTCTAGGTTGTGACAAATCCCTGGTTTGAGTTCCCCGAGTCATGCAGCACATTCTCACTGGCTGTCTGTTTTACAGGTGGTAATGTACATGTTTCCGTGCTACTGTCTCCATTCATCCCCCCTCTCCCTCCCCAACTGCCACGTCCACAAGTCTGTTTTCTATGTTTGCATCTCCATTGCTACCCTGCAAATAGGTTCATCATACCGTCTTTCTAAATTCCATGTGTATGTGTTAATATGTACTTGTTTTCTCTCTGTGACTTACTTCACCCTGTGTAATAGGCTGTAGGTCCACCTACTTCATTAGAACTGACTCAAATGCTTTCCTTTTTACAGCTGAGTAATATTCCATTGTATATATTACCACAGCTGCTTTGTCCATTCATCTGTCGATAAACATCTAGGTTGTTCTCACGTCCTAGCTAGTGTAGATAGTGCTGTGATGGGCACATGTGTCTTTTTCAGTTATGGTTTCCTTGGGGTATATGCCTAATAGCGGGGTTGTTGGGTTCTGTGGTAGTTTTATTCCTAATTTTTTGAGGAATCTCTATACTGTCTTCCATAATGGGAGGACACTGACAGCCTGCCCCAGGGTCCCAGCCAGTCCACCCACCTGTGTTTATAAGTGTGTATCTTTGGATGCATCTAAGATGACTAGATAACACACCATGTTTCCACAGAGAATGTTTCTGCAAAGCAAAACATGAGATACTTTTTCTGGGACACATGTTTTCAGAGTTCCTCTAAAGGGTCTGAGTGAGGCCTGGTGAGGAAATTTCGGTTATATTTGCAACTGGAGAAAGGTGAAAGTCAAGACAGGAATTTTTATTGAGAACAGTGAGAAGACGAATACCCTAAGAAAGGAAAAGGCCACAATAAGTGGAGGGAAGAAGTTTGGGACTTGGAGCAGGATTTCCACTCTCCGTTATTAAACCTAATAATTCATGGTTTCGCATTTGGGGGAGAATAATCAGCCATTGTGCTCCAGTGGAAAACATCCAAGGTTGAGTTTCCAGAGAGTCTGGGCTTCCTCTGGCCCGGGTTTGACTGGTGTCTAGAAGGAGAAATCACTGTCTTCTGCATGTGTGCAAAAGGGCAGGCGTCTGAATGGATATCTCTTCTTTAAAAAAATGTCTGTGATGATAAATGTGTGCCTGGGATCTGGGGGAGCTGGGAATTCCTTGGTAATGCTCGTTTCTCATTTCTGTCCGTGGCCCAGAGATAGACACCAGCCATATTTGAGGATGGAAACTCTTCAGCCTTGCCGTGTTCTCCTGCCCCTTGAGAGTCATGTTCTGTTTGAAAAGAGCTGAAAAAAAATGAAGGCTGCTCTTTCACTTGGGATAAGAAAATCCTTCTCAAAGCAATAAGGGCTCTGTGAGACTAACAGGATCCGTATGTCGAAGCTGGCTGCTAATACATAGCATATGGGCCAGCACACTTTCCAAGCTAGAAATATGCTTCTAATTCTCCAAAGAATGCCCCAGTAAACTCCAGAAAGGACCATTACTTCGGCGACGGGTGGCCGAGGCTCAGCTTCTGGGCTTCATAGGCCTGTTGTTCTGTGGAGTATGAGCCACAGATAGGGATTGAAAAGGTCCAGGTGGCCTTAAGATGGGTGGTACAGGCTTGTAGCCCCCTCCTATAGGGCCCTGTGCTCCCCCAATATACCGTGGGTTTGGTCTCTTCTGTTAAGGGATATGCATCGATTGTTTGTTAAACTGAGTGGAAACATTTTATCTTCTGCTGGCAAAGACAGCATTATGTAATGGAAAGAACACTTACCTGGGAGCCAGGTGGCCTGGACTCTGGGGCCATGCTGGCTCTCACTAGATACGACCCTAGGGAAGTCACTTTACCTCTCTTTTCTTTTTTTAGTTTAAAAAAAGTTGTTGTTGCTTTTTATATTTGTTTGGCTACGTTGGGTCTTAGTTGCAGCACGCACGATCTTTCATTGTGATGCTCAGGGTCTCTAGCTGTGGCCTGAGGGCTTAGTTGGTCTGACACATGTAGGATCTTAGTTTCCCAGCCAGGGATCAAACCCATGTCCCTTGCATTGCAACGCAGATTCTTAACCACTGGACCACCAGGGAAGTCCGTACCACTCTTCTCTGACCAGAAAATGAGGAGGTGGGACATGGTGATGGTTGGGACCCCTCCTGCTCAGGTCCATCCAGAATCCATCCAGAGGAGAGTGATGGAATAAAGCAGCCACAACCAGACACACCTGCCCCACCCCCGGTGCTGTGGCCCCCACATTATAATCCACTGTAGCGTGAAACAGGTGGCCAGCCCAGGTTCGATGCATGAGGCAGGGCACTCAGGGCTGGTGCACTCGGATGACCCTGAGGGATGGGATGGGGAGAGAGGTGGGAAGGGGGCTCAGGATGGGGGACACATGTACATCCATGGAGGATTCACATCGATGTATGGCAAAAACCACTACAATATTGTAAAGTAATTAGCCTCCAATTAAATTAATTTTTTACAATTAAAAAAATAATAATCCATTGTAGCGCTGCGCACTGCAGGCGAAATTCACGAAAGGTAGGGGAAAGACCTTTCATTGCTCTCAGGAAGAATTCCGTCCTAGGTCTCAAATGAGTAATCGGAAGCAAACCGACTGCCGAGAGACAGGCGGCCCCTCCATTCCTATCATATTTCTTCTGAGCTGGCATTTGGAAGCCTCTGGATTCCTGCTTCATATTCTCAGAGTGGCGTGCTCAGCATCCTCGCCCAGCCTGTTCCTGACTTCTCACTCCTCCCCATTCCATTCCTGTCCCACCAAACCATCCCTTTCTCTGCAGCCTCTGCTGGGTTTTTCCGTGGGATGCTTTGTCTGTAGGATGGCGAAGAAGGCTGTGCCCCTGGTGGATATGTTGCCCCACGTTCCCCCTTGCCCGCCCCAAGCAGGCCCTTTGATCCCTGTGTTTCACTGAGTACAACCGTGGTTGCTTCATCAAATGAGCACAGACAGAGACCCACAGTGGCTCTGCCTGCAAGTCCGTCACCATGGCAACGAGTATTCCCTCTGCTCTACTGTGCAGAGAAAATGGCTGTTAAAAGGAAGGGCTTGCTGAGTCTCTATTACTCAGTCTGTTTTGTCCAGGCTCCTCCTTCATACCGGCTTGCAGACGCTTCATGCATTCAACCAAATGTCCATTAGCCTTTAGCTTGCTGATTTACTTTACCTAAGAGGAGGAAAGGCAGAAAGAAGTTGGATCCCAATGAATAATAGCACTTCTGCTACCCTAAGAATACATTTTCATGAGCAATGGTTATCTGACTTAAGCAGATAATTGAGGAACCGGGTGAATACAGGAATCCGTGAGATCCGGTGCAGTGTGTTTTGTCTTAATGGGTGGAGTGCACTGATGGAGCATGCGTGCATGCATAGCTAAGTTGCTTCAGTCATGTCCACCTCTTTGCAAGCCTGTGGACTACAGCCTGCCAGGCTCCTCTGCCCATGGGAGTCTCCAGGCGAGAATACTGGAGTGGGTTTCATGCCCTCCTCCAGGGGGATCTTCCTGACCCGGAGATCGAACCCGCGTCTCTTATGTCTCCTGCATTGGCAGACAGGCTCTTTACCACTAGCACCACCTGGGAAGCTGGATAGAGCCTATGGGTATTCAAGTCAAATGTAGTGTCATAGCCAAGGGATGCAGGGGGGCCACGGGGCAGAGACTCCAGCATTGTAGAAGAGTGACTGACTGATCGGGGTGACCATGTTTGATCTCTGTCTCCTCTGACACAAAGAGGTGGATTGGTCCTATAGTCGCAAGGGAGGTGAGTGTTTGTTTGGCATCCCCTCCCCCAAAATTAGGTTGGATCTTCACGTCGAATCCTTTGTGGTGGTTAAGCTCTACGGTGTGGGGAAGTGGCAGGAAGCCCTGTGTAGGGTTGCAGACAGCAGGCTTCCCTCTGAACACAGCTGTGGGGACCCTTCAGGCTGATGATGAACGTGCAACTGACTGGGCTGCCATTTCCATGAATGAAGGGCTGCTGTTTGGAAGCAGGACGCTAAGCTTTCTCAAAAGGTCGGGAACATTTAGGGCAGCGTTCACCCCAGGTCTCCCGGGCGGCCTGCACCGTCTGATAGAGGACAGCAGTTGCACATGAAATGACCTGGATCGTGTCCACTCCTGGCTTTGGTGTGAGGAACTGTAATGACACGTTCTCAAAACCCAAACAACCTCCTCTCTTCGCTCTTTCTGGAAGTGGGCGAGGAGACTCTGTTTTTGAATGAAAGCTCTAGTTTCCATCTCAAAACTGCGAACGCACGTTTAAACTGGACTTTTTGTCTTTTCCAGTTTCTCTGCAGGTGGATATTGTTCCCAGCCAAGGGGAAATCAGCGTGGGAGAGTCCAAATTCTTCCTGTGCCAAGGCAAGTACCCCTATCACACTGTGTCTCAGGAAACCCACCCTGCAGGGCAGAGGCCACAGCTGCATCTGATGGGCTGATGGTGTGCCTGGAATCTCAGTTCACCCTGTGACCTGGGAAGTGCTCAGACCATCTCCCTTCCCCTCACCACGTTTGCCCCGGTACAGTGAAATGTGCCCTGTGAACATCCACCTGGTGATGGAGGAGATCGAGGGATTTTCTTGGGAAGGTCAACACAGCCGCCAGACCCCTGCTCTGGGTGCCTCCAGAGTTCCGTGAATGACACTGGAGAGCAGGGCTGCTTCAGAACGAATGCTTCAGTGGGTCAGTGTCTGGATTATTAGAATCTCCCGGAGCAGGAAAACACAAGAAGCCCTAAAATGTGCCTGAAAAAATACTGAGTGCAGCCATCTCTTTTGTGGTGAGGACAGGCGTCCTGGGTTTTCCAGCTCTCCAGTGAATTCCAATATTCTGTCCCATTGCCTGCACCAGAGCTCAGAATTTGTCAAACCTGGTGTCCTTGTCTTCTGTTTAGAAAACATATCCCATTTCCACAGCTCAGCTAATTATCAGGAAATGTCCTGCAGAGGAAAGGCTTCCTGTGAGGTTCTGGAGTCTCTGTATGTGACATGCCTGGGATTGGGAACATGAAAGGACCAGGAAAGAGCTGAGCTAGGTGTAAGCTGACATCCAGCAAGCCGCTTTCGGCAGGGAGGGGTTTGAAATGCTGTCACGATTTGCACGGGATGAGGCGGCTCGTGGCCGCTGGATGTCTTCCCTCCAGCTTTGCCTTCATTGCAGCTATTGAAACGAGCCGGAGAGGCCACCATGGAGCCCACAGCGCATCTTGCAAAGGGCGATATCTGTTGAAAACATGATGGGCCCTGAAAGGAGGGCTGCTGCATTTCTGTACTAAGCATCTGTGCCAGGTGGTGGGGTGGGGATGCAGGCGGGGCAAGGGCGCTGGGCAGAGAGGACGCTGTGTGAGAACCGTCCAGGATCCCAGGGCCCTTGTCCCGGCTCAGTGTCTGGACAGCTCAGCAGCAGCCGTGTCCGAGCCTCTGCGCTGCCTGGGGAACGGATGATGGGCGATGCTGGCTACCTTCTTTGAAGCATTTCAGCAGATGTGTTTGCCTGTCTGAGGCGGGGGGCAGGGGGGTCGGGGGGGCGGTGTGCTGAAACGCCAGTTTGTGCAGGCAGGTGGTGGAGCAAAAGTGGTTGGAATTTACACTCCGAGACTAGCCGGTATCTCATCTTCTATTTAGGAGACCAGAATCTAAGCCCTTGAAAACAAGCTGATGAGTTGGCTAACCAACTAGCCCTTGAGCTCAGATCCAGGATACTAATTCCCCTTGCCCCACAGTCTGCAGGGCTATAAGCTACTAGTTCAGTGCCTGCACACAGTGGGTCCTCAACAAATATCTCTTCCCTCACTAGGGATAGGCCCACTATGAGAAATATCAGCACCAATGTTTGTTGAGTTCTTTCCAAATATTAAAACAGAACAAACACAGAAGCGACCAACATGAATGGTCACACACACACACGCACACACCTCCCACCTCGTTATCAAACCTGTTGAGCCCTTCCTCAGGAGCTCTTATCAACTACCTACTGTCTCCCAGAGGGCACTTTGTCTTTTCAGCATCAGTGGTTTGAAAATAATCTCTCCCTCTTCAGTGGCCGGAGATGCCAAAGATAAAGACATCTCCTGGTTCTCCCCCAACGGAGAGAAGCTCACCCCAAACCAGCAGCGGATCTCGGTGGTGTGGAACGATGACTCCTCTTCCACCCTCACCATCTACAACGCCAACATCGATGACGCCGGCATCTACAAGTGCGTGGTCACTGCAGAGGATGGCACCGAGTCAGAGGCCACGGTCAATGTGAAGATCTTCCGTAAGACCCCCTTCGTCCTCCTTCTGTATTCCCTGACCTCTCCTTTGGCCGGGAAGACAACACGGGTAGCAGAGAATGGGGTGGAACACAGGACTTGACTGGGCCTCTTTTCTGCTTTTCTCTAAGTCTTTTCTGCATCAAGATAAGAGCTCCAATATGGGTTATTTTGATCGTTTTCTGTGGGTTTTTTGGAGGGGGGGCAGGCGGGGGCCTACTGGTTTCAAACTAAATGTATTATTTCATGAGGTACTCTATACAAGGGTTTTCCAGTAAGGAAAGGAATCTGCCTGCCAATGCAGGAGATGTAAGAGACTTGGCTTAGATTCCTGTATCAGGAAGATTCCCTGGAGGAGGGCATGGCAGCCCACTCCAGTATTCTTGCCTGGAGAATCCCATGGACAGAGGAGCCTGGCAGGCTACAGTCCACGGAGTCGCAGAGAGTCAGACATGACTGAAGTGACTTAGCACACGTGCACACACTCTACACAAATAAGATTTTATCAGGGAGTTCTATAGTGGTCCAGTGGTTAAGAATCCACTGCCAATGCAGGGGTGTAGGTTCGTTCCCTGGTAGGGGAAGATGCCACATGCTGCAGAGCAACTTAGCCGATGAGCCACAGCTGCTGAAGCCTGCACGCTTGAAAACCTGTGCTCTGCCACAAAAGACGCCGCCTCAATGAGAAGCCCATACGCCGCAACTAGAGTGTAGGCCCCGCAGCAACAAAGACCCAGTGCAGCCAACAATAAACAAATAAAAACTAAAGTAAAATTTTAAAAATGTTTTATCAGTATGTTTCCTGAAAAGTTGTTATATTTTAATGCCTATTTAACACACGTGTAGGTTATATCAGGGGATTTGTATTTTTTTAATTAATTTTTTTATTGGAGTATGTTGTGTTAGTTTCTGCTCTACAGCAAAGTGAATCAGCCATCTGTATACAAATATCCTCTCCTCCATCCAGTGTGATTTTAAATGATCCTTGGCCAACTCCAGACTCACAACTGTGTTCATGCTGGTCACAGCTACCTCGCCCTGGCCTCGATTCTCTAAATGCACGTTACACCATTCCCAGAGGGTGTGTGTTCCCCTCACCCTTCCCCAAGTGTTGACTGACTGTTTTACGCCTCAGTTTATCCCCTCTTATTTCACTCTTTCCTGCTGGCAGTGGAGTGCAGAGGCTCGGTGGGGTGGGAAGGGTTATTATCTGAACATTCTGTGCTGCTCAGAGCAGGTGGTTCCTGTTGCCACTGAAACCAATCTAAAGGTGGCATCTCATTATCTTGTTATCATGCGTCTGTCCTGTTGGCCAGGGTGATGGGGGGTGACCACTAATGGAACAGTATTGATTGCCATAGTATTTATTGCCATAAGCCTGCCTTTCCTGTTCTAGTCTTCAAAATTCTCTCTGCCATAGATAGGCTGGGGTTGGGGTGTCAGACAGACTGGGGGACAGAGAAAGGACTGATGGCTCCTCCTATTCATTGTAGAGTAGATGTCCCACCAGTACGTTGTGTTCCATTAGCTCCATCCACACGGTAAAGACACACCTCTCCCTCTGTAGACCCTTTTCCGCACAGAGTGATAACCTTAGCACTCTGAATAGACATTAACTGCCAAACATGGCTGAACATATTCCTCTTGTGCCATCTGCTTTGCTGCATGTTTGGCCAAGTGACGGGTGGAGCCCGTTGGGTACCGCTGCATATATGGACTCAAATCCAAGCGGTAAGGCACCAGTGAAAAGGGGTTTTTGTGGGAGAACCACTGTTTTCCCTCACTCTCCTCTTGCCCCCTTTTCAGAGAAGCTCATGTTCAAGAACGCGCCAACCCCACAGGAGTTCAGAGAGGGAGAAGATGCCGTGATCGTGTGTGACGTGGTCAGCTCCCTCCCCCCAACCATCATCTGGAAGCACAAAGGCCGAGATGTCATCCTGAAAAAAGATGGTGAGAGCGGCAGCCGCCCCTTCCCCTGGGCCGCTGAGCCCCTTAGGGTTTCTACCTCTGCCAGCTGCTGAGGCGCCCCAGCCCAAACTCAGACTCCAGTGTCCCAGAACTGCATGCCGTTTCCAGGCTAGCGGTTGCATGTCTATAGCTTGTATATTCAGGCACGTGACTTTCTCTCCAAAGGAAAATACAGATTTCCAGCAGACTTTTGCTCTTGGCTCTATGTCAGAGCCAGGGACAAATTATCTTATTTCAGCTTAAAGCCCGTCCCCACTTCCAGCCCTCCACCCACCCCCATGAGACTCAAGGTAGGAAAAAGGCAAGGTTCAGCGCTCTGCCTGCCTCTGTCCCATCCTCTGACTGATCCTGGGACAAACCTGCTTCTTGTCTTTTCTAGTCCGATTCATAGTCCTGGCCAACAACTACCTCCAGATCCGGGGCATCAAGAAAACAGATGAGGGCACTTACCGCTGTGAGGGCAGGATCCTGGCCCGCGGGGAGATCAACTTCAAGGACATTCAGGTCATTGTGAATGGTAAGGAGACCTGGCCTTCCTGCTCTCCCCACGGGTCCCGCCTTGGCTCGTCCACGCCAGCTGAGTCCACCCCTCCCCCAGCCCACCCCTGTCCATTGCCTTATTTATTCATTTGTTTGTTTTTAAAGACACTCACCTTTTGGGTCTCCCTCAACTATGGGGACGTCCAGTGCAGTTCTGTAGCGTCCTTCATTATCTTGCAGCACTAGAAACTTGCCCCATGCTTCCTAATAAATTCTTCCTTATCCTTCATTGTCCTTGATGTTACTGTAATGGTGAAGTTAGTCCCCTGGTTCAGTGTTCAGAGAAAATATTATTATCAATTCAGGCCTCAGAATAGTCAGAATCATAGTCCATCCGTGGGTTTATTAATCTTAATTTGCAATGTCAAATAAACACACCCGTGGAATTGATCTGACATTTACAACATGTTTAGAGGAAATTATAATGTCAGTACTAAGAAAATAAGTAAATCATGGTTGAATTGTTTTAGATATTGAAATGTATTTTTTGCCAAACTGTCTCTCTCATTCCTTTGGTAAAAACCAGTTTGTGCACAGAGTTGTTTAGGACAGTCCAAGAGAAATGTCACTCTTTGGTGAGCTAGTGCATTTCACATTGGTATTAACCATTTAATTACTGAGAAAGAAAATTTTGAACCTTTTCCAGTATTAAGAGACCCCCCTTTAAATGTCAAGTTCTGCCAGTCATGGAGGTTAAGATGAGTATGCACTGATTGAAAAAATATATAATGATAAATAGCTACTGTAAGTTGAACACCACTTTAAAATAAGGAAGACATTAATATAGCTTCTAAATCTGTATTATTGAAAAGCAATATTATTTTATGTTGTTATACATATAACATTACTAAGTATTGTTGGGAAACACTCATGCATGCTTGTGGGTGAATTATTTATCCAATTTATAGTAATTGTTTAGTGCACACCTGCATTTAGATCCCTTACACTAAAGGTCTGCAGCTACCCAAGACCCCCGACCCTCTGACTCGGGGTCCCCCAAAAATGCCCCTTCTCCAGGCCACCGAGTCCTTTCAGGTTTTCCCAGCCCCCGCTGACAGCCCTTCTTTCCTTCAGTGCCACCCACCGTCCAGGCCAGGCAGAGCATAGTGAATGCCACCGCCAACCTCGGCCAGTCCGTCACCCTCGTGTGCAACGCCGAAGGCTTCCCGGAGCCCACCATGAGCTGGACAAAGTAAGAAACCGGCTTGAGCCTTTATGACCGACTAGCAGAGGAGACCTGGCAGGGCCTACTCTGTGTTGGCGTTTCCAGGGAATGGGGTGGGCAGCTGGGGACCAGCAGCTCCGAGAGCAGAGTGGACTCTTCCAGTAAGATCTGCTTGCCTTGCGTGTGCTTTGGATTCCTCCATCTTCAGTCTGTGGGGCAGAACCAGAGGCCCTCTGTGGAATTTTGGAGGATGCCGTTTGCAGCCCTTAGGCAGAATCGGAGATTTGGTTAAAGGAATCACACAGAAAGAAATAGAATTGAATGTCTTAACTTTCCGTGCAAGTTCAGTCTTGGACATGCGTTCAGTCTGCATTTTATGGAAACTAATTAAAAATCAACCTCTTAGCTCTGTCGTCAAAATCACGGTCCTTCCCGTTTCTGTGCCCGGCAGGGACGGGGAGCAGATAGAGAATGAGGAGGACGAGAAGTACCTGTTCAGCGACGACAGCTCCGAGCTGACCATCAGGAAGGTGGACAAGAACGACGAGGCCGAGTACGTCTGCATCGCCGAGAACAAGGCGGGCGAGCAGGACGCGTCCATCCACCTCAAGGTCTTCGGTAAGGACAGTGCAGCCAAGGTCATTGCTCTGCCACGGTTTCTCTGGCAGCTCGCCGTCCATCAGCAAGACCCTGTCCACTCGGCCTGGGAATCAGCCCCCAAAGTAGCTGCTTCTCTCCAGCTCCCACCGCCTCAGCCCGAGTCCAGGCCATCTTGGTCCTCCACCTGGTCAATGAGACCGACTCCCAGCTGACCCCCCTGCTCCCCATTGTCCCCCTCATCAGCCTCCCCAACTCCCAGTAGCTGGAATGACCTTACATGCCACTCCTCTGTTTCGAATCCTCCAACGGCTTCCTGTTGGAGGCATAAAATCCAGACTCCTCTTTGGGGGTAAGACCCTATCTGCGCTCGCCCTGACTTCCTCCCTGACCTCATCATCCCTCCACACTTACAGCTCTCCAGCCCCAGAAGCCCCCTTCCTCTCCCTTAGACACACTAAGCATGTTCTCTGTCTCAAGGACATTGCTCCGGGTGCTTCTTCCGCTTGCAGCCTCATTCTGCCAGATCCCCTGCAAGCTGCCCTCTGCTCATCCATTATCCAGATCTCAGCACATCCTTCAGATCACCTTCTCAGTGAACCCTGCCCTCCCTGCTCTGACCCACGCAGCTCCCTTATCACTGCGCCCACCCACTCCACTGACCTCTTCTTCAGTGCCCTTCTCCCTGCCTGAACTGATCTCATTTACATACTGGTTTGGGGGATTGCTTTTCCTGCCTCCACTAAGCGTGTGAACTCCAAGATGGCAGAGCACCGGCTGCCTTATACATCACTTTATCTCTGGCTATCCAGATAGTGCCAGACTTCATAATAAGTGAAAAAAAAAAAAAAAAGTGAAAATGTTAATCACTCAGTCACGTCTGACTCTTTGTAACCCCATGGACTGTAGCCCACCAGACTCCTCTGTCTATGGAATTCTCCAAAGAGTACCAGAGTAGGTAGCCATTCTCTTCTCCAGGGGATCTTCCCGACCCAGGGATTGAACCTGGGTCTCCTGCATTGCAGGCAGATTCCTTACTGTCTGAGCCATGAGGGAAGCCTGTAATAAACAGGCCCTTGTTCAGTGTTAGTGACCAAATGGCTGCCTCTGTCTCCCTTTCTTCCTTCCCTGACCTGTGTGAAGCAGGATTATAAAAGTCATGAAAAGAAACTCTATATCTCTACTCGCTTTGTCTCTATAAACTCAGTTAACTTCCATTCATTCAGAGCTGAAATGCATTTTGACCTGACTTTGAAAAACGAATTTGTGGCGGAGAGATATTTAACCTTTCCGCTCTGTCTGCTCCTCTTTTTTAAAAACACAGATCAGGGAGTCCAGTGTAGATGGTGCTGCCAGAGAACAGACACTGCAGGGGCATCCCTGATGCATGCAGCTCCTTGGTGGTTATAGCGCATGTGCCTGGGGAACCTTGCCTGGGACCCGCTTGTTTAGCTCAATAAGGAGAATGCACTGATGTTTGTAAACACAGACCTTTGAAAACCAAGCATTTCTGCTATCCTAGATGAATCCTGCTTATTCATTGATGACAGTTGGACTTAGAAACAGGTTATCAGTTGGGTCGAAATTAACTGTGCATACTTGTGAGTGCAGCTAAATTTCTCGGAAAATATTCTTGACGATGTTTTCTCTGATTTCGACTGGTCTACCTCAGACTCTGATATTAAGTTTTTCTAGATGAAAGACAGATGCCTTTGTTAATATATTCCTTCATTTCACAATTTCTAAACCGGAGTATAATTCCTTTGCAGTGTTGTGTTACTTTCTGCTCTGTGAGAGCAGGAACCAGCCATATGTGTACACGTGTGTCCTCCCTCTTGCGCTCCCGTCTCCCGCTGCATCCCACCCTGGTCCTCACGGAGCACCGAGCTGAGCTCCCTGTGCCAAGCAGTGCCCCCACCAGCTGTCTTACACATGATAGTATAGATATCTCAGTCCGGACCTTCCAATTGGCCCCACCCTGTGTCCACATGTCCTCTATATCTGCGTCTATATTCCTGCCATGAAAATAGGTTCATCAGTACCATCTTCCTAGATTCTATATATATGCGTCAATGTACGATATTTGTTTTTTCTTTCTGAGTTACTTCACTCTGTATGACAGACTCTAGGTTCATCCACATCACTACAAATAATCTGATTTCATTCCTTTTCATAGCTGAGTGACATCCCATTGTATATATGTACCACATCTTCTTTATCCATCCATCTGTCAGTGGATATTTAGGTTGCTCCCGTGTCCTGGCTATTTTAAATAGTGTTGCAATGAACTTTGGGGAACACGTGTCTCTTTGATTTGTGGTTTTCTTAGTCACTCTGATTTTAAGTTTTTCTAAGTGAAAGACAGATGCATTTGTTTGTGTATTCCTTCATTTCATAATTATTTATTGAGTACGCTTGTTGCTGGACAGAGGGGCAACAGAGGTGAGTAAGAGAAGGTCTTTTGACCCCAAGAAGCACAAAGAGGGAGATAAATATATACACCTATAAATTATAGTAAATGATGTTGGTTAGCAACATCTGAGTACCTGCCATAAGTCCAGCCATTGCCAAGGTTACAAAAATGAATAACATACACTCTGTTTTCATCAGTGGGTTCATAGGCTAACACAGATAATCATAAAATTGTTAGTGACAACCCATTATGATGACTTCATAATAACAGTATCCCTTATGAGTATAAAGTAGGAAGTGGCAAATAGATTCAAGGGATTAGATCTGATAGACAGAGTACCTGAAGAACTATGGACGGAGGTTCATAAGATCGTACAGGAGGCAGTGATCAAAACCATCTCCAAGAAAAAGAAATGCAAAAAGTCAAAATGGCTGTCTGAAGAGGCCTTACAATAAGCTGAGGAAAGAAGAGAAGTGAAAGGCAAAGGAGAAAAGGAAAGATGTATCCATTTGAATGCAGAGTTCCAAAGAATAGCAAGGAGAGATAAGAAAGTCTTCCTCAGTGGTCAATGCTAAGAAATAGAGGAAAACAATAGAATGGGAAAGACTAGAGATCTCTTCAAGAAAATTAGAAATACTGAGGAAACATTTCATGCAAAGATGGGCACAATAAAGGACAGAAATGGTATGGACCTAACAGAAGCAAAACATATTAAGAAGAGGTGGCAAGAATGCACAGAAGAACTACACAAAAAGATTTTAAAGACCCAGATAACCATAATGGTGTGATCACGCACCCAGAGCCAGACATCTTGGAGTGCAAAGTCAAGTGGGCCTTAGGCAGCATCACTACAAACAAAGACAGGGGAGATGATGGAATTCCAGTTGAGCTATTTCTAATCCTAAAAGATAGTGTTGTGAAAGTGCTGCACTCAGTATGCCAGCAAATTTGGAAAACTCAGCAGTGGCCACAGGACTAAAAGGTCAGTTTTCATTCCAGTACCAAAGAAAGGCAACACCAAAGAATGTTCAAACTACCCCACAGTTGCACTCATTTCACATGCTAGCAAAGTAATTCTCAAAATTCTCCAAGCTAGGCCTCAACAGTATGTGAACCGAGAACTTCCAGGTGTTCAATCTGGATTTAGAAAGGCAGAGGAACCAGAAATCAAATTGCCAACATCCGTTGAATCATTGAAAATGCAAGAGAATACCAGAAAAATATCTACTTCTGCTTTATTGACTATGCCAAAGCCTTTGTGTGGATCACAACAAACTGGAAAATTCTTAAAGAGATGAGAATACCAGACCACCATACTTGCCTCCTGAGAAACCTGTATTCAGGTCAAGCAACAGTCAGAAGCAGACATGGAACAGCGGACTGGTTCCAAATTGGGAAAGGAGTACATCAAGGCTGTATATTGTCACCCTGCTTATTTAACTTCTCTGCAGAGTACATCATGCAAAATGCCAGGCTGAATGAAGCACAAGCTGGAATCAAGATTGCCAGGAGAAATATCAATAACCTCAGAAATGTAGACACCACCTTTATAGCAGAAAGCGAAAAGGAACTAAAGACCTTCTTGATGAAGAGGAGAATGGGTGAAAGAGGAGAATGAAAAAGCTGGCTTAAAACTCAGCATTCAAAAAACTAAGATCCTGGCATCCAGTCCTATCACTTCATGGCAAATAGATGGGGAAACAGTGGAAACAGTGACAGACATTTTTGGGGGGGGGACTCCAAAATCTCTGCAGATGGTGACTGCAGCCATGAAATTAAAAGACGCTTGCTCCTTGGAAGAAAAACTATGACCAACCTAGTTAGCATATTAAAAACTAGAGACATTACTTTGCTGACAAAGGTCCATCTAGTCAAAGCTATGGCTTTTCCACTGGTCACGTATGGATGTGAGAGTTGGACCGGTAAAGAAGGGTAAGTGCCAAAGAATTGGTGCTTTTGAACTGTGGTGTTGGAGAAGACTCTTGAGAGTCCCTTGGACTACAAGGAGATCCAACCAGTCCATCCTATAGGAAATAAACCCTGAATATTCATTGGAAGCAGTAATGCTGAAACTGAAGCTCCAGTACTATGGCCACCTGACTGGAAGAGTTGACTCACTGGAAAAGACCCTGATGCTGGGAAAGATTGAGGGCAGGAGGAGAAGGGGCGACATGACATCACCGACTCAATGGACATGAGTTTCAGCGAACTCCAGGAGATGGAGAAGGACAGGGAAGCCTGGCGTGCATCCATGGAGTCACAAAAATTTAGGCACAACTGAGCGACTGAACACAGCAACAAATAGCAACAGGCACAGTGTTTTACAGGAAAAGATTTGTTGTCTGGTCCTGTGTGACAGCCGTTAGGGAAGCCTTCACAGACGGTACTGCGTTTCCCAAGTGGGAGTTGCCCAGCTGCGGGAGGGGTGGACGAGCCTTTCAAGCCCTGCTGCGCAGGCACCGAGGCTGGAAGAGCCCCCATGCTGAAGGTGAACTCCTTGTGGCCCGGGATTGTGTCTGCTGTACTCACAGACCTACCCTCAGTGTCAGCATCAGCGTCAACTTCCTCAGTGGGACATCAGCTGGCATAAAAGAGATACCAGTGTTTGAATAAATGAGGGCATCGTAATTAGCTTTATAGGGATGAAGCATAATCTCTATGGCAGGGAGATGGATGTGGAAACATGTAATCATTTGTCTTTAGGAAATTCCTTTAGATAGCAGCCCCATAAGGTAATAATAAATAATAGTGCCCAACACAAAGTGAGCACATATAATGTGCCTAACACTGTGAGCACGTATAATGTGCCTAACACTGTGAGAGGTACTATCCATAAATGAGCTTTTAACCTCATCACAATCCTACAAAGGAGATTTAACTTTTATCCCTATCATGCAAATGAGGAAATTGAGCACAGCGTGATCAGGTGTCCTACCCAAGGAACCAGGACTCAAACCCAAGCTTTCGTGTCCATTCTCTGGGCCAGCGATGGTGATCACTCTTCCACGAAACCCATTTACCACGTATTGCATCAGATCTCTGTACAGAGTGACTCGCGATTAGCGGACTCTGCCTTTACCTCCATGGCTCACGTGGTTTCTCTGTGGCCATACATTCAGTTCTAACTTGGCTAGTTAAGGACAGATCTTCGCTTCTGTTCCAGGCCTCTCCGGGGCTGATGGCTGCCCAGGAAGGAGGAGCGGGCAGTGTCAAGAGCCGTGTGAGGTCATGCTAGGGTGAAGAGGGTGGGTAAGGTCCAGGGAAGGAGGGAAGGAGGCAGAACAGATAGGAGGCAGGAGCTGTGGCAGGGCACAATTTGTCTTTCCACCCTCCCCCCTGCATCGCACCCACACGCACACACATGCTCACACACAGTCTCTCACATGCACACACATGCTCACACACAGTCTCTCACACACACACTCACACCCACTCACTCCACTGCCACAGTTCTTCCCCAAGACTACAGCTGAGAGAATGTTTGTTCGGCCACCCAGTAAAGCAAACAAAGAGATGTTAGTGATTTCTGCAGAGACAAGTTAAGAGAATCATAGTGATAGCTTACGGTGAACGGTGTCAGATTCGTGATCTCCGAAGAAGAAGATTTAACTTCAGGGCCAGGGGCCAGGCTTGATCACTCAAGAGCTTTTGTGTAGCAGAGTTTCATTAAAGTACAACAAGGGACAGAGAAAGCTCCTGACATCGACCTCAGAAGGGGGATGGAGAGTGCCCCCCTTGCTAATGTTGGCAAGGGAGTTATATGCTTTTTTAATTAGTTATTACAATAAATCAAAAGAATGTCTCAAGGTTGTAAAGATCTTACTAGACCCATTGCCATAATTTACATTTTAAGATAACAGGATTAGCCAGAAGGTTTTCAGGAAGGAGAAGCTGCCCTCAAGCAGGGTACATTGTTGTTATGTAATCCTTAGTACAGAGTTTAAACTAAGTTGTTTGTTGTGAAACCATCAGTTCCGGGCTTAAAGAAAAAAACATGTGACTAAGAGGAAGGAATGTAGAGGAAAAAGAGATGTTTGTCCTTTGCTCCTCCTTGAGAGTTCCAGACCCCTATCTCCGCTTCGAGAACCCTAGATCCCTTTCTCCTTCTCGGGGACCCCAGACTTCCTATCAACCTGCCTAGGAATTGACGCGCTCAATAGATGTGTATGTCTAATCCATATTAGATGTGGACATGAATTTGAGCAGACTCCAGGAGACAGTGAAGGACAGAGGAGCCTGGTGGGTTTTAGTCCATGGTATCGCAAAGAGTCAGACACTCAGTGACTGAACAGTAACAGCAGCGGATGTCTAATCCAGGTCCACACTCCTCTGCACCATCCGGAGCAGAGTTCACGTGGCCTCCTTGGAGTAACCTGTTCCCCATATATGCCCTCCTTTCTCTCTTCATTCCACATTCTTGAGCTCATTTCTCTCCTCCTCCTTCCGGCCTCTCCCAGGGGTTTAGGAGATCAGTGCTAGGGCCTGGGAGCCAGGTGAGGTGGGGCCAACTAGGTGGAACTTCATCTTTCCCCAGCCCCTTTCTCCTTCTCCTTGGCCTTCTGGCTTGCCATCAGGGACCAGCATTAGGGGAGATATGGAGTAGGTTTCCAAGAAGCAGCAGGGTCACAGCAGTGAGGTAGAAGAGGAAAGAAGCCTGCAGCTTAGACAGTGAAGACATGTGCAGACGGTGGCTTCAAGAAGGGCTGGCAATGAGTGTGCAAGGGCCATATCTAAATTAAGGACTACCGTAATTGTCCTAAGCAATACCATCTTTTTCTAAGACAGGGACATGTTCCAGCATGCGCTGCCCTAGTTATCAACCAGAAGCTCTTTTAACTAAGCCCATCCTATCTACCTTTAAACTTGGCAGTGCATTTCCACTGCTTCTCCTGCCATGGGACCTTCTGAAGTAGTTTTGTCTCAACAGGTTCTTATTATGCTTCTACCAATGCTCTTGAGGTCTGTGCTGCTCTCTGGGCTTGGACTGAGGCAAGTTCACCAATGGGCAGAAGCTTTGCTTAGCCGACCCCTTAGGACTGAAGCAGCCCATGTGAGTTACAGTGAAAGACAAACAGGTGCCTGAAGGAAAGGGCAGCTGGTCACACCCAGCATCTCAGTGCAGGGGAGCAGAGGCCCTGGAGCCCTCCTCGGACCTCCAGGCACCTGGGCTGGAGTGAGAGTGGGTGAGTGGGCCCTCAGTGGCAGATGCAGAGCCGTTGATGTGCTGGGCGGGGAAAGCAGGCATGCCTAGAAAACTCACAAGCACAGCTGTGCTCACAGGGCTGCCCATGGGGACAGGTGCAATGGGTCATCTAAGGCATTAAATCCCATAGCGGCAGGTGAAGAACAGAACAGAGATCCAAAGTCAAGGGCCAACAACAGTGCAAGTACCATTTGCAGATAAAACCTAAAGAGATTCTTCTAGATGCTGCTGTGCAGAAGGAGGGACTCTTTCCTGAGCAGGGTGACCCCACACTGTCCCTGTCTGCTCAAGGATGCCCATTGTCCCAGAGTAATTATAGCATGCCTTTCACTCTCAAGAAGGCCCCGATTTGGACAATAAATTATATTGTCATCCTGTTTCCAAGGCAGCATTCTAAGGCTTCAGTTAGTTCCAAGAGTAGCTTGCTTCTGGGGTGCAGAAAGGATTAAGTTAATGGTGAGTAGCCTGCCTTCCTTCCAACAGCCTCTGTAGACCATACAAAATTAGCCATTGTTAATAATGATTTAGTAAGAATATATTTTGCCTTGTTGTAAAGACTTATACAGGGCAACCTTTATAACCATCTGGGAAATGGAGTCACCAAGACCAAATATTCTTCATAGGTGTTAACTGTCCATGATCTGTCTGCTGCTAACTTTAGCTGCTAGGACAAAGTGGTGTGGGGCAGGAAAATACCCACAAACACTGTCTGGATCACAGTGTCCACAGAGCTTTCTTGGGGCTGCCCTCGGACCCCAGACCACCGTGAGAGTTCAGTGACTTCAGTTGTTTGGCTGATTTTTTTTTTTTAACTTTTCAATTTGTGATTTTTAACAGAAAAGAAATGCAACTTTTATTTTACCTCTGTAAAACCTCTTCTTCAACAAAAACACTTAATACTTATTCCATCCAGCATGGGTTGTAAGTTCCTTGGAAGTTTTGTTGATCAAGATAGACACAGAACCTTCCTGGAGGAAAACCTCACTCATGTGGGCTCCATTAAATTTGTTCAAATTTGTGATCATTTGGCCTCATTGAATTAGACGTGCCTTGATGCTAACCTTCAAAAAGGATTTGCTCTAAGCAGGCTGTTAGGACAGATAAGCTGTAGGAGAATATTTGAACGATATGGGTCATTTCATATAGAAGTAGATATTTGCTATGGAAAATGCACAGCTCCATCACTGTTTTCTGTTTATTAAAATAGAATCAAGACCTCAACTTGGAGGATATATAATAGGCAGTAGTTTTATTAGCCTACTTGAAGTTACCGTATGAATTTGAATATAAAGCAAATGCAGTCCTTTCAAAAATTTTCCATACTTTGAATTTATTTATTATGTGTTTATCTAGCCTGGCTTTTTTCTCTATTAGTGAAATAAGTTACATTTGTGCAGTGCTGTCTTTTCGATGGAAGGTTTAGTGATTTCAGAATATAATTGTTTTAAATTGGGAAAATTCAATTTTCTCTAATGTTTTAACATTTAAACTCAGCCGTGAATGCCTGTACTTTCTTGCGTTACCCAAAACATTCGGAAATGAACTCATCTCAACTCATCTTCTTCCCCAGCCACTCTCCAGCCCCCAGAAGGTCACCAACCACATTTCCTTACTCGAGTTAATGCTAGCACAGCCCTCCGAGGTGCTCAGAATCTCCTGAGTCATTTGGTCTCCTCATCCCTCCTTTGGATTCTCCCCATCTCTACTTGCACTCCGTTCACTTCCACTTCCTGCAAAGCTTTCCTTCAGCATCTCTCTGGAAGCTGCCCCTTCTCTATTCCCCTAGAGACAATGTTCAGGATCACATTGCATCATATCTGGAGGGATTCCACGGCTTCCAGGTTGGTTTCTCCACCTTCAGGCTTTCTCCATCTTTAATTTTTCCCGGATTAACCTTCCTCTAACGCAAATGAGCGTTCATTCCTCTGACCAAACACTGTGAGGGGGCCAGCAGGCACAGGATAAAATTCAAGCCAGTGTTGTCACCAGATGATCAAGACACTGTCTGCCTGGATCCAGTGCTGTCTCCCACTGCTTTGAGGCACAAGCCCATGGACCCTGACACTCTGCTCTCTTCCCCACTCTGTCCTCACACGTTCTTGCTTCCTTGCTTTCATTCACATGGCTTTCCACCCTCAGAATGACTGTGTCCCCGCTAAGTTCTACCTCCTGAAAGTCTCACAACCCAGCCCCAAGGCTGTCTCCTTTTGAAGACTCAGCTGGAGGCGGGCCGATCCTCTGCTCAGGCCTTTGCACCATTGTGCTCGTTGCTGTCACCGTAGAGGACGCTGTTGTTACTATTGTCACTTTGGTGTTGACACATACCTGCTTCATTGTCAGCTCCCCGGGGAGTTCAGCTCGTTATCTTGTGCAACACCTAGAACAGGGCTTTAGGCTTCATAAGTTAATAACCTCGTTGGATAGGTGCATTTATAATTCAAACCTGGAAAGCTAAAAATACATCAGGTAAACTCACAGAAATGTTCTCTGTTTTCAGCAAAACCCAAAATCACCTACGTAGAGAACCAGACTGCCATGGAACTAGAGGAACAGGTCACTCTTACCTGTGAAGCCTCGGGAGACCCCATTCCCTCAATCACCTGGAGGACATCCACCCGAAACATCAGCAGCGAAGAAAAGGTATAATGTCACCCAAGAGTTTCAGGACCATGGAACTCAGACCCGACCCGGGCTGAGTCTGCTCCATGGCCAGCCCTCTTCAGTGAACCAGAAAATAGGATGCGGTCACTGGAGGTCCCCACCAGGTTCTGTGGGCCCCCTCCTCCCGCCTGCCCTGGCTGTGGCCTACTCGGCATCCCCTTGAGATGGAGGAGGCACAGTTCCTTGCATGGATCTGCGGAGGTGTCATGTTAGTGGGTGTGGGTAAGTTAGACATCCCGAGGAGGATGGAGATAGGGATTCTCCAGTGCACAGTTATGGAGCTGGGGAGGAACAGGGGCAAGCTGAGATCCTGGTGCCCTAGGTGCTATTAGCTTCACCACAGGAGCGCCCAAGGAAATGTCTCCCAGAACTAATAGGGATCAGAATGAGCCTATTAATTCTTTTCCTTCTGATGTGTATATTCATGCTCCACATGCACTATATGCACAAAAGCTTGGTTGCCTTTGTGTCTGCCTGTATTCTCAGTCACATTTGGGTATCATTTTGTTCTCAAGGCAAAAATAATTAGCAGTTTCTACATGAGGATGATTACGCCAGGTTATGCAAGATAATCTCTGAGAACCGAGAAACACTGCAGCAACGTTCCTGGCAAATTTAAAGGACTCGTAAGATATAGATTCCAAGCACATGGATTTATAGGTCGCCGGAAATCTGTCTTTATTATTGACAATATATGAAAATTGAGGCAACCCCATACTGGGCAGCCTTTTGCTATTGAGTGGGCCTAAAGGCAGGAGGAGGAAGAAGCTTGGTTTTAAAGCAACTTAAACCGTCTCATGGCACTTCTCCAATCTCTTTTCATATATCCTGCAGTAATGGGCTTCGTTTTAGTTAGCCACAACTTTGTCACCTATTCAGGAGTAATGGCCATAGCCTTAAAGAACATTTATAATGGATTGCTGATTGACCAGAATGTCAGAAAATGATAGATCATCACTCTTCTGTCTGCATAAGGAAATCCCTAGAGAGAGTAGACTCAAATAAAGCTAAAAAGGGAGAGTGTGAAATTTCAGAGCCAAATTTGGAATTTGCATTTGAGCAACTGATTTCTCTACTACTAATAGAAGACAAAGCTAAATCAAGAGGAACAGAAATTGCTGTTCCAAAAAAAATCCATTATTTTTTGCAAGTTTTACCTCCAGAGTTGAATTCAGCTTAACCGAAACTCAGCTGAGGAACTGCTAAGTATTTTTGAAACTTGCATATGCTGTTTGATATTGTGAAAACCAACTGAATTAAGTAATGTGGTGTTTACTTGGATACTTTCTTTATCAACATTGGAATTAAACCCTCAGCTCAGATTTTTAACTCTCATCATGTGTGTTACGTGGATTGAATGTACATCTCAGGGCTCAAACCACAGGGCTGCCACTTGGAGGATTTCTCTGTATCAAGCTTGAGAGTAGATTTGTCCAGAATGACCCAGTGTATGTCTCTGACCTAAAGTGAAGGACAGAAATAACATCTACCAGATTAATGATGGTTTTAAATTCTATATCTTTTCTAGGAATAGCTCAGCAGCCAAGCTAGACCAGAAAGGTTATTGTGATTTGTGCCTACCTCAAGTCCTTTAATAGGTAGATACTTCTGGCTTGTACCTGTGAATTCATTTTTACAGAATGAGAACAAAAAGCCAGTCACTAATACACCCTCATACTTCCTAAATATTAAAACCAAACGTGTCCAGCAGAGACCATCTCAAGCCAAGGAGGCTTTGCATAATTCAGTTATCAGTGTAGATCATTAGTCTCAGTCTGAGAAAGTATTTAAGCCCAGCTACATAGCTTGTGTTGTACTTTCTTTTACTATGGACTGCCTTCAAGTGACATTACTGAAACATGAATGAGTCTTCCAAACTGGCCAGTGATGTAACCCCCGATCAGCATATTTGCCTAAATGAAACTCTGTAGAGAAAAGTTGCCATTTCTATTAATTACATATTGACATCAAAACGGCCTGGCAGTCATCTTACACTGGGAGTGGCTAAAACTTTAGAAAACAGAGATGGCCTATTTGTGAGCCAGTTGATCTCCAAATAGTAAATGTTACTTTTATCTGGCAGCCACTCCTCATTGTCTCCTGCGTCTGAAGTTGCATGATAAATAATTAGGTATCAAGATGATTGTCAGAGTCACAGAACTGTAGGAGCCGAGGCAAGCCATTTTCTTTTGCAAGTCAAGATTATGCACTGAGCTAAGAATAGACAGTTGTGTCTACCAGGAAGGGCAGGAGGGCTCCTGAGAAGTAGATCCCATGACCTGCAAGAATCCCAGAAGGTTGGAAGGAAGCCTCCTTTGGAGGTTGTCTCGTCTCACTGCCAGAAAGTCCCTCAACCCCTGCTTGAAGGGTGACAGCGTCAGTCCTCTGCAAGGCAAGAGGTAGCCCCGATGCTCAAGAGGGCTTGCTGCTTCCCAGCCTTGCCGCCCTGCCACTGGGTCCCTTGCGTGGGAACTGCTAACCAGCCCTCCGATGTTTCTCTAGTCGGTCCTCTGACCCTGTGACACTTCCGGTTATTTTCCTGCTGCTCTTACCTTATGGCCTTCATACCCTTCGCCTTTCCGGTCATCCTGTACTAGAGAGCTTCCCTTCACTAGCGTCCCCTCTCAGTTGGCAGCACCCAGTGCAGCGGTCCTCCTCGCTTATTGCTCGCTTGGTCTGGACACGGACATCATGCAGTCAGCATCATGTGAGCCCTTTCGTAGCGTCCTCATTCCATTGTCTCCTATTGAGCTTGTGGTCAGCTAAAAGACCCAGCTCGTTTTGGTATGAACTGCATTTAAGCCACATATCCCCTGTCCTGTCCTAATGCAATTGATTGCCTAACCCGTAATGCTGAATTTTATATTTATTTCTATTAAAAATTGTTTTGTTTGTTGCAACCCAGTATTTTTCAACGGGGGTCAGGATGACAGTTTGGGAAGACTTTCTTCACTGAGACTGTCCTGTGCATTGTAAGATATTTAGCACTACTGCTCTTTTCCCTTTAAATGTTAGTAACCACCTCTAATCGTTCTGATTACCAAAAACGTCACACACAGAAACACTCCTTGGCTTGAGAATGACCATTTTAGTCCATCTTGCTGACCAGTCAGGACTGGTTTTCATCAGAACTGTCCTTAGAGGTCTTTGGGTCCACAGTATTTCAGCCAGTGGGGGCTCCCTCTTTCATTTATGTGTGTTAAAAGTAATGGAGTCTAACAGTCAATGATGACCCAGATCTAAGTCCAAGACCCAAGAGCAGGTATTTCAGCCTTCCCCATACAACTGCTGTCCAGCATCTGTATTAGCTGTTGCTTCCAACCTTGTATGAATACTTATTTGAAATATCTTTGTCCAAGTCCTTGATAAAAATATTGACTGGGACAAAATCAAGTACTGAGCCCTTAGAATGCCACCGGGGGTCAATGGCTCAGAAGTAGAGGGCATAATGCCATGGTGCTCTCTAATGATCCTGATGACTTTCTTGGGAGGCTCAATGCTTCCTTTAATAAAGTTAGTGACAGTAGACACTGATTAAGTACAGCTTTCTCTTTTGCTTCACTGCTTAGTTGAGTCTAGTATATATCCTTTTTAAGAGGAGGGAGAGCAAAAGCTTTCAACCATGGAATTGTGGTGACTTTCTAATGGAATACTGATGTTCTTCATTCAAAAAAGATGAGGAAAAAAAGCAAAAAAAAAAGTACAATGAGCCCAAAAGTCACATCATATCTTTGATAATGTCTAGCTTTAGTCCAATCACTCATTTCAGATTGATTATAATCAATCTGTTAGGCTTTAATTAGTTGAGTTGGTTTCACTCAACAACTGATAATAGCTAGGCTAAGGTTGGGGCACTAAGATCATTAGGGAAGATCATCTGTCTGAAAGTTAATCCATTTCTTAGTGGTCACTAATATGTTGGCCAAAATTTTTGAACATTGTGATGGGTCAGTTTGATCTCTGTGTATGGAGGTCATTGTGACACCAAGAAGGTTTGTGCATCCACATCATTTTATTACTCATCCTATTCAGACTCATTTTTTAAATTGCCGGGTATTTTAAAGACTAGCAGTAAGTGGCACTAAAGTTCAGGTACTATTTATTTACTGAATGAGACCCCTAGATGGTGATTTGCATCCTCTCTCCCTGAAAGAACAGTCCATTGTCTGCTCATTTGAAAATCTCTAGGCCTTTGAAGAAACGGAGAAAGAAAGGCTAGTAAAATCTTAATGTCTAAGGAGAAGGAGAGGCACAAAGTGTTGAGATCAGAAGAGACAGAAATAAGTAAAGGGCATTTCATGAACCTTGTATCTTGAGTTGACAGAGTATCCTACAAAAAAGAGAAACCTTTTGAAACTCTGGATTCCTTGGAGACTGAAGTCTTTTCATCAGGAAGAACTCCTCATTCAGTACAAATCAGGTGCTTACTCTTAAACGCTGGATAAGGTGCCTGCATTGAGCAGTTAGAGTCTTTTATCTAGGATGTGGACAGAAGTCTAACAGGGAAAGCCTAGGATAAGTGTCTATCACTCCACTTTAGTTTGTATATATATTCCTACAGACTTGTGTGTAACATTATGAAACATGCAATGTTAAAAGCACCTGGAACTAACAATTTTCGAAAAGCTAATCATATTCCAATTTGTAAGTGTGTATTTGCATACCAGGTTATTTTAAAGTGGGCTACATGCCTTCACCAAATAATCAGGGTCAAGATGATCCTATCTGCTCTGTCATTGGTGCTGTTTGTCAGGACCTGGACTGATGTCCTTACCAAGTCCCCTTCCAGGAGGTGTGCTTTAGCCACTTACAGAACTACCTCTGCTTTTCCCAACTAGGCTTGCCAGATTTTTTTTTTTTTAAATACAAGTGTGCCCCAGGTAAACGATGCATGGGGATCTACTTTTGCTAGACGTTTTAAATTTTAAACACTACACTAAAAATTAAAAAATTAGTCTTTGTTCATCTGAAATTCTATCCTAAGAAGAAAAAAAAAAATGATTTATCTTATTATCCCACCAGGCACACAGGTGGAAATTCAGGCTACTAGAAGCATTGTGTTACTAGCATCCACTTATTTTAAAAGCCACAAAACCACCACAGTGAGTTGAGAAAGACGCAGGACGAATCAGATCTGAAAAGCAAACAACTCATATGATGGAGTCTTGATTCGTGCGGCCCTGGCACGTGGCACGCAAGCTTCTAAGCGGTGTGGATACGGCAGCCACGTGTGACATGTCTGCCTGCTGTTGCTCTGGTCCATGCGTGTTCCTGTTCTCACTCCCCTCTTCACTCTACCATCCCGTGGCATCATCCACATCCCTCATTTCTCATGAAAGCTCCTTGCATTTAGTAGACTCTCCTTGCATTTAGTAGACTCTTACTAAATGTTTGCTAACTCATTCACATTCCTGGGATTGCATTGCTGTGTCTCTGGTGTCTCTTCTGTTCTTTTTCCATCTGAACCTCAGGGACAGTCAGGCAGTCAACAACATCAGGTATGATGTTTTTGACTCCCATCATGAAATCAGAAAAGCTGCAAGCAGAGTAGATTCCCCAGTGCTGGATAAATAAAAAATCTTGAGGTGGGTAGGAAAACACCCCAACCCCCCAGTGTTCCTGGGTTGGCTCACTCCTTTGTGAATGCCATGTTTGATGAAGATGCTTAAACCTGCATGTCATCCCTCTGCCTTTAAGAACCAACTGGAACCTACCACAGCACTCAGAGTTTGATATCCTCCAAGCATCCTGCCCCGTAGTCTTAAGGGCATTCTTCTCATTCCTAAATATACCCACTCTGTTCCTTTCTTCATTCCTTTTTTTTTTTTAAATAAAAATTTGATTTTTGATAGTATGCATGCAAAGAGTTACAAAATGCATGAGCACAAAATAATATATGAATGATAAGCTGTCCAATCAAATCCAAAGGAGGAAGCCTACTCTACAAGTATCTCTGTATTGTGTGTTTAGAGCTGGCAATGTCACCTACTAGCATGAGGAATATTCAAGGTATTTGGGAATAGGAGCACTCTAATATGTCAGCTGGTAGCCATATATATGTCTTCCAAAGATTAAGAGAGGCTTTACCTGTGAATTGTACACCTTAATGTGCATAAGGGGGGCAGAAAAGCTGAGCATAAGCTAAATCCTAAGTTAAACTGGGCAGTGAACACACCATTGAAAGTGGGCCTTGGAAAAAGCTCTGAATTGAAAAGAAACTGCATGTGCACGGAATGCAGTGGGATACATCAATTCTCTAAAGCAACATATTGTAAAATTTTACTGCTTTCTTGTTGTGTTTTATATCTTGTTCTCTCCAGGCTTCGTGGACTCGACCAGAGAAGCAAGAGGTATAGCTTACCTGACCACTAGTCAGTCTTTAGTTTTGCAAGCACTACAGTTTAACTCACCATTGCAGTTTAATAACCAGACATGCTAAAACTAACTAGTAATTTAGTTTGATTAAAGAATAGGTCCATAGTGGTAGATGTTACTTAGCAATAGTGCCATTGCAGGATGAGCAAGCAAGGTGTGTTGGGAGTGGATGAACAAATCTTTGTTATTTCCTAAGACTGGATCTTATTCTCTTGCTGGTGCTGATAAAATCACACCCAGGTAATTATACTCAGAGAAATAAATGGCCCCAATTCCCAGGCCAGGCATTTTGAAATGATGAAATTTTTTGACTCTCACCTGGTTGATGTGGCTTTGGATCATAAAGTCACAGAGTTTAGTGATCTAAAAACCCACTCAGCCCTTACCTTTCCAGCTCAACTCATCTTGTTGCTCGCTTATTTTATCATGATTGGTCTTGGTAAATTACCACATCACATTTCATCTCGAAGCAATGCAAATGACATCTCTCATTGGTTTTCCCAAATTGCTAAACACATCTATGTTACTTTTATAGAGCATTAAATTTATGAGATTAGAGTGATGTGTCACAGATGATTCTGTGTGTGTGTGTGTATGTGTGTGTTTAAGTCAGTAGCATATTTAGCCTTTGAAATTACTCTGACTACTTGCTTCCATTTGGGCAATGTGGGACTTAGTTTGAAAACTGAGGTTAAATATTAATCTTTAGATTGTAATTGCTATGCACCCAAGACCCTACTTAGGATTATGTCTACCATTCTTGACCTGCTTTGTGTGATTAAGTGACAGAATTGAAATCAAAACCAGTATGCTTTAGATGAAGTTCAGAAATCTAATCTGTAAAATATAAAGGAACCTTTTCTCTAGATGGAACTTAGATATTGTATAATACCATAAATGTGGAATATGGCAATCCTGTGGACTGTATTTTAATTGGGTAAACCCATCCCCCTAGTCTCTCAGAAATGATAATTATTCAGAACACATAACTCATGTGTTCAGGTCATGGCTATAAATATTTAATGCCGTTTAATATTTAAAAGTTGACTGCCTGTCCCCAGGCACCGATGGTAGTTTCTGCAGCCTGCTGTCGTTGAATCTAGTTCACTATAAGCCCCCTTTGTACCATGCCTTCGTCCTCAGCGTAGGGACTGTAGCTAGGTGCACAGGCTCACTGAAGCACTTTCCTCCTGCAGCCCAGAGGTGCTGTCGCAGACAGGGTGCTTTATTGCCCAGAAGTCACAGGCTCATTAGGATTGGGAATAGGAGAAAAGAAGGGTTCATTATCAGCCCCTCCTGAACCACTTCCCCTCTCATTCCACTTGGCCTTGCACATCTTCCCCTGTCATTCAGATTTAGACCCAGCTAGAGGAGGAGCTGAGATTTATCAGGGAGCATTAAGGAGATGTTGAGAGGATTGCTATTAGTAGTGGAAGTAATTGGTTTACTCCTAGGAAAGCAGACACCTCACTCCCTTTTGCCAAAGTGTCCTTATCTTAAGTTATCTCGCTCTGGATATAATTGACTTTCAAGTGAGTTCTGCCCGCTGGGGCTTAGAAACTCCATTCCTTTCTATTTGTCTCAGTCAGGAATGAAGACCACGAATCCAGATGAGCTCGAAAGAAGGCTTGGGTTGTGACCAATTTCACTCTGTAAGCTCTGGAAAGCCTTAGGACTTCTCCCGGCAAGAAGAGAGACAAAAATGTTTTGATGAGAAGAGCAATTATAATTGCCCTTAAGGATTTTTTTTGCAAAACAGGGTCTTCTTGCCATAATGATCTTTTCATTCATGCCCAGTTTATCTAGTTCCTTCTTGAATCTGGACCATCAGCCTGCATGACGTCTGGTCTGGATGGCTTGGAGGGGGCGCTGTCTGACTCTGGCCTGGTGCCAGAGTAAATCATTTCAGAGGGAAATAGTCCAATCACCCTGGAGTCTGTCTGCGCCCCCTCGGAGGGAAGAACTGGGCATCTGGCAAGTAATCCTGTCATCAATCCTGTCTTGAGCCACCGCAAAACTATAGTTCCCTGTGGAAGGCCGCCTGCTGCTCTGTTGACATCATTCAGTGATAAAATTTTCCAGAGAGAAATTTAGACAGACCTGATAAAAGGGGGGAAAAAATAGGACTGTCAATGCAGTCATTTCTCTCTGACCATTTTCTAGATTATTCTGAGTAAAAACTGCTAATGTCCCCCTTTGTGCTTGCTTGTTGATGTCCTTCTCTTAGCTACATGACTTTCTTTGCATCTTCTGCTGCTACTTCCTTCTTATGGAAATGTCCTCTTGACTTTGGAAAGATTCCAGTCAGTTTTCCTTATTTGTGGTGGTGGCCCAAGGACAAGTCCTGGATATGTGACAAAAAATTATAGAGTTCAGCTTCTGGCTGGCGTTACTGTTGGCTGAACCTGTGTTCTCACTCTTCTATCTTTTGGGGAAATAGGAATGATGAGCAGGTCAGGTCAGCCCTCATAGATTCTGCAGGGATGACCTCACACTCCGGATGCCACAAGTTTAGGTGATGGGTCAAGATTTTGTTTGGCACGTGAAAACCACCACTGCCATGGACCCTGTCAGCCCACTTGAAAAGGGTTTTCAGGAGCCAGTATCTCTAACAGACCAGATGTCTCTGATTTTCTAGGCAGGCCCTCTACCCCAGCCCAGGTCAGCTCACATTCGTGTGCATATCCTCTGGGGTGCACCTTCTCAACCAATCAGCCTACCTGGGGCTGATCACATGCCACCTGGGGGTGGAGAACTGAGGCATCTGGGCATGCCTGTCGGAGAGGGGTGGCCCTCGCTGCAGCAGGTGGGGATGGTGTTGCTCAGCTCTCCTGTCTCCTTGCTGGCAGTTGTGTTCTAGCTTCTGGGTATGAAATGCGATGGGGCTTACATGACTGGAATAGACTAGCTCTACCAGGGGTGCTGAGCTTCCCCGGCGGCTCAGATAGTAAAGAATCCGCCTACAGTGCAAGAGACCTGGGTTCTATCCCTGGGTTGGGAAGATCCCCTGGAGGAGGGCATGGCAACCCACTCCAGTGTTCTTGCCTGGAGAATCTTCAGGGATAGAGGAGCCTGGTGGGCTACAGTCCATAGGGTTACAAAGAATTGGACACTACTGATCGGCTGAATACCAGGGATGACAGAGGGACTTCTTGTGGTAGATCTGAGGCTACAGTTAAGGCCAATGGTGTCTTGCTTTTGAACTCCCCAAACTGGCCTGCTTTATGATATTTCAGTACTGGATTTCGGGCTTCCAAACCGGCAGCTCAAAGGAACCTGAAGGCAGGTATTCTCTAGTTCTTTAAAAGCACGACCTCATGGGATGACAGATGCTATAAGCAGAGCACTCACATGCCCCTGTCTGTGGAATACCACGCAGTGGACATAAAAGTGTGGCCCAGCCCATGAGAAGCTAGACTCCTTCTTCAGATGACCGCCTTTCTTGAGGATCTGAACTCAGACCACATGCCCAGACTCTTCCTAGGCCAGCAACCATTTTACTTAAGAGTGTAAAGGGGAAACCCCTAGGAAATATTCCAGTACCCATTGCCCCGGGCTCATATGCTGATTGCCTGTTTGACCAGTTCTTGTAATTCCAAAGACTCAGGAAGACAGTTCTAGTGTCACGGGCTAAAACATGGTGGTTGTGGTGTCTAGGATCCTACATATGCCTGGGAATCTCTGTACCACCATCCGGGAAAGGGGACACAGTTCCCCTCACTTCCAGTGTGACAGCTCCTGAGCTCCGGATTGTTAGACTTTTTTGGAATGAAATTGTTCTAGTTTTAAGCATTCAAGAAAATGAGGCATCTGCAGAAAGATAACTTTCTTGTATCATTTCTTTCATTTGGCACATTCAGATTTCCCATTAAGTGTGCACGCACCAGGGAACCAGCAGATAGGCGGGAAGGAAAGGATGGGAGTGCAGGTTTTCCAGAACCTCATGAGGTGAGGCTGTTGCAGCTGCAATGCCTGCTGGCCAGACTTTGGCTTCCATTTCAGATATGCCAAGCCAAGCTGTCTGGGGGCCTCGGTTGCCCTTCCCAAGCCAGTCTTGGCACACAGGCTAGGCCGCTTGGATAAACTGAGACCCATTTTTCTGTTTGGGATGCACCCAAGTACCCATGGTGCTCTCTGGAGCCTTGCTTCCACAAGTTGGTACCTAAAGCAAGACCTAGACGTTGCCACAGAGAGGGGAGAGCTGTGAGGCTGGTCATGGGCAGTGATGCCTGGTCTCAGCCCCGCCCACCTCAGCCCCTGACGCTGCCCCTCCCCTCCCGGCAGACCCTGGACGGGCACATGGTGGTACGCAGCCACGCCCGCGTGTCGTCCCTGACCCTGAAGAGCATCCAGTACACCGACGCCGGGGAGTACGTCTGCACTGCCAGCAACACCATCGGCCAGGACTCCCAGTCCATGTACCTCGAAGTGCAATGTGAGGAGAACGGCGGGAGGACGCTGGGCAGGGGGGTTTTGCACAGGGTTGGGGTGACAGACCTGTCCCGCGGCGGTAGGCCCTAGGTCATCCCAAAGCTGTGTCTCCAAGGGACCCCCCCCCACCACCATCCTCAGACTTACAGGTCTGCGTGTCTCCCCACGCAGCTCGTGGGAAAAGCCCCAATCCCCTCCTTCCCCCAGCGTCAGATTGGCTTCAAGGCTCGCCCGCCATCCCAGGGCCGGGAGCCAGAGTGTGGGGGACTCCGCGATCACGGCGGGCTTCCTGAGGGCCGCTGTCCTTCTTTGCAGATGCCCCCAAGCTGCAGGGCCCTGTGGCTGTGTACACGTGGGAGGGGAACCAGGTGAACATCACCTGCGAGGTGTTTGCATACCCCAGTGCCACTATCTCGTGGTTCCGCGACGGTCAGCTGCTGCCCAGCTCCAACTACAGCAACATCAAGATCTACAACACCCCATCCGCCAGCTACCTGGAGGTGAGGCGGTGTGGGGGCGGGGCGGGGTGCAGGAGGCGGGGTCTGAGTGCACAGGCTGCGGGATGCAGCTAACATCCCCTCCCTCGCTTCTCTGACTCATCCTAAGCAGTGAAGCCATTGGTCAGGGAAGAAAGCCAGCCTCAGCCTGCCCCTTGCTCTCGAGGAGCCAGATCAGGGCCTGAAGGGGAGCAGAGTGTTCCTTCCTCATGAGCCCCTTTTCTTTTTTTTTTTCTTTTTTATTGAAATATAGTTGATTTGCAATGTTGCGCCCATCTCTGCTGGTCAGCATCATGACTCAGTTATACACAGAGATGCATTCTTCTTTATTATCGTCTTTCCCATTGTAGTTTATCCCAGGAAGTTGGATGTTGTTCCCTGGGCTATATTGTAGGACCTTGTCATTTATCCATTCTGTATGTGATAGTTTGCATCTACCAACTCTATGAGCTGGAGCTTTACTGATTCTATTCTTAGTTCAGTAAATAAGGATCTGAGGTTGTGGCCATTCCGTGGGACACTTGTAACCCATGACCTCCTTCTCTCTAAAGGTGACCCCAGACTCTGAAAATGATTTTGGAAACTACAACTGTACTGCGGTGAATCGCATCGGACAGGAGTCTTTGGAATTCATCCTTGTCCAAGCAGGTGAGCGCACCTTCCAGCTACACCACCCTCACCCGGGCTGGTCCATTTCATGACCTTCTGTGATGACAGAAAGTGGGGAGAAGGGGAGTAAGGGTCAGCAACCAAAGGGTAAGGAGGCTGAGAGCTAAGGGGCCTTAAGAAGCTGGACATGGGGTATGTTGGGAGAGAATTACATGGTGGGGTAGACCAGGAGAGTCACGAGAGTTAAATGAGAGTCATGTTTCGTGATTGGAAGTTACGTCCTGGGCCAAATCCAGCTGACCTGGGTCTCCATCTGTGTCCTCCTCACAGACACCCCATCCTCACCGTCCATCGACCAGGTGGAGCCATACTCTAGCACAGCACAGGTGCAGTTTGATGAGCCAGAGGCCACAGGTGGGGTGCCCATCCTCAAATACAAAGCAGAGTGGAGAGCGATGGGAGAGGAGGTGTGGCACTCCAAGTGGTATGATGCCAAGGAAGGTAAGTTCCAGAGTCGGGGTTTACTTGAGAATGATGTCTCTGGGCACACACACACACACCCCTTGAGTTCACTGGATCCTGGCTCTGACGTGACACCCCGCTGCTGGGGAATGCCAGATGCCACCGCCTGCCATCCCGTTGTCCCAGTGCTGCGTCGCCGTCACTGGCCCCCAGCGTTAGGGTGTGGTCACATCTCATGCGGGGCTGTTGGCCTTCTGCCGCCCCGGCACTTCAGAACCTGGTTCTCGTGACCGTGCCAGGACGGATGAGGCCGGCTCAGCTGCTTTCCAAGCAGAAGCCCCGCTTAAGTGCTGAGCACAACCCAGAGGAGTCCTGGCTACCCTGCTCTGCATATTTGGGTCCCATGTGCTTCAGGTTCTCTGCTGTCACCCATCCAGTCCTGCTTGGGTATGTTCAGGGATCGCCATGTAATTATGACATTAACCTAACAAGCAGAGCCGAAGAGACAGCTCTTTTAAATCAATTCTATGATATATTTCCAAAGATCTGAAAAATGACCCTTGGGTGACTGCAGTTTGACGTTTCTGAGCTCAGCTCATCTTGCCCTGAGGATTGAATGTGTTTATGTCTGACTCTCCCTTTGAGGTTTAATTGGAATAACTCAGTGAAGTAAGTTTTGTTTCCGTAGCAATTTTTAATCCCAGAAATGAGGGTAGAGCTGAGAATGGATTGGATTAGGACGCAGTGTCAGAGCAATTCAGAGCCATCTTCCAACACAGTTTTACTGAGAACTCATCCTTCCAGGAAGCTCCCATCACTCTAGCTTTGGGGAGGGCTAGGAGGACTTTATGCGTAATCAGGATTAGAACTAGAAGAAAATCATCCTTCACCTCCCTGACATCCCCCTGAAACCTCATAACGACTTTGTGGCAGGTAAATCCCATGTCCAACAGACTTTTTGTTTCCTAGTTAACTTTTTTAATGTAGTAAAATATATATGACATGAGCTTGCCAGCTGGCATTAGTGGTAAAGAATCCACCTGCCAATGCAAGAGACATAAGAGACTTGGGTTCAATCCCTGGATCAGAAAGATCCCCTGGAAGAGGAAATGGCAACCCACTCCAGTATTCTTGCCTGGAGAGTCCCATGGACACAGGAGCCTGGTGGGCTACAGTCTGTGGGGTCGCAAAATTCAGACATGACTGAATGAGTATCATATATAACATACAAAGTATTATTTTAACCATTTTTTAGTGTCCACAGGTCAGTGGCATTAAATTGTTATACAGTCACCACTGTCCATCTCCAGGACTTTTTCATCCTAAAGTCAATACCCATTAAATAACAACTCCCCATTCCCTCCTGCCCCAGCCCCTGGCAGCCACGCTTCTACTTTCTATAGAGTTGACTCTTGTTGTTGTTGTTTAGTCTCCAAGTCATGTCTGAATCTTTTGCAACCCCGTGGCCTGTAGCCCGCCAGGCTCCTCTGTCCATGGGATTTCCCAGGCAAGAATACTGGAGTGAGTTGCCATTTCCTCCTCCAGGGGATCTTCCTGACCCAGGGATCAGACCTGCATCTCCTGCTTCTGCACTGGCAGACGATTCTTTACCACTGAGTCACCATGGAAGCCCATAGTTGACTATTAATAGTCTCTATGTAGTTGACTGTTCTAGGTACTTCATATAAGTGGAATAATACAGTATTTGTCCTTTTGTATCTGTCCTGTTTCAGCTAGTGTGATGTCCTCAAGGTTCAGCCCTGTTGTAGTGCGTCAGAATGTCATGCCTTTTTAAAACTGGATAATATTCCATTGTATGGAAGACCACGTTCTGTTTATGCATTCATCTGTCAGGGGACATTTGGGTTGCTTCCACAGTTCAGCTCTTGTAAGCAAGACGGCTGTGAACGTTTGTACAAATATCTATTCCAGTCCCTGCTTTCAGTCCTCTGGTACGTGTATCCAGAACTGGAAGTGCTGGATCGAATCCTACCTTTAATCGCAGACGGATTTGCTGTACTGTTTTCCACAGTGGCTGCGCTGTTTCACCAGGAGGCTTTCCCCTCTTTGTGACCCTTTTCGTGTTCTCACAACAGCCAGCATGGAGGGCATCGTCACCATCGTGGGCCTCAAGCCCGAGACGACGTATGCAGTCCGGCTGGCGGCCCTCAATGGCAAGGGCCTGGGCGAGATCAGCGCCGCCTCCGAGTTCAAGACGCAGCCAGTCCGTAAGTACAGCCCGCTGCCCGACTCATCCCCGTGGGGTGGGGGGGACCCATCCAGCGTTCAGATGACAGCTTTTTGTCTTTACAGGTCCCTCTGCTCACGGTGGCCCCACCTCCTAGTTCTCTGGCCCTCAGCGGCGGCCCATGCCACTCCCTCTGTCCTCACTTTCTCAAAGGGCTTGGTGACACAGTCTAATAGCTGGTCCAGCTTGTTAGAGGAGCAGCCGGGGCAGAAAACCACGCACGAGTGTTATTAGAGGCACCGAGGAGACTCAGGGCAGCGCAGTGGGGACAGATTTTGGAGATTTGCCCTTTGTCACAAGGGCCCTAGGGGCTTCCCCGGTGGCTCCGTGGTAAAGAATCCGCCTGCCAGTGCAGAAGACTTGGGTTCAGTCCTTGGGTCAGGAAGATCCCCTGGAGAAGGGAATGGCAACCCACTCCAGTACTCTTGCCTGGGAAATCCCATAGACAAAGGAGCCTGGTGGGCTACAGTCCATGGAGTTGCAAAGAGTCAGACACCACTGAGCATCTGAGCGCACACCCATGCACACACACACACACTCACACGGGCTGTAAGCACCTGGTGACTTGAAGGAAGACAGTGAAGGCGGTGATGGTTGGCGTAATTAGTTGTGGGGTTTTGATGAAGCAGAGATATCCAGTTACAGGGGGACAGAGCCTGCTGTAGGATAAATGAGCAGGAGCAAAACCCCAACAAAATAAAGAAGGGAAGAATGGCCTCTGTGGTTCCTACCCCTCCTCCTTTTCAGGAGCACTGTTGGGGTCTACTTGGTCACAGCCTCTTACAGGAGTCCCTTCTTCCTGATCCCATTCAGGGTTGCAGTTCTGTTTTCCTCCATTGCCCTCTCTTTCCTTAAGCCAAGCCTGCCATGCTTTTCCCTCCGTCCCCACACATAGCCAAGCTCTGGTGAGCCCTGGTCTAGTTCAGTCCCTCCACAGATGGAGTTCCTCCCCAGGGAGGATGGTGAGCCCATCCAGGTGAAAAAGATGCTGTAGCAAGACTCCCCCAGCGCTCACAGAGCTCCCTGGGCCCCCCTCTGACTCCTGAGGTCAAAAGGCATATGGGAGAATCCTCCACTTTCTTCCCTATGGGGTCAGGGGCCTGCAGAGTGATCCCCCTGCCTCTTTGCAGAAGTAGAGAGCCTGTCTCATCTTCCTCCTACAGGAATTGCTTCTCTCTGGATTTGAAGTAATTTGATAATTTGAGTTTCCAGCTCCGTGTGTTCTGCAGATCCTATTCATTTCTTTTACATCTTATTTTTTTTTCTTGGGTCTGTCTCTTGTCTTTTCTTTTCGTCTGTGTTCCATCCATGGGATATGCAGATAGCCCTCTTCCACGTAAGTGCCTCTTCATACCTCATTACCTGTTTCTAGAGTGTTAACATCTGCTAGTTCTAGTTTTTTAATTTAGTTCCAGTCCCTTTTGTCCCCTAGAGGCTGAAGTAGATAATGCCGTCCGGGCCCTAACCACACTGACCTTAGTCTAGCTGTGCTCTTGTTAATGTCTGTAGGTTACTCCAAGAGGCTAACACTAGTCCTGTTTTAGAGCATGCAAATTTTTTGTCTTTTGAAATTGTGTTTATTTATTAATTTCTGTGTGTGACGATTACCCTGTGGCAACATTTTGCTGAGCCAAGTGCGGTGGAGGTTTGCAAAGGGCCTCTGAATAAGGATATGGCATCGTCTCATCATTAGCCGGGATGCCAAAAGAGTAACCACAGCCTCTTCAGGCCTCCACTCAGAATCCCTTCATGGGCATGAGAACCCAGAAGGCTTTTCACACTTGCTTTTAGGAGGTGAAAGGACTGAGCTCACTTCACCTCCCTTTTCTGGCTGGCAGGTGGTAGCTGAAAGTCTCTAGGAGCACGGGTGGGGGACCCCACGAAGCATGAATGGGTTTGCATCACGGGTACCTCCTGCAGGGGAGTTAAGCCCCCAGTTTAACTGGTGACCTCTGTTCTTTAGCACTAGGTTACTTGCAACATGTATTTCCACGTTTGGGAAAATCCACCTGTGATACAGGAGATCCGGTTCGATGCCTGGGTCAGAAAGATCCCCTGGAGAAGGGATAGGCTACCCACTCTAGTATTTGTGCCTGGAGAATCCCATGGACAGAGGAGCCTGGAGGGCTACAGTCCATGATGTTGCACAGAGTCAGACACGACTGAACGACTTAGCGCACATGCACAGCGCCAGCTACTTAGTAGCAGTATTGCCAAGAATGAGGAAAGGGGGTGATTCTCCCCAAAAAGGACATCCTGATTTTGTAAGCTGTAAGTAGTGGAACTGGAAGCGGGAGTAACGGGAGCATCTCTGCTGCTCCAGGAGCGGAACTGTAGCCCGGTTTCTACCTGCATAGATGTCCCCAGGCTTCACGTCCGCTGAGGCTCGGCTTCTTCCCAGGCTGAGCTCAGAAGGGTGGAGGGAAGTTTTCAGCAGCACATTCTTTTCATGAAACGCTCCTAGCTCCTAAAAGGCACTCAGGGAAGCTTATCTTTTTGAAATTTATTCAGAAATATTGCAGCACCAGCAGAAACTAAGTAGCTCGGTGTAGGCATTCTGAGATATTGAACAAGGGCTAAATCTGCTCTCTCAGCAGAGTTGGTTCCTGAATGAACCAGTTCTGGAAGAGTCGGATAGAGTGGAGTGGGGATGGAGTTGTCAGTGAAGACTGATAGCTGTCTGCTCTGGGCCGACCGCTCAGCTCTGCCCTCAGTGCACCCAGAAGGCTCAAGGGCACCTTCCTCCTGGATCTTTAACCTGGTCTTCAGGTGCCCACTCCTCTGGATTTTATCCGTAAACAGAGGCTGGCTAAGTAACATCACAGAGAAGTGAGACCTCCTTCTGAGTGTCTACCCAGTAACCAGGGTTTGAGTACTGAATCTGAGTAACTGGGTCTTGAACTTCAAAGTCATAAGTGGTTTTCATTCATTGCCAGCCCAGCCTTCTTTAAGGTGAGAATTTTTATAGCAGACACTGTGTTTTAAAAGCCAGTGTTTAATATTTTTTTAAAAGGAGACCTCTAAGTTTTGTTGTTTGTTATCTGCCAGTATGAAAATGGATGATTAACCAAGCAAGACTCCAAGAAGTCCTTTGGAAAATGGTGGGGTCAGTCCTCTATTCCAAGTCAGTTGTGAGTAATGCAGCAGCAGGCATTGCTAGTGACATGAAAAGTCAGTTTTCTCAATCACCTAATTAAGTTATGGTTTAAAGAATTAAAAAGCAAACCTCTTTTAGACAAAGAGAATATGGCACTGTTTTAGAGTTGAACATGAATTAGAAAGCAAACCTCTTTTAGACAGAGAAAGCATGGCACAGTTTTAGAGTTGAGCGTGAATTAAAAAGCAAACCTCTTTTAGACAAAGAGAACATCGCACAGTTTTAGAATTGAATGTGATTTTTTTCTAGAACTTGAGCAGGGTTAAGAGATGATTATACTGTCTCTAAAGTTGATCGTTATGGTCTTTCCTCACACCTCCATAGCCTTCCTAGGGTTGAAGTGAGGGTCTTGCTCAAAAGGTAACCTGTTGTGCCTAAACCCATCCTGAGAAAAAGTTACAGTTGGAAGGAAGATGCCAGCGTTTCCCACTGCCAGGACACAACCCAATTACTGCTGCTAGGCAGTGAGGATACATTTTCGGAAGGACCTTCTCTGAGTTCTCACTCCCATTCCTTTAAAGGCACAAAGGTTATCTGAACTTAAAAAAGATCAGCCATCTGTTTGGCTGCAGGCTTACACCAAGCCCAAGAACCAGGGGCATATGAGGCTGGCTTATCTCACCCACAGACAGTGCATTCACCTCCTGTGATGCTGGGATACAGGTGCACAGACTGCTTGTGTGGCCCTGGAGGTGGGCCCCGGGTACACCCTCAGGTCTGAGGAAGAGACAGGCCAGGGTCAGGAGGAGCTGGCACCCTGCACAGAGTTGATGCTGCTGGCCCCCTGAGTTGGGAGGTGTAGAGGAGAGCCATTTGCTCATCACTTGAAGTTGCTTGAAATGTCTCAATATTAGGGTTGCTTCATGATTCCTTAATGGTCTCCGCCACATTCAGGGGCATGAATATGTCACAGCAGAGATGAGCAGGTGAAACTAGACAATACCACCAGTATCTCAAGGACTCCTGCTTTGGAATTACCCAATTAGAAAGCCTGGCTTACCTGCTTCTGTGAAGGCAATGAAAGCCGAGACTCCAGTGGGACAAATGGAACTCCAGCCTGGGAAGATGTCCCTGTTTCATGTATTTCGAGGCTAGGTGTCCGCATGCTGTCAGGAAGCTCTTAGGTGGAAAGCTCACGACCTCTGTTTGCCCTGGGAGGGGCTGCTTCCTTCTTAGAGCTACTAAAGCCCTAAAGAAGTGACATGATAATTTATGATGACTCTTTCCTCCATGGTTGAACCACACACCTTCAGAATCTCATTGCCTGAATCTTACCTCTTCAATTGCTTCTGTACCATGAAGTGAAATAGACAATTTCTTACAGGGTATAAAGATTACAATTGAGTCTCTACTTTTTAAAAGCGGCATCTTGAAATTTGTAGTTTCATATTTTGCCCCTTAGATGGCACATGGCAAATATGTTAATACATTGTAATATATTGTGACTAAAGTATATAAAACCCCATCCCTCAGCCAGAATAATATGGACAACTGTACACACAATTAAACCCAAAAAAGAATAAAAGAGAAAGAATGAGAGAAAGAAAGATACAGACTTTTATCAGAATTAACCAGGCTGCCAAGTCATGATGAGTTAGTAGCCTGTCTTGCTCTGGTTCCAGTGACATTGTTCTGGGTGGTTTAATGAGGTACCCTCATCTAGAAGGTAAGAGAAAGACCTAACCATGAATGTCAAGACAGTGTTGGAGATAGGGTGACATTTTTCCAAATTTTTATCTAGCTCTCAACGGGGCCTGTTTTCTGTGATTGTTGATGGAACAATATTCTGATGGGCAAATATTCTGAATATTTGCCATTGAAAAATTAAAGATTCATTCAGTGTCCAAAATGTCTCAAATGCACCGTTTCTAAAGGTTCACCGTGCAGAAAGCTGGTTAGCATTACTTAGTTAGTCCCAGTCCCGTCAAAGTGCCCTGGCTCAATGTCAATTTGCTTGGTCCTCCGCGCACACAGCAGCAGCCAGAGCATCACATTTCCTAGGGTTTGGAGGACAGCGGTGGCTGTTGTACCATCCAGATCCCAAACCATCCCGACCTCGCCCAGTCACAAGCTTTAAGGAAGACGATTGTTTCTGTTTTATCGGGACCTTAAAATTAGAGAGTGATGCACATATACACTTTGCTATAAATATGTGCCGCCTGTGTGGGTGTCTGCCTAAATGTAAACACATGAAGAGGTCGGCAACTTCATGGCCAAGGTCATTTTCCCCTTTTCTGTTGGTTCACCTTAAGCTGGGGGCCAGGTGTCTTTCCCCCCCAGACGTCTGGTCCTATGGAGACAGCTGCTGAACTGCCTGTGTGTCTTCACAGGGTTAGAGAGCCCCGCAGCTGTTCCTGGGCAGGCACACAGGCTCAGGGTTTGAAGTCAGAGAGTCCTGCTCTCTAAGGGGCTGTAGGCCCCCTGTTCTCCTGCATGGAATTCTTCTTCCCACTGCAACTCACTCCAGCTTCTCCTACTGACTCCCCTGGTTTGCCTCTTCCATTTCTCCCTTCAGTGTCTGTGTGCCTCGATGATCTTTTTTTTTTTCCCTTTTTTTTCATCTTCATTTTTCTTTCCTCAGCGGCTCCTGCTAGCCCTTCCACCCCTGTTCCATTGTCTCATCTGGATAGTGAGTATCATTTCCGTCTTCCATCTCCCTGCAGGTGGCTCTCTGCCGGCCACAGTGTGTCTGACTGGCGTGATCTCCTCCACCAAGTGATAATTCCACTCTGTTGGTGGAGAGCAGCGCGGGGTTTTAGAGGAGCAGATGAGATGAGACGTAGGCACAGGGCCACTCAAGATTCAGGGGGGGCAGCCCTCTCCCGGAGGAGGCGCGTGGAAAGCATTGCTCGGGACAGAAAATCTCGCAGGCAGGCTCCTGAAGGCTGTGGCAGCCCCAGCCCTGTCCTCCAGATTCGTAGTCAGCTGATTATTTAGAGAAGCCAAACAATTTTGCCAAGAAAAATGTCAATTCCACAGGGTCATAAGAAATGTTTGGGGTGTTATGTTTTCACCCGGCATTTTAATTGGCACAGTTGGGTTCAGACGTTGAAATTAGATAGCAAGGCCTGTAGCTTTTGCTGTCTCCATAACTGCATGTGTTTCTTGTAAATATTTGTGGGAGAAGAAACAGTGCCTGCTTGCAGATGTGCCTGGCAGAAGGCATTAGGCAAATCATTTAACCCTTTACAAGGGAACCTTGCTTTTCTCCTCTATTATACAGGAGACGTCATCACACCCTGCTCCCAGATAACAACAAACCTAGGATTTCTCAAGTTATTTGCACCCCCGGGAGTGCCACTAAGCCTGGTAGTGGTGTTACCTGGTCAGCCTCCGGCTTTGTCACTGCGTCTGACCCTCCCTCATTTACCACCTCGTTTCACTGGGCTGCCCTGTCCTTCTGTTCCCTTGAGTCCTCGGGAATGGGAGCACCCCAGGCCTCCCACTGTTTGCAGTGATGAACCCAGTGCTCCTAGGGGAAAGATCAGGGAGATGGCAGCCAGTGCTCAGCGCAGTCAATGCAGCAGGCAAGGCCGCTTAGCTGGCCGTATCCCCATGGTGCATCCTCCCTGCGTCCTCGGCAGTAGCCTCGGGAGTGACCAGAGTCCCAAACCCAGAGCCCTTTGTGGCATCTGTCTGACTTGGAAACAGCCCCCCACTCTTGCACTGCTTTCCAGGCGGTGAACTTTAGCAATAAGGATTCAGCAACCAAGTTCAGCTCCAAGCTCCACTGCTTTGGCATGCAGTTCCCTGACCTTGAATGAGTCACCCCACCTCTCTGAACCTCAGACTCCTTATCTCCCAAAGGAAGGATAGAGTCTGCTTACTTTGTAGGTATTTATGAAAATCAAAGTTTAAGTAGGAGAAATACAAGACACAATGCCCAGCATGTAGTAGCTGGAATTCACAGTAAGAATAAATAAGAGTTACATTATTACTTGCCATCTGAGACTAATTTGTCTGCAAAATCTCTGATAATCTCTTTAAAATATCTGCATTCATACTGATAAATCAGGGAAGAAGAAAATGAGAGCATACCTCCTTTCCCATCTCTTTTTTCTTTATAATAATGCCTTAATATATATACGCACATACATGTATGTGTCCGTGAATTTAATTTATCTCTGTTCTCTCTTTCACCTTTCTGTGCCCTTCCATCCTTCATGTTTCCATAGCAACCTGGCCTCTTCCTGCCCTCACCACCACCGAAGCATCTAGTGAGTACAGAGCTTAGCTGCCCTGGGCCTGACTGCTGCTTGTGTAGAGTGGACTCTTGGGTCCCAGTGCTGCCCCGGCCCCCTGGGTGTTGAAAGCAACAGTTGTGCATGCTCGGAGATGCCTCTCCTGCCGTGGGTCCCTACGCGTGCTGTCTGCCCAGCCAAGACAGGGGTGATTCTTGAAGAGAGCTCTGTGCACTAGGAGGCCTTTCCAAATTTACCCGCAAGTTAAACACAGAAAAGGGTTAGAAATGCTAAGAAGACAAAAGGAGTGCATCTCTTCCCAGCTTTCATTGTCTCTCCACCTCAGAGGTGTGCGCACACACAGATACACACACAGGCACACACGCAGAGACACACACAGAGAGACACACATGCACACACAGGCACACACACACATGCAGAGACACACACAGGCACACACGCAGACACACACAGAGAGACACACATGCACACACGCAGAGACACACAGGCACACACGCAGAGACACACAGAGACACACACAGAGACACACATGCACACACAGAGACACAGGCACACACAGACACACACGCAGAGACACACACAGGCACACACACAGGCACACATAGACACACACGCAGAGAGACACACAAACACACGTGCACACACAGGCACACACACAGAGACACAAACACACACGCATGTGCACACACAGAGACACTGACACACACAGGCACACACACAGAGACACACACAGAGAGACACACATGTGCACACACAGAGACACTGACACGTGCACACACAGACACACACATGCACACACACACACAGAGACACAGACACACCCAGAGAAACAGGCACACAGAGACCCGCCACACACACAGAAACACACTCACAGAGAAATGCACACACAGACACACACATGCTCACACATGCATTAAAATAGAATACCTGAAAGACTGAAAATACGGGAAGGAAAAGGAGAAGCTGGCTGCCCGGGGAAGGGAGCAGGTGAGGCAGGAAGGAGCCTCTGCTCCTTAACCGCGTGCCCTCCTTTGCTCCCGCAGAGAGAGGACCTGTGTGCCCTCAGCACACGGGGAAGGAGGGGGTGTCCCTCCCCCCGGGCCACCTCCCTTGTGCTAGAAAAATGATGGCCTGAGAAAGCACAGCCAGGCTTTCTCAAGTTTGTATGTTGAGAGTCCAGGTGAAAGTTCTGGAATCCATCTCCTAATGGTGGAGTCAGGGCCAAACTGTCCCATCTTTCCCGTCGTGGAAAACATTACACTTCGTCACAACCTGAAACTTATTCTGAACTCGTCTTCGTAATGCTCTAATGAAGTGCACTTGTGTGTTAGTCCTGAAACCCCTGACACGTCAACTGGAGCATGTGTGTGTGTGTGTCCATAGTTGTGTGTGAGTTTTAGATTTTATAATATTTCTGAGTACACAGGGAAAACGGCATGCATCCCATTAAAGGCAGTCAGAGCAGAAGGCAAAAAGCAAGAATGCAAAATATGGCTCCCACTCCGCTCCGTGGGCCAGGGTTTCTGATGCATAATTGAACAGAGAAGAAAAGAGTTGCTGCGTGTTGCATGAAATGGTTCTTTTTTCTCCTGCAGAACATAGCTGAGGGTCTGCTTTCTTGGTGTTCCCTCCGTGTGCGTGCTGCAGTGAATTTTAATTCCTGATGCTTTTGAGGTTTCATTTTGTCAGCAGAGCGGGCAGGCAGCAATGAGCTGTGCTTGCACGGGTTTAATTCAAGTGATGGGTTTCTTTGCATTTGGAAAAGGAATGAGACTAACAGCACCCTTTCTTCCGCTAACAGTGAGGCCCCAATCCTTTGCATCTTGGGTGCAGTGTGTATGCCATGCCGAGCGTAGCGGGAAAAGGCTACACAATGTCCTTGCACAACTTGGGTTGTATTTAAGGTATCTCACTGTAGGTTGGTCTTCTCTGGAAGTATAACACAATCTTGGATCCAGTTTTTTGTTATGGAGGAATTAAGTGTTTCTCCCCTGATGTAGGTTTCATTTTTAAACATCAAGCATGTCTGCCCACAGATCAAATGATGAGTAGTGACGTCCAAAGAGAAGAAAGTTTGAGTCTCCTTTATTTTGAAACACTTGACTACTGACCCAAATTGTAAGTCCCAGTGGTTACTGGGAGAATAGAAAGACAGACTCGATTGAGCAGCAGCCCATGTTGAGCATGAATGTATTTCTAAACTGCAAGGCAGAATGTAGCACATGTGAATTGCAGTGGAACTAACAGCAGAGTAGCTAGAAGCATCCAAAAATCTTCTGATCATTGGTCAATAGGGGTGAATATAAATAGTGTCTTTTGCTTTTTGCTTTCTGTGTGTATGTGTGTATGGATCCATTTATAACCATGAATGGATGAAGATACTCTGCTGGCTCAGACGGCGAAGAAACTGCCTGCAATGCAGGAAACCTGGGCTTGATCCCTGGGTCAGGAAGATTCCCTGGAGAAGGGAATGGCTACCCACTCCAATGTTCTTGCCTGGAAAATTCCATGGACAGAGGAGGCTGGCAGGCTACAGTCCATGGGGTCGCGAAGAGTTGGACACGACTGAGTGACTAACACTTTCACTTTCAAATAGAAAAAGGAGAAACTGCTCAGTTGTGTATAATCCCTGCAGGCACCCATGGTTGGAACATGCCAGATCCTATGCAGCGTCAGACAGTGAAAAGCGAATGCTGTACCAGCTCGCGGTGGCGAGAGCCCTCACTTGATTGAAGCATTTCTCTCGGATCACTTTTAAACAGTGGTGTGCTTTGGGCAGAAACAAATCTTCACCTTGCCTCTCTGTCCGCCTTGTCTCTTAGTTAGCTTCTACTGGTGACAGCCAAAATGCCCTTTGGCCTGTGCAAGTTAAGGTGGGGAACCCAAAAGGCCTTTAGAAGAAACACAGTCATACAGTAAAAAATCAGATGCAAATAGAGCACAGGTCAAAAGGGAATGTAGACATATCCAAAGAGGAAAACTACTTTTCATTGTAGAAATCACATTCATGTCTTATCCGTTCACTGCAGGTCTAAAGAGATGACTGTATCCACAAATGCCCAAGCATGTGTCTGATGTCCAACTCTTAGCTCGTTGGGCCAGCGGTTCAGCTTCTGCCTTTGACAGAGCTCTGACCTCAACCCCCAGAAGGAAACCTATTCCCTTTCCTCACTGGCCTCTTTTTTTTTTATTATTTTGCTAGAATCTTTGTTATACTACTTCGTGGTTCTTTACATTTTTATTTTACTTTTTATTGATGTATAGTTGCTGTACAATATTGTAAGTTACAGGTGTACAATAGAATGATTCACAGTTTTAAAGGTTATACTCCATTTGTAGTTATCATAAAATATTAGCTATGTTCCCAGTGTTTTACAATATATCCTTGTGGCTTGTTTTAAACCAAATAGTTTATACTTCTTCCTCACTGGTAACCCTTATGCTAAGTGAAATAAATCAGACAGAGAAGGACAAATACTGTATGATGTTACATATATGTAGAATCTAAAAAATATAGCAAACTAGTGAATATAGCAAAAAAGAAGCAGACTCACAGATATTGAGAACAAACTAGCGGCCCCCCCTTTGGGATGTGTCTTGATTGGGGTATGTCATGGCGGCCCTTGGATAACCTGAGTAGATGAATAGAGAAGTAAGTTGAGATTCCTGGCCACCTTCTCTGCCTGCACCCAGCAGACCTCACTCGGTCCACACCCCCTCCTCGTTGCTCTAAAGGAAACATGAAATGACTTTTCTTAATGTAATATGATATTTTATTCTTCCAGGGCACCCAATCATGGGACTCTTCCTCCATGACCATGTTCTGTTTCATTGCCCTTGCTTCCCAAGGATGCCGAGACATTTCTGGACTCTGTGAAGAATAACTTGCCTTTTTCTTCTCCTTCAACAGTCTCCTGGATTGACTTTGGCATCCGGGTCCTGACAGAGACAACTCCCCATTTCAAAACAAGTGTCCATGCTCCTTGATGTGGTATTAATATGCAGTGTTGCAGCTGTATCTAATGCTTATCGGTGTTGTTAACCAAATGCTCTTTATGATTTATTAGTCTTCTATTTCTGGGCAGTTTTACTGCCCTCCCAATGTTTCCTATATATGCTGCTAATTTAATTTAATTTCTCCTTTTATTTAGTCTGTGATTTTGTTGTTGATTTTTCTCCCTGCCCATTGTTTACATCAGTTTTTAATTTTTTTGTATCTTCCATGTGACCTCCTCCACTTTCCTTTCAACCAATCATGTGCGTGCGTATCATGTGACTTTGTCATGTGGCTTGCATGATGCTGATGATGTCGTCCACGCTGGTGAACAGAAGGTAAAACTCTTTGTTCTGAATCATGAAATAAATCTGGGACCACAGCCTGGCACGTAGGGCCCACTCGTTTCTTCCTGTCTCGGATTTCCTAAGCGAATTCATTTGAGAGATTTCCTCTTGTTCTCAGTGCACGTCCAAAATTCATCAACCTTTGGAGCCTTTATGATGACACTTTGATACCAAGACAGCCTTCAATTTAATGTTTTGCTTCAAGAAGTCTGGCTACAGTAAAATCACTTTAACCACAGCCGAATTTGCACCCTTGAATTTTTACCAGATAGTTCATAAACTTTATTTCCCAGAAAGCAGTGTTGTAAGTGAGCTTTATAACATGGTTATCTCACTTAATCCAGTAGTACTCCAAAGCACACTTGTTATAAAATGTCACATTTCCATGAAAATATAACATTGAACACCTACAGAGAGAAATGTGTCCATCACAAAGGTTGTATTTGCTCAAAACCAGTGAGAGTGTTTCGTAAAATTCATGCAGATTGAGGACTTTCTGAAATGAGAGATTTAAGAATTTGGAATTAGAGCAGTTTAGCTGTAATGGCCAAGGTATCACTTTGTAAGTGACCTGCCACCCGCCCCAGGCAGGAGGAAAGAAAAATCAAAGCAAAAGTCATTTAACAGTTACCATGACTGATGATCGCCGTGTAATCCAAAAGTACACCATTGACCCTTGCAGCAAAGGAGATAAACTTATAGCCTAATTAAGCTCAAAGGAGTGACAAAGTAATTCGTTAATATTGTGACTGTCACAATCCTGTGGAAGCATTTCTCGCTTACCATGACAGGAAAATGAAGCCTCTGCTCACAGCTCCCCCTGAGTAAAATCAAACACCCATTCACACCTGCCCTGGGAGTCACGTGCGTGCCATCCCCTCCTAACTGGAAATTTGTACTTCACATCACAACCCGAGACACATACCGGCTGCAATGGTCACGAAAGCAAGACTAACACCAGTAACCCCCCAGGGTGCCCGTGCATGCGAGGGGTCCCCAGCGACCTCGCTTCTCCGAGAGCTCATTGGGCGACATCCACACGGACAAAACCATCGGCCGCTCGTCTTGCATGTGCTCTGTCCCTGGTCTGCCCTGTGTCCCGTGCGCCCCGCGTGTGTGAACCCTGTATGTGGCACCCCGCACCCTGCACACTGCCCCCTGTGAGGACTTCAGCTCTCTGGGCATGGCCACAGAGCCCCAAGTCAGTCCCATTTACAGCCAGACTCCTGGACAGGATCTTGGATGGGAGGGTCCTCTTTTCCAAACAAGAGGATGTTTAGCATTTACATTATATGAAATAAAGGAGGATGTCCCCAAAGCTTCTCAGGTGGCTCTGGCAAAGAATCTGCTTGCCAATGCAGGAGACACCGGTTCGATCCCTGGGTCGGGAAGATCCCCTGGAGGAAGAAATGGCAACCCACTCCAGTATTCTTGCCTGAGAAATCCCATGGACAGAGGAGCCTGGTGGTCTATATTCCACAGGGTCTCAAAAAGTTAGACACAACTGAGCACGCATGCATGGTCCCAGGTGTGGTTCCCAAGTCAGGGAACCTCTGTTATGCTAAGAACTTGGACCTAGCTTAAAAAATTACCTTGATCTGTGAATCTTAAGGCAGAAGAAAAAACACTGGGAGCCTACAATTGTCTAAACTCCAAGTCCCACTCCAAAAATGTGGTTTCAAGGGAGACAGGCACTTTTCAGACTTGAGATGACTGCTCGGATGCTGAACCTTGTCCCTGGAAGCTGAAGTATGAGCAGATAACTGGATTGAAACCTTAGTTTCTTCTTTAAACCCAAGTTTAGTCATTTCTGTGCAATGCTGTGATTCAGAATGAAGCATAAGATAGAAGCTAATTCACACCTCTGAGGAGCTATCTCGTAGACATTTTAAGCAAGGCTAGAAATGTTTGAAGGTGTTTCTCTCAGCTACCCTTAGCTGTGGTCTTGGCTGTCAGTAGGAAATGTTACCAGTACTAAAACACTGGGAGACTAGAATTCCAAAGTGTGATCACCCCCTCATCAAATCACCCCTCTTCTGCCTTTTGCAAGGGGGCAGGCAGAGGACTGTTACTCAGATGAGCAAGACACAGCAGGAAATGGCCCTTAGTAATAGAATGGAAGGGAATGGAGAGGCTGGAGCAAATAAAATTTTCAGGGGAGAGAAATAAAACTTAGTTAGGGATGGTTCCTCTAGGCTTAAGTGAGGCTTTCAGGTGAGTTAGGCCTAATGAAAATGGTTTAAGTGAGTGATGGGTAGGTGGTACACCCACCAATGATTAAACTCAGTGTCCACTACCCTCCACCACCACCCCCCACAAATTGCCTAGGATGTGTTTAACGTATGCTGGATGTTCTGTGTACCTTCAGTTTCCGTCCAGAAGAGGAGAGATGAACAGAGGCATTGAGCACCAGCCCTGGGCCACTTGGACCCTGAGCCCACAGAACTCTGCAGGCAGGGTCGGTGACAGGGAAGCTCAGACACGTGGCCCAAAGGCACAGGCGTGGGTTTGCTGGAAGCAAAAATTTGAGCCCCCTGATGTCAAAGTTTATTTCTAATATCACAGCATCACGTGACTGCGGGGCCTGCTTCCTCTGGTGACTCCATCAGTACCGAGGACTCTGTGTAAATGGGACTCCCCTCCCCACCAGCATGTGTGTGATGAGACGCCCCCTGCACCCTCCCCACCCTCCCGTCCGCGTGCAGCATGTTTGAGCATGGATCCCTCCCCACCCATTTATAATGATCTTTTTTTCTTTAGCTACTGACACTGACTCGTACTAGGAAATGCTGATTCTGATGAACTAAACTCTTTTAACACCCACTCTTCCTTCTTAGATTGAAAACATCACTAACCATCCCTTCCACCCCCTCCTTTGTTTTTTACAGCTGTGTGTCTGGATTGCCACGGTCTCTGGCAGGTCGACATAGACTTTTCACCAGGGGTTCTGTTCTAATTGCCTTTATTCCCAAGGATTCCCTGCACTGGTGGTTACCAGGGTAGAAAGCTAGCGTGAAGGGACCAAGTCAGTGACGTATATCAGCCTGAATTCCGTGGGCAGAGACAGCGGGCCATGGAAAGTGACCATTTCCCTGGGGTTTACCAGGAGGAGGGTTGAAACCTCCCAGGAGCCTCATACTTCTTCATAACTCACCTAACGTCCATGAAGTACTGTTGGAGGTGTTCACAACCCCCACCCCGCTTTGTGGCCTCGGAGGCAGGAGCCGAGTTAATTGGTGGTGATGGCAGTTATTTCTGTCTTTAACTTCCTCAGCCTGGATCAGCCCCATAACCACAAGCCATACCTTCGTGGTCATATTTTCTTTTTAGGATGATGAAACAAAGATAATTGATCAATTAATCTGTTGGTGTTTTCATGACACCCACGAGAAGGGATTTGGTATTTTTGTGGTTCGGTCTGTCAGAGTTCATTTATTGCTGTTTAATTTGTCCTCGGTACTGCCAAGCCTCCCCACCTGCCCCCAGCGCTCATTGACAATTCCCGAGAAAACTCACGCCGGAGAGCTCTGTGGACTGGGTGCCTCTGTGAGTGTGGCCGCAGAGAGCCAAGCATCTTTTCTCTGTAGAAACGAGGGAGCTGACCACACCCATGCCCACTCGTTCTGTACCCCAGCACTCCTCAGGGCCAGGGACCAGGATGACACAGGGCCAGGTCACACTAGCGCAGCGAATCCCTGACAATTAGGAGAAAAGTGTTCAGGAGGAAAAGAATGCTTTCCTCCGAAGGCCTGATTTGGGGGAGCAGTGCTTGAGACAAATCGATGCCAGCCCATGCGCTGCCGGCTGCTCTTTGGGTGTAATAAAACCACCTCTGAATAGAATGGCCAGGTCTGCTGCCATCAGGGAGATTTTGAGGCTCCAGGATTATGTGTGGCATAGATCACATTGATCTGTTTGACATTAGGGCTAAGAGGTTGGTCTGAGGAAGGAGAATTAGTGGTCTAATAATTAATCCTGATTCCCTTTGATAATTTGCTGATCCCCCTAAGGCCCATTCAAACTTCTGACCTCTTGGTGTAATTTTGAATATTCCTGAGTTGAAAAAATCAAATAGGCATCACATCAAATCAGCTGCATCATACGTTTTGGACTTCTTAAAACCAACAGCTTGAAATCACATATAAGAAATAATCAGAAAGGGAGAACAGGCATTAGGATAAAAGAGAAAACAGTATTTTTAATGCCAGGCAATCTTCTTTGATAGTAAAAGATTCTCATGCAGGCCTTATGCCCATCATTGGGTTTTCTCAGAAGCCCCTGTGGGGGTCTGAGGGGTGAAGAGACAACCCAGGTCCAGCCTGTCTCAGGGAGCCCAGTCAGCCAATTAGCATTTCATTCAGAACATACAACTCTAGGTTCTTGAGCTCTTTGAGTGAGAAGTAGAATATTGTTTTCCTTCCAGAATTCACAATTGCTGTTCAGAGGCCCTGGGCTTGCTAGAATTTTTGTTGTGGGATTCAGATATCCAGCAGTAGTTTGCTGATCCCAGGGCTTCTGCTGACTCGGGGAAAGACATGAAGCTGACTCTGATTTTAGGGCCCAGTAGCACCGTAATTATAAAGAAGAACCTACAATCTGCATGGCCAGAAATACACATCTCAATTATGGTTTCTAAGGGGAATTTATAGGACCTGCCAGTAATATTTTTGACTGTATGTGGTCTCTCTGGTACATTCTTTTTTGTTTTGTTTTTTTTTTCCCTTGCATACATGATTTGCATTCTTCTAGAAAATACCAGAACTGCCTGATATTTTATGTTTGTTATCAACAAGGTTTATTTTTACGAACACCGCTGTTTTAGTCTTTACATAAAATATTTGGGGGAAAAAATTTGACTCATGGTTAAAGCTAAACTCAGAGGGTATAATTAACCCCAGGGGTTTTCTCGGAGCCACCTGCCGATTGCTGCTGAATTGCAAACCAACATTTACAAATAATTACAATATTGGTTTTGCTGAAATTACCCATAATGATTTCAATCAGAGCAACCATCTCGGAACAGAGTGCATGTTGAGACCCTCTAAATAATTTCCTCTCTTGATGTGTTCAATAAAGCAGCCAGCCTCCTAAATGCAGGCCTGTTTCTTTGGCGTCCCTCATCAGGCAGGGCTGGAACAGTGTCTTTGCAGAGAGCTTAGGAAATCGTTTCTTTCACCCCATTTCTAATCTTTAAAAATATTGGCTCCCAGTGAACATTTGAAGACGAATAAGGAAACTGATTAAACAGATACCACTCTTTCTGCATCTGTGTGTCCTGACAGCAAGTTGCATGGCCATAAAGTTGGTCATAATCTCTATATTAGTTCAATAGGATCTTCCTTTAGAAACACCGTCATAGGAGAAATTAGATTTCTGTACAAGGGCCCCACCATTCAAAGAATTGAATAAGAATTGAGTAAGATTTTTCATTTTAGCAAACAAACTCTTGTTTTAATCACCATTGAAACTCAAATGCCTAATGGACTACATGGTACCTAATAGATACGGAATGTGCATTTGATGAATAAATCATCTTTAAAGCACTCTAAATGATGTAATATAGGAATGTCCCTGTCGGTCCAGTGGCTAAGACTCTGTGCTTCCACTGCACAGTTAGATCTAACCACATTAGATCCCTGGTTGGGGAGCTAAGACCCTCATGCCGTGTGGTATAGCCAAAAAGTAAAAATTAAATAAATACATGATATGATATGATATGATATAAAATGCCCTGAATTCTATGAGAAAGCAATACATATCAGAGTTCCATGGTAGTCACTCAAATAAAATGATGGCAAATTATAGTGTTCTGACTCCTGTAGATGTTAGAATTGTGTTCCGTGATATAGTTTTGAGTGGTTTCTCTGCAATTCCCTCTATATTTTTTTCTGAAACAAATCCGAACGTAGGAGCAGGTCATTAGGGCTTTTGGTTTTCACTAGGTTTCCTTGGCGAGATTTTTGTTCACAAATCTTTGAAGACTTTCAGGGTCTGTTTTTTCAAAGCCAGGAATTTTTGAAATGACTTTTTTTTAACTTGTAGAAAAATGGGCAATCTTGTGCCAAAGAGATATGGAATTGTTTCTCGTGGGGCGCATTTCCCTAAAATTGACTGTACACCCTAGATTTGGAGCCCTGTATTTTACGGCGTCATGAACGCAGCCAGGGTGTTCTTGAGCGCTCACCCTAGCACACTGACTGTCACAGTGATGTCAGAATAAGAAGGAGCCCTTGGGAGTGTCTGGTGTTTTGCAAACCTGGAGACTGAGGCAGTGAGCTGGCCAAGGCAGTAAACCCCCTGGGCTCGACTGTGGCCTCCGTAGCATTCAGTTCTAAAGGGATCTTCAGGGCATCGAGCAGCCCCAGTGGAATCATCTCTCTTTCCTTTCCTGGGAGGTCTCGGGGGAGGGACAGGTCCTTGCCTGGAGGGTGTGTTGGAAGGGCCACTGATGCCACCTCCTCCTCTCCTTCTTCAGGCAAAGAGATCATTAACCACAGAGTCAGTGTTGCAATTCTGAACCCAGAAAGTTATTATGATTAATGTAAGTCTTCATTCAGTCCAGGGTCACCAACATCCCATTTCGCCTGAGACTAAGGGTTTGTCCAGGGGAAAGGACTTGCAGTGCTAGCAGCTGGAAAGTCACAAGCTAACCAGGATGCGGTGGTCACCCCAATTCAGTGAGAAAGTAGAATTTGTAATGTTCTTCCGCATCTCCTACTTCATTGTTCAGCATTGGTGAATCTACACAGACTTCCATCCCTACTCTAAAATATACTCCTCTTAGAGTCTCTTTTTTAGCACTGGATATGTATGATGGGGCATAAAGCATAATTAATTATTGTCTAAGATGTATAATGGTCCAAAAGAATTTGAAAAGCATGCACACCTGGACATTATCCAAACAGAATTTCTAAGTATTTTCCACTGAATAATTGCTGCTGGTGGCTAGACAGTGGTGTAAAAACAGAACAAGTCTATCTGAAGCCCATTTATCTTTTTGTTTTTCTTTTTCCTTAGTCACTGATTAAAGGAAGCGAATCAGAAGCACAACTTTTTGTAAATACTGTATCCCACAGACATTAAGACTACACAGCCTCCCTGTTGCCACTTTTTGTAGCCCCATGGCCAGTAGAGGTGCGCCTTGCAATCCTGTTAATTGAGCTTCCAGGAGGTGTGCAGGGGCCCTTCCAGACCGAGTGGCAGGGGGCTGTCATCAGTTTTGTCTCTGGTTCCTCCTGGTCTCAAAGGGAAAAGCAGCCCCCTCGGCCATCATGAGGTTCCCAGCGTAATTGAGTGAGTTGGGTGGGTGGGGTGGCCTTACCAAGCAACATACTTGTGGGTGATGAGGTCCAAAGCCTGGTGACAAGCCTCTGCCGGCTCTTCTGTCCCATGTCTGAGATTCTATCTTCCAGAGAACAAGCCAGGACCAGCCACCCAGAAGGTAACTGTTTTATAGGCTCTGCAAATCTTCTGTCTGAGGTCATGAAATAGATACAAGAGATGGTTTCCACCAGAGGTGCCAGGGTCCCAAGTGTTTGAAATCTTCTTTTTAACTTTTTATAACAGATGTTCTGTCATCTCATGGCTTTCAACATACACTAATGAAATAGTTTCTCTTAAAATAAATTAGCATCTTACAGGAGAACCATCCTAGCCCTCAGAATTGGTCACATACAAGCTCATCTTTCTTCTCAACCTCGGATTCACAGTGTTACTGCAAAAAAATAGAGAAACGTCAACTTTTTTCTGTTGAGAAATGCTGAAGACAATTTTTTCCCTCTCTCTTCTCACAAAAAGACTTTAATGATTGTTCCATTAATACAAGGCACCAAGGATTATCACCAAGGCAGTTGAGCCATAAATGCAGAATACTTACAGGAAACTTGCCTATGGCAAATCATGCTTTACTTAATCACAACTGGAAACCTGTTATTTTTTTTTAATGAATCTCAGTCATATAATTTAATTCATGCAAAAGCTGGTCACAAGAATGCAGCATCATTCCACTCCTGTTAGGAATTAGACCCCTGGAATGGATCATATATCCCAGGGGAAAAAAAAAAATAGGCTGCTTTGAAAAATTATTTTATGGGTGTCAGTTTTCTCCTTAAATGCCTACATTTTCCCATATTTCAGGCTGTTCCTCAAAATGTACCAGGTTTATAAAAGTTAAATCTGCAGTTGTAAGAGCAGCTAACAGAATATGCAAGCACCAGTAAGAGACAAACCAAAAAAAAAAAAAAAAGAATCCTCTCTTTAAAATGGTGAAAGGACTATATTAGGAGGGAGGGTGGTTTCCCAGAACATTTCTGAAAGGCGTTCTCAGTTTGGGTTAAGACTGAGGCATCTAACTGGAATTCAAAGTTTTACATGTTTTGCTTTTTAACCATCTGAATTGCTGAGAAATCAAGAGTCCAGCCCCACTCCATCACTGCATCTCATTTTGATGGATTGGATTTTCATTTTGTGGATGAAAATATCATGTGAATTCCCTGGCTGTTTCAGGGGAACCCAGCGCACCTAAGCTCGAAGGGCAGATGGGAGAGGATGGAAACTCTATTAAGGTGAAGCTGATCAAGCAAGACGACGGCGGCTCCCCCATCCGACACTACCTGGTCAAATACCGAGCGGTGAGCAGCCTCCTTCCCGGGTTTCCTGCAACCCAACAACCCTAACGCCCGCCCTGTTGGACCAACAGTGTCTTTACAGCAAGGGGGCAGGGCAGTCCATGTGCCTGGCAGGTGGCTCAGGGGCCCAGGTTAGGGTTTTAAATTCCAAGACTGACTTGGAGCCTTTAGGTCATATCCACACTGAGACCATTTTACTTTTTTTTCAATTCTCTATTTTTTTTTTAAATGATGTATAGTTGATTTACAATGTTGTGTTAATTACTTCTGTACAGCCAAATGATTCAGTTATACATATATACATTCCTTTTTTATATTCTTTTCCATATGATATTGAGTATAGTTCACTGTGCTATATATGGGGCTTCCCCATGGCTCAGCAGTAAGCAATCAGCCTGCAATGCAGGAGATGCACAGGAAACAGGTGGTTCAACCCTTGGGTTGGGAACATCTCCTGGAGAAGGAAATGGCAACCTGCTCCAGGATTCTTGCCTGGAAAATTCCATGGACAAAGGAGCCTGGCAGACCACAGTCCATTGGGGTCACAAAGAATGGGACATGACTGAGCATGCATGCACCCACGTGCTATATATAGAGTGGACAAACACACTGAGACCATTATAAAACCTCTGCAACGATTTTGGTAATGATAAACCCACCCATGACTGAATTTTCTGCTTCCTAGGTTTTCCTACAAAATTATTTTGCCATCATTCAGTACTTTTTTGCAAATAGCATACTGAAAACCTTGGATCACACTTGGATAAAATGTGTTATGGGCCAAGCATGCGGGCCCATGATCACATGCATTTTCTCCCCCCAAGAACTGTATAAAGTTGATCTCAACAGTTATCCTCACTTTACAGAGAAAGTGAGTGAGGTTTATGCAGTTAGTGACCGCATGTCTCACAGTCAGGCAGCCAGGGTTTGAATCCAGGTCTGTGTGACTGAAGAGACGGGGGTCTAAGCCCCCTGGCCTGGGCTGCCTTAGCTCCTGAACCGTCTCCTTCCCTCACTTTCCCCCCACACTAGTGTAGCCCACCTGACCTGTGGTTGTGCCGCTACCTGTGAGCTTGGCCCTAGCCTTTTCTCTTCCTGGTTCGCCCACTGCCCATCAGAGATTTCTGACATTCCACCTTTCATCCCCAATGCCCAAACTGAAAATCACCCCCTCTTTTTTTTTGGTCTTAGAATGAGACTTGACCATTGCCAACCACAACTGATTGCTGGGAGATTTAGAGACAGCATCTGAGCATTGCAAATAGCCTTTTGCTAGGATTTCTTGACAGTAGAAAATAACCTGAGCGGAGTTTTCTTTCTTCAAATAGCACCCAAGAAAGGCTTTTTCCAAAAAGTTTGACTTAACTCCCTCTCTGCCTTTTGATCAGCCCCCACGGAAGCACCGTGGGAGCCCTAACCTGATTAGGTTTGCAGAGAGTCAGTGCAGCTCTCCCCCCAACCGCACCCTGGGAACATGTCCCAGCTGCTGGGCCGCCTGTCAGTCACTCAGCCCCCTCCGACTTTATTGCAAGGCCAGGTTGGAGCCTGACCTGGGGGAGGAGCCTCAGTTGACTTCTGTAAGGCCCGGCCCAGAGGCATCACTGGCTGAGAGGTCCCTGTGATGTCCTAGATGTGGAATAGGATACAAGGACCGAGCAGGTGGCCCCATGGAAGCCGCTGGAAGGGGACAGTGTGGTGGGGGGATGCCTCTGGCACTTGTTGGGCTGATGTGGCCCAGACAGACAAGGAATCCAATTCCAGCCTTATCACTTAGTAGCCTGTGCCCCAGGTTGGTCACCCAATGGTCCATCACCTCCATTTCTCCATTGGTAAAATGGGGATAGCTTATCGAGTTGTTGTAAAGCTTGGTTAGAGTGCAAGCAAAGAACCTGAAACATGCCTGACACTGGGAAAACTCTATACTTGGTAATTGTAATAGCCACTGCTACCATGCAGGCTGGGTCAGGAAATACTTCCATACAAGGTCCCATCAGATGTCAATGTTCCAGAAGGGTCATTTTGGCAGTACCGGGCAGGTCTGCTTTAAAAAGACAGCCGGGGCAAAACACTGGGATGTGTTAGGCTTTGACGTTAACCATCCTCTCTCTTTCACCTCAAAATCCCAATTGTTGCTAAATATTTTAATTATTATACATTATTAATATTTATTATGTAACATAATATCTGCTTTATATTCTGGCTGTCTCTTTTGCAATGATGTTAGCCAAGGAAAGAAGCCTTTCAGAGAAAGAGGACAAAAGACAAACAGCTGAATTTCTTTGTTTTTACATTAAAACGGGACGCGTGCTCACTCTCTCAGGAACTAACTTAGAGCCTTAGGCAGGTAACCTGGCTTTCTGTTAGACTCAGAGGTTATGAGTCCCACTTCCAGCATCTTCCCCACACTATCGTGGCCACGACACGTGTGCTAACATGACCCTAAAGGCATTTCTGTGGCTGGTACGAAGCATTTTGCCTGGAAGATGGCTGGCTTTCCTGTAATGTAACTTCCTCCAGCCTCAGCCAAAGGCTAGCTCACCTTCCAGAGGACACTGCTAGCATGTTCTGCTCTTCTCAGGAGCAGCCCATCATCCAGCAGACGTGTGTCAAGCCCTCCCACCCAGAACAAATTCACCGGCAAATGTGTAGGATAGGACTGGAAAGAACGTTCGCGAAAAGGGGGTCCCCTCTAACTCCAGCTTTGCGCCGGAAATTGTGTCCTGGGAGTGCTCTGCTGGCCACTGCAGGCGCCCCTGCCTTGGACCTGACAGCCACACCCCCAGCAACACCTGCAACACCTCCAGCTGCAGTCTCAGAGGCCAGGTCACGCTGCATGGAACAGAGAAACCCTGTTCCCTGCGGGTGTGTGTGTCCCGCTCCCTCCTGTGAGAGGATACATCCCCACCTTGGGCCCAGAGGCACTTGCCCGCAGCTCGATTGCCTCTGTGGTTTTGGGAAGTCACCTGTTCTCTCTCCCCCTTCCCCATCGTCAGCTTTAGTAAGGACCTGGCCAAAGCCCTCGCACGTTTTGTCGTAGGGATGCAGTGAGAAAATGTGTAGAAAGCCTTCAGTCCAGGCCCTGGTATGCAGCGGGTGCTCCATAACTGATAGTTTTTAATGCTCTTCATAAAAGTGGAATCTGTGCTGTGTTCCCATGTCAGGCAGGTGAGCACACACCTGAGTGTGACCCACATTCTAAAACAGGACAAGAATCACAGTTGTCGGATTATCCTCTAGGTCACCCTTAGGATGGGGCTTCCCGCCTGCCAGTGGAGGAGGCCTAAGAACCTCAGGTTCGATCCCTGGGTCAGAAAGATCCCCTGGAGAAGGGCATGGCAGTCCACTCCAGTATTCTTGCCTGGAGAATCCCATGGACAGAGGAGCCTGGGAGGCTCCATAGGGTCGCAAAGAGTCAGACACGACTGAGTGGCTGAGCACACATGCATCCCTAGGACATGTGCCCACCATTCCAGAGTGTAGCCTGGGTCCCTGCACGCCCTCAAGGTGACAGACAGGGCATCGAAGGGTTGGCCCCATGCCACACTGGCACTCTGCCACTGTTTTTATTTGCAAGCCCCCAAAGTTGACCTTCTGACCTGCAGGATCATTTACTTTCAGGTTTTTCAAGCTGCTGAAGAATAAAAACTATGCCCTACCGCTGGTTTTTATTTTATTTATTTTGCCCCAATATTTAGTGACTCCCTTACATTCCTCCTGTTGGCTGGTCTCACCAGCTGTTTCACCTAAAGCTTTCTGGTGTCTTGTATCTTTCTTGCCGGTTTCTCCCAGAAGCTCTCCTCCGAGTGGAAACCAGAGATCAGACTCCCATCTGGCAGTGACCACGTCATGCTCAAGTCCCTGGACTGGAATGCCGAGTATGAGGTCTATGTGGTGGCCGAGAACCAGCAGGGCAAGTCCAAGGCGGCGCACTTTGTGTTCAGGACCTCGGCCCAGCCCACAGCCATCCCAGGTATGACACCTCTGCTTTCTGTGAGTTTCCTGCTTTGAATTAATGCACAAGCACCGCACCTCCTAATGTGCCTGAATAGCCCTGACAACTCGCTTGCTTACAGCCATCCTCATGATTGGTTGCCCATGCAGAGCTTAGTTTTGCTTTGTACGGAGCTATGCAGTAGGTTGAGCTGGACTGGACCCCCAGGAAGGCTTGGGCAAGCTTCCTGGGCAAAGGTCCTGTGTCCTCCATCAGCCTTGGAGGACTGATGGTAAGCCAGTCCGTGGGAACCCCTCGGGTGGGAAAGGCCCCAGCTCCAGCCAAGCTTTGGATGCTGTTTGAGGAAGAATCCTTTTCTGAGACCTTATCTGCTATCTACCATTTCATACAAGGACCACGAACCTGTTTTTAAGCGCTTTCTGTCTGATGCTTGCTTACCTGCACCACCGTGGTCCAGATCTCCTTTCTGTGGGGAGCCCAAGAGAACGAACAGATGGTGCCCAGTGAGTTAAAAATCCTCTCTGCCAAGGGCCTCACAATTGACACAAAGATTAAATGGAGCCACTTGAAACAGATCAAGTGGAGAACGTAGATGCTGGAAATCCCCATCTGTGAAAGGCAGTCCAGTCTGCTAGAGACCAGGATGGGAGATGCATCTCTCCCAGGAGATGCAGATCCATCTCTAGGGATCCGGGACCAAATCAAGTGCAGGAATAAACTGAGAGTTCTGCTTTCTGGCCCAGCTACCTTGCTGCTGACGGCCAGACTCATTGACCAAATCCCACGGAACAGAAAGAGATGTTCATCGTCCCTCTCTGCTTTCCTGACCAGCCACATACTGACCACAGGCAGGAGAGGTGGGCATAGAACACACAGCTGCAGCTTAGTAGAGGGAGCCCCCAAAACTCTCTGCAGCATCCAAGTTTGATAGGAAGATGCCCCAACCTCCTGGTGGCCTTCATTTGGCCGCCGTCATGTCTGTCCTGTCCAGAGTGCTTGCCCCCTAGCTCTCAGCTCAGTGGTCATGATCGCTTATCCCAGTGGGAGAGAGGCCAGAAGGGACATGTCACAGTAGTGACAAAGGGCTGTGTGTGTGGCACTGGGTTAGTTGAGCAGCTGAAAAATGAGATCAGTGTGTGATTCCCGGATGTTTGGTTGTACATGTGTGTGTGTGTGTGTCTGAGAGACGTGTGCAGGCCCCCAGGGAGTTGGTGGCCATAGATGAGAAGCGTCCATGGTCCTGCCCTCCGTGTTGGCAGGGAGACCCCTCAGCACAGGCTAGGGCGGGCGTGTCTCTGCAGGCACTGGTCACATGGTCTGTGATGATCTGGGTGTGACTGCAAGCGATGGTTCTCCTCACTGCTTCGCAGGCTGTCCGAACGGAGGTGCCCTGTCTTTCCTCTGCCCTTTCTGTCTCTGCATTCTTGGGTCAGTTTTTCCCTGATATCGACAGTCTGGTGGGCGTGTCCAGATCCGCTCGGCTCTTATGGGGCACTTAGGAGCTGGGGGAGTGAGAGGCCCAAGTGATTCCTTTGCAGTGAAACAGTCCTGCTGGCATCTATTTCCTCGGGTAAGACTCCATAGGCGGTGATTCCGACATGCTGGGTGGGTCCCCAGATGGGGTACTGCCAGCAGCATCAGCTCCTGGGGGTGGAGAAGTTGGGGCCACTGTGTTTCAGATACAGAAATTCTGGGGAGACCAGTTCCCCCTGAGTCCTGCCCATGGCGTGGTCAGAGCCCTTCTGGCTAATCTCCCAGGTACCCAGTTAAAGGAGAGGAGGGACTGCTCACCTCGCCCACCAGGGCCCCAGGCTCTACTGCACGGGTCTTAGCAAGAGCTTTCCTGGTTAAGACTTCTCTGGGACCTGCGGATAAAGCCTCTGAATTACGAGATGTACATTGATGGTGGAATTCTGTGGTCAGCGGGCGCTGGAGGTGAGAGGCGCAGAACCAGGTCCCCTTTAAGACTGCCAGGCGTGGGGTGGGCTTGTGCTGCAGGAAGAAGAGGCCGATGTTTTGCTGAGAAGTCAGCCCCGTCCCGGTGTTCAGTTTGTTTCCCATAGTACAGTGATCAGATACATCTCTGTCCCCACGTGTCAAAAGCTCTAGACCCGAAGGCTCCTGACTGTACCTTAGAGACCTCCCTTATCAAAGGTAACACTTTCCTAATCAGACTCCTATACTTGACCGTGGAGGCTTCTGTTCTCTCACTTGAATTTCATTTGCTCGCTGACCCCTAACCCCCGAATTCACCCTGCTGTGCTGCTTGTGGCCTTGCTGAGCTGCGGAACTGGCCTTATGGTGATAATACCGCACTGAACTCAGTCCTCTAACCTTTGTCAGCTTAATTTACAAAGTTGAATTAACCTTGGATTCTTGCGTTCTCTGTATTTGACCTAATTTTTTTTCTTTTTATCTATTTTTTTTTTCTCTGTTTCTGTCTCTTCCTCCTCTTTCCTCCTCCCCCCTCCCTTCCTGTGTCTGTCGTCGCACATACCACCTTGGACGTCACTGGGACATCCCCACTGCCACATTTGTTTTTAAACAACCACATTCTCTCTGGGGACCCATTGCTTGGCACCTGCAGCGACCTTGGGAGGCTCCTCCGCATCCTACACCTTTGTCTCATTGCTTTTCTCTGCAGTGACTCTTCTCTTGCTCTGTTAGGAACTTGAACACACACACACAAAAAAATCTAAATTTGCTTAAAAAGCCCAGTTCCTATGAGAATGATCAGTGCCTCCCCCCACACCGCTTTGGAAGAATCTGTCAGGACTGCCATGGCCACGCCAACAAGCTCTCTGTGGAAGAGGAAGGTTTGGCAATTGAAAACAAGCTGGACCTCCAGACATATTATTCCCACCCACAGATACGTTTGCGCCACTTCATACGGAGTTTGCCCTTTTTTTCATAGAGTATAAAAATGTTGCGAGCTCTTTTCTTTAGACTCTGTATATATAAAAACCATTACGCTAGGTTTTTACACGTAAAAACCTTGTCCGTAAAAACTTACAGACAAGTCTTTACACGTCTGCTACTGGTCGCATTTTTGGTTCTTACCTGAAGATGATGTAGCAGGGCAAGGTTTCTAGGTACCATCTAGAGCTTGCGTCCGACAGTTAAGACCACCCCGAGTGCCCACTCTAACCCTGTGTGCCTCCTCTGCCCTTCAGTGAGTCGTTGGCTTTGCTTACATCCAGTGCCCGTGGTAAGCCCACTGCAATCCACCAGAGCATTTTGCTGATCAGATGGGCACAGTTCAGTCACCCTGTTGCCCAGGCAGTGGACGAACTCCGATTTAATCAGGTATTTTCTGGGGCTGATCCAGCATTCTGGGAGGCGCTTTGGTCCTGGTATTATAACCAGCACCTGACACTCTTTAGGATGTGCCCAACACCTGTGGGCTCTGGAAGGTCGTGTCTCCCATTTGGGGTGACTCCTGCTGCCCGGCTAAAGATCAGCCCCGGACCTCGTGTCTCGGCGGATGTGGTCCAGCTGTGACCCACCCTACTGCCTAAGCATCAGGCCCCCACATCGGAAGCATCCGCTGTGAACCTGGCCTGAGTCGCAGCCCCTCCCCACACATGCTCAGCAGAGCTGAAGGCAGGGCCGGCCCTGCGCATCAGTGAATCAGAACTCAGCAAGCCTGTCCCATTTCCAGAGTGTCGCTAAGCCCACCCCACCACCACCCCATCGGTCAGTGGCTTCAGTGACAAGTTTCAAATTTTGGTAGGAGCCAGCTGCTCCTGTTGTTGGGGGTACACCCCATCCCCCACGTGCCCACGAGAGGAAGTGGGGCGTGTTCATTACAGTCCCCGTGGAGACACCAGTCCAGTCGTAGCATCCGTGTCTGTGCTCGGGGGTCCTTCTTGTGGTCACATACCATTCCACGTATCTCATCTCTGAGCATCTCCACAGAAGTTTGGTTTTTGTTCTGTTTGGTTCCTTTATTTTTCAGTTCTGTTGTTTTTTAACGTTTGAAGACTAGCCTTTCCCTTTGGGAAGCCAACTGTGAGCCTATGATCTTCGGGGCAATGCTGCCCGAGTCGCTGGGCACAAACAGGCCCGTGTCCTTGGCGCTGGCAGTTTAGAGGGTCACGTGCAGACACCGGAGGCCCCACACTGCCCATCAGCGAGGCCGGGCAGCGCCTCTCGCCCCAGCCCCGTCGGCCTGCAGCCCCACCACAAACCTCTCCCCTGGGGTCCTCCACCTCCAGTCCCACCGGGGCAGCAGGAGCAGACACGGCTCTTAGGCACAAGGAGAGGATTGCAAAGAGTCCCGCGTGCCTCTAGGCCCAGCGTAGAATCCAGCGCCATCCGGAGGGCAAAGGAGGACGAGGTGATCCTCACACAGTGGCCCGTCACTGGCTCCTGCTCTTGATATCCTCTTGGGCGGAAGTCACATATTCACCCAGGGGGGCCCATCCCAGTCCCATAGGTGAGGGCCCGAGCCAGTGTTTCTGAAGGGACTGCAGGGATCTGGCCCAAAGTGTGGGAAAGCCTGACGTCCATGAACCTGTCCCCTCAGCTCATCTGGGCCAGACAGACCCCAGCTGAAGCAACTCCGGCATCTTTGCATTGGGCCCATTCTTACAGGTTCATGGTTTGTAAGGAATGCCCTTCGGGAGGCAACATTTGGGCACACCCACCCCACCAGACGCTGAGTTCTCTCACGGTGGCCGCGGCCCCCAGCCCCTGAGACGGCTCCCTCTGCAGGAGGGCACGCTCACCACCCCGCTCAGCCACTCCCGCCCCGGCTCAGCGCTGCCCACGCTCCACACGCTGCAGGGCTTCTCTCCTCATTTTTGGAGTATTTATATGGCAGGTTTGGATCACGTTTTTCTACTAATAAGAATGCTAACATTGTTGTGCAGATAATCAGCAAGGCCTTGATGAAGTTTACACCTTTGCATTATTAAAGGAAATAACAGTTCATGTGAACTCACCAGCGTGTTTGGATTTTATTTGATAATGGTGTATCCTGCCAGAGTCCTTCACCTCCACTCACAGGGCCCCACGGATTACTTTGATCCCCAGAGAACCCTTTAAATGGGACCCCAGACTTACAGCCCGCTGAGTGGAGGTCTAGCCGCTGGAGTCGCTTTTCCCTGCTGGGTTCTCTTAGCTCTCCTAAGTCTGAGCTGCTGTGTGGGGTCCTGCCTCCTTGGACTTTCCCCTAGGAGACGGGGAGGGGAAAGTGTCCTTGCAGAGCCGAGAAGGTCACCTTGGGGTCAGAGGCACGCTCTGAGCCACCAGATACATGACTCTGTTGCACGTTCTCCCGATTTCACGGCTCCCTTTACAACTTCATATCAAAGGCTGCACAGAGTGACCTGGTGACAGAATCGGAGAGAAGGTGTTCATTTGCAGACCCTACTCTGTTTATAATCACACTTAGTTGGATGCCTCCTCAAAGCCCCGAGACCTAGCCATCTGTTCAGCAGACTCCAGGAAGGAACAAGCAGACAAGTAAGGTGTTCAGGAGGGAACCGGAACCTCAGCTCAATGGTCCCGAGAGTCAGAGGAGGGAGACGGGGACGTCTTTCTGCACTGCCGTCCTGGGGCACAGTGGCTGTGGCCCCGGGGTCATCTGCCAGGGCTGAGACTGCCTTCTCATTTTGCGGCATTTAAGAGCGTGGGCACATGGACGTCTCAGTCTTGGGCAAGCCGATGCCCCCCAGGCCAGGAACCACAGCTGCTGAGCAGCCCTAGATCATAGCCTCAAGGTTCAGGGCAGCTCAGAGCCCAGAGGTTGTGGAGAAATTGCTCCCCAGAGGCACTCTTTGTATGCAGAGAGGTCAGGGGAAGGTCAAGCAAAGACCTCAGAAGTTGTTTTCTTTTTCCTTTTGTAAAATGTTAAGCAATATGTAGGAGATAACCTTTGTCCTTCTGGTTTCCTGAACTGAACAATTCTGTAAAGGCCACTGAGAGGTAATGAATGTTGGCTTGACTTGGATACTCTTTCATTTCCATTCCCAGTTTGTCTTTTATTTGCTTGCCATGTTGCACAGTAGTAAATATTCCACCTGCCAATGCAGGCGAATGTAAGGGAGGGACTCAGGCTCTACCTCTGGGTTGGGAAAATCCCCTGGAGTAAGGCAAGGCAACTCACTCCAATATTCTCATCTGGGAAATCCCACGGACAGAGGAGCCTGGCAGGCTGTAGTCCATGGGGTTGAAAAGAGCCAGACACAACTTAGTGACTAAAACAACAAAAAGGTGCCTTTATTTACATTTTTTTGCAAAAGCACCACATACCCTTTCTTCAGCTTGAGGGACACCTCACTTCCTCTGTAAGTCTAGATTCTTAGTGGTAAAGTGAGTGATCCCTTGGGGATAAGTCTTTGCTCTCTTTCCATCCTTCAAATGCATCAGTAATGTCAAGGCTACCAGGTAAGATTACACAGCTCATCCTTGAGTGGTGAGTCATAGGAACAACTGTTACTCATCGTAATGCAAGGATGAGAAAAACCTAGAAAACAGTGGTCCTCAAGCTCTTAGTTGCATAAGAATCACTGGGATGCTTGATCAAATCCTGAGCCTGAGCCTCACCCCAGAGATTCTGATTTCCTAGAATGGGTGAACCCCCGAATCTGAATTCTTCACAAAGCACCCCAGGAATTTTGCTGCAAGTGGAGAAACATTATGCTAAAAGGTATTTATTTTTCAACTAGAGATAAAAATCACAAGAATCTGTGAATAAAGATGGGCCCGACTAAGTGTTTCGGTCTTACAGGAAAAAGTCCCACTTGGTACACACTGTGGAGGAAATGGACATTAAGGAACCTATATCCTGTGCTGGGGGCCTTCCCAGGTGGTGCCAGTCATAAAGAACCCACCTGCCAATGCAGGAAACATAAGAGACAGGTTTGATCCCTGGCTAGGGAAGATCCCCTGGAGGAGGGCTTGGCAACCCACTCCAGTATTCTTGCTAAAGAATCCCCCTGGATAGAGGAGCCTGGTGGGCTACAGTCCGTGGGGTCCCAAAGAGTCAGACACAACTGAAGCAACTTAGCAGGAGAAGCGTCCTTTCCTGGGAACTGTAGGACATCTAGCATGCAATGACAGGCTCTTAGAGTTAAAGAGGGCTTGAAAACATCTCCTATCCCAGGCCCTGCCCAGTGCGGGAACCTCAGCCAGAGCGATATAGCATCCTGACCAGGGGGTCTTCCAGCCTCTGCTTAATGCCTCTGGCAACAGGGAGCTCATCTTCCGAGGCAGCTCATACCATGTCTGAAGACCTCTTATTTGCTAGTTCTTTCTCATATGAGCTGAAGTTTGCCTGCTACCTGCTTCGTTTCCATCCACTGGGGGCCCAGGTTGAGACTACCTCTTCCTTTTCGTGACATATCTTTAAGTATTTAGAGGCAGAGTTCTCATCTCCAAGGCTAAACACTGCTCATTTGTGCAGCAAATATTCTGTAAACATTTCTTGTAGGTTGAGTTGTGTTACTTTCCAGGGAGACGAGATACTCAGAGACAAATATGCCTGCTAGGATATTCTAGAGGGTGGGGCAGCCACATAAAAAGCACATCAATGGGGATTTCCCTGGTCGTCCATTGGTTAAGACTCAGCACTTCCACTGCAGGGAGTGTGGGTTCAATCCTTGGTCCAGGAACCAGGATTCTGCATGCTGCATGGTGTGGAAAAAAAAAAAAAATCTGTTCATATCAATGAACAGAAAATGGCAGATGGAAATAGTAGTAAGAAGGGAATTGTTGTTTAGTCACTAAATAGTTGTTTGGTCGCTGTGTCTGAAACTTTTTGTGACCCCATGGACTGTAGCCCAGCAGGCTCCTCTGTTCATGGGATTTTCCAGGCAAGAATATTGGAGTAGGTTGCCATTTCTTTCTCCAGGGGAATCTTCCTGACCCAGGGATTGAACCCACGTCTCCTGAATTACAGGCAGATTCCTTACCACTAAGTCACCTGGAAAGTCAAGAAGGGGATAAAACAGAGTAATGTGGTAGATATGGGTAGAAAGTGCCCTGAGTTATGATGGTCAGAGGCGTGGGAGAGTCTACTGCATGTATGGGACCTATTAGACCAGGGAAAGCAATTTGAATCTTATGTCAATTGAGAGGAAAGACCTCTTGCCCTGCCTTCTGTTTTATGTCAGTCTTATTGCCCTCCTGGCCCTTCCCCAAACGTCTTGTGATGTTGGCCTTGGCCTTCCAAGCCATGCAGCCCTCCAGAGGGTCTGCCGAGCCCAGGGCATGGGTGGATAATGGCTGCCTCTCCCACACAGACCACTTTGCGGTGGTTTGTTTTCCTTCCTTAGAGACGTGACTAGTCCCCTAAAACTATATTTATGTATCAACCTCAGAACATGGTGTTAGGGGCTTTGAGTCCAAAAGTACAGACATTCTTTCCCTGCAGTAATACCTTAGGCTCCTTCTGCAGGAAGTAGACAGTTAACACCTATTGGGTACAGAGGTCAGGAAACCACAGTGGGCTCCAGCCCTGAGTCACGGGGTGGGGAGGAAACGCGAGGCCGTATTTCTTCTTGTTCGGGGAAGCAGCTTTGGGATTCTGAAGACCAGCAAGGCCTGCATTGCTGTTTCTTTCCTTTTGTGTGTGGATGTGTGAGCACCTTGGAGAGGTAGAGTGGACGGTGTGGTGCTGGGGAGATCAGCTCTAGCTGACCGTAGGGACCCATGGTCGATTTCCTGCTGCTGAAGCCTAGAGACAGAGTGACCAGAGCCGGGTGCCCTGAGTGTGGAGGTGGTCGCCAGACTCGGGTCTTCCTGAGAAATAGGCCATGTCTCAGTCCTGGGTTGAAAGGGGCCAGTGGGAGAGCCTGGCGAGGGGCTGGGAAGCAAAGGAGGCCAAAATATTCAAGATCCTAGGCGGCTCCTCTGGTGCAGAAAGTAGGTTGTCAGTGGTCGTCTCTTAGCTGCTTGGCCAGTGGCCCAGACCCTGAATTGAAGTTAGGAATAAGGACCATCAGGATGGGACAGCTGTTGAAGGAGCCCCACCGTTCCTGAGCAGGGCTCTGGGGCACAGGAACACAGACCATGTGCAGAAAGAGGATGTGTTCCATCTCCGTCACCCTGGGTTACCTGTTCCTTCCGTGAACTGGCATGTGATGTGGCCGGCAGCCCCCCAGGCAAAGGCCCAGGGAGACCCAGGTTGTGTTGGCCACAGTTCCTGCCTCCAGTCCACAGACGGGTCATCCCAGTGGGTCTGGAGGACACAGGAAGCTTCAGACAAGGTCTGGTGGTGGGATGACGCTGCTGTCCTTCTGGAACCCTGTCCTCCCAGAAGAGGAAAGTGAAACAGACTTTTCAGTCTGAGGCCATGGTTCCACACTGGCTTCCACAGAGCTCTGCATGGGCCCTTGCTTCCCCCCAGCACAGCCTCTGCCTTTCTAAAGCTGGTGGGAACCCCCAGGCAATCCGGGGTTCACTGCAGGCACCTAGCACGAACCAGAGGAGGTGCTCTGGAGCTGAGCCTGGGGTCCTTCTGTGACACCACGAGTAGCCCAGGGCCCTGGAGGATTCTAGGGGGACACCAGGGAGTAAGACACAGAGGTGGTCATTCGAGTGGGTCCAGCCAGAGCAGGGATGCTGGGCATTGCTCGAATGTGAGACGGTGCGTTTGTCTTGTGGTGGGCACGTGTCCCGTGTGAGTGAGCCTGCCTTTGCGGGGGGAGTGTATCTCTGGGTGAGTCTGCTGGGTTTCCAGAAGTCTAATCCAAGCTGGCCTGGCTCCCAGATGGTGAGTATTCCCAGACCTTCTACCTTTCCCAGTGGGCCTGGGGAGACCCCCATGTCTCCAGAGCAGGGGGGCTTCATCCATCTTCCTAGTGCAGTGAAGGAAGGTGTGGTCCAAAGTCAAGATCCTCTGGAGCAATTCCTAAAGAGCAGGAAGGCATGGGGCATCTTGTCCCCGACATCCCCACAAGCCCAAAAGGAGCCCTGGGGACCCTCCACTCCCCCATCTGAGACCCTCTGCCCCTATCTGGGACCCTGTCCCGGGCAGCTCCCAGGGCTCCCGGGGAGACCAGCCGAGTGCAGGCTGAGACCAGAGGCGGAGACATGGTGCGAGTCTGGGCTCCTGTCCGGGCTGGTGGCTGCCTTGTGCCCCGTCCCCTGGTCTGAGAGCAGGCTGCCATTCCTCTGTCTTGAAGATAGGAAGAGACCCTGATGTCTCAACCCCCAAAAGGCCCAGGGACGGTGGCATTCTGGACACAAATGCTGTGGCCGTCCAGCGGGCTCCACCCCACCCCCAGGGCTGTTGCTTTGCAGGTCCGGGTTTGCATCTGCAGGTACTAACCACCCCCATCCCTCTCTCCCTCCCACCCAAGCCAACGGCAGCCCCACCTCGGGCCTGAGCACTGGCGCCATCGTGGGCATCCTTGTCGTGACCTTCGTCCTGCTCCTGGTGGCCGTGGACGTCACCTGCTACTTCCTGAACAAGTGTGGCCTGCTCATGTGCATCGCCGTCAACCTGTGTGGCAAAGCCGGGCCCGGAGCCAAGGGCAAGGACATGGAGGAGGGCAAAGCCGCCTTCTCGTGAGTGCAGACCTGCCCCCCCGCCACTGCTAAGCACCCAGGCCGGGGCCCCCGTCAGGGAGCCACCTCAGCCTTCCCATTACAAGCCCCAAGGGAAGTGAGGCCTTAGAGAAATGTTAAAAGCAGACACCTGAACCCAACCCCACATCTAGAATCTCATAGAGATTCCCTATGTAAATCAAAATGAGGGGTGTGGTCAGAGCCTAGCCTGGAGGGGAGCTGCCGTGGAGAGACCCACTTGCCTTGCCGCCATCCATGCCCCCGTCACTCACCAGATATTTACGGAGCAGCAGCTGCTGTGGGCATGGCGCCGTCGCCAAGTGCTAGGGAACGCAGTGAGCAAAACAGATGAAAATGCCTGTCCTCCTGGAGGATGATCCAGACAGAAGCTGTGCTCCAGCATCTCTGGAGAAACATATCTTGAGCCAAATAGAGGAACCTTCACAGACTGTCGGCAGGCAGGGCTGAGCCAGAGCAAGGTCAGAAAGGACAGAGCAAGGCAATAGGTTGTTAGCACCACCCCATGCCAGGCACTGTGTATACACATACGTGTACATACACATATACTATTACATGCATCATATACATGCTTGCTGCTGCTAAGTCACTTCAGTCGTGTCCAACTCTGTGCAGCCCCATAGACGGCAGCCTACTAGGCTCCTCTGTCCATGGGGTTTTCCAGGCAGGAGTACTGGAGTGGGTTGCCATTGCCTTCTCCAATATACATGCTTACTCATACACATATGTGTTTGTACTTGCATACATATACATCACATACATGTACTACAGCATGTGCATGTACATGCATCATATACGCATACATTGTTGTTGTTTAGTCTCTTAGGAAGTTGAGTCATGTCCAACTATTTTGTGACCCCGTGGACTGTGGCCCACCAGGCTCCTCTGTGGGGGATTCTCCAGGCAAGAACACTGGAGTGGGTTGCCATTCCCTTCTCCAGGGAATCTTACCAACCCAGGGATTGAACCCGAGTCTCCTGCATTGGCAGGGGGATTCTTTACCATTGTGCCACCATGGAAGTCCATACAGGTAGACACACGCATGTATACATGTGTGTACTTACATGTGCACATTCTTATACATATATCATATTCATACTTACATATACATATATGTGTGCATGTTTACATATACTTACAAATATAGGTACATGTGCAAACTTACATATACATATACTTATATATGTATCATATACATGTATATACTCAGGTGTTCATGTATATTTTTACCTAATGTATATATATGTACATATACTTAAATATGCACATACTTATGTATACTTATATATATACATGCATCATAGACTTGTGTATACTTATATATACTTACACGTGTACGTACATGATATACTTGTTCATTCGTACATATACACATAGGTATGCATATATGTATTTACCATGTATACACACATAGATGACTTGAGCACTAATCCGTGACAGGTGCTTTCCTCAGTACTTTATATTCATTGTCTCAGTTAATGTTCATAACATCTAGGCAAGTAGAGACTGTACTTGCCACATTTACAGGCGAGGACACAGGCATGGGTGAGCAGGTGAGGACACAGGCATGGGTGAGCAGGTGAGGTGCCCAGGGTCACGCAGCTGGCAGGAACGGGGGCTGAGATACAGCCCTGGGCTCTGGCTCTGGATGCACCGCACCCCCGCCAGCCTGGGGCTGTGCGCAGGTACCCGAGTGTGGCTGGTTCCCTGGGAGCCCCCTGCCTCCCCCAGCTCCCCGGGATGGAACCAGCAGCGCTCTCTCCACAGGAAAGACGAGTCCAAGGAGCCCATCGTGGAGGTGCGAACGGAGGAGGAGCGGACCCCGAACCACGACGGAGGGAAACACACGGAGCCCAACGAGACCACGCCGCTGACGGAGCCTGAGTACGTGGGCGGGTGGGGCCGGGCCCCCCCTGGCAGAGCCCCACACCCACCTCAGCGCCCTACCCACACCTCCGCACTTCCCGCCCGCGGCTCCGGGCCCGGCATCACCGGCCAGAATTCTGGAGTCCTGGGCTAGGAATGCCTGACCCCACTCTCCTCAGAGAGGAGGCATTCGTGGTCCTATCTGGGTGACTGTGGGTGACCTTAAAGAGCTCTGTGCATCAGTGGGATCCCTAGACCCTGGGCCCAGGTCACACACACACACACACACACACACACACACACACACACACCCAGGTCACACACACACACACCCCGGGTCACACACACACACACACACACCCCCCCCGGAAATGACTCAAGGAGATGAAACGTCACTGAGAGAGCTTAGCAGATTGAAACGTCACTGAGAGAGCTTAGCAGATTCTGTTTAGGATTTCCAAGAATTTTAGGGTTTTCTGCCTTTCTTCCTAAAAGGGTGAGGGAAGCTGGGGACCTGGAAAAGCCTGGCCCTGCTGGTCTCTTAAGCCTTGAGGACCCTCAGTCAGAAGGCACGCCCAGCTTTGGGTGTCATGAACGCCAGGCTGTCGTGGGTACCGTGGGTTTAAAGGGAATGGAGTTTGATGGAAGCGCAGAATCTCTGGCTGGACAGCGCCCCAGCCCTGAGGGGCCACGCGGAGCCCCTCTCTGTGGGGCGGCTGGGCCCGATTCCCCAGGGACCTCGGATGCCCGAGGTGGTGGACGCTGAGCTCAGCTGGCCTCTCCCCGGGCCGGGACGTGACAGGGCTCTGCAAGGCCCGCTGCAGATGTAGGGACAGGCTAGCCCCAGGCAGGCGGCAGGGGAGTCGGCAGGGAGGAAGGCGAGAGGCCCCCGCCAGGTGCCACGTTCTCTGTCGTCGCCTGTGTCCTCTTCTGCCCGCCCGGGCCTGTGCTGCCTCCCACGTCCTCCTCTCTCTGTGGGCCTGTGTCCTGCCTGTGCGTCCCCGCATGCCCGCCCTCGGCCCCTGCCTTGGCCTCCGCCCTGTCTTGGCTTCTCTGTCTGTCTCAGCTTCATTGTCTATCTCTTCTACTTCCTGTCCTCCCCGCAGGCTGCCTGCTGACACCACAGCCACTGTCGAGGACATGCTGCCTTCTGTCACCACCGTCACCGCTAACTCTGACACTATCACCGAAACCTTTGCCACTGCTCAGAACAGCCCCACCAGTGAGACCACCACCCTGACCTCCAGTATCGCCCCCCCGGTCGCGGCCACCCCTGATTCAAACTCTGTGCCCGCCGGCCAGGCCACCCCGTCCAAGGGGTCCGGCGTCTCTGCCGCCTCCCCGGCCCCGGCCCCAGCCCCCAAGGTCGCGCCCCTTGTTGACCTGAGCGACCCTCCCACCCCGGCCCCAGCCGCCAGCAACCTGTCCTCTAGCGTGCTGGCCAACCAGGGGGCCGTGCTCAGCCCCAGCGCCCCGACCAGCGCGGGCGAGGCCCCCAAAGCCCCTCCAGCCAGCAAGGCCGTCTCCCCGTCGGCAGCCAGTCCCCTGGCAGCAGCCCCGACGGCCCCTGCCCCGGAAGCCCCCCAGGCCAAGCAGGAGGCTCCCGGCACCAAAGGTCCGGACCCCGAGCCCACCCAGCCCGGCGCCTCGAAGAGCCCACCGGAGGCCGCCAGGGCCCTCGCCAGCCCGAAGAGCGAGGCGGCCTCCGTCAGCACCACAAACCCTGCCCAGGGCGAGGACTTTAAAATGGACGAAGGGAACTTCAAGACCCCAGATATTGACCTTGCCAAGGATGTTTTTGCAGCCCTGGGCTCTCCTGCTCCCGCCGCTGGGGCCAGTGGACAAGCCTCTGAGCTTGCTCCTTCCACGGCCGACGGCTCTCTTCTGCCTGCACCAGCCAAGACCGAGTACGGCCTCTCTCTGTCCGCTGTCTTCGGGTGGTGTCCGTGGTGGTGTGCGTCTGTGCTGTGTCCTCCTTGTTAGCTGTGTCTGCAGCCTCATCCAGGGCTTCTCGGAGGCGACCGTCAGCCAGGGGCTGGGCCAAGGCAGAGAGCGGGCGACAGGCAGGCAGCCGCCTGCTTACTAATTAGGCCGTGTTAATTACGTTTTATCCTTATCATCCTAGCGGTGGCATCTCTTGTCCCCGGAGGAGCCCTTGCATTTGGGTCGCTGATGAGCATAGCTTGGGAAGTGAGCTAAGGAGGCCACGGTGCCCTGATCAGCCACCCTAGGGCCCACGTGCGGGGTGTCATCCAGGGCCAAGGCCAAGTCCCCACCAGCATGGCACGGTGGTCCAGGCAGTGAAGAGGCAGACCCCGAGGCTTGGGGGGTGGGGGGTGGGTAGGAAATCCAGAAGCCCCCGAGACACCCCAGCCCGGACGCCCACACACCCAACCCACCTGCTTCTGCTTCTCCTGCCCCAAGTGACTCAGGAGACTCAAGCTCCCAAGCCCTGAATGAGGGCCAGGTTTCCCAAGTTCAAGGCCAGGTCCTTCAGCGTACAGGTTTCTTAAATGTGAGGCCAGCATGCAGGGGCACCAGCTGGGCCTGGAGTCTGAGTCTCCTCTGGTGCGCCCTTAGACCAGCTTCTCACTCTAGGGACTGACTGGAGCCAGGATCGACTGAGTCAGATGGAGGTTTTTACAGAGGCTCCTTGGCTGCTCCCAGATAAGCTGGGGTGCTGCCACCCAGAGTGACGGGGGACCCTCACCAGGAGCTGTAGGGAAATAAAAGGACGGCCCTGCCCACCCAACCCCACTCAGCTCCCCTGGAGCCTGGCAGCCCACCCCAGCCTCTCACCAGACTCCCATGGAAAACTGCCGTGGTAACAAACAGCATCTGCTTATCCTGCCAGGGGAAAGCCCTACAGAGGGATCACCAGGAAAGGCAGAGCACAGCGCGGTGGGAGTGCAGACAGGCAGGCCCAGGCGGTTTGCAGAGGGTCCCCTGGAATCGGTACCGGGGAGCCCAATGCACGCATCGTTTAGACCAAGCTGGGCAGCTGCTGCTGCAGCAGCAGGGTGAGAGGAGGCTGCTCCCGACACACTTCCACACTCCAGGTAAAGCTGGAGCCCCCCCACATCAGGCCAGGGCTAGAAGGGCACCTTCCTCTGATTCATCGGCTCTCCGCTTTGGCTGCACATCTAGAACCACTTGGGTGCTTTTAAAAGTCACCACATTCTGACCCAGGAGACCAGGATTTCTGGGGACACGGCCCCGGGTCAGTGATTTTCACGGGCTCCAGGTGATCCGGACATGCAGCTGAAGTTGGAGTCCAGTGCTCTTTTGAGGGACTGGCTGGAGGGTGGCTTACGGCAGACCGTGATCTCAGTGCTGTTTTCCCAATTCTCCGCAGGAAGGGTCCCGTAGAAGCAAAGCCGGAGACAGAAACGAAGCCAGCGCCAGCCGAAGTCCAGACGGTCCCCAACGATGCCACACAAACAAAGGAGAACGAGAGCAAAGCGTGATGGGTGACGAGACACCAGCAAAGATCAAAATAAAAAGTGACACAGCTTCACCAGAGCATCTCCAATATCTCACACACACACACACACACACACACATACACGCACACACATCTCATTCCTCTAGTGTCTTTTGCCTTTAAAAAAAAAAAAAACTAAGCAGATCAACATGGGATCTCCTTTTTGTAGATTTATAGAAAGGGTTCCTTTGTTGCGCACTCACTTGTAAGAAAACGAGACAAAAACGTGAAACCCACAGCCAAACTAGGACACTCGGTTCCCTGAAACCATTTAAAAATCAAACAAAAGGACCCCAAATTAAGAATCTAGGAAGCTCAGAAGAAAAAAGAATCTAGGTTCAGGATTTTGGTGTTGCCGAACCGGCACAGACCGGGTTCAGAGAAATAACTTCCAGACGCTAAGACTAACCGAATGAACAAAGTCCAAGTTTATTTTTCTACTTTCAGTCAAGTTTGAACTCTGTAAAACCTCATAAATAAGTTATAATTTCTGTTCACTTTGTATTTGTTCAGTATGCAAAGTGTGTCCCCCTTCCTAGCTGAATTCAATTCCCACATAGACTCTTGTTTTGTAGGAAGAATGCCAAATGCAGCTTCTGGGGGTAGATCTCAATTTGCAGTATTCGGATTTCTTTTCTTTCTCCTTTTTTTTTTTTTCTTTCTGCCAACTTTGCTTTCCAGTGTTTACAAGTTGACAAATGTTTGACTTCAGTTGTGTTTCGATGTCCATGTAAAATAGCTGCCTTTTTTTTTTCTTTTTTAAGTTACAAATACTGCCTAGAGGTGTAGGATCCTCCCAGGACAACTTTACAAAATCTAATTGTTTACAGTGGCTCTTCCCCGCCTTCTGATTTGAAATTTTTGCCTGTGTGTGACTCAGGTGAAAATCCATCTCGTTCTGGAACGGTTTTGCTTTTGGGTTTTCGGTTCCGTTTTTTTTTTTTGTTTCCTTGGGGGTTAGACCACTTCTGATTAGCGACCACCTGCCCGTATCTGTGAAAAGGATCTGCTCCCCAGGCATCCCCACCCTTCCTTTTGAAGGACTCTTAGGCTTTGTTGAATGAAGCAGAGAAGATTGTATAGTCGGGGCTGGTCTTGGTGAACACACATTTTTACCCCAAACATCCCCTTTTTTGTAGAAAGCCAAATAAAATATATACATACAATTTCCTTTTGAGCCCAGAATCTAGATTTGAGCGGAAGAGCATGTGTGCTTCAGGGAATTAGTGTCTTTTTTTGGAAATCTGTTGAAGTAAAATAACATCAGCCTTCTGTTCACTTAGGCAGCATTTGTAGAAACAAAAGAAAAAAAAAACCAACCTGCTGTCTGGAGTCATAAGACAACTTTTCCTGGATTGGAAACCAAGTGGGGGGAAAAAAAATACAGAAACTTTAAGGGGGATGGGAGGGGGGAGAAGGGAAAAGCCAGCCCTTTGTATAGAAATTTTGCTTTTTTTTTCCTCATTCTACTTTAGAACTGCAAGCTTGTGCACTGTGGATGCGTGAATATTTTAGTGTGAAACGTGTTTTTGTCATAGTATTGAAATAAAACTTCAACATAGTTTGGTTGTGGAAGGTATAGCAGATAGTTCAGAAAAAAAAAACATTCAGGAAACAAAAAATAACTCTTAAAAGGAATTGAAGCCTTTAAACAAAGAATGAAATAGAAATGATGATGATGATGAAGATGATGCTAAGTCAACAGAAATGAGCACTCTGCGGGTACCTTTCCCAAGGTACAGAGGAAGCAGCCAGAGGTGAGGTGGCAAGACCCCCTCTGCGTCCGTTCTGTGGGCCACTCTCCCCCGTGTTCTGACACTTCTGCAGCCTGGTCAGTGGCGCTATGCTAGATTATTTCAAACTGTGAAAAATAATGGTCTTGTCATTTGCTCAGTGTGGGGTTATTTTGCATTTTCTCAGCTCCTGGGGATGGAAATGGAGGATCCGGGTCTACACAGGTCTGGCCCTTTGACCTTAGGGCTTGTACCAATCTTTGGTTCAAATGCACAGGCCCCCAGGACGGAGACAGTGGTTAGAGCACGCAGCAGATGGGAGCTCCTGGGCGTCTGAGACAGAAGGGAGGGCCCAGCGGGGAGTGGTGGGTGCGCTCCTCTGGTTCCCCAGGTTGTCAGTGGAATCGATTCCTCATCTTGGGATGGTAATGGCTTCGACCACCTCAGCCAAGCCCACACTATACCTCACTGAGACTGTGCATCTCTCTTTAAGGGGTTGTGGTCAAGTGAACTGATTTTGATTCTGGTGGTTAGGAGGAGAAAGAGGTATGGTCGACCCTCAGATAACCTGGCCCAGGACAGCTGACTCCCCACCCACCCGCTCCCCAGATCCCAGCTCTGCTGGAACCCCAAACTCTGCCAGCCTTTTGTTCTGCCTCTCCCCTGTCACACGTAGATTTGTCTCTGCATGCGTGAGCTTTCCTTTCTTTGAAAAATAAAAAACAAATCAGAGCAATGCTTTCTCTAAAATCATAGAGGGAGTCGCTTTATTTTCAAGACGTTGTATCTTTTATGTTAAGAGATAAAAGCTTATAGTTTTCCTTTTTTAATTTTTTGAAGGAGGGATCACCCTACCAGTTTCCACTGTCTATGTGTCTATATGTGTATGTGCCATACATATGTATTCACATAAAGACCGGCGTGGCCAGGTTCTGCCAGAGGGGCACTCGGGTGCCACGCGTGGGGCCTCCGAACCCTGAAGGGCCGTAGTGTATATAATGCAGCTTTGAAGTGGAACGCGGTTTTCACACTTTTCTATGGAGCCTTCCAACTCCCCGGTTTTCACTCTAGGCTGTCTCTCTGGATGGTGGTTATCAGATCTCCATTAACATCTCTACCCAGCATTCCCGACTTCGGGGGCCTTCTCTCTTGTTACAAACTTTTTACCAAGTGAAACATCGATACCACCTTTGTTTCCATTCTCACTGGTGTAAATACTGAGTACTAACTGAGAATTTTGACTTTGCATTCTGTCAGAATACTTGTGTTCAATAAAAATTGAAAGAAAAAAAAAAGCTGTTATGGTCCAACTGGAATTTATTTCAAGTCAAGGGACGTTTGTCATGTGAATTAAATGTGGAAATGACGCTGGTATGTTTTTTAACACCAGTAAAACCCAGGGTCCTGAGTTTGTGTTGCCTGAATGATTGGGTTTCTAGTCTTTTCTCACAGGTTGATGGAGGCATCCTCATTGAGAAGGACCAGATATCAGAGTCAGAAAGATTTCATTCAAATCCTGGTTCTGCCACTTTCCTTTTGACATCGGAAGAGTTACTTAATCTCCCCCAGACTCAGTTTCCGTTTTTGACAAATAGGAAATGCCAAGACTGGTAGACGTGGGTACTGGCAATGAAGCGCCATGTAGGAAAGCCTTGGCACATGGTAGATAGCCAACAAAGTGAAGGCACGGCTGCCTCCCTGGTGTGTGATAACAGCAAACCCACCTGGGGTCACAGCGCACTCCTAAACCCCAAGGTGCCAACCTGAGGTAGACACCTGAGACTTCTAGGACATATAATGCCCCTGCTTATTACCTTTGTCATCCCGCTCAGCACTCGGAGCCTTAATTCAGCCCCCAGGATTTAATGAAGCCTTTGAGCCAGAGAGTGAAGAAAACTTTGCCTCACCTCAGAATTCCCTTGCCTACACTACCATGTGGCTGTGTTGGGAAGAAGCAGCCGGTAGGGTTGGGATTATCTGTTTAACTATGGAAGCAGCAGTTCCTAGAGAAGAGCTGGCCCGAGGGCCAGGAGGAGGTGAGACCAGCAAAGAACCCAGGGGGCAAAACCTAACTTCTGAGGCCTGGCCCTCTACCTGCACCAACCTGAATGATACGGTCCTTGATGTCTGTGGGCCTCACCCTGGTCCCAGCCTGGGTCAGTCTGACGTCACCCCCAGGGTTTGCTCCTTCTCTGGCCATAGGGCCTGTTTAAAGGACACAGAGCCACATGCATCTGAGTGGCTTCCCGTGTCACAAATTTCCAGCTGCATATAGTATGCTGAGGGATGAAAGGAGCACATTGCTTTTCAAGATTCGGATGACTCTCCATTATCCATGAGGGCTACTTCGAAACTTCCTCCTTCAGGCCAGTCTCCTCTCAGCTTCGCTAAATACATTTTGAGTGTCTCAAGAGACCACAGGAGACAAAACACTCTCCAGTGTGACGTTCATTCATTGTGGGTACACGGTACACGCACAAGCGCTAATGTACCGTGGGGTCATGGGGCTGTGCACGGGCGTTCCAGGTCTCCCCCTCCTTCCGGGCACACGATAGAATCGTGCTTCTCTGTTCACTTACAGTAGGCGTGGCCACGCGGCTCTCTCCTGACAGTGGAATATGAACAGGGAAGTGCATGTCGCTTCTACACGGAGCCTTTGAAAGCCAGTGGGTCTGAGTGTGGCCCGCTTCCCCTGCCCCGCTAACTCTGCACGTGGTGCAAGTGCCACTATCTGGCCCCAGAGCGAGGCCCATGATGGACCTGTAACATTCATGAGCAATCAACCCAGTAAATGTCTAACAACCAGCTCTCCAAAGAAGGAGGGGAGGGGGGATACATGTATGGGGCATGTGTGTGTGTTTATTATAAATTTATTGACATAATCAATTTACAATAGTAATGCACACAGTACTCTACTGAAATGCCATGTATCCAATCAATACAGATGCTTTGGTTTATTTTTGCTGAAGTCTTGTATCCATAATCAACCTGTGGTTGCAACTGATGGATGAGCATAGTTCCAACATAAATGTCGGTTGATGTATTCATTTATGTTAACAAGTAAGATGAAAGTGACACAATGAAGATCTATGAGTCAGAACTTCACTCGTTCATCAGCAGTGAGCAACCTCTTTGCCAAATCAGGTGTAAGTTTTTGAATACTGCTTCAATTTTCGCTATTCAGAGTGTAATGGCTGCAGACATGACACTTTAAAGTTTAATCTGCATCATAAATATTTTTCCCATCACTTCTTTAAGTTTAGAAAAGCACACACACAGAGAGACACAAAAGCAATCAAACCTTGATTTGTAGCATTTGTTGATTTCAGGAATGTGAAAATATTCCCAATATGACTGATTCCAACATGTCATCACTGGATGAGGAATAGGTAGAGATGCACAGTAGCTTGGGGCTTCCCAGGTGGCGCTAGTGGTAAAGAATCTGCCTGCCAATGCAGGAGACTTAACGGATGCAGGTTCGATCCCTGAGTCAGGAGGGCAAGGCAACCAACTCCAGTATTCTCACCTGGAGAATACCATGGACAGAGGAGCCTGGTGGGCTACAGTCTATGGGGTCACAAAGAGTTGGACACGACCAAAGTGACTTAGCATGCACCCTCACACAGTAGCACATATTGTATAGTATTCCAAACATGCAAATAAAAGAAGCATAGATAACCTCAAGCACAGAGGTCATAATGATATGGAATAATAATAACAATAAACTTTGTATACACTAATGATAATACTGAAACGATGGAGAACTGATGTGTTTTGAATATGTATTGCCTCATCTTAAGTATGTTAATTGTAAGTTTATGTAATTTAACTCTTAATAATGATCTATGACTCACAGATTTCCTGAAAATTTAACTGGCTCTCTTGCTTCAGTACAAGTTGGCTCCAGCCTACCACTGGATGTTCGTTTATGTTACAAGCCACGTCACCTCAGGATCTGCTACCACAGCGTTATTTAGCCTATCATGGCTAAATCAGGGAGTGCTAAGTCCTATGGACAATAATAAATCCAAGTGAGGGGGGGAGTCAGAGTAGCCCTCTCTGAAAAGATACTACTGAGCAGCAGCCCTGAAAGAAGTGACCTACTGAGCTATGCAAATATCTGAACAAAGTATCTCAGGCAGCAAGTGCAAAGGTCCTGAGGTGAAGACTTACTTGGTGTGTTTGATAAAGAGCAGAGAGGTCTATTCAGCCGGAGCAAAGAGCAAGGGATGCTGTGTGGCAGTGGCTGAAGCGTAGGAAATAAGTCAGAGGTATGCAGAGCTAGCTCACATAGGTCTGTGGACTATGGTTAGAATGGCTCTTTCTTCAACCAAGACGGAAGGCTGAGAAAAAAATTTTGAATGAAGCCTGACATGACTTAAGTTTTAAAACTGTCACTGTGGCTGCTGGGTAGAGAATAGACCACAGGAGGGCAAGAGAAGAAACAAGGATATCAATTAGGAGGCCATAATGTAGATGAGACAAGACAGTGTGTGTGGAATAAGCTGGTTCCATTTGGAGGTGGGCAAATGATTCTGGCTCTGCTGGAGGTAAAAAGAACAGAAACAGGTGATGGATGTGGATCTGAGATCGACATCAAGGATGACTTCTGGATTTGGAGCCGAATAAACTGAAAAATGTGTGTGAAAGTCATTCAGTCATGTTCAACTCTTTGCGACCCCATGGAATATAGCCCACCAGGCTTCTCTGTCCATGGAATTCTCCAGGCCAGAATACTGGAGTGGGTTGCCATTCCCTTCTTCAGGGGATCTTCCCAACCCAGAGATTGAACCCAGGTTTCCTGCATTGCAAGCAGATTCTTTACTGTCTGAGCTACCAGGGGAGCCCTATTATTCCTGGGTTCGATCCCTGGATTGGGAAGATCCCCTGGAGAAGGGAATGTCAACCCACTCCAGTATTCTGGCCTGGGGAATTCCATGGACAGAGGAGCCTGGCAGGTTAGTCCATGGAGTTGCAGAGTCGGACACGACTGAGCTACTTTCACATGCAGTTGGAAAAATAGAATTACCATTTACTCTCTAAAAGGAGTCATGGAGAAGCAGAGTTTAGGAACGCAGGCTCTGTTTCTGGACACCCCAAGTCTGAGATCCATGTGAATGTCCTAGTGAAGATTTAAACAGACTGAAGTTCCAGAGTCTGGAGATGCATGTAATTGTGATTAACTCCCTGGCACTTGCTGAGGTCAACCAGGGGACGAATGTAGGCTAAGAAGAGGGGAGAACCAAACGTGAAACCCAAAAGAGAAACTCCCCAGGCAGCTCTGTGTCGAGGAAGAAACTGCGGAGCTCTCTCTCTGGCTCTTGCAGCAATGGCATTCACCCAGGGGGTGGGGGAGGACCCAGCTGACACTGACAAGATGGAAGACCGTCTGATTCCAGGCTGTCACTGCCAAGGGCAGTCTCCGACTCTGCCCCTCCTCTGTCGAGACCTTGGCTGCTGTCCACGGTCTTCCTCTCCCCCAGAGTTCCCCCCTCACCCTGGATGACTTCAGGACTTTGTGCGGACCACCCCTCCAACACACAGCTTGACTGCCTTGTCTCCAGTGACCTTGAACCACCTCATCCCTTGACCAAACCACAGACCCGATCATCATCTCAGTCATCCAGCCTGTATCGGAAATTCAAATTTCCATTACAGCAATGCTCTCCACTGCTGCTGGCCCATCCAACTCTCACTCGGCTGTTGTTTTTCCATGTGTGTGTGTATTCAGTTGCTCAGTCGTGTCCGGCTCTTTGTGATCCCATGGACTGCAGCCTGCCAGGCTCCTCTGTCCATAGAATTTTCCAGGCTACTGCCAATAAATCAGTGCTTCGTGCTTGCTGAGGCTGCTACTCACTGACTCCCAGATTTTTCCCTACTTGCTACATTCTCCCTTCTCCTCCCTCCATATCCAGTTTCTGTTCCCCAGTCTAGCATGCTAACCACTCAGTCCCCAAAATCCAACAGTCCTTGCCTCAGTGTTCTCACCCCATGCCCCTCTTATAAAACTTTAGCCCTGGAAAATTATCTGGCTGCATCTCTTTGCTCACACCTGGACAGCTGGGTGCCACTGAAGAAAAAACAGGTAACCAGTCACATTCGTATCAGTAGATAAAGTCCCTTTCAATTAGGCTCTAAAGATAGCAGTCCCTAACAATCCAAATGATATTTCTCAACAACTCATTCATTGTCGACAAAACGTCTTCACTTTCCCCAAACCAACCCCTCTGTCAAGCCATTCCTTCCATCTCAGCTTATGGCCTTGCTTCCTTCTTCTAAAAGAAAAAACAGGTGGCAGAAAGGAACACTCTCAGTCTTGCACATGAAACCCACAACCCACACACACACACCCCCCATACCCTCCCTGCCTCTTGGCTCCTGTATAAGGAAGCAGCTTCTCCCCTTCCTAAAAGCAATGTCCCTCCCTGGGCACTGGCTTTTCACCCTTCCATTTATGGATTCTTTCTCCATCCATTCAAGATCCACTGAACAAATATCGCTGAGCACCAGCCACAGCCATGACTGTTCTAGATGCTGGGGAAGCAATGACCCCACGGTAGTGGAGCTGACACTCTAAATATACATCATGAGTCCAGAATAAGCGAGGTAAGAAATACGCAGTTAGGAAAGGAGGCTAGCGAGTCACAGACGAGGAACGACTGTTTGACATGCAGGAATAGGTGAAGACCTTTCCGAGGAACTGGCATTAAGCAGAGAGCTAGGAACAAGAAGGGGGCTTCCCTGGTGGCGCAGGGGCAAAGAACCCACCTGCCAATGCAGGAGACACAGGTTCCATTCCTGGGTCAGGAAGATCCCCTGGAGGAGGAAATGGCAGCCCACTCCGGTACTCTTGCCTGGGAAACCCCATGGGCAGAGGAGGCTGGAGGGCTACAGTGCGTTGGGTTGCAATGAGTTGGACATGACTGAGAACAGCACAGCAAGAAAAAGAAGGAGCCTGTGTTCCAAGCACTTTCTCAGCTAGCCAGCTCATGTGGGTGTGGTGGGTAAGACTATTGAGCGAAAATGAAATGAACATTTTTTCCTACTGGTGAACTTAATTCCTCCTTCAATCTGCCACGCCATGGGGTGGTAGAAATGTGTGTGTGCCATGTCACTTCAGTCGTGACCCCACAGACTGTAGCCCATCCACCAGGCTCCTCTGTCCATGGAATTTTCCAGGCAAGAATACTGGAGTGGGTTGCCATGTCTTTCTCCAGGGGATCTTCCCAATCCAGGGATTGAACCAGCATCTCTTACGTCTCCTGCATTGGCAGGCAGGTTCTTTATCGCTAGCACCACCTGGGTGGAAATGTCATCTCCATCAAACTAAAGTTCCACCTCTCAGCCCTCTCAGAGTTGCTGACATGACCTTTAGTTACCTCTCCAAGCCCGTCACGAGAGTTTCCCTTTCTACTCCATGTGCCAGAATTAGTGGGGCAATAAATGTATTTCCTTAATCCTGCCAGGGCCTTTCTCACTTCTTGCTTTCTCTGGAACACTCTCCAGCATCCTCTGTGCCCACTGATCCTTGACTGTTACTCCATCTTCGGGTCTTGGCTTAAATATCTCCCGATCAGGTAAGCCTTTCCTAAAGGATGATCCAGGTTGCGTAGTTCCCTGTTGGATGGTCACTCCAGGCCAGTGGGCAGCTGGCACTTGTAGGTGCTGTTGTATCAGGTTGTTAAAATGTTGAAATGCTTCTTCACTGTTGTAAGCCGTTGCTGTCACCCAGCCCCCCACAAGGGACCCTTCTGATCCCCCCCGCAAGATCTCACAACCCAGGGGGTCGCACCTGATCCAGAAGAGGGTCTGCAGGGTTCTGCTTTGGAGCTGTGGTCAGTATCCACAGAATACAGTTTGTAAAATATTTTTAACGTACCCTCCAGTTATATGCTCGGAGAAGGCAATGGCACCCCACTCCAGTACTCTTGCCTGGAAAATCCCGTGGATGGAGGAGCCTGGTAGGCTACAGTCTGTGGGGTCGCAGAGAGTCGGACACGACTGAGCGACTTCACTTTCACTTTTCACTTTCATGCCTTGGAGAAGGAAATGGCAACCCACTCCAGTGTTCTTGCCTGGAGAATCCCAGGGATGGGGGAGCCTGGTGGGCTGCCATCTATGGGGTTGCATGGAGTCGGACACGACTGAAGCGACTTAGCAGCAGCAGCCAGTTATATGCTAAGACCCCACACTTTCTTTACTTTCTCATTGAACGTTTCTCTTTCCCTCTGAGAGTCTCAATTCCTCCAGGGCAGATTCTGTGTCTGTCTTATTTCATTCCTTGATCCAGCACATCATAAAGCATCTGTCAGAAAGTAGAAGCTTGGTGTTAGTCGGCATCGTGAATCATAGAGTGAATGAACGAACTCATGAATGAAGTGAGTATAAATATATATATATATATGTACACCAACCATGGTTATTTGCCCATGTTCATGTGTGTGCTGTGTGTGCATATGTGTGTGTGTGTGAGTACAGACGGGGTCTCTACCTGGCCAGGGATGATGCCTTTAATCCTGAGCCACACAGCAGTGCCCGCTGCCCAGAGTCCTGGAGGAAGTTCACCCTGGGGACCAGGGAGGGGTCCAGTTACAGGCTCCCTCATGATTGGAAAGAGAGTGCTGTGCCCTCCCCAGCCCCGGATCACCTTCCTCCAGGTTTGGTGACAAAATCCAGCCAGTGAGCAGCCCCTGCAGGATGGAGGCAGTCTGGGAAGACTCGGCTTAGGGGAACCTGAAAAGCAAGAACATTGCAGCGAAGTCGACCTCATCCTGTTACCTAGAGCCATGGTTGTGTGATGGGCACACAAGACAAGCTAGCCCAGAGGACTTCCTTCCCTTTCTCTCAGGGAAAACCTCTGGGCTGGGAGGCTGGGAAGCGTGAACAGGGGGCAGGAGAAGAGGGCGGTGAGGTCTGGGAAGGTCTTCTGGTCCCAAGATCCAGGTGTCGGTGGGCTAGTCTTCAGCAGACATCACCGTGCAGGGGCGTCTTCCTGAGCAGGTGGGCCCTGGTGTCTGGCTGCTGACCCCAGCCCAGACAAGGGAACCCACAGAGTCTCTCCGTTTGGAGTGCGTTCTGTCATGATGGCCATCAACAGCCCGCTGGAAGCCTGACAGTGAGCATCAGGAACAAAGCTTTGATGAGCTCCCTGGCTGAGGGGGTACAGCTTTCTCAGGGAGCCACACTTTGGAGCCCAAGGATCCAACCCACAAGTCCTGCCACATTCACATCCTAATACTGAAAGAAGGAAGAAAGTGGGTCCTTGGAGACAAGGAGAGGGTCTCACATGGGCAACTGCCTCTGCCCACATCGCCCAGGCCGGGAGGTCAGTTTTGGGTCTTGTCCTCAGCCACGCTTGGTCATGCTCCTCCGTCATCCCCTAGGCCAGGCCACTGGGTCTCCTGGGACTCTATAAACCACACTCTCCTGGATCCCAGATCCTCAGGCTGTGTGTCGGGGCCCCAGGATACCCCTGTAGGTGGTCCAGAGCATGCAGGCAGAGAAAGGCTACTGCAAGGTCCGGGGACCATCTTGCCTCAACATCCCCTCTGCGGGCCACTGGCCCGAGCTCCTAGTCCATCCAGCTAAGAGTGGGGAGAGACTCCTGCAGGAGACTCAGCGGTACCGCACGGACAGACAGGAAGGATTGCAGACACAGTCGAGTGTCTGGAGTCTGCAAGACGCGGCCCGTGGCTCAGCATACACAGGAAGGCAGAGCTAGCATTCCAGCGAGCCAGCCGTTCGAGGCCACAAGCCACTGAGATGATGTCATGTCCGAGGAGGAGATGTAAACTCCTGCATCCTCCAAAATCCAGCTGCTGAAGCGCCTGCTGATGGGGTTTAGCAGCAGAGCAAAGAAAAAGAAAATAAGACGATGGGTTTTTACTTGGCTATAAATTCAACGTGAGAGTTGATACAGTATAGACATTCCACAATACTTGTGATATTGATCACTGTACTTCTTTTTACTTCACACGTCACTGTTAGCCGCGGTTCTAATTTGACAAATATTTACTTTGTTAGTCTTTGTAATAGTTCTGTGAAGTAGATATTATTATTAACCCCATTTTACAGATGGAGAAACTGAGGCACAGAGAGGTTTCATAACTTACCCAAAGTCACACAGTCAGTAAGAAGCAGAGCCATAAGATTTCAATAGCAAGGAACGCGAAAGCCAACACTCTACCCAGCCCTGAGCAGACCGCGCTTGGGTTACAGCTTTCATTCGTCAAGGTGACAGTCCACAACCAAGAAGAGGCACAGGCCACTAGAGCGCGCCCAGGGCAGAGCCACTGGGAGGGGGAGGGATGAAAAGCCGCATCCAAAAAGCAGCAAGGGGAGCAGGCGTGTTTCACTTGAGGAAGAAGATCTGGGAGCAAGTGAGAGGCTGTGGCGCTGAATACCGGAGACTTCACATGGCTGCGTCACACATCTGAAGGTTAACCAGTTATAAGAGTGTGGGCCCTGTGTACATATCCATGCATCCAGAAAACTCTAGTTCAAAACGACACATGCACCCTCTGCTCAGAGCAGCAGTACTCACAGTAATCAAGACACGGAAGCAACCTAAACCTGTCCATTCCTCAGAGGAATGGATAAAGTTGTGGTATATGTGAACAATCAAATACTACTCAGCCATAAAAAAGAACGGAATAATGCCATTTGCAGCAACAAGGATGGGCCTAGAGATTGTCCTGCTAGTGAAGCAAGTCAGAAAGAGAGAAATGAATATCACATGCTATCCTCTATACCTGGAGTCTAAAATAATGATGCAAATGAACTTATTTACAAAACCCTGACAGACACACAGACATAGAAAATAAGCTTATGGTTACCAAAGGAGACCGTGGCAGCAGGGAGGGATAAATTAAGAGTTTGGGATTAACACATATACACAATACCTACAATAGATAAACAAGGACGTGTCTCACAGCATAGGGAAATGTACTCAGTGTCTTGTAATAAATTATAAGGGAAAAGACTATGTGTATATGTGTGTGTGTATAGCTGAATCCCTTTGTTATACACCGGTAACGAACACAACATTGCAAAGTAATTATACTTCAATAAAATGTTTTTTAGTTTCTTTTTAAAATTTATTTTTAATTGAAGGAAAATTGCTTTCTAATATTGTGCTGGTTTCTGCCATTAATCAGCATGAATCAGCCATAGGTACACACATGTCCCCTCCCTCTTAAACCTCCCTCTCACCTCCACGACCATCCCACCCTCCAGGTGGTCACAGAGCCCCGAGTCAGACAGCAAATCCCCGCTGGCCATCTGTTTTACACGTGTGGTGTGTATGTTTCTGTGATACTCTCTCCATTCGTCCCACCCTCTCCTTTCCCACCCTCCACGTCCACTATGTCTGCATCTCCATTGCTGCCATGCAAGTAGGTTCATCAGTACCATCTTTCTTGATTCCATATACATGTGTACACAATATTTGTTTTTCTGATTTACTTCACTCTGTATAACAGGCTCTAGGCTCATCTTCCTCCTTAGAACTGACTCAAATGTGTTCTTTTTTATGGCTGAGTAATTCCATTGTACATATGTACCACAGCTTCTTTATCCATTTGTCTGTCATTGGCTATCTAGGTTGCTTCCACGTCCTAGCTATTGTAAATAGTGCTGCAGTGAACATTGGGGTCAGTTCAGTTCAGTCGCTCAGTCGTGTCTGATTCTTTGCGACCCCATGGACTGCAGCACACCAGGCTTCCCTGTCCATCACCAACTCCTGGAGTCTACTCAAACTCATGTCCATCACGTCGGTGATACCATTCAACCATCTCATCCTCTGTCATCCCCTTCTCTTCCTGCCTTTGATCTTTCCCAGCATCAGGGTCTTTTCCAATAAGTCAGTTCTTCGCATCAGGTGACCAAAGTATTGGCCATCAGGTGGAGTTTCAGCTTCAGCATCAGTCCTTCCAATGAATATTCACAATTGATTTCCTTTAGGATTGACTGGTTTGATCTCCTTGCAGTCCAAGGGACTCTCAAGAGTCTTCTCCAGCACCACAGTTCAAAAGCATCAATTCTTTGGCGCTCGACTTTCTTTACAGTCCAACTCTCACATCCATCCGTGACTACCGGAAAAACCATAGTTTTGACTAGATGGACCTTTGTCAGCAAACTAATGTCTCTGCTTTTTAATATGCCGTCTAGGTTGGTCATAGCTTTTCTTTCCAGAAGCAAGATTCTTTTAATTCCATGGCTACAGTCACAATCTGCAGTGATTTTGGAGCCCCAAAAATGAAGTCTCTCAGTATATGTGTCTTTTTTAATTATGGTTTTCTCAGGGTATATGTCCAGTAGGATGACTGGGTCATATGGTAGTTTTATTCTTATTTTTTTAAGGCATCTCCATACTGTCTTCCATAGTGGCTGTATCAAATTACATTTCCACCAACAGTACAAGAGGGTTTCCTTTTCTCCACAGCCTCTCCAGCATTTATTGTTTGTATTTTTTTTTTTTTTTTGATGATGGCCGTTCTGACTGGTATGAGGTGATATCTCATTGTAGTGTTGATTTGCATTTCTCTAATAATGAGTGATGTTGAGTACCTTTTCATATGTTTATTAGCCATCTGCATGTCTTCTTTGGAGAAAGGTCTGTTTAGGTCTTCTGCCCACTTTTTGATTGGGTTGTTTTTCTGGTTACTTCAATAAAATGTTTTAACTTAGATTAAGAAAAACCACCTCAGAAGTAGAAACAATTACGGGGGAATGGGCATCAGATGTAATACTCTTGGGGCTCAAGCAGAGCCAGCATTAGAGGGAACCTGCCTTTACAAAGTAGCAGAAGACTACTGTCTCAGGGCAGCCCTGGAAGTGGACAGTCAGATCCTTAAGCAGAGGCTGGGAGGCCCTCCTCATGCACAAGGAGAGAGGAGATGGTACATCGGATGCACAGATGATTCTGTTCAGATTCTACTCCTTTGATAGCAGTGACTCTGAGCTCCCCACCACCACTGAATGTGGAGGAAGCAAATTGTCAACGTGATCACCGCCACTGTTGGAATTCACCTGCCGGGGACAGACGGTTACTTAAGTTCCCAGTTGGAGCAGAGGGACTGGAGCCAGGAGAAGACTGGGCTCTCCAGACAGGTGAGACTTCCTAAGACGAGTTTCACCTGCCATTTTACCAGGACTCGACTACACCCCAAAGACACCCCAAGCTCAAACACACTCCAAGAACAAATACACTTCAAGAACAAAGGATTGAAGCATTTGCTCACTTGTTCAGTGTTTATTAAGGTCAGATATTTATCGAGCACCTATTATGTGTCAGGCACTGAGTTGGGTAGTGGAGGTACAGATAATATCCCTGCCCAGGGCAGAGAGCCCAGCACAGTGGAAAGATCATGGACTCCAGAGAGCAACATATATCCCGCATTGGACTTGAGGCTCTGGTATGTCCACGCTGTGTGACGGTAGGCAAAGCACTTAACCTCTCTGAGTATGTTCGGCTTGTCTATAAAATGCAAATTCCTACCTCATAGAACTATTTGAAATTTCAAAGAGGCCTTATCGTGGCACATGATAAATCAGGATTAGTGCTTACATTAGTCAGGGTTCTTAGCTGTGAGCAACTGAAGCTGATTCTGGTGGATTAAACCAAAACAGGATTTTACTAAAAGGAGACTGTGTGGCTCACGCCACTGTGGGAGGCCTGGAGAACAGGCGTTTAGAACAAGCTTCCAAAATTAACGTTTGTAATGAAGCTGCAGAGCTGGCCTGATGAGAAAGTCACCACTACCCACTCTGCCTCCAGGCAATGCCAGGTCCAGGCCTTTCAAGTGCTACTGCCCACCCTTCACCCCCACCTCTAAGAGAAAGCTGATGCCTCTGCAGTTTTGGCCCGAAAGATGGGTTCTGAGCAGAACTTCTCTCCTTGTGTTGTCTTCATCTCTGGGAGTCTGGTCACAGGGCCCCGGGTGTCACCAATGGCCAGTAAGTAGCTGCAAAGAAGTCTAGGGCCTGAGTACCCAGGCTTCAACTTTTGAGGGGATGTTGGCCCTTCCTCCAATAAAGCAAGGGTGCTCAACAAGTGCTTGACAACCAGAACCTGATAAATGTCCACTGGGGTCCCTTGCCCACAGTAGTCACCAAATATATTCCCAGCCTCTTGCCACTTCTGTGAACTCCTGGTGGAGACATCCCCCACTCCCACGGCCTCTGTACACTCACTCTGCAACCCTGGCACACCAGGGAACCATGGAAATTCTTTGTGTGCCTCTATGTGCATGCGGCCCCGTCTCCAGCACAAGCGAGAGCCTCAGGCGAGAGGTTTGAGAAAGGCCGGGGACCCTGAGGTTCCCTGGAAAAACCTGATGGGGTGGGAGCTGGCTGGTAAGGGAGCAGAGTGGGCTGAGGCTGCCACCAAGTGGCCATCCTGAGACCCACAGGAGGACCAGCCTTCCCTCCAACCAGGCGGCCTGGACAGACGGCCCGGGAAAGGAGCCCGCCTCCTCCCCTCCACCCCTCTACTTAGACGTCTAGTTCAACAGACTCCGAAGGAGGAAATGATATCTGATATTAGTTTGGTACTCTAGAGTGTGCAACATGCTTTACACAGTAATAATAATATTATTATTAAAATGTCATGCAATAGTGATTGTGTATTATCATGTGATAATAATACTATTATATTATTGCTAGTATTTTCATGTAATAATAATTACATTACATAACTGCATGACAATGTTAATTATCTGTAGTAACATTGAGTATTTACTATATGGTGGAAACTTTAAAATACCATCTCTTGATCCTTGTAACAAGTCTGTAATAAACAAATGCATTTACCCAGATAGCTTTCATTTTCCTTCCTTCTCTCAATAGCACCTCTCTTTGGGATGGGCATGGGGGTCAGAGGAAGGATTCCCCTTCTATTCTCAAAACTTTCACTGAAACTGCTGACAAAAAGAAATTCTCTTCCCATGAACCCATAAGAAAAAGTGCCACCTGAGGAGAAAGCCTGTCTGAGATGGAAACCAATCCACAAGAAGCAGAGCAAATCTCAGTGACATTGGAGCCCCCTGCATCCAGCCGTACCTGAAAGAGTCCCGGAGTTTTCAATTCCAAGAACCAATATGTTCCCCTTTACTTAAATCTGAATGAATATTTTTCTATTCTAAACCAAAATAATTCTACTGATTCCTATTTAATAAAATAAATTAATGTGAAAGAGGATCCACCAGATTTTAAAAAATAGGACATTTTCAAAGACAAGGTTCAGTTCAGTTCAGTTCAGTCGCTTAGTCGTGTCCGACTCTGTGACTCCATGAGCTGCAGCACGCCAGGCCTCCCTGTCCATCACCAACTCCCGGAGTCCACACAAACTAATGTCCATTGAGTCAGTGACGTCATCCAGCCATCTCATCCTCTGTCGTCCCCTTCTCCTCCTGCCCCCAATCTGTCCCAGCATCAGGGTCTTTTCCAATGAGTCAACTCTTCGCATCAGATGGCCAAAGTACTGGAGTTTCAGCTTCAGCATCAGTCCTTCCAATGAACACCCAGGACTGATCTCCTTTAGGATGGACTTGTTGGATCTCCTTGCAGTCCAAGGGACTCTCAAGAGTCTTCTCCAACACCATAGTTCAAAAGCATCAATTCTTCGGCTCTCAGCTTTCTTCACAGTCCAACTCTCACATCCATGCATGACCACTGGAAAAACCATAGCCTTGACTAGACGGACCTTTGTTGGCAAAGTGATGTCTCTGCTTTTTAATATGCTGTCTAGGTTGGTCACAAGGTAGTGAGGGACATTTATTCACTTCCACGTGCTACTCTGTTCTAGGCCCTGGATATCAAGTAGGCACCAGGGCAGACAAGATCCAAGCTCTCCTGAGCTAACTTTCTAGTGGGGAATGCCACAAAAACAAATTAGACAACAGCAGCTGGCAATTCACGCCACAGAAAATCATAATGGGGAGATGTGATGGTGTAGGGCCAGGGAGAACTTTAGGTTGGGTGGTCAGAGAATGGTATGACGCGCCCAGTCCACTAGGCTACTTTTTCCCAGAACTCCCCTCTATGTACAGTTCCAGTTAGAGTTGGCCAAAGGAAGAACTTGCGTGAGATTTGAAGGCAGAAGTGAGGCAGTGCCCACTGCTTTGTTGAGGACTTTTTGCCATCAGCTCCAGGGATGGACAAATGCAGAGGGGCTGGGCAAGTTCATGACATCTTTGCTCTCCTCCATTCAAGTCTAGCCATCTGTCAGCATGCTGATTAACCACAGCCTCAAGCCCAATGCAAGCTTCCCTGGTGGCGCAGATGGCAAAGAATCTGCCTGCAACACAGGAGACCCGGCTTTGATCCCTGGGTCAGAAAGATCCCCTGGAGAAGGGAATGGCTGCAGTATGCTCGCCTGGAGAATTCCATGGACAGAGGAGCTTGTCAGGCTACAGTCCATGATGTCACAAACAGTTGGACGTGACTGCACGACTAAGCCCACACACACACAAGCCCACAGCGAGACACTTGACTGTAGGATACACAGAGGTAACAGTCTCCCATGGACCTCTCAACGAACACCTCCTTCACAGCCCCACAAACATGGTAGCTTGTATTAGAGAGCTGGTACCAGCAATGGAAAGTGAACAGGTTTAAAACCTTCTCCGGAGGCAGACTTGGTAGGACTCACTCGTAAGAGAAAGAGGACAGCCAAGATGACTCCTAGACGTCTACCTTAAGCCAGAGGGTGGATTTGGGGCTTTTTTTTAGACAGGAACGAGCATATTTAAGGCTGGAAATAATAGTTCCAATGTGGACATAGTGGTAGATTGAAAAAAAAAAAGACAAAGTATTTTATTTGATCAAAAAGAATGGCTACAAAAGATGACTGCAGCTCCTCCCAATCATCATCACAAACTTCACAGAAGTTATAAAAGATTTTCTTTTTACTGTAACATTGGAAAATAAGTTTCTAACAGGATGTCCCACTATCTGTATATATTTTACTATTTCCCACAATCAAGGACATTCCCTTCGTTACATAATCACAATCAAAACTGAAATCAAGGAACAAATGTTGGTACAATACTAGTATTTAATCGGCAGGCCTTATTCAGATTTCCCCAGTTGTTTCAGTAATGACCTTTTCAGCAAAAGATAATCATTTTGATGTGTCCACCGTTCACTCTGGAAACACGCATCTTGTTTAGGTTTCCGCTTCTCTCTGCATCTGGTAGATTCAACCTTTATCATTTGCTATGATCTTGACATTTTCGAAAGAGTACAGGCCATTTCTTTTGCAGAATGTCTCCTGATTTGGGTTTGTCTGAAATTTTCTCACAATTGAATTCAGACAGTGCCTCTGACAAGAACATCACAGAGGTGGTAATGGGTTTTCTCATTGCATCCTCTGAGGTGGCACGCAATTTCCATTTTCCTATACCTGACAGCATCTGCTTTGATCATCGGATTGAGGTGGTATCTGCCAGGCTTCTCCACAGCAAAGTTCCTCTTCTCCCTCTTTGTAATTAATAAGTCATGTCCGACTCTTTGCAACCCCATGGACTATATAGTCCATGGAATTGTGCAGGCCAGAATACTAGAGAGGGTAGCCTTTCCCTTCTCCAGGGGATCCTCCCAACCCAAGAATTGAACTGGGGTCTCTTGCATTGCAGGTAGATTCTTTACCAACTGAGCTATCAGAGAAGCCCTGAATTAATAAGCATTTGCTCATCCTTGTAGTAAATATCATTAGCTTAATATGTGAAGAGGTACTTTAAAAATTTGTAAATATCCCATGCTCCATCAAAATTTCAAAAGGTTTATCCTTCATCTGTACCCATGTAGACTAATGGCTTTCTACTTTTTTCAGTGAATTATCACTCTTGTTATTTATTCTGTTGCTCCTTTGTCTGGCCACTCGGTGGGAGTACATGCAAGCTAGCTTCTGTAACATTTTTTACAAGATCCCATCATTTTTTGAGTATTTCATTGCTTTCTGGCACAAAATGTTCTTGAACTTTCTCCTGAGAACTGGAAGCCATTTCTCCAAGGAGCCAAGAGGTTCCAAGGTCTGTAACCAAGAGGAACTACTGTTCCCAAGCCTTCTCATTGGACACACACATGGATGCCTTCCTCTCACCTCTCCAGCACCATCTCCCCATGTGGACACCCTCCTCATCCTGCTTGACATTTAACCCCCCTCACAGGCCCCATCCCCACCCCTACTCCCACTGTACCAACGGCAAATGAGCTGTTAATGTCACAGACCCCGGGAAGGAGAAGTACTCTGAGACCTTTCCTCAGTGAGGTCAAAAGCAGGGTTGACAAAGATAGCTCTCCAGGCAGTGTGACCGGGGGCTGGTGGAGCAGTGCACTCCTTCCCAGGGAGGATGATTTCACTTTCCCCAACTGCGGGGAGGGAGATGGCCGATGGCTCAGGGGCCACAGCGGGGTCACACGTTGTCAGAGGGCTTTCTCATCACTGGGCCACACCGGGCACACAGGGCTGATGACATTCATCATTTGGCCACTGGCCATGTCACCATGAAGACTCACACGTGGGCCTGACCAAGAGGGGCACGCGTCACTCAGAGAGCCCTGACCTGGGGCTAAGCTCAGAAGTGGACGGCTTTGGAACCTCTTCCTTTGGGCAGAAGCGAGTGCCCTGGTGTCCAGTGGTATAAGGGGGAGGATTTTTAAAATTATTACTTGGGAAGAAAGGCCTGTGGAGTGCTGGGCAGCCAAACAGGGAACTCGAGTGGAATTATTTTTCCTGCTCAGCATCTCTTTCCCTTTCTTATGATAACAACACCCTGGTTTCCTTCGGGGAATTCACGCTCCCTCTCTCTGTCTGTATGGGTTGGGTAGGGCTGACTGTGGCTCTGGGCGTGGCCATGGCCAGTCAGCAAATTACATGCCTGGCCTCATGATTACTCAGATGGGGACAAGTTACCCAATCAAGCCAATGAGAGACAGTTCTGAATTTTGTGGGTCGTTTTGTTTTTCTGCAGTGATGCCAGCAGAGAAAAGCAAGGCCAAAACGGGAACCCAATCTAAGCCCTAATGATGTCATTTGAGACTTAGAATCTAACCATGACCAAAGCCAGAGTTTTCATGTGTGAGCCTGTGAATTCCTTATTTAGTTTAAGTGAGTTCAAAATGGATTCTGTTACTTTCATTAAAAGTCTTGGACTTCTCTGGTGGTCCCGTGGTTGAGACTTTACCTGCCAATACAGCACAGACAAAAATAAATAAATTAGTAAAGAGCAAAAAAGAGTCCTAACACAAAGTCTTTGGGAAGCAATTTTTATCATATTCTACAGATATGGAAACTGAGACCCAGAGAAGCTATTTGACACCGACCGCATAGATGATGTCATGCTTAGGCTTATGGTCAGCTTCGCTGGGCACAGTGCCCAGTTAATCTAACACTAATCTAGGTGTGGCTGTGAGGTATTTTATAGATGTGGTTAACATCTTTATTCAGTTGGCTTTTAGCAAATGAGAGTTCCTTCCTCCCATTAGTTGGAAGGTCTTCGAGCAAAAACAGAGGTTTTTAAAGAAAAAAATTCTGCCTCAAAATGGCAACTTCCACTTCTACCTGAGTTTGCAGCCTGCTGGCCTGACCTATAGACTTGGACTTTAAAGTTGTGTGAGCTAATCCCTTAAAGCAGCATCTATCTGTTTATCTATCATCTATCTATCTAATCTATTCAGTTCAGTTCAGTCTCTCAGTCATGTCCAAGTCTCTGAGACCCATGAATCGCAGCATGCCAGGCCTCCCTGTCCATCACCAACTCCTGGAGTTTACTCAAACTCGTGTCCATTGAGTTGGTGATGCCATCCAGCCATCTCATCCTCTGTCGTCCCCTTCTCCTCCTGCCCCCAATCCCTCCCAGCATTAGGGTCTTTTCCAATGAGTCAACTCTTCTCATGAGGTGGCCAAAGTATTGGAGTTTCAGCTTCAGCATCAGTCCTTCCAATGAACACTCAGGACTGATCTCCTTTAGGATGGACTGGTTGGATCTCCTTGCAGTCCAAGGGACTCTCAAGAGTCTTTTCCAACACCACAGTTCAAAAGCATCAATTGTTTGGTGCTCAGCTTTCTTCACAGTCCAACTCTCACATCTATACATGACCAAGGGAAAAACCATATCCTTGACTAGACAGACCTTTGTTGGCAAAGTAATGTCTCTGCTGTTCAATATGCTATCTAGGTTGGTCATAACTTTCCTTCCAAGGAGTGAGAGTCTTTTAATTTCACAGCTGCAATCACCATCTGCAGTGATTTTGGAGCCCCCAAAAATAAAGTCTGACATCGCTTCCACTGTTTCCCCATCTATTTCCCATGAAGTGATGGGACCAGATGCCATGATCTTACTTTTCTGAATGTTGAGCTTTAAGCCAATTTTTTCACTCTCCTCTTTCACTTTCATCAAGAGGCTTTTTAGTTCCTCTTCACTTTCTGCCATAAGGGTGGTGTCATCTGCATGTCTGAGGTTATTGATATTTCTTCCGGCAATCTTGATTCCAGCTTGTGCTTCATCCAGCCCAGCATTTTTCAAGATGTACTCTGCATATAAGTTAAATAAGCAGGGTGACAATATACAGCCTTGAAGTACTCCTTTTTCTATTTGGAACCAGTCTGTAGGTCCATGTCAGTTCTAACTGTTGCTTCCTGACCTGCATATAGGTTTCTCAAGAGGCAGGTCAGGTGGTCTGGTATTCCCATCTCTTGAAGAATTTTCCACAGTTTATTGTGATCCACACAGTCAAAGGGTTTGGCATAGTCAATAAAGCAAATATAGATGTTTTCCTGGAACTCTCTTGCTTTTTCAATGATCCAGCAGATGTTGGCAATTTGATCTCTGGTTCCTCTGCCTTTTCTAAAACCAGCTTGGACATCTGGAAGTTTGCGGTTCACATATTGCTGAAGCCTTGCTTGGAGAATTTTGAGCAGTACTTTACTAGCATGTGAGGTGAGTGCAATTGTGTGGTAGTTTGAGCATTCTTTTGGATTGCCTTTTTTTGGGATTGGAATGTAAACTGACCTTTTCCAGTCCTGTGTCCACTGCTGAGTTTTCCAAATTTGCTGGCATATTGAGTGCAGCACTTTCACAGTGTCATCTTTCAGGATTTAAAATAGTTCAACTGGAATTCTATCACCTCCACTAGCTTTGTTCGTAGTGATGCTTCCTAAGGCCCACTTGACTTCACATTCCAGGAATTTATATCTATGTATATATTCTTGTGCTCAGTCATGTCTGACTCTTTGTGATCCCCATGGACTGTAGCCTGCCAGACTCCTCTGTCCATTGGATTTTTCAGGCAAGAATACTGAAGTGAGTTACCATTTCCTCCCCCAAGGGATCTTCCTAACTCAGGGATTGAACCTGCATCTCCTGCATTGCCAGCAGATTCTTTACAGCTAATCCACCAGGGAAGCCCATTTGTATCTATATGTGCCTCCTATAGATATAGTTCTATTTCTCTGGAGAGCCCTGATACAGATGCTAAGTGGCAGAACTGGAACTTGAATCCAGATCTGACTCTAAGTCCAGCGCTCTTTACTTCTCACAAGTAAAGCTGCTTAATAGAAAGTCATGAATATGTGTATGGAGGCCTGCTGCTGCTGCTGCTAAGTCGCTTCAGTTGTGTCCAACTCTGTGTGACCCCATAGACGGCAGCCCACCAAGGCTCCCCTGCCCCTGGGATTCTCCAGGCAAGAACACTGGAGTGGGTTGCCTTTTCCTTCTCCAGGTATGGAGGCCTATGTGTTACCTATTGATACAGGATGCTAAAAATATGTTAATAACCTTGCATCTTTATCTTCATCCCCAACTTTTCTTCCAAAATTCACATATGAATGGCCAACTCTTTTCTTGGTACCTTGAACTCAACCAACCCATCAAAGCTCCTTTATGCCTTCTTTCATCTCTCCTCCTTCTCCTCTTCCTGTTTCCTCTTGCAGAGAAAGCCATGGCCGTCCACTCACTTCCCTGAGCTACATAATTGGCATCATCCCCAAATCCTTCCTTTCTGCTTCCAATGAGTCAATGTTTTCTACTGATTCTCCCTACTAAACATCTCTTGTCTGCATTATTTCCTCTCCATTCAACAATCATGGACCTAATTAGGCCAACATCACCTCCCAAACTTACATTTGCAATTGTACATACTTCCTTCCCCACAAGCAAAGGCCTGGAGACTTGGCATCAGCCACAGGACTCATTCAGGGGGTGAGACTTGATGAAGGGACCTGGGTATATATCTACAGAGTCATTTCCACAGAAATGCACTCAATCCAAGGCTATGGAGATGCTGTGAGGTAGGGAGGCAGAGAAGGAGAATGAGGACGTGCAGACAGCGAGGCCCAGAGCAGGGGGCAGAACCCATGAGAGAGAACCCAAGAATCCAAGGCAGAAAGACCTGGGTCATTCTGTGCATAGTCAGAGAACCCCCACGTGGGTCTGATCCTTCCTGCTCGGTGAGAACGTATCTCTCTGTAGCACAGACCAGTGACTAACTGGCTCAGAACATTCCTCTTGTTCTCCTCCACCTATAGGATAAAAGCTAATGGTCGTATCTTCTTCCCTCTCTGGCTTCACAGAGAACAACCCACCACTGCATGCTTCTGCAAGACTGAATCCTCATGGTTTCCAGTGACACCACGCTCTCACGTGTCTGCCCTCCACACCTGCTCTGCACTCCACCCACCGGCCTGGTTCACCAGGCATGCTTCTACCTCTGTTTCACGCCCTGCCCTTGTGTTGCGCACTATGCAGATCTCCACTGACACATCCGTCCCACTGAACCTTAGCTGCCTGCAGGTCTCGGAGGTTTGCATGAAAGATGATGAGCTCTTGCTGTTTCATCATTGTCTTCATACCTCTGCACAAACCCCATGCCAAAGAGGCTGATTAATGTGTTTGTTGAATGGATGACTGGATGGATGGATGAGCTAGAAAGTGGGAGGAGAGACTGGCTGGGGACAGGAGTTCTATAAATTAGACTTATAGAACAATTACAAAGATAGTACAGAGAATTCCTGTAAACCAGAATAAGTTTACCAAAACTAGAGAATTAAAGAATGAAATTAGAAGATTTCTAATTTCCAACCCTAAGACCAGACACAAAAATATAAACTGAAAATGAATTAAAGACCCAAATGTAAGGTCAGACACCATAAAACTCTAGGTAAAACATTATTCTTTGACATAAATTGAAGGAAGATCTTTTTTGATCCATCTCCTAGAGGAATGAAAATAAAAACAAAAGTAATAAACAAATGGGATCTAATTAAACTTAGTTTTTGCACAGCAAAGGAAATCATAACAAAATAAAAAGGCAATCCTCAGAATGAGAGAAAATATTTGCAAAAGAAGCAACCAACAAGGGATTAATCTCCAGAATAAACAACCAGCTTGCTTATGCAGATCAGCATCAAAAAAGCAAACAACACAATCAAAAAATAGGTAGAAGATCTAAACACACATTTGTCCAAAGAAGACATACAGTTACCCAAAAACACTTGAAGAAATGCTCAACATCACTAAGCATTAGAGAAATGCAAATCAAAACTACAGTGAGGTATCACCTCACACTGGTCAGGATGGCCATCATCAAAAAGTTTACAGACAATAAATCCTGGAGAGGGTGTGGAGAGAAGGAAGCCTCCTACACTGCTGGGGGAGGGGGTTAAATTGGTACAGACACTATGGAGAACAGTATGGAGTTTCCTTAAAAAGCTAAAAATAAAACTACTATATGACCCAGCAGTCCTACTCCTAGGCATATACCAAGAGAAAGCTCTAATTCAAAAAGATACATGAACATCACAGTGTTCACTGCAGCACTATTTACAATAACCAGGACATGCTGCTGCTGCTGCTAAGTCGCTTCTGTCGTGTCCGACTCTGTGTGACCCCAAAGACAGCAGCCCACCAGGCTCCCCCGTCCCTGGGATTCTCCAGGCAAGAACACTGGAGTGGGTTGCCATTTCCTTCTCCAATGCATGAAAGTGAAAAGTGAAAGTGAAGTCGCTCAGTTGTATCCGACTCTTAGCGACCCCATGGACTGCAGCCTACCAGGCTCCTCCATCCATGGGATTTCTCAGGCAAGAGTACTGGAGTGGGTTGCCATTGCCTTCTCTGAACCAGGACATGGAAGCAAAGTAAAAGTCCACCAACAGAGGAATGGATAAAGAAGATGTGGTACATATATATAATGGAATATTACTCAGCCATCAGTTCAGTTCAGTTCAGTCCCTTGGTTGTGTCTGACTCTTTGCGACCCCATGGGCTGTAGCACGCCAGGCTTCCCTATCCATCACCAATTCCCGGAGCCTGCTCAAACTCACGTCCATTGAGCTGGTGATGCCACCCAACCATCTCATCCTGTGTCGTCCCCTTCTCCTCCTGCCTTCAATCTTTCCCAGCATCAGGGTCTTTTCCAATAAGTCAGTTCTTAGCATCAGGTGACCAAAGTATTGGAGTTTCAGCTTCAGCATCAGTCCTTCCAATGATATTCAGGACTGATTTCCTTTAAGATTGACTGGTTTAATCTCCTTGCAGTCCCAGGGACTCTCAAGATTGTCTTCTCCAACACCAAGTTCAAAAGCATTGATTCTCAGTGCTCAGCTTTCTTTATAATCCAACTGTTACATCCTTACATGACTATGGGAAAAACCATAGCTTTGGCTACATGCAACTTTGTTGGCAAAATAATGTCTCTGTTTTTTAATGTCTCTGCTGTTTAGGTCAGTCATAGCTTTTCTTCTAAGGTGCAAGTGTCTTTTAATTTTATGTCTGCAGTCGGCATCTGCAGAGATTTTGGAGCCCAAGAAAATACTGTCACTGTTTCCAGTGTTTCCCCATCTATTTGCCATGAAGTGATGGGACCAGATGCCATAATCTTAGCTTTTTGAATGTTGAGTTTTAAGCCAGCCTTTCACTCTCTTTCACTTTCATCAAGAGGCTCTTTAGTTCCTCTTCACTTTCTGCCATAAGGGTGGTGTCATCTGCATATCTGAAGTTATTGATATTTCTCCTGGCAATCTTGATTCCAGCTTGTGGTTCATCCAGCCCGGCATTTCTCATGATGTACTCTGCATATAAGTTAAATAAGCAGGGTGATAACATATAGCTTTGACATAGTCCTTTCCCAATTTTGAACCAATCCATTGTTCCCTGTTCAGTTCTAACTGTTGCTTCTTGACCTGCATGCAGATTTCTCAGGAAGTAGGTAAGGTGGTCTGGTATTCCCATCTCTTTAAGAATTTTCCTGTTTGTTGTGATCCACGCGGTCAAAGGATTTAACATAGTCAATGAAGCAGAAGTAGATGTTTTTCTGGAACTCTCTTGCTTTTTCTATGATCCAACAGATGTTGGCAACTTGATCTCTGGTTCCTCTGCCTTGTCTAAATCCAGTTTGAACATCTGGAGGTTCCCAGTTCACGTACTGTTGAAGCCTAGCTTGGAGAATTTTGAGCATTACTTTACTAGCATGTGAGATGAGTGCAACTGTGCAGTAGTTTGAGCATTCTTTGGGATTGCCTTTCTTTGGGATTGGAATGAAAACTGACCTTTTCCAGTCCTGTGGCCACTGCTGAGTTTTCCAAATTTGCTGGCATATTGAGTGCAGCACTTTCACAGCATCATCTTTGAGGATTTGAAATAGCTCAACTGGAATTCTATCACCTCTTCTAGCTTTGTTCATAGTGATGCTTTCTAAGGCCCACTTGACTTCACATTCCAGGATGTCTGGCTCTAGGTGAGTGATCACACCATCATGATTATCTGGGTCATGAAGATCTTTTTTGTATAGTCCTTCTGTGTATTCTTGCCACCTCTTCTTAATATCTTCTGCTTCTGTTAGGTCCATACCATTTCTGTCCTTTATCATGCTTATCTTTGCATGAAATGTTCCCTTGGTATCTCTAATTTTCTTGAAGAGATCTCTAGTCTTTCTGAGTCTGCTGTTTTCCTCTATTTCTTTACATTCGTCACTTAGGAAGGCTGCATTCAGATGGATATAGCTTTCCTTTTCTCCCTTGCCTTTTGATTCTCCTATTTTCTCAGCTCTAAGAAGTCCTCCTCAGACAACCTTTTGCATTTCTTTCATTTCATTTATTACTCGGCCATAAAAAAACAAAATAATGCTGTTTGGGGCAACATGGATAGACCTAGAGATTATCATACTGAGTGAAGTAAACCAGACACAGAAAGACAAATATCATATAATATCACTTATACGTGGAATCTAATAAAAGGTACAAATGAATTTATTTACAAAACAGAAGTAGAGTTACAGATATAGAAAAACAAGCTTATGGTTACCAGAGGAAGGGGGAGAGAAATTGGGAGATTGGGACTGTCATATACATGCTGCTACTGCTGCTGCTAAGCCGCCTCAGTCGTGTCTGACTCTGTGCAACCCCATAGACAACAGCCCACCAGGCTCCCCCGTCCCTGGGATTCTCCAGGCAAGAACACTGGAGTGTGTTGCCATTTCCTTCTCCAATGCATGAAAGTGAAAAGTGAAAGTGAAGTTGCTCAGTCGTGTCCGACTCTTAGTGACTCCATGGACCGCAGCCCACCAGGCTCCTCCATCCATGGGATTTTCCAGGCAAGAGTACTGGAGTGGGGTGCCATTGCCTTCTCTACGTATACATGCTACTATATATGAAACAGGTAACAAATAAGAACCCACTGTGTAGCACAGGAAACTCTACTCAATATTTTGTATTGGCCTACATAGGAAAAGAAACCTAATAAAAGGGAATATGTATGTGTATAACTGATTCACTTTTCTGTACATCTGAAACTAACACAACGTTGTAAGTCAACTATACTTCAGTAAGTTTTTCTTTAAAACTAGAGAATTAGCTTTGATACAATACTACTAACTAAAACTGCAGATTTCATTTAGATTACACCAGTTTTTCTATCAATGTCCTTTTTTTCAGTGCTAGGATCTCATCCAGGGATGATTTTGCACTTAGCCATTATGTCTCCTTAGTCTCCTCCAGTCTGGGGCAGTTTCCCTGGCTTTCCTTATTCTTTATATCCTTATTTTTTGAAAGTTATCTTTCAGGTATTTTGGAGAACATCTTTGGATTGGGTTGTCTGATATTTCCTCATGATTAGACCAGGGTTATGGATTTGGGGGAAGAACGTCACAGAGGTGAAGTGCCCTTCTCGTTGCATCAAGAGTGCTGAAACATGACTTCTCACTGGTTGTGCTGACCTTGGGCACTCGTCGAAGGTGACGTCTGCAGGCTTCTCCACTTGGAATCGCTCTTTTCCCTCTTCATGTTTCCATGTGCTGTTCTTCAGATATGAATCGCTAAGTCCAGTGGATACTCAAGGGGACAGGGATTGAGTTCTCTCCCCAGAGAGGAAGCATCTACATTTATTATTTGGAATTCTTCTGTAATGAAGATTTGTAGGACAGGAATTTTAAACTTTATTTTTGCTATGACTCTACTGGTAGCCAAGTGAAGCCTATGCCCTCTTCTTAGAATAGTATTTTGAAAGTAATGCTTTTACTTTAAAAATAAAACACACATATTACAAAGGAAAACAATTATTTGCTTAGTTGCCCAGTCGTATCCAATTTTCTGCAATCCTTTGGACTGTAGCCCACCAGTCTTCCCTATCCATGGGATTTTTCAGACAAGAACACTGGAGTGGGTGGCCATTCCCTTCTCCGGGGATCTTCCCTCTGCTCCTGTATCTCCTGCATTGCTGGTGGATTCTTTAATGGTGAGCCATCAGGGAAGTACTTCTTAGAATAGCATTTTGAAAGTAATGTTTTTATTTTAAAAATAAAACACGCACATTACAAAGGAAAACAATTATACTGAAATACAATTATCAAAATATTTTGTAAACCAGTGTGTGATATGTTAATAAATGTGTTTGTTTATTAACACATCAAAACACAAGTTCTAGCAGCAGGTCTCATAACTAATTTCAAAGTGTCGCTGAACATAAACGATACACAGCTACTGCTAATGCCACTGAGAGTGGCTGCCTCCACTAACAATGAAAGGAGAAGTACCTCAGTGACAAGCCTGTAAAAATAAGTGTATAATTATTCCCCAAATAAGTTCACAGACCCCCAGAGTTCTATCCACGGGCCCTTGGGGGGGGGGTCCTTGGACCCTAGGTTAAAAACGGTTGTTTAAGTGGGCCCAAGACCACAGAGATGTTCCAGGATTGTGTCAAGGAGGCAGAGTGTACCTGTACAGGTGCTGAGGAGTGAAAGTGATTTCACCTTCTCTGATAATGAAACATCACAAGATAATCCATCTATCACAGATTTATTAATCAAATCATTTATCATCTTTTAGGTTGGAAAAAATAACAGTCAGTGGTGAAGATGCTACAAAACTGACACTTTGTACATTACCAATAGCAGGGCTAATGTACACAAATTTGCCCAACGCCACTGAGAAGCAATTTGGAACTACCAACAACCATAAAAAGACTCAAAATCTTGATTGATTCTTGATTCTACTTCTTAGAAGCTACCCTAACAAATTAATCCTAACCATGAAAAAAAGATGTATTTAGAGACGTCTGTTGCAGCAATGTTTACACTGGCAAAAAATATCTAAAGATTTAAAATGATGGCAAGTAGGTAGGTGAAGGAGGGGGCATGGATAAATGAAATGTATTAATACCATAGAGATTAAATGATCATTACTATATCAATGCATGAGGTGAGACAGACTTATGAGAGGCAAGAGACATGCAGATCCCCTCTAAGCCTGAACTGTCTTTTCTATTAAAAGGGAGAAAATGATACTATCTCCTGAGATTGTTCTACAGCTTTATGAGAGGAAGCCCCTACTGAAGCCCCTAATAAAGGGCTTGGAATATCGTGGGTGCTCAGAATGTATCAACTATGATGATGATATAGTGCTAGATCAGTAAAATGAACTACTACATCATATGCAAGCATGGTTACATCAACCCCAAGAAAGGCAAAAAAAAAGATAGAAAGGAAATATATCAAAATGTTAATTGTAATGGGGTTGCAAGGAATGATTTTATGCTTTTCTCTATTTCCTATGGCATGCTTTCAATAGGCTATTAAACTATTAAAACAAAAAGAAGCACAAGTGTTTGATAGAAATACATATGTAACTTTCATAACATTGAGATGGAGTTAAGTAACTCTGAAGCCCTATATTTCTCTGTGTCCTCTTGTCTTCAAAGCCTCGGAAACAAACTCCCACTGCACAAAGCTCGTGCATCTTTATAATGTCTGAGTGATGTGAATCAGCCCTATTTGAAAGTGCTCTAAATAAATGATGAATAAATGTTAAACTTCCACTATAGTCTAAATTGCTGACATCATTTAATTACCTCCCCAGAGAAGGAACCTACGCAGCAGCAGCAGCAGCAATAGAAGGAGCTGACCTGAGTTCATGGCAATAGTCGGGAGGTGCTCAGCCAACATTAAATGCCTGCCTGCACAGGAGCTGACTTCTTAGCGGGTCCCCGGCTTTCTCTGCCACTGTGTTTGTCCAGCCATAGCCAGTCTGTCCAGGAGGCAGTGATCAAGACCATCCCCAAGAAAAAGAATTGCAAAAAGACAAAATGGTTGTCAGAGGAGTCCTTACAAATAGCCGAGAAAAGAAGAGAAGCTAAAGGCAAAGGAGAAAAGGAAAGATATACCCATTTGAATGCAGAGTTCCAAAGAATAGCAAGGAGAGATAAGAAACTCTTCTTCAGTGATCAGTGCAAAGAAATAGAGGAAAACAATAGAATGGGAAAGATAGAGATCTCTTCAAGAAAATTAGAGATACCAAGGGAACATTTCATGCAAAGATAAGCACAATAAAGGACAGAAATGGTATGGACCTAACAGAAGCAGAAGATATTAAGAAGAGGTGGCAAGAATACACAGAAAGACTATACAAAAAAGATCTTCATGACCCAGATAATCACGATGGTGTGATCACTCACCTAGAGCCAGACATCCTGGAGTGCAAAGTCAAGTGGGCCTTAGGAAGCATCACTATGAACAAAGCTAGTGGAGGTGATGGAATACCAGTTGAGCTATTTCAAACCCTCAAAGATGATGTTGTGAAAGTGCTACACTCAATATGCCAGCAAATGGGGTAAACTCAGCAGTGGCCACAGGACTGGAAAAGGTCAATTTTCATTCCAATCCCAAAGAAAGGCAATGCCAAAGAATGCTCAGACTACTGCACAGTTGCACTCATCTCACATGCTAGCAAAGTAATGCTCAAAATTCTCCAAGACAGGCTTCAACAGTACATGAACCATGAACTTCCAGATGTTGAAGCTGGATTTAGAAAAGGCAGAGGAACCAGATATCAAATTGCCAACATCTGTTGGATCATCAAATAAGCAAGAGAATACCAGAAAAACATCTGCTTCTGCTTTATTTACCACACCAAAATCTTTGCCTGTGTGGATCACAACAAACTGTGGAAAATTCTTCAAGAGATGGGAATATCAGACCACCTGATCTGCCTCCTGAGAAACCTGTATTCACGTCAAGAAGCAATAGTTAGAACCAGACACAGAACAACGGACTGGTTCCAAATTGGAAAAGGAGTTTGTCAAGGCTATATGCTGTCACCCTGCTTATTTAACTTATATTCAGAGTACATCTTGAAAAATGCTGGGCTGGATGAAGCACAAGCTGGAATCATGATTGCCAGTAGAAATATCAACAACCTCAAGATATGCAGATGGCACCACCCTTATGGCAGAAAGCAAAGAAGAAATAAAGAGCCTCTTGATGAAAGAGGAGAGTGAAAAAGTTGGCTTAAAACTCAATATTCAGAAAACTAAGATTATGGCAACCGGTCCCATCAGTTCATAGCAAATAGATGGGGAAACAATGGAAACAGTGAGATATTTTATTTTGGGGGGGCTCCAAAATCACTGCAGATGGTGACTCCAGCCATGAAATTAAAAGACGCTTGTCCCCTGGAAGAAAAGCTATGACCATCCTAGACAGCATATTAAAAAGCAGAGACATTACTTTGCCAACAAAGGTTCATGTAGTCAAAGCTCTGGTTTTTCCAGTAGTCATGTATGGATGTGAGAGTTGGACTATAAAGAAAGCTGAGCACCAAAGAGTTGATGCTTTTGAACTTGGTGTTGGATAAGACTTTTGAGATTCCCTTGAACTGCAAGGAGATCAAACCAGTTAATCCTAAAGGAAATCAATTGTGAATATTCATTGGAAGGACTGATGCTGAAGCTGAAACTCCAATACTTTGGCCACCTGATGTGAGAACTGACTCACTGGAAAAGACCCTGATGCTGGGAAAGATTGAAGGCAGGAGGAGAAGGGGATGACAGAGGATGAGATGGCTGGATGGGATCACCAACTCAATGGACATGAGTTTGAGCAAACTCCGGTAGTTGGTGATGGACAGGGAAGCCTGGCGCGCTGCAGTCCATGGGGTCGCAGAGTCAGACACGACTGAGCGACTGAACTGAACTGAGCCAGTCTGTCCACACGGTGGCAGTATTGCTCCACACAAGGTAAGGATGGGTGGGCACTCTCTCCACCTGGAAGTCAAGGCCCAATTCCCCTTCCCTTTTCAGGCAGAGTTGACCTAGGATCCACAGAAAGGCTCCAAGGGAGAACACTGTTCAGAGTCGCCCTGTCTTTCCCAATGGAGTGGGAGACGTGGGCCTGGGCTACCGGAAAGATGCATTCATCACCCGTGGAAGGTTGGACCAGCCTGTGAAACCGCTGGGGCACCCAGTACTGAGGTTTATACATCCATGAGATGGAGCTAGGGCTGGAGGCTCCTGGGATAGTCCTGGATGAAGTTGAAAACAGCTCTCCAGAGAAGGCTGATACCCGGGAGGCAACGTGGTGAGATGTGATATCACAAACTGGCAAGAGTGGGGGCAGGGGGATACTCAGACCAGGTTTCACATCTTGGCTCAGCCTCTGGCGAGTCACAGGACCTTCCTGGCTGCATTTCTTGTCTGTGAAATGGGGATAGGAACCTGCAAGGCCATTGAGAGGTTGAAGTTAAATACGTCTTACAAAGGACATAAGTGGGATGGCCAGCACGTAGCAACTCAGCGAGTGTTGGTTGCTATCGTTATTGTTACAATTGCAGTTGTTAATCACTGTGACGTCATTAATTGTGCATAGAAATCCTAAGAAAGACTCTTGCCCCCTACAAACATACAGACTAAATCTGTGACTAGATCCTGAAATTATTTCTGTATCTCTAATAAGGCGAGAGAGCAAAGGGTGGGTCCAGGAGGCAAGAATTTTAGCTGTTTTTCAAAAAATGGACATATGTTTGGGGGAATACACTCAAATGTGGTTTTTGAATTCTCTTTAGGGAGGGAAGAGACAGTACTGAATTCCTCCTTTCCTTCCCCTCCAAATCTTGAAGCCAAAGTAACCGAGTGCATTGTAGTCCCAGCACCCATAGTGAGGGGGTTGCCCAGTAGGACGGCTTTGTGGTCTGTTTGGCTCCAGGCTCCAGGCTGACCTTGTCTGCACCTTCTCCTGTCAGGAGACAAATGTACAGTTCCCTTATTCCTCATGCAGTTGTCCTTGGGGAGGGGGGAAACACATTTTTTTCTTATTTCTCCTAAGTTTATAAAGTATGATTGGTGAGAAAAGGCAAACAGCTAGAACTGTTTACACAAAAAGAGAGAAGATATAAGAGAGACAGCTTAAATGATCTCCAAGTCCAGGTTCACTATACAGTGAAAATGACCGACTGTTCTCCAACTGTTTACTGAGGACATAAAGAAAAAGTAAAATTTAAGTACCACACAAGGGATTTAGGTCAGATGAAAGTAGCAGTTGTGAAAGCATGATTCATCAAGGTTCTCTAGGGGGGATGTATTTGAAACGTGTCACCTTTCCTGGTGGGTCAGTGATGAAGAATCATCCTGTGTTGCATGAGACCTGGGTTCAACCCCTGGCTTGGGAAGATCCCCTGGAGAAGGAAATGGCAACCCACTCCAGTACTCTTGCCTGGGAAATCCCATGGACAGAGGAGCCTGGTGGGCTACAGTCCATAGGGTTGCAAAGAGTCAGACAACACTGAGTAAAAAACAGCACATGAATTTTAAGTCTATTTTCCTCAATATTGACAGACTTTGACACTTAAAATATTAATCATATAAAATGTGTAAATAATCATAATCTATTAATACGTCAGTGCACAAGGTCCCTAGGTTTTGTCATTGTAGCAAGCAAAGAACAATGGTCTGAATGGGCATGTTGGACTTGAAGGGCTATGTTATGCTATATAACAAAGGGGTCCAAAATATTTGCTGATCACAAGACATGTCTATTCCTCACTAGTATCGCATGTCCATCAAAGGTAGATGGGCATCTCTGGTCCCTGTCCTCTCATTCAGAGACTGACTCAGGCAGACACACACTCCATCCTCTGGTTGCAGAGCAGGGGGAAGGCCTGGCTACGTATGGGGAGCCTCACTCTGGCTCTTGAAGGTTTCTGTCCATTTCATTTCTTCTGACCACAGTCACAGCCCTGGACAAAGCAAGTCACCTGACCACAGAGAGGTAAGATCCTGCTGGGTGCCTACCGGGAGGAAACCCGGCATCTCTGTGGACAGTTCCTCACCACCCAGGCTTCCCAGGACTTCTGACACTTTAAAGCGATCAGTCTCACACTGCAATGTATTTCGTGACCATCACAGCATTTGTCCTCCAGCATGGAGCTCCCTGGGAAGACTGAAATAGAGAAACTATAAGCACTGTTAATCCTTTTCCATCTAGAATAACTTAGATTTGAGCCTTTCTCCACGCAGAGCAGGAGATTAACTCACTTCTACAACACATCTCTTTTTTTTAGTTTCAACTGAGCACAAGATGCTGGGAATGTTAAGACAAAATAAAGCAAAATCCCTTCTCTCAAAAGATTTGTAATCTAGTTATCCTGTTGGGTTTATCAGAATGGGGCTTGGAGTGAGTTGTGGGCTTGATAGAGACCCATGTAAATGTCATCAAGATGGAGGTGACTCTGAAGATGCCACAAGTGCCTGTGGAGGCTGTTATTCCAGCCTGACCTAAGAGCACACACGCTGCCCCTGCTTTTGCATGCCTCCTGCTGAGATCTCTCTCCTATCTCTTGCCTGGACTTTCCTCTTGTCTCTCCCCTACTTCACACTCTTCCTGTGGCTTCCCTCCTTGATGCCCTGGGCCCTGCCCACATCTCTGATGGGCTCATCTCTTACCACTCCTGCCTTGAAATTTTCTGTTTTCTCACACCTATTTCCTGCCTCCTAAATTTCTGCTCAGTCTGTCCCCTGTGCCTGGAACATACTCAGCTTCCACATTAACTGTGTCAATTCCTATTTCTATGGGCACTTGCCTGACACCGTTTTCTCTTCTTTAACGGCTAGACTGTCCTTATCACATGGTCCTGTAACAATCTGTTTATGCATCCACCTTCCTGACTGAACTGTGTGAGGGCTGGGGCTCTACCCCAGACTTAAGTAGGGTTAAAGCAAATACTCCAGTGATGTTTCTTGATACTTATGTTGCAGAGAATTATGATGATCAGTGAAAGATACTGAAGCATGAAAATATCCTATATTTAGGACAGTATTCAGAATGTATGTGGGGGGGCGGTGCTGTAAAATGGAAATATGACTTTGAAGAGAAAAAAATAACTTCTAACATAAAACATTACTCATGTACTTTTATTTAAAGATTTTTTTTTTTTTTTGGTGTGGACTATTTTTAAAGTCTTTAATGAACTTGTTACAATATTGCTCCTGCTGTTTATCTTTTGGTTTTTGGCCAAGAGGCAGGTGGGCTCTTAGCTCCCAATCAGGGATCAAATCTGCACCCCTCATGGGAAGGCGAAGTCTTAACCCCTGGACCACCAGGGAAGTCCTTCATGTGCCTTTTAATTATGTGATCTCAGTGCCAAATTTCTCTGGTGTTTGAGTCCTTCAGACAACAAATTATTTTAAAGTTGACATGTTTTATTTTAAAATATCAACATTTCTATTTTGCATGACATCATTTGGACTATTTGAAAAGATCTGTAATGAAAAAAATTGGAAATCAAGTTTAAAACAGTTAGTTGAATAAATGAATTGTTGTTCAGTTGCTCAGTTGTGCCTGACTCTTTGCAACCCCATGGACTGCAGCACACCAGGCTTCCCTGTCCTTAACCATCTCCCAGAGCAGCTCAAACTCATGTCCATTGAGCTGCTGATGCCATCCAACCATCTCATCCTCTGTCGTCTTCTTCTCCTCCTGCCTTCAATCTTTCCCAGCATCAGGGTCTTTTATAATGAGTTGGCTCTTCACATCAGGTGGCCAAAGTATTGAAGCTTCAGCTTCAGCATCAGCCCTTCCGATGAATATTCAGGATTGATTTCCTTTGGGATTGACTGGTTTGATCTCCTTGCAGTCCAAGGGACTCTCAAGAGTCTTCCCCAACACCACAGTTCAAAAGCATCAGTTTTTCTGCGCTCAGCCTTCTTTATGGCTGAATAAATGAACAGTGCCTTCCACATCAGATAACATTAGGTTTCACTGAGAATGACAGAAAACCCAGTATAACACTTACTCTAACAACACAGAAGTCTTTAAAATCCCAGAACCTGACATATTGTTGAGGTTAAATAGCTTTGCTACCCAGAAACATGGAGTTCGGTAGTCCAAAACCAATACAGTAACTCCATGATCATCAATCAGTACACAAGTTCCTTCTACCTTGTAGCTTTCCATCTTCAGCATACTGCTTCTACCTCATGGTCCAAAATGACTGATCCAGCTCCAGCCATTGTGTCCACGTTCCAACCAACAAGAATAAAAGGTAAAAAGAAGGAAATCTTTTTTTATTTTTTTTTATTTATTTTTTTTTTTGTAGAAGGAAATCTTTTTTTTTTTTAAATGACATTATCTAGAAGTAGCACCCACTACTTCTGCTTATATTTAATTGACCCAGTCATGTGTAAGGAAATAGTCATATGTGAGGAGAGCTGGGAAATACAATTTATTCTAGGTGTCTGTGCTTTGCTAAAAATTGGAGGACATGAAGAAGAGGAGAGTAACTATGAAAGGACAACTAATTTATTCAACATCTACACTTGAATAACTCATAGGCATCTTGCACTGAATATAAATCTGAACTCATTATCTGGCTCCCCACCTGATTCTCCTCCAGTTTTCTCCATCTCAGCCAATGGAGAGCCCTATTCTGGCTCAAGCCAGAAACCTAATGTCATTGTTATAATTCCCCTGCTGTCAACTCTCCCTCCAAAATACAACTCAAATTCACCTAATCCCCTCTATTCCCTCTACTAATACACACTGTCAACAACCTCTAACTTGTCTCCCAGTGTCCCCCCTGGCCTCGATCCAGGTCATTCTCCACACTGCAGCCAGAATGATTTTCTAAAATGAAAAATCTGAGCAGGTCACTCCTCTCCTCAGGTGCCTTGGAAGCTGCCTGTGGCACTTAGGAAGAAGACTCGGAACCTTTCAAAGGCCCTGTGTGGCCTCTGCCCATCTTCATCTTGCACCGCTAACTTTCTGCTCTCCAAGCTACAGCCAAGCTTGGCTTCCTGCTGATGCTTCTTCCTTGTCAGGCTCCTTCCTGACTGTCCATGCAGCCCCTCTGCTTCCACCTCCTTCTCCAGCCGGTCAATGCCCACTGATCCCTTAAGACTCAGCAGAAACATCATGTCCTCAGGGGAAAACTCCAAGGTTTGAGACTAAACTTTCACAGCACCCTTTGGTGGCCTTCCCAGGTGGTGCTAGTGGTAAAGAACCCACCTGCCATTGGAGGAGACATAGTATCCTTTGGTACTTTCATTTTTCACTCTTTACATCTTACAGCACTTATCACAATAAGAATTTAAGTGATTATTTGCTTATTGAGCTTTAACACCCTTTAGGTGATAAGCTCTTTGAGTCTGGTGACCAGATATTTGTGATAGTTAAATTTATGCATTGACTTGGCTGGCCCACAAGTACTCAAATATTTGGTTAAACATTATTCAGGGTTTTGTCTATGAGGACATTTCTGGATGAGATTAACACTTGAATCAATAGCCTGAATAAAGCAGACCTCTCTCCCCAGTGTGGGTGGGCCTCAACCAATCATTTGAAGGCCTGAATAGAATTCTCTCTCTCTCTGCCTGACTGTACTTGGCTGGGACCTTGGTCTCCTCCTGCCTTAGGACTCAGACTCAGACTGGAACCTACACCATCATCAGCTCTCCTAGTTCTCTGGCCCTTGGACTTGGGCTGGAACTCACTCTATTGGTTCCTTGGGTCTTCAGTTTGCCAACTACAGATGGCTGTACCCATCTGAATGAAGAGTTCCAAAGAATAGCAAGGAGAGATAAGAAAGCCTTCCTTAGTGATCAATGCAAAAAAATAGAGGAAAACACTAGAACGGGAAAGACTAGAGATCTCTTCAAGAAAATTAGAGATACCAAGGGAACATTTCATGCAAAGATGGGCACAAAAAAGCACATAAATGGTAGGGACCTAACAGAAGCAGAAAATATTAAGAAGAGGTGGCAAGAATACACAGAAGAACTATACAAAAATGATCTTCATGACCTAGATAACCATGATGGTGTGATCACTCACCTAAAGCCAGACATCCTGGAGTGCGAAATCAAGTGAGCCTTTGGAAGCATCACTACAAACAAAGCTAGAGGAGGTGATGGAATTCCAGTTGAGCTATTTCAAATCCTCAAAGATGATGCTATACAAGTGCTGCACTCAATATGCCAGCAAATTTGGAAAACTCAGCAGTGGACACAGGACTGGAAAAGATGAGTTTTCATTCCAATCCCAAAGAGAGGCAATGGCAAAGAATGTTCAAAGTACAGCACAATTGCATTCATCTCACACGCTAGCAAAGTAATGCTCAAAATTCTCTAAGACAGGCTTCAACAGTACGTGAACCATGAACTTCCAGATGTTGAAGCTGGATTTAGAAAAGGCGGAGGAACCAGAGATCAAATTGCCGACATCTGCTGGATCATTGAAAAAGCAAGAGAATTCCAGAAAAACATCTACTTCTGCTTTATTGACTATGCCAAAGCCTTTGACTGTGTGGATCACAACAAACTGTGAAAAATTCAACCGATGGGAATACCATACCACCTTACCTGCCTCCTGAGAAATCTGTATGTGGGTCGAGAGGCAGCAACTAGAACCAGACGTGGAACAACAGACTGGTTCCAAATTGGAAAGGAATACGTCAAGACTATATGTTGTCACCCTGCTTATTTAACTCATATGCAGAGTACATCATTCGAAACACCGGACTGGATGAAGCACAAGCTGGAATCAAGATTGCCAGGAGAAATATCAATAACCTCAGATATGCAGATGACACCACCCTTGTGGCAGAAAGCAAAGAACTAAAGAGCCTCTTGATGAAAGTGAAAGAGGAGAGTGAAAAAGTTGGCTTAAAAGCTCAACATTCAGAAAACTAAGATCATGGCAACTGGTCCCATCAGTTCATGGCAAATAGATGGGGAAACAATGGAAACAGTGAGAGACGATATTTTTGGGAGCTCCAAAATCACTGCAGATGGTGACTGCAGCCATGAAATTAAAAGACACTTGCTCCTTGGAAGAAAAGCTGTGACCAACCTAGATAGCATATTAAAAAGCAGAGACATTACTTTGCCAACAAAGATCCATCTAGTCAAAGCTCTGGTTTTTCTAGTAGTCACGTACGGATGTTGAGAATTGGAGTATAATGAAAGCTGAGCGCCGAAGAATTGATGCTTTTGAACTATGATGTTGGAGAAGACTCTTGAGAGTCCCTTGGACTGCAAGGAGATCAAACCAGTCAATCCTAAAGGAAATCAGTCCTGAATGTTCATTGGAATAACTGAGGTTGAAGCTGAATCTTCAATACTTTGGCCTTGAATGTGAAGAACTGACTCACTGGAAAAGACCCTGATGCTGAGAAAGATTGAAGGCAGGAGGAGAAGGGAACGACAGAGAATAAGATGGCTGGATGGCATCACTGACTCGATGGACATGAGTTTGAGCATGCTCAGGTGGTTGGTGATGGACACAGAAGCCTGGAGTGCTGCAGTCTATGGGGTCGCAAAGAGTCAGACACGACTGGGCGACTGAACTGAACTGTAGATGGTGCACTTTTTCAGCCTCCACGATAATGCGAGCCAGTTCCTTACAGTAAATCAATCTCTTTTTCTGTCTCTCAAATTGTGAATGAGTCCGTTGTCTCTAAATGCTATGACTCCCTGGATAATAACCAACTTATTTCTACTGACCAGGCGCCTGGCACTTTAACCAAAATTCATGAGAAAGTGCCATTTCTCCATGTCACACATAAGAAAACTTAAGATCAGAGTCTTCATACAACTCTCTTCTCCGAAGGTCTCATTTATACCAATAAGCAAGCCTGGCCCTCCCAAGTACTGCTGTTAACCTTCCCCGTTCGGGGCCAAGGATTATTAAGCTAATGGAAGTGACACCACCGCCCCCACCCCAACCCTAGAGGAAAAAGAGGCGAAAACCTGGCGCTCATTTAGGCATCAGCGCAGGTCACTTGGGCTTTTCTGCCCGTCCCCTCCACCCTTCCTTCGTGCGCATTAGAGATCCCTAGCCCGAGCCGGCCCTAAACTTGGCTGCGCGCTCCCGAACTAGAGCGCGGGGGCGGGGCGGGGCGGGGCGGTGGAGCTCGGGCCACGCCCACCCTCGGCCCCGCCCCTCCCCGGTCCGAGTCGGTCACCGCCAGCCCACAGCCGCCATTTCCTGTCCGGACCTGGGCGCGCGTCAGGTAACTGCAGCGGGGTGGCCCAGCCTGCCCACGCCCAGGTCTGGTCCTCATCTCTCGTCAGAACTGAGCAGAGGACACTGGTTTGGGCTCCAGTCGATGGGATGGGATCAGCTGTGGGCTAGGACTCCCATGGCGGGCACTGGGCGGGTGGACGCTACGGAGCAATTGCTAGGCAACGATGCCGCGGCCCCGCCCTCCTGCGCCGGGTGGGCGGGGCGTGTCTAGGCCCCTGCACACACTGAGGCTCCAGCGAGCCGCAGGCTTCTAGCTGGTGAGGAACTTCTTGGGCCTCACCAGTCCTGTCCTTCTTGTCAGGTCGTGGGTTTGCTGGCTAGGCAGGGCGCGCCCTCAGACCCCGCCCTGGGAGCCGAGGGTTTGGTGCCTGCCCAGGGTAGTTCTGAGCCTGCCTTCTGCCCCTCCTAACCTTGATCACGTTAACTCACTTGACTAGGCCTCAGTTCCAAACGGAGCCTAAGTTGTTAGAGCTGGAAAGAAGCCTATGGATCATTTAGTTAAGCCACAAGTCCCCTGCCCTGATTTTACAGATAATGATGCCTCACAGTAACCAGTCATCATCGCGAGTGCCTGGCACTTTTAATTAGTCCGCAAATAGCCCTGTTTGCTAGAACCAATGAGGCCTGTAAGGCTCAGAGAGGTTGTGCCTTTAGCTAAGGTAACACAGCTTATGTAACTAACTGGTGGGATCTCAAAAGAGATCAAATAACTCACAGCTTGTTCCTGGCAGATCTGGAATTTCCAGTTAAAGGTGGCTTTGAAGACTACTATTAAACCTAACCGTGAATCAGAATTACTTGGAGAGTGCTTAAAACTGTACACTTCTGGGTACTCTCACAAGCTTACTGAGGGGCTCTGGGCTAAGACTGAGGAATCTGTGTACTAAGTCAGTTTTTGCTTGATTTTTATGATCTGTGGGTGGACCTTTGGGAACCACTGGCTACAGCGTGAAGCCTTTTCACCCAAAAACAGCTGAGAGGTGATCCAGCTCAAGTACCTGGAGAGAAGATAAGGCTGGACGGTCAGGTTCCAGCCCCTCAGTCAATTTGTAGCTCCTCTTCACTTCTCAGAAACAAGCCTGAGGCTTATATTTTAAACAAGTTTGAACATGTAGATGCAGATTACCTGTTTCTGGTTGCCTGTCACAAGGTCAGGTCTAAACTTCTGGCTGGGCCAGCCTGTCAAGATCAAAGTCAAGGGTTAGCGTTCTCTATCCCTGGCAGCTTGTCAGCTGCTCCACCCGGTCTCCTGCACACCAGATCCCTTACCCGCAGTGGATGTGGGCTTTGTGGGGACGTTTTGCAGAGCAGTTTCCCCACTGGAGGAGGTTGGCAGCTTTCTGGCAATATCACCACATGTAATGAGTGTCCCTTGGCCTTAACAGGAGTCAGAATGAAATAGATCACCCGGCTTGTTATTCATGACTTTTCTAAACACAAATCTGTCTTTAAAATAATCACTTGGCTCTTGGTTTTAGCAGGCTAATAAGCTTGACGAATCTGTTTAGTGTTTTATTATTATTAATTTTCATCGTGTATGCTGCCTCCCTCAGGGATTCTGGTTCACAATGGCTGACTATCAAGAGGAAGACTTGCAGAAATTTCTTAAAAATATGGATGAAATCAGTAAGTACCAGTAAATCATATACAAATTAAATTTTACTTCAGGGAAGTGGAGTGACTAAAGAGAGATGATTACTCTAAGTTAGTTCCTGGGTTGCCTGACAGGTTTATGACTCTTAAGGAAAAAAAAATGTCATTGAGATTAAACAGAAGAGGGTATCAAGAAATAAGTAATATTGGAGCCTGGGGCTAATGTTTTCTGGCTGTTAATTGGTATCAGTGAAGCTGTTAATATTCTGATTGGAATTCAGGTTGACCACTCTTCGTATTTTCTCCCCTTCGTTGTAGAAGCAGGTCAAAAGGAGCTTCCATTTCCCCATCACCAATGAGCTCTTCCGTTTGAGGTCACTCAGGAGCCTCATTGATCTGGAATCCATCTTGTCTAGGGGGAAAGCCATTTCTGGTTTTGAGCTGCAGTGTGTGCGTGTGTGTTAAGTCACTTCAGTCGTGTCTCTTTGCGACCCTGTGGAGTGTAGCCCACCAGGCTCCTCTGTCCATGGGATTCTCCAGGCAAGAATACTGGAGTGGGTTGCCATGTCCTCCTCTAGGGGATCTTCCCGACCCAGGGATCAAGCTCACATCTCTTATGTCTCCTGCATTCATAGGCAGGTTCTTTACCACTGGGCCACCTGGGAAGCCCTTTGAGCTGCAGAGGCAAAGTCAAATGGCTTCCCTCAGTATCCATCACATTACATCTGCCACACCCGTGTCTCTATTCCTCTAGGTAGGAAGACCCTTCCGCAGCTCAGACAACTGGGCTTTCAGAGGACACGCTGATCACACAGACCACATACAGGAGATTCCGAAGTACCCAGTCCCTGTTCAGACTTCAAGGAGCTTGTCTGAGGTTCAGTCAGTTCAGTCGATCAGTCACCTCCGACTCTTTGCAACCCTATGGACTGTTTGAGGGTAGAAACAAGAAAGCTGACAATAAAACAAAACTTATCTAATAGAAATATATTGAAGTTGTCGCTTCTCACAGGCCGTATGGCTCCAAAGAATAAAATTGTTTTTAAAATAGTCCAGGCAGCTTCATAGATGATACATCCTTGGTGTGTTCTTTGCTTTCGTCACGGGCCTCTCCTCTGCCCATCCCGCACATGTTGTTCTGGCCTGGCCCACTGCTCACCACTTTCTCTGCTGGTGGTTTAGCCCAAGCATGTGGTTTTAGCTCTCACCCTTGTTGATGACCCCACATCTCAATTGCCACCAGCTGTGTTTTTGACCTTCAGCCTCTGTGCCAGCTGTCACATCCATGTGTCCCTCAAACACCAGGAACTTCCTGTGTCCAAAGTTCAGTTGATCGTCTCTTTCCCCTCTGTCCCCCTCCCCCAAATAAAACTTGCTTCTCCTACTCTCCCCTTCATTCTAGTCTTACTTGGTGGCACTATCATCCCCTAAATTTACAAGTCACACTGGCCTCCCCCGCTCCCAGCCCTGAATTTAATCAACCCTCAGATTTGCTTTCTTTGTCCAGCTCTGTCCTCTCCCAATTTCCCTTTGTTCTGCTTCTCTAATCCAGACTATTTCAACAACCCCCTGATTGGGTTTCCTGCCTCTAGGCTCACACTCCCCACAGAGTAATGTATCTAAAATGCAAATCTGACCCAGACACTTCTCTGCTTGGATTCTTCCCGCAGTCACAATAAATTTCAAGCTCTCATCAGGACCCAAGTCCTCCCGTGACCTTACCCTTGCCTCTCGCCTCTCCTTACCTCACACTTGAGCAACAAACTACTTCTGCTCCCCACACACACCCCTGAAGCTCCCACTGTGCCTGTTGGCTTTCTTCTCTCTGCTTCTTCATCTTTCTTTATCTGGCTAACACTCATTCATACCCCAAGTTCATTCCCATATCACTTATATCAATACTGTATGTAGAACTGTCTGTGTTGACAGATATGTTCTATAATCTGCAGTGTGCACGATGTAACCAATGGCCGCACGTGGCCATCGAGGGTTTGAAATGTGACTGGTGCTATTAATGAAGTGAGTTCCCCTACTGTTTCATTTATTTGTGGTTGTTTAGTGACTGTCATGTCCGTCTCTTTTGCGACCCTGTGGACTGTAGCCCACAAGCTCCTCTGTCCATGGGATTCTCCAGTCAAGATTACTGGAGTGGGTTGCCATTTCCTTCTCCAGGGGATTTTCCTAACCCAGGGATTGAACCCATGTCTCCTGTTGGGCAGGCGTATTCTCTACCTCTGAGCCACCAGGGAAGCCCCAGGGGTCAAACCTTCATCTCTTGCCTCTCCTGCATAGCCAGGCAGATTCTTTACCACTGTGCCGCCTGGGATGCCCTATTTTATTTATACATAATTTAAATGTATATAGCCACATGTGTATAGATTCTATACATTCATTTCTTGGGTGCTTATTATGTATTGAGTGTGCTAGATCCTGGAAAGAGCAGTAACAGTGAATAAGAACCATCTTCCTTCCTGATACCTACAATCCAGTGAGAAAAGGCAGGTATTAAACAAGTAATTTCAACTGTGGTGTATGCTACAAAGAGAGATTTGTAACATGCTAAACATGCTAAGGAATCTAACTCAGTTAAGGGAGTCGTATGAGTCTATTTGGGCTGCTGTAACAAGATACCACAGACTGGGGGACTTAAGCAACAGAAATTCATTTTTGCCACAGTTCTGGAGGTCAGAAGTCCATGATCAAAGTGTTAGGTTTAGTTTCTCCTGAGCCCTCTCTCCCTGGATTGCATTTCTTACTGTGTCCTCACATGGCCTTTTCTCTGTGTGTGCACATTCCTGATGTCTCCTCCTCCTCTTATATGGACACAAATCCAAATGGTTTAAGGCCCCACCCTTATGACCTCATTTGTCTTTCATGACCTCTTTGAAAGCCCCATCTCCAAATACAGTCACAGTGCAGGAGTTAAGACTTCAACATATGAATTGGGGGAGAGGGGCACAATTCAATCCACAAATAGAGGCTTCCCTGAAGGATGAGATTTAGGCACAAATCTGAAGTGTGAGTAGGAGTTGGCCATTGGGGAGAGAGAGGGGAGTACTGTAAATGAGAAAGTAGGTAGGAAAGCTGAAAGTTAAGAGAGAGTGTGGCACCTTTGAGAAACTGGAAGATTAAGTGTAGCTGGAGAGAAGAGATCAAGAAGAGAAGGGTCTCATCTGAGTCCAGAGAGGCCAGATCAGTGAAGACCTTGGAAGCCATGGTAAGGAATTCGTGTTCATCCTGAGAGCAGTGGGAATGTTTTAGAGGGTTTACTCGGAGTGGAAACGTGGTCAGATTTACATCTTAGAAAAGTCACTCTGGCCATGGTGTAGATGTAGACTAGAGGAGAGACACAGACAGGTGCTGAGATCCAGCTGGGAGGCTGTCACAGAGTTCCGGGGAGAAGAGAATGGGGCCGGAATGGATGCAAGTAGACTTTGAAAAGAGATTTCAGACCTTATTTGACAAGCTTTAGTGATGATGGCTAAGAGGTCAGAGAGAGAGCAAAAGCTTGCAAATGAGTCTGAGAATCTTGATTGAATGACAGGTGGATGGTTGGGCCATCTGCTGAGATAGGGGCATTTGAAAGAAGAACACTTTTGGGAGAAAGAGGATGGGCAGGTCAAGTTCAATGAGTAAGGCATCCCGGTGAAAATGTTCTGAAGGCAGCTGGCTTTGTGAGTCTGAGCCTAGGAAAGAGAGAATAGGTGAGGAGTTTGGCTTAGGAGGCACTGGGATCTGCATAGCACATAGAGCCTTGGCAAAGAGCAGGAATCCTGAGAAGCTGGAGAAAAAGAGAGGAGGGCTCGGGCAGAGCCTTGAGGATCGCCATGATTTAGAACGATGTAGGAGAGGAAAAACAGGAGCAAGCAAAGGAGACCAAAAGCAATGACTAGAGAGGTAGGCGGAAAATTGGGTGAAGTTCATGTTATGGAAGCAAAGGGAAAAGATCATCTCATAGAGAAGGAAGTGGGCAGCATTTGTCAGATGTTTCAGAGAGCTTGATCAAAACAAGCACTAAAGAATGATCATTAAATGTAACAACACGAAGATCGTTTGTACCTTTGGTGGAAAAAACTTTGGAATAGGAGAAACCAAACTGTAGTGTATAGAAGAGCAAGTGGGATCTCCATTTCCAGTAATATTACTGGTGAGAGACTCTAAAATCCCTCCCACATAATACAATACATCCAGAAAGGCTGGATAAAACATGATAGACTCCAAGCTTTTAATTTGTTAAGCATGTTTGTTAAAATGGAAAGAGTTTCCATTATAAGAAAAGCAAAGCATAAGATCTAAGCTTGTAGAGGGTAAAAAAGGACTAAGGAAACTCAGTGACTCCAATGAAGACAGGAAAAGAAGGGAAGAAAATGTAAATACAAGACATGAAATATAGTGAAAATTAGTCTAAACACTGAATCAATTATGGTGAAATAAATAGACTAATCTCCAGTTAAAACAGATTGTCAGATTGTATTTTTAAAAATCAGTTATTATGCTGTATAAAACAGACACACTAAAATTAAGGACTCAGAAAAGTTGAACCTTCAAAACAAAAAAATATTTGTGATATAAATACTATCCAAAGGAAGGTAGATGTTGAATATTACTATCAGACAAAATCGACTTTAAAGCATAGACTGTAATTTCTAAGGAAAAATTCACAAGGAAGATAAAAATTTCTAAATTTGCAAACTTTCAAGTCCCTCCAACTATTTGAAAAGCTGATAATTCCCGTCTTACACAAGTTGTTACAGAGAAGAGAAAACAGAGGATGCCCCCAATCATTATATGAAACTAGACACCAAAATAAAAAACATGCAGTACTAGAAGGAAATAGTGCAGTATTATTTATAAATATAGTTGGAATCTTAATTACAACGCTAGAAAACCAAATCCAGTGATGAATTAAAACATAATTTATCATGGTCAAGTTGGTCTGTCTAAAGAATGCAAGAATGGTTGAATACTAGAAAATTTATTAATGTACTTTCAAATTTTAACATTTTAAAAGAGAAAAGCCATAAGGTTATTTTAGCTGATACAAAAATTTTAAATAAGACATTTGTTAGACTTCAAAGCCCATTTGTGATAAAAATTCATGTCGACCGAGACTAGAAGGAAGCCTGAAAGAATACCAACTGAAACCTCATTGCAGACCCTCATGTGCTTGCGTGCTAAGTCACTTCAGTCGTGTCCGACTCTTTGCAACCCTATGGATCATACCACCAGGCTCCTCTGTCCATGATATTCTCCAGATGGGAATACTGGAGTGCGTTGCCATGCCCTCCTCCAAGGATCTTCTCAGCCCAGGGGTCAAACCCACATCTCCTCCACTGGGAGGCGGGCTCTTTACCACCAGTGCTGCCTGGAAAGCCCTGCAAACCCTCATGCGGACATTCACACTTCTAGTGAAATAAGGATTCTCTTAAAAGTCCAGAACAAGGCTCAGATACTATCATTGCTTTTATTTAGCACTTTACTGGTTGTTGTAGAAATAAGTCAAGGAAAATGGATAAAAAGTAGAAAAGTTTGAAAAGGTGAATGAAACTCTTATTATCTTTGGACAATGTGAGAGTCTACAGAGAAAAATTCAAGAATATCTGTCAATAAATTATTAAAGAAGGAAATTGAGCAAGGTTTTTAGATATAAGATTAATGTATAAAATTCAGTTGCATTCTTATATACTTGCTATATACCCACAACACTTCATCAACAATACCAAAACAAAGCCATCAAAATACATTCAGTATTTCTTTATGGAGAAAATTATAAAGAAAATTATAAATATATATATATATATCTTTCTAAATAGATATAAAGAAATAAATATATTTCTTATGGAGAAAATTATAAAATTTAATTGAAATTAAATTTGTCTATATGGATTTAAAGAAATGATGAATAGATAAGTAAGTAAATAGATATGTAAGGTAAATCTCCATGGAGACTCATGGATATTTAATACAATACTATCATGTTTGTTTTCTTGCTCAAATTGTTTCAAAAGTTTTGACCACTGGGAGTTCTTTTGACTGAATTTTATAATTTTCTCCATAAAGGTCTTGCATACATTTTGATGGATTTATTTTGGCATTGTAAATAAAGTATTCTCCACCCTAGGAGGTAGGGTGCTTCTGTGGTGGCTCGGGTGGTAAAGAATCTGCCTACAGTGCAGGAGACCTGGATTTGATCCCTGGGTCGGGATCTGCCCTGGAGAAGGGGATGGCTGCCCACTCCAGTGTTCTTGCCCGGAGACTCCCATGGGCAGAGGAGCCTGGTGGGCTGCAGTCCATGGGGTCGCAAAGAGTTGGACACGACTGAGCGACTAACAGTACTACTAGAAATGCTGCCTGGGATAGATCAAAATCCCCAGAATGTTTCGTTTAGAATTCAACAGGCTGATTCCAGAGTTCTCATGGAAGAGCAAAGGGCCACGAATAATGCAGGAAATTTTGCAGAAAAACAAGAAGGTGGGATCCCCCTACTAGACACTCAAGTTTTGTTATAAAGCTGTAGTAATTAGGCATGGACGTTTTGGTGCTGGAAAAGACCAGTCATCTGGTAGAACAGAATGAAGAGCCCTAGAGCAGGTTCACACATGCAACATGAAACAGGGATGACACAGTTCACGGGGAGAAAGCAGGGACTCTTCAACAAATGGTGCTCCTGCCCTACACAAAGTCAGCTCCAGGGGACTTCCCTGGTGGTCCAGTGGTTAAGACTTCATGCTTCCACTGCAGGGAGCACAGGTTTGATCCCTGGTTGGGTAACTAAGAGCCCTGCGTATCCGCACAGCCAAAAAAAAAAAAAAAAGAGCTAGTCGGCTCCAGATGGATTAAATACCTTAATGAGAAAAACAAAATGTTAAAACTTTTAGAAGACACACAAGAGTATATTTGTAAACTTAATATACACAAAGGCATAAGTCATAAGGGGAAATATTGGTACATTTAAGGCATAGAAAATCTCTTCAATGGAAGGTTCCATAAAAACAAATTAAAAACACACCATACCCAAGTAGAAAATGTTCATAAACATATATAACAGTCCAGAATATATAAAACAATCACAATAAGAAAAAGACAAACAACCCAATAGAAAATAGGAGCAGGCAATTCACAGAAAGGAAATCCAGATGGCCTATAAACCAATAAAAAGATGCTGGATCCCAGTCACATTCAAGAAAAGGCAAATGACAACATTAAGGAGATAAACGCATTATAGTGAAAACAGCATAGAAGTATGAGAACAAGTGTTAACAAGGATGTGGAGGTGGGAACTCTCGTACACAGCTTGTAGGAATAAAAATTGTTATAGCCCTAGCCTAAAGAATATGTCACATACGTGCGTGGGGAAATATATACATATATTCAATTCAGCATTTATTTGCTGTAGAAAAAAATGTAAAAACCAATAAGAGAATGAATCACCTATGTAAAATAAGTAAAATGAATCAACTGGAACTATTTGTATCAAGAACAAATCTCTAAAGCATAATAAGAGAAAAAAACTAAGTTGCAAAAGAATGCACATTTTATTTAAAAAAAACATTTATTTAAGATGTTTAAATACATGCATTTACACAAGCTCTCTAGTAGGTGAATAAGTTTTGGGAGTCTAATAAACAGCATAGTGATTACAGTTAACAATACTGTACACTTTAAAGTTGCTGAGAGGAGATCTTAAATATTCTTACCACTCACACACACACAAAAAATTGAAATATGAATGTGTTAACTCATCTTGGTGTGGGAACCATTTCTCACTGTATACCTGTATCAGATCACCATGTGATACACCTTACACTTACACATACACATTGTCATGTGTCAATTGTATCTCAAAAAAGCTGGAAAAAATAGAAGTCCTTCCCCATGAAATTTACTACACCATCATTGATATTGAATTAGGGTCTTTCTTTTTGAAGACCTTACTTGAATGATTCACCTCTGATTTCTCCTCTAGCCAGTTTAATTCAGGAGATGAATTCCGATGATCCAGCCGTACGTGAGAAAGCGGTCCTTGAGACAGAAAAGAGACTACAGTTTCCAGAGGGGGACCAAGAGGAGGACGAGTGCAGGACCACCGTGAACAAGACCACAATCAGTCCCCCGCAAGCTCCCATGAAGGTGCCCTTTCCTTATCGTGGAGTTATCTGTGTAGACACAGCAAGGAAGTCTGCATGGAACAGAGGAAGGAGTGCTTTAATCTCAACTGCCTGGTGAGGCTGAAATAGACTTGTCCTTTAGATTCACTAGATTTTTCACAAGGAAGTATAAACTCTGATATATTTTTCTTGGCCTTTCTGAGTCATCCTTAAACAATCCTTTTGGTTAGTTTTAATGAAAATTTGGCCTCTCCACCCACTGAGATTAGGACCATTTTTAAGCTGTTAATGTAACCGCTTACTAACTCATAGTTCCAATTCATGCAGCCACAGCTGGAGTCCCTGGTTTCTGCAGACTAGCCCCATAACAGCTATGCCCATAATCAGATCTCCTGATTTAAAGCAAACCCCCTGAATTTGGAACCTTCTAGTATTATGGCTAAAGGAAAGGACTCTACTCCCCCCTTCATATTTATCTGCCTTCTTGGTTTGTATATGTATAAATAAGAGAGTAGTTTTTGAAATTTGTTTCTTTCTTTTTATGATAACCTGTGCCCTGCAGGATGCAGATGAAATAAACACAGGTAAGGACTGCATCTCTCTTCCCAATGTGTATTATTCATTTAAAGTCAGTGTTTATTGATTGTGGCTTCTAGACCCTTAAATTATAGCCTCTGGGCTTACAAACAACCATAAACAAAACCTACTGATCACCCAATTCTGTTACTAGTGGTCAGAGGGAATGGCGCTCAGAGGATTTTTCCTGTGTTCTGACCAATCTTCTGTACACTGAATTCAGTTATTCTGTTTCATCCAATTTACTCTTAGCTACTCAGAAGGATCCAGAGAGCTTCTCAGTTGCTCCGCTCAGCAGCTCATTATGTTAAGTGGAACCAAAAAAGTCCGTCTTCAAAGAAAAACTGTTTTAAAAGGCATAATTCAAATTTGAAGCACAGACATAGTCATCATGTATAATAATACATCACACAGATTCCCATTGAATGTTGAATTAAGAAAATGTCATTTCAGTTGTCTCCAAAATCTGTGTGTGTGTGTGTGTGTGTGTGCGCGCGCGCGTGTGCCTACATGTGTATGCATGAAATGTGTGGCTCTAAAACTCTGAAGTGGCTTTTTTTCTGAATTTGAGCTAAAGAACTGATTATAGTATTTGGATTTTTCTTTTTTAATATTTGAAATCACTCTGTTGTCAGAAGCCTTCTTGGCATCTCTGGAGAAGGATGCTAAAGAACGTGCCAAAAGAAGAAGGGAAAACAAAGTCTTAGCAGATGGTAATTGTCAGTCTTTTCACTTTTCAATGGCAGGGATGGTTTGTGCTGGAAAAAGCAGGGGAGTTTATGCTTCTGTTTGAGGACAGAAAGATTCCCAGTGGGTGGGTTCAGAATGCGCCTGAGGCAGTGGGACCTGGCCAGGCAGAGACTTGTCTGTTTCCTGTTTCTACTGCAACAGGCGGAGAGGCAGACACAGCCCCAAGATAGCCTCCACAGTCAGACCTGTTTCTAAAGCATATCGTTGAATGTAGCAGCACTGAAGGATGCTTGGAAAGAAGGGAGGGGTGGGAGTGAGGTGCCACTCTCTAGCCTCAGGCGCAGATGAAGATGTGAAAAAGAAAAGCGAAACAAGCAAACAAAGCTGGGAGAAAGTGAAAGTCGCTCAGTCGTACCGACTCTTTGTGACCCCATAAACTATACAGTCCATGGAATTCTCCAGGCCAGAATACTGAAGTGGGTAGCCTTTCCCTTCTCCAGGAGATCTTCCCACCCAGAGATCGAACCCAGGTCTCCCGCATTGCGGGTAGATTCTTTACCAGCTGAGCCACAAGGGAAGTCCCAAAATACTGGAGTGGGTAGTCTATCCTTTCTCCAGGGGATCTTCCCATCCCAGGGATCAAACCCAGGTCTCCTGCATTGCAGGCGGATTCTTCACCAACTGAGCTATGAGGGAAGCCCCAAGCTGGGAGAAAGGAGAGGGGAAATAAAGGAAAAGAAAGAGCTGGGGTTGTGTGTGTGTGGTCATGGGATGGGGGGATACATATGACAGAAGAATACTTTCAGCATTTACTTTATATCACTCAGTGCTGTGTGCGCTGCAGATCCGAATGATTCCATGTTTGCTAGAAAATTAGTCGTTTGAATCTCTTTATTAGACACTGAATGTGTAGATTTGCTCCTTGTGGCAAGCTTGGGATATTCCGAGCCTTGAGGCAGAAACATTTGCTTTTTCTGAGAAGCTGCGTAGAAGACTTGGGGTGGATTTATATAAAAGAAATCGACCCAGAAATGATCTGCAGAGAGAAGGAAGTGCCAGGCCCCCTTTGGATGGATGGACATACTAACCTTCAAAGTAGAATGGGAAAATCAGGGCAGTGAAGCTTGAAAGCATTTTCCGGTGTGTGGGGAGAGCTCACCTGTATGACTTTTGTTCTCACAGCCCTGAAAGAAAAGGGGAATGAAGCATTTGTCAGAGGTGATTATGAAACAGCCATCCTGTGCTACAGTGAGGGTTTGGAGAAGCTGAAGGACATGAAGGTGCTGTACACCAACCGAGCTCAGGTCAGTGAGGCAAGGTTGTGTCCGCGGGATTTCCCCAGGGGCCGGTAGCCGCTAACCTTGTGAAAGCAGAGAAAGATGAGGTTAGCTGGCACCAGTGGTGTGGTGGTGAATGCACAGTGGCCGGCTCTGGTTGGGGTGGGGCTGGAGGCTGATTTGCATGGAGCGTTTGCCAATTTCCATGGTGTAAATACTCTCGTTATGGTCCAGTTTCAAGCTACCAACTCGGACTCATTAAAGGAGGACTTGGGAATAGCTACACATAATCAGCTCTCTCCATAGTAAAAGTCTCCCATCTCATCACTGATGGTCCCTCGTGTGTAGCTGAGAAAGCCAGTGGAACGAGACAGCCTGTGGGACCTTGGAATTCTGCCACCACTGACTTAGTTCATCCTCTTTTTTGATGCCAGTTTAAGGCTCCTAAGGGTAACTCTCTTGTTAATTTCTTACTCATTGTATGAATCCCTCCTTGATTAAGATTCTGTGATTGGGTATACTCGAGCTAATGGGCCTGAGCCAATTTCTCAGAAATTTTGAGTTTGTAAAACCCCTGATACTTCCATTTAATATCACAGATGAGCTCAGATTTCTGGAACACCAGATAAAAATCATTACCTTGGTGTTTATCATCTACTCCTTAATGAAGGGACAAGATGAATAGTTTTCAGTTGAAACAAAAATGTCACCTGTGACCTTATCTTTGAAAAGTGCTTGAGTTTGTGCATGGGAGAGCTGTCTCCTGCTCAGGCCTGAAAAATTGGCAGATTTGTGGACATGATTATCTGATGATCAGAGTATGTCAGCAGGACCTGGGTGAGATGAACTTGATGTCATGTCATTGACAAGGAGAGGATCCTTGTCAGCTCCAATTTTGTAACTCAGGATTAAGAATATCCTGCTGTGGTATGTTGAGGAAGAGTACAAGAAACAGGACATCAGCAGTCCAAAAAGTCTGGACAGTGACAATGATTTAATGATAAATAAAGTCCAAGCACAACATAAACTCATTAGTTCACCAGTTTGGATAAATCAGTCTCGAGTTGAGGTGTCATTTACCTACCCCCATTTGTGGAGAAAAAATTGTTATAAGGAAGTGAACTGGTAAATAAAACGACCAGAGGTTGATTTTTTGCCATGTCCATTTTATCGCCCTTACAAGATTATACACTTTTTGAGGGTAAAAATTGCCATATGCTTTTCCGCCTAATGGTGTGCTTATAACCAATGTTCAATAAATCCTTATTAAGTTATATAACACTTGGTGGAGGCACAGCAAGTCCATTTGAAGAAGTGAGGTTTCTGTTGACATGTCAAAAGAAACAGCTAAATGCAAACAAACAATTAATATGATAATTATAGTTCTTTTTTATTTATCACAAATTTGGTCTCCAAACCATTTACCTACTGATGCTTATTCAGTCTTATTACTCTGAAGTTACCTGAAAGCTATAAAATTGAATTGCCTTTAGAATGTTATATAATGCAGACTTACATCTAATTCAGATGGTCTATACCCTTGATTCATCTAAATTAGTTACACTTTTACGGTACTCAAGTTTAAGCAATACTTTGATTAGCTCTGGAGAACCACATTAAGAATGACTGTGGATAAAAATAGGTAAATGCAATGAAAAGCTTTGGGGGAGCAATTCCTTCCTCTTTTCCCAAAGAGAAAGCTTATTCAGAGACAAATAAATGCAAAATGTGCTGCCTGGTGTTAGGAACCATTTGAACCATTGACTGTTTTTAAAATGCCTCCCTGTTTGCATGTGGTGTTAGAAAACACTTAATAAGGACCCTGTGAATTGAGTGTCGCTGCTTGCTAGAGAGAAAACTTACCCTTTCATGGCTTTGTTTTTCTCCCGGAGCTAGTGTTATGATCAATAGATTGCTGGCGTAATTTAGATAAATCAGGAGTTTAATTGCCATTTGGAAAAGTCGTTCTTTTCAAAATGTGGAAAAACAAAAGCAAACAGGGAATTTAGAGGGTGTTGAGTCCAAGCTTTAAAAAAGAAAAAGAAGCAAAAGTGAAAGACTGTGTAGAGACATTGTTGAAGCCCATACAGAGTCTGCATCCTGAATAACAATGTCGTGAAGTCATGACTAAAGTTGTCTAGAAGGATGCTAGTTTCTTCCTCACATCCTCTGACTTCCAAATGAAACCCCAAACCCAGAGGAAAGGATGGTGCTTTATATAGAACAGAGGGCTCAAAGAGTCATCATCTTCAATTAGTACTGAACCCCTGTTAATGAAAGCACTGCCTAGCAGCTTCCTTCCTATTGGTACAAAGAGCTGCCCAGCAGAAATTCCATTAACCTGCTGTTGCCTGCTCCCCCTTCACTTTGGTTGACTGCTTAGATTTTCGTGAATTATAACACTAACTCATAATTGGCTTGTCCATGTAGATGTCTCATCCAATTTATTGTCCAGAATGTCACAGTGCCCTGGTGCGGTTTTGATCATGGGCAGACCTCTGTGGAGTATTGGATCTGTTATTGGTGACTAATGGTACCCTGGTGCCTAGTTTTCCTTTCTTCCAACAGGGTGATCACTGCTGCTTCTTAGGGAACTTTCCGAAAGAGAGCACTTAAAGTCTACTTTGTGCAGCTTGACAAGAATTTATTAAGCATCTTTCATATCCAGTAATTAATACAGAGGGTATAACAGCTTTGGTGCAGACTTTCATTTGCTTATATGCCACAGTTCTTGGAAACTATAAATGATCTAAATTCTTAAGTTAGTTCAGTTTGAGTGAATCACAGAATTCTGAGTTAATGCTTGGTTTTCAAGATTTTCCCCAATTCTAGGGGATCCCAGAAGAGAGCTGCAAGGCATTTGAAACCAAGGGCTCCTGGTGATGGTCTGACTCTTATATGTCAGCTCATTTCCTGCATGAGCTCTTTTCCTGTATGAGCTCATTTCCTGTATAAACTCCTCACTTCTCTCAGGAGGAAAGAAGCAAAACTTTTTCTTGATCATATTTTGGTAACAGCTTTATTGAGATACAGTTGCTATAACCAATAATTCCCCTATTGAAAATACAATTTAGTAGTTTCTATTCACAGGCTTGCGCAACCCTCACCACAACTAATTTTAGAACATTTTCATCATCCCCAAAAGAACCCCATACCCTTTAAGCTCCTCAATCCTCTTGTCCTCCCCCACCCCAGCCCTAGGTCACCACTAATTTACTTTCTGTCTCTATACACCTCTATGCACCTGACTGTTCTGGGCTTTTCATGTAAATGACATCATACAGTATTTATCCTTATGTGTCTGGCTTCTTCCATTCAATAGTGTTTTCAGGGTGCATCCATGTTGTAGTGTACATCAATACCCCATTCCTATTTATTTCCAAATAATATTTTATTGTGTGAATCTACTATATTTTGTTTACCCATTCATAAGTTGATGGACATTTGAGTTATTTCTGCTTTCTGGGTATTATAAGTAATGCTGCTCTGAAGATTGGCATGCAACTTTTTGCATGAACATATACGTATAGTCCCCTTGGCTATATACCCAGGAGTGAAATTGCTGTATCATATGGCACCTCTGTGTTTTACCTTTTGAGTTCGACTGTCTTCCAAAATCACTGCAGTTCCCACCAGCAGTGTATGAGTGCTCTGATTTCCTACATTCTCACCAACACTTGTTATTATCTGTCATTTTGATCCCCTTTCTCATTTGGTTTCCTTCTGGAACATTCACAGCAGGGTAGCCTCCAGGAACTGGCTTTTCCTTTGGAGGGGTGTTTAGTGCGCTGGGTATTTTCTGTTTGTCCCTTCAGATCCTTCTGTGCCCTGGGGGACTGACCTCTGTGGACTGGCCTCTTGGCTTCCCAGCTTTCTAACTTCCGTTTGGCCAGTGAGATCAGAAGGAAGGAAGAAAGTGAACTGGGGCTTCCTCCTCCAGTTTCTGCTCTACTAAAGGCCTCAGCTCCTCTTAAGCAGCATTCTTCACAAAGCAGCCCTCTTCCGTTTTGTCTGCTACTCCTCCTTCTGCTCCTACAGGTCTAGCAGCGGTGCTGGCTGTCCACTGCTGGTCTCCATCTGCCCTGCACTCACCCTGTAAATAGTCCCTTTATTAAACTCCCCTGTTACTCAGTATGAATGCTGTCTGTTTCCTGCTGGGACCCTGAGGGATGCAGGCAGGGACCAGTTATTAATACTTCTCACCACTCTCCTTCCCGACTGCTCTTTCTGCATTGACTAGAGACTGCTGGCTGCAGAACTGTGTGTGAACACCAGCTATTTTTGTCTTTACAGGCTTATATCAAACTTGGGGACTACCGGAAGGCACTGGTGGATTGTGACTGGGCTCTGAAGGTAAGAAGATTGTTTCCTCTTCCACATGATGGAGGTGGTATTGCTCAAGGCTGGGTGTCTCAGTCCTGAAGTGAATAGAGGGGAGCTGTGGTGTATCATAGTGGGAAGTGGTGTAGACACTGCAGTCAGAGCCTTAGTTTCCTCATCTGTAAAATGGGAGAGAATAGAATTGTTGTGAGGGTTATGATAACACCTGTGGTGCCTCACCCACAGGAAGTACTCTAGAGAAACTGTTGTTAACATCGGCTTTTCAGGGTTTTATCACAATGGCTTACCCTTTACTATTGTGTTAGCAGACACTTTGCTTCTTGAGATAGTGAAGATGCGTCTTACACTTTCCAGAGCCAACCTGGGGGGCTTGTTTCTGCCACGTCGTCATTCTTCCTCATCAGTTCATCCTTTTCCCCTCCAGCTCTGATAATTTAGAAATATATCATAGCACCCCTCTGTGTAGAGAAATAATCAGAAGAAAGACTTTCTGTTGTTCCGCCTGGATGCTAGTCAGGCCTCAGGCAGATAGCATAACACTGTGCATGGTATTTCTGCAAAAATGGATAATCAAAGGTAGAGAGAAGGAAGGACTGTTAGTGGAAATCTTAGACGGGTTTTTAAAAGAGAAATGTCATGATCACTTCTTTGGAACATTATTTCAGATGACTAAATATTTAAATAACCTTTAATCCACATTCCCCCAAGTTACTCTGTCACAGGGGGCTTTAACTAAATAATCAAAACCAATGCCTCTCAACCTTCCTGCCAACGTAATAACAGAAGGAACATGAGCCCCTGGAGGGTCTAAAAGCAGAGAGCATGAAATTTCTTCTCAGGTGCAAATTATTTCTAGGGGCCCCTGGTGGCTCAGACAGTAAAGAGTCTGCCTGCAGTGCGGGAGACCCAGGTTCGATCCCTGTGTTGGGAAGATCCCCTGGAGAAGGAAATGGCAATCCACTCCAGTATTCTTGCCTGGAGAAACCCATGGACAGAGGAGCCTAGCAGGCTACAGTCCATGGGGTTGCAAAGAGTCGGACATGACTGAGCGACTTTGCTATATCTTGGAAATCCTTGCAAATTTTGCATTGCACACCATTAACTGTATCTATTTGTTTTAATATAACTGTATTATTTTAAATAACTTAAAATCAAGTAAAATTGAAGTGCCAGGAAAATGTGTCAGGTTTATCCTGGGCTTAGTTTCTCCAGCCCAGCCTAACCCAGCTTAGTGAGCAGGCACGGCCCAGCCAAGAGCCCATCACTGCAGCAGCACGTTGTCCCTGCCTACTTCCTTACTTTCTATTGAGAAGGTAGGCAAGGAATTTGAAACTCACCTTTCCTAATAACAGTTTCTAAAACACGAGGGTCTCTCCAAAACAGACATCTGGAGTGCTTGATTTCTTTACCCCCTAGAAGATATGGTGCAGGGAACACCGTGTCCCACGGCCTCGTGACAACCTTTAAGTGATGAGAACTGCCCAAAGCTGGTGCCTTCATGGTTCTTCATGGCTCCAGCAGAGATCTACTAGCCTGTTATGTCATTTTATGTGATCATGGTTTTTTGGTGTTTATTTATTTTTTTTTCCTACTATCATCTGTAAGAGAAGAGAGAAGCAAGGGCATTTTCCTCTGGTGTTTTAGCAATAAGAGCAAAAGCTGCGTTTCTGCTCGCTGGCTGTGACCCATCTCATTGGCTCGTTTCTGTTCTGGTCAACACCACAGTTATCCTTATCTTTCTAACAAGGAAGTTGAACCTCAGAGATTAATTAAGTAAACTGCCCGGGATCACATAGCCCACGTTGGCCTCGCCGTAGGCTGGTGCCCTGAGCCACTGACTGTAAACACCTCTCCTTGGAAACTGGAAACCCCGTCATCTCTGGGCGTGGCTCTCATTCCTTCTGTGGCAGAAACAAGATCTCGTGGGGCTTCTCATGAGTATCTTTTCTGAACTGTGAAGGCCCAAAGAGTTAATCACAGCCTCACGGTGATTCAGCACGACACGCTGGCCTATTCCTAAACGTTAATTGAAGCACGGTGTGACGAACGGTGAGAGCGAAGCAGAGCTGGTCCAGCATAACTGAGACCCAGCAACCAACCTTGATAAGAGCCCAGCGAGGCTCCCTGTTGCAGAGGATTAGGTGAACACTTGGAGGGCTGGGGAAAAAATGTGTAAGGAGATCTAAAAACTAACAATGGTTGGCTCTACATGGAAGCTGTGAATCAAAAGTTTCACATTTTAAAATATCAGTAGCGAACATCAGTGGCACTCCATTATTATTTTACTCCATGAAAGTATTAGTCCTTTCATGCCAATTTAGTATTTTTGACACCTGTGAATTGGCAGCGACAAGCCCATGTGATGATATTTCAAGGCCCATGTTCCTTGTCTGGGAAGATAAGGCAGTGAAACGGGTTTCAATTAGGATCAGAATCATTTCTTTCTTGGCAGAACTCTTCCTTCACAATAAAAGACATCTTCCTCTGAAGGCAGAATTCCTTTTAAGGGGATCTGGGGTTTGCCTGAGAGAGTCCTGGTGAGAGTTGATACCTCATCAAAGGAGAAAGGGCCTGTTAGTGAGAAAGCGTGTGAGCGGGCCCTGGTGTCAGTGTCTGCAGAGGCGTAGCCACAATACACCCCGTCAGGAGGGCACAGTGGGGCTCCCTTTCCCCTGTTGGAACCCTGACGTCTGCCGGTGAAGCCTTAGTTCCATCCCGTGTGAGTTCTGCAGGGTTCACACCACAGCTCCCTGCATTTCTTCTTCCTGCAGTTTCTCCTTCAAAGCTCTTGTCTCCTCGTGTGGGTTCAACACTCATCCCTGCCAGGGGCATTTCAGCTGCCCCCATCCCCGCATTTCGGCTGCCCCCACCCCCAAAGGTTTCTATGTTATTGTCTTGGCATCCTCTGAAATGCAGTATGTCTTTGTTAGACTACAGTAAGTCCCCTACATAGGAACAAGTTCCGTTCCAGGAGTGCGTTCATAAATCCAGTATGTTCATAAGTCCAATAATGTTAGCCATGGTACCCAACTAACACAATCGGCTATATAGTACTGTACTGTGATAGGTTTCACACAAATAATGCGTAAAAAGCAAATGAACAGAAAATAAAGAAAACATTTTTAATCAGCATACAGTACCTTGAAAAGTACAGTAGTTTGGTACAACAGTTGGCATACAGGGCTGGCAAGGAGTGAACAGGCAAGAAGGGTTACTGACTGGAGGAGGGAGATGTTGCTTGCTGGAACCAGATGCACACTTGCATCTTTGAAAGTTTGCAACTTGCAGGTTTGTATGTAGGGGACTTACTGTATATCTCTTCAGAGTGGGTTTCCTCCTTCTGAATTGCTGTAGCACTTCTCTGCATGAGATCCGGTGTGATTTCTCAGCCTTTGGGTCCTGGAGTCCAGTGGCTAGATCTTAATCCCAGTTCTTCCATTTAGGGTCTGTGTGACCTTAAACCTTTCTGACCCCTGGTTTCCTTATCTGTGAAATGGGAGTAATAACTATATCTCCTTCATAGAGTTGCTATAAGGTTTACATAAGATCATTCATATGAACCATATAGTCAGGACTGAAAATAATGGTAATTAATATAATTACCATCATTCACTTAGCAAGGAATCAGGAGATGATATTCATGAAAATGCATCTATAAAGTCCTCTTCAAATGTAATGATTATTGTTACCCCTTCTATTATTCTTTAGCTTTTCTTAAATTTTCCTTTTTGCCCTGAAATGGATTGCTTTTCTTGTAAATGCAGCAATAGCAGCTAACACTCTGTTACCTGGTATTGCACTGTTTTACACATGTTCTCTCCTCACAACAGCCCAGGAGAAACACTGTTACGATCTCCACTTTGCAGATGGGGATGATGACCTCAGAAAACCTGGGGCGCCTGGCCAGTGAGAGGCAGACAGGGCTTCACCCAGGACCTTCTAGACTCCTGAGCTTGGACTCCCTCTGTACATCCACATGCCTGACAGCATCTGACCCGGAACAAGGCCTGGCACATAAAAGGGCTTCAGTGAATTAACTGGATGCTTTAAGTTTATGTCTTTGTCCTATATCATTCCCTCTGTAGTTACAGTAATTCAGAGCAGGCCAGTGCAGGGTCCCTTGAACAAGCAGTATTGTTTCAGCCATAAGTTTCATAAGTTTTAAAGGGGGCTCACTTTCTGATCAAAAGTGATAACAAGCATAAGTTCCCGGTATGTATATTGTGGTTTATTTCGAGGGAGGAACTTGCCAGGCTTCCTAAGATGTAATAATAACCTCAGTTGTTTACCCAGAGTAAATTTTCCTACCTGCTAATAAACCAGTGGTTCTCAAACTTGGTTGGGCATTTATATTACCTGGAGAGTGTAAGAAATTATCGATGCCTCAGTCCTACCCATGGGTATAATTTAATTGCTGTGGGTTTCCGGTGGGCTGTCAGGATTTTTTTTACAAGCACCCCCAGGTGATTCTAATGTTCAACCAGGGTCAAGAGCTCTTCTAAAGTAAGGGTTTCTGGTTTGTTTCCTGGTTGAGTTTCATTAATGGAAATGAAAACTGGCGAGTATCATGAATTAATTTGATATAGAGCTTACTTGTGCATCCAGGCTTCTTGCAAGCATCAATTATTTTGGTCACAGATGCACAGAAAAAGTCTTAATTGTCAACTCTGGTGGCTGTCCTGGGAATCAAAGCGCTGCCCTAACCCTATTAGCTGGGCAGTTGGTGCTGATGATTTCAAATCTTCCAAAACATCTGATCAGTGATTCTCTTTTATGCAGTGTGATGAAAAATGCACAAAAGCGTATTTCCACATGGGAAAAGCCCACCTAGCCCTAAAGAACTACAGTGAGGTAAGTGCAAGAGGAAGCTTAAGTGGTATGTTTGATCTTGGAGCAGTGCTTCAGAGTGTCTCAGAGGAGAACCACATTCCTCCAAGTTGATGAGATGTTAATCCACGTTTCAGTATTTTCCACAGTAAATCTTAGAGTTGGGGAGGATATTGAGTGTCATCTGGTACAGCCCCACCTGCCATAGGAACCTCTTCTGCCGTGTCTTCTCCCAGTGTTCTTTCAGCCCCAGGAGGAGCATCTCTGGAGAAAAGACATAAGCAAAAAGATGAAAAAGCAAAATTCACTTGTGATCTCATCACCAGAAAGCAACCATGCAGATATATGTACACACTGAGATATATTTTGTAATAGCAGCTTTGTTAAGATCTAATTCAGGTGTCAAACGATTCTTCTATGGAAGATACACAACTCAGTGGTTTTTAGTGTCTTGTCAGAATTGCACAGTCAACTTTAGAACATTTTTGTCACCCACTAGCAGTCACTTCCCTTCCCTCCACCCCCACCCCCAGTTCACCCCTAGGCAACTAATAATCTACTGCTGTCTTTATCCATTTGCCTGTTCTACACTATTAATATAAATAGAACTATACAATTTGTGGTCTTTCATGACTGGTTTCTTTCACTTAGCATAATGTTTGCAAGTTTCATCCATGTTGTAATATATTAATATGTAGTACTTCATTTCTTTTATTGCCAAACAATATTCCATTTATGGATATACCACATTTTATTTATCCGTTCGTCAGTTGAACATGTGACTTATTTCCATTTTTGGCTATTATGAACATCCATGTACAAGCATTTGTATAGACACATGTTTACAGTCTCTTTGGCTATACACCCAGGAGTGAAACTGATGCGGTGTTTATTCTTTGGAAGAATTGCCCATGTGATTTCCAGACTGGCTGTATCATTTGGCATTCCTGCCAGCAGTGTATGTTTCTGATTTCTCCACATCCCAGACAGTATTTGCTATATTTGTCTTTTTTATTATACCCGTCCTGATGAGTATACCACCTTATAGTGGTATTTCATAATTTTGATTTGCATTTCTCTGTTGGCTAATAATGTTGAGTCTCTTTTCATGTGCTTATTGGCCATTTATGTATCTTTGGAGAAATGTCTCTTCAGATCCTTTGTCTATTTTATCAATAGGTTGTCTTTTTATATTGAATATAAATGTAATCAATCTGGTATAAATTTATATTTATATAACTTAAATATCAAGTAATATAAATATTATCATAATGTAATATTCAATATAAATTCTGGATACAAGTCCCTTATCAGATAAATGATTTAAAAATATTTTCTTCCATTCTCTGTGTTATCTTTTCACTTCATAGCACAAAAGTTTTTTTAATTTTAATGAAAGTCTACATTACCTAATTTTTTCCTTTGATTGCCTATGATTTTGATATCAAATGTAAGAAACCATTGCCTAATCCAAGATCTAAGAATTTTATGGCTTTACCACTTGTATTTAGATCTCTGATCCAGTTCAAGTTAATTTTTGTATAGAGTGTGAGGAAGTGATCCAACTTCATTCTTTTACATGTGACTATCCGGCCTCCTGTGGAGAAGGCGATGGCACCCCACTCCAAGTACTCTTGCCTGGAAAATCCCATGGACAGAGGAACCTGGTAGGCTGCAGTCCATGGGGTCGCTAACAGTCCGGCACGACTGAGCGACTTCACTTTCACTTTTCACTTTCATGCATTGGAGAAGGAAATGGCAACCCACTCCAGTATTCTTGCCTGGAGAATCCCAGGGACGGGGGAGCCTGGTGGGCTGCCGTCTATGGGGTCGCACAGAGTCGGACACGACTGAAGTGACTTAGCAGCAGCATCCGGCCTCCTGAGAAATCTGTATGCAGGTCAAGAAGCAACAGTTAGAATTGGACATGAGGCAACAGACTGGTTCCAAATTGGGAAAGGACTATGTCAAGGCTGTATATTGTCACCCTGCTTATGTAACTTATATGCATAGTACATCATGCAAAATGTTGGGCTGGATGAAGCACAAGCTGGAATCCTGACTTCTGGGAGAAATATCAATAACCTCAGATACACAGATGACACCACTCTTATGGCAGAAAGTGAAGAGGAACTAAAGAGCCTCTTGATGAAAGTGAAAAAGGAGAGTAAAAACGCTGGCTTAAAATTGAGTATTCAAAAAACTAAGATCATGGCATTCAGCCCCATCACTTCATGGCAAATGATGGGGAAACAATGGAAACAGTGACAGCCTTTATTTTCTTGGGCTCCAAAATCTACAGATGGTGACTGCAGCCATGAAATTAAAAGACACTTGCTCCTTAGAAGAAAAGCTATGACCAACCTAGACAGCATATTAAAAAGCAGAGACATTACTTTGCTGACAAAGGTCCATCTAGTCAAAACTATGGTTTTTCCAGTAGTCATGTATGGCTGTGAGAGTTGGACTGTAAAGAAAGCTGAGCACTGAAGAATTGATCCTTTAGAGCTGTGGTATTAGATAAGACTCTTGAGAGTCCCTTGGACTGCAAGAAGATCAAACCCCAGTCAATCCTAAAGGAAATCAGTCCTGAATATTCATCGGAAGGACTGATGCTGAAGCTGAAACTCCAAAACTTTGGCCACCTGATGTGAAGAACTGACTCCTTAAAAAAGACCCTGATGCTGGGAAAGATTGAAGGTGGGAGGAGAAGGGGATGACAGAGGATGAGATGGTTGGATGGCATCACTGACTGGATGGACATGAGTCTGAGTAAAATCCGGGAGTTGGTGATGGACAGGGAGGCCTGGCATGCTGCAGTCCGTGGGATGGCAAAGAATCAAACATGACTGGGCGACTGAACTGAACTGAAATTCCTAATTTGTCTCTCTTCCCCCTTTCCCCTTTGGTAACTATAAGTTTTTTTCCTATGTCTGTAGGTCTATTTCTATATAAGTTCATTGTGTCATTTTTTTTTTTAGATTTCACATATAAGGAATATCATATTTGTCTTTTTCTGGCTTACTTCACTTGGTATGATAATTTCTAGGTCTGTCCATGTTGATGTGAATGGAATTGTTTTATTCTTCTTTTATGGCTGAGTAATATAAATAATAAATGCTGGAGAGGGTGTGGAGAGAAAGTAGCCCTCCTACGCTGTTGGTGGGAATATAAATTGGACAACAGTATAGAGGTTCCTTAAAAACACTAAAAATAGAGCTACCTTATGATCCCATAATCCCACTCGTGAGCATATATCTAGGGAAAGTCATAATTCAAAAAGATGCATGCACCCATGTTCACTGTTGCACTATTTACAATAGCCAAGACATGTAAGCAGCCTAAATGCCCATTGTCAAATGAATGAATAAAGATGTGGTATATTTATACAATGGAATGTTATTCAGACAGATGGAATTTTAATGGAGATTGCATTGAATTGCATTGAATATTGTTAACAATATTAAGGCTTCCAATCCATGAACATGAGATGTATTTCCATTTACAAGATATAATGTGTTTAAAAAGAAATTGCTCCCTATTGTACATTTTTTAAAAATTATTCTCTGTTGGAGTTTAATTCAAAAATAATATAAACTTATCAGGATAAAGTCAAATAATAGAGAAGTAAAAAGGAAAATGTTAATCCCCTGTCCACCAAATTCCATTTAGTCATTAATTTATTTAGTTAATTATTTCACTCAGCAAATATTTAATGCATACTCTCTGTGTCCCAGGCACTGTTCTAGGCAGCAGGAAATCAGCAGGAAGCCAGAGAAAATCCTTGACTCACTTTCTCGCAGTAAAGGTGACCTGTTGCAAGATAGAAACCAAATAAGTAGATGTGTGGTACATTAGATAGTGATAAGTGTCACTGGGAAGTGGTGAAGGTGAGATTGGGTTTATAGAGAGTGGCCAGGGAAGGATTCTCTGAAGGAAAGGGGGGCATGAAGTGAGGAAACCATGTGGATATACAGTGGAGGAATGGTCCAGATAGACAGATGGTTAGAATGGAACGAGCAAGGAGGGTGAGAGGAGATAGGGTGAGCCTGTGGGAGTGTGTGAGGGACTGATGCCCTAGGCCCCTACAGGTTTATGGAAGGACCTGGACTCTTATTTTGAGTGCTCTGGGAACCATCAGAAGGTTTTGAGTAAAGGACTGAAATGATTTGACTTGTATTCTAAAGGATCACTCTGCTGTATTGAGAATGTATCTTGACATGGTAAGAAAAAGACAGAAAACCAGTCAGAACGCTATTGCAACAAATCATCCAAGTGAGACGTGATGATGGCTTGGACCAGGTTGGTGACAATGAAGGTGGTAAGAAGTGAGGGCTTCTGCTTATATGCTCACAGTGAAGTCAAAGAGAATTACTGATAGATTAGAGCTAGGGTTGAAAAGAAGTTGGAAACAGGGATATTATCTTAGTCCTTTGGGGTTCCATAGACCAGGTGGCTTATACAACAAAGGTTGATTTCTCCCAATTCTAGGAAGTCCAAGATCAAGATGCTAGCAAATTCAGTGTCTGATGAGGGCCTTTGTCCTAGTTCATAGACAGACAGCAGGAGCAAGGAAGATCTCTGGGTCTCTTTAATAAGGGTACTCATCTCCCTCATGATGGCTCCACCTCTGACCCAGTCGCCTCCCGGAGCCCAGACATCCAGATCCATCACACTGGGGATTAGGTTTCAACATGAATTTTGGGAAGATCCAAACATTCAGTCTATTACAGTTACCATGTCCAATATCTTGCAACACTCTTTCCTGTTTTAATGGGATGTTTTTCTCTTCAGTTTATTTCTTAATCCTGATCTTCTAGATGAGTCTTGAGCCTTAAGATATCTGAGAACCATTTTTTCTCCCTCCTGAGCTTTTCTTCTCTGCCCTAAACCTGTCATCCTAAACCCATTAGCAAGAATCTTTCTTCTGTAGAAACTTTCTAACAGTGTCTTCAGCGAGAGCCCCTCACTCTCAGGGGTTCTAGTTGACTATTCCATGGCCAGTGAACAGCCCCCTTCACTAGCCCTTTGCAGCCTGCACATTTGAATAGGCAATTGTCTCTTCCTGTACCGAAGTCTCCGTCAACAATGTTTCTAGCTTCATTTATTTCCTTATTCCATGTGGGCATATCTGACAGGTAGCCTCCTATTCTTTCTCAGTGCAGATATCGTATCTGAATTTTGCATTAACCTTACGATTATTCCTCTCCCAGCCAGTCATGAACCATGAGAATTTAGGAGTGGTTATTTTCCATCACAGACTGTATCTGACAACACTGTTTTTAAAAATGAATTTTGCTAATGGTTTGTCAATTTTGTTTATTTTTTCAAAAAACCAGCTTTTAGCTTTGTTGATTTTTGCTATGGTCTCTTTAGTTTCTTTTGCATTTATTTCTGCCCTGATTTTTAAGATTTCTTTCCTTCTGCTAACCCTGGGGTTCTTCATTTCTTCCTTCTCTAATTGCTTTAGGTGTAGAGTTATGTTATTTATTTGGTTTTTTTCTTGTTTCTTGATGTAAGCCTGTAATGCTATGAACCTTCCCCTTAGCACTGCTTTTACAGTGTCCCATAGGTTTTAGGTTGTTGTGTTTTCATTTTCATTCATTTCTATACATATTTTGATTTCTTTTTGATTTCTTCTATGATTTGTTGGTTATTCAGAAGCGTGTTATTTACCCTCCATATGTTTGAATTTTTAACAATTTTTTTTCCTGTAATTGAGATCTAATCTTACTGCACTGTGGTCAGAAAAGATGACTGGAATGATTTCAATTTTTTTGAATTTTCCAAGACCAGATTTATGGCCCAGGATGTGATCTATTCTGGAGAAGGTTCCGTGTGCACTTGAGAAAAAGGTGAAGTTGATTGTTTTGGGGTGAAATGTCCTATAGATATCAATTAGGTCTAGCTGGTCCATTGTGTCATTTAAGGTTTGTGTTTCCTTGTTAATTTTCTGTTTAGTTGATCTATCCATAGTTGTGAGTGGGGTATTAAAGTCTCCCACTATTATTGTGTTACTATTAATTTCCTCTTTCATACTCGTTAGTGTTTGCCGTACCACTAGCAAGACTCATTAAGAAACAAAGAGAGAAGAACCAAATTAACAAAATTAGAAATGAAAATGGAGAGATCACAACAGACAACACTGAAATACAAAGGATCATAAGAGACTACTACCAGCAGCTCTATGCCAATAAAATGGACAACTTGGATGAAATGGACAAATTCTTAGAAAAGTATAACTTTCCAAAACTGAACCAGGAAGAAATAGAAGATCTTAACAGACCCATCACAAGCAAGGAAATTGAAACTGTAATCAAAAATCTTCCAGCAAACAAAAGCCCAGGACCAGATGGCTTCACAGCTGAATTCTACCAAAAATTTAGAGAAGAGCTAACACATATCTTACTCAAACTCTTCCAGAAAATCGCAGATGAAGGTAAGCTTCCAAACTCATTCTATGAGGCCACCATCACCCTAATTCCAAAACCAGACAAAGATGCCACAAAACAAGAAAACTACAGGCCAATATCACTGATGAACATAGATGCAAAAATCCTTAACAAAATTCTAGCAAACAGAATCCAACAACATATTAAAAAAATCATACACCATGACCAAGTGGGCTTTATTCCAGGAATACAAGGATTCTTTAATATCCGCAAATCAATCAATGTAATACACCACATTAACAAATTGAAAGATGAAAACCATATGATTATCTCAATAGATGCAGAGAAAGCCTTTGACAAAATTCAACACTCATTTATGATTAAAACTCTCCAGAAAGCAGGAATAGAAGGAACATACCTCAACATAATAAAAGCTATATATGACAAACCCACAGCAAGCATCACCCTCAATGGTGAAAAATTGAAAGCATTGCCCCTGAAATCAGGAACAAGACAAGGGTGACCACTCTCACCACTACTATTCAACATAGTCTTGGAAGTTTTGGCCACAGCAATCAGAACAGAAAAAGAAGTAAAAGGAATCCAGATAGGAAAAGAAGAAGTGAAACTCTCACTGTTTGCAGATGACATGATCCTCTACATAGAAAACCCTAAAGACTCTACCAGAAAATTACTAGAGCTAATCAATGAATATAGTAAAGTTGCAGGATATAAAATTAACACACAGAAATCCCTTGCATTCCTATATACTAACAATGAAAAAACAGAAAGAGAAATTAAGGAAACAATACCATTCACCATTGCAACAAAAAGAATAAAATACTTAGGAGTATATCTACCTAAAGAAACAAAAGACCTATACATAGAAAACTATAAAACACTGATGAAAGAAATCAAAGAGGACACAAACAGATGGAGAAACATACTGTGTTCATGGATTGGAAGAATCAATATTGTCAAAATGGCTATTCTACCCAAAGCAATCTATAGATTCAATGCAATCCCTATCAAGCTACCAACGGTATTTTTCACAGAACTAGACCACAGAATTTCACAATTTGTATGGAAATACAAAAAACCTCGAATAGCCAAAGTAATCTTGAGAAAGAAGAATGGAACTGGAGGAATCAACCTGCCTGACTTCAGACTCTACTACAAAGCCACAGTCATCAAGACAGTATGGTACTGGCACAAAGACAGAAATATAGATCAATGGAACAGAATAGAAAGCCCAGAGATAAATCCACGAACCTATGGACACCTTATCTTTGACAAAGGAGGCAAGGATATACAATGGAAAAAAGACAACCTCTTTAACAAGTGGTGCTGGGAAAACTGGTCAACCACTTGTAAAAGAATGAAACTAGAACACTTTCTAACACCATACACAAAAATAAACTCAAAATGGATTAAAGATCTAAATGTAAGACCAGAAACTATAAAACTCCTAGAGGAGAACATAGGCAAAACACTCTCCAACATAAATCACAGCAAGATCCTCTATGACCCACCTCCCAGAATATTGGAAATAAAAGCAAAACTAAACAAATGGGACCTAATGAAACTTAAAAGCTTTTGCACTACAAAGGAAACTATAAGTAAGGTGAAAAGACAGCCCTCAGATTGGGAGAAAATAATAGCAAATGAAGAAACAGACAAAGGATTAATCTCAAAAATATACAAGCAACTCCTGCAGCTCAATTCCAGAAAAATAAATGACCCAATCAAAAAATGGGCCAAAGAACTAAACAGACATTTCTCCAAAGAAGACATACAGATGGCTAACAAACACATGAAAAGATGCTCAACATCACTCATTATCAGAGAAATGCAAATCAAAACCACAATGAGGTACCATTACACGCCAGTCAGGATGGCTGCTATCCAAAAGTCTACAAGCAATAAATGCTGGAGAGGGTGTGGAGAAAAGGGAACCCTCTTACACTGTTGGTGGGAGTGCAAACTAGTACAGCCACTATGGAGAACAGTGTGGAGATTTCTTAAAAAACTGGAAATAGAACTGCCATATGACCCAGCAATCCCACTTCTGGGCATACACACTGAGGAAACCAGATCTGAAAGAGACACATGCACCCCAATGTTCATCGCAGCACTGTTTATAATAGCCAGGACATGGAAGCAACCTAGATGCCCATCAGCAGATGAATGGATAAGGAAGCTGTGGTACATATACACCATGGAATATTACTCAGCCGTTAAAAAGAATTCATTTGAATCAGTCCTAATGAGATGGATGAAACTGGAGCCCCTTATACAGAGTGAAGTAAGCCAGAAAGATAAAGAACATTACAGCATACTAACACATATATATGGAATTTAGAAAGATGGTAACGATAACCCTATATGCAAAACAGAAAAAGAGACACAGAAATACAGAACAGACTTTTGAACTCTGTGGGAGAATGTGAGGGTGGGATATTTCAAAAGAACAGCATGTATACTATCTATGGTGAAACAGATCACCAGCCCAGGTGGGATGCATGAGACAAGTGCTCGGGCCTGGTGCACTGGGAAGACCCAGAGGAATCGGGTAGAGAGGGAGGTGGGAGGGGGGATCGGGATGGGGAATACGTGTAAATCTATGGCTGATTCATATCAATGCATGACAAAACCCACTGAAATGTTGTGAAGTAATTAGCCTCCAACTAATAAAAAAAAATAAAATAAAATAAAATTTTTTTAAAAAATGAATTTTGAAATATTGCCCGTTGCCCCCACAGAACCAGAGAAGTCTAAACAAAATGTCAAATGCACGCTGCGTTCCCCATGCCTGCCTCTGACGAGGGGAGCAGGGGAGGCTGGGAGGAGATAATGAAGAAGCCAAGCCCTGTGGTAGCCAGTGCCTTTCTTATAATCACCGCTCCCCGCTAGCCACTCTTCATGGCCTTGTTTCTTTCTTCCAGTCTAGAGAGTGTTATCAGAAGATCTTAGAAATAAACCCCCAGCTGCAGACACAGGTAAAAGGTGAGACTTCCTGCTGACGTCCTTGTTTGAATTGCACCTCCCCTCTGCTCTGGCTCTGGGGTGCCCTCCACGCCTTCTCTGCGCTTGGCCACAGGCACAGCCTTGCCCAGCCCTGCACAGTCCAATCCTCTCATTAACCACCCTGCCCGCCTCCTTTTTCTCTGTTCTTGGCCTTCCTCCTTTTCTCTACCATCCTCCCCCAGAGCTTTCTAGACAGCAAACGATGTTGTCCTTAAATGATTCCAAGATGTTCTAAGATTCTGAGTAGAAACTGTACACTCTTCCTAAAAGTTTTCCATGCTGAAAACAAGTTTGAATTATTCTCATGCTTTCTGCCTCTCAACTTTCCATCCTCAGAAAGAGGTTGGTCCACGAGTTGCTTGTTAGGATGTTGCTGTGCTTCTCCTCCTTGTTTTGCTAGATTACCTGAATCAGGTAGATCTTCTGGAGAAAGCAGACCTTCAAGAGAAGGAAGCCCAGGAGTCACTGGACTCAGGAAAGAACTCGGCCGTGACGACCAAGAATCTCCTGGAGACTCTTTCCAAGCCTGATCAGATCCCTTTGTTCTACGCAGGGGGGATTGAAATCCTAACTGAGATGATGAAGGACTGTAAGCCAGCAGTGTGTGTGATCTCATGAATGTTGTCTAGTATGAAGGGACAGAGTTTAGAGGTCTGACCATATGAGGCAAAGAATCCCTTCCTCCATTCCTTCCACAGATATTGATTGAAGATCTGTTATAATATAGATGCTAAAGGGGTTGCTTAAGAAATGTCCCCCACCCAGCCAGCTCCATCCTCTCCTCTGCTGACACTGCACACACCTGCAATAAATACCAGACACACAATGCAACGAAAAACAGCATACACCCACTGCATATATACTTAACATGCACACACACAGCATGTGCTCACGTCATGTACACACACACACCATGCACGTGGGATACAGACCCCATATATGCTTATATCGCATATTCACACACCACACACATCCACCTCTCATCTGTTCCCCATGGGCTGCACATACCCACACACCATTTGCATACCCCACACTTACCCCATGCGAAAGTTGCTCAGTCATGTCTGACTCTGCGACCCCATGTACTGTAGCCAGCCAGGCTCCTCTGTCCATGAAATTCTCCAGGCTAGAATGCTGGAGTGGGTAGCCCTTCCTTTCTCCAGGGGATCGTCCCAACTCAGGGATCAAACCCAGATCTCCTACATTACAGGGGGATTCTTTACCATCTGAACCACCAGGGAAGCCCCCAAATACTGGAGTGGGTAGCCTATGCCATCTACAGTGGCTCTTCCTGACCCAGGAATCGAACTGGGGTCTCCTGCATTGCAGGCAGATTCTTTACCATCTGAACCACCAGGGAAGCCCCAAAATAATGGAGTGGGTAGTCTATTCCTTCTCCAGGGCATCTTCCCAATTCAGGAATCGAACTGGGGTCTCCTGCATTGCAGGTGGATTCTTTACCAGCTGAGCTACCAGGGAAGCCCCACATACCCCATATATACCCCCAAGCACCCTGTGTTATCCCCACATACCTCCCCCCAACTATAGAGGAATGGAAGACAGAATTTTGTAAGATAAACCATGAAGTTCATCCCAGTCACACTTAATAGTTTCTTAGGATGTGAAAAGAGTTTGAGAGCAAACATCAGCTATCCTCCCACTAATGAGACCCATGCTGCTCTCTTACCAGTTCCTGTAATCAGTGATCCCAGGACTGAAACTTTCCTTGTCTCTCAGTGCCAGAATGTTGTTTGTTTGTACAAATGGATGGAATCTAACTTCTCTTTAGTGTACAGTGGAGGGTGCTCAAACACCCCTGCAGTAGTTTCTTGAAGATTATCAGTTCCTCTCTAGAGCCTGGAAACAGCTTTGAAATAAACATTTAAGAACAGATGGATATGGCAGTTCTTCCAGCAGGTTAAGCAGCTCCTGGAGACTCTCTAAAGCTTACAAAATGAGGAGTTGTCAGATCACTCACAGGGCCACCTGGACCCAGCTTTCCTGTGAACAGGATGTCCCTCTTACTGTGATACCAAGTGGCTGATGATAGGTGTAGGTTTCAGAATGGGAGGCATTAATTTCTGCCCAAACTGTGGATTTGGTGACCTAGACATTCCATATTGGTTTTCTGTTATCTGGCTCTGTGACAGCTAGATGGTTCAGGCAGACAGTTCAGGATTCTGACGATGTGGTTTTCTCCGAATTTGTTTCAGGCACAGAACGAACTTTATTCAGAACAAACAATGGATTCAGTATCATCAGTGAGAATGAGGTCATAAGAAGGTAGGGATGCTTGCAAAGACAGCCTGGCCTCAAAGGAAGGAAAGACAACCATGTCTTATGCAATCAGACACTCGGCACACAGGCAGCGTGGTGGTAGATAGTACTACTTTCAGTCGGTACCGGGTGCCATGTGAGACCCTTGAGCTGGGAGCAGCTTGAGTTAGACCACAGTTAACAATTGCAGAGAGAGTGAAGTTAGCAAAACTTGCCAGGGTTCCTCCAAGCCCTTCAAAGTCAGAGAAATGACCATTCTTGCTGGGGGTTTTCCCACCCGTTTTTGCAAGATAGCTCTTTGTTCCTTTCCTCTTTTGGAATTTGCTGATCATTTCAGGAAATGAGATCAGCTGGGTCCTGGCTGATCCCATTTATAATTTCATCTGAACAAAGACTCATACGGCAGGAGGTAGTTTGCTAAATGTATTTTAATTTTATTTTGTACTTCAGTTGTTCTGATGCAATTCCTGGGGATTAGGACAAGACATGGGTTGGAGTCACTGGCACACATTTGTGGGCGTGAGGAGGCCTGTGAACAGTTCGCTCGTCTGGTGCATCCATCGCCCTGGCCCCTGGCTCACTGTCCTCCTTCCAGGCAGCCCCAGCTTCCTCAGCCGCATCCTTGTCCTGGACCTCAGTTCAGGGCTTAGCAGTCCCTCGGTCCTGGTGACCTGCTGAAACCCACATTTGAGGAGTCTGGAGGTGAAATGAAACCAACTGAAAGGAAGATCAAGACTGCAATTTTAATATGTCTCTCCCTTGCCCACTGTAGGTGCTTTTCTACAGCAGGAAAAGATGCCGTGGAAGAGACGGTGTGCTTATCTGTTCTCAGACTCTGGCAGGCAGTGTGCAGTGAGAACGGTAAGCCAGGGGACCACCCTCAATCATCACCAATGCACTGGGAATGGGAGAGTTACAGAGCAGGGGCAGGGGCGGGCATGACTGTGCCCCTGGGACAGGCCCTGGAGAGTGGAGGTCTAGGCCGTCCCCTGGAAAAAACACGCAGACTCGCGCTGCACCCTCATAGCTGCCTCCACGGTGGGCAAGGTCACGGTCGGCATCACGTCTCATCACCTGGGTGCTTGCCCTGCTCTTTGCAGACAAGCAGCTTCACTTCTTGCATTGGCAGTGGGGCGGGTAGAGTTTTTCCTTTTCTGTGCTGAAAAATAGTGCTCCTTTTTGCTGACCGTAGTACCCATTTCAGCATCATGAGATTTACGGCCATCCCTGATGGCCTCTTGTGACACTGGTTAATACTGAGTGCTTAATATTGAGACAGTGACATGCTTTGGAGATTTTATTTACCCTAACTCTTCCCTTTTTACATATTAGCATCTTCCGGGGTTTGCTAAATTTTTATAGTCGCCACTTCAGTGACCTCAATGTAAATAAAAATTTTAGGTGTTTCATTTTAAAAAAAAAAAGTGTTTTTTCAAATGAGGGAAAATGTTTGACGTTGAACACAAAACAGTGAAAATGGGAATAGTAATAGCTGTGTCTCCCATGCATGGGAAGTCAGCGAGGGAGCTTATGAATGCAGCCTGTAAATGGTTAAGTGCTGAATATGAGAGAATATGATTTTTTTTTTTATTCATTTAGTAGAGTGGAGGAATCACCTTAAATTCTAGAAATCTTAGGTTCTAGAGAATCAGGGGGCCTCTTCCATGAAGGGAATTATGCTCAGACTAACATCCTTATCAAGGTGCCTTGCTACTCATAGGACACTGTGTGGGCTCCGGGTGGTGTTTGCATAGATCCCCTTGCCTGAGATTAAGAAGATGGACTTGGTGACCAGATGTTTCCTCAGTCCTAATGGGGCCTGTATCTCTCTGTACAGCCCTGCTTCCTCAGTCTGCACCCTACTTTGGTTTCTGTGAACCTTGGGGTCACATCGTTTTTAACATCTGGAAATACACCGTCAGACACAACTTAGGACTTAAATGCTCTGTCTCAGGTGAATGGAATCTTGGTATATCTAATTCAATAAATACAGAGACATTTTTAAATAGGACAAAGGAATGCTTGAAAGGAAAGACGTGGAAATAGGTCTGTGATATAGTGCTGACTGGAGAGAAAAGCCAGTTACAGGGAAGGGTGTATTATGTTTTAACATTATTCATATGAATACTAGCCCCCCTTAGGGAAAGGGCTTACCTGGAGGATGTTACAGAGAAGAAACTTTATGCACATTTTGTGTTATTTGAGTTGTTTACAGTGAGCTACTTTCCATTTTTTTTCTGTAATCTAAACAAACTGTGCTCTGTTTCAGAGCTTAGCCTCGTATTCCAGCCTGTATCCCTCTGCCTGCTCTCAGATAAATTCATGCACTGGGTTAGAAAATGAACTGGGTAAAACGGGGAGAGGGCATATCCAATGCTACCACCCTAGAAGTAGTTCACCGACCAGGAAGGGTAGCGTGCTTCATTCATTAATGTTCTCATGTGGTCATTCTAGTTTTCTAGAAAGAGCTCAGATGGTTGCTTTGGCCATTAGATGAAAATCTGTGGTCTAAAGCTCTTTCACCATTCAGCTGATTTCTTTCCCTTTCTTCACATTTCCAGGTACCGTGTACCATGGGGCCTTTGGCAAGAACAATGATCCTAGCTAACATATATGTATGTGCCAGTCCCTGCTCTCCACACCATCACATATTAACTCATTTCATCATCATAACAACTCTGTTACATTGGTCCTCTTCCTTGTTCCACTAATGAGGAAGCTGATAACTCAGCTAAGGGCATTTCCTGGTCATTCAGACCCAACAGTCTGCTTCTAGAATCCATGCTCTTACCTTCATTATCCTGCCTCCTGGAGAAGAATTGGGTTTCTCGTTTAGAGGAGGGAGGACAGAGCCCGTGTGACCGCCGTGGTCTGCATGAGGCCGACGTGCCCTGTGTTTTGCAGAGGAGAACCAGCGCCTGCTTGTGCTGCGCCCGGACACGGGCGGGCTCCTGCCCTCCCTCCTGACCTCCAGGGTCCCGGCCATCCGGCAGCAGAGCCTGGCGCTGCTGCTGCAGCTCACCCAGACGGAGAATGGACAGAACCTGATCATCGGCCACCTTGACCTGACCCTGTAAGGCTCTGCGTGCGTGCGGGCGGGAGCTTCCCTGCGGCATCTCAGGTTTCACCTGCCATGTTAAGACCTGTCCCCTTTCCCACATCTCTGATGTGAGAGGAGCCAGCCAACCAGATTAAGGATAAAAAAAAAAAAAAAAAAAAACAGAAGGAGGCTTTGAGAGGAACTCTCCCTCTTAAGGACCTCCAGGACAAACTCCTGTCTGAACTTACTACCATGGACAGTGTCACTTCTGAGCTTGTTTCTTTTCACAGGTTTCTTTATCTGGTTACACCAGGTCTTAGTTGTGGCAGGCAGGATCTTTGGTTGAGGCATGCAAACTCTTAGCTGCGGCATGTCAGATCAAGTACCCTGGCCGGGGATTGAACCCGGGTTCCCTGCATGAGTCTTAACCACTGGGCCACCAGGGAACAGATACTGCAGACCATGTAAATATGGCGGCACTTGCAAAACCTACCTGTAAAACGGGCCATTTGCCTCTGCTCTTTTAGCCTCAGTCTTGGCTCCACCCTGCTCCTATTCTTATTTTTCCCCGTTTACTCCTGTTTCAGGTAATGCTACCTGATTTTACTTATCCTTAAATGCTTTTTGGAGTGAGTAGGGTATAAATAAATACAACACATCTCAAATACTGTTACATGTAGATCTTTCCAAGGCTTAAGGTGATAGGAATGGAATGTACCTCTTTCCTAAGTAAACTTTTTTTCTTTTTTTAATGGGCCATAGTGATTCTGCCTGGTGCCTTCCCATCTAAAGATTATTAGTTTGAATATGTGAAATTGCCACTTTTTATGTCAAGAAAAGTTTGCATGTTGGCAATTTCATGTGGTTCAATCTAAAAGAAATAGTAGCTGTGATCATGTCTGTGTGTGAGCTCAGTCATATCCAACTCTTGTGAACTCACAGACTGTAGCCCGCCAGGCTCCTCTGTCCATGGGATTCTGCAGGCAAGAATCCTGGAGTGGGGTGCCACTTCCTCCTCCAGAGGACTCCCGACCCAGGGACTGAACCCAAGTCCCTTGCGTCTCCTGCATAGGCAGGTGGTTCCTTACCACTGCACCATCTGGGAAGCCCAGCCACGGTTATACCTTTGCTTTATAAATGTAATCTATGTAATCTAAAAACAGAATTTGGCTTCCGATTCTGCTCACTGTTATCTCATTGGGAAGGAGACAAGATAAGTGTCCTTCCCCCATTTCACAGATGGGGTCGGAGAGTGACTTGGGTCTCTCAGCCAGCTGTCTCCCAGGCCGTGGAGCTTGCTCCTAGTCTGTTCCCTGTTAGAAAGGCAGCCAAGTCTGAAGCCGTGTCAGACCTGCTTGGACCATGCCGAGAGCTCTGGTGCCCGTCCCAAGTTGGTGAGGAGGCCCATGGGTGCTGAGGATGGCGTGGGGATGAGCCTAGCTTCTGGCTCTCCCCTTCTCAGCCCAGCACAGCCCTGTGGCTCACAGGACAAGCCTTGGCAGCCCCTGAAGCTCAGCGCACACGGGTAGATGGGTCGTTAGCAGAGTTAAGTCATCAAAAGCGCATTTCACATTTCAAATGACTTTGCAGTCATTTCCTCAGTACCTTCATCATATGTTTTTTCATTTGGTTTTGGTCTCTTTGAGTAAATACAACCACAATTATCATAAGCTTTCCCCACTCCCCACCTAAGCTTGTTTTTTAATTGCTTGAGTTTCATTTGAATTTTTCCAGTTTCTTGGCATTTGTCGTCATCTTGTGCAGTACTGCCTACTTGCTTTAGACGAAGAAACCTCTATCACCCTTGTGCCCACTCTTCTTGTTAATATCTGTCTCCAGGTAAACTGGAAATAGGTGGAACATGTTCTCTGAAATGAGGTAGTTTGAAACAGGCCGGGTCCCATGACCCTCACCTTCCTCCCCATATGAGAAAGTGAAGGGACAAATGTGCGTGGACAGCAGTAGAGTGAAGGCCAGTGTCCCTTTGTGAAACGTGCTGGGCTTTAGATTGAAGCAGTCAGGAGCCTCAGGCCTCTACATGTCTCTTTCTGCTTGTGTGACCCAGTAAACTGCTTAGCCCTGATGCGCCTGGTATCTCATCTGTATCAGAGATTTATGGTGAAACTTCAGAGAGATGATGCCTATGTGCCAGGTAAACTTTTTTCTGCAGCATTTGACAGGTTAGTCTCTTGACTTACCAGGAGAACTCGTCTTGTTTTTCTATAAACCAAAAGACTAAAGATAGTAATAGCTGGTTTGGTGGCTTAATGACGGCAGGGTCAAGGTCTCTGTCCCTCTCTTGACCTTTCCCTCATGGTCACATAAGGCTGCTGCAACTCCAAGCATCACATCCCTCTTTAAGACAGGTTAGCACCAAATGGGTCTGTCCCTTTTATCAAGAGGAGCTACTGCTTTTGTGTCTCTTTGGTCAGAATTGTGTCACATGCTGCCCTGGAGGGGAGATGGTTCCAGCTTCTGAGGCAGAGGCAGGCAGGACAGAAAGGGGATAACGGGATGTCTGGTTCACCAGCAAACAGCCATCTGCCACATCAAAGAAAGCAGCTAGTACCATGCCTGACATGTGGTTTGGACTCAATAATGACTTTTGCATCACTTTCTTTCTTCTGGGTCTATTGCTCAGGGTCCTAAACTAAGGGGGAAGCACACTTATTGGTCATTTAGACCATTTTCTGACCTGTGGTACCTCTCCTTTTCCATCAGCTGCAGGTCAGCAGAGCAGAACATCTGCCATGAAAAAAGGACAGACCTGCCATCTGTGTCCAGTTAGGGAGTGCATTTTGTCTCATTTATGTCTCCAAGTACAAAACCCAGAGAATGTCAGACCCCCGGCTCCTCTTCTGCGCCACTCAGGTTAATTAGTATTCATTGCAAGACTAAAGAAAACAGGTTTGCTTTGGTGAGGGAAGAATCTGAACTGAGGGAAATAAATGATTTCTGACAGCAGGAACACTGACCATTCTCCTGAGGAACTTGGGGTTTTGCAGAACCCGCAGTGCGGAGGGACCACAGCAGCAATCCAGTCCAGCCCCACCTAGCACAGTGTCCCCTCTGGGGTTTCCCAAAAGGCCTGTGTGTGAGGCGCTGCAGGGAAGATTCCAGCATTTGCATTCTCTTCTACTTTTGACTGGGATGGGCGCCACAGCAGCTCATAGGTGGGGGGGGGGGGGGGGGGTCTCTCCCCAGCCAAGGAGAGGAGCGTGCCCAGTTCTGGAACAGTTCTGATTGATATAAGATGATTCCTTACACCAAACACAAGCTGCCTGCCCCCACCACCCCAGGGCAGGTCTTCCTTCTGTACTGAGGCCTCAGTTCTATCTGTCGAAGGCCTGCGGATTGTATCCACTCCCCCTCTCTCCACTGCTTGATGTGTCCGGAGACACTGACATTTTCCAGCCCAAGCATCCTTGTTTCCTCAACCATTCCTCAGGTGGTTTGTCTTCCAGCCCCCTCCCAGAACAAGCTGCTAAATAAACCCAGTACCATACCTGTGGGTGACTGGAGGCCATGCTCCTGAATATACGAACCCAATCTGATGGGCTCTTTTCTGTCTTTATCTCCCATTGTAGCCTCATGGCATCTGCTCGTGATGATATCATTCTTTCTGGCCCTCCTCCTACCCTCTGCTATTCCTTCTTGGCTCCCTTGGCGAGCCCCCTTATGCTGTCATCTTTCCAGGTCAGGGACCCCAACATCCTCTTCTGGCCCTCTTCTTGTCCGTGGCCCCAGTTATCATGCCTAAGTCTCTCTCTCAGATGTTAGAAGGAAGCATCCTTCTGTCACTGGGCACCTCCATCACAACATCCCAAGTATCATAAACTTAGTAATTTTATCATAAACTTAGTAATTTTATCATAATCTTAGTAATTTTACCGTAAACTTAGTAATGTTATCACAAACTTAGTGATTCAAAAGTAGTTCTTCAAACCCACACCGCTTGGGTGAACTTCCTGTCTTCGTATATGGCATTTCCATCTGCCTTGCTGCCTAGGCCAGAATCCTGGGAGCTCCCTGGATGGCTCCCGCCCCACACCCCTCAGGAGATGGTACTTGTCAGTCCTGCCTCCTCAGCATCTCCCGGATGCATTTCCTCTCTCTCCTGCAGCATCTCAGGCATGCCCTCTAGGTCATCATGAGGCCTCGTTCTTGTCGACTGTACGCCTTACTTGGCCCCGTCCCAGCTCATGCCTTGACCTTGATGTCTGAACAGTCCCAGCTCTCCCCCACTGGATTCCCTGCCTCCTGTGCCACCTGCTCTAATCCACCTCTGCTGCACCACCAAAGGGATTTGTCCTGAATGCACATCTGTCCTGTTATTTTCCTACTTAAAACGCTGAAAGGACTTTCTACTGCCTACTAGACTAGTTCTTGAACATCTGAGAAATAGAGTGTCTAGGAATCACCTGGGGACTTTATTTAAATGCAGCTTCTGGGCTTCCCTGGTAGTTCAGCGGTAAAGAATCCACCTGCCAATGCAGGAGACGTGGGTTTGATCCCTGGTCCAGGAAGATCCCACAGGCGCAGAGCAGCTAAGCGCGTACCACGACTATTGAGTCTGTCCTCTAGAGCCCGGGAGCTGCAGCTACTGAACCCACACGCCCCAGAGCCCATGCTCCACAACGAGAGAAGCCGCTGCAATGAGAAGCCCTTGCACCACAACTAGAGAAAAGCCCACACAGCAATGACAACCCAGCACAGCCCCCAAAAATAAATAAATAAAATTATAAAATGCAACTTCCTGAAATCTCCTCTCACTCAGAGACTGAGAGGGCCTCAGAAGCCTGCAGCCCAACCCTGTCCACACACCCCCACCAAGCAAGTCATCCACCACCCACACTTGGGATTCAGGCTGCCCAGGGAAAGTACAGACATTCCAGAAGGCCGTAGACAGTCCATTGTGACCCAGGCTGGCTGCTCCCTGTCCACTAGCAGGACACCCTATGCACTAGCTGTGAGGAACCACTAGCAGTCCCCGAGTGTGCCTCTGCTGTTTGACGCCTTGTCATCTCTCTGACTGCTGTGCCCTCTGCCTCGGATGCTCAGCTCCTGTCCCCACATGCCTGACACGGGCCTGCAAGCCCCTTGGAGCTGGGACCTTGTCCTTTTCCTACTTGGCACACAGTCAGTGCCAGCGAGTGCTGTTGACTGCCTGGACAAAGGGACGAGTAGCCAACGCTCCACTTTCGAGTGATGCGGGAGTGTCCTCCTCATCTCCATCCTCCCACAGCTCTTGCCAGCTGGGCTCCGTGCCCACTTGGCATGTGCCTGTTTCTATCCTGTCACCTGACACATGTCACCGTAGGAGGCCAGACGCTCAGCCTGGTGTCCCAGAATCAAGTGCAGCCCTCGGCACGCTGTAGGTGCTCGGTATGGGTCTGCTGGATGGACACGTGACTTCCACTCCATCGTCCTGGTGCTGGTCAGCCCTTGAGGCAGCCTGATATTCCATTATGCTTTGTGGCAGGCGCACCAGACTGTTTGCTCATATCCTGGGTTAGCAGTTGGGTAAAAATCTTAAGTCTTTTTCACGTGAGTCAGTTATCAACCAGGTCTCCCAATTCTGTTACTTAAACAGATTTCCCAGCTCTCAGGGAAGGACTTTGAGTTTAACTCTCTGAAATTTCATCTCATGTATTCAGCAACCTGTCAAAATCTTGTTAAGTCTTTAATCCATCCCCCGCTTCATTAAGGGGCCCCCACTTAGTCATCAGCGCACATTAGTAAGCATGCCATTTGGATGTCATCTGTGTGATTCAGCTTGGCCGAGCCAGAGTCACACGGTAGAGGCACCAGAGGCCTTCCAGGTCAGCGTCTGATGATCAGTGAATGCAGGGTAAACCTGTTCACGCCCCTGGAACCGCACATTAAGTGGTAGAACTGTTCTCACGGGACAGTACCTGCCTCACTGGGGAGGGCAAGGGCTGGGCTTCCTGGGGGCACGAGCAGCCCTCTCAGCTCACTTTGCTCAGGTGTGACTCCTCCTGGTCTCCACGCCAGGCCCCCTCGCTGGGGATGCTGTGAGCTGGAGGTCAGCCCATCCTGAAGGTGTTACGTGTGTTTGCAGGTTGTTGGAAGCTCTGGTGTCGTTCCTTGACTTCTCAGATAAAAAGGCCAACTCAGCCATGGGACTGCTCACCGACTTGGCTCTGCAAGAAAGGTAATTTTTCTTGCCAGAAATTGACATCTCCTCTTCAGCCTCTGCTGCACTGTCTGATCTTCCAAAATGTGCGGCACACAGGAGGTTAGGCCGACTGAGCATCACAGGATTCCCTGCATAGGAGAGCTGATGTCCCCAGGGGCTGTGGTCACCACTTCTGTCCCAATCCCTCTGCGTGTTGGGGACCCGGCCCTCAACAGGATTGGAAGCCGTCATATACTTAGAACTGCACCTCTCATAGTAAGTGTGGGGGACCCGGCCCTCAACAGGATTGGAAGCCATCATATACTTAGAACTGCACATCTCATAGTAAGTGTGGGGGACCCGGCCCTCAACAGGATTGGAAGCCGTCATATACTTAGAACTGCACCTCTCATAGTAAGCGAACCTACCATTGTTCTGTGCTGGTGAAGCTTCTTCCCCTAATCAGTGCCTAATAGGAACTGCCTGGCAGATGTATGTTGAATAAATAGGAAAGAGAAGGAGGAAGAAAAAGAGAAAGGAATGGGGAGGGAGGAGAAACACGGAAACACAGGGGAACCCTCCTGGGCTGCCAGTGGCATAATGGGTAGCCAGCCTCCTGCCTTTGTTTTTTTCTTTAGCTGATGCTGGAGAAGACAGTAAAGATCTTAGATTTTCATAACTTTTCATTTTTTTTAATGCATCTTGTTTTGTTGTTAATTTCCTCACCAACATTATGGCATCTTACCTAGAAATGGTCATATAGCGTGAGAGATCCTCATGCAGGTAGCCGGCTACTGGCCATCGGCAGGGGCTGGGGGCAGTACTACCCGAGTATCAGGTGGAGGTGTACGTGCCATGGGGCCCTCCTGACAGCTGCGACATGTAAATGTGCTTACACCGTGTAACTCGGAGCCAGGGGAGGGCAGGGGTGGTGCGAAGTCAACCTGCAGAAACCTCAGGATTCCAGCAGCTTCTGCAGAAGAGAGCCACCCTCTGAGATGTGTTATTTCACATCAAAGGTCAGTCTCCAGGCTTAGAAGTAGAGTAAAGCCACATGACCTACCCAGTGATGACCTTTTCTACTTCCCAATGACTCCTTCACGCAGGAGCAAATCACAGGGGCCCACAGCTGGATGATTGGCTCCGTTACCCGAGACACTGCACTTATGTTTTACTTTGCACGGTGTAGAAATAAGTCATGGCTGATGTTCTCTTGACAGATTTCAAGTCTGGTTCCAGACCAGCCTTCCAGACGTCCTTCCGGTGCTGACGGGCGTGCTGGTGAGCAAACCCTTGTCTTGTCACCTGCGACAGACCCTCTTGGGAGTGTGTGCGGGGCTGTTTCAACAGGGGTTTGCCTCCTAGAACTCCCGTTGCCTCTCAGGTTGATTGATCATTTATTCACAGCTGGAATTTATACAAGTCTTGGTTATTGGAACAGTTGCTGTGGGGGCAGGTGGAGAAGGTTCATGGGCAGGGCTGGTTGCAGGGGAGGAAGGCTGTAGGCGGTGATGGCGGAGAGTTTGTCGGTCTCCACCAGTCCCCTTCTGACCAAAGTCCTGTCATAAGTTATTGAACTGTCGTTGATCAGCCGCTCAGCCGTGTCTGACTCTTTGTGACCCCATGGACTGTAGCACGCCAGGCTTCCCTGTCCATTAACAACTCTCAGAGCTTGCTCAAACTCATGTCCATTGAGTCAGTGATGCCATCCAACCATCTTGTCCTCTGCTATCCCCTTCTCTTCCTGCCCTCAATCTTTCCCAGCATCAGTCTTTTCCAGTGAGTTGGCTCTTTGCATCAGGTGGCCAGCGTCATAAGTACCTCATGCAACCCTGTCCCCTGAATTGTCATCCTGATCAGGAGAGCAGGTGTGATGGTTGGAGTTGATGAGGGAGAAAGGTGCAGGTGTTGGGGAGTAGCGGGGGAGTCCTCCAAAAGAGCGTGCTGCGACGAGACCTGTCCCCAGTGAACCGTAGAATTCTCAGGGGTCCTTTGAGGGTGTATCAACATCCTGGTATTTCACAGATGTGGAAATGGAAGCTCTGGGAAGGGACAGGACTTGCCCCAGTGCCCCAGTTGGTTTGTGGAGTGACTGGGACCAGGCTGGGGCGCTTTGGGGTCTGCCCCGCTGTGTGCCTCCTTCCTTTCTGCCGGCGTGACCCCACTGACATCCCCATGTGACATCAGGCCATCTGGTTCCCAGATGTTTTGGAGCGTGAAGGACACCCCTGGAGATGATTCCGGCATTATTCCTCTGCTCTCTGCAGATTCGCTTTCTCTTCCTTCCCTTTCAGAAGAGAGATCCCAAGGTCACCAACGTATCAGCTCTCTGCCAGTGTCTTGCCATCATGGGGAACTTCAGTGCTGAGGCCACCGCCCAAAGACAGATGTCTGCCTCTGAAGACTTTGGGGCTGCCTGCTTGGGCCTCATGGTATTTCAGCTTTTCTGTTCAGAGCTAGTTTTCTATCTCCTCTGGGGCCATGGGCTTCTCATTAATTATCTGACTTTTCTAAAAATTCTGTTTGAGGGTGCAGGGGCCAGTGGCTTACCGCTTCTATAACCCTAGATTTGATGGACAGCTGGCCTTAAAGAATTCTCCAGATCAAGTCTCCTCCACCCTGGAGACATCTGGAGGGTTCCCTGTGGAGCTAGCTTGAGCACCCGTTTCAGCAGCTCCCTCCGCAATTTGAACGCAGGGCCAGAGCCCCACAGCAGAGGCGCCAGACAGTCTGTGCTATAAATGGGTCTCTGATTTTCCTGCCTCACTTCAGTTCGTGACACTGGCCCTTTAGGGAGTGTGAGAGATCTGGGACCATCGCCAAGGGGAACAGGTGACCATGACAAGATCACTGATCACCTTGTTTTGTTTCCCAAGGCCAAGTGTGAGGAGGATGCGGACCTGTTCAGGGACATCATGTATGCCCTCCTGGGGCTCGTGATGAACCTGTGTCTTCAGTCCCCCCTTGTCTCCGAGGTACCGGATTCTTTTCTCCCTACCGTAACACATTCTGTTGCTTAGAACTGCTCTCGTTGCCCTGTAGAGGCTAGAAGCAGGGCACTCAAACCCTGGCATTGGGAATGGGGAACGCTGGGCGGAGGTTCCACCCCTGCTCCGCTCAGGGATGGATGAGTCACTCTGTCAGTTATTCATTCTGCAAACCAGCTGAGTGTCCAGGGCGCTGCACACGGTGCTAAGTTCTGCATTTACACAGTCAAATATGATGTGGCCCTCGTAGTTGGGGGAGATGGACGTGGGAAAGAAATGAGGGCAATCGCAGATGTTGTGAAGCAGATGGGGACTGACCTGGCGGTGGCGAGAAGGAGAGAGTGGGGAGTGGTTGGTTCTGCATGAGCGCCCAGAAGGAATCTGCAGATGACCGTGACCTGGAGAGGCAAGCTCCTTCTCATACTGCCTGTTGTTGTAGGTTTGGGCCATGGAGGTGAGCAAGAAGTGCCTGTCTCTGCTGAATAGCCAGGATGGAGGAATCCTCACAGTAAGCTTCCCCCAGGGAAATCCAGAAACCGCTTCCTTTATTGTTCTCGTTTGTTTTGTTCTGTGGTCACCATGCCTTTGAGCTTCTTCTGACTCTCTGAGGCATGGGTCAGACATACTCCTCAAAACGATGCCCATAAGCACAGAAATACTGAGTCTGCCTACTGGTTCAGGGGATTTGGAGACCCCTGAATGTGGATGCCCTGGAATCTAGGAACTCCAGTTCAGAATCCTTTTTCTTGAAGGTGTGGAGCTTAACAGCTGATACCAGGTCATCTATCTGATTTGTCCCATATCAAACCATCCTTGCGTGACTTGGACAGGCCAAATGATTTTATTTAGAATCTTTTCTCCATCGTCAAAAAAAGCTGGGCACATATTTTAAAGCCAGTGATTCTGGAGGAGTTTGTACACAATGGTTTTAGCCGCCTTGGAGATAAATTCTGGAATGGCTTTCTTGCTTCTGTTTCTGACATTTAGATAAGAAAACTAAGGCCTGTGGTTAGCACAGTATATCAGGAGGAGAGTGTTGATATGATTCAAGAGGCTGTTTGCCATCATCCTGGGATGTGTTCTTCACTCACATTAGGAATCACCCCAACTTTTCTGCCTATTAGGTCAGCCTATTAGGCCTCTAAACCTGGAGAAACAATTGGGGTCACATCCAGGGCAGATCTGGGAAACCAGCCCTTCAAGGGTCACAGCCTAGGGACTGGTTCAAGAGTTGTGAAAGGTTCTGAGTAGGTCCAATGAATCCTGTGTGTGACCAGCAAGCTGACAACTTCCCTGCAGTCAATCCAGACTTACAGGGCAAAGTGTTTAACCTGGGCTCCAGGAAGAGGTGGTGGGTTCTTCAGGTTCCCTGAGACCCCCAGCAACTGTATAGAAAATTCTGCGTGTATGTGCATTTTCATGGGGCTTGAGGGGTGCACCACGGTTTTAATCAGATCCTCAAAAAAGTTGGATGAACCCAAAAGTGGTAAGCATCGCTGTTCTTGGGGACTTGGGGTCTTCTGGCTGGTGGACCTGGTGGGTAAGTTATCTCTCTGATGGGTAAGTTACTATAGCCGATTTCTGGATGATGGAGAACAGCTGAAAGACTGATAATAATGAGGCGGCACGGGAAGCACCTTCGTGTAGAGGGCAGATGAGGGGAGCACAGCTGGTAGGCGACCAGTGTACCTTGCAGTTCTGTGGAGAAGACAGAAGTCAAACTGCCAACTACAAACAGCAGAAGACAGAAGTAGGAGATGAGTGGGCTACATTTGGTAGCCAGGCATCTCTTCCTCGAGCATAAAACATGAGCTTTTTTTTCCTTAAGGAATTGAAAGGCCAGAGAAAGAATGTTTACTTTCTAGTATTTGAGAGTGCCACCTCTCCACCTGTGAGTGGACAGACTCCCCATAAACACAGCATACCCAGACATAACTGCTTTTCTCATAAATGTGACTTGCAAGCTGAGAGTCACGAGGCATTTCAGGAAAGCCATACCAATAAACAAGCAAAGCAGAGGAAGCAGAAAATTTGAGTCCAGAAAAAAAATAGAGATGATGTTGGAAAGAGAGGAAAAAACTAATAGCTATCATTTGTATCTTCAGAAAGATTCAAAATGGTGTTATGGCCATAAAAGAGTAACAACTTGCTATTAAAAAAATTCAGAACTGGAAAATAAAAATCAATAAAGTCTCCTAGAAATTAGAATAAAAAGATTCAGGAAAGATAAAAGTCCCAGAGGATCAATCCAGGAAGTCTGCCGTGTAATAAGGGTCCTGCTGGTATCAGAGCCCCACAGGAATACAGGGCAGGACTTCCTTGCTGAGGGGTGAATGCTGGTCCTTTGTGAAGCTGGAATGAGCTGAGCCTCTCTGTGCCCAAGGGCCATGTTGGCAGCTTTCAGTTTGAATTGGCTACCCAGTAGCTTTACTGTAAACATCAGGACTTGCTATCAGTTACTCAGCCATTGCATTTTTAAAATCAAGGTACATATTTTGCATCTAACACTAATGATTCTTGCCTCACCAAACTACTTGTTCACTTTAAAACGTCATCAGCATTTTAAGAAAAAAAAATTTTATTGAGGTATAGTTGGTATAAAATTTTTTCTTTTTTTTTTTTTATTGAAGGATAATTGCATTACAGAATTTTGTTGTTTTCTGTCAAACCTCAATGTGAGTCAGTCATAGGTGTACATATACCCCCTCCCTTTTGAGCCTCCCTCCCATCTCCCTCCCCATCCCACCCCTCTCGGTTGGTACAGAGCCCCTGTTTGAGTCTCCTGAGCCATACAGCAAATTCCCGTTGGCTAGTTGGTATACAATTTTATGTAAGTTTCAGGTGTATGGCATAGTGATTCACAATTTTTAAAGGTGGTGTTCCATATATAGTTATGATAAACTATTGGCTGTATCCCCTGCAGTGTACAGCATAGCCTTGTAGCTTATTTATTTTGTACATAGTAGTTTGCACCCCTTAATGCCCTACCCTTTTCTTGCCCCTCTCCCCGTGGGAACGTTTAGTCACCCTTTCCTTTCTGCTTCACTCAGAGAGCTGCTGGCGTTCTCAGCCGCACCCTTTCTTCCTCTCTGAAAATTGTTGAGGAGGCCCTCAGAGCAGGAGTGGTGAAGAAGATGATTAAATTCCTGAAGGTAAAATAACTTCATTAGTTACAACCCCCTGAATTTCCAGGAGTGTCATCTTTTATTTGGGGAACAGAGTTAAGGAGGGCTTTGTTCAGCAAAGGTCCTGCCATTTCCCCTCTGCTAGTTTCTAACCTTCTTGAATGAGGTTTCCCTTCTGCCTATTCACCTAGACTACTCTGACTAGCAATGGAAGATTGTTGGACAAATAATGGTTCATTAGGCAAATCCATAAAAATGCTTACCACTAAAGCCTAACTTTAAAAAATGCATGGCCTCTGTCTTCAAAAAAGATGGTCTGAGTGGCTTCAACAAGGTTTCTCAGGCCCTGGTTCTGTTCATGTTTTCCTGCTCACAATGCTCTTTCCAGTTTCCTGGAAAGGTTGGGGGGTAACTCCATTTATGAAATATGCAGGCTTCAGAGTAACCACGTGATTTTTAAAAGTATGTTCAGATTTTCCCTGCAATATGAGTGCAGTGGAAAATCCCATGGACAGAGGAGCCTGCCAGGCTGCAGTCCATGGGGTCAAAAGAGTCAGACACTACTGAGGGACTTAGCACACACACAGAAGCACAAGAGTTAGCTGGATTCTCCTGAGCCAGGAGATCAGTTACTAGGTTGCATCCTGGATCCCAGCTGCAATATACATGCCCAGTGAGGTTCACTCACCTGAGTTAGCTTGATGACCCCACAGGAGACTTATTCATCAACGCCTAGGCTGAGTGGCACTAAGAAGGGTGCTCTGTGAGGGGGCTCCTACTGGGGCAGGGGTGATATCGAGGGGGCAGAATGGGTCTGAGTTTAGGCTGCCACATGGGTGATGGTTATCATTTACTAGGTATCACTCTTGCATACCCAACGGAGCCTGCTGATTCCATATACACATGTGTGTGCATTATGCATGCGTTTCCTCACACATGCATTTTAAAGACCCCTGCATAGGGTGATTCTAACGGTTATGATTTGACAGTTATCATCTCTTAAAATGATCTAGGTTCGTGACGTTCTCCATGCAGACCTGTCAGTCTGACAGCCCTAGCAAGTCAGCCCTCATTCTCAAATGTTGAAATGACATGGGAGGGCCATTGCCTCCCTTCTTGGTAGATCTGCCGATTGACAGCATCATTCTTTTCTCAGCCCCTCACTCCTAAAGCCTTCCACAGATAATTACTCGGGTGTCCATGACAGGTCTCCATTTAAAGGGGGCTGCAGGCCGTTCTAGGGAGGATGTGAGTGACCCTGCACCCCAGCAGGGGCCAGGCCCCCTTGCCCGGAAGCACACGTATTGTCAGCAGCACTCTCTCAGAAGTTTAAGAAGCCATGAACATAATCCCAGCTACTCACTGTCATTTTCGGCCAGGAACAACCATAGCATTGGTTTTCTTGTTCTCATTGCACTCTGAAATCTAGGCAGGAGGCCAGACTGCGTCACGTTACGCAGTAAAGATACTCGCCATCTGCACAAACAGTTATCACGAAGCACGAGAAGAAGTGATAAGACTGGATAAAAGTAAGTGATCTTTTCATTAAGCAGAGCCCACATTAACTTGGAGGTTAGTCTAGCCTCGAAGCTGCAGAGGGCGCTGTGCGCGAGGAGGGAGGAGAGACCGAGGAGGTTGCGCCATGCCTCCCCGCCCCGCTGCAGTGTGTTCCGGGGACCCTGTCGCCTCACCTCCGGCTCTGAAAGCCTTTAGTTAGCCTTCGGAAGCTCATGGACACCGCACCCATGCCAGAGACTCAGCTGGGAAACAGCTCGAACTAAGATCGTTTCCAAAGCACTCTCCTTAGACGACCTGACGCGGGTCCTCTCCCTTCCCGGGGGGAAACACCTATGACCACGCGTGATGGGGAGTCCAGTGCGGCTGTGGTCTAATCACCAAACCGCTGCCGTCAGGGGGGCAGGGCCTGCTGCCGCTCACCTTCCCACCCCTTGGGAACTGAGGGGCCCACCGAGTGGGGGGCAGGACCCTTCCCTATGGAGCCTTGTCCCGGCCCCACAGGTCCAGGGCACCGGCTCCCGGCCTCCCGCTCAGGCAGGGGATGTCGAGAGGAGCGCAGAGGTTCTGCACGGGAGGTAGAGAGGACAGACCTGGCTGAGGCCAGGCCTGCATTCCTGGGACGGCTGAGTCCTGGGGGCTCCTGAGGCCCCTCAGAGACCCGGCCAGGAGCCGAGGAGCTTCGGCGCACTCAGTAGGGATTCGTCGAGCGGGTGACACGGCTGGCCTTCCACCGCCCCCCTCTCTGTGTCCACCACGTCCCCCTGCCAGCCTCCCTGCCTGTTCTCCTCCGCCCCATAGAGCTCGGGGTTCTGATGCAGCTGCTGGACTCGGAGGACGAGATCCTGGTGGGCAACGCCGCCCTCTGCCTGGGAAACTGCATGGAGGTGCCGCGCATGGCCTCGTCCCTGCTGTCCACGGACATCGTGCCCGTCCTCCTGAAGCTGGCAGGCAGCGATGCCCGGCAGACAGCCGTGCAGCTGAACGCGGGCATCGCCCTGGGGAAGCTGTGCACTGCGGAGCCCAGGTACTCAAGGACAAGGGGAGCCAGCTCCTTCTCTGGAGGAAGCACACCCCTCCCTCCTGGCCCCGCCCCGCCCAGGACACTGGGGCGCGCTCAGGCTGAAGCCGGCGAGGGGACACAGCATGGGGCAGGGGTCTTTCCTGGCACCCCCAGCGTCTTCTCTCTGCTCAGCTCCCGCGGTCTCCTCTCTCCTCTCCTCCTCCCTCTCCTCGCACCATCCCCACCTCTCTCTCCTGCCTTTCTGTCTCCTCTGCTTTTCCAGAAACAAACCTCTGACTTCATTTTTTTTTTTTTTTTTTTTTGCTTGGGGCCTAAGCATATGGAAGAGTGCCCTGCAGGGTACGTTCTCGAGCGGGGGCAAACAGGCGAGCGGGGTGGGGGGCAGCGCGATGCAGAGCAGCCGACGAGCCAGGCCCAGGGCCTCTGCGTGCCCGTGCCCGTCTCAGCGCGGGCTCCCACTCCGCTTGGTCCTGATCCTTGTGCCCCTGGAAGGTGCCCGTGTGCCTGAGCGTGGAGCCCTGGCCCCGGAGGGGTGCCTTCCGCAGACAGGGAGGGGCTGTGGCCAGCTCGCTTCCTTCTCGCCCAGCCTCACCCTCCGATCCCTCCTCTGGAAAATGTGGGAGCTGGCCTAGGTCACACCTAAAGTCCTTCCAAGTTCTGATTGTTCAAATGGAAGGAATGGATGAAAGCTTTCTTCTACAGAAAACAAGGTGCCTTAAGTAGGATGGACTCACCATGGCAGCCTGCCAGGCAGTCCCTGAAAGCAGGCCCCGACGGGTCCCTGGCATATCCGCCACTAGTGCCGCAGGCATTGCCCTGTTCCCTGGGCCTCCTGGGGGCTCCCCACTCACGCAGGGGTGTTGCCGTGTTCCGTGGGCTTCCTGGGGCTCCCCACTCATGCAGCGGGCGTTGCCGTGTTCCGTGGGCTTCCTGGGGGCTCCCCACTCACGCAGAGGGCGTTGCCGTGTTCCGTGGGCTTCCTGGGGGCTCCCCATTCATTCAGCGGGCGTTGCCGTGTTCCGTGGGCTTCCTGGGGGCTCCCCATTCATTCAGCAGGCGTTGCCGTGTTCCCTGGGCCTCCTGGGGGCTCCCCACTCACTCAGTGGGTGTTGCCATGTTCCGTGGGCTTCCTGGGGCTCCCCACTCACTCAGTGGGTGTTGCCATGTTCCGTGGGCTTCCTGGGGGCTCCCCACTCACTCAGTGGGTGTTGCCATGTTCCGTGGGCTTCCTGGGGCTCCCCACTCACTCAGTGGGTGTTGCCATGTTCCGTGGGCTTCCTGGGGGCTCCCCATTCATTCAGCGGGCGTTGCCGTGTTCCGTGGACCTCCTGGAGGCTCTCCACTCACGCAGCGGGCATTGCCGTGTTCCCTGGGCCTCCTAGGGGCTCCCCACTCACACAACGGGTGTTGCTGTGTTCTGTGGGCCTCCTGGGGGCTCCCCACTTTGATCTTCAGAGAAACAGCATCTACCCTATCCTGCCTTCCCAGCCAGCTTCTTCCTGAGCCAGGGCGATGCCTCTGGGCACCAGATGTCTGTGCTCTGGCATTTATATCCTGGAGTTTGTGCTTTAATTATAACAGGTTTGCTGCTCAGCTGAGAGAGCTTCACGGGATGGAAATTCTCAACTCTACCATGAAGCACGTGGAGAGTTCTTGAGAGACGTGCCGTCTGAGTGGGTTTTGCCTATGACTGTTCACTCTGGTTGTTCCTATACTAATAAAGACTTTTTGAATATCTGCTCCAGACCTGAACATGGATTTTCAGAGTGCTCGCCAGTTGGTTTTTATTGGTCATGAGACTTTCCCAGACTCTGATAAATAATGGGTCTAGTTGGGAACTAGATTTTGCCTAATACCTGTCCTGCCCCTTTTGTTGTTTTCTGCTGGCGTTGCACTAGAACCATCAGGTTTTTCAGCAGTGACTTCGACCTCTCTTTTCCAGCTCTGAAGTGCCAAGACATAGCCCTAATGACATCTGCGAGGCAGTAGTCTCTTTGAGCCTGGCCTGCCATTGTGGTACGAGGGCTTTAATTCAGTGGGGTGAGTGGTGGGTGGTAAGCTCCCTGGCAGGGAGTTCTTGAAGGTTCAGGGGAATCATTCCTGCAAGCACCACCCGGCGCCTTTGTCCACCCCTTGCAAGGATGCTGTAACATGCCCTTCTCTTAAACTGTCTTCTGCTTCAAGTGCCAAAGCAGGGGGAATCTCTTTCTGCGCTGAACTCTCACAAACACAGATGTAATCTATTTCTCTAACCGCCCCCCTTGCTCTCCCACCCCCATCCCCAAAAGGCACTGCTCCCTTACAGTTGCCCCAGGTCCACTCTGAAACTGACAGGGTCACCTCTGGACCCCAGGTCCCCAAGCAAAAAGTCCAATAAGGGCCACTGCTCTTCCACTTCTCAGTACAATCAGTTGACTCTTTTCAGGTAGGAGGCAGGACCTTCATGGTATAGCGAATGCCAAAGAGTCCCAGACCAAAGTTCCAAAAATCTGTGGTCCTACTTACCCTGCTACCTGGCAGCTATGTGACTGGACGAGTCCTTAACCTCTCTGAGGCCTGGTTGCAGTGTTTGGAAAAGATGGAGTTAATACTTGTCCAACCTATCTCCAACGTTACTGTGAAGATTAAATGAAGTTTTGGAGGTAAAGGCACAAGGAATTGCAAAATGCTACACAAATATATGAGATTTCCAGGCTCTATCTTGAGTTGAGGGGAGTTGACTATGATGTTAATTGAGTTAAATCTGAGGGACCTTGGGGAAGGGTAAGCACATGTCCTTTAAGGAATCAGAAGTGGACTTTAAAAAAAGAATTTTATTTATTTGGCCATGCTGGATCTTTGTTGCCGTGCACAGGCTTTTGGACTTTCTCTGGCTGTGGCGAGCAGGGGCTGCTCTTCATTGCAGTGCGTGGGTTTCTCGTTGCAGTGGCTTCTCATTGCAGAGCACGGGCTTGGACCCCAGGGGCTTCAGGAGTTGTGACGCACAGGCTGAGTTGCCCTGCATCATGTGGAATCCTCCAAGACCAGGAACTGAACCCATTAAATCCCTGGCAGACAGATTCCTGGCCACTGGACCACCAGGGAAGTCCAGAACCAGATGTTTTTGGACCATGTAGGAAAGGAGATCCTCCTTCTGAGAGATCTGATGCAACGCACCCAAACAAAATCGGTCTTCTCAAGTGAGACAGCCCTTGGCTTCAGTGAAGAGCTTTGCTCCTGAAACCACGAGAGATAATTAGCACTTTGAGGGCTAGAAGGAAACGAGTAGCCCCAAGAATCTCACTCTGGGTCAGGCTCACTGGAGCACTTAGTGCTGCTGCCCAAGTGCTATCCCTGGGTGGCCGGTAAGTGACAGGCCGCGTTAGAGAGGCTGAGACTTGCCCATCGTGCAAACAAACACTCTTCAAGAGGTCCCTGAATTGCAGAGGGAGACGGCTTGGCGCTAAACAGAGCACAGGGAAGAAAATTAGAGGCTGTGAAATTTGCAGTTTTGGGGAGAGAATTCAGTGGAGCTTTAAAAATGGAGAAGGCTGCCTGTGCCCCTAACTAGCAGACCCATCTTTTCAGATCTGAAGTTCAGGCACCTCCTCCTCCTCCCTCTCTCTGGCTGCTCTCCTCCTCCCTGGCTCTTGAAAACGGCTATTATCCATGTAATCTCTTTCCCCAAAGAGTGGGGAAAGTCAAATTATATTATTATCTTTGCTTTAGAGAAGCTGCCAAGTGCTGTCATCTCTGCTTTGCAGGAATGTCTGGCGGTACCTGAGGTGCGCCCTCCTCTCACAGGTGGAGAGAAATGGTTTACACACTGGAGTCTCCATCTCTGCGGAGCCAGCCCTCCCTGGTCTCATGGCCTCTCACACAATGCTACCATGCGGGGCTCCCAGGCAGCCTGGGAAAAACGATCTCCATGTGGAAGGAGGGGCACCTCTCCTCATGCCAGGAGACACGAGCACTGTCCTGACCACCCTCAGGATCACGGATTATTCCTGGAAAGCAGTCTGTCGGTTCCATGGGCAGAGGGATTGTCCATCCTAAAGAGGTGGGACAGGGCTTCCCAGGTGGCGCTAGTGATAAAGGACCCACCTGCCAAAGCAGGAGATGTGACCGAGATGGAGCTTAGTAACCACCCTGAAGCCACTGTGGAGGAGTCAAGCCCTGGATGGTGAACTGCTGTCTTAGTCTAGGTGATGCCAGTGGTGCAAGAAGGTAGCAAGGCTGGACTGAGGTTAGTAGATTTCGGAAGAAGTGACAGGAAAGAGCAGGAATGCTATGGTAGGCACTTTCTTAAGTTTCTGTTAGGACGAGAGCATCCTAGCTTGGAGAACTGAGAGAAGAGAGTACTATCCGAAGCTTCCTGAGGCCAGGTGACTTTCGGCAAAAGTTCTCATTTTCTGAATGCCTTGAAAAGACAGATTCCACAAGGCCCAGGAAGAGGAGAGAGTAATTGGAGATGAGGAAAACATTTACAGGTCACTCCGTTTCTCAAGGCGAGAGGCTCTTAGTCCTCCTGGGCCTGGGACTGGCCAGCCTGCAGAGAGAAAGTCCTGCCCGAGGTCTCTTGCAGGCACTGTCACGAGTGTCTGAAGATCCAGCCCCTGTAAGCCTCACAAAGACCCAGTGAGGAGGGCATTATCTCACTTTGTGGGAAAAGAAACTTAAGATGTGAAGACAATCAGTGCTTCTTACCCAGGCCACCTAGCAGGTAGGTTAGGGAGTCAGAATTTGACCCCAGCCTGGATTTTAACTCCTTCTGAGTAAAAAAGGCACTCCCGTTTACTAAACATGGCCTGAGGGAAAAATTACTGAGTTTCTCCAAGCCTCAGTTTCCTCTCTGTAAAATGGAAGAAACAGTCCCTACTTAACAGAGTTCTTGGGTTTGGATTTAACCCATATGCAGGGCCTGGCACGGGCGACTGGTAAATAGAAGGCATTCTCTTAAGAGGGACTATTATTTTTAAGCCAGCAATTGCCATGATCTTATTTTCATCCCCCTCCCACACTCAGCAATCTGCTCACCCTCCTAGGTACTCACCTCTAGGCAGGCAAGCAGCTATGTGGCTCTTACGTCTGCTCTTCCCTCTCTCCTATACCCAACGGCAAACACGAGGATCCCTCAAGACTTGTCTGTGGGCAGCGAGGTCTAAAGGCACCAGGCCTGGGTGGGGTGGGGTTCTGAGCAGGGCTCCCTGAGGTTCCACAATGCTCCTTACCAGGAACGAGGTGCCCGGGGCTTCCCCGGCCTGGAGCCAGGCTGCGTTTACATGGGCAGGACCCCGTGGGCAGTGGGCTGGGAACCCTGTGCAGGAAGGGCTGTGGATGCTGGGATCAATACCCCAAATCCCCCTCACCACACAGATGCTCCCTGCCACTTGCTATCTGACCTTCTTAGAATCCCGAAAGCCCATTGATTCCAATGGTTGTTCTTTCCCCCTCGCCCCGGGCCATAAGCACCCGGAAAGGAGGCGCAGGTCACAGCAGGACCCACAGGTGACCGCTCCCACTCCCGCTGCTGCCCGCCACATGCCAGTGAAGCCCTGAGCTGCTGTGATCTGAAGCCCTGCTGAATGACATTCTGTCAAGACCTCTAATTTAATCTCCATTTCAAAAAGGCAACATGAAGAGTGGGTTCTCCCTGGAGCCAGCCTGGCCTTTGGTCTGAATTTGCCCTGAGACCAGGATCCCATTTCTCTGACTGCTTTCTGGTCTCTGCTCCTACAGGAGGTGAGGGAGAGCCCGTGGGTGCCAGCAGAGCGTGGGAGCGGCAGCTGCTTCTGTGCCCTGCCAGCCACCCCAGACCCAAGTCAGCCCAATTCCGGGGCTGGGCTCCCGTCCCCGAGTGAGGGTGGCTGTCTGCCAGCAGTGCCGCTTCCTCTCAGCCCGAGCATCACTCCCCTCTCACGTGTCCGTCTCCAACTTCACATTGTGCTTTTAATCTTCAGCAGCTCCATCTGCTCATTTAGATCCCTCACGTCCCCTCAAGCCACAAGTCCACCCAGACACATGCACGCACAGGCGGACTTCATCTCTCTGCAGCTGAGAGATGAATTTGCACATAAAAGTGGATGGGTTCACACGCAGTGAGGATTTAGGCTGATCCAAGGCACGTTAAGAGAGGGGGAAATATTAGAACGAGTGACGAGGACAAAGGCGCCTAGAATGTCCAAGCTGAAAATAATTCAGGGGCCATCTAATCCTGTCAACTTTATTGGAAGCCATCTGATGTCCGTTGCTAAATACAATTCACTGTTCGAAATGTGTTGCCCAGACCACTGTCCCCCATTTTAAAAATGAGGAAATCAAGACTCCAAAAGACCCTGTGAGCTGTCCTCCATGTGCGAGAAGCCTCTGAACCAAGGTACAGAGAAGGACAGGGACCCATGGGGGCTTCTGGCAAGCAGGATATGCAGGGGCTGGAGTGCAGGTGCCCCGTGTCCTGATGCCGGGTTCAAAGCCCAGCTTCACCTCTTACAATGTCATGCCTTCAACTGCCTTGTCTGCAGATGTGGGGTGGGGAAGGTATGATAGCTATTTCATGGGTTTATGGTGAGGATTAAATGAGATGACTTCTGCAAAGTTCTCAGCTGAGCACACGATAAGCTTTCAGAAAATGGTGGTTACTACCATTGTTGTCATTATACTGGAATCAGTTGCTTCCATAGATGCCCCCGCCTTGCCAGCCATGTGTGCTGTTTTCCCGAGTTCTTACATGTGAGGCTCTTTATCAGAAGGGCTTCTAGATTCAATGTTATCCTGGATGTAGACTGACTGGGAGGGCTGAGGTCGTGCGGACGGCTGGTGGGGACTCAAGATGGGGTGGGAAGCATGCACCAGAGAGCCTCAAGGACTGAGACACGCATTCAGTAGGATAAGACTTTGCTGAATTCAACACTATGTTATCAGTATTGAGGAAAATAAAAAAAAGACAGGCACCGGATTTGGTTAACTTGAATTATAGTAATAGCCGCCTTGCTGATCTGCCTGTCTCATTTTGTCTTCTAAGCCAGCCTGCACAGTGCAGCCGGAGTAATCCTCTTAAAGATCACTTTCATTATGCCGTGCCCCTTTTCAGGCACCTCCTCACAACTGCCTGCAGAATGAAGGACAAACTCCTTCACCATGTGTGAGAATGGGGTGTCTGCCTGTGGATGTGTGCATGGGTGTGTGTGCTGTGAGTGCATGTAAGCATATGGGCAAAGGGGGAGGAAGAACATAGGGCTTTTTTAATATTCTGAAAATTTGCTGATAAAGCACTCACATTATTTTCTTTAAACTACTATATGATTTATATACATTTCTAACTCTAGGTATGAGTAAGAGCCATGATTCATAAGTTTTAGGTACAATTTAAAAATTAACCCTTAAATATTACCAAAATTACACATGGTCTTACCACATGACCCATGTGGTGTGATCTCACTGAGCCTCAGAGTTGGCTTGGTTTCAGGGTCACATCCTGGAACTGTCACCAAATCAGACTTGTGTCTGCTCCCCCAGTGTGCAGTAAAGCCAATCTAGTGACACCAGGTTGTGATGAAGAAGATGCAGCATTTATCACAGGGTACCAAGCAAGGATTGCCAAGAGAAATGTTAATAACCTCAGATATTCAGATGACACCATCCTTAAGGCAGAAAGTGAAGAGGAACTAAAGAGCCTCTTGATGAAAGTGAAAGAGGAGAGTGAAAAAGTTGGCTTAAAACTCAACATTCAAATAATGAAGATCATGGCATTTGGCCCCATCACTTCATGGCAAATAGATGGGGAAACAATGGAAACAGTGACAGACTTTATTTTGGGGGGCTCCAAAATCATTGCAGATGATGACTGCAGTCTGAAATCAAAAGATACTTGCTCCTTGGGAGAAAAGCTATGACCAACCTAGACAGCATATTAAAAAGCAGAGACATTACTGACAAAGGTCCATCTGGTTAAAGCTATGGTTTTTTTTCCAGTAGTCATGCATGGAGGTGAGAGTTGGACTATAAAGAAAGCTGAGCACTGAAGAATTGATGCTTTTGAACTGTGGTATTGGAGAAGACTCTTGAGAGTCCCTTGGACTGCAAGGAGATCCAACCAGTCAATCCTAAAGGAAATCAGTCCTGAAGATGCTGAAGCTGAAACTCCAGTATTTTTGCCACCTGATGCAAAGAGCTGCCTCATTAGAAAAGACCCTGATGCTGGGAAAGACTGAAGGCAAGGGGAGAAGGGGATGACAGAGGATGAGATGGTTGGATGGCATCACCAACTCAATGGACATGAGTTTGAGCAAGCTCCAGGAGTTGGTGATGGACAGGGAAGCCTGGCATGCTGCAATCCATGGGGTTGCAAAGAGTTGGACACAACTGAGCAACTGAACCGAACTGAAGCAAGGAGTCCAGGAAGCTCGTGCTCAAAAGACCCAAACTCCCCAGTGGCTTTCAGGGAAAGGGTGAAGATGGAGAGTTAGGAGGTATGTGACCAGCTTGTGGACATTCTTCTGATTGGTTGGTGGTGAGGTAATGGGAGTCAACATCATAACCTTCTGGTTCCAACCAGTCTGGGGTCTACCTGCTGTGGTCAACACACAGTTAACTTCTCCCACCTGGTAGGAGTTTCAGTCTCTGCAAAACAACTCAAAGGATAGAACTCAGAATATGGCCTCAGCAGAGGGCTTCCCTGGTAGCTCAGCTGGTAAAGAATCCACCTGCAGTGCAGGAGACCCCAGTTCGATACCTAGATCAGGAAGTTCCCCAGGAGAAGGGATAGGCTACCCACTCCAGTATCCTTGGGCTTCCCTGGTAGCTCAGACAGTCAGTAAAAAATCCACCCACAATGCAGGAGACCTGGGTTCGATCCCTGGGTTGGGAAGATCCCCTGGAGGAGGGCATGGCAACCCACTCCAGTATTCTTATCTGGAGAACCCCATGGACAGAGGAGCCTGGTGGGCTATAGTCCATGGGTTTGCAAAGAGTCAGACATGACTGAGCAACTAGGGCACATGATTTCAGAGGAGGAACTAAAGGACCTTGACTTTGTTTAATGGCTAACTTACTATTATTTTGTCTTGCTTGACTGTTTTCCTTTCTGCATTTTCTCTCTTTTCTGATGAATGTATTCTTTGGAACTCAGGGAAGGCCTAGGAGGCTAGAGTTTTTCTACAGACCAGAAGGCAGCAGGGGACATGGTGGGGATGGGGGCCATCTTTTCCACAAAGGCCCGTAGGTTCCTGCTGGGTTACAGAACTGACCGTGACTCCCATGCCTTTGTGGCTCATTGTGGTGCTCCAGCACCTCTAAGAAGCCTGAGGAAGATTTGCTGAGTGGTAGCCCCCCCCCCCCACGGCCTCTCTTCTCTTAGGCCAGCCCCCCATTTGTTTTGTCTGCATATATTCAGTTCACTCCCATCTTCTTGATTCTGCTTCTACTGTTCCTCCCCCGTAAAAGATCTTCTTCCCTTTCCTTAAAACCTTGACATCCTCAAAGTCTTGACATAATAAAAACGGCAGACACCTTTCATTAAACACAGGTTTCAGATCCTGTCTAATGAGGTGGATATTATAATTATTCTCCTTTTACAAATGAGGAAACGGTGGCACAGAAAGGTCAGCAAACTGGTGGAAGATCTACCCCTGAAGTCGATTTCCCCTAGAACTGAGTTCCTCTGTTGAGTTTATGATTAACCTTTCTATTCAAAACTTTATTCCCTTTCTTTTCCTGAATGTGTTCCTCTCAAGACTGAGGCATATCAAAGAAAAGGGGAGATTGGACCCTATACAAACCCCGGTGTCCCTGTCCTTTGAAGTAAAGGACTTTTGCTTTAGTCTCCCAGGCCTGTGGCTCACGACATTATCTTGTCTGGATGTCAAGCCTCTGAGTCCTCCACTCCTCAGAGGAGTACTTGCCTCACATTTCTTCACCGTAATATCCACAGATAGAATGCAAAGGTCCCACTTTGTGTTTCCTCTTGTGACGGAGTCCAAGCTCATCTCTTCACCATATGACTAGCCAGTAAGTTGAGAAATGACTTCTTAGAGTAAAGAATAGCAACCTTATTTGGTAACCCAGCAGACCAAGAAGACAGTGGAGCAGTGTTCCAAAGAAACATCTTGCCCAGGTTTGTTTTTTTTTTTTTTTTTCCCCTCAACTGTTCATTTTATTTTACTTTTTTTTTTATTTTTTTTTTTTATTTTTTTTAATTTTTTTATTAGTTGGAGGCTAATTACTTCACAACATTTCAGTGGGTTTTGTCATACATTGATATGAATCAGCCATAGATTTACACTTATTCCCCATCCCGATCCCCCCTCCCACCTCCCTCTTCACCCGACTCCTCTGGGTCTTCCCAGTGCACCAGGCCCGAGCACTTGTCTCATGCATCCCACCTGGGCTGGTGATCTGTTTCACCATAGATAGTATACATGCTGTTCTTTTGAAACATCCCACCCTCACATTCTCCCACAGAGTTCAAAAGTCTGTTCTGTATTTCTGTGTCTCTTTTTCTGTTTTGCATATAGGGTTATCATTACCATCTTTCTAAATTCCATATATATGTGTTAGTATGCTGTAATGTTCTTTATCTTTCTGGCTTACTTCACTCTGTATAATGGGCTCCAGTTTCATCCATCTCATTAGGACTGATTCAAATGAATTCTTTTTGACAGCTGAGTAATATTCCATGGTGTATATGTACCACAGCTTCCTTATCCATTCATCTGCTGATGGGCATCTAGGTTGCTTCCATGTCCTGGCTATTATAAACAGTGCTGCAATGAGCATTGGGGTGCACGTGTCTCTTTCAGATCTGGTTTCCTCAGTGTGTATGCCCAAAAGTGGGATCTTAGTTTCTTTTATGAAACATAGAGGAGTAGGTGAAGAGATAAAGTTTAAAAGGCAATAAACTGTCACAAATATTTCCTGGTTCCAGCCAGACTTCAGTGGGCACGGATCGATTTCTTGTTGCCTGCATTTATTCTCAGGTAAGCCTGATCAGGATGTTTCCTGTGAGCTAAACAAAGGTATTTTAGCTTCATGCTCAGGCATGGGAGGCAAGGTTCCCAGAGATGGGCCATCATGTATACTTGAAGCTACTGACAATATCCCTTTAGTGGTTAACTTGTAGCAAAAACGATAGACTATGAAGATTAAAGTAAAAGGCACAGATTCCAATTAAAGTCAAATAGGTTCTTCCCTGTTACACTCTAAGCAAATGTAGGCCAAAGAGCCCTATTCAAACGTCCCACCCCACAGTCCTGTGTCTCTAGCAGCAGCTTCAGCCCTGCAGTCTGTTTCCCATGGCAGGAAAATAATAGCCTCCCACAGGGAAGTGCTTTTAACTTCTTTAAAGGGCTTTCATGTCACTACTCTCATCTCATATGTATAATACCCGTCAGGTAGGTATTGTTATCTCCCATTTGAAGCAGAGGAAAGAGAAGCCCAGAGATTCGGTGTCTCGTTCAGAATTTCCTGGGGAAACCATGGCTGGGCCAGGACCAGAATCCGGCCTTTCCCTTGAACCTTGCTGCCCAGCACCCAGCCCTGCCTGTCCTCTTGTTCATTGCTGGACCCAAACCATGGCTATAGTGAAGCAGCAGTTCTTCTCCCCAAGAGCATGAGGGGGAAATGAAACTCTAACCCCTTGAAGGTTTTATCTGAAAGCCTTGCTAATCCATCAGCAGTCTGTTAGATAACAGCTTAAATCTCCCCACCAATAAGGATTAGCTTCCAACTGATTCGCAAACACATTAGAGGAGGCGTGAGGCGGCATCAGCGCAGAGGCTGGGGCACTGTCTTGAGAAATGGAGGTTTTCAGATTTCCAGACACCGCTGTGCCCCCCCAGACAGGGTGGGGGAAGCCCAGGGTCTGTCCTTGCATGAAGCAACTCCTCAGCCAAGGTCACTTAAAGAAGAGCTTGATTCTGAAAAACTCATTCACTCAGTAAGTATTTATCCAGCACCTTCTATGAGCCAGGCACTGTGCTGTCTACCGTGCTACGCTTAGTCACTCAGTCGTGTCCGACTCTTTGCGACCCCGTGGACTGTAGCCCACCAGGCTCCTCTGTCCACGGGGATTCTCCAGGCAAGAATCCTGGAGTGGGTTGCCATGCTGTCCTCCAAGGGATCTTCCCAACCCAGGGATGAAACCCTGGTCTCCTGCATTGCAGGCAGATTCTTTATCGTCTGAGCCACCAGGGAAGCCCAGTGCTGGATACTGTCAAATGACTTTGGATGAAATAGATGATACTTCCTCATTAATCTCTTTGATAATTACAACAGGGCATTCTCAGTGGGTGCTCAGTTGCTCAGTTGTGTCCAACTCAGGCTCCTCTGTCCACAGAATTATCCAGGCAAGAATACTGGAGCAGGTAGCCTATATCTCTTCTCTGGGGGATCTTCCCAACCCAGGGATTGAACTCACATCTCTTGCATCTCCTGCATTGGCAGACAGATTGTTTACCACTAGCACCACCTGGGAAGCTTCAGGGTGACAAACCAATCAGACTTGAACAAAAACTCCCCTTGGAGCTAAGGTGATCTTGGCCCCTGATTCATGAATCTGGCCGTAAGGGTTATAGGAACATCCACTAAGGCGAGAATCCTCCAGACCCCAGCCCTTGAATTACAGGGGTTATCACTCCAGGGTCCGGGTACAGCAAGATGCCTCATGTCCTTCAAGCAAAAGGAAGCATTTAGAAGACTTTAGACTTCTGGAGAGTACTGTCAGGACTATAGTTTATACATGGAGTTTATAGTTTATACTATACACAGAGTTTATAGTTTATACATATTTCTGATGAAACAGAGCCTCTCCGACACGGTCTTTATTTCTAGTGAACTCAGCCGTGACTTTTTTCTCCCAAGGGCAGTTTGGAAGTGCATCAGGAGAAATGTGGTCTGCCCTATTTACCAATCAGTGAATGGTATGACTCCCCTCTGAGTACCAGTGATAACTAGCGCTAGACTTTGTGGTAGACTTGCTCTCATCTTTTCCCTAGATATTTGCAAGGAACACCCTCCTCCATGAACATGCGATGAGTTTAGGATCTCTAGTCCTAGTTGGACCACACATCTGAGGCTCTGGATCATTAAAAAAGCAATTTTTTAGAAAGCACCCCCCCCCCCGCGCCTTTTTTTCCCTTCTCAGAACTGTCAGGATCAAATTCAGGTCAGTAACTGAAGCAGGAATGATGTTTTTGAAATACAGACTTCCCAAATTACTGGGGTATTTGCTGTTTAACCAGAGTCATTGAGAAAAGAAGATCAACATCTGCAGGGGTGGCCAGGGAACGTGATTTGTTCAGCAGCAGGAGGCTAGACAAGAGCCCCCAGTGGGCTCTTTCTGAGGCACTCTGGGACCAGCATGGCCCAAGAGCCAGAGGCCCAGCTCTGCCCCAGTCACATTTATGACCTCAGACAGACCAGCTCACTTCTCTGGGTCTGGGTCTTTGACTTGCTATTTCCTTGCAGACTGGACAGTTGATTTGCTTGCCCGGCACTCATTCCCCCGTTCTAGTAATGACACCTCAATCTTCTTTGGTACTTGGTCATATCATTGACAAGAACAAAAATCATGGAGCTCATACTTTGGTGGGAAGAGGGCTGAAGTGCAAACAATAAGCAATGTATCCTGATAAGGAAGTTTTATAATGTGATAGAGTGATAGGCATCTATCAAGATAGTTGCCAAAAAAAGGGAAGAGGAACACTTAACATTTATGCTGATATGCAGTAGGTGCTCAGTATGTATTTGTTGCTTGAATGATTAAAATTTAACAAGGGAACACATTAGGGGACTTTCACATTACTTGAAACTCCCCAAGCCTTCCTTCACCACCACCACCACCACCCCACTGGTGGTAATGGGCTAAATGGGTAATGGTTTGGGCTGAAATACTACAATGAACAACGGTTTTCATTTATTAAGTCCCCACTATGTGCCAGGCACTGGGATGAGTGCTGGGCACATACAGAAGACAGATACACTCAGTTTCTTCTCTCAAGGGGTGCACAAGAGAAAGACAGATCAGGAATCATATACCGCTCAGCCCAGCATGATGTTTGTAGCACAGAAATAAGGCTTCTAGCACAGCAAGAGACACCCGGATGACAGACACCATCCTGGAAGGGATGCTAGAAGGAAGACATTTCAGAGATGGACTTGGGCTGAGGGTAGAGAGAGAAGATGGGAAGAAAGAATGAAACTCAGACTGTACCAAAGGCTGGGTCAGGAGAAGGTACTCAGACTGTACTCTGATTCCCTCCCTTTTCCCATCTGGGTTGAGGGTAGAGAGAGAAAATGGGAAGAAAGAATGAAACTCAGACTGCACCAAAGGCTGGGTCAGGAGAGGGTACTCAGAATGTACTCTGACTCCCTCCCTTTTCCCAACTGGGCTGACCTGACTCTGTCAGTCCCCTTGTGCATTCTCTGATACCAGACCAGATTCTCTTTCAGGAGACCAAGTAGATGGGGGTCTTTCACTCTTTTGAATTTCAAGGTAAAAAAGAGTCATAGCTCTCTTTGGTTACCTGTTCCAACATCATTCAGTGTTACCATTTGTAACTTCCCATAAGCTCCTGTGGCTTCCCTCATAGCTCAGTCGGTAAAAATCTGTCCACAATGCAGGAAACCTGGGTTCAATGCCTCAGCTGGGCAGATCCCTGGAGAAGGAAATGGCAACCCACTACAGTATTCTGGCCTGGAGAATCCCATGAACAGAGGAGCCTGGTGGGCTACAGTCCATGGGGTCGCAAGAGTTGGACACGACTTAGCGACTAAACCACCACCACATCAGTCTTGGTTTCTTTCTTTTTTTAAATTTGGCTGTCCCAAATCTTAGTTGTCACGTGCAGGATCTTTCTTGTGACATGCAGGCTCTCAGTTGTGGCATGGGGGATCTAACTCCCTGACCAGGGATCAAACCCAAGCCCTCTCCATTGAGAACACAGAGTCTTACCCACTGGCCCACCAGGGAAGTCCCAAACCAGTCTTGGTTTCTGTGAAAAGTCAAACCTTGCTGTCCATGCCCACCACCAGTTACACCTGGAAAGGAGACCATGCATATCAGTCTTTTGTCCTCAATATCTCACCTTCTCTACTTCAAACTGCTGTCGATTCAGTCCTCCCAGAACCAAGCATCACGCCTTTCTCTTTGAGGTCACTCCTCCAGGAGAGAGAGGATAGCTCAGAGCTGGACAAAATCCAGAGGGCTCCCTTCCCAGTCCCAAACTCCATCTGCTTGACATCCCACGTGCCAGGTTTCCGTACTCAGATGCAAGTTTGCTGTGCCCTGCTAAGTCGATTCAGTCATGTACAAATCTTTGCGACCCTATCGACCATCACCTTTCAAGCTCCTCTGGAAGGAGGAATTCTCCAGGCAAGAATACTGGAGTGGGTTGCCATGCCCTCCTGCAGGGGATCTTCCTGACACAGGGACAGAACCCTCCTCTCCTGCACTGACAGGCAGATTCTTTACCACTGAGCCACGTGGGCAGCCTCAGATGCAAGTTTACCAGCAAATATATTCATTTCCCTCTTATTGGTGGAAAGGACTTTTGATAATCTCAAGGACTGATTGCTTTCTTTCCAGCCAAAACAGCAGAGACATTTCCATTGCAACTAAGTAATCCTGAAATTCCTCCAGAAGCGAAATTTGATTGAGCTAATATAGACCTTTCTAAGGCACAGCTTCCAAAGATATCTTTTAGCCTCAGGCAAAGTCCTGATGAGTATAATATTAGTCAAAGCCCTTCCTTTAGCTCACCACCCTCACACTCCCCGGAGAGACTGACGGAGGATGGGGAGAATCACTGAACTGCTACAGCTGATACATGCTCCAGACGTCCAGAACACACGACCCCACCACCTCACCTGGATGAGCCATACAACCTCAGGATCCATGTCTGATTTTATCAAGATTCTTCTGGCCATATTACAGTGTTAAGAGCCTGTGCCATGGCAATAGACAAGCCAGGTTAAAGTCCTGTGGCACCTAAGTACCAGCCGCATGACCACAGGCAAGTTACTTAGCTTCTCTAAGCCTATAAAAATGGAAGTAATAGTATCAGTACTGCTTACTTCAGGGGATTGGATTAAGTGAGATAATGCAGGTTGATCACTCCAGATGCTGCTGCTGCTGCTAAGTCACTTCAGTCATGTCCAACTCTGTGCGACCCCATAGACGGCAGCCCACCAGGCTCCTCCGTCCCTGGAATTCTCCAGACAAGGACACTGGAGTGGGTTGCTATTTCCTTCTCCAGTGCATGAAAGTGAAAAGGGAAAGTGAAGTCGCTCAGTCGTGTCCGACTCTTAGCGACCCCACGGACAGCAGCCTACCAGGCTCCTCCATCCATGGGATTTTCCAGACAAGGGTACTGGAGTGGGGTGCCATTGCCTTCTCCCTCACTCCAGATGGAGTGGGCACAAAGAGAAGATTCAGTAAATGACAGGTCTTATTATTGCTTTGGCCTCTAAAAACCTCACCATCAATTCTTTCTGATTCATCAGAAAAGCTCTTTGCTTGGAAAACCATATTTATAAAAACATGCATAAAGTGTCATGAGTGATCATAAGGAAACTGACAGGAAAAGGCCAGCGGTGATGGGACTCTCTGAGAGACCTTCCCCAGGGAAAGGGGGTCTTAGGCAGTCACAGAAGCTCCAAAGCTGGGAACCGTAACTGCTCAGAGGTCTTTGCAACCCGGCCCTGGGGTGTGGGCAGAAGTGGAAACTATAAGGGGAGGAGGAACTCAATGGGACCAGAGAGGACCCTGAAGAAAGATGGGAGGGAGCCCGAAAGTCAACCTCTACCCATGAGTTTCACCTTCCCATTCATTCCTTCCTTCATTCACCCATCCGCTATCAGATATGATTTGAACTCCCTCCTAAATGCCACATTCTGAGAACATAGCAGTAAACAAGACACCCCATGATTCCTGTTCAGGAGCTCACATTCTACTAGTCTATCTGAGGTTTGACTTTTTAAATTTTTATTTATTTTTAATTAAAGGATAATTGCTTTGCAATATTGTGTTGGTTTCTGCTATATAGCAACATGAATCAGACATAGGCATACTTAAGTCCCCTCCCTCTTGAATCTCCCTCCCACCCCATCCCAACCCTCTAGATAGTCACAGAGACCCAGGTTTGAGCTCCCTTATGAGGTTTGACTTTTAAAAGTCAACTCTTAAGAGTTGCATTTTTCACAATCATCCATGCCAGATGATGAACAAACACAAACAAACAAAATCATTGTTTGGTTTCTTTTAGTGTTCCCAATGTAGTCTAATTTCTCACACCTTAAACAAAAGGGTTTCCCAGGTGACGCCAATGCAGGAGATACAGAGATGAGGGTTTGACCCCTGGGTCAGGAGATCCCCTGGAGGAGGGCATGGCAACCCACTCTAGTATTCTTGCCTGGAGAATCCCATGGACAGAGGAGCCTGGTGGGCTATGGTTCATGGGGTTGCAAAGTGTCATACACAACTGAAGAGACTTCATGCATGCACAAGGTTAACAAAAAGGAAACACAATACAAGAAGCATGAGATCAGTCCCACCTTAGAAGTCCTTCTCTTGTCCTTCAGAGTCAGCAAGTTTCCAGCACTTCCTGTTGTACTGTCACAGGCCTGGGCTCTAGGGCTGTCTGATCAGCAGGAATTGATAAGAGGCCAGATGGGGAGACTTTATGGGGGCCCCTTGCTGCTGCACAAGGGGGCAAGAAAGAGTAGCAGGTTCCCTGGCTCCATCCTCTAAATGGGGTGAGGGTAGGGGTGGCTCGGGTGGTCTGCCCACCGCCTTGGTGGTGCTGTGCAAGGATCACGTGCAGTACCCTGCTTTTGTTCCTGACACCTGAGAAATGGCAGTTGGGTTTGGACCGTTTTGTATCTTGTCGTCATAATTTGCCCCAGCTGCACACAGTTATTATTTTTAATCTCTTACAGAAGTCCAGGGTCCCAGGTCCCAACCTATCTCGGTACAACTTGAGACAGTGGTCTTTAGTACTTGGTTTACTCCCTAGGCGCCCCCTTTCTGGCTCCCGCCCACCCTGGAAGGGCCCAGAGGGAAAAGAGGCTGGCTTACGCCCAGACAACAATCCAGCCCCAACCACTGTCAAGACTGATGTCTCAGGGGTATTCTCCCTCTTGAATCCCCATAAAGGGAGTCTCGGTTTCTTTCTTCACATCTCCCTGCCTGACTTGTTAGTAAATTAAAAGGTGTGCATGCTAAGTTGCTTCAGTCATGTCTGACTCTTTGCAACCTATGGATTGTACCCACCAGGCTCCTCTGTCCATGGGATTCTCCAGGCAAAAATACAGGAATGGGTTGCCATGCACTTCTCCAGGGGATCTTCTTGACCCAGGGATCAAACCCACATCTCATATGTCTCTGCATTGGCAGGCAGGTTCTTGACCACCAGCACCACCTGGGAAGCCTAAATTAAAAGGAATCATATTTAAATTAAAATCCCCTTTGTAACTGCTAGATAAGATGTTGATCATGACCTCTTGGATCCAGTGTGGAGCTCTAAGCCTGAGGAGGTCCAGTGTAGGACCAAAGGTCTCTAAAGTCCTAGCCATGGCCAACTGCTCCTTCGAAGCTTCTTGGGGCAGGATTCTTGGGACATTTGTTTCATATTTTGACATGGCCTCAACCAAGATCGGCGGTAAAGAATCTGCCTGCAATGCAACAGACCCTGGTTCAATCCCTGGGTCGGGAAGATCTCCTGAAGGAGGGGTTGGCAACCCGCTCCAGCATTCTTGCCTGGAAAATCCCATGGACAGAGAAGCGTGGCTGGCTATAGTTCACGGAGTCACAAAGAGTTGGATACACTCAAGCAACTGGCACGCATGCACAACCAGGATCACAAGCCCCCAAGGTCACAAAGAACCTGTGATCTTAGTCATGACAATGAAAACTATCTTTCCTGAAACACAGGGCCTCCATTTCTGCCTTCTTGATACTTGGGAGTTTTGTTTGTTTATCAAAAACCCTTCCAAGGGGAACTTGGGTCCATATCAGGGGTAAAGAATGGATATCCTGCCAAATCCAGAAATACTTGCACTCCTTCCTTGGTTTACTTTATTCTCACTCCTGTTTCTGTACTCATTTTGGTTCTGAGAGGGACTTTTTTTTGGGGGGGGGGTGTATTCAGGAACTGGTCCACTGGCCTGGTAGAAATAAACCCAGCAGATGTATATGCCAGCGCCTCACCATTGGGCCCACCTGACTAGCAGCAGACCAGGTAGGGACATCCTGTGGTCCCTGGGGTGCCATGCTGGTCCCACTGGCTTTGCAGACCTACCCTGATGCCCGCACATCTCAACTGCTGGATCACAAGCCCAAGAGTCTCGGTGAGTACCCTGAATAAAGACCCCTGAAACAACTCTGAGAATGGTTAAGTATATCTTTTTTCTGAATGACTATTTTAAATTTGACTTATCAGATGTAATTCTGCTCTTACCCATAAGTACCAGCTTACCTGACCAAATCACCTGGCTCAGAGTATCAAGTTTTCGAAGGAACTGGCTGGCTTCCTCCCACCATCCTCTCCTACTTCAGACATTTCAACACAGTGGCCTTTGTTCTCCCTTCTTAGGGCTTCTGTGTGTCCACAGGGGGCCAGATGTTTTCTAGGCTTTCCGTGGTAAATGTTAGATTACTTTCTTTCCCCAGTAATGGAAAAATTTTTCTTCTGACAATGTAATGGTGCCTGGAAATAACAATAAGGAGGGGGAGGAGGGGAAAAGATAGAGGAAGAGAGGGAGGAGGGGAGATTGGAGGAGGAAGAAGAAGATGGGGGAAGGAGGCAGATGAAGAGGGCTTTGCGTGAATTTTTAAAAACTTTTTGTTGTGAGATAATTATAGATAAACACACAATTACAAGCAATAATGCAGAGATCCCTTACCCTTCTCACCCAGCGAATAGTGACACCTTACACAACTATGGTGCAATATCACAACCAGGAAATTGACAGTGAAAATAGTACAATTCATAAGCCGTATTCAAAATTTCACCAGTTTTACATGCACATGTATGTGTATGTGTATTGTGTGTGTGTTGAGTTCGTTTCAGTTTTATCACATGTGTAATTCATGTGACCATCACTGCTGTCAAGGTACAGAGCAGTTTCCTTGTGATGCCTTTTTATAACCACCTCCACCCTACCCTCCACCTCTGACAACCACTGGTCTGGTCTCTATCTCTATAAATTTGTCATCCCTCAAATGTAGCATAAGTGTGATCATTTGAGCTTGGCTTGTTTCTACTCAACAGCATTTTCTGGAGATTCTTCACATTTTTAATGTGCATCTCTAGTTCCTTCCTTTTTTTTTTTTTTTTTATTGCTGAGTGTTTCACAGTATCCAGATACCAGTTTATTTGACATTCACCTGTTGAAGGACATCCGGACTGTTTCCAGATTTTAGCTACTACAAATAAAATTGCTATGAACATTAAGCTAAAGGGTTTTGTGTGAACATATGTTTTCATTTCTTTGGAACAGATGCCCAACGTAATTTTGCTAAGTTGTATAGTCATTGTATGCTTAATTTTATAAGAAACTTCTAGAATGGCTGTACCATTTTCCATTCCCACCAGCAACATTATCAGTGACCTTCATTTGCATTTGGTGATGTCATTATTTTTTTTAAACTTTATAGACAATCTCATAGGTGTGTAGTGATATCTCATTGTGATTTCAATTTGTATTACCTTAATGACTGGTGCTGGAGAAGGCAATGGCAACCCACTCCAGTACTCTTGCCTGGCAAATCCCATGGATGGAGGAGTCTGGTAGGCTGCAGTCCATGGGGTCACGAAGAGTCGGACACGACTGAGCAACTTCACTTTCACTTTTCACTTTCATGCACCGGAGAAGGAAATGGCAACCCACTCCAGTGTTCTTGCCTGGAGAATCCCAGGGATGGGGAAGCCTGGTGGGCTGCCATCTATGGGGTCACACAGAGTTGGACACGACTGAAGTGACTTAGCAGCAGCAGCAGCAATGACTGGTGCTAACATCTTTTCTTGCCCTTATTGTCATCTGTATATCCTCTTCATTGAAATGTTTGTTCATGTCTTATTTCTGTTTTCTAATTGGATAGCTTTTTTTTTTTTTTACTGTTGAGTTTGGAAAATTCTGTACATATTCTAAAAAGTTAGCACTTTGTCAAATATGTGGTTTGCAAATATTTTGTCTTCATCTGCATCTTGACTTGTCATCCTCACCACAGGATCTTTCACACAGGGGAAGCATTTAATTTTGAATAAGTTCAATTTTTCCATTTTTCCTTTTGTGGATTCTACCTTTGGTGTTTAGCCTAAGAACTTTTTGCCTAACCCTAGGTTCAGAAGATTTTCATCTATTTTCTTTTTTTTTAACTAAAAGTTTCATAGTTTTACATTTTACAGTTAAGTCAATGTGTTACTGACCTGGGTTCTTGAACACTTTAATCAAATGAAATTAATGAGGCCAGGTGAGGAATTCAGGCAAGGCTTTATTGAGACTCTTCCTATAGCACCAAGGAGTGAAAACAAGTAACCGTTTCCCTTGCTTGCTCTTGAGGGTAGGGGTGAATCCACGGGTTGGGCCAGAAGGTGGCTCAGGTGGTCTGCCTGCCCCCTTGGTGGTGCTCTGTGCGGGGATCACACATAATACTCTGCTTTCCCTCTCCACACCTTAGAAGGAGTATTTGGGCTTTTGGGCTTTTTGTATCTTTTGTTCATAATTTGCACCAACTACAGCATGTTTGCAGCTATTTTTAGTCCCTTTCTTTGTATTTTGTTGCTTTAGGAGATGTTTCTCTAAGTGTAAACACTGCAGGGAAGAGTCCCAGGTGCCTGCCCATCTCCAGTGATCCATTTTGAATTAACTTTTGAATAATGTGAGATTAGGTTAGTTCATTCTTTGCCTATGGGTGTTCATTTTGGCATATATTTAAAGATTAATCCTTATAGCAACCTTCTGAAATGAGTATAATAAATATATATAATTATATAATATATATAAACATAATAATATAAAATGAGTATATATTGTCATCCCATTTCACAGATGGAGGAAACTAGAGAGATTTGGTAATGTGACCAGTGCCCAACTGCTGATAGGAGGTAGGAAAAAGTTATGGTTTGAATGCAGGTCTTCCCACCTCATGGGCGTCCCAGGTGGCGCTAGTGGTAAAGAACCACCTGCAGGAGACATAGGAGACGAGGGTTCCATCCCTGTATTGGGAAGATCCCCTAGATGAGGGCATGGCAACCCACTCCAGTATACTTTCAGTACACTCCAGTATACCCACTCCAGAACACTCCAGTATTCTTTCCTGGAGGATCCCACGGACAGAGAAGCCTGGTGGGCTACAGTCCATAAGGTCGCAGAGAATTGGACATGACCGAAGTGACTTCTATGCACACGCTTTCTGACTCATGTGCTCTTACATTTAAGCCCTGTTTCCACTCCCTCATTCCACCCCTTCTTTCTGGGAGAATCTTTTTTCTGAGCAGACATCCCAGTTTCCTGAACACATTCCTTCATCTTGACCAACCCTGCCCTCACCTCAGGTCACGGGCTACCAAAGGTTGGAGCCTGCCTGAACTGGTCCAGGTGTCCTTCTGTGACACGTTGCAGGGTGCAGAATGGGGACCGACTGGGGAACTTCCCTGTATGCAAAGAGCTTGTCACTCCAGTCTGGGGAAAGGTTCACACTGGATTTCAGCATCTTCCAGAGTATTGCAGAACTGCACCTCCAACTCACTTCACTGGTCTGGGGATGGCAGCCCCCCACTCCCCCAGAACAATCACACACACACACACACACACATACTCATTTAATAATTCTGAGTCCAGAAAATTTTCATCCCTGATCTTCTAAAATAAAATATACTGATAGAGTCAATAGGAAGAACTGAAAGCATCTTGGAGCAAAATTCCTATGGTTAGAACGTGCTTCTTGCTCTTCCTGGTGGGACTGGACCACGGTCAGACTATTGTACCTTCATTTCCATTCATCATACCCATTTCCTTTCATGGGCCGAGGGCAGTGAAGGTGGAGCTTTTCTCTCCAGTCTCTGCTCTCTACCCACTGGCTGTGGACCTCCCAGGCAGGCAGGACCTAGGAGCTTCTGCACTCAGACCACTGGGGAAAAAAATCAGCAATCTCTACACTGACTTTGGGTTTTCCCAAATCCCTAAGCATCAGCCCACCTATTAATGACAGGTCCAGGAACTCTGTGCCACTGTGACTTTGCATTCAACAAGGGCCCCTCCCCTTACTTCTCTCAGCGTTTTTCCAAAGACTACTAGGCTTTTGTCCTCACTCACTTTACAGAGATAAAGGAAGCCCAACTGCAAGAACATATCTGTTTTGTAAAAAGTGAAAGTGACAGTCACATCTGACTCTTTGCAACCCCATGGACTGTAGCCCGCCAGGCTTCTCCGTCCATGGAATTCTCCAGGCAAGAATACTGGAGTGGGCTGCCATTCCCTTCTCTAGGGGATCTTCCCGACCCAGGGGTCAAACCTGCATCTCCCACATTGAGGGCAGATTCTATACCACTGAACCCCCAGGGACTAGGTATACATGCGTATCTATTTTGCCAGATTCTTCAGAAGTAGGGGTGCCTGATCCCTCAGCTTGGCTGTTTCAACAGATAGGTCAACAGTAACACATCCTGGGTCCTTCCTGTCCTTCCACCCATGCTGTAAAGAACAGCAGATGAGTTTAATTCAGGACCCTGGCAGTCTGTCTTGAGCCCTGGATGTCTTCTCCTGCAGGGACGAAGCTCCAGCATTCCTATGACGGTTGCTGCAGAGGGCCAGTGGCAGCTTCTGGTTTCTTGCTCTCCCTGGAAAGCCACTTCAAGTGTTACTGATCCAAGGAGAAGTTCCTTAACTGATTCAGGCCATTTGACCCTGGCATTTCCTCCAGTGGTCCAGACAGATCATGTTGAAGGTCAGAGAGTCATCCTTCCTTAGGCCCAGTGGGCCACTTTCCCAACCTCCATGCTCACTCACCCAGCAGAAGGTGAGAAACATCTCCTTGGTCTCCTGATAGTCATGTCCTCCGTCATCATCGGGCTTCCCTGGGGGAGGGTCTGAGACTTGTCAGGAGCAGGCACGGCTGCTCCAGGGACAGTAAGTTTCATCGTGTTGTCTCACTCCTGCCAAAGCAAGCCAGGGCCTCCCTCTACATTGTAATTAGGGGACATCTCCTGTTCTAGAAGCAGTTTCCATCACCTCCACCCTCTTCCAGGGAGCATAGCCCCATTCCCCCTTTTCTGCCATATCCTTTAAAGGCTCCATTATGCCCAGCCCTTTCCACAGGGACCAAACAGACCCAGGATTGAATCTCAGCTCCCACTTACTAGCTATGTGGTCATTGGCTACTTACTGTCTTTAAGCCTAGTCTTCTCATCCCTCACAAAAACAGAGATATTAAACCTCATAATGCTGTTGTGGCTTTAAACAAGATCATATCTATAAAGTATGCACAGTAGGTAAAAGAGCTACTGATCCTGGGACAAAGTTAAGGCTCAATAGTGGCACAGTCTCCAGGCCAACTTTCAGTTCTCCACTCTGCCCACCAGAATTTATCCTGGGTGGGAGGGGCAGGTCAATTGTTATGGAAGAGCAAGTGCCCCAGCCCCAGCCTGGAATCCCTACTCACCTATCATGCCCATGCTGTTCCCCAGGAGTCTGATAGGAGTCAAAGATGGACTCAAAGGCAAGGCATGTCCTCCTGTGGTAGGTGGGCTCCTCAAACTTGAGGACGGTCACTCTGGGAGGTTCCCTGCAGATGCTGGCTCACCTGCCCGGTTGCAGGTGAGAAGTGACCTACCCCTCACTGCCCTGTGACTGCTCCTTTAGCACTGCCTGCGCTGGAATGGCCCTGGGAGAGCCACCTGTTTACGCACTTATAATTTTCCCTGCTCTCAGGGTCTCTCAGGTGAGAGGGCAAGTCCATGGACCGAAGACCTAGAGGCACTCCCCACCCCTACTCCAGACTCAGCACCAGGTATCCTGTCTCCTCACTTTATCCTCAGAAGGACCAAGGGACCTCCCACAGTGGATGCAGGGAAAGAGGATGGGAGTAGGGAGTTAGGAGAAAGGAAGGGGAGTCCACCTGGATGTGCTTCCCTGGGCCACCCCCGGCCCTGCCCTTGGCTGACTCCCCCTCAGGATGGCTTCCCCTCCCTCCAGCAGCCACGTTGGCCTCTGCAGGTGGATTTGCTCCCCTTCCTGCCCCAAGTCTCTGCCCTGAGCCCTTGACCTGGTTCCTCCACAGCCCCACACTGCTCTGCGGTCCTCGGCTCCCAGGTTGCCCCTCCTCCCAGGAGACGGGACCCCAGTATGCTCCACATGCTCCCTGAGCCTCACCTCTGACCCCCACCCCCACCCCAGCAACAAGGCACCCCAGGAATTGGACCAAAGAGTTCACCTCCCCGGTGATCAACCCCAGCCCTGGGGCTCATCCCTCTGAGGTTGGAGCCAAAAGTCATGCGATGCTCGGTGACCTAGGGGGAAGTGCCTTATCCCCTCTGGTGTGGCCCCAGAGCAGCCAGTGCAGGCTGCAGGGGGCTTGGAAGGTGGAGGCTGTCGGCCTACTGGCCTGAGAACCTGCCCAGCCCACTCATCTGCCGGCCCTCACAGTGGCACTGCCAGCTGCCCAAGCCTGGCATGCTACAGTCTGTGTCGTTTTTTGTCTCTGGCTCCTCCCAAGTCCCATGATACATGCTGTGGCCTCTCCCTGGCAGGCCTCCTGTCCCCTGGTGCTTCCTCTCCCGCAATGCTTCCACCCATCTCTGCCTTCCCGCTGAAATGCATCTCCAGTCCCATTCCTACCAGATTGGCCAGGACTTGGCCGTGCCCTGGCCCCTAGTGCAGCCACGGAGGAGGCACTTTGGGATGTGAAGTCTGAGATGGTCACCATGTCCTCCTCCCAAGCCTCCTGGGATGTCAACTGGAGGTCCTTGGGGGTGCGGCGGACAGTGTGGCATCTTTTCTGGACATTCTCCATGGTCACTACGCAAGCTCCCAAGACACAGCCTCCCATCCCACACAGCCAAGTCCCTTCCTAGTTCCCAGACCCCTTCCTGCTTAACAAATAAGGGCAAAGTGAGACAGTCCCAGACTCACCCGTCTTCCTCCTTCAACATCCTGGCTTGGGAGTAGAGTCAGATCATTCTAGAATCTGTCCAGATCATTTACAGCCTTTGAAGCAAAGAGCAAAGGGAAACAGATGGCATTGATAAGACAACTCTTATCAATGAGACGTTGACAGTAACTCCCATCCCAATTCCCTTCCCAATCCCAAAGGACTAAGAGATTTATTTACAGTAATTAGCGCCTGCCACCTGTGGAGTGCTCCCCTGGGAGTTTTATGAGTATGACTTCACTGGATCCTCCTTCCATCTTTTCATTCATTTGTCCTCTTGATGAATGTTTATTGCTCATCTATTATGTGCCAGGTGCTGTGCTGGACCCTAAGATATAATGAATATAATGATGAATGCACCAGATATGCTTCCATGGTGACTCAGTGATACAGACTCCATCTGCCAAAGCAGGAGTGGCAGGAGACTTACATGAAAACCTAACAATGCTTTATAATTTTGTTTTTGCTTATACATTTGTTATAACGCTTATAACAAATTGATAAGGAAAATGTCATAGGAACTCTTCTGCTCTTTGCGTGGGTCGATATCCTAGGGTTTGTACCCAGATACCTTTAAAAAACAAACTACCAAATCCATTTGAGCAGTCCAGCTTATACTGAACTCACGAAAAATTAAAGCAAGGTAGGGTTTCATTGCTGGAGGAGGGCATGGCAACCCACTCCAGTATTCTTGCCTGGAGAATCCCATGGACAGAGGAGTCCATGGGCTACAGTCTACAGGGTCACAAAGAGTCAGACACGACTGAGAGACTAAACACACAGCACACACATACTTGATTAACAGTGTTGTGGTAGTTTCATGTGTACGGCAAAGTGACTCACTTGTGCATGTACATATAGCTTTTCTTTTTCAAATTCTTTTTCCATTTAAATTATTACAGATGTGAATATTGAGAAGAGTTCCCTGAACTATACAATAGGTCTTCCTTGGTTATCTTTTTTTTTTTTTAAGATTTTTTTGGATGTGGACCATTTAAAAAATCTTTATAGAATTTGTTATAATATTGCCTCTGTTTTATGTTTGGGTATTTTGGTTATCTATTTTAAGTGTGTGTGCGTTGTGTGTGCTAAGTCGCTTCAGTCCTGTCTGACTCTATGCGCCCTTATGGACCGTAGCCCGCAGGCTCCTCTGTCCATGCAAGATTCTCCAGGCAAGAGTACTGGTGTCAGGAGCCATGTGCTCCTCCAAGGGGATCTTCCTGACCCAGGGATCAAACCTGCATCTTTTAGGTCTCTTGTATTGGCAGGAGGGTTCTTAACCACTATCTCCACCTGGGAAGCCCACTATTTTAAATGTAGTAGTGTGTATATGGGGCTTCCCAGGCGGCACTAGTGGTAAAGAACTTGCCTGCCAATGCAGGAGATGTAAGAGACACAGGTTTGATCCCTGGGTTAAGAAGATTCCCTGGAGGAGGGCATAGCAACCCACTCCAGTATTCTTGCCTGGAGAATCCCATGGACAGAGGAGCCTGGCGGGCTACAGTCCATGGGGTCACAAAGAGTTGGACAGGAATGAGCAAACTAGCATGCAAACATGGATATGCAGATGACACCGCCCTTATAGTAGAAAGTGAAGAAGAACTAAAGAGCCTCTTGATGAAAGTGAGAGGAGAGTGAAAAAGTTGGCTTAAAGTTCAACATTCAGAAAACTAAGATCATGGCATCTGGTCCCATCACTTCATGGCAAATAGATGGGGAAACAGTGGAAACAGTGGCTGACTTTATTTTTCTGGGCTCCAAAATCACTGCAGATGGTGATTGCAGGCATGGAATTAAAAGACGCTTACTCCTTGGAAGGAAAGTTATGACCAGCCTAGATAGCATATTAAAAAGCAGAGACATTACTTTGTCAACAAAGGTCCATCTAGTCAAGGCTATGGTTTTTCCAGTAGTCATGTGTGGATATGAGAGTTGGACTATGAAGAAAGCTGAGTGCCGAAGAAATGATGAATTTGAACTGTGGTGTTGGAGAAGACTCTTGAGAGTCCCTTGGACTGCAAGGAGATCCAACCAGTCCATCCTAAAGGAGATTAGTCCTGGGTGTTCATTGGAAGGACTGATAGTGAAGCTGAAACTCCAATACTTTGGCCACCTGATGCGAAGAGCTGACTCATCTGAAAAGACCCTGATGCTGGGAAAGATTGAGGGCAGGAGGAGAAGGGGACGACAGAGGATGAGATAGTTGGATGGCATCACTGACTCTATAGACATGGGTTTGGGTGGACTCCGGGAGTTGGTGATGGACAGGGAGGCCTGGCGTTCTGCGGTTCATGGGGTCGCAAAGAGTCGGACATGACTGAGCGACTGAACTGAACTGATGCACTTTGTATTTGTTAATCCTAAACTCCCAATTAATTCCTCCCCTCTTCCCCCAGATTCTCGCTGTATTTTGAAGGTAGCACTGACGGGATGTGCTGAGGAGCAGGTTGTGGGAAGGAGAGGAAGAGAGGAGTCCAGGAGAATCAAGATCTTTGAAGACTAGAGGGGTGGAACCCATTCACTGAGATGGGGAAGACTGAGCGGGGACTGGGTTTGAAGAGAGAATCGGGAGTTCAGTTTTAGACACTTTAAATGTGAATACCCAGTTAGAGATGCTGAGGTTGCCTGGAGACACTGGGACTGGGTCTAGTGATCAAGTAACAGAACAGGAGCCTGTGAAGGAGGGACCAATTCCACTCCAAGGACAGAAAATTGCCTGTAGGCTATAGTAAATAACTGACCAGTGAGATATTAGGACCGGAAACCAGATGAAAGGGTGGGGGAGGTGAGGAAGAGAGAGAGACGGTAGGTGTAGCAAACACTTTCAAGCAGAGTAGGTGCCAAGAAGAGTTGTGCGTGTCCCTGTTGTTTCCATTTTACAGTTAACAGACTGAGACCCAGAGAGTTTGCTTGTTCAAGGTCATACAGAGATGAAATTGGGATTGGAAAGCAAGGCAATGTGGCCCCAGATCCTGTGTTTTTTCCACTTCCTGATGGATGTCTTCTCAATTCTTATGATCTCAAAAGGACAAGAGGAGACAGATTAAAAAAAATAAATAAATTGCAGAGGTTGGGGGAGGGGCAGGGAGATCTCTTAAATAGTAGAGAAGACAAGAACACCTAAACCTGGACCAGCCAACCTGTCCAGTTGCGGGGATGGGAAGGGGCGGGGGGCGGTTGGGCAGGGGCAGGTGCCTTTTCCTGGAGGTGAGGTGTCTCTGGCTGGCTTCCCAGGGAGGCCCTATGAACACATTTCCACCAGCCTCTGACTGCAATGCCAGCGCAGCTTTGCAAATACTTTGCTTTATTTTTTTAAATGTCATTTCTCCTTAATCTTCATCTCCACTGTCCCCAAACAATCTATAACAATCTGCATATTTGCTGTTCTGTGGGCATGGACAGTGAAAAGAGTGAAAGGTTTTGCAAATGCTTATTCTGTAAGGCTTTCCCTTCAGTCTTGACTTCAATTCAGCAAAGATGCCTTGTGCTATGTGTGGCTGTGTGCTGTGACGAGTACAAAGATGAATAATTATAGTTCATCTCCAAAATGGAATCCCATACAGCCATTACAGAGCTCACCTCGGGAGAATAATGATTCAGAACATGCTCACGCTACCCTGACAGGGAAAAGCAAGTCAAAAACAGCCCACACTATGTGATGGCAAGGGAGAGTGTAGGAGGAAAGAGGGATAGGGAGGGAGAAGAGGAGAGAGGCTCCTTGAAATGTATTGTGAAAGAATATAGTAAATTATTAACAGAGGCCAACTCTAGAAGGTTGGGTTGCTGCTGCGGCTGCTAAGTCACTTCAGTCATGCGACTCTGTGCGACCCCACAGACGGCAGCCCAGCAGGCTTCCCCGTTCCTGGGATTCTCCAGGCAAGAACACTGGAGTGGGTTGCCATTTCCTTCTCCAATGCGTGAAAGTGAAAAGTGAAAGTGAAGTCGCTTAGTCAGTGTCTGACTCTTCACGACCCCATGGACTGCAGCCCACCAGGCTCCTCTGTCCATGGGATTTTCCAGGCAAGAGTACAGGGTGCCGTTGCCTTCTCCAGAAGGTTGGGTTACTGATGATTTAATTGGTGAGGGGAGGGGGGCATGCCGTGCAGCTTGTGGGATCTTAGTTCCCCGATCAAGGATTGAACCTAGGTCCCACAGTGAAAGCGCTGAGTGCTAACCACTGGACCACCAGGGAATTCCCTAATTCTCTAGTCCCTTGATGTTCTACAAGGTATGTGTGTGTGTGTGTATACATACACATATGTATCTATTACTTCCATAATCAAAAAGGCAATAAATGATACTCTTCCATATTTTATTAAAGGATAGTTAATTTACAATGTTGTGTTAATTTTTGCTATATAGCAAAGTGACTCAGTTACATATATATATACATATATGTATATGTATATATATATGCTTTCTCTAAATACTGTTTGCCATTATGGTTTATCATTGGATATTGAATATAGTTGTCTGTGCTACACAGTAGAACCTTATTTTCTATCCATTCTATAGATAAAAGCTTACATCTGCTAACCCAGCCTTACACTCCATCCCTCTATGAACCCCCTTCCCCTTGGAAACCACTGGTCTATTCTCCATGTCCATGATTCTGTTCTGTTTCATCGATAAGTTCATTTGCATTGTATTTTAGGTTCCACATATAAGTGATATCATATGTATTTATCTTTCTCTTTCTGACTTCAGTTAGTAAGATAATCTCTAGTTGCGTCCATGTTGCTGCAAATGGCATTCTCTCATTGTTATGGCTGAGTAGTCTTCCACTGTGTATACATACCACATCTTCTTTATCCACTCATCTGTTGATGGATATTTAGTTTGTTTCCATATATTGCCTATTGTGGATAGTGCTGATATGAATATAGGGTGCATATATCTGAGTTATAGTTTTGTCTGAATATATGCCCAGGAGTGGGATTGCCAGATTGTTCAGCAGTTTTTAGCTTTTTTGAGGAACTTCCATACTGCCTTCCACGGTGGCAGCACCAACTTACATTCCCACCAACAGTGTAGGAGGGTTCTCTTTTTTCCACTTCCTCTCCAGCATTTGCTATTTGTAGACATTTTAATGATGGTCGTTCTGATTGGTGTAAGCTGGTACTTCGATAAATATTTTAAAACACAACAAGGAGGCCTGTTTGGTCCTCCATGGGCTTGTGGTCTCCTGTGGGAGATAGACATATACAGGTAGCCAGAATAAACAGCGGGCTTTTTGTGGCTGCTTCTGTAGAATGGGCTGACTCCTAAATTCACAGACTCCTTCACTTCCTGTTTTGTTGCTGGACCCTCATCTGAGCATCCTTTCATATCTCTCTTTCCTCCTCCACCACCTCACAAGCTCCCAAGGAGGTCTCTGGGTCTGTGCAGCCTGGCATTAAGTCTAGTTTGTGTGTCCTGCTAGTTCCTCTCATAATTAAAGGGTCGCCAGCTTCCATCTTTCACGCCCCCTTCTCCATAGCTCTGATGTGAATTGCCTCATTGAAGAAGCAGCCAAAATGGAGAAGATCAAGTTTCAGCACATCATGTCCATCTGTGGGGTTTGCAGGCAGCCCCTAGGTGTTGTGATGACATTCACGGCCAGTGGCTCCCTGGAGAAGATGCTTTCCACTCACAGCTTCGGCTGGCAGCTCAAGATCTGCACTATCCATGAGACCAGCCTGGCCATGAACTTCCTCCACAGCATTAAACCGCCGCTGCTCCATCTGGACCTCAAGCCAGGCAACATCCTCCTAGACAGCTACACGCATGTCAAGGTGAGGACCCTGTCTGTCCCCTGCCACTCCAGAGTCTCCTCCATATGAGCTGGATTATCTACTGTCTGGTTGGCCTGTCAAAGAGTTCTAAGCAGCTCCCTTCATGGCCAAATACTAAAGGCAGGGATCACACCCAAAACAGATGGATGCATAGTTAAATTTGGGGCATGAAACTGGGTATCAGGATGCCTGCAATAACCCTCTTTGGACCTCAGTCTTCCATTTCCAATGTGAACAGAATCATCTCTATCCCATTCTTTGATTCAAGTAATGATGTGTGTAAGTGAGATGTTTTTAAGAAGGGTCATGATGACCTTTTGTGGTTTTTTTTTTTTGTTTTTTTTTTTTTCAGTTCCTAAGATTTGTTACACTTTCATTCTGCCCTGGAACCTTTGCATATTCTATTTACACTGTCAAGAACAGCATTCCCCTAGTCCCTCCTTGTCTAGCAAAGCTCTCCTCATCTTTCTGCTCTCAGCTTAAATAACACCTCCTCAGGGAAGTTTTCCTTGATCCACCCCCACATGCCTCTGTTATATATCCTCACTGTGTCTGTCTCTTCATATTGCTAACCCCAATTGTAAGTATATAGTCATTTATGAAACTGTTTCATTAATAACTCTACTCCTTATTTGAATAACCACTTAGAAGAGTAATGGGTGTGGGGGGTTCATCTTTCATAGAAGAAATTGGCTTTTTTTTTTTTTTGGCCACGTTGGATCTTCATTGTGGTTTGTGGGCTCTTTGTTGTGGCCCGTGAGGGCTTTCTTTAGCTGTGGCATGTGGGCTTCTCGTTGCAGACCACGGACTCTAGCGCACACAGGCTCAATAGTTGCACCTCGTGAGCTTAGATTCCCCACAGCATATGGGATCTTGGTTCCCCAACCAGAGATTAAGTTCGTGTCCCCTGCATCGGAAGGTGGATTCGCAACCACTAGACCACCAGGGAAGTCCCGGTTTCATCTTTCTTATCTGCTGTCTGATTCTCAGTACCCAGCCTGGTTGGAATTCAGTGAACTGGCAATTGGTATATGAATGAATCAACGGATGGAAGCAGAGTATGGGATAAATATACATGGTGTCAATGCTTCAGGGCCCATGGAAGTGGGATGAACAGAAGCTCACCAAAGGCAGCAACTTTACCCACAGACCCTTCGGGTAATGGCCATACCTACCAAGTACTCATTGTGCACCAGGCGCTATCTAAGTGCTTTTTGTTTATTTCCTCATTTAATGCTCATAATAGCACTACGAGTTAAGTTCTGGTATTATTCCCATTTTATAGATGAGGAAATGGAGGCTCTAAGAAGGTAACTTGTCCGAGGTCATCCTGTCGTCCACGGTAGCTATGGGAGAGAGCCTGTCCTCTCAGTGACTACACAACAGTGGAAATGAGGAAGGCGGGAGGGATGAGGAACTCAGGCAGATTTCTGGAAGCAAGACTCTACTGCCCTCCCACCCCCACCCTGGGCTTCCTTCCAGGTTTCAGACTTTGACCTGTCCAAGAGGATGGAACAGTCGACCCAGATGCAGTGCGTCAAGAGGTCAGCTCTGCAGGGCACCCTCAGCTACATCCCCCTGAAATGTTCCTGGAGAGTAACAAGGATCCAGGGCCCAAATACGACATGTACGGGTGAGCTGGGGGCGGGGCTCCCGGCCACATACCCAGCAAGCAGCTTGCTGTCACCATGCTGCCTGGACCCCAAGGCCCAGAGGGCAGGACAGGGGTGACGTCGGGTCCCGCCCTGCCCATGTGGGAGGAGGAGGGGTGCGGCGGGACTCTGGCCAAAGAGGCTTTGCCTGGGATTTTGTGGTCCACGGGGCCCCTCTGGCTGGATACCCGAGGAAGTCACTCAGGGCGCACTTGTCCTGTCTGCAGCTTCGGGATCGTGATCTGGGATATCCTCACTCAGAAGAAGCTGTACTCAGGTAGCAGGTGACAGTCGTGTCGTCAGATGGGGACCTGGAAGGGACTGTGGGAGGTGAGGGGTTCGTGGGGGCGGGGCAGGTGCAGGTTTATGTTGGGGACCTCACCCTCCTACTTTCCTCCCCCTGCTTTCTAGAGCTCACACGACAGTGAAAGAAAGGGCAAACTTCAGCCCAGACCATGCTTTCTGCCTCTGATATTCTGCTTCAAAATATTCTTTCCTGTCTCTCCCACCCCCGAGCCCTGCCATGGTGTCAGGTAAACAGACTGTCAGGGAACTTGGATAATCTAGCAAAGTTCAAAATCAAAGCCTATAACTAGGCCTGCCAGTCAGTCCGGCTGCCTTTGGACAGGAAAGGCTCACAGTGAGGGGCTATGGCCAGTCTTGGCCTGGGAGGATCTGGAGGCGGTCCAGAGACCCGGCTGCTCAAATCTAAGCCTCCTGCCAATGCAGGAGACATACAAGAAGTGGGGTTGATCCCTGGGCCAGGAAGATCTCCTAGAGGAGGACATGGCAACCCACTCCAATATTCTTGCCTGGAGAATCCCAAGGACAGAGGATCCTTGTGGGCTACAGTCCATAGAGCCTCAAAGAGCCAGACATGACTGAAGCAATGCTTGTGCATGCACACACACACACACACACACACTCCTCCAAGACAGGGTCCCAACTTGCCTGCTTCCTGATGCTCATGTGCGGGTGCCCCTAAGCCCGGGGCTGGGTTTTGGGAGGAGGTACAGGAGACATGGCAGAGGGAAAAACATTTAAAATGGGGAAGAACTGCAGGCCAACCTGTGGCTTCTTTTGCTGTGTGTCTGTTTCTTGGGGATTTCCCTGTAGCTCAGATAGTAAACAATCTGCCTGCAACACAGAAGACCCAGGTTCTATCCCTGGGTTGGGAAGATCCTCTGAAGAAGAAAATGGCAACCCACTCCAGTATTCTTGCCTGGAGAATCCCATGGACAGAGGAGCCTGGTGGGCTACAGTCCATGGGGTTGCAAAGAGTCAGACACAACTGAGCATCTAACACTACACTACTAATGTTTCTTGGAGCAGACATCATAGTGGAGACAGACATGCTGCTTTCGCTGCTCCAGAGTCCGGTGGCCCACCGTGAGAGCGAGGCCTTGGCCGGGAAGGTGTCCTGCGCAGTGTGCTGGCCCGGGGAGGTGCGTACATGCGCGGCGGGGCCTCATCTCGCGGGCACTGAGGATGCACGTGCAAGTGTGCACGCCCCACGAGGCCGCCTGGCTAAGGGGCAGGTGGGGACCAGACTCAGCGCATGCTCTGCTGGCCAAGCCGCACAGCCACTCAGGGATACCTTTTCCTAATTTGCTCGAGGGTGCTCTGAGAGCTGGTGGTGGCCGCGGCCACCCCTGAGAAGGACATGCCCTCCCTGACGTGTGTGGGGTTAAACAGGGCCTGTCCTGCAGAGGGTGCCCATGGCTTGCCCCCGCTTTCCCACCCTGCCCGTCAGCATCATCCCTGCTCCGCTGTCCTTACCCGCCTCACCGGGGAACCAGCCGTGAGCTAGTGCGGGACTCCGGGCTGAACCCACAGGGCTACCACCCTGCCTTCCCTGTGGCCCAGGGGGCAGCCGAGGCCCTGGGCCACTCTTTCTTGGACAGGGCATCCCCAGCTCAGGGCCTTCCCCTAGACACAGCTGGTGGTGGGCATGAGCGAGGAGGGGTCTCCTGGCACAGGGTGGGAGGAAAGTCCTGAGAGGCGAAGGGAGGAGGCGAGGCCGGCATGGGCCAGAACCACCCTGCGCTTATCTGATCCGCCCCCTGTCTTCCGGTTCCCCAGGTCAGTGAGGAGATCTGCCAGGAGCTAACAGACTCTTGAGAGTCCCTTGGACTGCAAGGAGATCCAACCAGTCCATCCTAGAGGAGATCAGTCCTGGGTGTTCATTGGAAGGACTGATGCTGAAGCTGAGATTCCAATACTTTGGCCATCTGATGCGAGGAGCTGACTCATTTGAAAGGACCCTGATGCTAGAAAAGATTGAGGGCAGGAGGAAAAGGGACGACAGAGATGAGATGGTTGGGTGGCATCACCGACTCAATGGACATGAGTTTGAGTAAACTCCGGGAGTTGGTGATGGACAGGGAGGCCTGGTGTGCTGCAGTCCATGGGGTCGCAAAGAGACGGACACGACTGAGCCACTGAACTGAACAGACAGCGGTGAGTCCAGACAGGTCTCAGCTGGAACCTGAGAATGCACAGCAGAGGAGAAAGGGAACTCAAACCAATTTTCTGCCATCCTCCCTGGCCTACCCTCCTCTGCAGGCCTGGAGTCTGTGTTCCCTTTCTGCGCACCCGGCCCTGAGTTCCAGAAATGCCCGTGCCCCTGGGGGGCCTGGCTCTGCTTCCCCTTCAGGACTGTGTTCTTTTGGGGCTGGACTCCTCCCTCCCTGGCCGGGGAAAGGGGAACATCAGTTTTCAATCCTGGTGGCATAATGGAATTTCTTGAGGGAATGAAAGAGTATCCGATGCCTGAGCCACCCTAGAATAATTTATTTACTCAGAATCTCTTGGGGTTTGGTCTGAGCAGTGATTTCCATTTGTTTGTGGGTTGTTTTTTTTTTTTCATTTTGGAAATTGTTGCTTTTAATTTTAATATACCACGGGTAGAGCAGGAGGAAATGGGTCCCTGAGCACCTCCAGAGGAGTTCACATCACGGAGCTCCACCACAAATTTATCTTCAGTTTGCATTTATTTACTTTGTGCCGGGCACTTCTCTGGAAGTTCTTACCTACAAGGTTTGTCTTCCTGATGGTAGCACGAGGTGGGCATTGCTTGTGTCCTCCTTGGGGATCAGGACCCCCAGGCTCAAGGAGGCAGAGAGCAAGTGGTGCTAAGGGGTGGAGTCAGGGTTTACTTCCGGACGGGCCTCTTTCTGCCTCATCCTTACAGGAAGAACTGCCAGACTCAGCTGCTGTCTAGGGCGGTGGAGTCTGAGTAGAGATCTGGGATCTAGGGAAAGGACCTGTACTCACCCCATCCAGGAAATTCTGTTCACTTCCAGGAGGTAGAGGGCTGGCTGAGATGACCCCTGGACAAAGTCAGAGGTCCTTTTCTCAATCTTGTCTTCCTCCCATCAGACTCAGGAGACTATTTGAAGCAGGTTCTGTGACTCTCAGGTGGACAGTGAGAGCCTGGTCCCTAGTGATGAGCAGGAGTGCATCTATGAGAACAAGCTCACCCCCCCTCCACTTCCGGGTAGCCTGGGGCCACCTGGAGCGGGTGAGGCTGCTGCTGGCTCAGGAGGTGGACGTGGACTGCCAGACAGCCTGCGGCTACACGCCCCTCCTCTTCACTGCTCAAGATAAGCAGGCTCCTGGAGCACCGCGCAGATGCCAACCTGGTGGATGAGGACGGCTGGGCCCCCTTGCACTTTGCAGCCCAGAATGGGGACGACCGCTCCGCCCATCTGCTCCTGGACCAGGGGGCCCGCGTGGATGCCCAGGAGCACGAGGGGTGGACCCCACTCCACCTGGTGGCACAGAACAACTCTGAGAATGTGGCCCGGCTTCTGGTCTCCCATCAAGCTGACCCCAACCTGCGGGAGGCTGAGGGCAAGACCCCTCTGCATGTGGCCGCCTACTTTGGCCACGTCAGCCTGGTCAAGCTGCCGACAGCCCAGGGGGCGGAGTTGGATGGTCGGCAGAGAAACCTGAGAACGCCACTGCACCTCGCAGTGGAGGGAGGCAAAGGGAGGGCCATCCAACATCTGTTAAAAAGTGGGGTGGCCCCTGATGCCCTCGACCAGAGCAGCTACAGCCCACTGCCCACCGCTGCTGCCAGGGGCAAGCACCTTATCTGCAAGATGCTGCTCAGGTATGGGGCCAACCTGGAGCTGCCGACCCAACAGGGCTGGACACCCCTGCATCTAGCAGCCTACAAGGGCCACCTGGAGATCATCCACCTGCTGGCTGAGAGCCAGGCCGATGTAGGGGCTCCTGGAGGCATGAACTGGACCGCCCCCCTGCACCTGGCTGCCCGCCACGGGGCAGAGGTGGTGGTGTCCACCCTCCTGAAATGTGGGGCTGACCCCAATGCCGCTGAGCAGTCGGGCTGGACGCCCCTTCACCTGGCGGTCCAGAGGGGGGCCTTCCTGAGCATCATTCACCTCCTGGAGCACCGTGCAGACGTCCATGCCCACAACAAGGTGGGCTGGACACCTGGCCACCCTCAAGGGCAACATGGCCATCCTCAGAGTGCTGGTCAAGGCTGACTCCCAGCTGGACATCTAGGAAGGGGTTAGCTGCACACCCCTGCAGCTGGCCCTCTGGAGCCAGAAGCAGGGCATCATCGCCTTCCCAGAGGGCAGGAAGCCCTCACTGGCCATTCTGGGCGGAGCTGAGCCGGGAGCCCAGACGGAAGTTTAGACCGCCTGGGGTCTCCTTCCCTGTAAGGAACACAGGCTGGTGGAAGTGAGCCTGGGCTCCCGGCAGGGCCCTTTCCCTGTGCTTGCCACTTGCCCCTGTGACCTGGAGAGCAGACAGGAACCTGGTCCCCTGGGTGATGGAGGGGCAGGGAGATGGCACTGAGATTGTAGCCGCGGAAGGGGCCCCTGGCTGGATACCTCCTTTCAGCCCCTCCTCCATGTGTATCTCGAGCAGACTCTCAGCCTGCTTCTCGCTGCTGCTAAGTTGCTTCAGTCATGTCCGACTCTGTGCGACCCCATAGACGGCAGCCCACCAGGCTCCCCCGTCCCTGGGATTCTCCAGGCAAGAATACTGGAGTGGGCTGCCATTTTCTTCTCCAATGCATGAAAGTGAAAAGTGAAAGTGAAGTCGCTCAGTTGTGTCCGACTCTTAGCGACCCCATGGACTGCAGGCTACCAGGCTCCTCTGTCCATGGGATTTTCCAGGCAAGAGGACTGGAGTGGGGTGCCATTGCCTTCTCCGGCTCCTCGCTGCACCCGGGCTCAAGCCCCCACAGAGAGTTCCCTCTTTATTCCCAGATTCCTTCCACCTTTAATCACTTGCCCCTGAACTCACAGGAGCCCTTGCATCCTGGAACGAACTCTGAAGAAGAAGGGAGGCACAGAGAAGAGGGAAGCACTCCCTCCCAGGTCATGTCTGTATGACTGGGACAGGGTCAGGACAGACAGACACATGTGTTTGTGGAAGGACAGGCGCTAAAAGCTCAGAGGAAATGTCCACTTCCGGTTGAGAGCCCTAGCCAGCCCCCTGTTGCTATACTGACCGCCTCCCTGGTGGCCCTGGCCCCAGTGCCCAGGTCTGCTGTATAGTCTCTTGTGGGGGATGGGAGGGTCTGCTCCAGCATCTCGTGAGTGATCCTCCATGGGACGCTGGTCCCTGTCCCCCCAGCCTCACCCTCACTCTGTCCAGTTAAATGACCAAACCTAACTTCAATAAAGTTTCAAATCTAGTTTCAAATCTAACTTCAATAAAGCTGTGTTTCTGAGTAACTCCCAAAAGGTGGACTGAGCTACAGGGCCAGGTTGGATATGAGGGCCAGTAGTGTTAGTACAGGGTGCGTGTGTATGTGTGTGTGCACATGTGTGGTGTGTATGACGTGTACATGTGAGTTCCCACCAGGGAGGAGGCAGGGGGCAGGTGCAGGGAGGGGGTGGTGGTGATGTCACCTGGGGGCGGGGTGGTGTTGTCACATGGGGCGGGGTGGTGATGTCACCTGGGGGAGTGGAGTGGTGATGTCACCTGGGGGGCGGGGTGGTGATGTCACCTGGGGCGGGGTGGTGATGTCACCTGGGGGTGGGGTGGTGATATCACCTGGGGGGTGGTGATGTCACCTGGGGCGGGGTGGTGATATCACCTGGGGGTGGGGCGGTGACATCACTTGGAGGCGGGGTGGTAATGTCACCTGGGGCAGGGTGATGTCACCTGGGGACAGGGTGGTGATGTCACCTGGTGAGGGTGCAGCTCTCTGGGCTCCGTGTGAAGCTCACTGGGCAGGGACTTCCTCCTGGGAAGTGGCTCAAGGAGCTCTGTCCTGCCCTTGTCAGCCGCCCCCGTCAGCAGGGCTGGGGCTGCTCACACTAGCCTTGTGTGACCCAGCCTAGGCTTGCAGCCAGTGGCTTCTGTTTCCTCTCTGGCTCTGCTAGGGCTGGCCCACTGTTGGGAGGGGGTGGGGCAGGACTGTGGGTGAGGGTAGGAGTGCCCTAGGGGTCCTGTCCAGCTCCTTTCTCCCTCTTCATGATGCTGGAGCAGCCCCTCCAACTCAAAAAGTGTTAGTCGCTCAGTTGTGTCTGGCTCTTTGAGACCCCGTGGACCGTAGCCCTCTGTCCATGGGATTTTCCCAGGCAAGAATACTGGAGTGGGTTGCTGTTTCCTTCTCCAGGGGATCTTCCTAACCCAGGGATGGAACCCGGGGGTCCTGCATTGCAGGCAGGCTCTTTACCGCCTGAGCCACTGGGGAAGCCCCCCTCCAACTCAAGGATGTTTGCAGTTGTCAGAGAAGAGAAAATCTTCCACCCCAACTGACACAGGAGGGGAGAGGGCAGGGCACAACATTTAAAAGAATGACATAACCTGAGGACATGCCATCAACATTGAAACCAAGTGGGCCCAAGATGGCAGAAGAGCCAACTACACTAGACCTTGAGCCTCAATATAGGCTTATGGCAACACATCGGCAAGCTAAATGACATACCCCCCTGACGGACCCTGACGTTCTGAGGCCAACCATCAAAGTGGGTGGTGGCGTAATTCCTGGAAATCTGCCCCCCCAACTTCTTCCCAAAATAGTTGGAATACTCCTCTTACTCATTAGCCTGTGAAATTACCCAGCCCTTAAAACTAACCATGCCATATTTTGAGGCAGCTCTCACCTTGAGAGATGACCCACACTCTGTCTGTGGAGTGTGAGTGGGCCCGGTGGGTTTAAGTCCCAATCTGAGTTACGCGGTTTCACAACCCCTAACGAGCTGCAACCCCAGGCCTGCCTTCGAGTGTCCCCCTCGTGGGCTGCTGCAGTGCCCTTGGCACAGCCTCTGCTCCAGATCCAGAGGTGGAGCAGAAGACACCTGTTTGTCCCATGCACATGCCGAGTGCAGGAGTCCTTTCTAGCAACGCTGGCCGCAACGTGTCTCCTATGCTGTGGTCTCTGGATCGTGGTGCCAGCCTCAGGGGCCTTGGACACTTCTCCCCACACAAAGCACAGTCTACCTCAGAGAGCCCTGGGAGCACCTTTGAAAGGGGTCGTGCCCTAGAACACAGGCTATAAATCAAGCCTGCATATTAGGATCTCCTGGGTGAGGTGTGGCAGGGTGAGGAGGAATGTAAGAGTTTTTAAAACACCTGGCCCCACCCTTGAGCAGGTAAACCAGAACTGACCCCACCCTAAGCCAGTTAAACCTAAACCAGGGTGGTGGTGGTTTAGTCCCTAAGTCATGTCAACCCTTGGGATCCCATGAACTGTAGCCTGCCAGGCTCCTCTGTCTATGGGATTCTCCAGGTGAGAATACTGAAGTGGGTTGCCATTTCATTCTTGAGAAGATCTTCCCCACCCAGGAACTGAACCCGGGTCCCCTGCATTGCAGGCAGATTCTTTACTGACTGAGCTATGCCCTGAGATCCTGATATTAGCTGGAGAACAGCCAAGGCTGAGGATAACCGCCAGGGGGCGTCCTGTAGTTTTTCTCTCTGTGTCCTTCTTAGCATCACCGTGAAGACGGTCACTGGCCAGCAGCCCAGGGTGGTGGTCTTTTCCTCTCCTGGTTGGATAAGTGGGGACCCCGGGCGCCGGGACAGGGTGAACTCAGTGGACTATTCCATCCGCCTGCTCTCTGCTGACTGCCTGGCCCATCCTGCTTGGGCAAAACTTGTAGTTCCAAATGCCCCTGGGAGCTGTGTCTTTTCTAGAACATGCTGGAGCAAGAAGAGGGAAAGAGGGGACATGATGGTGTTTGTTTCTCCTCACACCCTGAGATCTGAGTTTAGCACCATGCCTAGGATTCTGAACGAGCCAGAGAAGGGGTGTGGAGCTTCATGTTCAAAGCCAAGTGAGCTCAGATCAACAGTCAGGAGAGAACCACGGAAGGGCAATAGTGCCTGACTTATCCTTTTGGGATAAGGGCTTCCTCTGTGGCTCAGTTGGTAAAGAATCTGCCTGCAATGCAGGAGACCTGGCTTCGATCCCTGGGCTGGGTTGGGACGATCCCCTGGAGAAGGGAAAGGCTACCCACTCCAGTATTCTGGCCTGGGTCACAAAGAGTCAGACACAACTGAGTGACTTTCACTTTCACTATCCTATTAGGAAGAGTTTGAGGAGAGAATTTGAAGAACCAAGTTAGAAAAAGTAAATGATTTTTTAGGATTTTGCACCTATTGTCCCATAAATGGCGAGGATCCCACAGAGATGCAAACAGGATTATCCCTAGGATTCACTTCAGTTCTGATGACCCCAGGGTCTAAACGGTGATTCCCCAGACCCTTGCTTTCTCTACTCTCTTCCTCCAAGAGATAATGGAGTTCTCAGTGTCAGGCCAGCTCCAGCCAAGACAGCTCTCTTGTTGCCTACTAGCACCTTCTTCTCCCTTCCCGAGCCATCCCAAGCCAGACACAGACACAGACCCTACAAACACACACAGCTTCTACCCTGAGTGCCATTTCAGCACAGCTCCCTTCTAGGGGTTTCCTAGGGATATTTAGAATTGGATTTTACTAAGGCCCTTGAAATTCCCAAGGAGAGGATCTCAGTTGAATTTCAAACCTGTTTAGGGGGGATTGGGGTGGAGGAGGAGAGGAACCTTTGATTTCCTACTGGACGTTTCCACGTGGGGGTCCTACAGACCCTTAAACTCAGCGTCCCAAATGGAACCCCCACAAGCCCTACTCCTTGCCCTTTTCCCTCCCTTAGTTCTTGTTTAGTCACTGAGTCGTGTCTGACTCTTTGTGACCCATGGACTGCAGCACGCCAGGCTTCCCCATCCTTCACTATCTCCCAGAGTTTGCTCAAACTCATGTCCATTAGATGGACGTGCCATTGAGTCATTTAGTCGCAGGGACCCCAGCCCCCAATCTAGGAGTCTTTCTAGACCAGTACTGTTCAACAGAACTTTCCAGGAGGACGGAAATATTCCATGTCTGCCACTAACTCCATGTGCTGCTGAGCACTTGAAATGTGGCTGATGCAACCAAGGGATCTGATTTTTCATTTCGATCTGTTAAATCTGAGCAGCCACAGGTGGCTGGTGCATAAACAGGGGGTGCCTCACCCCTCTCCTCTCCCTCTCCCCTCACCGCCCCCATCCAATCAGTTACTAAGCTCCCCGGGAAGGGCTTTCCGGGAGCTGCAATGTTGGAGAATGACAAGGACACGGCGGACAAGGGGCAAGGTGTGGACTAGCTGGAAGGGGTGGGGACCCCAGAGGCCAGGGAATGTGAATGAGCAATGAGCCTGTCTGTGGGTGTGGACAGCCCAGCAGAAGAGCAGATGGCAGGCGAGAGGGTGGGCACTTCATGGGGAGACCTTGACACCCTTCCTAATTCCAGAGCTTGGACTCAGAGTTGGGAGCTGCAGTCACTCCACCAAGAAGGATTCCATCAGAACAAACCGTGTCTTCCAAAGACCCCTCACCACATGTAGGAGGAGGAAAGGGGTGATAGAGAAGGGAGTCCTCCTGTGAGGGGCCTTGGAGTCTGGCAGAGCTGGGGTGGATTCTCTCTCTCTCTCTTTTTTTTTTATATTTATTTATTTGACTGAACTGGGTCTTAGCTACAGCATGCGGGACCTAGATCCCTGACCAGGGATTGAATCCGGGCCCTCTGCATTAGGAGCACAGAGTCTTAGCCACTGGACCACCAGGGAAGTCCCTGGGGTGGCTTCTTTACCTAGACTCTGAGCGCCGCCTCCCTCTCTGTAACATGTACTGTTGAGGGGATGAAATGAGAGGATGCACGTCGCCAGTCTGTACAGGGACTCCCTTCACTTTCTTCTCCTCCATCGTTCTGGTCCCACCTTTTTCTCATCATCATTTTGTTCACCTACTCACTACCCTCTGTCTAGACAATCCTCAACACCACTGCTTAAGCCAATACATCCCACCCCCCCACCCACCAAGGAGAGCCCTGGGAGATGAAAAGTGAAAGTCCCTCAATTGTATCCGACTCTTTGCGACCCCATGGACTATCCAGTTGATGGAATTCTCCAGGCCAGAATACTGGAGTGGGTAGTCTTTCCTTTCTCCAGGGGATCTTCCCAACCCAGGGATCGAACCCAGGTCTCCTGCATTGCAGGGGGATTCTTTACCAGCTGAGCCACAAGGGAAGCCCAAGAATACTGGAGTCGGTAGCCTATCCCTTTTCCAGGGGATCTTCCTGACCCAGGAATTGAAACGGGGTCTCCTGCATTGCAGGGGGATTCTTTACCAGCTGAGCTACCAGGGAAGCCCCGCCCTTGGAGACAGCACTGCCTGTCTAACTGTCCCAGAGATGCTGATGGGATTTGTTCTGCCTGGGAGGCCTCCTGGTTGTGGGGTCAGGAGTCCAAAAGGAGCAGAGGGGTTGGCAAGCTGTGTTAACAGGAGTCAAAGGCAGGGAGGAAGTCCAGACAGACCCTGGGGACCAGTCCCCAGGTGCGGCACCTGTGTAACCTCACACTGCAGTCGCGGGGGTTCCCCCGGGGAACCCAACCCCACAGAAAAAGCCTGGGACTGAAAAGACACCCTAGAAGTATCAAGGAATGAGGGGACTGGGAGACTGTCCCACCAAAGCCAACCTGGGAGGGTGGAGCTCCGTGAAAGAGTGCTGGGCTGGACGGAGGATGGGCCTGGTCTCCAGCCCGTGGCCGGGAGCGGGGGAGGCAGAGCCAGTGCGCAGAGCACCAGCGAGGCCTCGGGGCTTCCTGAGCGCAGGAACAGCAGCTCAGGTCCTCTGTTCAAGACCATTCACCGCCTTCCCACCCCCACCAGCACCCACAGAACACAGTTCCAGAGGGGGCTCCAGAGGGGGCTCCAGAGGGGCCTCCAGCACCCCCAGGCCTGCTTGCCTCTGGCCCTCCAGCTGGTCCTGCTTCCCTTCGTGGTCCCGGGCCCTTCTCCTCCCAGTGTGGGTCAGAGGCCTACCTATCATCTTTCAACACCCAACTCACCTGTCCCTGCCCGCGAAGACATCTCCAATTGCCTGGCCGGAGACAGTCACTCTGTCCCAAAACTCCCTACAGCGAGGTTCCTACCTGGGTGTGAGCCCATCACTGCTGCTGCTGCTAAGTCGCTTCAGTCATGTCCGACTCTGTGTGACCCCATGGACGGCAGCCTACCAGGCTCCTCCGTCCACGGGATTTTCCAGGCAAAAGTAGTGGAGTGGGTTGCCATTGCCTTCTCCCCATCACTGCATCTGCTTATTTCCGCATTCTATTAATACCTGGTCCTCCCTTCGCACTCCATCCATGCCTGCTGGGTCAGATACAGGCAGCAGGGTTGTTAATGTAACTGAAGGGATGGCGGTAGCTGCCAGGCAGGGCTGAGATGAGGAGGGAAGGTGTCGGGGGCTGGGTAGTGGAAAGACCATGAAGCTGGGCCATCCGCTAGCATATGTGTGTGTGTTAGTCACTCAATCATACCTGAGTCTTTGCAACCCTATGGACTGTAGCCCGCCAGGCTCCTCTGTCCGTGGGATTTCCCAGGCAAGACTACTGCAGTGAGTTGCCATGCCCTCCTCCAGGGTATCACGCCGGTGTATGACTTTAGGCTGCTGAAACTTTCTTAGACTTGGTTGCATCATCTAACAGCTTATCTCCTGCTTATCTAACTGGCTTGTGATAATAATCAGATGCCCTGTGGTCAGAGGGCAGATCTGTTAGTAAGCACTTAACACATTATTTTCTTGCAGTTTTTCCCAAGTCAGAGGAATTTTTCTCTTGGAGGAGGACCCAACAACCCAGCCTTCTGCAGTCTTTTGTCAAGGATACTCTTGGAAGGAGCTGACTATTTTTCTTTGCCAGCCCATCCAGAGGAAGAAGGGGTGGCTCTCCTTCAGTACCTTGGGGGTGGGCTGTGACCCTGGGACCTCTTGCAACACACCTAAAGTAGTATCAGGCCAGCATGCCCCCGACACACAGCTGCGAGGCCCCAGGAGACATACAAGCGCTTCCATGTCAGCAAAGTAAGGCGGCCGTGCCTGCATCTACCAGGAGAGGGAAGGGTCCAGGGCTGACGTTCCAGTGGGCAGAGGCACAGCGTGAGGGCTCAACCTGCTCCGAAGATGAACAGGATGGGGGATCGGGCAGGGGAAACGATTTGGATGAGACTGAGATCGGCTGGGGCGGGGGTGTCCCGGCTTTGGGCTTTTTGGCTCTGTAACCCACAGCAGCACCTGCTGTCGGAAGAACTAGACCACAAAACTTGTCTCCTCCAGGCAATTTCCTTTCTCTCTTGCCCACGCCATCCTTTCCGTGTCCTGGATGCAGCTCGGAGCCTGGCCTCCTTAGACTACACTCATGGGGCCAATAGGACAGTGTTTGCAGTTGCACCTGGTCAGGAAAACCCTACGAAAGAAACTGCCTGCCTCTCCCATGTCCCAACTGGTACCACCTCCCTCCCCCCAACCCCCGGCTTCTTCCTCAGCATCTGACTCCTAGCATCTGACCCTGAGGATTCGGGGGTTTGGGGGTTTGGGGTCTGCCTTCCTCTCTCCAGCCTCACACACACATCCCTAGACAGAGCTGGGTGAAGATGGCAGAAAGCACCATCGAGTGAGGTGGTCTCACAGCATCTTCTGTGGACTCGGACCTGCATGGCTCCAACCACGTAAAAGTCCTTTCCGGACGCCCTGCCGGCCGGGGGCTGTGCCCAGCAACGTTCACCTTGCTTTGTTTGCCAAGTAGCAGAGCTGGGATGGGAGAGGGAGTGGGAAGCTGATCCTACCAAGTGCCCCCTTCTCCCCGCCCCCCAGAGATCCACTAAGCCAGCGTCATCTCCCTCTGCAAAGAGGGTCTACTCTCTCCCCGCCAGCTTCCTACTTCCCTTGATCCCCCCAGAACCAGAGGCAAGGGAGGGATGCCTGGTTGGCAGGAGGGGACCTTCAGTCACGTGGATGCCCAGACTCCTGCCTACTGCTACTGAAAACCCACCAAAACCCGCTCCTCCTAACCTGCACGCCCACCCCCAGCACATACTCATGTGGTCCAGCTGCGCAAATGATCATTGTTCTACTCACAGTCACCCTATGGGCCACACCCTAAAAGTCTGGTCCCACATGGTTTTCTTTTTCTCTCTCCTGTTTAAAAAAATTTTTTTCCTGACTACAGTGCCTTCTCCTAGCTTCACTCAGGGCTGGTCAGAGAAGGGGCTGGATGAACAACATCAGATGCAGAGTTGAAAGGCCTGGGCTCAAAGGCCAGCCTTGACCCCTGACAACCACCCTCCCTATTTGAAAGGTCTCTCCTCTGTAATGGGGGGTCATATGGACTGACCACCGGGGGTCACAAGGAGGGAGGACAGCATGTGAGGCAGAGGTGTCTGCTAAAGCCACGGACACAGCCTGGGTCCTGGGGCCCAGGAGGGTGGAGAGGCAGGGGGGCACAGGCCAGGCCACACATCCGCAGGACATGGGTAGTGTGGGAAGGCAACCCAGGTAGGTGGGCCCCCCAGCAAACCCCCAAAGCACACTAGTCCTCAAAGCCCCCGGGTGCAGGCAGCTGACTGCCCTGTTCTGAGCCCACCCGGAGCAGAACGTGCAGTGGCTTCCAGGGGCCTCTGCCCCACCATCGAGGAAGTTCTCTGCCATCAGACTTCCTGCCCTCCCCAGGTCCCTAGCTATTTGCTCCGGGGTCAAGGCACCCTGGGGCTGCTACCTCCAGAGTCGCCCTCGTCATCTAGGTAAAGAGTGCCACAGGGCTGGGCATCGCGTGCCCGTGACAGTGGTTGCCGCACCCAGCCAGGACCCTCCCCAGAGCTTTCACCACCGTTGTGTGATTGTTGGGCTAACGCCCGACGTCCATTGGATTGTGAACTCTGCAAAAGCAGGGATGATAACCCCCTTCTTCACTGCTCATTCCTAGCACTTCGCTCAGGGTCTGGAGTACCATAAACAGTTGCTCAGTGAATATTCACCAAGTAAGACCATGCTGGGTGGATGGATGGATGGATGGATGAATGGATGCAGTTTATCCTGCACTACCACTTTTTCAATTCCTGGGACATCTCCTGAGCCCGTGGCCACCTGGACCTCCTCCAGAGCCCAGCGGGGGATGAATAAGGGACTGAAGCTTTGGAGACTCGTGGCCACAAGCAGACATCTGAGAGGATGGCTGCACTGCGCCCCACCGTGCCTGACCAGGAAGGCTCCTGCATTAAGTGGTGCTTCCTGGCTGCACTCTGGGGGAGGGCGCCCGGCGTGCAGACTCCATGTTCCATAAAGGCAGATCAATGATCCTTTGATTAAAAGGCATTCTATAGACAAAGACTGGCATGGAGGCGGAAGCACAGGGGAATGGCCAGGAAAGAGAAAATCAGAGGGCTGCTACGCCCAGCCTGGGGCTCCCTTCTGCCCTCGCTGATCGGGGCAAAGGAGTCAGCCAGAGCCTGGGCTGCCCCCTTCCACCTTGTGCTCCTGGGTCCCCCGCCATCCCTTTGCCCCCGACGCACTGAGGGGGGAGGAGGTGGAGCCCAGCCCTCCCCCTGCCCACTCCAGCTGTCAATCTGCTGTCTGGCACAAAGACTTGAAGCTTCGTGACAGCTGTGGGCAGCTTTCCCCGCCCCGCCTCCCACCCCTGCCTGCCCTCCCGCCTCCCACCCCTGCCTGCCCTCTTCCCCTCTTCTGTCAGTGCTCTCCCCAACCTGCTCTCAGGCTAACTTCCCTCCCTCCCTCCCTTCCCTCTCTCCTTCTTTCCTTCCTCCCTCCCTCCTCTCTTTTTCTCTCTCCGTCCTTTTGTCATCTCTTCCACCCTGTGTGACTCCCTAAGATTTCTAATGATAACAGGAGTTTTTAAGCTCCTGTTCCAGGTCAAGATCATTCATAGACTGTGTGTACGTGTGTGTGCACGTGTGCGCGCGCGCATGTGTGTGTGCACGTGTGTGTGTGTGCATGTGCCCTCATGCATGTGCCTTGACTCCCGGGTGGGTAACAGAGCTGAGAGGTCCTTGGGGGTTCTAGCCCCCTTGGGGGCCTAATGCCTTTCCAAGGAGGGGGTGGCTGGGTTATCAACCGCCTCCCCTGAGCTAGACTAGGAGCCTGCTCTGCCCATCTTCTGGAATCGGGTGTTCTGGGGACAGGAGCCTCTCCCAGGGCTTAGTACTATGTTCAGGTTCAGGGAGAAGATCAAAGTCCATAATTAAGTGTTCAGGGCAAGTCAAGTGCTCCAAACTTTTGGTGCTAAAAATATTGTATTTAGCATGCAAATTATGCCCTGACAGCTCCCAGGAGCCTGAGCCCGTGGGTGCCAGCACCTTGTTTGTTACCACCGCTGTTATTCTCAAGGTGGTAAGAATATTCCTCCTTCACTGGCTTGACTTATATTTCATTTTTAAAAAGCCAAACTTCTGTTGTTAGGTCGCTGCCAAGTCGTGGCCCCAGAAGGCTTGGAGCTGTGACTGGTCTGGAGGCCAGGAGGACACCAGGCCACGTCACGCAGTAAGTGGGTCCTGATACCAGACCGGGCAAGGCGCAGACACAGACCTGGGCGGGGCCGCACCTCAAAGGCCACTGTTTCCGGAAGCCTCGTCTGCCCTGGTGGGTGAGCAGGGCTGAAGCCTGAGCTTGTAGAGGTGCTCGGACCTGGAGAGAGGAGGCGAAGGGCAGGGGGCAGCCTGGCTTGCCCTGCGGCTCTGGTGCTTTAGGGAACCCTGGGGACTCCACACGATTCCCACTGGAAATGTTCTGCCCCCATCCTGCCGACAGTTGAAGCACAGGGCCACCCCACAGCAGCCCTGAGCGCTCAGGTCCACTGGGGAGGAGGGGCCGGGATGAGGGGGACACACACAGGCACGTACCTCTTCTCCTGGTCCTCCCAGCACAGCCCCTGTGCTCCTCCGCCACCCCCCCCAGCACCTCTGATGGTGTCAGGGCCCCCCCACCCCAGGGTCTCTCCAGCTCGCAGCCCCGCACACACAGAGCCCTGGCCACACCCGATGCGGAGGACGGAGGGGACACTGCACCCCCTGCCCGAGGGAGCCTGGAGGGGACTCTTGTCAAAGTTTTATTAGTGTGGAGCATGTGTGGTGATGTTACAGAGTGTGGGGCCTGGGCCCCCCCCCCCCCAAGAGGAGAGGCTGCCCCTCTCCCTTTAGCAGCCGCTCAGCCGTGGGCCCCTGTAAGGCAGAGGCAACAGAGAAAGGGGACGGGACTGCGAAGAGGCGAGAGGAAGAGAAAAGGACAGTGGCTTGTGGCAGAGGGTGGCAGGCCCCCCACCAAGGACCCCAGACACCTCCAACCCCGGCCCCAGACATGTGACAAGCCCGCCTTCTCTGCCAGAGTCCCCCTTCTCTGCCGGAGCCCCCGCTGGCCCAGCATTTGCTAAGAGAAGGGCTGTACCCGTGTCCGTCAGCCAAGCGGGCTTGGGGTGCGGGGGTCCTGCCCACACAGACCACCCCCACCCCAGGCCCTTGGAGACCAGGGCTCCTCCCTCTCAGGGGCGTGGAAACCTTCTGGTGGGCAGGGCTGGGATCAGGACCCCTGCTGTGGATAACTGAGCGGCTTCTGCCAGGCCAGGTGGGAGAAGGGGTGAGGAGTTTGGGCTTCGGCTTCCCTGGGGTCCGTCCAGACCTGGGGTGTACGCGGGTCTCCCAGGCCTGACACTGCCTGTGGCCGCGGCCAGAGCTCTGGCTTCTCAGGTGTGGGCCCTGGGGGGCTGTGACTGTCCACCCCTCCCCACCGCCCGCTCCGGCTCGGCCTGTGAAAACCAGGCCTCCGAGCCTCGACACTGGCCCCCGCCACCCCAGAGCCCCAGAGAAAGGTCGGAGAAGGCAGCTGCGTCTTTGGTGCCAAGGAGGGAGGGTCTGGGAGTGGGCGGGGGGCCCCGTGAGCTGCCCGTGAGCCCGGGGTCCGCCCGTGGCGCCTCGCTCTCTAGCGCTGCCGCTCGCCGCTCCAAGGTGCACGGGCGTTGCGGGGCGGGAGCCGAGCTAACACTGCAGGGCCCGCGGGCGAGGACATGGCCGAGGCCGCCCTGCCCCCCTTGCCCGCGGCTCCCGGGGCCCCAGGCGGGGCCGCGGGGCAGGGAAGGGGAGCGGCGGGCTGCTGTGCAGGTAGGCAGCAGGGTCAGCAGTGTAGGATCTTCAGGAAGGCCTTGCGGAACTCGATGTTGAAGGTGGTGTAGATGATGGGGTTCACGGCGCTGTTGACGTAGCCCAGCCACGTGAAGGCGCTGTAGAGCACGGGCGGGATGTTGCAGTCACAGTGTATGTTCAGGATGTGGGTGATGAAGAAGGGCAGCCAGCAGATGATGAACACGCCTGGGGAGAGGGCGGCTGTCAGGGGGCCCGGCGCGGGGCCGGGAGGGGCGGGGCCCGAGGGTGCACCGGGTGGGGGAGGGGGTGGGGGACCTGGACCGGATCGCTCGCTGCAGCCCCGCCCAGGCACCAAAGCTCACGCCCAAAAGCCTTGTCTCGCTCACCCTCATTTAGCTGGGGGGCGGAGGGGATGGGGAGGGGGGTAGTGGGCGAGCCGGGTCCCTCACTGCCCCTTTAATTGTTCACAGCGTTGGTTCCACTGGGTCTTGGTTGAGGCAAGTAAACTTCCTGATTCCTCAACAATAACAGCATTAACAACGGTGAACGGTACTGACTTGCGGTTGTAAAATGCTTTCACCACCGTGCATCACTTGATGACCACAACAACCCTGAGAAGTAGTCTCCTCTGCTGATAAGGAGATTGAGAGAAGTGACTTGCTCAGGGTCACTAGGTTCTCAAAGCCACGATGGTACACTGGTCAAGTTCAGATTCCAGAATCGGCATGTGCTTGTATGTGTGCTAAGTTGCTTCACTGGTGTCCCGACTCTGCAACCCTATGGACTGTAGCCCGCCAGGCTCTTCTGTCCATGGGATTCTCCAGGCAAGAATGCTGCCTAAGTTTAAATCATGCATCCTCTTTGATCAAGTTACACAAGCTCTCTGAACCTCAATTTCCCCATCTTTAAAATGAGCATAATTATAGCATCTACCTAGTCAGGTATGCCATTGGGTTTGACCTGTGCCTGAAAAGTGCCAGTCCTGTGACCTACCAGTCTTGGTTAGGGAGTGATGGCGGGTAAGGGAGCCTACATTGCTGGGTCCGTCGCCCAGCCAGGGTTGGGCAGGCCAGGCTGTGGCCAGAGGCCAGGACCGACTCACCGAGAACAATGGCGAGCATCTGGGTGGCCTTCTTCTCCTTCTGCTGGGAGAGCTTCCTGCGGCTCATGGTCTTGAGAGAGGTCCGGGTTTTGCCATTGGGCATGGACTGGATCTCAAAGATCTTGGCAATCTTGGGGTGGTCTTTGGCATGCCCGTTCTTCTCTGGTTTGGCGGGGCTGTCGGGTGTGCTGTGGAGGCCGTGGTGGGATGGGTCGGGGAGGGTCAGCTGGTGGTGGCTGGGGGGGATGGGGCTGTACCGGGTCCTCTCGGGCGGGCTGGTGCTGGAGAGCATCTCCATCTCTAGCTCCTGGGCTCGGCGGGCGGCATCCTGCACAGAGGCAGAGAGCACTGGGTGGAGCCAGGCAAGCTCTCAGCCCTCGGCCACCCCAGCCTCGCCTGGCCTCACTTGGCCTCACCCAGACTCCCTTATCTCCCTCTGAAGACTCCTGCAAGCACCCCAGAGTCCCTCTGCCAGAGAGGCAAGGGGGATGGTCACTGGGAGGCCAGGGCTGGGTGGGTACAGGACCCAGGGCCCACGACAGCCCCCACCTGCCGGGTCACCCCCAGCCCCTCCCTGGAGCAATCCTCAAGCAGCCTCAATGACCCCACTGCTACACTGTGGGGGCTTCAGGCCCAGGCCCTTCTCTTCCAGGAGCTGAGCAACAGCTGCTGAGTGCCAGCTGGTCCCGGGAGCCAAGCTGGAGGCTGAGAGTAAGTTAGTGATTGACGTTTGATGCCTGCCTCTCCAGGAGCTCATGTTCTAACTACAGAGAGGGCACCCTGTTCTCCCCGCCCCGGCTGACCCGAGGCACTTACACCAGCACTCACAGGTGAGCTCCACTTCTCCTGCTAGACTGCTGGAGGTGCCGAAGGACGAACCCCTCTATGCCCACATCTTCCCTGCTGCGCTGATCTGGAGGGCCCTGACCTCAGGTCTTCATGGCCTCCCAGGTCCTTCCCCATGCCCCCTTATTCCAGGCTTTGGGGGCTCAGCCTGAGCTTCTGAAATGCAGCCTCACTGTGCCCTGATCCTTGTTCTCAAATGGGTCCTTGGAGTCCTGCCCTTGCAGGTGAACATCAACTGTTCAGGTGACAAGCAGGGGCCCTGCTTGCTGAAGACACCTGACCTGGACTCGGTGTACAGTCCTCCCCGTGTTCCTTGGCCCCCATCCTCTGCTCATGCTGGGGGAAGGGACATGTGCTGCTTGGACCCCGGTGCTACTATCCCTGGGCACAGCCTGGGGTCTGCTGGGACTCTGGGTTTCTGGGCTCTAATTCCAGGCTGCACTGCACTGTGATCCCCGAGTGCTCTGCTCCCTCCCTCCCTCCACCAGCTCCCAGCCTCAGGCCCCCAGACCTGCCTGTCTGTCAGGCGGTATGTGCAAGTAAAAAGAACATGGGCATGGGTTTCAGAGAGTCACTTAGGTCTGGGCTCAGCTATTCACTCTGTCGCTAACTGTTTAGTCTTGGGTGAGTTACCTAACCTCTCTGAGCCTCTGTTTCGTCTTCTGTAAAATGAAGTTCCACAAGATCAATAAGACTTACCTCTCAGGGTCGCTGTGAGGACTTGATGAGAAAATAGGAAGATGGTAGGTGTTCAATTAATGGGCATGGCCATTAATATTACTGTTATATGGCCAAGTGCTTTCTCCCATCCACCTCCTTGCACTAAGGGTACTTCTCTGTGCCCTGTAGAATTAATTGAGCTGTCTTGCTCCATGCCTGCTTACAAGTGTGTGTGGTGAGCCTGGCCTCAGCTGAGGCAACGTGGGGGGTCCTGGGAGGGGCTTGTCCCTCGGACCAGCTGGTGAGGTCTCTGAGAACCATGGCAGGTCGTTTCCCTGGAGGCAGACAGACCGGGCTCTGGGTCCCTGACCTGAACACTTACCGCTCTCCGCCTGTTCACTGGGAAACTCCCATTAGACTTCATGATTACGGTGCAGAGTTTCATGTCCTCAGGGTGAGTACAGTTGGCCTGTGGAGTGAGCCAGCACATGGGTCATGATGGGGAGGGGGTGGGGACAGAAACCCAATGCAGGGTAGTCAGACTGGGCATGGGAGCTCAGAGAAGGGCAGAGATTAGGAGGGTGGGGCCTGAGGAGGCAACTAAGGCAAGGTTGAAGGCCGGTAGTGTGATGCGACGAGGTGGGCAGGAGGAGGGACAACAGGACTCTGACTTCTACGTGGCACCTGCTAAGGCTCTGGCACCCTACCGGGCATGCCCAGTCCCTCTCACGCTGAATCCTCAAGACCACCCTGTGAGATCGGTATTCTGATTCACATTTAACAGATGAGAAGACGGAGGCTCAGAGAGGTTAAGCAACTTGCCCAAGGTCACTCAGCAAAAAAGCAGCAGTGCCAGGACTTGAACATGATGTGTCTAAGCCCCACGCTCTTATTCCTTCTGTGCCCACATACCATCTTCCTCTGGCAGGGCTGAGTGGGGGGTGGGGGGTGGGAAAGAAGTCACAAGACACAGGGTGGAAATGCAAAGGGGGCAGAGGAGGGAAGCAGGTGACAGCAGGTGAGCAGAGGGAGGTTTGAGCGTAAGAGGACGGAGCACAGAAAAGAAGATGGGATGAAGGCATCCGAGCGCCGGAAAGGGAGATGGAAGGCTAGAGTGAGCGAAGGAAGAGGAAGGAGAGGAGAGGAGCAAGCCGGGCGCCAAGAGCTGCTGCGCTCCGGCAAAGGTCTCCTCCCGGGTGGCCTCCACCCCTTCCCCACCTCCCCGTCCTGGAGACTCAAGCTGCCCACTGAGGCCCCAGCTCTGAAATCTGCCCTCCTCGTGGCTCCTTCAGCCTGGACCCCAGCCCTCCCCCCACCCGCGTCGCCCCGGGGGTCTCGGGACCTTGAGCGGGGCCTTCAGGTTGGCGCGGAAAGCCCGGCTGCTGCGCTTGGTGCTGACGCGCTTGCGCCGCCTGCGGAGGACGATGTAGATCTTGATGTAGACCAGCAGGGTGACGATGAAGGGCACGTAGAAGGAGACGATGGAGGAGTAGACCACGAAGGCGGGGTTGGCGATGATGCACTCATTCTGGTCTGGGGGAGGGGGGAGAAAGCCCCGGGGATGGGTGCGTCAGCGGGGGCCCCCAACCGGGGGCTACAGTGCCTTCCTGCCGCCAAGGAGCAATGTTACAGAGAGTAGGACTAGATGCCTAAGGTGGCCTGGAAGCGTTAGATGTAAACAAATTTGCAAATCGGAGTATTAAAAACAACCATGAACAAAAAGCTGCTTCCAAGCGTTTCCATTAATAACCCCTCATTGCTTCCTCATTCGTTTTGTCATTCAGGAGCGCACAAGTGGAGCCATGGGGTTTTTTGGAAAAAATAATAGGAGAAAATAATTTTTAAAAAGTAGATTATTACTGAAGCTTTTCCTGTGTATGGAGTGGCGGGGCGGGGTAGATCTGATACCTTTTAATTTTAGGAACAAGACAACTTGGTCCTCTTTGCTGAACCTGTTGTTCCACTGTCTTTCCAAGTTCCCTGTCAGATCTGGCAGATGACTGTGCTGTCTCCCAGGGCCTCTTTCCAGATGAATTCAAGCATGTTTAGCCCCATTCCTGCTTCTTGAAATTCCCACAACACTTAGATTTTGAACCACATGCTTTTGAGTCTTCCTTGTGTCCTGTTCAGTAATGGTCTCCAGAGGCACGCTGGCATTATGTCACCTCCCTCATGGAGGCTGTGCCTTCTCTGTCTGAGATGCTCCTGACTGCCTCACACAGGACCCAGTCACAATGGGCTCTTACTTCCTTCTATCTTTTCTGCTCCAGGTGGCTGAGGCCTGGCCTGGGTTTGGCTAGCCCTTGGGGCTGCAGCTTCATTATCAGAGGTGATGGAGGCCCAGCAGCCTCCCACCCTGGGTGTACACAAACAGACAGGCACAGACATGCAGTCTGCCAGGCTGTCTGGTCGACTCCAATTTAATAAACAAAGTTGAAAATCGCCAGTCATCCTCCCTAAACATTATCCCCATTCCTCACCCAACACCATTGTGCTCCAAGCCATTTTTCCTCTCTGACCTTACCAGGAAAAATCCAGGAGATCTGAGTCACCTTGACCCAGGAGACTCAGCCTGGCTTCAGTCCAAGGTGGTGAACAGGCTCTTGGTGGGCCACCACCCATATCCACACCAGGGTTCAGCTCCCTCAGGGGCCAGCTGAGCCCCAGGAGGACAGAGGCAGGACTCACCTGTGTTGTTGAGTCCGAAGAGCATCGGGCAGGAGATGGTGAAGGACAGGACCCAGACGATGGCTATCATGACCGTGACTCGGCGCTTGGAGCTGTAACGTGTGTTGTAGAGCATGGGCATGGCCACGGCCGTGTACCTGCAAGGGCACAGGGTGTGGCCCTGAGTCTGGGGTGCAGGCCCAGGGACTCCTCTCTCCACAGAGACACCCCACTTTGGGAGGATGGAAAATTGGTCTCCCTCCTGTTCAACCCTTTCCTGTCCCGGACTTAGTAAGGAAGTTGGTGACACTCATCAAGTGCTTAATGACTGACAGGCTACCATTCAATCCTAGACTGTGTCTACCACTCCAGTCTCCCTGCTTGGATTTTAGGTTTCTTGAGGGGCCATGGCCTGGGTCTTTGCACCTTTGAAACTGCACCTGCTGCACCTGTGCTGGGCACATGGAGGGTAGAAGTGTTTATTGATGGATTGGTACTTGGGCCCCATAAAGCAAGGATTAGGTCTCATTCAGCAGAAAAGAATAACAACGGTAATTGTTTATGATGCCACACATGGTTCTGCTCAGCACTTCTCTGACATCAGCTCCATTCATCTTCCAAGAATCCTGTGAAGGGCAGAGAGCCAGGGCTTCTGGAAGCCCATATGACTTGTGTGTGCAAATTAGTAAAAGGCTCCAAATGTAGAACTTAGCAAAATGAGCAGAGCCCGAGTCCCCTTGGCCAGGTGCCCTGTGCAGGACACAAAATGCTCAACTGACGGTAGAGTCACACATGGGCAGGTGTCATCATCTTGGTGTCTAGACAGTGAAACTCGGGTTCTAAGAACATCCTCAGTCTGCCCAAGGTCACATAAGTAAGAAGTGATAGGGTCTCCTGCTGTCAGGTCGAGCGCTTTGTCTTGTATGCTGATCTCTGTCCAGGGATTCTTGGTAGCATCGTTGTCCACACACACCTCCCTTTATGAGGTCTGTCCTCTGCCAGCCAGACACGCATGCACACACACATGCATACAGACAGGTGGACTCAGGCACACAGCCAGCCGTTCAGCACTGTGGACAGGGCCTAACCCTGCAGGAGAGGCAGGGCAGCCCACACGGTGAATGGTCTGGGTCACCTCTCCCGCCCTGGCTGGGCTCACCTGTCAATGCTGATGGCACACAGGTTCAGGATGCTGGCTGTGCACATCATGACGTCCAGGGTGACAAAGATGTCACAGTGAATCCTGCTGAATTTCCACTCGCCCACCACCTGGAGACAAACCAACATAATGGGTGGACAGCAGAGGATACTGGCTCATGCACCAGAGCTGGGTCTCCTGGGGCAGGTCTCCTGGGGTGACGAGCTCAGCTGAGGTCTGATGGGTCTCAGTGATGGGTCTCCAGCCTGGGGAGAAAAGGGGCAATTTTCTGCCATGGGGAGTTGTGCTCGTGGGTGTCCGAGGTCCTTGCCTGGGTCACCCCTCCTCCTAGACAGGTAAGGCCATGCATTCTATGCCAAGAAGTTTGGTAGAAGAAAGAAGATGGAATTGCACAAGTGCTTCAGCTTTGAACCTTCATCTGTAAAACCTCTGTGTGAAAACCTTACGAATCTCATGTTACCAATGGGGAAACTGCCCCAGAGAAGGGTGGGGACTCGCCCGAGGCCTTCCAGCTCAGTTTCTGGCCCGGCCCTGGCCCAGGCGTCTGGGGGTGGGGGCTGGGCTGCTCCTTCAGTGCAGCATGGGGTATGGCACAGAGTTGAGACTCAGTGTCTGTGAAGAACAACAGTGAGGATGTGATTATGAAACAGTGAAGACATTTCTGCTCCTCGCTGCACTTGGAGAATGAAAGAGGGGGAAGCTTTCGGAAGAACAGAACGGGCTGGGGAAGACGTGTAATAAATCATCCCTGGTTCAGTGCAGAACCAGAAGTCCAGCTTTTGACACAAGCATTTTGCACTCCTCTTTTGCCTGACACACACACTCACACCCCGCATGCACACCCCCACCCCATAACTCCCCTTTACCCATACAGACACACCCACTCACTTAGCAGGCTACCCTGGCGGCTGTGGAAGCTTGGAGCAGCTCCATCCCTGGGGACAGTCAAGACAGGGAGGTACAACTTGGGCCACTACCTATTGGAGAAGGAGGAGCAGGAAAGCCTGTCCTGGCGATGTGAGCAGAGCAGTGGCCACTGTGTGTGCACAGCAGGGCTAGATACAAAGCTGATTCTCAGCGCTGCCCTCTTAGCCGCTCGCAGGCGTAAAACAAATTGCTGGCATTAAGGACAGAGATGGGCAGTGCATGGAGGAATCTGTAGCTTTCCCTGGAAGACAGGAAGCCTCTTGTTTGGCACTGCCCTCTCTGGGGCTCACGTGAGGCAAGGGTATCTAAGCACTGGCCAGGCAGGCACGAGGCCAGAGTGGGGGGCATGGGATAGGAGGGGCTTCCCTGGCATCAACAGAGTCTACCTTTAAGGCACCCCTGGGAGAGTCCCAGGCACACCTGCTCTGTGCCCCACCTTGACGTCCTCCTAGGGTAGGACCAGTATTTCCAAGCTGCTCTCACCCCCCTGGCAACCTAGGTCTGAGATATCAGGGTCGTCTCCTCCATCCTCCTCGCTTCCTTCCCTCTTCCCTGCCTTCCTTACTTCTAATAGACACTTACTGAGCATCTTATTATGTGTCCAGCTCTGTCCTAGACTCTGGGGCACAACAGTGAAAAATCCTGACAAAGTCTTTAGGGAGCTCTCAACCCCTGTCCCTAAAGGGTTTCCTGGAGCACAGAAGAAGTGGGAGGGGGGCTTCCTGCAAGGTCCCAGGAACAGCTGCTCTAGAACGCAGGTTGGGGAAAGGCTCAAGAAAGTGTGTCAGTAGTCACTGTTTATAGAACATCTCCCGCAAGCACTTTACCTCATTTATTGTAAATTAAAGCTCATACAAGCGGGTGCTGCTTATGCCCACTCCTGGATGAGGGGTGAAGCTCTGGAGTACACCCAGATCATGTGCAGCAGGGCGGGGATTTGAAGCAAGTTTTTGGGGCAGCACATCCTATGCTCTCTCCCGAGCTGCCTTGGAAGGGACCATCTAGTTTGTCAAAAGAGGAGAAAATTAAGTGAAAAGTCCTTAGATAAACAGGGCTTCCCAGGTGGCGCTAGTGGTAAAAAATCTGCCTACCAATGCAGGAGAAGCAAGAGACACAGGTTTGATTCCTGGAGCAGGAAGATCCCCTGGAGGAGGAAATGGCAACCCACTCCTACAGTATTCTTGCCCGGAAAATTCCATGGACAGAGGAGCCTGGTGGGCTACAGTCCATGTGGTCACAGAGTTGGACACAGCTGACTAGATAAGCATATCTAGTCTAGACACGGCTGACACGAGCACTAGAGAAGCATAAAGTGGGAAAGGAGCGATTGTAACTGTACAGGTAGACTAATTCGAGGTCAGGAAGGAAAAAGATTTGTCCAGGCTCTCCTGGTGATTTAGTAGCAGAGGGAGGACGGACCCTCAAGTTTGCTTGTCCCACTCGAGGGCTGTTTCCTCGGAACCTTTGACAACACTCATCAACATCCTTGCTCACATGAGGCTGGGATCTGCAGAACGGGCTTTGTCATTTCCATCAGATTCCACTGTAATGGCCTTGCCGGGGCCTCAGACCCCAGCCCCGAAGATGCTTGTGGCTGTTGACTATGTCAGTAACTGTGATCTGAGTCTGTTACATCTGCTCTTCTGGAAAATGCACCCAGCAAACCTCCCTTCAAACGGCTGTGAGGTTGAAACAGCACAGCTGGCAACGGAGCCCTGGCTCTCCTCTCTCAGCTTCTCCAGATGCAAAGTGGTAGGGTCAAGACCGGAGCCTGGTCCTCTCACTCCAAAGCCAGCGTGCCTTTCCTTATTCTGAGCAGAATAAAGGATGCACATCCAGTCCCACCTAGCCAGGTGCCGGCTGATGTTATCATAGGATTTAACATCCCTGGAGATGGAACCGGATGGAAAATTCTGGACAACTAGAGCACCTTCTGGAGAGAACACAGTATAGGCTGAGAGAATGCTTTAACAGGATGTTGGGATGGGGTGAGCCTCCACTTGGGACACTCTCTAGGGACAATAAGTAGCTGAGATGATGTCATGTAAGCAAGGCCCACTGTCCAGCTCTTGTTTTGATGGAAGAGTTTGACCACCACTCTCCTCTCTCCCCTGAAACTCTGAGCTTCGCCTTTAAAATAATGTGAACAGATAATGTTTAAAATATCCGTGTGAAGGACTTAAAGACTCCTAGGTGCCCTAATGCACACATTGGGTCCTGCCTTAGAGGGTCTGGGTAGGGATGGTGGGTCTGAAAGCCCCAGAACCCACGCCCAGAGCCCTGGGTAGAGCATGCCTTCCTCTGGAAGAGGGCATCTCTTTGCCTGGCCACAGGGAGGGTCCTTCAGTTTGGAGGGGGTGTGACAATTTATCGTCACCTTCATCTTCATCACCGTCATCATGGCTACTTTCACACGCTGCTTATTATGTGCCTGCTGCCATTCTAAGTACTCTTCGTATATTAATCCACGTGAGTCTCAAACAACGCTTATGACGTAAGTACTGTGATTATCTCCATTCTGTAGATGAGAAGACCAGGCACAGAGAAGTTGCTTGCTTGGCCAGCTACCCATCATTTTTTGCCTACTGGTGTGTGACCTGGGAACCCACTTTACAAGGGAGCAGGAGGGGAATAGCCCTAAGAATCAGAAAAGTGTTCCAGAGGGCAAGGCCCTCAGACAGGATGTGGGACAGACTGAGGCTTGGGGTCCCCGTAAACGTGCCATCATGGAGGAACCGGATGCCGGGTCCGTGGTCCCTGTGCGTTTTTAGGTTGTGTTGTTTCTACTGTTTGTTTCTTGCTGGTTCTCTCTTAACATTCAGGTCACTTTGAAGGTTACAACCTGTCCGGGTTATGCCAGAGAAAACCAGGGGAGTGATGGCCCAGAGCTCCCTGTGGTCGTGACAACAGGAGGCCCTGGGGACATGGAGACAGAGGGACCAACCTCCCCTTCCCACCTCTGCTTCTTTTCCTGGATGTCTCCTCTGCTCAACCCACAACCGTTTCTTGTTTTCTTTGAGAGGTGCAAGCCTTTCCCTCCCAGGAAGGGCCTTGCCTCTACAGCACAGGTAATTTCCCCTCGCATCCAGGGCAAGAAGGTCATGACACAGAGATCTTAGTGACCTTGGCATCTGAATACCTGCCCAGCTTCCCATGCAGCCAGACACAACCCCAGAACCCTGGGAAGAGAAAAGGGCACCCAGCCTGTGCCCACCCCAGTCCCCTAGTCCCTCCCACATCTACCTGTCAGCTCTAGACAGTGTCCTCCTGGAGGCAGGGCCCCACTTTGGGAATCCCAGAGGTTTCTCCCTTTGCTGTGTGATCTGGAAACAGACAGGCAACTTCTCGAGTAGGACCAGCCTGTGCCCACGCCACTGCCCTAGACCCTCCCACCTGTCAGCTCTGGACAGTGTCCTCCTGGAAGCGGGGCCCCACTTTGGGAATCCCAGAGTGTGATCTCCCTTTGCTGTGTGATCTGGATACAGACAGGCAACTTCTCACAGCTTCTGTTTCCCCTTCCTTAAACTGCGAAGAATGGTATCAACTCAGGAGCAGCAGGAGTATTTGCTGAGAGTGGGTCTGTAAAGAGCCCGGTAGCTCCTGGCCCCCAGTGGGGGCTTCGGGCTGGGTAGGCTCTGTCCCCAGCCGAGCAGTGGGTCACTGTGTGGCCCTTCCTAAAGAAAGGAACTGGAGCACAGTTCACAGCCACCTCAACCTCGAGATCCCGGACACACAGTGCGGTGGGGAGGCAGAGAGGAGAGTGTGGAGCCGCCGCCCCCATTCTGAAGTCAGGGGGAGAGGGATGAAGACATCAGGCCTGGGAGCACGAGCCTCTGCTGTCCTCGGGGATCCTCGTCAATGACTCCCATTCTCCACGTGACCCAATGAACCGACTCTGGGGCCCTGGCTCCAGTCTCCGTGTGAGGCTGGAGAAGTCACCTAAGTTATCCGACCATCCAGCTCACCATCTAGAAGATGCTGTGAAGACTCAGTGGGGAGATGCTGTCTTTGAAGGACTAACGTGAGGCCTGACAGTTATTGCATGCACATGTGCTCAATTGATTCGGTTATGTCCGATTCTGTGCAACCCTATGGACTGCAGCCCACCAGGCTCCTCTGTGCATGGGATTCTCCAGGCAAGAATACCGGTGTGGGGTGCCATTTCCTCCTCCAGGGGATCTTCCAGACCCAGGGATCAAACCCACATCGCTTACATCTTCTGCACTGGCAGGCAGTTTCTTTACCACTAGCACCACCTGGGAAGCCCCTGGCATTTACTTAGTAAGCACCTTATAACCTGTAGCCAGGACTGTTAAGGAGACGATCCACTCATTTTTGTGAGACTGAGCCCAGAGTGGAGAGAGGGCCTACCTGAGAAGGCACACTCTTGATGGGAACCAGTGAGGAGGCTGGACTCCTCCTTGGATGGGAACCAGTGAGGAGCATCTCCGGGGGAGGTGCCAGAGCTCTGCAGGGGCCCAGACCTACCTCCAGGTAGACCACCCAGGGCATGACCAGCGTGGCCACCAGGAGGTCGGCCACAGCGAGGCTGACGATCAGGTAGTTGGTGGTGGTCTGCAGCGCCTTCTCACGGGACACAGCCATGCACACCAGCACGTTGCCAAAGACGATGATGAAGATGAGCAGGGTGAGCAGCATGGCATAGTAGTTGTAGTGGGGCCTGTCGGCCTTCCCTTCGGACCCGTTGAAGGGTCGACTCCAGTTCCGGCTCTCTGGATCATCATCATACCAGGACAAGTTCAGCGGATCCATGGGGGCGGCGGGGCCACTGGGTGGCCAGGCTCTGGCCAGGAGAAACAGACACAGGGAGTGAGCAGGAGGACCTCCCAAAGCATGCAGTTACCCATTGGAGGCTCGGGGCTAACACCCACCACAGGAGGTTAAAAGAGAATTCTCCAGCCTCAGGATTTTAAGATTGCATCCCCAGATTTTCTTGAAACATTGCAGCCTGCTGCCACTCTTCTGCTAGCAGGTTCTTGCTGATGGTAAGACAAATGAGAAAGTACCATTTTTTAAAGTATAATAAAATCAATGAGCTTGAAAAGAGCTGATCATTTATTCACCCACTTATTCAACAAACAATTAAGCACATCCCATGCCCCACACAAATTCTAGATTCCAGTGGTAAGAACAGAAATATGAATTCATTCTGTCTTGATTCTGTAATTGCTTATTGAACATTGTTCTATAAATGCCAGAAACAGGCAGGAACAAAATATACATAGTTCTCCAGTTCACATTCTAAAAGAAACAATAGCCAATTAACCAAGCAATTAAATGTCTGAGTGGTAGGCATTAGAAAATGGAATGAGGAGAGAGACACAACCTAGATTAGGGTTTCAAAGAAGGCTTTCCTGAGGAAGTGATGTTCAACAGACACTTGCAGAATGTTGTTAGGTAAACAGTTGGGAGCCAGGGGAAGGGTCCAGGCATAGGAAGCAGGTAAGCAAATAATGAAGCTGGAGAGTGGGTGCCATGTGAGAGGGATAGTGGGGGATCCGGGGCAGCTGGAGCGCAGAGAGCTTGGAATGAGCTGAACTGGAGGCTGCAATGGGCTTGATCCTGGAAGGTTTTATAAATCACTCTAGGAGTTCAGACTTGACCTCAAGGGCAGCAGGAGCCACATGATGAGATTTGCCTTTCAGAGAGGAGTCTGACTGCCGTGCAGAGAATAGAAGGGTGCTGCTAAGTGGAGAGGCAGGTCACCAACTGGGAGGTTGCAGGGACCCCAGAAAGAGCTGGTGAGGTTCTGCCTTTGTGCACTGAGAGCCCTGAGAAATGGGCATCTCATCTCAGAGGGAAAAGACTTCCTGAGGGAGGCGTCATCGGAGATGAAGTAGACAGAGGAGTGAGCCGGGCAACTGAGTCCAGGGGATACGCCCCAGCCAGAGGGAACTTGACACGGTCCCAGATAGAAATTAATTCTATTTGGCTAAAAAACTGTAGAGCATAATGGAGAAGCTGGGGAAAATTAAGCCAGAGGGCTCTTCGTGGGGTCAGAATGGGTCTTATAAGCTTGGAGTCCCTGAAAGTTCAGGTACAAAGGAATGATTCCATTGGATTAGTATTTAGGAAAGGTTGCTGACTGTGCAGTCAGCTGGGATGTTAGCAGGAAGTGAGGTTGTGACTATAATTCAGGTAAGAGATGGTGGTCCTCTGAATGATGGCATGGGAATAAACATGGAGAGACATGTTCAGAGTCAGTAGCTAACCTGTCGATTTCATGGAATTTGGTCACTGAATAGATGTGGGGTGGGAGTGGGGGTAGGCAAGCCAGGAGAGAAGGAGACGAGGATAACTCCAGATTTCTGCACTGGGCTCTGAGAGGCTTGGAGATGCTTCTTACTGAAAAAAGAAAGCGGAGGGGCTCAGAGGCAGCAGGTATGGATGAGCTTGACAGCCTGTGTTTTGGTTGTGATTGAAACATAATGCACACATAATACAGTTGGCTCTCCTGCTAACAAAAGTGTTCCTATTTCACACAATGGAACTAAATGAACAGTACTTCAAGGCATTCCATACAGAACTCCACAACTTCCAGGTGTTTTGCTATCCGAATGGATTTGAAATCCAGCAGTTTATTCCAATCGATCTGAACATGGTACCATATCCAAATCAGGGAGGAGGGCACACCAGCCTCGACGGGTCAGAGGGGAGCCCTGGAGAAGGGTCTGCCCAGCTTCGCCTCGCTAACACATCTGCTCTGCCAGCTCTCAGCAGAGGAGGATAGATGATGTCCAACCCAGCACCACCACTCCGGAGCCTCTTAGGGGAAAGCAAAACGCCTAATTCCATGTGGAGTGACATGGAATGCCATCCTTGCAACAAGTCTTCCTGTTCCAAGGGAGCGAAGCACTGGGCCACGTGGAGGCTGCCCTCTGCAAAGCCCACTGGCTCCTCTTCCCATTTGGAGCACACAGCAGGAGACCTGCATGTCTATATCGATCAGGCAGCAGGGGCTGCTCCCGCCATTCATTTACTCCATCAGCATCTATCGAGCTTGCCGGGCAGAAAGCACTGTGCCCAGCACTGTCAGGGGCCTGAGAAGTCAGAGACACACTCCCTTCCCCCACGATCCTGACTGCGTCTCTCTGCCCTGCTCCTACCTCTGGTTCCTCTCTCCGTAGAGCCGGCGGCATCTGCTGGGGACTTTCAGCCCCCTGTCCCTCCCATCCCACCCATTCTCCATGCCCAACCAGACTTTCATTTCTGCAGCACAATTCTGAACCTACATACGATGACAGCTTCATCTGCCTGCAAAGGATGTGATCATTTGCCAAGTTTTTTTTCTTTTTTAGATATGCTATCTCATTTACCCTCAAAATAACCTCTAAGGCTTGTAGTTCTCATCCTCACTCTACAAATCAGAAAAGTACCTGGAAAACTTCTTTTCCCTTGCGCCTACTGGCCAGTCCTACATGTCTTTCAAAGCAAGCCCCTCCCAGAATCCTCCTGTCCTGGAATCTGTCCCAAGTTCTCCTGGCTGGACCATCTCCCTCCTTCCTGGGGGCTGCCAAGGCATTGCCTCATGGTTCTGTTTTGGAACATTCTCCATTCGTGTGTGTGTCTGTTCGGTTCATTTGTGTGTGTGTGTGTGTGTGTAAGCATCTCCAGGTGTGTGTGTGTAAGCATCTCCAGGTGTGTGTGTGTGTGTGTGTGTAAGCATCTCCAGGTGTGTGTGTGTGTGTGTGTGTGTGTGTCTGTTCGGTTCATTTGTGTGTGTGTGTGTGTCTGTTCGGTTCATTTGTGTGTGTGTGTGTCTGTTCGGTTCATTTGTGTGTGTGTGTGTGTGTGTGTGTTCGGTTCATGTGTGTGTGTGTGTGTGTGTGTCTGTTCGGTTCATGTGTGTGTGTGTGTGTGTGTCTGTTCGGTTCATGTGTGTGTGTGTGTGTGTAAGCATCTCCAGGTGTGTGTGTGTGTGTGTGTGTGTGTGTGTGTGTCTGTTCGGTTCATGTGTGTGTGTGTGTGTGTCTGTTCGGTTCATGTGTGTGTGTGTGTGTGTGTGTGTGTGTGTGTGTGTGTCTGTTCGGTTCGTGTGTGTGTGTGTGTAAGCATCTCCAGGTGTGTGTGTGTGTGTGTGTGTGTCTGTTCGGTTCATGTGTGTGTGTGTGTGTGTGTGTCTGTTCGGTTCATGTGTGTGTGTGTGTGTGTCTGTTCGGTTCATGTGTGTGTGTGTGTGTGTGTGTGTCTGTTCGGTTCATGTGTGTGTGTGTGTGTGTGTGTGTGTGTGTGTGTGTCTGTTCGGTTCATGTGTGTGTGTGTGTGTGTGTGTGTGTGTCTGTTCGGTTCGTGTGTGTGTGTGTGTGTGTGTGTGTGTGTCTGTTCGGTTCATGTGTGTGTGTGTGTGTGTGTGTGTCTGTTCGGTTCATGTGTGTGTGTGTGTGTCTGTTCGGTTCATGTGTGTGTGTGTGTGTGTGTGTGTGTGTGTGTGTGTGTGTGTGTCTGTTCAGTTCATGTGTGTGTGTGTGTGTGTCTGTTCGGTTCGTGTGTGTGTGTGTGTGTGTGTGTGTGTCTGTTCGGTTCATGTGTGTGTGTGTGTGTCTGTTCGGTTCATGTGTGTGTGTGTGTGTGTGTGTGTGTGTCCGGTTCATGTGTGTGTGTGTGTGTGTGTGTGTGTGTGTGTCTGTTCGGTTCATGTGTGTGTGTGTGTGTGTGTGTCTGTTCGGTTCATGTGTGTGTGTGTGTGTGTGTGTGTCTGTTCGGTTCATGTGTGTGTGTGTGTGTGTGTCTGTTCGGTTCATGTGTGTGTGTGTGTGTGTGTGTGTGTGTCTGTTCGGTTCGTGTGTGTGTGTGTGTGTGTGTGTGTGTGTGTGTGCAAGCATCTCCAGGGTTACACCATGTCTTGCTCACGCCTCATCTTACTCGTGGGATAAACAAAAAAGCATACTATCTTGTTTTTCCCTTTTCACTCTTAACGCTATGATTGGCAGGCAGTAAGTGTTTAACAGATGTTTGCAGAACTGAATCAAAGGGTGAGTCCAACTGGGAAGAAAACCCCTCCACACTTGAAATGTAACTGCTAGCGTAACTCATCAGATCAACAGTGACAAAGGGGAGATGCAACCCAAGAGTATCATGGGTGTTACATGTTGGTCCCCAGGAAGCAGACAGAGGAGGAGGCAACACGCAGATCTACTGGGGATACAGTGATGCTCAGGCCCCAGGGAGCATGCGTGTGTGGGCACAGCCGGGGTGTTCATGGAAAGCTTCCTGGAGAGGGAAGAACTTCAACTGAGACTTACATTATGGGTGCAATTTTGATGGCAAATGCGAGTACTGATGGGCGAGACGGGGGTTGGGGGTGGTGGCTAGGGGTAACACTTACTCCCCTTTGGTGCTGGTTACTCCACAGAGTAAGTCTTGCCAAAGGCTGGAAAGGCCTCATGCATTTAATTTTCAAATTGAACATTTATTCTTAATTGTTCTTACAGCTTTTTGCTGATACAAATGTAACATAATCACATTGTAGAAAAAAACTGGGAAAGTATGGAACATGCCTAATTACCTGCAGACCCTATTAACCAGTGCTGAGTGAGCTCCAGATTCTCCTGTGTCCTCAGCAACCTTCCTAATCGGGGCTGACATCTCTTAACCACAGGGGCTGCCCGGCTGGCTCTCAGACTGATCTGGGATCTGGACATCAGCAAATCTGGACATCCACCCCCACAGATGGGGTTTATTGGCATGAGAGACACTGCTATAACATAGGGGCTGGAGACCAGAACACGTGGGTTAAATACCAACTGTAGCTCTCCTAACTCGGGGGTCTTGGCCAGATTTTTTGGCTTTCCTAAGCCTCGGTTTTCCCATCTGCAAAATAGGGACAGCAGTTTCTGTTGTGAGGATTGAGTAAGGTGATGCATATGTGGCCGGCACGGGTAAACCTTTATGGAAAAATCAAACCTTTGAGAAAACAAACCAAGCAAAATAATCCAAAGAAACAAGCAATCAGACAACAAACCTAAGACCCCCAAGAGATGAAGTGACAGGCGCTGTCCAAATGCAGCCCATCAAGGTTAGAGGACCTGCTGGGCTCCTCCTGTGAAACCTGGCCGCTCATGCTTGGAGAGTGGGCGCTAGACGAGGAGAAAATTCTGAGATGCAGCAATTGAGTCCTTGGGAAGGAGTGAAGGAAAGAAAAGGTAAAGTGTATTCCTGGACTGTGGTTGCTGGATGAATCTGAAAGACCCTCGGGATGGGGTAGCAGCTGGCCTGGAAGGACCAGCTCTCCCAGCCCACTTGCTCCTTACTGGAGACTATCGTATTTCCTAGGTTTTAAGACAGAATTAAAAGTAAGTTGTCTTATGTACCACTTGGAAAGAAGAAATGCCATCAAACTCCAATACAGTTCTTAGATGGCATTGATTGCAAAAGGCATTATGACTTCAGAGACTTTAAAATGTCGGAGAGGCTCTGCATCTTAGCATGCATAAAATAGAGTGATCTGCAGGCATTTCTCTGCTGGCATTTTCTCAGGAGGAATTTTCTAAGAAAGCCTGCTGGTCCCCAGGCTCCCCCTGCTCCAGCCCCAGCCCTTCCTCTTTTCCTTCTGCCCAGGGCTCCCAGGGGCATCTGTCAGAAGATAGAACAAAGGAGAAGCCAGGCTGTGGTCTTTCTTACTCCAGAGGCTCCCCTCCAATTCCTGCCCCTTCCCTGCCCCTCAAACTTCATCTGTGTCAGAGCCTGCGCCTGTCGGGGGAGAGCTCTAGGTAAGTCTGGTCTGGCCCTGGGTCTGGAGAAGCCGGGTGAGATCAGCCAGGTGAGATTAGGGGCTCCTATAAGATGGAAATACCACACAAAGCTGTCTCCCTGGATGTGCCAGGATGGTCCACATTTCTTGCTCTTTTGAAAAAAGGAGTTAGGCTTTATGGTATAACCCAAGGAGAATTATTCCTACAGTTAAAAGACCTCAGATAAATAATATTGCATATTATTAAAAAAAATTTTTTTTTATTAGAACAAGCATTTTGATTTGGGATTATGAGAACATGATCAACTTGCTCACCAGCCTCCACATGCCACCTCCGTCCTTCCTTTCAGGGGGCTCCTGCCACATTCATAAAAGCTCCAAGTCGCAGTCCCCAGTCAATATCACTCGATGAGCTCCAAACACATGCATGCTTGTGGCCGCTTCTAAGCTCTTGGGGGGGTTAACTGCCTGGTTCTGTCTCCTGGGAGCAGGATGGATGATCTGAGCCTGCTGCAATGGACTGAGCTGTGTTCATACAAAATTCATATGAAGTCCTAACCCTCAGTGTGATCCTATTTGGAGATGGGGCCTTTGGTCAGGAGAAGGTCACGGGGGCAGGGTCCTCATAAGGGTAGGGATGTGTGTGTTAGTCGCTTAGTCGTGTCTGAGTCTCTGCGATCCCATGGACTATAGCTTGCCAGGTTCCACTGTCCATGGGATTTCCCAGCAAAAATCCTGGAGTGGGTTGCTAAGCCCTCCTCTAGGGCTCTTCCCGATCCAGGGATCGAACCCAGGTCTCCTGCATTGCAGGCAGATTCTTTGCCAAGGTTCTTTCTCAGGCTCTGAGCCAACAAGGAAGCGTGAGGGTAGGGTGGCTGCCCTTCTAAGGAAAGACACCAGAGAGCTCGACCTCTCTTTCTCCCTGCCACGTGAGCACACAGTGAGGAGCAGCCATCTACCAGCCAGGCAAAGAGCTCTCAGCACAGCCTGACCACCCTAGCCCCCTGGTCCCTGACTCCCCGCCTCCAGAACTATGAGGAAGTAATTTCTCTCATTGAGCCCCCCAGTCTAGGTGTTTTATGAAGGCAGCCCAAGCAAGCTGACAAAGACACGTGCAGATGCCAGGCCTTGCTCACAGCCTCTTCCCCTAAGTACCATCCTCACCTGGGCAGCAAAGTGGGGCAACCACTGCTTCCAACCCCAGCCTCATCAGCAGCGGGGCAACTGCAGGTTGGGGCAACCATGCCCTGACCCCCAGCCTCATCAGCAGAGGGGCAACTGCGGGGTGGGGCAACCATGCCCTGACCCCCAGCCTCATCAGCAGAGGGCCAGCTGCAGGTTGGGGCAACCATGCCCTGACCCCCAGCCTCATCAGCAGAGGGGCCAACTGCAGGTTGGGGCAACCATGCCCTGACCCCCAGCCTCATCAGCAGAGGCTTCCGGGTGTGCTCTGACACCACCTGTGCTCTTCTTCTTTAACTGCCTGAGTGTGGGGGAAAGTGGAAAGAGCCAGGAGCAAGGGTAGACCCCATCTGTGTGGGAGCCTGCAAGCCTCTGGCCATCAGAGTGCCAGAGCTCACCCGGGCCTCATGTATCTTCAGGACTCACTGCCTCACCCCTCGCAGAAGGCCAAAGACCTACTAAAAGAACTTCTAGAATCATCCACGCTGGTGGTCAGTACACGGCCATCATGCGTGCGTGCTATGTCGCTTCAGTCGTGTCTGACTCTTTGCGACCCCATGGACTGGGGACTGCGACTTGGAGCTTTTTATGCAGGAGGCCCACCAGCCTCCTCTGTCCATGGGATTCTCCGGGCAAGAATACTGGAGTGGGTGGCCGTTTCCTACTCCAGGGGATCTTCCCAACTCAGGGATCAAACCCACATCTCTTATGTCTCCTGCATTGGCAGGCAGGACCCTTCTGTCAAGTTCTCCCTAATGGCCAGTCTGACTCCAGCCTGGTGTGAAACCTGCTGTCTTCATAGTCTCCACGGCAGAGCTTCCTCAGGAGATGTCTAGGAGGATGGGGCTGCGTGGGGCGATCAGGGCAAGTGGACGGTGGACCTGGGCGTGCCCTGCCCCCAGGGCCTCTGCCATTACACTGTGCTTTCTGACTGTTAGCATTTTGTGTGTGTGCTCTAATTTGAAAATATGCTAGCTCTCAAGCAGAGAAGTGCTCTGTGAGCCCAGACAGCCACCTGGGGCTGAACTGGCCCATCGAGAGGGCCCAGGCCAGCGGCCCACTGGGCTCACGCCCACCCTGCCCAGTGGTGGGGGATGGGCAGACAGGGCAACCGGGAGGGGGGCTGAGCTAAGGCCACTTTCCAGCCTGTAAACAGAAACAGCTTCCAACAGGTCTGCTGGAAGAGGAAAAACTCCTCTGAAGCTCCACAGTCCGAGGCTGACACCTCAGCCTGATATTTTCCTCTCAGGAAGGACAGAGAGGCTGTGGTCGCCCTGGTCCCTAGCCCGGCAGGGTGAAGGCAAAAGCGTCAATCTGCTAGGGTGCCTGGGACCCTGGAGGAGAGCTGGAGGGATAGGGGAGGAGAGGTGCGAGGATCCTGTTCCCTGGTTTGGATTCCCTCCACCAGGGAAACGCCAGGGCACGGGCTAGGAGGAAGGGGTGAGGAATGCTTGGCACAGAAGAAACTTCAGCAACCTGTTTCCCTGCTGCTGCCTCCCCTGGGAGGTTGGCATTTGAAGGAGTCAAATTGTCTAATTAAAATTTAACAATCCCTTATTGGGCTCGATGGCGGGTGAGACACTGCTGTCTTAAACACATCATTTTTCCCTCATTTCTGAGACTTGAAGCATTTCAATGAAAAAGGGGGGCGGGAGGTGCTTCGCATTTGCATTTCAAAAGCAGCTGCTGGCACTGGGTGGGAATTGGGAGTGAGTGGTAAGGGGGCTCCTCCCCACAACCCCAGTGATTCAGATCACCCTCTGCGCCTCCAGACCAAGGTCCAGGCTGTGACTTGGGGTGGGCACTCCTCCAGCTCCTCAGGCAGCTCTGGGAAGGATGGGTGGGAGGGGAAGGGGGAAGAAGCCCCCACCCCAACTCCATTCCTTCCTTCTTCAAAGGAAAAAGGAGAAGAGTCTGTGAACAAGGCCTCACTTATTGACCCTGGAGGGTGGCCTCATCAGGGCAGGGATGCCCAGGGCCCAAGTCCATGCAGCCTCAAGAGCCTTCCGCATCCAGATTTTGGGAAGGCTGGCGTGGGCCATTGACAGGTGCAGTCCCGTCTTACCTGGAAAGGCTAAGGAGCAGAAAGGCTGCTGAGCTGGGGGAGTGGGTGGGATGGTGGGGAAGGGTCTTTGGAATGGGGGGGCAGGAGGAGTGGAGACGGAGGCATATTGAGGAGAATAAGGGAGACTGAGTAGTGGGGCTGGTGCAACGGGAGTGTTAATGCTGCCTCAGTGCTCAGTCTCTCCTGGCCTTGAGCATCTTTCCCAGTGGCCCAGACCCACATGCACAGGGGAGCTGGGTGGTGAGGCTGAGTCTGTCAAGCAGCAGCAGCTGGAAGGAAGAATCCCAGTTGATTTTCTGCCGTTATTGGAGAGGGACCCTCCAGGACTCAGACAAAGGTCCAGTTCCCAGAAATTCCAAGGTTCTTCCCATGGCTGCCCACATGGGTGCCTCCCTCCGCCCAGAACCTCAATGCTGCCTGTGGGGGGACAGATCAGGACTGCTGAAAGGAGCCATAAAGAAGGCTGAGCACCAAAGAATCAATGCTTTTGAATGGTGGTGCTGGAGAAGACTCTTGAGAGTCCCTTGGACTGCAAGGAGATCAAACCAGTCAATCCCAAAGGAAATCAATCCTGAATATTCATTGGAAGGACTGACGCTGAAACTGAATACTTTGGCCACCTGATGTGAAGAACTGACTCATTGGAAAAAAAACCCTGATGCTGGGAAAGACTGAGGGCAGGAGGAGAAGGGGGCAACAGAGGATGAGGTGGTTGGTTGGCATCATCGACTCAATGGACATGAGTTTGAGCAAACTCCAGGAGATAGTGAAGGACAGGGAAGCTTGGTGTGCTGCAGTTCATGCAGTCGCAAAGAGTTAGATGTGACTGAGCAACTGAACAATAAAACGAGGAACCTTGTTTGGGGAAAGGTTTAGTGGGTAAACCTGTCTGCAGTGGCTTGGGGGGAGCAGAGGTCACACTGACACCACCCCCTAGTGCTCCTCCAGGCCTTCAAGCTTCCCTGGCCCAACCCAGAGTTCCACAGGGCAGCTCGGCAGCAGAACTCAGACCACTTATCTGTGGGGAGAACTGCCCAGGGCTCCTTACAGTGTGTGCAACAACGTGGGGGAAGCCCTCCCATTCCTGCTGTCCCGCTGTGTCTGGTCCAACCCAGCTGGAGCCAGGAGGGTGGGCCTTTGAGGGCCTTCAGTTACCCAGCCTCTAAAGTTGGTGAACTGGCCCCACTCTGCCCTGGAGTTACACGTGGTCAGGCATCGTCTCCCACCTCAGAGCCAACAGAAGCTACCCTGGGACGCTCGTTCACTCAACATCAGTTCACCAGAGCCTCAGACAACTTGCAGTGTCTGCCGCCCTTCCCAGCCCATCCCCCCCACCCAGGCTCAGGACGCCCTCCTGGCTCAGGTCCTCCTCCTTCTCATCCTTCAGGACAGCCCCTCCCCGGCAAGGCTCCCTGATGCTCCAGCACAGAGCCGACCTGTTACTTCAAGCTCTCCTGGCGCACATGCTCCTTGGTGGCATTATCACAGGTAAAATTAAGCTGTTACTTGTCTAATTATTTATTTAGTGTCTGTTTTTGCCAAACTGTGGGCTTCACCCGTGTACGACTCACACCTGTCTCGACTCAGCGTGGCTTTCTCGCCTCCCAGCATGGCTCCTGGCTATGGCAGGTGCGCCTTAAATGTCTGAGAGGCGTCCACGGGAGGTAGTGCTTCGCTCTGGTGTGAAGGAGCCAGCCCCTTGGTCTGTCTCTACCCTGGTTGCTGTTTCTCCCCTGGATCCTCCTCAAGGGGTACCCAGGAGCCTCCTTTGGGATCTCTCCCTGGCCCCCTGGGTCCCAGTCACGAGGTAGCTGGGGTCAGATGTCCAGATGGTTGGGGAATCATCCATGTAGGCCATGCCTGGGCACACAGGGTTAAGAAGCATTGAAAGAAAAAAGAGAATGCTCCATGAAGGTGAGTGTAGGTATGTTGGGAAGTGGGTGGGGAGATAACTCGAATTCTGTAGAAAGGGGAGTACAGAGGCTGGAGGGGAGGGCTTCTGGTCTACCGGAAGGCCTGGGGACCCAGCGGCAGCATCCAGACTAGCGCCCCCTGTGGGTGTGAAGTCTCAGCCGGCCAAGGCGGCGGCCAGGAGTCAGCCCCTCACTGAGCTCTAAAGCCTTCCCGGGGCACGCTGGGCGCGGCTGAGAGCCAGCCCAACCGAGGAACTGCGGTGGGTGGGGGGGGTCCCAGGGAGAGGCAGCCACAGCTCGCGGGCCAGCTGGGGAAAGGGGGCTTCTGAGTGAAAGCAGGAGACCAGAGGACAGCGCAACCAGCCTCCTCCGCTCTGAGGCTTCGTCCCGGACGCCCCCTCTGAGGTTCCGCTTCTCCGCAAGGCGGCCAGCGTCCCTGGGTCTGGCGTCAGGGCCTCGTGGCCTCGCCCCAGGTCTCCCGGGGGCTGGGCCAGGGTCCCTAGTCTAACAGAAGAGGGACGGGTGCACGCGGGAACGGGCCTCTGCCTGACAGCCCCGTCCCTGTGGATTTTGATGGCTCCGTATTAAAAAAAAAAAAAAAGTCTCCTCACAAACTGTCAAAGTGTCACAAATTAATTAAGTGTTAGCTGGAGTGACTCAGTGTGGGGAGGGGGTGGGGAGTGGGGGGGCGGCGGCACCGTTCTCTGCCTGCTCTGCCTTTTGATGAAAAAACTCCTCAGCGCTCAGCAGAGTGCGGATCCCTGGGGGAGCTCACGTGCAGAAGGGCAGGCGGGAAGCAGGGCGGAGGGCTGGGGCTCTGGGGCCCCTTCCCCGAGGAACGGGACCCTGTGGGGACGAAACCTCCAGAAGCTGCTCAGGAAATCTAAAGTCAGAAGGCAGTCCACAGGCTTGTTTTCTGTTTTCTTTCCTCATCCTCCTCAAGCTTCCCCCAGGAAGGAAAGAATTGGGAAGTGGAGCTGGGTTTGCCCCAGGGGCCGGGCCGGGCCGGGTCGCCCGAGGCCAGGGGGCAGGACCCCACTTAGCTGCCGAACTCACCAGCAGGAGCTGGAGAGGAAGGAGGACCCGGCCTCAGACCAGCCTCCTTGACCTTTACTTTAATTTCAGGAAAGAATTGAGAAAACACGCTCTTGAAAGTCAAGAGGGAGACAAATCCTGAACCTTATTGCTCTAGAAGGATGAAAAACAATCCTCGCTATCTGGCAGAAAATTGTTCTGCTTTATGAAAAGACATCCCTGTTCATAAAAACAGAGAGAGCGGCCAGTCCAAATAAAAGCCCACATCCGTCATATGCTGGGGACCGCCGGGAAGCCCCTCTCCTGGTTCCCTCATCCTTCAACCCCAGCAGGCTGGCTCAGGGGATGCTGGGGACATTTCTTTTCCACAAAGGATAAAGCCCTTTCTGAAGGGGGGTGGGAGGTTGGGGGTGGTGGCAAGCAAGCTGTAACTTCAGGACTCCCACGCAAATAGGGTTTGGTGTCCATATCTCAAAGACGAATGGAGGGTAAAACTTCGCCACAGGAATGCAATCAGCAAAATCCAGATTGTGGAAAATGAACCAGAACAAATGGTATGGTTTCTTCCAAAAATAAATTGCAAGGACACAATAGAAAAAGATGGGGGTGGGGAGAGAGCCTTCATAATAACAGAAACTTAAATGCCTATCAGCCAATTGCAACGTGTGGACCTTACTGGAATCTTGATTCAAAAGAAACCAACTTTTCGTGACATTCATGAGACAACTAAGTGTTTAAAAGAGTACATTTTGGATGATATTAAGGAGTTACTGACAACAAGTTTTAAGTGTGGCAATGGCATTCCGGTTCATCGTTTTAGAGTCCTTATCTTTGAGAGAAACATACTTGAAATATTTACAGTTGAAATTATATGATGCCTGGGATTTATCTGAAAATAATATAAGATGGAACAGACGAAACAAAATCTGCTATAAGCTGATTATGGTTAAAGCTGGGTGATGGATACATTGAGGTTCATTATATTATTCTTTCTAATTGTGTGCATGTTTACAATATTCTATAACTGTTTTTCAAACATCTAACTTTCTTTTTAGCCCTCATCACCCACTCCCCCCCCAAAACAACATGGATATAAACCAGGCTTCAAGCCAGCATTCCCATCCTGCTCCCTTATTATAAATGCTGACTTCCTTTCTTGCCGGAGGGGCCCCCAATAGACCATCTCCTTGTCCGCATCACTGCTGTGCCCTGCCCAGGACAGCTGGAGCCCTGGGACCCTTCCTTGATCCAATGGGCTATCTCCTCCTTTTCACAGAGGACAATGGCTCTGCTGGTAGGGACGGGAGGTAAGAGTGGATGCCCACTTTAATGACAAACACAGCCACTACTGAACTCCTAATTCTATGCCAGTCACTGTGTGAAGCACCAACCACATGCATTCATTTACCCCGCACAGCAGTCCTATGAAATTAGATACTATTTCCATGCTGCAGACCAAGAAACAGACACAGAGAGGGTAATTCGCCCAAGTTCACCCAAGTGTAGGGCCTTATGTATCTGCCTACAGGACCCAGTCTCCGCTCCTCATACCAGGGGATGAATCTGGGTCTATAACTTCACCAGGCTATTAGGGCTCAGACTGAAGCCCACAGGAGCCCCTCGGACCCTTCTCAGCCTAACAAAGAGGGAAGATGCAGTCTCAGCCTCACCCGTGTTTCCTCAGAGCCCTGACTGCCCCTAGGCAACCAGATGCTTTCCAGAAAACGACACTCTAGAGGTCTCCAGAGCATTAGGCTGCCTGGATCAAGTGAGGCAGAGGAGGACAGACATGCTGGATTCTGCATGGCAAGGAAGAGCCTAGACTGTCTCCAGGCTCATCCCTCTGGGCCAGTTCAGCCCGCCTTCCTCCTGTCCTTCCTGTGTTTCCTTTCCTTCCATGGGGTGGGGGCGCTGCGGGTCCAGGCATCCAGCACCCCCTTCCGCTCCCCCAGCCCCGTCCTGGACTGCTGGCACCTCACTCAGGGGAGGGGCTCACCACACAGTCACAGAAGGCAGTGGGGGGCAGTTTCCCTGCTGCAGCGAAAGGCTGGGGATCTCAAATAGAGCCTCACCTTCCTCTCCCACAGGACAAAAGTAGATCAGAAGGGCAGTGTCGGTGATGGGCACAGAGCCTTGATGGTGAGCTATGCGCCCACTGTCACTGCGTTACCCTCCCCCATCCCCATCCTCAACATTAAGGTTTTTTTAAGCAGTGATGACCAGAGAAGAAAGAGGAGGGGCTTCCTTCTGTCCTGAGAATTGAAGGAGAACAGCCAGGTTGGCCTGGTTGTTTTTAATCAAACAGATAGACCTGGGTTTCAGTCTCATTTCCAATATCTGCATGCACTGTGGCCTTGACAGTGTCATAGTCCTGAGCCTTGGTTTTCTCATCTGTAAAATGGGGATGATAAATCCCTCCTCATTGGAGTGGTTGTGAAATTAATGTGGAAAATGCAAAATGAAGGGGTCAATAAGAGACTCAATAATCAGAAACTCGTTTCACTGTTGGAGGCAGGGGTAGGGGGTGTGGAACTCTGCCAGGTTCCAGCAAAAGGGTCTCCTCTGGGCCAAACACTATGTTAAAGACTTGATGTGTCTTGTTTAAGCTTCAAAATAATCCATGAGGAACGTGGTCTCACCCTGTTTTAGAGCCACGCAGAGTAGCACTGTTGCTGTCAGTGCCCACCAGTACCACTATCAAAAGACCCACACTGGGATGAGTGCCCTTGAGAGAAAGAAACCTCCTACTTCTCCGTGGCCCCCAATCTTCTGAACACTCTGGAGGGACTCCAGTCACAGCCAACATTTGGCTCCCACCAACCAGCCCTGAGCTAAAGGCCAAGAGATATTGGGGACACCTGGCAGGTGACCTTGGTTATGATCTTCTCAGAGTGTCTCAAGTGGATGTTCAGCCACCTTGACTTCAAGGAAAAACTCTAGTTGGCCAGGAACCTTCCTGATAAATTCTATGGCTAAAACAGCTATGGGATGTCTCTACTCTCTAAGGCAGAGGTGGGCCAGGCATCCAGTGAGACCTTAGGGACTCTGAGAGTCCACCATCAGCAGTGGATTATTTCATCCACCTGGTGGAGTCTGATAGGCAGAAGAATAATCTAGTTCCCTTAGATGAGCTACTTCCCTAATTCTCAACTTAATAATTGATAATAATTTAATGAGAGCAGTCATACCTGAAATAATCATGTAAATTGATATATTTCAAAATGCCCTACAAAGTCTGTTGCTGCTGCTGCTAAGTCGTTTCAGTCAAGTCCGATTCTGTGCAACCCCATAGATGGCAGCCCACCAGGCTCCTCTGTCCCCAGGATTCTCTAGGCAAAAACACTGGAGTGGGCTGCCATTTCCTTCTCCAATGCATGCATGCATGCTAAGTCGCTTCAGTTGTGTCCGACTCTGCGTGACCCCATGTAGAGCAGCTCACCAGGCGCCCGGGTTCACGGGATTATCTAGGCAAGAATACTGGAGTGGGTTGCCATTTCCTTCTCCACTACAAAGTCTAAAGTCCTATAAAATGTTACTGTGCTATTAGCACTTCAACCTAGACCTTCCTTTGTCATCTGTAAATTGATCCCACAGACATCCTCACTAGAGGGTTGGGGGCTGGTGCCATTCACCGGCTGTGTGTACATATTCTTTGGTACTTCCTGGCTTCAATGTCTGTCCTGCCTCTGTGATGATGGGTCTGTGAAGCCTGCTGGGCAGAGGTTGTCTTAAACCCATTTATATCCTTAGCATCTCCTTGGGTGCCTGCTCAGTCGTTCAGTCGTATCTGACTCTTGGCAACTCCATCATCAGTAGCCCTCCATACGATAGAATTTCCCAGGCAAGAATACAGGAGTGGGTTGCCATTTCCCTCTCCTAGTGGTCTTCCTGTCCCAAGGATAGAATTCAAGTCTCCTGAGTCTCCTGCACTGGCAGGCAGATTCTGCACCACTGCACCGCCTGGGAAGCCCCTATTGAGAAGGATACCAGCTTGCTAAGAGTTAATGTGTGTCGGTAGTACTGGTGGGTGTTAACAGCAATAGTGCAGCTCTAAAACACGCTGAGACCACCTTCCTTGTGGGGTTATTTTGAAGGTTAAATGAGATACTTCAAGCCCTTAGCAGAGTCTCTGGCCCAGAGGAGGCATTCAGTTATTCCTATTCTCTTGACGGGGAAAAAAATGTAGAATATTGAATTTTGCTTGTCAAAGAAATCTTATCTAATATAGTCCCTTTATTTTACAGATCAAAAAACTAAGACCCAGAAGAGTGTAAAAACTCACCCAAGTTCACGGAGCTGGTGGTTTTCATTACCAGGAATGCCATTAAGGTCTCTAGATGGGCCCCCAGCTTGACCTTACATGGCCTCTGTGGCTCCTACAAAGGGCTCAATATATGGCAGGTATTAGCTACCATCACGGCCTCTATGATGGTCATCATCAGCTGCATCTTCAAAGCTATTAAGTCAGCTAAAGACAGGGCGACTCTGGAGGCTCTGTATCTCTCCTCAGTCTAACCTGGATTCATCCAGTTTCTTGTGTATGCTCATCTCGCCCAGAGATACGTCAGCAGAGGTGAGCAACAGCAGGCATCCAGGAGCCGTCTATACATCCAGTCCCCACTCAGCCCATTCACCCTGGAAATAATCCTTTCTTTATAATCATTGCTCTCTAAACCTGACATTCTTCTCTCGCTTTCCCCTGGATACTGATGAAGCCGTGTACATCGCATGTTACATGCTCGTGGACTGTGTCCTGAACATCTGTTCAGGGAGCAGTCCTGGGGCCACAGGGTGTGTTAGGTTTCTTTGTGTGAAGCTGCTCCTGGAGACAACTTTTGGAGGAGGCTTTTCTGTCCTAAATTCTGTGGACAGAGGAGCCTGGCGGGCTACAGTCCATGGGGTATCAAAGAGTAGGCCATAATTGAGCACGCAAGCACACGTGCACACACACACACATTCTTCCCCAGGAGTCCAAGGAAAGGGTTGAATCTCTGGCTTTGCTGCTCAGCAGCCTGACATGGCCAAGGCTGAAGACAACAGCAGGAGCCAATAATCCAAGTCCAGGAGGGATGCGTGAGATAGAAGATTCCCAGGGGGCAGAGCTGCTCAGCCACAAAGGATAAGGAATGTGACCAGAAACCCTGCTCAGCTGGGAACCCACCTATGGAGTCAGGAGACAGAGGAAGGGAGGGATGGAGAGACACACGGAAAAGGTTCCCCTTGGGGAAGTCACTAAGGAAACACCTCTGGCTGGAGTTCTCATGCTAGCTTCTGATCCTGAGAGTATCTGAGGCGGAACACAAATACTTTCGGTCTTGTCTTGGGACTCCTGGGACACAGAGCAGCTAAGTCTTCTCAGCCCAACAGGGCAGACAACACAACATCGCTAATCAAACTTCCCGTGCACCCATCCTATTTGATAAATCCGCCAGCCTTTTGATGCACTAAGTGAAGATGAATTAGCAGTAATGAGGCTGTGACAGCTCCTCAAGGCACAGGCTGATGGAGAGCTCTGATGGCTGTGGCAGGAGGGAGGCGAAGTTCTTCTCGGGGAATAGTTGGAGCTGCCAAGTTTGTGAAAATAACCTACTGATGCCAAGGCACCTCGGCTTCTCCCCACAAGCCACGTTCTGTCACACACAAAGTCGCTGTCCAAGAAGTCTAACCTGCTGGGTATCCGAGAAACAGAGTTGGCTGTCTTCCTCCAAATGAGCCGCATGCCATAAGCCCCAACGCAGGAACAGCTTTGGGCAAGCCAGAACATGCCAGAATGTCCAGTTGCCTAAGGGCACCCAGGACTCTGAGGAAACACAGGTATGGCCTGGACTGCATCTTCCCTCTTTAGAAGGCTGTGAAGGGTCCGAGGGCCTCCTGTGGGCTCCAGCCTGAACCCTAAGAGCCTGGTGAAGTAAGACTCTGGACACACTCATGAAGGAACCCTGTCTGCGGAGAAATAAAGGCACCTGTCTCCTGGGTGTCTCTGGGGCTTGGTCCCACAGACCTCACTCCTTGCTCTAGACCTGGACTCACCTCCTGGTATAAGGAGAGGAGCCTGGGTCTTGTAGGCAGATACACCTGTGTGCATAAGCCACTGCAGTTGGGTGACGCTGGGTGAGTTACTCTCTCTGTGCCTGTTTCTTCGTCTTAACATGGAAATAGTATCTAATCTCATAGGGCTGCTGTGCATATTAAATGAATGCATGTGTTTGGCACTCCACAGGGTGACTGGCACAGAACAGGAGTTCAGCAGTGGTTGTCTGTCTTTAAAGTAGGCCTCCACCCCCACTTCCTGTCCCTACCAGCCAAGCCATCATCCTCTCTGAAAGGAAGGAGACAGCCCATTAGCCCAACAAAGGGTCCAGACCACACCTGAACATGCCAGAACACAGGGTCCATCTATTTTGTTGTATGGGAAAAGTGAAGGTTGGTGATGGCAGGCTGGTAAAATCCTTTCTATTCACAAGTTTGCCAACTCCTTGGTTGTTTTCTGCCAGTCCAGCAACAGAGACCCAGCACTGGCTAGCTAACCCTTTGACAACAGAAGTTGCCAACTGGCAGCCTATTGGCCACATTTGGTTTGCAGACAGGTTTTGTTGGGCTTATATAGCATTGTTGAAAGATTGCAACTTGTTGCCAATATTTAAACTTTGGGGTTGTCACATGAAAATACAGGTTCCCATCAAAAGAATCACAGGATTTTGGAAACACTGGGTCAGAATTCTCACGAGGGAACAACACACTGGGGTCAAAAGAGGCAGCCCCCCCACTTTTTTGTTTTGTTTTGTTTTCACATTTATTTCAAATAATCACAAAGTTATTAAAATAAATATCTACATTCATATTCCTGGTCCTCATCAAAATAATAGCATTTTGCTATGTTTCTTTTTGTATTGTACCTACATTTTAAAAGCATGTTCCTGGTTAAATTGTCTTATATGTCCCTCCTCATAAGCAATCACGTTTTATGAGTAAGATTTGTATCTCTTCAATGATCTGTATAATTTTATGGACTGCTACAAATATATGCATTCACAAACAAATATGGTAATTTTGCAAGTTTTTTAACTTTAAAAATGCCTGCACATAGTCAGCCACTTGCTTTTTAAAATACTTTAGAAATGTATCCATTTTATATGTATAGTTCTAGATTCTGTAACTTCTGCCTACTATTTTCTATCATGATTTCTTTTTTTTTCCCCAATTATTTTTATTAGTTTGAGGCTAATTACTTTACAATATTGTAGTGGTTTTTGCCATACATTGACACGAATCAGCCATGGATTTACATGTGTTCCCCATCCTGAAGCCCCCTCCCACCTCCCTCCCCATCCCATCCCTCTGGGTCTTCCCAGTGCACCAGCCCCGAGCACTTGTCTCATGCATCCAACCTGGACTGGCGATCTGTTTCACACTTGATAATACACATGTTTCGATGCTGTTCTCTCAGATCATCCCACCCTCGCCTTCTCCATAGAGTCCAAAAGTCTGTTCTATACATCTGTGTCTTTTTTTCTGTCTTGCATATAGGGTTATCGTTACCGTCTTTCTAAATTCCATATATATGCGTTAGTATACTGTATTGGTGTTTACCTTTCTGGCTTACTTCACTCTGTATAATGGGCTCCAGTTTTATCCATCTCATTAGAACTGATTCCAATGTATTCTTTTTAATGGCTGAGTAATATTCCATTGTGTATATGTGCCACAGTTTTCTTATCGATTTGTCTGCTGATGGGCATCTAGGTTGCTTCATGTCCTGGCTATTATAAACAGTGCTGCAATGAACATTGGGGTACACGTGTCTCTTTCAGATCTGGTTTCCTCAGTGTGTATGCCCAGGAGTGGGATTGCTGGGTCATATGGCAGTTCTATTTCCAGTTTTTTAAGGAATCTCCACACTGTTCTCCACAGTGACTATACTAGTTTGCATTCCCACCAATAGTGTAAGAGGGTTCTCTTTTCTCCACACCCTCTCCAGCATTTATTGCTTGTAGACTTTTGGATAGCAGCCATTCTGACTGGCGTGTAATGGTACCTCATTGTGGTTTTGATTTGCATTTCTCTGATAATGAGTGATGTTGAGCATCTTTTCATGTGTTTGTTAGCCATCTGTAGTTGCAGGATATAAAATTAACACACAGAAATCCCTTGCATTCCTACACACTAACAATGAGAAAACAGAAAGAGAAATTAAGGAAACAATATCATTCACCATTGCAACAAAAATAATAAAATACCTAGGAGTACATCTATCTAAAGAAACAAAAGACCTATACATAAAAAAACTATAAAACACTGATGAAAGAAATCAAAGAGGACACAGATAGATGGAGAAATATACTGTGTTCATGGATTAGAAGAATCAATATTGTGAAAATGACTATACTACCCAAAGCAATCTATAGATTCAATGCAATCCCTATCAAGCTACCAACGGTATTCTTCACAGAACTAGAACAAATAATTTCACAATTTGTATGGAAATACAAAAAACCTAGAATAGCCAAAGCAATCTTGAGAAAGAAGAATGGAACTGGAGGAATCAACCTGCCTGACTTCAGACTCTACTACAAAGCCACAGTCATCAAGACAGTATGGTACTGGCACAAAGACAGAAATATAGATCAATGGAACAAAATGGACAACTTATCTTCGACAAAGGAGGCAAGAATATACTATGGAAAAAAGACAACCTCTTTAACAAGTGGTGCTGGGAAAACTGGTCAACCACTTGTAAAAGAATGAAACTAGAACACTTCCTAACACCATACACAAAAATAAACTCAAAATGGGCTAAAGATCTAAATGTAAGACCAGAAACTATAAAACTCCTAGACGAGAACATAGGCAAAACACTCTCCAACATAAATCACAGCAAGATCCTCTATGACCCACCTCCCAGAATATTGGAAATAAAAGCAAAAATAAACAAATGGGACCTGATTAAACTTAAAAGCTTTTGCACAACAAAGGAAACTATAAGCAAGGTGAAAAGACAGCCTTCAGAATGGGAGAAAATAATAGCAAATGAAGAAATAGACAAAGGATTCATCTCAAAAATATACAAGCAACTCCTGCAGCTCAATTCCAGAAAAATAAATGACCCAATCAAAAAAATGGGCCAAAGATCTAAACAGACATTTCTCCAAAGAAGGCAGCCCCGTTTACACAGAGTACGCAGTAACTAAAGAAGGCAGTGGCCCTGCCCAGACAGAGGAGGGGCCAGCTTTGGGGAAGAGACAGTCTCTGCACTCCAAGGATGGAGGGGGCAGGAGGAGCTCCATCCCTACTCTGTGTCCCTCACTCCCTGTGTTCTCCTCACTCATCCCAGTTTGCAAGGGGCCAGGGCCCAAGGCTTTAGCAGAGCTCCCTTCCTCCTCTTCCTTCCCCCTTCCAACAAGTTGGGGCACAGTGTCCTCAGGTTTGCCACAGTCCCCACCAATCTCATTTATTTATTTAGCTGTGCCAGGTCTTTGCTGCAGCAGACAGACTCCTTAGTTTCCGCATGTGAGATCTAGTTCCCTCGACAGGGATCGAAGCCAGGCCCCCTGCATTGGGAGTTTGGAGTCTTAGCCACCGGACCATCAGGGAAGTCCCCTCACCAATCCTTACAACCCTGCACCCAGCTGGTGTCACTCAGGTTACGTTTCATTCCAGGCCCCGCATACATTTAAGTTTGCAGCCCCTGTTTTGTAACAGTATCCGGGGGAACTGAGTTGCAGAGACATTGCTGGACTACAAAGACTGGTCTGAACAGTACTCTAGGGTCTCCCCACCTGATCTGCACCCTTAAGCCTGGTGGCCGCAAGAAGATGGGAACCCTCAGGGCTGGGGAGGCTTTAGGAAACACCAGTGCCATTTGGACAAAGCTGAGATTTTCCTACCACTCCTAGCCCTGCCTGAAGGCTTCAGCGCTCTTGCTGGAGGCCCTTGTGTCTGAAGCACAGCCTCTCTTGGGGCCCTTTCTGCCCAGCTGATATTAGAACTGACACCGTAAAACAAATCTCTCTCCCCCAAGCCTGCCTTGGCTTTAGACTTTCTATGATTGATCATCTAATTACAGTTGCGGCTCAGGAAGCGGTAATCTCTTCAGCAAATGGGGTGCACATCGCAGGCTGAGACAAAACATTCCATCTTCCTGGTATGTGGCAAACCGAGGTCTGGAGTTTGCCTCATGTACCAGCATGACAGGCAGGCTGCTACTGAGCTAGAAGAGGTGCCCATAGGATATCTCTGCTGCCTTCTTCACTCTGTGAAATGCTGGGCTTCCCCAAGAGAAGACTGCTTCTGTCGCCCCATCCTCCTCCCATATCTGTTAATTCTAACAAACACACCAGGGCTTACTTGTTGGAGGGGAGGCCCAAGGATCCTGTCCCCTCCAGGGAGGATGCTAACAAGAGTGAAGAGCTGGTACCTTCTGCTTCTGTTTCAGAGAACACCTCCATCCTGAGTTCCTTGAGAGGATGATGCTCGGTGATCCCTGCTTCTTCCAAACCCCATTCTCACCTGTGGTCTCTGATGCCACCTCCTCCAAGAAGCCTTCCATGGTCCGCTTCAAGGGAGGGTTACTTGTTTATTCCTCTTCCATTTCACAAATAGGATTTTTTTCCTTTTTGGCATCTGTGGTATCAAAACCTGCAAATCTATGTCTTCCCAGCTCCTGTGCTCTTTCAAGGCAAGGTCTATATCTTATTCTTCTTTTGTACCTCCAGCATCTGGGACATGCTAGCCATGAAGTGGGAGCCCCACAAATAACAATGAAATTACAATGAAAGATCATTTGCTTTATCTGAGGGGGGATAATTTTAGTTTTATTTACTTTTTAAATAAGAAATACATTGATGTGATTCAAAGTTCAAAATATATAAATGATTAACAGTGAAAGGCCTTTGGTCCTCACTGCCTAACAAACCACTCCAAAATACTGGCTTAAAACAGTAATGACAGAGCTTCCCTGACGGCTCCATGGTAAAGAATCCACCTGCCAATGCAGGAGTCACAGATTCGATTCCTAGTTTGGGATGATCCCACATACCAAGGAACAACTAAGCCCATGTGCCACAACTATTGAGCATGTGCTCTAGAGTCCAGGAGCCACACCTACTTAATTCCCGAAGCCTGGGTGCCCTAGAGCCCATGCTCTGCAACAAGAGAAGCCACCATAACAAGAAGCCCGAGCACCACACCTCTAGAGCAGCTACCGCTCGTAGCAAATAGAGAAAAGCCTACACAGCAAGGAAGACAGCACAGCCAAAAATAAGTAAATAAACAGACTTATTTAAAAAAAACAGTAATGATGTCATTAGTTACTAATGAAGTTGGTGAGTCCATGGGTCAGTTCTCCTTCAGGATCTCTCACGCAATTACTGTCAGAAAGTGGCTAGATGTGGGTTGTCTCAAAGTTTTCTTCACTTGTAGGTCTAGTGCTGGAGCTGGGAAGATTCAAGCAGCTGGGGCTTCTAGGGCATTTCTCTTCACTCCCTCCTCGAGGGACTGTCCTAAGGGAAGCCTGCAGACACTGCAGAAACTTTCCAAATGCTGCTTTGGACCTCCCACAGCACCACTTCTACTGCATTCTACTCATCAGGGCAGTCACAAAGGCCCACCAAGCTCCAAAGGAAGGGCGTGGATTCCTCCTCCTGATGGGAGGAGGGCCAGAAAGATCATATACTTTGAAAGCTCTCCAAGACCCTCCACGCTGCTGGCCCATTGAATTAGTTCTCACTCCCAGGAAAAGATGCTGACTGTACCCACGGCACATAGCGCAGCCACTGTAGGAACCCACGCTCTGCTCCTCTCCCTGCACACCTGGAGAGCTGTCTGCTTTCCCGTCACATCTGTTCCCAAATCCATCCATGCTAGTTTTCCTTCTAATTGCCATTAATCTAGTTCACTGTTTAATAAACAATAAAATATGAATACCAAATTAAAATACTGATTTCATGAAAACTAATTTGAACAGACTGGGGACATTTTTTTGATAAAGAAAAATTGCTTTAAAAAAAATCCTGACTAGTTATATGTGAATAAGATGATGCAAAAAATTCTGAAATCCAGGAGTCTACATTTATATTCTTTTGTAAATTTAAGTCTTTGCTCTACTTTTAAAAATAAAAGCAAAAATACTGGAAGTTGTAGCTAAAGCGTTATAGGGATTCTAATGCAAACAAGATGAGGCAAAACTCTAGTAGGTGGATTCATACTCAAAGAAAAAACTCAAAATATATACCAAAAGTCTGGTAAATTAATGGACATAAATATTCTAAGTTACAATGATATGTTTGAAGTATCATTTTTAATGCATCTTCTCATTAATGAAATTTTTCAATTGGTCAATCAACCATGCTGAGCTAAAGGGCTTCTACTGTGTAAAGTGGTAAGAATGGACATCCTTGTCTTGTTCCTGACCTTAGAGGAAATGCTTTCAGCTTTTCACCATTGAGTATGACGCGAGCTGTAGGTTTGTTGTATATGGCCTTTATTATGTTGAGGTAGATTCCCCCTATGCCCATTTTCTGGAGGGTTTTTTTTAAATCATAAATGGGTGCTAGTAGTATTAATGTTAGTCACTCAGTCGTGTCCAACTCTTTGCAACCCCATGGACTGTAGCCCACCAGGCTCCTCTATCCATGGGATTTTCCAGGCAAGAAGACTGGAGTGGGTTGCCATTTCTTTCTCCAGGGGAGTCTTCCCAAACCAGGAAGAAACGCACATCTCATGCGTCTCCTGCACTGGCAGGCGGACTCTTTACCGCTGTGCCACATGGAGCCTGCCATTTAATTATAGCATTGAACAAACCTTACTTCCTTAGTTTTGGTAATTGTGCTGGGGCTCGATAGGATGCTAACATTAGGGGAAGCTAGGTGGAAGGTAGAAGAGAACTCTCTGTACTACTTCTGCAACTCTTCAGAAAGTCTAAAAGTATCTCAAACAAAAACAAGCGTTCAGATGTGGAGTGCTGCATGGTCAAGTGGATGGCACCTCCAGTACCCAGGTGTCTGGGTGAAGGGGCAGGGCTGCAGCTCCACCAGCAGACAGGAGGCCAGAATGCCTCCTGAGCAAGAGGAGGTCCCCCGTCCATTCCCCCTTGGATGGAGCACAGACAGAATCAGGTAGGCATCAAGCTTCCAGTGTAAGGGCAAAGGGTGAAGGAGAAAGAGGCAAATTAATATTAATATCTGCCAATTGATCCACACCAGTCATTTTGATCCCCTATTGTGTTCTGGACATAGAAATATTCCTTATTTGTGCTCCTTTAGCTCTCATAATGACCCCATCTTTCAGGAGACTGAGGCCCAGAGAGGGTCAACAATGTACGCACAGTCCCAGCTGGAGGGTGGTGGAAGCAGGTCTCTACCCAAGGTCAGCCTGTGCCCAGAGCCCGTTCTGGATACAGAGATGCTGAGAGTCGCCTGGCTTGGAGGTGATTCCCAGCCAAGGCTCTGGTGCCTTTCCAGGGGCCTGAGTCTGTGAGTTCCAGTGAGTTGCCCACTGTCCTGATTCAGGAAGTTTTTCTCTGCCTGTCCTCCATTCCTCCTCCTGGGGCTTCCTGGCAGGTCACAGGGCCTGTATCTCTCCTGCTGGGACACGTGGACTCTGCTTCATGCACAGGAAGCAAACGGACAGTCTTAGCTCCAGTTCCCCTTGGAACTGCTCTCTGAGCCTGAGGTCCACGGATCCCACCCTTAATTACCCAGGCACCCTCGCCATCCAAGTGTTTCTTATAACTATTTCTGCTGAGAAAACCATTGTCTACCCCTATGCCATTGAGGGTCAGAAATGGGACTGCTGAAAGTGCTAGAGAAAATGGATTCTCATTTAGAACAACAACAACAGTCATAGTAATAGCAGCTACTGTTTCTTGACCATTGGCTGTGTACTCAGTACCATGTTGCACACTTTACACTCCTTTTTTGTAATTCTTTAAACCACCTTAAAAAGTAAATACTATCAATCCTTTCATTACAGACGAAGCAGGGGAGTCTAAGGGGGTCACAACTTAGCACAGTGGGGAACTGAAGCCTGGGTGTGTCTAGTAGCAGAGTCCCTCTTGTCCACTAGGCTGTAAGCCCCTACCAAGTGCTTGGAAAGCAAGACACTCAGAGATTTTACCAGTCTCACCACTCAGCCTCACAGCAGCCCTCCAGAGTCAGTACAACAACCCCATTTCACAACATAGGTTTAGGCAAGTCATCGTGAAAATAAGAAGAATCAGGTAACATTTATCATGCCAATGTGTGAAGCCAGAAAGCAGAATGCCATCTTTCCCGGAATAAGGTGCTGCTGGTGGCACTAGTGGTAAAGAACACATCTGCCGATGCAGGAGACTTAAGAGACGTGGGTTCGATCCCTGGGTCAGGGAGATCCCCTGGAGAAGGACATGGCCTATTCTTGCCTGGAGAATCCCATGGACAGAGGAGCCTGGCAGGCTACAGTGCATGGGGTTGCAAAGAGTCAGATACAACTAAAGTGACTTAGCATGTATACATACACGGTTCTCACCTGTCATTCCACCCAGAAACTTCCTGACCATCACAGCTGGTAAATGACAGATCTGGGGTTCTCAGCCAGGTCCCTTGGTCTCCCCCAAAGCCCACACTTCTGCCATCACCAAAGCCAAGTCCCTGTGGCCTGACACCACTGGTTGGTAATGCACAACCCAACCAAAGGAAGTCCGGGGAGCTGTGTCGTCATGAGGGCACCATTTAGGAAGTGGGTGTCTGTGACTGATGAAGGCGATGCTGTCACTACAGTGAGTCATGCGCTCCATGTTCCGAAGTGGGAGAAACTTCACGGGACCATCCACACTGTCCCCTCTGCCTGCCCACCTGCCGCCCGTGCTGACCGGCTGGGGTCACAGAACCCCGACTGGCCTTCTGTGATCTCATGACAGCCTGGACCACAGCAGAGCTAGAACTCTCCTGAGAGCGCTGAGCTGATACAGATCTGGGCCGAAGCCTTCAGAGCCCGCCAGGACGGACCCAGGAGCGTGTCTTTGCCCTTGGAAGTCCAAACTCTGCTCCAACCTCCAAAGATAGCAGCCCTTCCCCCACACACGGGGCCTGGACGGGGAGCGGCGTGGGCCAAGGGCCAGAGACCCACTCCCTGCTCAGGAACGTTCCGTTCCTCTGTCTGCATGTTTGTGCCCACTGCTCTGCGCTGGCAATTGCATGGTTTCAAGAGGCTGTTTTTAATGATCGTAACATCATCTCCCACTCCCGCACCTTTCCTGGCCCACTCTTTCGGGTTTCCTGTTGAATTTGCATCCTTGTTGCATAGGAGGCCTGGCCTGGCTGATGGAAGTGGCTGTAAGAACAAGACAAAGAAAATTTTAAAACTTTTCAAGGCTCCCCTATCACACTCTGGGGGAAAAAAAGACAGAAAAGATGCAGCTTTCTCAGCGCTCCGAGAACACACAGGTCAGCCAGCCACGCTGCTGTCATCACCTGGCGCCCAGGCAGAGCTCCGGAGCTGGGTAAGTACCTGGGGACAAGATGGATGAATGGACACAGGAGGCCAGCTGTGCCCTGCGCCTCCAGCCGTGTGACCTCTGAGCCTCGGTTTCCTTTTCTAACAGGGACATATGGCCACCCTGGAGCAGCTCCAAGGCTTCTTCCCCTCAATGTCCTCCCACCTGTCACCATGTGAGCTCCAGCCCAGCCAGGGCTGAGGGCTCGGGGTGGAAGGAGGGTAATCAGAGGGCCTGGGCAGTCCCCCATCCACCTCATCAGTCTGGGGACTGCTGTCTGCTGCAGTTACTGCCCACTAAAGCAGATGTCTGCGGTCATGATGAGGGCAAGACCCCATAAAGGACCCCAAGAGGTCTCTGAGAGGGGGCCGGCGATAGAACACGCTCAGAAGAACTTCAGACAAGAAGTCACCATCACTCAGTGAAATGGGGCCCGGAAACAGAGCTGGGTGAGTCACAGGGATAATGAGCTCTGAGACAGGAAGGCTCAGCCGTCTTCTGACACCCTTCTGAAAGTTCTGATGAGATCTCAAGTCCATGGGCCAGCAGAGCACTCCTGCCCAGAGGGTAACCCAGAGCAACAGGGCAAACCAGCCATGGTGGCAACTGGCTGACCACCATTGCCCAGAGGAGCTGTGGCTGGAGACCACACTCTCTGCTCTGCTTATTTCTGGAAACACAGGGACGCCTGGCACCCTCCCAGAGCTGCTCCCCACTCTAATAAGCCCAGGAGTTCCTGCCACAATATTTTCCCCTTGGAAGGAGCTGGTGTCTCAGTAATTGCCACGTGGTTCTTCCTGGAAGCAGTATTAATCTCCTCTCCCCTTTCCAGACTCTCCCAGTCCAGCCAAGAAAGAAGGAGCCTGGGGAGGGCCGAAGCAGAGGGGCCTGGGGCTGCTGACTGCCCCACCCAAGGGCAAGGGAAACACAATCTGCCTGGTGCTTCTCTCAAGCCCCATCCTGCTTCCCGGAGAGGCTTGGAAATGACAGATCAGACTTCACTCGGGTCCTCCTGAGGTGGGAAAGGGCAACAAGGAGCAGGCAGCACTCCTTGGCCGCCCCCAAGGACCTGAGCCAAGCGTGGCCTGTGGGGTGAGATCAGGCCCAGAGGCCACAGGCGGGTGGAGGCGACATGATGGGGGAGCCAGAACCCAGAGTCTCTCCCCCGAACCCCATCTCCGGCCTCACCTCCAGACTACCTGCAAAGCTCTCCTGAGATCACCTCTTCAAGCCACGGCTTTTGGCTGCCGTCACCACCTCGCTCAAAATACCTTCAACCAACCACTTCCCCCAAAGGAGACAGTCTAGATCCTTCTATTTTTGACCTCCCTAAATGAAACCTGCTGCTCTGCTATGGGAAGCAGACTCGAGTTGGAGCTGATCTGTGCTTTTCCGTCCTCCTCTTGCGTCACCCTCCCTGTTCCCTCAACTCTGAAAGCTGCCGTCTATCCACCTGCCTCCCCACTCTCCACATCCCACGGACCCTTGGAGGGGCAAAGCCCACCTCCTAAAGGAGACCTTCCCTGACCACTGGACTCGGCACCCTGATTCCCTCAGAGCAGTGACATGAGGCTCAGACAAGGCAACATTCTTAACTAGCTTCCATTATAAAGCTGAGAAGCAGCCTAGATCCCTGGGGAGGGGGTGCCCAAGATGCCTTGGGCAGGTGGAAGGTGGGCAGGCCAGATGGCAAGAACTCAGAATTCATGAGGCTGAGGCGAGGCAAGTGAGTGCCATGCCCTGAGCTGTGATAGGCGGCTGTTGCCCCCGCCAGCACAGGTCACCGCGGCCAAGGGCAGGCCGAAGAGTGCAGGGCTTCTCCCACGGGGCACACACCCATAGCAGATGCCCAGGAAAATGTGCTGAATTAGTATACGCTCCCCTGGCAGAGTAGCAGGGTGACCTGGAGCTGTTTCCAACTAGATGGCATTTGCCAGGGGGATAGCAATGGGGAGTTCAAAGCCAAGATTTCAAGCTGGAGTCACAGCTGAAAATGAACAGAACTAGCCTTAGTATCTGGCAAGTGAATCAGCTCAGACAAGTCAGATGGGTCTTCTAAGAACTGGAACTAGAGAGATGACCAGAGAAGCAAAAATCAGCCCCCAAGTCAGAGCAAGATGGCTGAAAACCAGGAAGGAGTCTGGGGGTGGTGTTCAGGGGGCAGAGATACATCACTCTGCGGGAGCACTGATGGCTTCCTGACCTCCTGCTCAGACTGGCACCGACCCCTGGGTGGCACTTGTCACGCTGAATTGTTAACCCAACGTTTGCATCTGGTAAGCTTCTCTTCCCAGCATCATACCAGGCACCTGCGGGCTGCCTCCATAAACTCAATCCTCGGGAGAGAAGTAGCAGGCAGGGCAGGTTAACCGGAAACAACAGCTCTTAAAGGATACCTTACAGTCTATCGCCCTCATACAAGAATGTGCCAGAAATTCCAGTGCTTCAAAAACAACCAGAATCAAGACATTTATTTGAAATCCCCTTATTTTAAAATGCTGGCAACAAGCTAATCACATCATTTGAGCCAAAGCACTTTGATAGATCAGATGCAGCTTGCATCCTCCATTCACACCATCTAAAACACCAAAGCTACACAAGTAGCCACAGTCTAAAGGCACTGTGTTTAACTGGATCACTTTGTTGTACACTTGAAACTAACACAACATTGTAAATCAACCATACTTCAATTAAAAAAAAATAATAAAGACATGGTTATATTTTTCAAAGGCTTCACAACAGCCTTCTTTACCAGCAGGGCAGGGTTAGTATTCCCTTTTTAAAGGTTAAGGAAGATTACTCAGAGAGGCTTATTAATTTGCCCAAGGTCACCCAGCTAGTTAGTAGCAAAGGCAGAACCAGAACTCACATCTTATTCTTTCTCATGAGCTCTCTCCCCAGAGCCCACGTTGTCTCCAGGCCCTAATGGACAGCAAAATCAAAGCAGCAGTCAGAAAAGTCTGACTCACAGGGACCTGTTGAACCAGCTGGTTGACCGTGGTGTTCCCAGAAGAGACATGAATGGTCATCTTCTAAATTCCTACCTGATGTGTTTAAGTGGAAGAGTTCTAGATCAAGTAAACAGAAGTCTAACTTAAATAACCAAAAAAGGGAGTCATCAACCCTCAGTTAATTCCCAGACCCAATTCATTTACCCAGAATCCCTTGAATGAAGGGGAGGCCAGGGCCCCTTGAGGAAGATCCTCACTACATGGTGAAAAATTAATAGCTAATCTTTCTCCCAGCCTTCCCCAAAGGGATCTTTAGTCTGTTACCAGGGTGACCGTGCACTGGAGAAAAGGAAATAATCTGACTTTTCTGGGACTGCAGCCTACCCTGTTTTGTTGCAATTCAAAGATATTACATTTTTCACAGATTTGAACGTTTGTGGCAACCCTGCATTGTCAGGTCATGGTTAGCATTTTTGAGCAATAGAGCATTTTTTAATTAAGGTATGTATTTTGGGGGACATATAAACTACAGTATATTGTAAACATAACTTTTGTATGCGCTGGGAATCCAAAAAATTCATGTGATTCACTTTATTGAGATATTTGCTTTATTGGGGCAGTCTGGAACTGAAGCCGCTATCTCTCTGAACTCTGCGTATAGTGTACTCTGGCAGTGAACAGACACCAATGCCAGGAAACCCAAACATCACTGCGATCCACCAGTCCTCACAGGAGCTTACAGAAGACAGGTGATCAGTGGGTCTTTGAGCTCAATGCTTCTCACAATAGGTCCAATGGGTCACCGAACTCATGTTGTGGTTCTGTCCCCAGACCGGGAATGCATACTTGAACTAAACATACTCAGCAACTGGCAGAATCCCAAATAGCACGGGACCAGCTGGGTTCCTTTGAGCTGTTAAGAAAATGTGGAAATAAGCCAACAAGGCCACTGGAGGGGAGTGCCCTTTGTTTATCTGCTGTTCACTATCCATTAGGGGCCCAACCCTGTAAGACAGATATTAACAGAGAGAAACTGGTAGTATGCAAATGTCTTCCACCCAGTAGAGAAGATAGTCCCAAATTCTATGATTTTATTGCCCTATAAGACATTAATGCTCTTTATCAAATTTAGCAATCTTATTCCAGCTTGCTTCCTTTCTTTCACCGATTTTTTCTTCCTTTATCCTCTTTCGAATCTAGCTTGTCATCTCACTGGTTGCTTCATTAATAAGGTAAATAAATTGTTAACATGTAACTGTTTGATTAACAGTTTTTAACCTTTGATTTTTAACCTTTAACCTTTGATTAATGTTTTTAACCTTTTGAAAATTATTTAACAGTTCACATGACTCATAAATTAAGCACTGACAGGGATTCCAGCATCTGGGGATGGAGCAGTGAACTTCACTGTCTCATTTCTCTCTCCCTCACCTGGCTTCCTGCCAGCCCAGAGCGCGGTCCACACTCTGCCTGCCTGGGGGACAGCGTCCACACTGCCTCCTCAAGCGGTGATTCATGGCTTCAGGCTCTGCCCTTGTGGTTGCACCCTGTCCTCAAAGTGAGAGGGGCTGACACTGGATTATGTGTAGGAGACAGGCACTTTCTAAGTGATTGGAAGCATGACAGCCTCTCCTGGAGTCAGAGATGAAGGCCATGAGAAAGGTCAATGCCATCTAAGCAACCTAGGGGCTGGTGGATCCTTTATATAAAGAACAAATATCCACATGGGAGATACAGCAGCTGCTGCTGGCACATCTCCTGTGGAGTCTCCATGAGATGGGGTGAGCTTGTCTGAACATTATCCCCTTGCTTTCCACACTGGAGACCAGGGGTCAGGGGCACTGGGCTGTGTGTGTGTGTGTGTGTGTGTGTGTGTGTCCGTGTTTGAGGACAGGAGGATGACATCTGCGGATCCAGGTCTCCCTCCAGCTCCCCAGGCTCCGACTCAAGCTCAATGTCTTCTGGAAGCTTCCCTGACCACTTGACATCCAGTAGTGCCAACTTTATCTGGAACAGTGTTTGTTCGTACGTCCCCTCACACTGTACTTTATTATCCTGTTAGAAAGCCTAGGCCTTAGTCTTGGTTCCACACCCTGTTCGCTGTGTGACTTTGGACAAGTCACTTAGTCTCTCTCTCCCTCTCGAAGTCTGTTTTCTCACCTTCATCGAGGAGAGATTTTGTAATGTTGATAGAAATAACAACAGAACCCCTTTCTCCACTGCTTGGGGCAGTCATGATCAAATTTGAGGTGTACATCCTGGCTCTACCCATATAATCAAAACCACTGGGAAATCCACTGGGTTGGCCAAAAGGTCCACTCCCAAGCAAATATTTAACGGCTGTTGTTCAGTTTACTCATATATGAAATGTGGATAATGGTAAAAACAGCACCAATTCCACTCGGTTGTTGCAAAGATTAAATGAGATAACACTGAATGATTGTTGATACCTGATATACCACAAGCATTCAGTAGGCATTAACTGTTTGAACTGAAAATGCTTTGAAGCACTAGGATTCTTATCAAATGGAAAGCTTTGTAATTATGGCTCTTGTATTACTCTCTGAATGTTTCAGATGCATTAGCTACATCTCTTCCTTAGATAGCTTTCGAGCTTCAGAAATCACCTGACAAATACTTGTTGGAGAACTTCAAGGTGCCAGACGGCGTGGATACCAAACAAACACACAGTCATTGTCTTCAAGGCGATCACAGCTTGGTGGGAAAGACAAGCACAAAGGTGGTTAAAATACTACATGAGAGAGATTAAAGCCTATGGGAGGATCACCTAGCCAAGCTGGAGTCTCTGACAATAACAGACTCAAAGCAGATTTCCTGCCTGTTGGGTTCCTGCCCTTATACTCTGCTCCAAGGACAGGGTTTTGTACATAATAGGAGCTCAATACATACAAATACATAGTTGAAAAAACATGTTAAATAAACCCAAGAATTCTTTCTCAGGTCACACAGAGTCCCTGCGGTGGAAGGAGGTGAGGAAGGGAACTTTGCTGAGACCCTGACACCTGCCAAATCCTGGGCGAGGCAACTCATGGGAGGACCAGTGATGTGCTGGAGCCGGTCTGCGGATCCCTCCTCCCAACTGCGTCCCAAGTTGGCGGCTTGAAATTACCCTCGGTCTGAGTACTTACGTAACAAAATCAGCAAGTGCTACAAACCAGAGCATTAGTTTCTCTTGGAAAGCTCGTTGTCAAAACATTAACCACACAAAACCACAAGGATCTTCCACAATAATCTATTTTAAGATGAAGACATTAAGGTTCAGAGAGGTTAAGTAATTTGCTCCAGATCACACAGGCCATAAAAAGCAGACTTAGGATTTGAACTGCTCTCATTCTAAAGCCCTGGCTTTTCTCTTTGTAAATTACAACTGCCCTCCTCCCCTGTCAGGCCCTAGTGGGCTTGATCAACAGCCGATTAGCGCATCCTCTATACCTTGTCCTGGCTGAAGGGCAGAGCAGAAAAGCTTCACCCTCTACTCAGCCTCCTTGTGAAAATAGGGCTCCCTGGACCCAGGCCAAGGAGCCCTGTGATATCTGCCTTTTTATTATCCACTGTGAAGATTCTTGTTCAGTTCCACCAACAATGAATGAACCTGTGAAAAGATGTTCAACCTCACTAGTCATTGCTTTTGTTTTAGTCACTAAGTCATGTCTGGCTCTTTTGCAATCCCACGGACTGTAGCCCACCAGACTCCTCTGTGCATGGGATTTCCCAGGCAAGAAGACTGGAGTGGGTTGCCATTTCCTTCTCCAGGGGGTCTTCCCAACCCAGGGATCGAACCCATGTCTCTTGCATTGGCAGGCAGACTTTTTCCCACTGAGCCACCAGGGAAGCCCTCACCAGTCATTCGAAAACTGCAAGTCAAAACCACAGTGAGACATCACATCACACCATTAAGGTGGCCACTGTTTAAAAAACAGAAAATAATAGGTGTTGGCGAGTATTTGAAGAAATTGGAACCCTTGTGCACAGATGGTAGAAATGTAAAATGCTGGAACCTCTGAAATATAGTATGAAGATTCCTCAAAAAATCGGTTACCACCAATCCTACTTTGAGGTATACACCTAAAAGTATTGAAACAGGATCTCAATGTGATATATACATACAATGGAATACTATCCAGTCTTGAAAAGGCAGGAAATTCTCACATGTGCTACAACATAGATGAACCTTGAAGACATTATGCTAAGTGAACTAAGCCCATCATGAAAGGACAAGTATTGTGATTTCACTTATAGGAGGAATGTAAGCAATCAAATTCATAGAAACAGAAAGTGAAATGGTGGTTGCCAGGGGCTGAGAAGAGGGGCAAACAGGGAATTAGTGTTTATGGGGTATAGAGTTTCTGTGTTGCAAAATGAGAAAGTTCTGAAGACCTGTTACATAACAATGTGAATACACTTAACACCATTGAACTGTACACTTTAAAAGTGGTTAAGATGGTTATAGTATGAAAGTGTTAGTCACTCAGTTGTATCCTGCGCTTTGTGACCCCATGGACTGTAGCCCATTAGACTCACCAAGAGGCAGACTTCTCCATCTCCAGAGCCACTGTGCTGGGAGACAGACCTCAGACAATCCAATATCCAACCGGCTCTGGAGGTGACTGTCATCTAAGATATTCCCAGAAGGAATCGGAGAAATAAAATGTCTGTAATTTGCCCAAGTTTCAGTAGCTAACTGAGTTTCAGTAGTTTTAAAAGAATTCTACACGTTTCAGTAGTTATAGAAAAATTCTAAAAACGTATGCATTCATTTTAACAAATATGCATCTGTGCCTACTGGATGCAAAGCACTTTGCTAGGGGTGATAAAGAGACAGCACGCTCCTTCTCAAAGCTCACGTGTGTGTAGGAGAGGCAGGCCAGTGCAGGGGAGCTGCTGGAAAGGGCACATGGAGCTGCTTTTGAATCCTGATTGTGCCTCTTCCTTGGATCAGTCACGCCACCTCTCTGAGGCTCAGCAGACACATCTGTAAAATGGAGATGGTATCTCTTCCCTCAGTGCATCTGGATAAAAATGAATTAAAGGATATAAGCCTCATACAGTGTGTTGTTTTGTTCAATGAATTTCCATCCTTTCTATCAGAGAGAGCTGTATGTAAAGAGCAAGAAGGACAGCTCTCAGTGACAGAAACAGTGACCCTGCGCTCTCATACCTCACTTCTCCGTGATCTGTGTCTGTATCATTCTAGGCAGGGGACTTGGGGATTAATCTATAGGGCTGATAGCTTTTCTGCTTCCACTGAACCAAAGTTGTGTGGTAGAAATGGCTCTCAGCCAGCTCCAGCTTTGCTGACTCCAACACCTCCTTTCCCTCCTCTGGACTGGAGCCCGCCAATCTCTCCCTCCATCCATGGGGTTTCCCAGGCAAGAATACTGCAGTGGGCTGCCATTCCCTTCTCCAGGGGATCTTCCCAACCTAGGGATCAAACCCGATCTCCTGCATTGCAGGCAGATTCTTTACTCTTTGAACCACCAGGGAAGCCTTTCCCTCCTCCAGGCCCCCATAACTGGGTCCTCAGGAACCAGAGCTGGAATCTCTCGCCGTCACCACTGCCCCCAGGACCAGGATGAGAGCAGCGGGACTTCCTGGCAACAAAAGCTCTATTTGCATCTTAATGAAAAAGGTGGAGAGGGAGAGGGAAACCCGAGCGTGTGGACTGTGAATGAAATCACTTTTCCGTGTAAGATTTCCATTTGTTTGTTTTCTGCAGCTTCAGCCAGAGCCACCTCTGAGTGCTGTCTGCACCGCAAGATCCAAGCCTCAGAAATATCTAATTTGGAAATTATGTGCACCATCCAAGTGGCAGCTCTCCAGGCGGCTGGTTTGATGCTCAGCCTGGTCCCTCTGCAGGTAGCACTTCTAAGCAACTGATGGACCTTGTCACCTTGGCCCTGCTCAGTAGAGCCTGGGCCAATTACCGCTCAGCCCTGGAAGCTAGACTTGCCAGGAACCACTGGTTCCCAGGGCTGCCCACTGGGCACGGGGCAGGGCCCCGCCAGGACCACCTGGGCTAGGGAGGGGCTCCGAAGACCTGCACTTTCCTAGAAGCAGCCGGCATGGGGGTTTGTGGATAAGGGAGCAAGACTCTCTAAAAGGGATTAAAAGGACAGAATGAGACTTAGCTCCCCCGGGGCTTCTAGCTTGCTGGTGACACAGCAGAGACCTATAATTAGAAAAACAACAGCCCGAGGCAATAGCTCAGCTGGTTAATTGTAACTAACCTGAGTATTTAGTAATTTTTATATATAAACACACAAATGTAATTTTTCAAATTATATGATCATTTTCCAGGCTTCCTTCCTATTTTGATAAATGCTTCTCTCTCCAGTTTCCTCATTTCATGACTTGACTCTTCTGCATTTGTAATTTCTGGCCCACATCGGTGACACAGAATGCCAGGTGTAAGCCTACAAATATCACTAGGAAAAAAAAAAAAAGAAAAAGGTTGTGCTTACTGCGTCTCGATGTTTTTGCCATGTGGAGAGACAGCTCTGGATAGATTTTGATGGAGAGGCCACAGGGGTTACCCTTGCACTGGTGGGCAGGTTTACTCTTCCTCCAAATGTGTCAGCCAAGATTAATGAACTAATTTATTTGAAAGGACATGTATCATTTGTGATTTGGAAAAAAAAATGCTGGTCCATCACAATTTAGGCCGTGTGGATACCACCACAAACAAACACTGATGACTTGTGGGTATGTGTGTGTGTGTGTGCATGTGAATTAGAATTCATTGGATTTCCATTATTGTGCATAACACTATGGAATATATATACATATATTCCCCAATTTCCCCAAGTTCCAAATTTTTGGAATATACATACTCCTTCATTCATATATTCATTCTACATCATTCATGAGGGTCCACTAAACACCAAGGAGAGGAAGCTGCCCTAATTTGCAGGGGTGATTTTGGGGAGGTGAGTCATTACAATACATTGTGGCAGGTACTATAATAAAAGTCAAGGAAATAAACCAAGTACTTGGAGAACTTAAGGTGGCCCAGGGGCAGCCATACCAGCCAGACCCGTGCTCAGTAGAGCTTCATTTCCTAGCACCTGTGTGGCCTTGAATACAAAATTTACTCAATATCTCTGAAACTCAGTTTTCTCATCTGTAAAGTGAGGATCATGGTTCCTATCTTTCAAGGGCTCTCACAAGGATTAAAGACGATGTGTAGGAGATATGTAGCATATGTAGCAAAGCCAGGATTTTAAACTGGTAGATATTATTCCCTTGTAATTTGAATACCATTGGTAAGAAGGAATCTGATTATAAAATTAACACCTAAATAGTAGATGTGTTTCAAAGCAATGCTTGTGACTCTCAGATGCCGCACTGGGTGAAGGGAGACAGGATTAGAGCAGCTGCTGCTGGCCATGGTCTGTTTGCGCTGGAAGAGACCTCATCCAATCCAATCTCATCCTCAGAAATAGAAATCAGAAGACAGAGGAGGTTAAATATTCCTAGGCCACCTGGCTAGGGTTGATCAAGCTTTACTCAAGCTCCTCAGAGAACTTCTTTCTACTAGACTTTGTCCTTGGGACCTCTCTTGGCCCAGCCCAGCTTTAGCAAGAATCCTGCTGTCAGTTTAGACAGAATTCCTCATCCCTGGCACCTGATCACATTGGCTTTGGCTTCAGTAAGAATTCCCCTCTCCCTGATGTCTCTGCTTAGCAATCTCCCATCCACTGCTCCTGACTCCCCACCCTTATTTCCATTCTACCCACTAGTTGTATCCACGCCCCCACCACCACTGCTGTCTTTGTATATTTGGAGTTGAGGCAGCCCTCCAGCCAGTCTTATGATCATCTTGACACCTATGACCAGAGTCCTGAATCAAGTCTCCCCTACTGTCTTCACAAATGTCAGAATAATGCTTTCTAAGACTATAACCGAAGACTCCTGACTCCCTAGACCCCTACAAAAGCCCATGTGGGTCTTGGTTGCATAAACAGAAAGCAAATTAGCAGATTGCCAGATGGGATCACCAAGAAACTGGGCAGCAGGCTCCAAAGGGCAGCACCATAATCTGACAGAAACACACTGGAGTCCAGCTCTGCCTCGTATGTCTTTGCTCTTTGTGTCCATTCTGTTAGGTTTTCCTGGGTCTCTGTCTGGTGGACTGAAACTCCGAGGACATGCCGAGAGGCACCATCCGATCTGCTGTCTTCAGACAAGTTGCACGTTTTGATCATTACCTAGTTTATCCAGCTGCTCCCAGGGCCCAAGTTGCTAGTGCTGGTAGCTGACGACCCTGCAGGGATCCAAAGAGGTCCTTGAGCCACCAGCCTCCAAAAGCCCCCTCCACCTGTTGCTCCAGAGCTCCAGGCTCCTTCTCTGAAATGTCCAGGGGCACTGCCGTGAGGCCCTCCTCACTGCCAGCCTGGATGGGGGCCCCCTCCCTCGCCTGCTGGAGTCTCACTGCTCAGAAGAGGCACGTGGACACTGCCGGCCACATGTCCTCCTGCCCTTGCCCTTTTCCACCTCTCCCCCCAGCAGGACCATGGACCCCTGGGCTATGACATTGCCATGGAGACAGAGTAGAGAAATGCTATGGAGAGCAGGTAACTGCTGGGGAAACCAGAGAAGCTGGGCCCTGGCATTCTGGTGCTCAGGATGCTGGGGCAGGTCCCAAGCCAGGCCTCAGGCTGAACCTCTGACTTCAAATCCCAAAGCTGGGCACAGAACAGCTCCCTCCCTGATTACAGCTACCCAACCCTCCACTCCCCACCCTCCCCCACCACACACACACACACACACACACACACACACACACACACACACACACGCGCGCGCGCACACATGCCTATCACTGTGAATAGATTCATTCACTTAATATAGAATTACTGAACATCTGCTATGGACCAGGTCATTATAGACCAGCGTCCAAATTGAAAAGTCCAGGAGGGAAGGTTCAGGGGGAGGTAGGCCCACTGGGAGACACTATGAGCAGCTGCCACGCTGGCTTCTAAGGCAGGACTCCAAGGAGGTAAATCTGCAAGGCTGTGGGTTCCTTATCTGCAGGCATGTAATCCACACCAAGGGCCCAGAAGGCTCCCGAGCACCTTCGGCATCTCCCAGGTTCTGGAGGACTGGCCAGCTGGACAAACTTGACAATGGGGTTCCCTCGGGATGTGTGGTTTATAATGCAGAGTCTGCTAGCCTCTGTCTGTGGTCCCAGCCCTTCTTCTCTCCAGGGGGATCTCATTCCTCCCTTCCTCTACTCCCAGCCAAGCTGAGCTCCGGGGCAGGAGCCAGGAAGCTCTCCACACTGTTGCCTCCAGTCCCACTGCCTCAAGGCGCAGTAGTAAAATGACTTCCAGAGACACACCCTGCACGTGATCAAGCCCTGTCCATACACACAGGTTGCTACTATTATTACTACTCCCTGGTGGAGTCCAGAGATTCCCTGTCAGACTGGAGCAAATGAGAGAAGAACAATGCTTTGTATGAGGTACAAAGTACTGAGTTAGAAGACTTGGCTTTTGGTCCTGACTCTGCCCCCAAGAGACCTTGGATGATTCCTTTGGCCCCCTGGAGCCTCAGGGTTTTCACCTGTGAAATGAGTGTGTCAGACTGAGGACCTGGGCACATAGGAGACATTTAGTAAATGTCTGTAGGATGAATGTTGAGTGAGCAGCTCCACATTTCTGTGCTCCTTCCAACTACTTCAGGCACTTAATATTTGCACCAAGCCACCAGCCTCATGGTGAGAAAGGCAAAAAGAGAAGAGAGTGGCAAAAGATAAGATGGTTAGATGGCATCACTGACTCAATGGACGTGAACTTAAGCAAACTCTGGGAGATAATGGAGGACAAGTAAGCCTGGTGTGCTGTAGTCCATGGGATCACAGAATCAGACACAATTTAGCAACTAAACAACAACCACCACCACCTTCATGGGGCCTCAGCTAAATTGCTGCAGCAATTCAGGTTCCCACATCCCTTCTCCTTTCTGAACATTCAAGGGACCCCCTTCCTTCTCCTCTCACCCCTTAAATTTTTCCCCTAGCCTCCCTCTTACTAACCACCTAGCCAGCAAGTCGGTGGATCCCTTTTAATCCTGAACTCCCAGTCTTACCCATTGCATTCTTTCTTGTCCTTATTTGCTTTCTAACTCAGGAGACAAGGTTTCAATCAAATAAGAAAGCAGCTGTTCTAAGAACAGGTGTCTGGAAGGGAAGTGGTCCTGCCTGGGAGGAGGCAAAGGATGTCTCTAGGGACCAGGAACCAGGGAGGCAGAAAGCTCCTGGGAGTGGGTTGGACAGTGTCCCCCAAATTTATGTCCATCCAGAGCTTCAGTGTCTGACCTTATTGCAAACAAGTCTTTGCAAAGATAATTAGTTAAGGGTCTAGAAAGGATCGTATGGGATTAGGGTGGGTCTTAAATCCAAATGGAGAAGGAAATGGCAATCCACTCCAGTACTCTTGCCTGGAGAATCCCATGTATGGGAGAGCCTCGTAGACTACAATCCATGGGGTCGCAAAGAGTCAGATACGACTGAGCGACTTCACTTTCACTTAAATCCAAAAGCTGGTACCCTTCTAAGAGAAGAGGAGACAGACAGACACAGGGAGACAAAGACGATGTGCAGATGGGGGCAGAGAATGGAGTTATGCTGCCACAAGCCAAGGAGGCCCGGAGCCATGAGAAGCTGCAAGAGGCAAAGAGAGCCTAGAGCCTTCAGAGCACCTTAATCACCTAGAGCCTTGCTGGCGCCTTGATTTCAGGTTTCTTGATGCCCCAGAGCTCAGGGAACCCACACAGGTTTGCAGTCATCTCTTTTCACATTCTTTTCTTATCACACTTGGGAGCCAAGCAAAAGTAATTAGAAATGAAGACAGCAGACGTTTGGCTTTTCCAGCCTGGTTTCCTGGGTTTTATCCAGCTTCTTCAAGATGTGATGAATCAGATCAAGTTTGAGCAAATCTCAGTTTGCACTGCATGAGAATAGTCTTCATTCATTCATGCAACAATTGTTTATTGATATCCTACCAACCACCAAGCATACGCTCAAGGTAGGGCCCGGAAACTCCTCCTCCTGCTCTTTCCCTGCTGCCCAGCCCTAAGATGTGACTGACGACCAAGGAGTGACCAGGGTACCTTAATATGTTATTGTGAATAATAGTAACATAGCATTCAAAGGCCTTCGCATGTCATACGCTATATAGAGCGAGCACCAGCTTGCCTGCAGTCTTCTTCTTTATGAGAAAAGGGGAACATTCATAGCCATTAAGGCAACCCCATCACTCAAAGCTGTAAGCCCCTCAAAATACATGAAGTGCCCACTGGGTCCTACTTCATTTCACTCATCTGCATTTTCCAGGCAACACAGTAGATATGAGTAATAAAGGTCATCGACTCAGCAATTCTGGACCTAGAAACAGGAAGAAAGGACAAAGGGATGATTTTTGGATCTTGGTTACATTGAGGAAACTTTTGCTGCGGCTACCTGAGGCCAAACTGTGTGGCAAACACCATCTCTATCTATCAAGCACAGTACAGGACACAGGCTTGGTGTGGTGGGAAATGAGTTGGTCACTGGCAGATCTGGGATCTGGGTTTGGTCTGGGCTTAGCAGCCTTCAGACTGTTAGGGGAAGCATATTGACTGAAATTGACTGGCCAGGCACCATAGCAACCATTTGCGTGAGTTATTTTACAACAGGAAGTCCTAGTAAGGAACATGGAACTAGTAAGTCACCATCAACCAGAAGAGTTCAGGAAAGGTCAAAAGGAGACACCACGTGTCCGACCACGTCCCAGAATCCTTCTCACTGGCATCCATCTTGGCTGAGCAATGCATGTGCCACCAGGAAGGACTCTGAGTCAGATGACTGGTCAAAGAAAACCCGGAAACTAATCCCATCATCATAAAACCCAAGACTGCGAGCCACGTGACAGAGCAGTCCTCCTGGGTTTCCTCACCTACTGCTCTCCACCCGGGTGCCCTTTCCCAATAAAGTCTCTTGCTTTGTCAGCATGTGTGTCTCCTCAGACAATTCATTTCCAAGTGTTAGACAAGAGCCCACTTTTGGGCCTTGGAAGGCAGTCCCCCTTCCTGCAATAACACTCTGGATGCCTCACTCAGTGCCTCTCTGGGCACAATTTTTTCATCCATGCGTGAAGAGTTATTTGAGGTTCCTAAGGTTATTTACAGCCTTGACACGCTGGGGGCTCTCCTGTCTAAATCTTTCTCTGGAGGAACATTCTAGCCTGCCTTAATAATGCGGGGGAATTTAAGGATGAGCGGAAGACAGCATGCCCTCCTATCTTATTATTGTATGTACGTGGGGTGCAGGGGAATTCCCCTGATCACAGTCTTGCCGTGTGGAATTTAGTGAAGCTGGTACCTAAGCCTAGAAAAGTAAGGACTGCATTTTTGCCTTTGAGGAATTTATTATCTAGTGGGGAAAGGGACAAGTAAACAGGCAATTACAGTACACCATGATAAATCTTACACTTCTTCCTATGGTAATATGAAGAAAGGTCCCTAGCCTAGGCTGGTGGAATAGTATAGGGGAAATCATTGAAGACTGCCTGTAAGAGGTGATGCCTCTGCTCAGTTTAAAGCTGACTAAAAGTCAGTCTTTCAGGTCAAGGGCTGGAGCATTCAGGCAGAGAAAACAACATACTCAGGGGCTGAGTGTGGGACAGTGAGCACAGAGGAACGAGTGTGCACAGATCCTTTTTGTTCCTCTTCCTTGTAATATCCAACCCTTTCACCTCTCTAATCCACAGCTTTATACCATCACACCACCCTTTTTTTTTTTTCTCTCTCTTTTCTTGTCATCTTTCTCTTCCACTCTCTTTAGATAAAGAGAAGAATGTAATCCAATGAGTTCATGAGCTAGTGAGGGAGTGAGGAGAAATCTGGTGTGTTGAGGTCTGAAAAAGGTGGGTACTGGGTCCCAGGAGGGGGCTCCTCCCCTCCTAGCCTCTACCAGGGCACTTCTTCCCCCACATCCCTTCCCTGTGACTCATGACCACCTCACCCACCCTCTCACAAGACCCTGTTCTCTTGAGGTACCTGCCACCCTTCCATGACCCCTCCATCCCTCTGTCAGGGTCACCCACAGATTCCCAGTCACATCCCCTACTTCACTGATGACTGGCATGTAGCTCAACATCTTCCACACCAGTCCATGTCCTGCCACTGACTGGGTGGAATCAGCTTCAAGTATCTTGGCCTCTCAGCTCCTTGACCCTCCCCACCCCCCATCTCCAGTACATGTTCCACTTCAGTTCACCTATTTTCATGATTGTATCCTGGACCTTGTCATCTGCTAGGACTGCTCCTCTCTGAAGTCAGAAACTTTGTTCTCTCTCTGTGTGACCACATTTCATTCTCTCTCTCTGCATCCCAGTTCAGTCGACCAATTACTCCAAGTATAGTGGGTCACTGACCTCATCCATGCCATCAGTCCACCGATTCCAATTCCCCTTTAATATCCACAGTCTCCACTTTCCTTTCTAGCTGAATCAGATTTCTAGCCCAACATTCAGACACTTTTACAAATACCCTTAATTTCCTTGCTTCGTTGTCCTTAAATCATCCTTGCCTTCTCCCTTGCTTTCATCTTCCTTGGTCCATCAATCATCAAGTTCTATTGAATTTTAAATAATTTTTCAAATCACCCCTATCTTTCCATCTCCACTGCCCACCAGCCTCCAGCACGACTGTCCCAGACAACTGGAAACTCTCCTCACCGCTCTGCTTCCAACTTCCTTCTCTACCATCAGGTCTCCCACTGGGCAGCCTCTGTGATTTTTATTTTAATGCAAATAAGATCAACTGAGTTATTCTACTGCCTAAAACCCAACCCGTTGAGATGACTTCTGTTGCCCTCAGGATGGAGTCCAGTCTCCTTCACAAAAGCTTCAGGGTTCCTAGTCTGGCCCCTGCCCCTGTCTCTGGTCTCACCTGGGACTGTTGTGTTAGTCACTCTCGTCATGTCCATTCTCTTTGCGACCCCATGGACTGTAGCCTGGTCCATGGACTTCTCCAGGCAAGAATACTGGAGTGGGCCATTCCCTTCTCCAGGGGATCTACCATGCCCAGCTCAAACTCCATTCTTCAGCACTCAGTTTCTTTGAGTTCCTTGAATACTCCATGCTCTAACCTGAGGTTGGTGACAGCAGGATATGGCAGAAAAGGCCCTGGGGAGCAGAGGTGAATCCTAGTCCTGCTCTGCTCTGCTCTCTTGCTGTGTGACAGTGGGTCCTTCCAAGGATAATGCTCTATGAGTCAAATCCCAACTTGTCTAATTCCCTCACCTGCAATGACATCCTTCTTCCCTCCAGTAGAGAGAAGATAAAACTTGGAAATTGGGAAGGATCCTGTGGACATTTAAATGCTTCCTACTAATTATGATAGAATGATGATAGAGAATGTTTACTAGAAGTTTGCCACATGTCAGGCACTAGGCTAAGTACTTTATGTGCATGATTCATTCACTTCCTATAAAACCTTATGAAGCAAGTGTCACGGTCATCCCCAGTCTATGAAAGAAAAATGCTGATCTCAAAGGGGTTATAGTAATTTGACTGAGGTTTCTGGCAGAACACAGGTCTGAGCCTGTATCAGTCTGGCTCCCAAGATCATCTTCTGAATCACTTTGTTATATTGAATAGTTAGATGGGCAGGCAGTAAGTATCTCATTTTTTAGAAGTGATTTTAGAAGAAGGTTTAAACTATTACTACTTAATAAATAAGGGTCTTAGGTAATTATTGCTTCTCTATACTTTTTTTTTTTCTCTATACTTTTTATTTATTTATTTTTTCTGCTTCCAGCTTTATTCTTTTTTCTTTATTTTTTTTCCATTTATTTTTATTCATTGGAGGCTAATTACTTTACAATATTTTAGTGGTTTTTGCCATACATTGACATGAATCAGCCATGGATTTCTCTGTACTTTTTAAACTAAAGGCTCAGCCTAGTTCCCCAATCTCTAAATTCCAGCTTCAGAACAAACCACCTAAAGCCCCAAAGACCACTCCCAAGGAGTGTTCCATTCTGTTTGTTTTCAGGCCGCCAGGCTGATCTGGACCAACACATCTGTATGTGTTTCCTTGACAGTTCACCCAATACCTTCTTCTCTATATACATGTCTGATTGAAGCAGGCTCCAACTATTCAATAACCCCTACTTCCATGCCCACAACTGTGAAGATTTTCTAACCAAACTATAAGATGCTCATTGATGAAGGTACCCAAAGAGTGCTGGCTGATGATGAAAGAGAGATGAAGCATCTTGCTGAACCCCTCCGCCTGTAGGGGATTCCCCAGATACAGCAGACATCCTTGCTGGGCTTCAAGTAAGTGTGGCCATGAGAGGTAAACTGTCACTCACCCACTCCCTCAGTCAACAATTTAAGTGACTACCAAGGGCTTAACATCATTTTCATTTATAATAGCTTCAGGAGAAATTTGAGACAGACTCTCTGATTCAAGGAGATCTCAGTCAGGTGGGGAAGACAAGAAATGCATCACTGAGAGATTAGCATTGAACATTAAGATGGCAATATAAGAAAGGAGCACAAGAATTGTCATCAGAGTAGAAGGACGTGTGTTCATCTTCCCCTGCGAGAATTCCAAAATTGCAACTTGCTGCTAAATAACCATTGACCGGATGAATGTTGGATCCCACCAAAAAAAGATACCCCACATCCAAGGGCAAAGGAGAAGCCCCAACAAGGTGTTAGGAAGGGTGAAATCACTTTTAGAATCAAACCCATACCCACCAGAGACACTCGGAGGGCTCAAACAAAACCGTGTGTGCACCAGGACCGAGATCCCACAGAATGTGAGCCAGACCTGCCTTTGAGTGTTTGAGTGTCTCCTGCAGAGGCACACATCAGCAGTGATCTGCCACGGGGACAGGGGCTCTGGCTGCAGCAGACCTGGGACACACAGCGTGTGGCATAAGCCCTCTTGGAGGAGGTCACCATTAGCCCCAACATAGAGCTGCCAAGCAGATGACCCACAAAGTGCAGAACAATTATACCAAAGAAATCTCACACTGTTAAGAAAGTTCTAGGACCCACAACAGATTTCCCAATCTGGGGATCAGAAAAAGGGCCTGAGAACCCCCAGGGAATTTGACTTTGGAGGCCAGTGGAACTGGGTTACAGAACTTCCACAGGGCTGGGGAAACAAACTCTTAGAGGGCACAAACAAAACCTTGCAAACACCAGGACCCAGGAGCAAGGAGCAGTGTCCTCACAAAGGACTGAGCAAGACTTGCCTGTGAGTGTCCAGGAGTCTCTGGAGGAGGCAGAGGCATGGATCGAGAGTGGCCTGCTTCAGGGTCAGGGGCACCGAATAAAACAGTGTGGGCGTAGTCCTTTGGAAGGAGGTCACCATTACTACAATTACCCCTATCATAGTTTGACCTCAGGCCAAACAACAGGGAAGGAACACAGCCTCGCCCATCAACAGAAAATTGGATTAAAGATTTACTTAGTATGGCCCCACCCATCAGAACAAGCCCCAGATTCCCCCACAGTTAGTCTCTCCCATCAGCAAGCTTCCACAAGCCTCTTATTCTTATCCACCAGAGGGCAGACAGAATGAAAACCACAGTCACAAAAAACTAACCAAACTGATCACATGGACCACAGTCTTGTCTAACTCAATGAAACTATGAGCCATGCCATGTAGGGCCACCCAAGATGGACAGGTCATGGTGGAGAGTTCTGACAAAATATGGTCCACTGGAGAAGGGAATGGCAAAACGCTTCAGTAGTCTTGCCTTGAGAACCTCATGAACAGTATGAAAAGGTAAAAAGATATCACATTGAAAGATGAACTCCCAAGGTGACCAATATGCTACTGGAGAAGAGTGGAGAAATAACTCCAGAAAGAATGAAGAGACGGAGCCAAAGCAAAAACAATGACCAGTTGGGGATGTGACTGGTGATGGAAGTAAAGCACAATGCTGTAAAGAGCAATATTGCAGAGGAACCTGGAATGTTAGGTCCATGAATCAAGGTAAATTGAAAGTGGTCAAACAGGAGATGGCAAGAGTGAACACTGACATTTTAGGAATCAGTGAACTAATTTTAGGAATCCAGTAGACTGGAATGGGTGAATTTAATTCACATGGCCATTATATCTACTACTGTGAGCAAGAATCATTTAGAAGAAATGAAGTAGCTCTCACAGTCAACAAAAGAGTCTGCAATCTCAAAAATGACAGAATGATCTCATGTTTGTTTCCAACGCAAGCCATTCAACATCCCAGTAATCCAGTCTATGCCCCAACCACTAATGCTGAAGAAGCTGAAGTTGAACGGTTCTATGATGACCTACAAGACCTTGTAGAACTAACACCAAAAAAAGATGTCCTTTTCATGATAGGAGACTGGAATGCAAAAGTAGGAAGTCAAGAGATACCTGGAGTAACAGGCAAGCTTTGCCTTGGAGTACCAAATGAAGCAAGGCAAAGGATAACAGAGTTTTGCCAAAAGAACGCACTGGTCATAGTAAATAACCTCTTCCAACAACACAAGAGAAGACTCTATACATGGACATCACCAGATGGTCAATACCGAAATCAGATTGACTATATTCTTTGCAGCCGAAGATGGAGAAGCTGTATACAGTCAGCAAAAACAAGACTGGGAGCTGACTATGGCTCAGATCATGAACTCCTTATTGCCAAATTCAGACTTAAACTACAGAAACTAGGGAAAACCATAGACCATTCAAGTATGACCTAAATCAAATCCCTTATGATTATACAGTGTAAGTGACAAATAGATTCAAGGGATTAGATCTGATAGACAGAGTGCCTGAAGGACTATGGACAGAGGTTCGTGGCATTGTATAGGAGGTCATGATCAATACCATCTGCAAGAAAAAGAAATGTAAAAAGGCAAAATGGTTGTCTGAGGAGGACTTACAAATAGCTGAGAAAAGGAGCAAAGCTAAAGGCAAAGGAGAAAGGAAAGATATTCTCATCTGAATGCAAATTTCCAAAGAATAGCAAGGACAGATAAGAAAGCCTTCCTCAGTGATCAATGCAAAGAAATAGAGGAAAACAACAGAATGGGAAAGACTAGAGATCTCTTCAAGAAAATTAGAGATACCAAGGGAACATTTCATGCAAAGATGGGTTCAATAAAGGACAGAAATGATATGGACCTAACAGAAGCAGAAGATATTAAGAAGAGGTGGCAAGAAAACACAGAAGAACTATACAAAAAAGATCTTCATGACCAGATAATCACGATGGTGTGATCACTCACCTAGAGCCAGACATCCTGGAATGTGAAGTCAAGTGGGCCTTAGAAAGCATCACTATGAACAAAGCTAGAGGAGGTGATGGAATTCCAGTTGAGCTATTTCAAATCCTAAAAGATGATGCTGTTAAAGTGCTGCACTCAATATGCCAGAAAATTTGGAAAACTCAGCAGTGGCCACAGGCCTGGAAAAGGTCAGTTTTCAATCCAATCCCAAAGAAAGGCAATGCCAAAGAATGTTCAAAGTACCGCACAATTGCATTCATCTCACACGCTAGCAAAGTAATGCTCAAAATTCTCCAAGCTAGGCTTCAACAGTACATGAACCGAGAATTTTCAGTTGTTCAAGCTGGATTTAGAAAAGGCAGAGGAACCAGAGATCAAATTGCCAACATCCACTGGATCATTTAAAAAAGCAAGAGAATTCCAGAAAAACATCTACTTCTGCTTCATTGACTATGCTAAAGCCTTTGACTGTGTGGATCACAACAAACTGTGAAAATTTTTCAAGAGATGGGAACACCTGCCTCCTGAGAAATCTGTATGGAGGTCAAGAAGCAACAGTTAGAACCAGGCATGGAAAAACAGACTGGTTGCAAATTGGGAAAGGGGTATGTCAAAGCTGTATATTGTCACACTGCTTATTTAACCTATACACAGAGCACATCATGTGAAATGCCAGGCTGGATGAAGCACAAGCTGGAATCAAGACTGCAGGGAGAAATATCAACAACCTCAGATATGCAGATGATACCACCCTTCTGGCAGAAAGTGAAGAGGACCTAAAGATGAAAGTGATGAGGTGATGAAAGTGAAAGTTTCATTGATGAAAGTGAAAGAGGAGAGTGAAAAAGCTGACTTAAAACTCAACATTCAGAAAACTAAGATCATGGCATCTGGTCCCATCACTTCATGGCGAATAGATGGAGAAACATTGGAAACAATAACAGACTATTTTCCTGGGCTCCAAAATCACTACAGATGGTGACTGTAGCCATGAAATTAAAAAACACTTGGTCCTTGGAAGAAAAGCTATGACAAACATAGCATATTAAAAAGCAGAGACATTACTTTGCTGACAAAGGTCCATCTAGTCAAAACTATGGTTTTTCCAGTAGTCATGCATGGATGTGAGAGTTGGACCATACAGAAAGCTGAGTGCCAAAGAATGGATACTTTTGAAGTGTGGTGTTGGAGAGTCCCTTGGACTGCAAGGAGATCAAACCAGTCAATCCTAAAGGAAATCAGTCCTGAATATTCACTGGAAAGACTGATGCTAAAGCTGAAGCTCCAGTACTTTGGCCACCTGATGTGAAGAGACAACTGATTAGAAATGACCCTGATGCTGGGAAAGATTGAAGGCAAAAGGAGAAGAGGGTGGCAGAGGATGAGATGATTAGATAGTATCACCAACTCAATGACATGAATTTGAGCAAGCTTTGGGAGACAGTGAAGGATAGGAAAGCCTGGCATGCTGCAGTCCATGCAGTCACAAAGGGCTAGACGTGACTTAGTGACTGAACAACAATATGTGAAAGTGAGTTACAAATGAAAGAAATTACTATTGTCTCATGGGTTTTAAAAATGAAAATGGAGTTCCAAATGCAGCTTATTATTACTGTTGCTCTTTAGGGAATAAGACAATTACTTAAAATGCTTAAAAATTCATGTAGACTGTAGACTCCCTCTGCCTTGAATGCTCTTCCTTCTGATATATACGTAGCTCACTTTCCCATATCCTGTGTCATTTTTCACATGTCACTTTCTCAATGACGTCCATCCTGACCACCTATTTAATAATGCAAACCTTCCTTTCCTCCCACCCTTCAGCACTCCACATCACCTAATCCTAATCAATTTTGTCTTTTTCCAAGTACTTATTGCCTTCTAACACATTCATGAATTCATTCTTTATACTTATTGTTTATCATTTTTCTCCTGCCACCAGAATGTGTGCAGGGATCTTTGTTTCGTCATTGGTGCATTTGCAATGCACCAAAATGAGTACCTAGTATGTAGTAGCTTCTCAATGATTTTTGCTCAATGAAAGAATGAGAAGTGAAATGTATGTTGAATGGCTGCCACATCAGAAGTCATTCTTGCAAGACTGCGTACAGGAAGGCAGAATACAGAAATCAGCAGCCTGGTCTTGGGATGATGGTGGCTGAGAAGTTCATGACCGCAATGTGTGAAACATGAGTGATTTAGAATCCTAAAATAACAAGCAAGAGAGCACCCCTTAAAACTCACAGAGGCAGTTTTAATCCAATGAGAGGAATCCGTCTTTACACATGGAGAATGAAGAGACTCCACGTCACTGTAGAAGAAAAGTTTGAATAATTTCCAAGTGTGTGTTGGTTTCCTACTATGCATAATAAATTATTCCAAATCCTAGTGATTTAAAGGGCTTTCCTGGTGACTCAGAAGGTAAAGAATTCACCTGCAATGCAGGAGACCTGGGTTCGATCCCTGGGTTGGGTGGATCACCTGAAGAAGGAAATGGCAACCCACTCCAGTAGTCTTGCCTGGAAAACCCCATAGACAGAGGAGCCTGGAGGGCTACAGTTCATGGGGTCACAAAGAGTCGGACACAATTGAGCAAATAGACTCCATGTCACTGTAGAAGAAAAGTTTGAATAATTTCAGAGCGTGCATTAGTTTTCTACTAGGTATAATAAATTACTCCAAATCCTAGCAATTTAAGACAACAAAAATTTATTATCTTATAGCTCCTGTGGGTCAGGAATTCAGGCAGCTCAGTCAGGTGGTTCTGGCTCAGGGTCTTTCAAAAGGTGTGGTTAAAACCTTGGAGGCGGCCACGGTCATCTGAAGGCTTGTCAGGGGAGGGGAGATGGGCTTCCAAGATGGTTCATTCATGTGGCTATTGGCAGGAGGCTTCAGTCCCTCACCACGCAGACCCGTCCACAGAGCTGCAAGCATCCTGATGACATGGCAGCCAACTTTCCCTAGAATAAGTGATCCAACAGCAGAAGAAGGTGGAAATCATGATATCTTTCATGATCTATCCTCAGAAGTCACAATCTGTCATTGATGCATTATTCTATTGTTACACAGGTCTGCCCTACTTCATGTAAGAGAAGATTACAAAATAACATGAATACCAGAAGGCAGGGAGTATTGAGGGTCATCTTGGAGGCTGGTTACCACAGAATGAAACTCAGCAAGAATGCAGGATGTGTGGCAGCAGCATGGATCTATGGAGAGCAGTCATCATCTCCCCCCGCCCTCTTTGGCTGGCCAGAGACGACTGGCCAGAAGGCAGACTTTGTGTCACAAGTCATCAACAGCAATTCCAGGCCTTCCGCTGTACACATTGCTCAAGGCAATGTATGGAAACATGGATCCATTTTAGGGTACCTGACTTCTTCCATTTGGGACCCTGGATGCTGGTTCCTGCTTGCCAGCACATTTCTCTTGTTGATCCTGCCATTAATAAATGAAAGAGGAGAGGGAGCCCAGAGTCTAAGAAAGGAGTGGCCACATGACCTAAGGAAGATGGTCAGGGAACAGAATACCAGTGTGGCCTCAGAAATCCCCTACCATGGTTAAACAGTAAGCCTTTTTAATTGCCTAGAAGTATATGTGTCAATTAAGAAAGAATGCTACCCAAGGAAGGCTTCATGAGAAAAGAAAAAGCCCAAAAGAGGGTGTTTCTTTCATGACTGGAGACTCTTAAGGCTGCAGCTATCGTGTTCCATCCTCCTTTCTCAGACAGGTCCCATACTTCATCTAAAAAAAAAAATGGGTAGCATTTGCTCCTGCCGTTAATGACTCCAAAAGATGGAGAATGTGCATTTCCACCAGCTTTGGAGATTTTAGAAAAAGAAAAATCTCCTTGTCCTTGGGCACCAATATATTCTCTTTGTTTTTCATTTATAATAAAAAGTGGTCTGTGCCAGAGTGCACCACACCATGTGACAATGACAATCAAGAAGATTCCAATCACGAGGAGGCAGATGGAGGGCCTGAGAAGCCAGGAAGAAAACGGAGGCTGTGCCAAAGCATCACCACGAAGGCCAACGCCTCCTCCCGGCTTGTGCGTGGTAAGATGGGAGCTCAGCGGAACCTAATTCAAAGGGATGACAAGCAACTTGAACCCCTCTCGCTCAAGATGAGTAAGAGCTTTCGACAGGCAAGTGCCAAAGAATTGTGGTGCAGATAAATAGAATGGAAGAAAGAAAGGTAAGCTTGAAGTCTGTGAAAGTTCTAAAAACATGCTTAATTTCAGACATGTAAAATCAGAGGCTGAATTCGTGCAGAAGAAAAACAGCTGAAAATGTTCCTCTTAAAGTTTCTTAATAATAACTAACAGTCATTGGAGTTAACATTTATACAGTGTTTCTTTTTGTCAGGGACTCCCAAATGTCTTACATCTAAATGCCTTAATCAATCACCACAACCCAATGAAGTCAGTATTAATATACCCACTTATAGATGAGAAACTCAAGGTGATAGAGGTTAACCAACTTGTTTAAGGTACCATCAGTTCAGTTCAGTATTTAGAGTCAGGATTTGAACACTGGCAGTGTTACCCCAGAGCCCACAGCTGTAACCACCACACTATATTGTTTTTAAAGGGTTTAAAAAAGGGAACAAATGCTGGTGAGTATCATTCATAGAATTCATGGGGAGATTCAACACAATGGTCTGGAAGTCTTCCAGCTCATTACGAGGTGAACACCATTATCTCATCACTTCAGTGGAGCCTTCTGTGCTGCTGAATCTCAATCCCATGATTTTATTCCTGAAGAAATCAATGTGGCCAAGTACCCTGCTCAGGGCTACTGGACCTCTACTGCCTTCATCCACCAGAAAAGCACTGACCGCCCACCCAGCTCCCATGAGTCATTCCTGCATCTGTGCAGGGTCCCAGGCCATGCTACCCCCCTGCCCCACTCCCCTGCTGCCTCTGGAAAATCTAGGAGTTTAGTCTTGGAGATGTAACAAGTTTTCATCCTGTGATAATAAGAAAGCAACACCAAAGGCCTAAAGGTTGGAAGAAGTCTGGGTTTTACCGGTTTTGGACAGTTCAGTTCACCTTGGAGAGGTGTGAAACAGGAGGTGATATTATCAGTGTTTTTCAGGAAAGCTTGTATCAGTCCATACTCTCCTGCTCCTCCACCCCCAGGCCTCCTCCTGCTCCTACCTCTTCCACCTCTACCCCCAGGACTTGTTGAGGTTCATTCCTAGTGCATTTCATCCAAAAACACCTAGATCTAGTTGCCGAGCTACTTCCTGGATGGTCCTCAGCTTTCAGAATCCCAAGAAGTTATTTCATCCTTTCTTTCCCCTCTGCTATCTCCTCCTTTCCTGCCTTCATATGCAAAGGTCACAGTCACCCCAGTTTATCGAAGAAAATGCCTTCTTATCCATATTCTCTTCCCTCATTCTGTATGCCACTTCTTATCCATATTCTCTTCCCCCATTCTGTATGCCACTTAGAGAGAAGCACTGTTTTAGCATCAGACGGTCTGGCTTTGAATCCCCTCATTAGCCATGACCTTGTGCAAGCTACCTACCTCTCTAAGGCCACACTTCTTCTGTAAGATGGGGATAATAACAGTGCCTGTTTCCTAGAGTTGTCGTGGGAATGGGAGTTGAAATAAAAAACACATGTCATGTGAAATAAAAAACACATGTCACAGTGTCCTGCACAGAGCAAAGTGGCTGTTACGATGATTAGGTCAGTGACAGAGGGACTGGTGAGCGGGGTCACTTGTTCAGAGCAGCCCTTGTAAGGAAGCCTGTGAGTAAGCCACTTTTCCAGACCAAAGGTTCCAGGGGAATTGCTAGTGATGTTGCTGCCTGGGGTAACAGAAAGGAGAGGAGGCAATTATACAGCGTGTAACAAACATAATTTCATTTCTAATGCCTTTCCCCTGCTGGGCCACTTAGACTCTAAACAATAACAACAAGGTGGGGGTGCAAATGAGGCACGTTCTGAAGGAGCCCGGTGACAAATGCACGTGCCCCACGACTCACTTTGGCTCCCAGACATCTGCAGGGGGATGTCCTTGGGGACTGTGGCTGCCATTCTAGGTGCTGAACCTCAGTGCCCTGGAAGCTGGGTCTGCCCGGGCTGACTGCCCGGGCTGACTGCAGGCTTATCGACAAGGCCCCTCGGGGCCGAATCTGTCTGACTTCACTTAACCATCATCCTCTGTCTGGGAACACAATGACATCACTCAGAGGGCTCCAGGGAAAGCCAGGGGTCCTCCCTTCTTCCCCCTCCCTCCCATCCCGCCATCACTGGAGACATGATTTCCACCTTCTTCTACTGTTGGATCACTTATTCTAGGGAAAGTCGGCTGCCATGTCATCAGGATGCTTGCAGCTCTGTGGGCGGGTCTGTGTGGTGAGGGGCTGACGCCTCCTGCCCTGTCTGTTCCTGGAAAAAGTGCAAATCCTCACAGGTGCCATCGGATTACGACAAATCACCCATCTGCGCCACACTGATGCCTTACACATGCATATTGAACATCAACTGCTTCCAAGGGCCCTCAAGAATTCACTTTCCTCAGCTCCCACATCCATGACGCTGGCCCCACACTCTCAGAGGCCCCCACGGCGTCCAGGGCTCTGAGTTTGGGACCCTGCGTGGGCACAGCCTTTTCTATCCCTGGGAAGGGGGAATCCCCAGGCCCGAGGGCATTGTCTCTGGCTCCTTTCTGTTCGCTGAAGCCAGCAGGGGCCTCTGCTCCTCCAGAGACACGTTCCCAGGTCTCCTAGGGAGAAAGGAGGTTGCACCCTCCAGGGGGCTTCCCACCTGCCAAGGGTGTTGATTTACCTCATTCATCAGATTGATGTGAAAGGGAGAAGAAGAGGGGAAATGTACAAGACCAGAAGGGCAAATTTCTCTCCTTTCTCTGGACCCAAACAGGAACAAACCAAGTGGCTGGATCGTGGAGTTTTACTCCTCCACCCACATGTACTGACACTATAATCAAGCTATTTTCCAAGCCTATGCATTTAGATAATATGATTCTATTGTTTTTTAAAAAAACAAAACAAGAAAGAAATCTTCCATTACACTGGTGACAGGGACAGGTTAGAGGCAGCAGTATATTAACATCGGATTCCAACACTGCTGCAATAATTAAATAGGCTGGAGATAATATCAGTCTACCACCCAGAATTGGTAAATAAGTAACTTGCTTAGTGGCTCTATGTAGTAACCTTGAGAGTTCATACAGAATCCCAAAGCAAATGCTGTAGTCTTCCCAGGGCCGTAAGAGGCCCTACTGGGGGGTGAAAGGAAGGAACTATGACACTGGGGGTCATCTAAGTGAGAGGCCACACACAGAGGAGGACGCCTACTGGGAAGCTGAGCCCTTTCTGCTGCCTGTAGTTTCCAAGTACTTCCTAGATGCAGGATGCTCTCCTGCTAGCAGGGCTCTTGATAAGACAGAGAAGCTTTGATTGCCAAGCTCAATCCTGGTGCACTGGAACTGCAAAGCTTACACCACTTTTTTTCTTTTAAAGAAATTTATTTACAGGCTATATTTTTTAAGTTAATCTCCTACTTTTTTATTTTTTTAAACTTTTAATTTTGTGTTGGGGTGTAGCTGATTAACAATGTTGCAATAGCTTCAGTTTCAGGTGGACAGCTGAAGGGACTCAGCCACAAATATACATGCATCCATTCTCCCCCAAATTCCCCTCCCATCCAGGCTGCCACATAACATTCGGCAGAGTTCCCTGTGCTATACATTAGCTCTTTGTTGGTTATCTATTTTAAATACAGCAGTGTAGACATGTCCACCCCAAATTCCATAACTATCCCTTCCTCCTGGCAACCATAAGTTCTTTTTATAAGTGTGCACCACTCAGTTTTTGGAGAAATTTCTTAACAGGAGACAGAAACCATATTTCTGGACTAAAGAAAAAGCTGCCGTATTTGGAGTCAGGAACATCCAGAATGATTTCTGAGGAAGTCCAAATAATCTAAGGATTTTAAAGTCCTGGTAACTATGTCTGAGGGGAAATGGAACTGACTGGGCAGTCATCCTGTTCTTTTCAAGCCCTCATATCTTAGGTTGCTGTGACCTGCGATACACAATCTGATTCTGGGAGATGCTGGAGATATGGCTTGGGGTCCCAGCATTATAAATCAACTTTGATTCTCCTCTCCCTTCCTCAGCCTTCACTGTTGGAGATTCATGGGTATTACACCACATGGGAGGGCAAAATGAGGGGTGGCAGGTCAGAATGTATGAGTCACTGGAAGGGGAAGGATTGACTCAAGACAGTCTCATCACGCTCTGCCCCCTACCTTCACCACACACATCACCTGTGCTATGTTCATAGCTTCTTCCCCAACACCGAAATACAACTTCCACGTGCAAGGAAGATGGAGCCAGCTCCCTGCAGACCGAGTCCACAGGCCTTTCCCCGATACATGTTTAAACAGAGAACAGGGATCTTAGACCAGTCTAGCTTCAGCAGGTCAGCCCCAGGTATGTGTGAGGCCAAATTTTTATGAGATCCTGAGCTCCCTTTGTTTCCACTGGTAGGAGGAAAAAACAGGCTTTCTCCCAAGTTCAGATTCTCCTATATCACTGCACATTCTAGACAGAAATAATTCAACCTTACAGGTGAAGGAAAAAAACTGACTAGCCCACAAGCCTTATCACTGGCCTTATTCACCGCTACAAGCTTCCCAGCTTTTATAGAGCACAAGAACCAGATCGATACAGTCAATATGTCACTGCCAATAGGGCACACATGGCTATCAGCCTTGGGGAACATGGTGTGCTACTAAGCTGAACTAATCACTCCTTGGCATTTCAGGAGCAGTTGGGTTAGCAGATCACGGCATAAACATACTGAACGACGATGATTCCCCTACAAGGGGAGGGGAGGGAAAACACACTGGGTTGGCCCCCAGAGGAGACTTAGTATTTACACAGGTCAATGTAAACCCATATTGGTGATTCTTAGAGAGACCAAAAATCTGTTTTAGAAAAAAAGGGAAGCCCAGGCAGATCCTGTGGGAGGAGACTGGGCTGCAACCTCTATCACAGCAAAGGGACTGGACCAGGAGGATGGTTCATCCACAAGCCCACAACCAAAGAATTTAACACGTGTAACTGCAGAAGGCAGGGGGGTTGACTCAAGACCTTAATCATGTTCTCTCTAGTTAAGGAAGTAATAACTTGTATGAGAGATGATTTCTTAACCCAGTGTACATATGAATCACCCAGAAATACTGTTAAAATATACATTTCTGAGCCTCAGCTTGAGACTATCATTCAGCTGTTCTTCAGACAAGAAACAAAATCATGCATTTTAAACTAGCTTCTCTGGTGATTCAGATACAGAGAGTTTATTAAAACAAAACCCAGCCCTTAGAGAAATGCTGTCCCAGACCTCTATAATAATTCAGAATCTCCTCTGTTCTAGGCACATTCCTCCCCCCAGGAGGTACAGGTAAGACGGAAGGAACTCAGAATGTTCTTCAAGAGACCAAGGCTAGAACCATGGTGGCCTTCACTTGGCTCTCAGTCTAACCCTCTCAAATGTCTTCCCACCAGATGTCTGATTTCAGAGAAAGCATCAGCAGCTCCCATCCCAGTCAAATATGCCAGGAATCCTGAATACTAAGCAGACAAGTCAAAGGCAGGGGACTGGGACACAACAAATCAGGTCACTAATTCTCTTGCAATTGGTCACATTCACCACAAGCCTCTCTTTCTGTCCACCTTCATTAAATAGCAGCAACAGGGAGAAAAATGAAACAAAAAATGATTTCTTTTTCAAGTGGTCCTAATGACACAGGATGAATCAGGGGTAAGCAGAGCATTTGCATCCAATGGGGTAAGAATCCCTGTTGATGTCGTCCTGGGGAGGAGCAAGAATTAGTCTGAAAGGTTTATAGCCTGGTCAAAATCCAGAAATGGTTGGATCTGAAGAAGGAACTAGAGAGGGATCCACAAACTGTCTTGCACCTTACCAACCTCAGGACCCCCCAGGACAAAAAGTAGTGGGGTGTGAGGTAGGCGAACAGTGTGACTCATTCACTCAGATAGCTTCCCCGAGGCTGAGAGAAAGGACCTGTCCCTACGGAGGCGCAGTGCTGTGACTTGTGTCCATGGCGAAGCCTGTTGTGTAGATGCACAGGCACCCTCTAACCTCTGCTCTTCAAGAGGAATGGCTCACAGGCTACCGGCGGCAGCCAGAGATGCACACGCGCTCTGTCTGGCGCTTACAGCTGCCTCTTGTCTTTGTACACCGCCCTACCGGGGCTTTTGGTCCATTCCAAAGTAGGAGAATCACCCATTGCCTCTGCGCCTATCGTCACCCCCATTCCCGGGTTGAGATGGGTCTGAAACCCCAACCTCCGTCTCTCCACAAACGGAGAGACGGCCAAGAACGGAAATTCAGAACCAAGGACAGCGGCATATTGGCTGTGAGAGCAATTAGTTAGAATCACTGGCTTCGGTCCTTAGAAACTGAAAAGTCTCAGGTCGCACAAATGCAGAGTTGCCAAGAACAACCCTTTTCCCTCCAGGGCGATCGGAACTCTGGCCGCGCGCACGGGGGGCTCCCGGCTTGGGTGCCGGGCGAAAAGTGCCCTCACGAGATGGTCCGGGAGCCGGCCGCCCTGCGAAGCCCCGGCTTCGCGGGGTTCGCTCTCGGCGCTCCGCCGGAGGCTACATGGCACTGCCCGCCCGTGTCCGGAGCGAGAATTCGCACGCGGGCAGTGCGAAGGATGCTCAGAGGGTGGGAGAGAGGACAGCCGCCGATGTTCACCTTCGTCCCCGGGGAAGCGGCCCGACGGAGAGTCCGGGAAGAGCAGGGCAGGGCGGTCCCCGGGCAGACGAGCGCCAGAGTGGCCGGACAAACTTCTGGTCCCAGCCGCGCCGCCCTTCGAGCTCCCTCCTCCTCTCCCACTGACCCTGCTTGGACCCGGGCCGCCTGTCCTGCACCCTGTCGGCGCTTACCTTCAAGCCATAGGGCGCCCCGGGGCAGAGACGGCGCCGGCTGCTCGAGGCTTCCGGCTCCCGCCGCATCCACGCGCGGCCGCCCCTCCGGCAGCCGTCCGGGGCCGCCGCTCTCCTCGGCGGGTCCCTGGCTCCCGGCCCCGCCGCGCCGTTCAGAGCCCCGGCGGGCAGCCGCTTGGCCGGCTTCGGCCCGCGGGGAGCAGTGGACCGGCCGCGGCGGGGCGGGGCGGGGCGGGGCCGGCAGGGCGCGGGGCGGGCGAGCGGCGCAGAGACCTGGCGCGGAGGCGGCGCGTTGCGCGCGGCAGGCGGCCGGCTCCGGCACTGAAAAGCTGGACAGCTCCGCGGCGCTCCAGCGCGGAGAGCGCGGGGAGCGCGGGAGGGCGGGGCGGGGCCGCCTGGACCACGGGGCGCCTCGAGCCCCGCCCCCGGAACAGGCCACGCCCCCGGGACAGGCCCCGCCCCGCCCCGTCCCGCCCCCGTTGGTAAGCGAGCCTCTAGTGCCGGCAACACCCGAGTCGCTGGCAGGTGGGCATTGCCGCCATCCTTGACTTTGAGGCAGATGGAGCCCAGGCAGGAACTGAGCTGTCCCACCACACCCCCAAAGTAGCAATCTGTAAATGCCTGGCGGCGGGGACAGGTGTTGTCGTCGCCTGTCTCTTCCCTCCTTTGAGGAGTCAGAGGACAAGGGTTGGGGGAGGCACCTCCCATCCAGGGAGTCGAAGAAGGAGAGATCCAGGATCTCTTCAAAGCTCTGGTCAGAGCAGTTCCGTTGCTTACCTCATTTCCAGGGGAAAGAAAGCCTGCTTGGAGCTGACTTGACATGGAAATTCAAGAGGCCCAGAGATTCCAGCTCACCTTTGATTCCAGAAGCAGTAAGGGGTTGGAGTGAGAGGAAGGGAGATGGTGGCGAGGACTGCTCTGCTGCTGGTCCTCTGCCGCTGGTCTTTGCCTGCAGAGGAACCGCCTTCCCACCTTTCCCTCTTCCCTTTACTTCAAGGAACTGGCCCTTGAACAACAGGAATTTGAACATCACAGATCAAAATGAGATATTTTTCAACAGTGAATAATACACTACTACATGGACAGAGGAGCCTGATGGGCTACAGTCCATGGGGTCGCAAGAGCAGGTCATGACTTAGTGACTAAACCACCTATATTATATGGGGTTGGTTCAAACCACTCATGGAGAAGGTGGGTAAGGAGGGTGGACTGTATATTAAATGCTGATTTTTGAGGGTTAGCACCCCTAGCCCCCACATTGTTCAAGGGTTAGCTGTAGTTACTGACTGTCCTTCCTTTGCCAGGCTGTGTCAGATTCAAGGGTCGCAAAGAGGAATGAAACCAGGCTCCTGCTCTCACCTCCTCCCAGTTTAAGCCAACGTACCTGTAGCTTATACCAGTGCCATGGAACAAACAAAAAGGGAAGCCTGACAGGAGCTAGGCATTGAAGAAGCAAATACCAGTTCCCTTGGGGGAAGAAGGCAGTGTTCCAGGCAGGGGGGAATAGCATGGAGAATTAGACTTATATATCAGGGAGTCAGTCCATCGTGGCTGGAGTCAAGCCGCTCCAAGACTTTGAGGCTCTAGGCCCTAAAGGTTAAATTTGACTCAGCATTTCCTTCAGTGACACACACAATTATCAAGAATTAGAGTTGGAAAAACAAATTAACATTCATCTAAATCCCACTCATCACTCTGCAAGAGAGAACTGAGGTACAGAGAAATGGAATCCCTTCCAGATGCCACGGAGATCCAGCTCTGCATCAGTCCCCCGTCTCTGGGGGCTCAGACCAGCACATCTATCATTTCTGGAGGCAACCGGAGGGAAGGGAAGAAACGTTAGTGGCGTGACACGTCTCTTCCCCTGCTCTATGCCTTTGGCGCTATACGTGGATCTGGACCATTCCAATTTCCCTGCAGGCTTGATGGGGAGATATTATAACAATCAGGAATCCTAACATTTTGCCATGTCTGCTATTAAAGCAATAAAAAATTGCAGACATAGTTGAAATCTCAGGGTTCTGCCTTGCATAGCCTCACATCACTCTTCCCAAGTGACGTTTAAAATCCACTTAAAGAAGCACTTGGTACCTCCTGGCTCAGCACCTGTGCATCAGTCGAGGCCCACAGCCACACAGTGGACAGGCCACCCCTCTCCTGACCAGTCAGAAGACCTGGGTTGATGTCCTGCTTCTGTCACCTACCCGTTGTGTGACCTTGGATAAATAGTTTAATCTCTCTAAGCCTCAGATCCCCCATCTATAAATTGGGGCTAAAAATACCTATCTCTCTGGAGTACACTGGGGATAATAGATGAGGAAGTATTAGAGAAATGATAACATGGGCAGCCCCTGGCTGCTACAAGGTGGGGAGGGGAGCCAGGCTTGCTCAGGAAATAGGAGATGACCTCCGTGGGTCATCTCTGCGCCAACCCAAAGATACATTAGCGGTAGCTCTGTTCTGCCTTTTCCACCCTGATCTTGCATGGCTGAGTGGATTTCATGCTGGCTCTGAGTGAGACGGATGGATCTTTTAGTTTTCAATTAGCAAACGCCTCGCTCTTTAAACAAGTGGCACAGCAAACAGATGCCCTGAATGATTGATGACAGGGAACATCTGTGGCCAAGCAGGTGGCTGTACCGGAGACTCAGGCTTCCCAGAGTGGCAGGGCCCTCTGGAGATCATTGGGTGCCTCCCCTCTGTTCCAGGCAGAACTGTCCCCAGTCCAAGCAGGCCGGGCAGTGTCAGGGTGGCCCTTTTCCTTACAGCTTTCCTGGAAAGGGGGCCACAGGAGCCTCCTTGAGTTTCCATATGTTCCAGAACCTCAGAGTCAGGAAGTTGTTCCTGGTGTGGTATCTATACCTCTATTTCTACTCTTTATCCTTGAAAACGGTAAAGCAATGTTTAGCAATGACTATTAGGGGCAGAGGATGGGTTAAGGCAGGTAGAAATTTTGCTGGCCCATGGTAACAAGGAAGCAAAGGATGGATCCAACAAACAGGAAGGAAAATCTAGAACTCCCTCTGTGCTCCAAGAATGGCTTCTGAGCCAGAGGAGGAGGCATGGCTGGGGCTTGGAAGGGAGAGTCCCTTGCTGGTCTCTGTCAAACCCTGCATCCACAGAGAGAGACACAAACAGGCTGTCAAAGGGCCCTTTCTGGAAATCATTCCACAGGAGACGAGGGCCGTGCCCTCACTGGAGGGGTTAGAAGCAGAGCCGGATCAGGGAAGCAGCATCGCTGGAGACTCACAGGAGTTCACCGCCACATTCCACGCCCTTGGGGAAGTTCTGAATGTCTCCCAGCCCCCCGCTTCGCTTCCTCATTTTGTGAAGCGGGGATGCCGATCCTATCTCAGCGTTATTGTGGAAATTAAGTGGGAACGACCACCGGCATATCGGTGCTCAATCAATACGTTTTGCCTGCTTTCTGCTCTCACTGAAAACTTCAACCAGAGAAGTGCTGACAGAAATGCACACAACTCTTTGTGGTGTCCCAGCCTACTTTTCAGATTTCTTAACCTACCTCACAGATGAAAACAGAGTCGTTACTTTCAAACTCTGGGAATGCTTCTTTTCTTGTCCTCTTCCCTTTTGTCATTTTGTGCTTATCCCAGTTGCAGACAACTCTGAGAATGCTAAGGTGGCAATCTTTCTGGATCAGAGGAGGTACAGGGCACAAAGAAAATGCACGTGTCCTTTTTAGACTTCATTATTTTTATCAAAGTGCAGAAAACCTTAGAGAGAGAGTTCTTAGTTACCCATGTTGCTGAGAGATCCATGACCCCATGTCAGAATAGCCTAGTGAAGGGACTGAAGAAAGCGGGGGCTGGGCCTCCCAAGGAAGGGGTGGGATGGAGAGGATTCTTGTAAAAGGCAAGGTTCAGGGCACACTCCTTGACCAAGACAGGAGAGCAGAGAGAGAGTTACCTGAGAGTTTTGACGTCTGCGTGTGCAGGTCACCCTTAGAGACTCATTTCCTCACAGGGATTTCCCACATCAGTGTGAAATGGACATTTGTAGATGCTCACAGGGATTTCCCACATCAGTGTGAAATGGACATTTATAGATGCTCTTTGCATCCTCCTGTTGTGGAACAGTAAAGAATACAGGTGTGACCCACTTTAAGAACATCTATTATACAACAGAGTTACAAAACAGATAAAATGTAATTATTCACATGAAAAATTTACTTAATGCTTGATGGGCAGAGGTCATAAAAATATATGCCTTATTGGTACACCCATGTTCATAGTAGCATTATTCACAGCAGCCAGAAGGTAGAAGCCACCCAAGTGCCTATCAACAGATGAACAGATAAATGAAACAAAGTACTACATAGAGTGGGGGTATTAATCCAATCTTAAAAGGCAGGAAATCCTGTCACACACTCCAAGATGGATGAAACTTAGGACATTAAGCTAAGTGACTTAAGCCAGTCACAGAGGACAAATACTGTAGGATCCCATTTACATGAGGTACCTAGGGAAGGAGGAGATTCCAGTTGCAGTTGCCAGGGGCTGGAGGGAGTGGTGAATAGGGAGTTAGTATTTTAAAGGTACAGAGTTTCTGTTTCAGAAGATGAAGCCTATTCTGGAGATGGATGGTGGTGATGGGTTGCACGACAATACAAATTTACTTGATGTCACTAAACTGTATGCTTAAAAATCACTAAGCTGATAAATTATATATTATCTATATTTTACTGTATATAGTATGTATACTATACATACATAAAATATATAAATCTTGTGTTTCAGTAGCCACTGAAGTCACCATATATATGAAAACAAAATAAAACATCTTGGAAATTACCAGATATTAAATAGGTGGAAAAGTGACTGAATTTAGAAAGCGATCAATTTATATCTAACTTGGGAAGTTGTATTTAGGGAAGTTCAGTCAGTACTGCCTTAGATTTCCTCAGCCCTTTCTGTGATTCATCTACTTCCAGTAGCTCTGTGATGTCAAAAATATCATGATTTGGGGTGAGCGCTGGAAAGGTTAAGGGGCGTCCCCTTCTAGAACATAGGAATAGACGAGGGTGATAGTTTTCTGACAGTCTGCACATTCAAGCACTCAGCTTTGTTTGTTTGTTGAATTTTTATCAAATATAATTGATTTACAATGTTGTGTTAGTTTCAGATGAACACTAAGGTGATTCAATTATATGTGTGTGTGTGTACACATATATATATGTATGTATGTATTCTTTTTTTACCTTCTCTTCCATTATAGCTTATTATAAGATATTGAGTATAGTCCTGGGTGCCGTACAGTAGGTCCTGGTTGGTTACTGTTTTACATAGAGTAGTATATATGTGTTGATCCCAAACTCGTTAAGCATTCAGGTTTTGAATGGAGTGGTACAGTTCAGAGAAAGTTCTAATAGTGAAGGAAAGCTCAAGTGGAGCTTTCTTCTAAGAGCCTTCTAAGAAAAGCTCCATTTGAGCTTTCCTTATCGAGGATGAACAAATCAGAAGCAGAGGTATTTTCAGTCTGTAAGCCAACCAGCAGCATTCAGGATTTCTTCTCACGCCCTGCCCCTTTACACATTTGCCTTGTCTGAGGACCCTACCCAGCTGCTCATGCCCTTGCTGCCTCTGACGTAGTCAGGGTATCAGTCAGGGAACGTGGATGCAAGAAACAAACAACTTGGGCAGTTTAAGCAGGGAAGGAAGTCACTGAAAATATTGTAAGGCTCACAGAGTCACGAGGGAGATGAGAACATCAGCCTTATAAAACAGGCAGCAACAAAACAGCCAGATGATGTTAGATCTGCAACTAAAATCAAGCCCACCTAGTGGTCCAGGAAGCATTCAGTTGTTGCAGGTAAACCCAGGGCACCAGACGGCATCTGACTCTGGCCTCCCTCTGACACTCTGTCCTGCTGCTTCTGGAAACTGAAAGTTGGGGCTGCCTGTGCCACCTCTGGAGTGGATGCTCTGTGGTCTCTGCCTCTCTGAGTCATCAGCACCTGGTCAAAATCGGGGGCACTTGTCTCCTGTTGAGCTGACCGAGAACTACACAGTGAGGGGCTCTCCAGTGTTGGAAGGAGGCTGCAGAGCCGAACAGCGATGACCCACCGCGTCCCAGATCCAAAGGAAACAAGAGACAACCCAGTTCCGTCCTCTCTACTTTCTGGACGCGCGCTCGCTGCCACCAGTGCAATCCAGCTCAGCAGCAGCATCTCAGACAGTTATCACCAAAGCCTTTTCTCAGGTCCCCCACCTCCAGCCCGTCTTCCACACTGCATGAGAGAGCTGTTTCTAAAACATAAATTTGATCATGTCACCTCTGCTGAAAACCCTGCAAAGTCTTTCCCTTGCCTTTGAGATAAATTCTAATCTTGTTTAAATGGATTAAATCTGCCACATCTGTCCCTTGCCTCTCTCCAGTCTCATCTCTGCTGGTGTCCCCTTTGCAGAGAATGAATCAATGAGTGTCAGGAAGAATCACAGAAATGAGCTACCTAGAGTTTCCCAAACATCAGTCCTTGGGTTAGATGCAATAGAAATGCCGGGGAAACTGAGAGAAATACAGGTATGGGAGCCCAACGTCAGACCTACCAGATCAGAATTCAGGGGACGGGGGTTCCAGTATTTCTAAAAAGCCAACCAGCAGTTCCAAGCACTAGCCAGATGAGGAAACACTGTCTAATCCACCCCCCTCACTTCATAGACATGTGAGCCAAGGCCTGAATAGGTTAAATACTCAGTGTGTATGAATCAGTTTTCGTGCTGCAATGAAGCAAAACTTTGAGCAAAGTTGATTGGACCGATTTAGTTTTCTACATGTAATTATTGGGCACATAGAGCATGGTAATTTGGAGCAGGAAATGGCAAACCATTCCTATATTCCTGCCTGGGAAATTTCACGGACAGAGGACCCTGGCAGGCTACAGTCCCTAGGGTTGCATAGAGTCAGACACAGCAACTAAAGAAAAAGTGGGCAAACTTACAGAGGGAATAAGTTTACAGAAGAGTAAGCCCTTCCTCTGAGAGAGGAATATAATTGCAGTTACAGAAACTTATATGCAGAGTACATCAGGCAAAATGCCAGGCTGGATGAAGCAAAGCTGGAATCAAGATTGCTGGGAGAAATATCAATAACCTCAGATACGCAGATGACACCACCCTTATGGCAGAAAGTGAAGAAGAACTAAAGAGCCTCTTGATGAAAGTGAAAGAGGAGAGTGAAAAAATTGGTTTAAAACTCAACATTCAGAAAACTAAGATCATGGCATCCAGTCCCATTACTTCGTGGCAGATAGATGGGGAAACAATGGAAACAGTGACAGACTTTATTTTTGGGGCTCCAAAGTTACTGCAGATGGTGACTGCAGCCATGAAATTAAAAGATGCTTGCTCCTTGGAAGAAAAGCTATGACAAACCTAGACAGCATATTAAAAAGCAGAGACATTACTTTACCAACAAAGGTTCATCTAGTCAAAGCTAAGGTTTTTCTAGTAGTCGTGTATGGATGTGAGAGTTGGACCTTAAAGAAAGCTGAGTGCTGAAGAACTGATGCTTTTGAACTGTGGTGTTGAAGAGGACTCTTGAGAGTCCCTTGGACTGCAAGGAGATCAAACCAGTCAATCCTCAAGGAAATCAGTCCCGAATATTCATTGGAAGGACTGATGCTGAAGCTGAAACTCCAATACTTTGGCCACCTGATGTGAAGAGCTGACTCATTGGAAAAGACCCTGATGCTGGTAAAGATTGAAGACAGGAGGAGAAGGGGACCACAGAGGATGAGATGGTTGGATGGCATCACTGACTCAATGGACATGAGTTTGAGTAGGCTCTAGGAGTTGGTGATAGACAGGGAAGCCTGGCGTGCTACAGTCCAGGGGGTTGCAAAGAGTTGGCCATGACTGAGTGACTGAACTGAATAGAAATCCAAGATTTGGCGAGGGTCAGCTTTATGGGGAGAGGGAAAGGAGCCATTGGGAAAGATTATGGTGCAGCTCTAAGGCTCCATAGAGGGCCCCCAGGTCTATCATCTGGGCTCTAGCAGGTCTGATGGCAGGTGAGGTTGTCACAGACTTGGAGTCATTTGGGAGCTGAGTTGATGAGAGGTGATTCAAGGCCAGCCCTTAGATAAGACTGGAGAGAGGGAAGTTCCCTGGGGGTCCGTGTCTTAGACCCCACACTTCCAATGCAGGGGGCCTTTGTTTGATCCCTGGTCAGGGAACTAGATCCCACATGCCACAAATAAGACCTGGAGCAGCCAAATAAATGAAAAAATATTTAAAAAAAATAAAGACTGGAGACAGACTAAACACCCCCTGGCCCCTCCCTGCAGTGAGGACGGGAGCTGACTGGGTGGGGCATCATGGGAAGAGAGAGGAAGAGGGATCCTCGATCTTGGGTCTTTCCACTGCAGTAACAAGCCAGGGGATGGGACTTAAATCCCTTTCTCTGCCTACTTTCAAGCAGAAGCCTCTTTCTCACACTGGAATTGCCCACTGAGTCATGTTCCAGGCCCATCTCCAGGGCTGTGTCCGCAGTGCTCTCTTTGTCTGAAATGATTGACAACCACCCCCCCCCCCCCGCCACCGCCCCACCACCATCTATATGTCTGATTCCCACTGGTCTTCCAAAGCCTAGCTCAGATACTGTGCTCCATAGGCCTTTCCTCGTCTCCCTCACCCCACCCAGACATAATGCCCCTCCCCAGTTTTAGTAAACTCACGCACCTTTTTGTGACATCCACGGCATGATTATTTGTGTTCTTGTCTTACTTCTTGACTAAGCAGTGAAATCCCCTGGCTCCCCTGCGTCCCTCACTCCATCCCCCAGCACAGAACAGACTCTCAGTAATAGTTATCAAGAGAAATCTCCCCAGTTAGTCATCCATTTGGCTTAATGAACAGACACCCCTGAGGGCTTAAAAGAGAGTTGTCTGTTGTACCCAATTTACTGTGAGTTGTTTTATTTCATTGCTTCCTAACTTTGTAGCCGAGAGTCTCTGGGGATGTGGAAGCCTTGATGGGGAGTAAGAATGGGGAGAGCTAGGGGCTAAGGAGAGAGGTCCAGATGCCCAGAGTGTGGACAGAGGGTTGCTGGACAAGTGGGTTTAATTATCAGGGCTTTCGAGAGAGTAGTTGGGTGTCGACTTGACTCTGAAGTCCCAGGGAAGGAGACAAGGGGAGAATGGGGGAGGGAAATGTAGGGAGAGGTGAGAGGTAGCAGAGAAAGAAGAAAGATGAGGAGGAGGATGAGACCAAAGACATACCTGCCTCTCTTTGTTGTGTGACATGTTCCTGTTTTGGGTGTAGCCCCTTCTCCTCTGCAAAGAGCTAGGAGAGAAAGGAGACACCGCACCAGTCTCCCAGGCCCACCTGAGTCCCTGGTCTGCTTGGGTTCTAGGAGCAGAGCTCCCTTGCCCGTGTCCTGACCCTCCCACAGAGCCAAGCAACCAGCTTTCCTGTCTGATTCTCCCTCCCCGAGTTCTATCACACACTTGCTACAGGGGTCTGCGCTGAGATGACCACACCCGTGAAGGGCCCCAAACGTTGTGTGCTTCTGCCTAGCTCTGTGGCTTTGAATGAGTCATAGTTTCCTTATCTGTAAAATGGATATAATAATTCATTTTTAAAAGTTTAGTGAAAATTATATGTGACCCTGTATGTGGTAGTTTCCTGAGAAAGAATGTTTGACCCATAGGAAGGGCTCTTTACATGGGATTTACTGTTTTTTAGTGATGGCAACTGACTTAATGGGAATTATGGAGTAAACCTGTCTACTTTCACAGGCATCCCATTCTCTCTTGAGACTCTCCTGGGGAATATCTTCTCCAGCGAAGGGATGGGATCCTTTCTCATCTTTCCCCACCCTGCCTAGCTCCTAGCAGCATCCATCAGGCCCTCCTAGAGGGCATTGGCTTCCCTCTTTGCCACTCAGGCTGGGAACCTGAGAACTGCCCAGGTTTCCCTTAGCCTCATAAATAATCCCATAATTACGTATAGGCAATATAATTTGTTGGGGACTATGACAATCCTAAGGATGGTTTAGGGGAACTTACTGCTTACTCAGACAGCTGGGGAAAGCCACCTGCAACGAGGAGGCAGCAGCAGCAATATTTTCAGTCCTTTGGGGGAGGGTTCCCAGCACCACGCTAGGTATGATTGGCGCAGGGCCGGTAGCTGAACTCTGATGGAGTCTGCAGGATCAGTTCCCACTGGCACACTTGTCTAGCTCAGGCCCTGGTCCCCTCCCATCTGGACCATTGTAACTGCGTCCTCACTGCTCTCTCTGCCTCCTAACTTACCCCTAGATCCAACTTTGGCTCAGGGTCCAGAGAGAGTCATCCCATGGCAGATGTAACCACCTTGCCCCTCTGCTAAGCCCTTCAAGGGCTGCCCATCGGCCCCGAGGGAGCATGGTCCTCCATGTCTGCTCCCAGCGTGCGTACAGCCTCTCCTGCCTCCCCGCAGTCCTCAGCCACGCCTCTTGCGCCTCCTCCTCTCCCACTTGACTCTGCAGCGGTGCCCAACCACGCCGCAGGCTTTCCCGTCCACAGGTGTTTGCTCATACGCCTCCCTCTGTTGGAATGCATTTCTGTCCCCAGGCATCCTTCTCTCCAGCAGGTCCCCAGTGGGGCCCCCAGAGCACACTGTGCCCCTCTATCTAACCACACTTCCCATTATGCTGGAATTACTAGGAAGGATTATTTCACCCATCTTTAGTTTTCTCAGTGCCTACCATGGGGCCAGAAATAGAGAAAACAACTCAGTTAATGTTGAGCTGAGTTTGTCTGCTGAGGTCTCACGCCAGCCTGAGCATCCTCACAGCTGCCTAACCAGCTGGATGGACCATCTGTGAGCCTCCACGTGGACCCCCTGTACCCTGCTGCTTGTTCCCCAGTCCCCAGACATCCACCTGCCAGACTGGCCGGCCCTCCAGGCCTACAGGGCTCTGTTTTCTGGGGCCTGCTCTTTCAACAGCAGGTGGTCTTTACTGCTACTTTGGCCTCCATCTCCTTTGACTGGTTCTCTGCTAGCCACGGGGTAATAGATCAGCTAAACTCAAGCCAGAAAATGAAGGAACCACTAGAGCAGTGATCAAGTTCTCAATTTAAGACCATCTCCAGGGATTCCCCTAGTGGTCCGGTGGGTAAGACTATGCTTTCCAATGCAGGGGGTGAGGGTTCCATCCCTGGTCAGAAAGCTAAGATCCCACATGCCTCATGGTCAAAAGAGCAGAACATAAACAACAGAGGCAATATTGTAACAAATTCAATAAAGACTTTAAAAATGGTCCACATAAAACATCTTTAAAGAAAAAAAAAGTCTCCACGTTGGAGATGTCAGACTTTACCCTTCCTAGCCTGCTTTCTGGCTTCCCTGATAGCTCAGTTGGTAAAGAATCCATCTGCAATGCAGGAGACGCCGGTTCGATTCCTGGGTCAGGAAGATCCGCTGGAAAAGGGATAGGCTACCCACTCCAGTATTCTTGGGCTTCCCTTGTGGCTCAACTGGTAAAGAATCCACCTGCAATGCCGGAGACCTGGGTGCAATCCCTAGGTTGGGAAGATCTCCTGGAGAAGGGAAGAACTTAAAAGCCTCTCTCTAGCCTTCTCCATCTGTGGTGTGCCCTGGAGCTGAACTGCATGGACTGCGTGAAGGCCCCCTGCACTCTGGGACCAGTGGAAAGAAATCAGAAGAGAATGAGGTCTGAGTCGGTCCTCGGTTGGTAGCTTCCTTGCCTCTCCGCTCCCTGGCAGCCTTTCTGCAAACCCGGAGAGACTGCTCTTGAGCCCCTCAGTCACTCTCATCACTATTGGTCCTCACCCCGGGACCCTGACACTCCCCTTGCCTTCCCTGGGGTCCAGGCTATTCTCTCACTGCCTGTGTCCTCCACGGAGTTTTCTGTGGCTCTGAACACACACCCTTGCCTCCGATCCAAGTCTGAATGCATTGGTCGCTGTCTACAGAAAAAGGAAACGACTCCTCCCTGGGGCTTACTCTGCTGCAGGCTCTGTGCTTCCTCTGATGGTGTTGGATCCCCACAGCCCTCGGATGTCACAGATGGCAAGATGGGCTCTAGGACTGTTCAAAGAGGGAGAACCAGGATTCAAAGCTGGGTCCCTCGAACTCCAGGCCCCAGTGCTTGGTCCCTTGTGTTTTCATGGAGCATCACCTATACCAGGGATGGCAAAGAGATTTCATCTCACCTGTCAGTTCTGATTGACTTAGTCACTGCCTAGAGTGCTGTGGTGAGAAGGATTACGAGGCCACATCTGTGCTCCGTGGGAGAGTAGCATGATAAATTAGAGATGTCTGGCACAGGGAGAATCGGAGGGAGTGACAGGCAGTAGTACATGTGTCACATATTTGCCGCCTTTGGTCAAAGCCGTTTTTGTGGCAGCCACACGGGTGTGGGAGCAGGCACTGTCGGAACCAGAACCTCTCTGCTTTACATTGCTCTCCTGCCACAGGGCAGACTCTCAACCAGAGTTCAACTTTCAGCTTTATTACTTTTTTTTTCTTTTCTTTTTTAAATTAGGGTATAGTTGCTTTATAATATTGTGTTACTGTCCGCTGTGCAATGAAGTGAATCAGCTGTATGGATACATATATCCTCTCCCTCCTGCACCTCCCCCCACCCCCACCCCTTTTATCTAGGTCGTCATAAAGCACCGAATTGAGCTCCCTGTGCTATATAGCAGCTACACCCCGCTAATTATCTATTTTACACATGGTAGTATATGACTCTTGACACTCCCTTGGACTGCAAGGAGATCCAACCAGTCAATCCTAAAGGAAATGAATATTATTGGAAGGACTGATGCTGCAGCTGAAACTCCAATACTTTGGCCACCTGGTGCAAAGAACTGACTCTTTCGGAAAGACCCTGATGCTGGGAAAGATTGAAGGCGGGAGGAGAAGGGGACAACAGAGGATGAGCTGGTTGGATGGTATCACTGACTCGATGGACATGAGTTTGAGCAAGCTCTGGGAACTGGTGATGGACAGGGAATCCTGGTGTGCTGCAGTCCATGGGATCACAAAGAGTCGGACAAGACTGAGTGACTGAACTGCACTGACTGAGTATATATATACAACAGTGCTGCTATCCCCATTCATCCAGCCCCTCCTCCCCCACCCCTTGTCCACAAGTCTGGTCTCTGTGTCTGCATCTCTATTCCTGCCCTAGATATAGATTCATCTGTACCAGTTTTCTAGATTCCACATATATGCATTAATACATATTTGTTTTTCTCTCAGCTTTGCTACTTCTCTGCCATATAACCTCAGGCAAGTTACTGCGTCCCTTGGGCCTCAGTTGCTTTGTCAGGAAAATACCACTTAGTGTAGTACGTAGAAGCTTTCAGCAAGTCTGACTTGGCATAATGCTTTTAGAACCCCTGGCACAATACCTTATACACAGTAGGCATTTGACAAATTTCAGCAGCAGTAGAAGTTGTCATTGGCCTTCATTCTGTCAAGACCTGTTGCTCACATTGTTGCACCAGCCTCCTGTCTCTGTGATCTGCCAAGGGAAGAAGCACCCAGTCTTCCCAGCTGACCCAGACTCTCCTCCAGGGCCACTGGGTCTGTGACTGTCAGTACTGTTTACCATGAAGTCCCGTCACCCTCCACTCTATTGTCAGACATCTCAAATCCTCCCCAGGGGCTCCCCATTATTAACGTGATTACCTGTCCTGAGTGTTTCATTAAGCTCTTTTTCATAGAGAGGCTGATACATATCTGGCAGAACACGGAAGCTCATTATCATCTCAACTGGAGATGATGACCTGGTAAATAACACATGTAATTTAATTGCTAAGGTAAACCCCATAAAGTGAATGAGAAATCAAAACCCATAATCAAAGGTTTTGAAATTTCTGGGCAGGAAATTCCCATGTTTGGGAGCCACAGGGGTCAGGCTCCTGCAGCTCAGCAGGCTGCTGACTTTTCCCTGTTCGGGACAAGGTTCGAGCCCTCGCCCTTTCCGGCAGAGGATAAGGTGTCTCATGGATCCAGTATTTTCTCTGGACATGTATTCATTCTATTAAGTGTCTCTCAAGCACCTGGTACTTTTCTAGTGGGTTAGGGCTGCCTCATCCTCGAGGACACCTGTTCTTCTCCCCACATGATGAGAGAGAGTGTCAGGAACTAACTCCCCTAACTCCCTGGCTTTGGATTCCTTCTTTCCAGAAATACCCAGGACTTTCTTTCCCCCACTGACCCTACCGTGCCTCACATCCACGCTCTTTCCTCTGATGTCTCTCTCCTCTCCCACTGCTTTGGGCTTCCTCCACCACAATGCCAGATGCCATGGTTTCCCATAGAACCAACTTTTCAGTAAAGACTTTCCCATTCCCTCAGACTCTTTAGCTGAATGACTCTTCTCATCCTAGCTTAACTGGAACCTCCTTCAAATGCTGTTTCCCCTGCAGGCTTCTCAATGAGGAATTGCTCTGTCTTCCACCATCCATAGATGTCTCTGTCAGGAGCCAGGAATGACATCCTTCAAGCTCCCTGATGCAGCTTTCACAAATTGTGCCTTTGCTTCCATGTAAGGCCTTGCCTTCCAGAGGTCTGTGTCCCTCCCCGCTCCACCTCTATCTTCTCCAGGTTCCCTGGAGACAGCCTGCCTCACAGTCTCCTCCAACCCAGTTCAGTTCAGACGCTCGGTTGTGTCCGACTCTTTGCGACCCCATGAACTACAGCACGCCAGGTTTCCCTGTCCATCACCAACTCCTGGAGCCGACTCAAACTCATGTCCATCACGTCGGTGATGCCATCCAACCATCTCATCATCTGTTGTCCCCTTCTCCTCCCGCCTTCAATCTTTCCCAGCATCAGGGTCTTTTGCAATGAGTCGGTTCTTTGCACCAGCTGGCCAAAGTGTTGGAGTTTCAGCTGCAGCATCAGTCCTTCCAATGAATATTCAGGACTGATTTCCTTTAGGATTGACTGGTTGGATCTCTTTGCAGTCCAAGGGACTCTCAAGAGTCTTCTCCAACACCACAGTTTAAAAGCTTGAATTCTTAAGTGCTCAGCATTTTTCATGGTCCAACTCTCACATCCAAACATGACTACTGAAAAAACCATAGCTTTGACTAGACAGACTTTTGTTGGTAAAGTAATATTTCTGCTTTTTTATGACCAATCTAGGTTGGTCATAGCTTTTCTTCCAAGGAGCAAGCATCATTTAATTTCATGGCTGCAGTCACCATCTACAGTGACTTTGGAGCCCCCAAAAATAAAGTCTGTCACTGTTTCCATTGTTTCCCCATCTGTTTGCCATGAAGTGATAGGACCAGATGCCATGATCTTAGTTTTCAGAATGTTGAGTTTTAAGCCAACTTTTTCACTCTCCTCTTTCACTTTCATCAAGAGACTCTTTAGTTCTCCAAACCAGTGCTGCCATAACCCTCAGGATTTCATCATCTGCGTGGACCACTCATCCAAGCCCTGGGCCTCCCAGTGCCTTGCTGGCCTTAGCTCTGACTACCTTCATCTCCCTTCCACTCCAGCTACTTATAGTCACAGCTTGAGTCTGGTCAGAGGCTTGGACTACACCACTTTCAAAAAGTTCACATTCAAAGGCCTCAGTCTCTTCCTTTAGCCTCTTTTCTCCCCACCTCTGACTCAGGTACTTGGACCCATCTCATCCTCAGCCTTACCAGCCCCTCTTATTCCCTGTACTCACTCACCCTCTCAGCCTTCGCCTTCTTTCCATTCTTCTCTGTCTAGCCTGGACTACATGGTTTATTATTTGAGCTACTCTATTGCTGTCTTCCATCCTCAGGTTACACACACCAGCTGGTTCTGTTTCCTCTCTCTCTCTCTCTGTCTGTCTCTTTCTCCCTCCCCCAAGCATGCAAACCTCTCTATTCTCAGATCACAAATCTTTCTTCCCCGCTTTGCAATGGTTCTCTGTAGGCAGAGCACTTTTTGCTGCCTGATCGATGTCCACATTGAGACTGCCACCTGACTTACTTTGCATAGCAGAACATGAGCAGAAGTGACAGTGTGTCTGTTCTGAGCCAAGACCTTAAGGGCCTTACCTCTTTCTGCTCCTCTCTCTTCAGCCTCTGCCAACATGATGAGAAGAACACGCCTGGCTATCTCACTGGCCGAAGGGTGGGAGCCACATGGAGCAGCCTGATATGCAGACCTGCAACACGGCACAGAATCAACCTGCAGACACACAAGTGAGTCAATTAAATGTTTGTCCTCACCATGAATGGCTGGGACTGGGGCTTGCTTGTTACTCAGTGTTATTGCAGTGTTAGTATTGACTAACATAGACTCTGATATCTGAATCTCCTTCCAAACAGTCTTCAGCTGTATTTAAATGTGTCTAAGTCTCTTCCATCTTACAAAACATGCCCTCCATCTCCCCGCATGTTTTTCTAGCTATTGCCTTACTCACTCATATTCTTCTCAAGTAAGATTCTCAAAAGAAGTGCCTCATCTCATCGACCCTCATTCTTGCTTCATCTTGCTGTTGTCTGACTTTGCTCCACTACTTCCCTGAAACTGCTCTTGCCAGGGTCATTATTTTTTCAGCAGTGTTTACCAAACCTGTACTCTGTGCTCCAGCTGGATATTGAAAATACAAATATTAAAAGACACACAGGACCTCTGTCGGCCCATGGAGCTCATGGTCTAGGGCTATGTACACAGGTACCTAGACAGGTTACCTAGACAGGTAACCAGATAATTACAAGACAGTGTGCTGAGAGCTGTATGGAGACATAAAGAGTGCACATAGCAAATCAAAACTACAATGAAATATCACCTCACACTAGTCAAAATGGCCATCATTAAAAGGCTACAAATAACAAATGCTGGAGAGGGTGTAAAGAAAAAGGAACCCTCCTCCACGTTTAGTAGGAATGTACGTTGGTGCAACCACTGTAGAAAACAGTGTGGAGTTTCCTCAGAAAATTAAAAATAGGCTTATCTTGTGATCCAGCAATCCCACTCCTGGACATAAATCCAGAAAAAGCCAAAATTTAATAAATACACGCACCCCTATGTTCATAGCAGCACTATTTACAATAGCCAAGACAGGGAAGCAGCCTAAATGTCCATCAACAGATGAATTGATAAAGAAGATGTGATACACATATACAATAGAATATTACTCAGCCATAAAAAAGAATGAAATAATGACATTTGCAGCATCATGGGTGCAACTAGAGATTATCAATTATCATACTAAGTGAAGTAAGTCAGAAAGACAAATGCCATGTGATATCACTTATATGTGGAATCTAAAATATGACGCAAATGAACCAACCTATGAAACAGAATCAGAGACGTAGAGAACAGACTAGTGCTGGCCAAGGGGGAGGCGCTTGGGGGAGGGGTGTAGTGGGAGATTAGGGTTAGATGTAAGTTTGTATATATAGAATGGATAAACAACAAGGTCCTACTGTATAGCACAGAGAACTATAATGGAAAAGAATATTTTTAAAAAGAATGTATATTATATATATATATAAATGAATCACTTTGCTGTACAGTAGAAATTAACACAACATTGTTAATCAGCTATACTTATTTTAAAAAAAAGACACATGGGAGGGCACAAACCCAGGATGGGACGTCAGAAAAGTATTCTTGAAGTGTGTGTGCTAAGTCACTCAGTCAAGTCTGACTCTGTGCAATCCCATGGACTGTAGCCCAGCAGGCTCCTCTGTCAATGGGATTCTCCAGACAAGAACACTGGAATGGGTTGCCATGCCCTCCTCCAGGGGATCTTCCCCATCCAGGGATAGACCCCCAGTCTCTTATGTTTCCTGCATTGGCAGACAGGTTCTTTATCACTAGCGCCACCTAGGAAGCCCATCCTTAGAGCAGGTGACATCACATTTGAGAAACAATGAACATTAAGACTTAGCCAGGCAACAGAGAGAAGACAGTTCCAATGAAAGTAAATAAAACTATTTTTTGAAGATATAAGTCACATCAAATCACTGCCTTCCTTAGAGCCTTCAAAAGTTCATTTTTGTACTCAACTTACTGCAGGAGGACGGGTTCTTCACCATTTTATTCCCACTAGGCTCACAGTAGAAATTTGATAACTATTTCATAACACAAAATAGTTAACCTGAAAAATGCAAAAGAGTTAATGAGATATTCACAGGTGAAACATGAAAAGCACAAAGCAGAATGTTCGTTGCTAGGTTCCCTGGAAGACTATTACTAATTATTGAGTCTTAGAACTGGCATATGAGTAATGTCTAGTTTAATGTTGGTTGCATTGCTGGTGCTCAATAAATGCTTGTTGAACACATGTAGTGTTTGGTAATTTAAGGGATTTAAATTATCTTGTAATCCTTGTGACATTTCTGTGAAAAATTGAATTTCTCAAAGGTTAAGTAAACCTCCCAAGATCACTCAACTAGTACATAGTGAAGTCACAACTGGATCTTAGGGCTTCTAGTGGTAAAGTCTATGCTCTTTCCACGAAGAATGTAGACTCCAGGTACATATAAATAGTGGCATCTGGGAGGCTGACCCACAGGTGAGACTCAAGTTGATTGTGGCAGATCAGTAGCATTTGGCTAGACCATAAGTGGTACAGAGAAGAAATCCTTGGTGAGGGGACCAGTGTGAACACAGGTATGGCAATGGGGAAAACAAGCTTCTTTCAATAGACAGAGGAGATTGGTCTGCTTGAGTCAGAAGGACCATATGGCTGGCGCAACACCACATACAAGGATGAGACTGAACTCAAAGTGCTGACTCTAAACAGCTCCTTTTCATCCTAATAATTGAGCACTACAAGCATCCAGGGAAAAAGGAATCATGATAACTAACAAAGAATTGTTATCCAATGGGAGAAAGCACACTGCCAACTCCTCTGCCCTAGACTGTACAAACCTCCATATATATTCATAATTTCGAAATGTGTGTGTGTGTGTGTGCAGGTACCAAAGTGGATACAAGAGCAGCAAAAGATGCTTATTTCTTAGACAAAGCTACATGACCCAGTTGAGTTCACTGGAATTCATAGTGAATTATCTGCTTGCAAATCTTTCAGTGGGTTTAGAGTTTCAAGTATACAAAATGAATTCATTCTAGAGATTCATTATACAACATAGAGCCTATAGTGAACAATAATGTCTTGTGCCCTTAAAATTTTGTTAAGAAGGTGGATTCCATGTAAAGTGTTAATAACACACAGGCACACACATAAACCACAAAGAGGCACCAGGAAACTTTTGGAGGTGATACACGTCTATTACTTTGATTGAGGTGTATGCATATGTCCAAACTCATCAAATTTTATCCATTAAATAAGCATGGGGTTTTTTGGTATATAAATTATGCCTCAACAAAGCTGCCTAAAAGAAATTAAAGGAAGCACCTGAGATGAAACTAGAGAACGTAGCTTTGTTATTCAAGGACCAAGAAGCCAGAATTGGTGGTGCTGCCTAGGGGCGCTGCCACTCCTGCGTGAGGCTGGACATGGCCGCGTGCACGGGGGTGGGCAGTCTGAAGGTGCCTGCAGAGTCGATGGAAGCCCACAAATGTTAAAATTAATACTCCATGTCCGTTGCACTTACACCAACTTCCCCTTCTCAATTTTGGATAATTTCTTCAGCTTAACAGGAAGACCAAGATTTTCCTGGCCTCTGATTGTTTCAGCTTACAGTTCAGTGATTTTGTGCCTTGTAACTTTCAGCGCTTTATTACCACAGCAGTACCTGCACAGAGATAAACCACAGTCACAACTACAACTGAGTGAAAAGGAAGGAATGACATTTACCTATGACCCCAGCACCCAGAGGTAAGTGTTAATAACTTATGTTTTTTTCCCCCAGAATCTATGCATAATTTTAAACATAAAAATAAGACCATACTATACATACAATGTGTATCCTTGTTTTTGTATTTGACAGTGTAGCACTGAGCACTTTCTGTGTCAGTTATTCTTCCACAGCATCCTTTGTAGCTGCGCAGTGTTCTGTGGTACTGGTGTTACGGAGAACCTATTATTTGACATCTAAGTTGTCTTCGGGCTTCAGCTGTGTAACCATCACTGATGCTGTGGTGAGTTTTCGTATGCACCAATTATTTCCTTAGGGTCCCCTGCCTTCCTTTCCATCCTCTCTCACTTTCATCCTCTCGCTCTTGCTTCTCTTTCTGGCCAAATAAACTTTCTAAGGTTCCTGAAGCGCACCATGCTCTCTCTGCCTCTGTGATCTTGTATGCACTCTTCCGGCCTAGAGCGTTCTCTCGTCACCTGTGATCCCATGCCTAGCTCACCCTTCCCCTTGTTCAGACATCACTTCCTCAGATGAATCTCCCCTGTCACCCTGCCTTCACCATTATCACCAGGATCACACATCCCTCCCATCGTGGCCACCATCACCAGCCCTTCATTCTGCTAGAGCATCATTCAGGCTATACTGTAATATCCTGTTTCTCTGTCTCCCCTTCAGTAAATTGTAAGGTCTGTAGAATAGGGATCATGCCTGTCTTGTTCAATGTACCTGAACAGTGCCCAGCACACAATTGGGACTCTGTGAAACTCTGTTGAATAAATAACTATATTCCTAAGAATAAAGCTGCTGGGTCAAAGGTATGCACTTTCCAAGGATTATGATATACATTTCCAATGTCCTCCTCAAAGACCTTCCAAATTTACCTTAACTCCCATCATGTGTACATGTGTTCATTTCCTCACGGCCTAGAGAGCCTTGCAAAAAATTCTGAAAATAATTTCCCTCCACGGGGCTTTATTTAGGGAGCACTGACTGGAATGATGTGCAGTGGGTTATTGAAGAGTCTCAACTCAGTGGGGTATAAACAAAAAGTTAATTTTTTCCAGTCACTGCCTTCTGCTGTGTTCTGTCAAATCCCTTTTCCTCATCACTTAATGAAATTTTGGGCAGAAAGTGAACGTTCCTGTCACTTTCAGTTATTAAAAACTCAGTCCAGATTAAAACTGCTCATTTGTATCTGATTCAAAGCTCTTCCTCCCACTCAAAGCCCAGGAAGATCATGGCTCCAAGGACCCGGAGGAAGGAGCAGTGTTGTCTCTTCTTTTCCCTCTGCTGTTCCTCCCTCTCCTGGGTCTGGCTTTCTAGGTTTAGATGGAGGGATGGGGAGGCAGGAGGCATCTCGGCATGGTTGAGGCCCAGTGCTGGGGAGGAAGCACCTTCAACCTTCTCCTGGTTCAGTCTGATCCCTGTGAGGCTGGTAGATTCTACATGGAAAGTGGGAGTGGGGCGTGTTTTGGAGAAATGCTCAACTTAACTTGGGTCTCCTCTCATAGGAGGACTCACTCACAGTGGAGATGGCAGAGTCCTCCTTCAACCCGGGTTATGGTCCCCAACCTCCTCTGGATGGAGGCTCTCCTCACTCTTCACAGCTCCTGACTCCCCTCATTCCACGCACCTCCTGCGGTGCAACCGCAGGAAAGACTGTGGACTTCCTTTATGCTCTCCAAGGGCAAGGGGAACTGGGATGTGGATTCCTCTAGCTCTTCCTTCCCAGGTCCTCCGCAGTCCCTTCTTCCTCTGCTGGCACGGGCCACCTCCACAGAAACCCTACAGAAACTTCTGGACCAGAAGTAGCCAGTGGTCTCTGTCATCACATTTCTCTTTCCCTGGGGAGAAAACGGAATCGCCCCTCATCAGGAGCACCTTAAGGCTGGCAGCTCTGATGCCATCTCCCCACATTCCCTGACCCTCTTTCCATATAGACAAGAGTGGAAGGACAAGGGTCAGGATGGAGAGTGGCTGGAAGTGGGCAGGCTGATTCTGCAGCCTGTGTCAAACTACTTTGTCATTGCCAGGATGCACGGGTTCTGCTCCTGGGCAGTGCTCTTTAAGATTGTTTTTTGATGTGGACCATTTTTAAACTCTTTATTGATTTTTGTTACAGTATCACTTCTTTTCTGTTTCGTTGTTTTGGCTGTGAGGTATGTGGCATCTTAGCTCCCTGACCCACATTTGGGATCCAACCTGCATTCCCTGCATGGGAAGGTCTTAACCAGCGGGCCACCTGGGAAGTGCCTGGGCAGCACTGTACAGAATGCGGAGTTCCTCAGGGCATCTTGTCAACTGCTTTGGCTTGGACATGGTTCACAATTCCGGGACAGAAGACAACACCCTTCCCCCATCATGTGTTACAGATGTACAAGTCAGGGTCCTCAACAGTAGTTTTATAATAATTACAGAACCAGATTGCACGTGGCTATTCCTTGTAGCAGCACTGGATAAAAGCCAAAGGTGAGACAAGGCGGTTTGGAAAGTTGCTACATAAAGCAAGAGAGACAGAGCCCAGAGCCCTGTGATTTGGGAGTAGGGGAGGACAAAGGGTTGGATGAGGAGAGTAGGTACTCTTGTGTCTTCAGGGACCTTTAGGGTCAGGAGACCTCTCTGTCCCGTCTTGTCCATTGTCGGGGCAATCTAATATCTCATGCAAGGCAGAGAGTTGGGGAGAAAGGGGTCGCATTGAAACCCTCTCTTTCTGTTTCAATGTAAATGTCACATCCAGCTGAGCTGATGCTCTGCTTGGAGCCTCTCCCTCCACACTGGCACTGTTTAATTATCCACATGGTCGCTTCCCAGAACCTCAGCTCTGATTGGGTATGTGCAGAACTGGCCGTGGGACGGGAGAAGGAGACCAGGGGTTGGTTCCAGGCCCCAATATCCGTGAGAACAGGAAGCTTGGATAGGGTCTCAGTGCATTGGTCATGGCGAGAAGGACCCTTATCCCTCCAAGCTCTTGAGCATCATCTATTGAAATAAGATCCCCAATATTGTGGTTACAGTCAGAGTGTTGGGTGCCTTGGGATTCATTAAGCCTGACTTCAGCGGCATTGATTTCTTGTTTAGTAATTAGCTTACCAGAGCCCCTGATGGCATAATTGCCCTATTTACATAATTAAGACATAAATCTTGAGGCTGGATAGTAGCCAGGACTCTAAAGACACTGGACACTAAGGGCAGCAGGTGCTTGACAGCTCACAGCTCCAATTTTACACTCACCAGCTGATGCCATTTGCCTTGGAGACTTCAATGGCTGAAGGCCCACTGAAATGAAACACATTTCTGAAGGTTCACTCAAGGAGATCGATCTACTTAAACTAGGTGTACAGAGAGGCTGTGATGGTTTCAAAACACACTTACAGATTCTTTGACACTTGTTCCTTCAAAAGGTGGAGTCTAATACCCCATCCTTTCAATGTGGGCTACAGTCCATGATGCGTTTCTAAGGAATAGAGTAGAGCGGAAGTGATGGTGTGTGATTTCTAAAGTTTGCCCAAAAGCTACTGCTGCTCCCATCTCACCGCTCCTGTGTGTGTGTGTGTATCTGCCTCTCTGGGATAGCTTGTTCTGGGGAACTTGACTGCCATGCTGTGATACTCAAGAACCATGTGACGAGGCCACACTGGGGAAGAAACTGTGGCCACCCAACAAGGACCGGCACCAACTTCCAGCGACGTGAGTGAGCCATCTGGAAGTGGTGCTCCAGCCTCCAACAAGCCTTCATATGTCGCAGTCCTGGCTAACATCTTGATGACCATCTCACATCAGAACCGCTCAGCTAACCCACTCCCAACTTCTGAGTCACAGAAACTGTGAGGATAATCATTGTCTATCATTGCTTTGAACCATCAGGTTTTGCAGTCATTTGTTACCCACAATAAATAACTAATACAGAGGGCATTGCTTTCTCCAGTGCTGCCCCCTCAGGGAAGAAATGGTCTGAAATCAACACCAAGACAGCGAAAAATGTTCATACTTTGTGGCCCAGAAATTCCTCTCATAAGAATTTATCTTATTAAAATGTTTACAATGTAAAGACACATACACTGACAAAATACTTGTATAAATGTGTTCATTGCAGTACCCTTTGTTAGTGAAAACTCAAAGTGATTAGCATTTCCATTAATAGAGTTCAATTAAGTTATGGAGAAGTACTGAAAAATTCTGTGTAAGCAATAAAGAAATTGAATTAGTAGTAAATATACATTTCTGAATATAAAACTCCAAGTTTTATTTTCACCATATTAATTTCATATTTGATTTCACCAGTGAGTCTATCAGAAATTTATGGATTAGGTTCCACCTTTCGAAGAAACAAGTGTCTAAGAAGTTGTAAATGTGTCTTGAAAACTGAATTTTTATATGATCATAAGAAATAAAAAGTAAGTAAATACATTCCAACATAAGCATAACTTGGATACCAAAACCTGGCAGAAATATTAAAAGAAATGAAACTTATAAGCAAATCTCACTGTTGCACATAGAAGCAATAATTTTCAAAAAAATTTAGAAAGCAAATCCAATGATTTGTAGAAAGATATGTAGCATGAGTAAGTTGGATTTAATGCTGAAATGCAAAGCTGATTCAACATTAGAAAAATTGACCAAGGTCATTTACCTTATTAATAGGGTAAGGAGAAAAATTATATGACTATCCCAATAGTTGTGGGAACGTCTTTTGATAAAATGCAACATTCATTTATAATTTTAAAAAAGATCCTTTAGCTGAATAGAAACAGGGTGTTTTCTTTTTGTTATTACTATTATTATATAAGAGTTTTAATAGGTGCTTGCAGTTTATTGACTTTTCTTGGAAAAATAAGTGATTCACACTTACTACAAATTAAAGTTAGTTTTATATGTATATTCAGGTAAAACTATAATTCAAAAAGATACACACATCCATTTATACAAGTATTTTGCAAGTTTACTTGCCCTTACATTGTAAACATTTTTATAAGATAAATTCTTATAAGAGGAATTACTGGGTCACAAGGTATGAACGTTTTTAGCTGTCTTGGTGTTGATTTCATACCGTTTCAGACTAATAATGTTCATGGAAGCACTGTTTACAATAGCCAAGCAACTTTTGTATTTGAAGCAACCCAAATGTCCATTGACAGATAAATGGATAAAGAAGATGTAGTAGATATATAGAATGTAATATTAGCCATAAAAAAAAGAATGAAATAATGCCAATTGCAGCAACATGGATGCGCCTAGAGTTTATCATATTAAGTAAAGTAAATCAGACAGAGAAAGACAAATATCATTTGATATCACTTATATGTGGAATCTAAAATATGATACAGGAAATTCCCTGGTAGTCCAATAGTTAGGACTCAGCATTTTCACTGTCGAGGGCCCTGGTAGCAATCCGCACTAAGGGAGCTGAGATCCCACAAACTGTGCTGTGCTGTCAAAAAAGTTAACTAAGATAAGATACAAATGAACTTATTTACAAAACAGAAACAGACTCACAGACATAGAAAGCAAACCTATGGTTACCAAAGGGGAAGGGTGGGGGAGGGATAGATTAGGAGTTTGGAATTGACAGATACACACAACTACATATAAAATAGATAACAACAAGGACCTATTACATAGCTCAGGGAACTATACCCAATACCTTGTAACAAACTATAATGTAAAAGAATCTGGAAAATAATATGTATATTCATATATATGTGTCAACAGGAAACAGCAGTGGGTAACTGAGTACAGAGACTCTAGAGCCAGAGTAACCTGGGTTTGGAAATTCTGACTGTTCTATTGCCTATGAGGCTGGGCAGATGCCTCATCCTATATAGAAGATATCTGTGATAAAATGGAAAAATTGTAAAATGAGAATAATGATGCTTTGCTCCTGAGCTTGATGAGAGGAGTAAATGCAGTAATGTATGTAAGATACATGCATCTTAGGGACAGAGACTAAAGAGTGGCGTGTGTCATGATCAGCATCTCTGTGTGTGTGTCCACTCATAGCAGGGGCTCAGCAATGGTGACCTTTATCATCATGACTGCGGTGTTTCCCAGTCTCCCCTGGAGACGGAAAGAGGGCAAGAAAATTGCTTCTGCCCTCCTTGCTCTGTGCTCCACAGCTCCGGAACCTCCTTGTGTTTCTTCTTAGGTTATCTCCGCATGCAGTTGAGGAATGCAGTCCTCAGACAACTTGAATGGCAAGAAGCCAAGGGAAGAACCATCACAACAGTATCCTGGTAATAACTAGTCTCGATTCACTTATGCAAATGGCCCGTGTGTGCCCCCCACCAGTGAATACATCAGGATGTGCAGACCAAGTTTAGATGTCGGGTCCAGGGCTGGATTCTGATCGGGGCGTGTGTGTGTGAGAGAGACAGACAGACAGAGACAGAAATAGAGACAAAAGAGGTAGAGAAGGCTGACTTCTTTCACATAGCAGCACAGTGAAGAAGGAGGTAATATCAAGATATTTGAAATATTATTCGTGGACACCAAAAAATGATAGCCCTCCTATTCATGCAGCTGGATCCTGGCGGGTATTTAGATGGAACATGATCTGCTGTGATAAGCTGTATGGCTGCTAAGTCACCCATCCCTATCATATACGTTGAGTCTGGTTAGATGGTTTGGGCAGCAAGGGGAACCGTACAGGTGGATCAGAAGACTGTAGAACCTGACAATCAGAGAGACGATTTGCATGCCCTTTCCTATAAGATGAACTACCCCTAACCATCCCAGATGGAAAGAAAATCTCCTTGAAACCCCTCCCATACTGCTTGCTACCCTGTCTCTTTCAAAAGAAATCTCCCAACTTTCTGTTCACATGCTCACCATCTTCATAATCAGGAAACTCTTCCTCTGATTTCACTGGCAGTGTTACTGCTCCATTAGACTCTCTTTCCTCGACAGATACAGACGTCAGGACGTCTTGCATGCATGTGTGCATGAATGCTAAGTCACTCAGTCATGTCCAACTTCATTCAGCCCTATGGACTGCAAGCTGCCAGCCCCCGCCTCCACCCACCGTCCATGGGATTTTCCAGGCAAGAACCCTGGAGTGGGCTGCCATGCCCTCCTCCAGGGGATCTTCCCAACCCAGGGATCAAACCTGTGTCTCTTATGTCTCCTGCTTTGGCAGATGAGTTCTTTACCACTAGCACCACCTGTCACCCTTCTTTAAATAAATCACCCATCCCAGAATGTGGCATGCCCTTTCTTTTTCCACAAGAAAGTCCCAACCTGAAGGGACACCTAATAGCTCTGCCCTGGTTCTAAGCAAGTTTCTGCATTCTGCCTCTGGCTCCAGCTTCCTTCAGTTTGACTAATTCTGCAGAGATGTTAGCGAGGGGAGAACAGGGAGCTTCTGTGGGGAGGTGCCTGCTGGTCACTGGCACCATGAGCTCTGGCCCTTCTGGTATCCACATCGCCCTTGGTCATTGAGACTTACCTGATCCTTTATCTTAACCAGCTTCCTGGCATCTCGGCTCCCCATAACTGACCTATTACCTGCCGTTTCTTTATAGCCCTGCACTCATCACTCATTGCCCTCAAGCCTATGTTACTACCCAAACTAGCAACACTGGACTAGTAACCACTAGTGGCCCTGGTGGGTAGTTATCAAGAACATCTCTCTTCTTGAAGGCTGGACAGTCTCTTTCAGTTTAGCCACTTTCCTCCCATTGCCCAAGGCTGGAACCTGAAGTTAGTTTGGTTCTGTCTCCCTTGGTGAAATTGCTCCATGGCTCTACAATTCAAGGCTGCTGCCCTGGGCTGGCCCTTCCCATTATGTCTATTGCATAACAAGCGCCTTTGTTCCTGGCTGAATGGCGACATTACTCAAAAGTGACAACGCTCCCTTTGTTCTCCCCTTCCCAGCGTATCAACGGTAGCCATTCCACACCACACCACAGTGAAAACCAAATCAGCAGGAGCCGTGGAAATTGATGTATGATGCTCGAGATACTCGCTCCAGATGCTAAACAGATGCCCATTATTGCCACCTTCTCTTGACTCTCTCGAAATTGCTTGAGGGCCCTGTCGCTTTGTCAGCCACACAAGTAATGAGCTGTTAAGCCTCACCTATCTCAGCCAATTGCACAGTCATTTCTGAAATCACTTAAGTTTCCCTATAGTTATAGACTCCCAAGCAAGGCAGTGACCTAAAGAGGTTATTGAGTCCATCCCCCAGCTTCCAGGTTAACCAAACCCCCTGTTCACCATCCAAGACAAAGGGGTATCTATTACTACCCTTTCCATTCTCATAAGGTCCCCAGTGAAGGAGGTGTCCTATTCCCATTTCACATATGGAAAAAAAATGAGGCTTGGAGGGAACACAAGGCTCATAAGTGGTAGCTCTGGCCAGGAACCCAGACTTAGGGTTCTTTTCACTCCTCCAGACTGACTCTGCAGACTTAGAGACAACAGGTCTTCCCCTCCCTTGCTTCTCAGCTACCACTGACAAAGAGGAATAGGGCTGGAAAGGGGGCCTTAGTGAGAACTCTCTTCCAGGTTGCAAACAGCCAGTTTTTCTTTATGTGGCAGGAAGAGAGAAAAAGCAAGTTCTCTCCTAACTCCTATAAGGGCACTAATCCCATTCATGAAGGCTCCACCCATGCTCTGTGATGACCAGGATGGGTGGGATGGGGGAGAGTGGGAGGGAGATTTAAGAGGGAGGGGATATATATGTATATATGATTCACTTCCATGTACAGAAAAAATTAACAAAACTTTGTATAGCAATTATACTTCGACAAAGAAAAAGTGGAGAAACAGAAGAGAGGAAATGGGAAAAGAGAAGTGGGGGGATGATTAAAAACAGAAAAGGGAGCGAGAGAAGGCAGGATTACAGTTCTTGCCATGTGAACCCCGCTGGTTTCAGGGCCAGACTGTGCAAGTTTCCAGCTGGCAGTGGTTTTCCTGGGAGTGATCCAGGCTGAATTGCAGAAAATATAATCTGTTCTAATAGTAATGACAATATTAATAAATAAAACAGTTAATGTCGAGGCTATTTAGCATTGAAAGGAAAGCTCACAGTAGTAAGAGAAGCCATTCCGCTGCCCATTTGATTTCAACTGGGATCTAGTGGGGGGATTTTAAATGCTTCAGAAACAGTATTTTTCATCCATGAAGAACCTTGGGCATCTTAGGGGCTGTTGACTCCCTCATTTTATAGATAAGGTTCAGGTAAATCAAATGATTTTTCTTAATGCCCCTCAGCAAGTTAATAACTGCTCTGACTCGGGGAGGTCTGGACGCCCATCTGAGAGGTGGCTGCACAGAGTCGAGTGTCTGGGGCTCTGGAGCCAGACAGCTCTGAGCTCTAATCCCAGCTCTGCGCTTGGTCCAGCAAGAGGCTTTTTCTTCTAGTGACTCCTTCGTGTTAAGGCTTTTCTTCTTTAAATTGAAGTATAGTTAATTTACAATGATATATTCATTTCAAGTATGTGTGTTAAGTTGCCTCTGTTGGGTCTGACTCTTTGTGACCCCATGAACTATATATAACTCACCACGTTCCTCTGTCCATGGGATTCTCCAGGCAAAAATACTGGAGTGGGTTGCCATTCCCTTCTCCCGGGATCTCCTGGACCCAGGGATCAAACCTGTGTCTCTTATGTCTCTTGCATTGGCAGGTAGGTTCTTTACCACTAGCGCCACCTGGGAAGTCCAGTATCAAATATATAGCAAAGTAATTCAGTTACACATATATATTTCAGATTCTTTTCCATTCTAGGTTGTTACAAAATATTGAATATAATTCCTTATGCTACAAAATATATACTCCCCCCTATTTCCCCTTCAGTAACCGTAAGTTTGTTTCGAAAGTCTGTGTTTTTTGTATCATTTTTTTAGATTTCACATATGAGTGGTATCATAAGATATTTGTCTTTCTCTATCTGACCTACTGTACTTAGTATGATCATCTCTAAGCCCATCCCTGTTGCTGCAAATAGCATTGTCTCATTCTTCATTACAGATGTGTGCTCAGTCGCTCAGTCGTGTCCAGACTCTTTGTGGCCCCATGAACTGTAGCCTGCCAGGCTCCTCTGCCCATGGACTTTTCCAGGCAAGAACACTGGAATGGGTTGCCATCTCCTCCTCCAGGGGATCTTCCTGACCCTGAGATCAAACCCATGTCGCTTGAGTCTTCTGTATTGGCAGGCGGATTCTTTACCACTAGCGCCACCTGAGAAGCCTTTTATGGATAACGTTCCATTGTGTGTATATTCCATGTCTTCTTTATCCATTCATCTGATGGGCATTTAGGCTGCTTCCGCATCTTGGGTATTATAAACAGTGCTGCTGTGAACACTGAGGTACATGTATCTTTCTGAATTAGAGTTTTTGCCTTTTCCAGATATATGTTCGGGAGTGAGGTTGCAGAATCATATGGTAGCTCTAATGTTTAGTTTTTTAGGAGCCTCCATAGTGTTCTCTGTAGTGGCTGCTTAAGGCAAGTGTTTTGAGAACAGTTGCAGTGGAAGAACAGATTCATTTCTCCCTTGAATGCTGCAAGATGCAGTGGTAGCCTCCCCTTATGGTGCCATGAAAATGAGAATTCTCTTCATTAGGCCAAGGTCTCAAGAAGCCACAGCTCAGAGAGCCTGGCTCTCACTATGAGGGTCAATGTTTTATAAAGTAATCCCCCCACACACAACAGGGACTTGTAATTCTTGCCCAACATATGTGTCAATGTTTTCCTACTCCTTGCCCACCGATTCAGCTCTCTGCCTAGAGCTGAGCTACCCATGTGGCAGCCACTGACTAATGTGGCTATTTAAATTTAAATTCAATAACATGAAATAAAATTTAAGTCAGTTCCTTGTTCTAATCACTTTACACACAGACACACTAGCTAGTGTGTGTGTGCATATGCTCAATTGTGGCCAACTCTTTGGGACCCATGGACTATAGCCAGTCAGGCTTCTCTGTCCATGGACTTTTCCAGGCAAGAATACTGGAATGTGTTGCCATTTCCTTCTCCAGGGAATCTTCCCGACCCAGGGATCGAACCCATGCCTCTAGGGTCTCCTGCATTGGCAGGCGGATTCTTTAACACAGTGCCACCTGCGAAGCCATGCAGCTAGTGGCTGACCTGTTGGACAGCCCACCGTAGAACATTTCCACCACTGCAGAAAATATCACTGGACATTGATAGCCAAAACCACTTCTGGGGTTTTGTTATTCTTATGTACATTATCTTGCTATTTCTAATAAATATTACTGTAAGCCCAGCCATTGGTGGTTTGCAGATTCCTGAACTCAGTTCATGTTCCTGATTCACACCCCTTGCTTCCCCCTGGCCGACTGTGGAGGGCTCTGAAGGCCGAGAAGGTGTGTCCTCACAGAGCAGAGCGGCTACTTCTGTGCCTCCTTCTGTTAGCAGGTGAGTCGAGAGGGGTCCCCTTCACACTGCCTGCAGGGCTGACTGGCTAGTCTCTTTCTTTCTCACCATCATCCCTGACTTTCTCTGTTACTGCCCAGGTTAAATATCTTAAACGGTTCCTCAGACTCCAGGGTCCTGATGGATTGAGCTGAGCACGATGCATTAATCACCAGATTTCGAATTGGCTCATTCCTTCTCCCATTAGTAGCTCCCTCCCTCACCATGACCTCAATTTCCAATCCAATCTACGTGCTAACAACAAGACAGCAACCATGGCGACCTGCAAATTGGAACCCAAAGAGAAAAGGCTAGACTCCTGTTTCCGAGCAATTATTGACTTCTAGAAAGAAAGAGAAGGAATGATAGGAAAGGGGAAGGAGCCGCTCCTTGCTTCCCCAGCTAGTGGTGTTTATTTTGCCAATTGAGTGGAAGGAAAGAAGACTGGTGAGAGATCAACCTTACCAATTTCCTAAACTGTAAAGAAGGCTCATCTGTCTTTGCTCCCACAGTTTCTTGGTCCCAACTAAAACTCCTCCTATTAGCTCGTATGTTTCATTCATTCATTCACTTGTTCATTTGTCTTAACCAAACCTGCACATCAGTATCACCTGAAAAGTTTTTTTCAAAGCACACCACTCAAACTATAGGCAAGCGAACTGAATCTGCGTTAGTAGAGGATGGAGAAGTGGATGGAGGACATTGGGGGGTTGGAAGGGGCTCATATATTTTGCAAAACATTCCCAGGCTATTCTGCTGCTCAGTTGGGAGAAAACATTTGCAAATGATGTGACCAACAAAGGCTTGATTTCCGAAATATATGAAGAGTCCATACAAAAAACAACAACCCAATGGAAAAATGAACAGAAGACCTAAACTTTTCCCCAAAGAAGACATACAGATGGCCAATAGGCATATGAAAAGATGCTCAACATCACTAATTATTAGAGAAGTGAAAATTGAAACAACAATGAGATCCCACATCACACTGGTCAGAATGGTCATCATTAAAAAGTTTACAAATAACAAATGCTGGAGAGGGTATGGAGAAAATAGAATGCTCCTCTGCTGTTGGTAGGAATATAAGTTGGTGCAGCTGCTGTGGAAAACAGAATGGAGTTTCCTCAGAAGACTAAAAATAGAATTACCAGCAACCCCATTCCTGGGCATATATCCAGACAGAACTGTCATTCAAAAAGATATATGCATGCCAATATTTGTAGCAGCACTATTTACAATAGCCAAGACATGGGAAAAAACCTAAGTGTCCATCAACAGATGAACAGATAAAGAATATGTGGCATATATATATATATATATATATATATATATATATAGAGAGAGAGAGAGAGAGAGAGAGTATTAGTCAGCCATAAAAATGAAATAATGCCATTTGCAGCAACATGGATGTAACTAGAGATTATCATAGTAAGTGAAGTAAGTCAGAACAAGAAAGACAAATACCTTATGAAATCACTTATATACAGAGTCTAAAATATGACACAAATGAACATATCTATGAAACAGGAACAGAATCAGGGATGGATAATAGGCTGGTGGTTGCCAAGAGTGGGGGAGCGGGTCATGGGAGGGGTGGAGTGGGAGGTTGGGGCTAGCAGATGTAAGCTTTTTATGTCTAGAATGGATAAACAACAAGGTCTAACATAGCACAGAGAACTATATTCAATATCCTGTGATAAACCATAATGGAAAGAAAACTTTTAAAAGATTATGCATTTACCTGTCTATATATATGTAGATATCTGAATCACTCTACTATGCAGCAGAAATGAACACAACACTGTATATCAACTATACTTCAATTAAAAGTATTACAATGGAGAAGGAATTTAATCTCCTTGTGTCTCAGTTTGTTCATCTGTAAAATGGGGATAAATTTACTTCTCTGGCAGCATGGCAGTAAAGCTAAATGAGATGGGTAATAATGTGCTGGGACAGTACCTGAATATACTGTTTTCATGTAAAAACTGAATACTCGCCAGCTACTAAATGCCTGGCCACTCTCTCAAAAATGGCAACCATTACTATTGCAATAGGCTGTTTGATCGCAATCTGGTCATCCTTCTTTGTCCTAAACCCCGGGCCCCTGCAGAGTCCATGTCACAACAATGGAGATGAACTGGTGGGGTCACACAGGCCCAGAGTAAGTCTGAGCTCTGTCCTCTTCCATCTGTGGGGTTGCAGTAAATCATGCTCTAAGATCCCCAGCTCTCCCTCTGGTGAAAGTGGGGTGGGGGGTCAGTCTTTCTCAAAAGCTCATTTTACAGATTACATGATGACAGACGCAAAGTGCCTGGCACAGAACGTGCATGTGTGTGTGTAGAGTCGCTTCAGTCGTATCTGGCTCTTTGCGATCCCATGGACTGTAGCCCACCAGGCTCCGCTGCCCATGGGATTCTCCAGGCAAGAATCCTGGAGTGGGTTGCCATGCCCTCCTCCACAGGATCTTCCTAACCCAAGGACTGAATCCACGTCTCTTATGTCCCCTACACTGACAGACAGATTCTTTACCACTAGCGCCACCTGGGAAGCCCCACCTGGCACAGAATAGGCTCTTTATAAACAGACCCAGGCCAACAGGGACACTGGATGTGGACATTGAAGGCAGCCGGGGAGGAGCTCGGGGAGACGGGAGTGGGGGAGCTGGAGGCAGGGCTGAGCCCAGCCGTTTCCCCATTCACACCCTGAGACATCACCTTGAGACCACCTTGAGACCAGACGTCTCTGGTCTTCAGGAGCCGGAGGATAGGACCCCCTCCCACTGGAAACTGTACCGGGGATTGTGAGCGAGACGGCGAGAAACACAATTACCGTCACCATCAGCAACCAGATGCCGGATGCGGCTAAGGCCCAGCACCTTAATTGGGGATTAGAGGCTGAACTTTACCGACGCACTGCCTTTGTGGCTTCATTAAAAGCTGGAAAATTCTCCATGCAGGTGCGATGACCTTTCGTGAAGTGGCCGAGAGACTGGCTCGACCCCAAGGAGCATCGTGCACCCAGCTGGACCCTGCAGCCATCTCCCCATCTGCCCCACTTCCTGCCCAGGGCAACAGGGGTTCACCTCCCATCCCCACTCTCCCCCAGTGCCTCCCCCTACCCCGGGGTGATGGTGACGGGAGACAGGTGACCAAAGATTTGCACTTACCTGTATGGCGTCCCCTGTTTCAGCCTGAGCAATCCTGGTGTCCCTGTATTATTTTTCTCCCCAGAGAGGAGGAAAGGTCTGAACTTGCTCTGAACTTCCATCAGTGTGTTTAGTAAAACCACTTTAAAACACGAAACCTACATGTTTCTCTTTAAAACGCTGGTAATCACGACCTGTCAACTCTGTCTCACATGATCCAGGTGGTAAAGGCCACAAACACAGATACCACGTGATTCTCCCGGTGACCCTAAGTAAGCAAGGACAGGAGAGGCTCTTCATGGCTCCTGAGGCAGAACTGGCCGCTTCCAGAGGCAGACCCCATCCCGGCCTTCTGATGCTCAGTCCTTCCCACCAGCCTAGCGTGGGTGTGTGTCCCGCCAGGTGGGACCTGGAGTGGCTGACGGCATCGGGCACCTGTTGAGTTGGGAAAGAGGAAGTGCTGCCTGGTGGGGGGCAAGTGAGGACAGAGGCCGTGAGGGCATGACTGTTCTGGCAGTCGAGGGATGCTGAGAAGAGAAGATCTGGGAGAGGAACGTAAGATCAAGAGTAGAATTGTCAAAGAATAATGAACAAGACAGAACTCAGGACCTCCTGGGAGAAGCAAACATATCTACTCTGAAGCCTTTCAAGGAAGGGCAACTGCTCCTCACCTGCCAGGCCTGGTGGAGGGCAGAACTGGACAGAACAACCTCTCTAAGGCCCTGAGGACTGGGCTTCAACGGTCTTTACCTCTGCCTGGGTGGCATGTCCTCTGGTCTTCTGGTTCTGGAAGGACAGTAACCAGCCAGCAGGCAGTCAGGGATGGAGACACACTTTGCTGATGGCACCACGGAAACCATAAAGAAACCTGAGTCCTGTCCTGATTCACGGAGCTTACAGTCTAAATAGGAAACTAAGAAAGACAGACTTCTAAAAATGAGTCATGATAACTAGATCATCTTCAACTTTCTTGCAACTTCAATTCAAAGCATTTTAGTACTTGATATTATGATCTTTATATTTGTCTTTATATAAAGCATTTAGTCCAATGTGTCCTGGAAAGCATAAATGTGGTTATTGTTGTTGATATTATTACCTTATTTTACACTGAATTACAAGCTACTTGAGGATGAAGCTATATTTTATTCACATTTTTGTCCTCTGTACCCAGTCCTACATGTTTTGAACTAAATACAGAATAAATGTTTGTAAATGGTCAATGAATGAAGGTCATTTAAACTTTACAGAAAGTCTCTGGAGAGATTGTCTTTCCTCTAAAGACAAGGAATCTGAGATACAGGTAGGGAAAGTGATACACAGTTAGTGACAGAGCTGAGGCTAGAAGACATAGTATGCCAAGTGCATAAGGACGACCTGGAATTCTGCACTGAGCTGATCAAGGAGGGCTTCATAGAAGAGGTGTCACTTTCATAGGCTTTTTTTGCAATGAATGAACTTCAGAGAGACATATAAGGAAGAGGTATCAATAACAGGGAACTTCGTGAATAGCTCCTGGAGGAGGAAGGAGTGTTCTGCAGGGATGCGTTTAGAGAGCAAAATGTCCAACTTGGCAGGTGGAGACTAAGGCTGTGGGGGGCCTTGAGTGTCAGGCTGAAGTTGTGGCTTTATCCTGAAGCCCGTTAGGTCTGGATGCTACCCGGACCACCTTCCACCCAAAGACACCAACTCTGGGCCTGTGTCCCTTCAGTGTCAGGCAGGGCTGTGTTGGCCGCTAGCTTAAGATCCTGAGAGGATGGGAGCGCTTTCACCCCAGGGCGGCACAGGGCCATCTGCTGGGCAGCATGATTCATTCATTAGCACCAGGAAGAGAAGATGAGCAATCTGCCTCAGCCTCTAATGAGAAAGATTGGGGGCCGCGAGGTGCATGTTTATTACTGAGGGTGCTGCATTTATTATGGACTCTGGAAAGAAGAAGGAATCTGTGCTCAGGGACCATATGGAAGAGGTGGCAGGAGGAAGGTGCCCATGACTTTGAGCCCAGCCTCCCGGGCTCACACTCAGCCCCCTGAGAAATGTTTGCTCAACTTTGGATTCATTCATTCACTCAGCAACTATTTCTTAAATACCGTCTGTGTGTGCCAGGCCCCTACATTAAGGACTGGAGGTCTGTGCCTGGGAGGACCTTGAAATCTGGTGACTGTTGGGGACAGGTGCACAATCAGATACTGAAGAATAAATTCTGCTGGGATACACTCACCCAAAGCATGGGCTCCTAACCTAGTCTGGGGTTTTCCTGGACTGGAGGAATTATCTGGGGACCCTTGTGAGCCATGTAAGGGGCTGGTTCTTTAACTTTCCCGCAAGAGGAGCCACTGGAAGGATCAAGACAGGGTGTCACAGGGTCACATCTGCTCTGTCTCACTGCAGGGTACCCAGCACCCGTGGCTGCCTCCTGCCTTCTCTCTTGTCTCCTTCCACCGTGCCTGTTCTGGGCTCCAGCTCCTCAGGGACAATGATGCCAGGATGCTACCCACCCTCGACTTCTGGAATTGGTGTGTCCAGCAGCTGGACAAATGTTTGAAGGCAGGATGACCAATGGGAATCATACCACATGGACTAATGACACGCTTGGTTCCCCGAATCTGACCCCAAAGGGCTGCTAAGGCCCCGCTGGCCTGGGTAGAGGGCAGCCACCCCAGACCAAGAACCGTCAGAAGACCTAGAATCAGTGTTGGGGCTAGGGCGTCCTAGAGCCCATGTGACAAGGGAGGGTGGAACAGCTCTGGGCGGGATTCTGAGACCCAAGCTCCGAGGATTCAGGAGCCCTGCAGTCCTGACTCCCCGCTGCACACCCACGTCAGCACAGGGCATGGAGGAATTGTGAGTGAATAAATGAGTGAGTGAGTGAGTGTTCAGATCCCAGGTCAGGCACTTTCTAGCTCTAAGACTCTGGAAGGGTCACTTCACCACCTGAGTCTCACCTTCCACATCTTTGAACACTGATTACAAAACGTCCTGCATAGAATTGCTGAGATGAGGACGTGTGGTGGCTATGAGGCTAGTACAATGCCTGACGCTCAGGAAATGTCAGAAAATTCTGGAGAGAATATGTCCCTGAATGTGTTAAGTTTTTTTAGGATTGTGCCCTATGTAGGAAATTAGATGACCTTGAGGGGGAACATTCCTTTCCCAGGTGTGGCCTCCCGGGATGGTCATTTCAGACATGCTGATCTCTGCTGAAACTGTGACTTAAAGGAAGCCTAGGGTTTGGTGAAAATCACACCAGTGACCTCAAATCTAGGTTTTTTGTCACTCCATCATTAGGGACCTTCAACAAAACTTCACTGGGCCCCCACCAGTGCCAGGCACACCGCCATTCTCTCCACAACACCCCAGCTGGGACAGGACAGAGTGCCCCCCTGCCCAAAGCCCAGCCTTAGAGACCATCTTACCCACCCTCCTCCTCTCACAGATGAGGGAAAGGGTGACGGGTACAAGGTCACTGAACAGAACAGTGATCTGAGCCTGGGGCCCTTCTTTCTGACTCCTGGTCTGGCTCCTCCCTGACACTGAGACTCGGGTCTGTTCCTGAGCTTTAGTGAATAGCAGTGATTGCATCACCCAGGTGTATGGGGATTGGAAATGAAGTGGGGGGGAGGGAGAAAGAGGGAGGGAGACAGCAGAGAAGAGAAATGGCTAGAGAAATGGGAGCTTATTGAGGCCTTATTGTCCCCCAGGCAGGAGAGGTAATTCTGCAGTGCCCTCCGGGAACTTTCCAGAAAGTTTGGGTAAGGCTGAAGAAATTACAGGAACAGAGTGGGGGCCGAGCTCTTCTAGATGGATCTCCCAGGGTCAGCCCCAGGGTCTCCTGTCTGCTCTTGAGATGGTGGATCTAGAGTTCCTACATCCATCCTTATCTATCCTTGGGCTCTGCAGGGGCTGTGTGGATGGGTGTGAGGCAGAGAAACAGGCAGGGAATGGGCAGAGAGAGAGACAGTTGTGTTGCCAAACCACATTCTAAACTACTGCCTCAGAGGCAAATTCAACTCGTGTGTGTGTGTGTGTGCACACACATGCATGTGCATGCACATGTGCTAGTCAGAGTTTTCTAGAGAAAAGGAGCCAATGGGATGGGACTATGATATTATATATAGAATGTATATACACATGTATGGGCTTCCCAGGTGGCGCAAGTGGTAAAGAGCCCGCCTGCCAATGCAAGAGACGTAAGAGACATGGGTTTGATCTCTGGGTCGGGAAGATCGCCTGGAGGAGGACATGGCAATCCACTCCAGTGTTCTTGCCTGGAGAATCCTATGGACAGAGGATCCTGGCAGGCTATGGTCCATAGGGTCGCAAAGAGTCAGACACAACTGAAGCGACTTAGCACACATGCATATCCTATACATACATATGTGTGTGTGTGTGTGTGTGTGTACAATAAAGAGACTTATTATAAGGCTTTGGGTCATAGGCTCATGCAGTTATGGAGCTGGCAAATCCAGAATCTGTAGTTTGCCAGAATCTGGCAGATTGGAGACCTCAGACAGCTGATGCTATAATTTGAATCCAAAGGCCATCTACTATAGAACAAGAAAAACTAGTGTTGCAGATGAAATCCAAAGGCTATCTACAGTAGAAATCTCTTGCTCAAGGGAGGCTGACTTTTTTTCCCCTCTCTTCAAGCCTTCAACTGATTGGATGAGGCCCACCCACATTAGGGAGAGCAATCTGCCTTATTCAGAGTCCACAGATTTAAATATTAATCTCATCCAAAGCCACCTTCACAAAAACACCCAGAATAACATTTGACTAAATATCTTGGGCACCCCATGGCCTAGCTGAGCTGACACATAAAACTAACCGTGTCACAGAGCATGTGTTTGCGTGGTGTTTGGGGGAGGAGTAGAAGACATAGCGTCTCCCACACCCACACCAGCTCCCTGCACCAGGAAGCGTCTTCCCATGGAACTTAGTGATGAGAAACCAAATCTCACCCAGATGGCCTCTCGGGAAGTCTGGGAGGGTCACGCTCAGGCCTGTGAGGACAGACGTGTTCCCAGGCCAGTGTGGTACAGTATGTCTCTTGGTGGGGGTCCCCGTCTGCACGAGTGATGTGTCAGCTCTGTGTCCTGGTCTGGAGGTCAGTATCTGGAAGTGACCAGAAACTAGTGGCAGGAATCTCAGTGGTGCTCAGTGAGGGCCAGGGAAATGAGCACCTGTTCTTCACAGCCACGCTGCCTGCCACTTTCCCAGAATAATGACACATCACTGTCCAGAGAGTTTCCCATTACCCTGCTGTGCAAGCCTTTCTTTGCAAGCTCACAGCAGCACTAAGTGGGGAGTGTCATGTCAAAGAGCTCGGGACTTGGCTGATACAGCAATCACCTGTCCCAGGAAGCCTGTGGTATGTGTTTATCAAACCAGGAAATGGCACGCAGAACACAGAAAAATGGACAAACTCTGGTGTCCTCAAAATAGGCGTTCCCAATTATCCAGTGAGATATGCCACTGTTTGCTTTACCCATCTGGTCTGGGATCTGACCCTCTCCCTTTTATCTAAACCGCACCCCTCCTGGAGTTCAAACCCTTTTCCTTTATTCTGGTCTCTGTAGAACAATAGCCAGTCACCCCCTCCCAAGTTCCGCCCCCCGACTCTCCCGACTGCTGCCACCACCTACTTCACGCCCACATTTAACTTAGCTTTGGCTACCATCTTTAAAGTGAAAGTGTTAAGTAGCTTCCGTCGTGTCCAACTCTTTGCAACCCCTTGGACTGTAGCCCACCAGATCTGTCTGTCCATGAAATTCTCCAGGTAAGAATACTGGAGTACATAGCCATTCCCTTCTCCAGGGAATCTTCCTGACCCAGGGATTGAACCCAGGTCTCCCACTTTGCAGGCAGATTCTTTACAATCTGAACCACCTGGGAAGCCCATCCTCCTCATGATCAACTTGTTCATTCCTGGCCAGTGCCATGCTGGTTTTATTTCTGCAGCTTTAAATTCATCCTGATAGATGGCCAAGTGAGGTCCCCTTCTTTGTTTTTCTTTCTAAAAATTGTTTTAGTTATTTGCGCCCTTGATTCTACTGTGTGAATTTTGGGATCATTTCATCAAATTTCTGAAATCTCCTCCTGGGAGTCTGAGTCAAATTCATCAGATGTAAAGATTAATTGGGGACAAAGGGTCACCTTATAGTGCTAAGTCTTCAGGGTAATGAATACATTACATCTCTCTGTTTGTTTGTTTTCATACAATTTTCTCCAAAACGGCCTTGTACTTCTGTGGTTAGGTTGGTTTGGGATCCCCCAGAAGCAGTCTCTGAGCTAAAGATTCAACCGTGAAAGTTTATTAAAAGGTACAAGAAACGCAGAGGGGTGGGGAGTAAAAGTGTTAGTTGCTCAGTTGAGTCCAATTCTTTGCAACACCATGAACTCTAGCCGGCCAGGCTCTTACATCCATGGAGTTCTCCAGACAAGAATACTGGAGAGAGTAGCCTTCCCTTCTGCAGGGGATCTTCCCAACCTAGAGATCAAACCCAGGTCTCCATATTGTGGGCAGATTCTTTACCATCTGAGCCACCAGGAAGCCAATAAAGCTTGCGTAAATTAGCCAGCTTCCAAATAGGTGACTGGAGCCGAATCCTGCAGGAAAACTCTGGAAAAACAGAGCAATGAACATTCCTCGGGGTTAGCTCAGCCAAGGGACAAGGAACCCCTCCTTGCATCACTCATCAGTGAAGGGCTGCCTTTGAGAAGATACTAATTCCGAGGTATTTGTCTCGGTCATGCAGGCAAGTGGCTTCTAGTAGTCCTGCCAGCAGGAGCTGGTGTCACAAAGAAATGATGATGGCAACCGAGGCGGTATTAGCACAGCATCTGCTTTAGGCCGCTTGCAGCAGAGATCCTTTCTCTCTCTCTAAGAGGGAAAACTAGGGCGATGGGTGGAAACCACAGGCAGTTCAATAGCAATAAAAGCTTTCTGTCTCATCAAGCTGCCGTGTGAGGTTGTAAGGGCCATGCTGGCAGTTTTCAAACAGAGGCCAGATAATATGTCAAGGATGTACAGAAGAGATTCCATCACTTATAAGAAGTTTGGACCAGCTCAGCAATTTTCAGTCCTTTCTATAGAGACTTCTAAGGCACTCATGTGAGTATAACCCCCAGCTCTTTCTCTTCCTCCAGGAAGGCTACCAAAATGCAATTAAGTCATAAACTATAACTGAAGATCCATTATAATGCATGCTTTTTTTGATGCAATAAATCATTTGCAGTGTTTACTACTTGTTTGTCCCCAGCTGTGTGCAGCACACACTCCAAGTCCCAGCAAACACAACAGCTGTTCTCAGTCCCGTGGTTGGAAACTTCAGAGCCAGTCTCCCTGTCCATAGGACAGGCATAGCACCTGTCCTATGCCACCAGCTCCAGTGGGTGGACAGGCCAGGGTGTCGTGGATGGGACCTGGCTCCCCCAACCTCAGGGTGCCTCTTCCTCTTTTGGCAAATTGCTTGCTTGGCATATTGAGCAATTTCATGTTCTTCCATGTGAACATGGATAAACATCACAATTAATTATTCGAGCTTGAACAATCCGGTTTTGAGCACCGCAGGCTCCTATGGAAGATCGTGGCTAGGTCGCACCAGATGGATCCTCTGTAGAAACGCTCTCAGAATGTGGCTTCAGAGCAGTGGTTTCTTCGGGGGGAAGCTAAGGGTGAGTGAGTCAATGATGCAGTGATGGTGATCACCGACTCATTGGACACGAACTTTGAGCACACTCCGGGAGATAGTGAAGGACAGGGGAGCCTGGTGTGCTGCAGTCCAAGGGGTCGCAAAGAGTCGGACACGACTTAGTGACTACAGAACAACAACAAGGGCTAGTGAAAGGACCAGGAGGAGAAGCAATTTCCTATGAGGGGCGAATAATGCAAAACACTCCCAACTCCAGTGAGTCCCTTCCATCAGAATTCTCCTTTCTGTTGGTGAATTCCCAGAGTTCTTGCGGGATTGGATGCCACTGTTTCCCAGCTCCCTCAGTGAGTACCAGGCTCCTCTGTCCATGGAATTCTCCAGCAAGAATACTGGAGTGGGTTTCCATTTTCCTCCACCAGGGGCTCTTCCCAACCCAGGGATTGAACCTGGGTCTCCTGTGTCTCCTGCATCTCAGGCAGATTCTTTAACCCCTGAGCCATCGGGGAAGCCCCCTAAAATGTTTCTGTCATGTTTATTGTGTACCATCTCTTTTTTAGTTTCTGAGAACATCGTGCCACATATAACAACATCCTTGCTTTCACGAAGCTTATGTTCTAATGAGGAAGATAAACAAGTAACAAATAAAGCATCTATAAAATAATTTTTCTATGAATGAAGCAAATTGGTTAGAAGGTAATTAGGGGTGCTATTTTATTCAGGGAAGACAAGGACAGCCTCTCTGAGCAGATAACTTTTGAGCAAAGACCTAAGGAAGATGAAGGAATAAACAATGGAAAATGGAAGGAAAGAGAGCTTTAAGCAAAGGAAAGAGTGAAGGCAAAGGACAAGCATGGGATTTTTCCAAACAATGGGTCAAGTGAGAGATACAAAGGGAGTTCAAGGCCAAGTTAACCTAATTAGACCAAAGCAAGAGAAATGGAAAGAGTCGAGGAGGGCTGACCTCTGAGAGATGCGTAAGAGGACTGTGCCTGTCAGAGCCTGGAAATGGGGTTGGAGGAAGAAGTCACATCCAGGGGCCAGATATGCCAGGCCCTGATGTTGAGAGTGCAGAGAGCCTTCTGGGCCCTGAAAGTGTTCTTTTTCTCAAAGAGCAACGCTCTCAGGATGATTTGTGAAGCAGGAAGTTCAAAATGAGCAAGCTCCTGGCTGGAAACTGGAAGACTCATTTGCGGTGATGTTTTTCACCCTCTAGCCCCTGGTTGCACCATCTGTACATGCAAGATGAATGCTTTTGCTCCTCTGTCCACTGAACATGTTGACGGTCATGGTGCCCCTTCCATGCGGAGGGATTCTGGGTCCTCAGGAGGCAAAACTGAATTTACTTCCTCAGCTCCTGCCCCTATGGCTGGTTGTCAGAAGCTGGGGTCCCACTTATCAGTAAGACCATTTTCATCCACACCTGGTCTCCTCTAAGCCTGAAAAAGCAGACCTTCTCGGCATCTGGCAGGGCCACCCCTTACTGTGACCCACTCCCCAGCAACAGAGTTGTCATGATAATGTTAGCTAGGACAGTCAGCTCCCAGCGTGACTAGTGTGACTTAACACTGGCATCCCTTTCTTCTCCAAGAAATCACCTCTAAGCCACAAGGCAAATGGCAGGCTGGAGCACAAACACCATCTCTGCAAAGTAGGAGAGACCTGAGTCTTAGAACCATAGGAAGAAGAAAGCGTCATCCACAGTGAAGATCCAGGTGGAAGAAGCTGGGAGAGGAAGTCCTCGAAGCAGAGCTCAGAAGGAACTTTCAAAGTATGTTTCTGAAAGGCGAGAAGCCAGCCCTCCTCAAGCTGTAAAACTCAAACGCTGTAATTTCAAAAACAGGAATGGAGTACATGGGGTGGAGTCAGGAGAGTCCAGGGTCCCAGTTCCATGAAGCAGAGAAGGTGGGGCGAGACCAGGTGTCACACAAACGAGCTGTAGTCATGAGAAACAGTCCATCATCTCTGTGACAGTTGGGGGGAGAGAGGCTTTCCCCTGTGATTCACACGACAACTGCCTGTCCTCTCTGGCTAGAGGGAATTAAAGCTCCAGCCTCTCATACAAAACTCTGAGTACTAATAAGAAATTCTGGTTACCTAGAACACACCCACCCACCCCGCCCCACACAAACCAACCAGAAAGAGCTCCTTCACGGAAAAACTCTCTTCCATCAAAAGTATTTGAAAAGGAACCAAAACAAGGTCTATGCACAAAAAGCAAGAACAAAGGAGGAAAGAAACAGTGAAAACAAATAGCAGACGAAAAAGAGGCAACATGAAACAGTTTTCACAGAGCTGAACAAATTGTGACTAAATATTTCACTATGATTTTGTAAAAAGAAAGTAATGAGGCAATTATCTCAGTGAAGCAAAAGCACTGAACAAAGATATGAAAGAAATTACTACCTATTATCTAAGGAAATAGAGAATTGAATGCATTATATAATTAACAGACTGTCTAAAGAAATAGAGGATTAAACACGTTATATAAAGTTATGGTTATGAAGGTAACTGCCAGAAAAACACAAATCTTCCAAATTACACACACAAGAAAAAGGAGGAAAACGGTTCACAAAGATGAAGTTTCTTAAATAAAATACCAGAAAACATGATAAAGCAATGACAGAATGTAGGCCAAACGTGTTTGTTGTTGTGGTTTAGTCGCCAAGTCGTGTCTGACTCTTTGTGACCCCACAGACTGCAGCACACCAGGCCTCCCTCTCCCTCACCATCTCCAGGAGTTTGCCCAAGTTCATGCCCACTGAATCAGAGATGCCATCCAACTGTCTCATCCTCTGTCACCCTCTTCTCCTTCTGCCTTCTATCTTTCCTAGCATCAGAGTCTTTTCCAATGAGTCTGCTCTTCGCATCAGGTGGCCAAAGTATGGAGCTTCAGCATCAGTCTTTCCAGTGAATTTTCAGGGTTGATCTCCTTTAGGGTTGACTGGTTTCATCTCCTTGCTGTTCAAGGAACTCTCAAGAGTCTTCTCCAGCACCACAGTTGGAAAGTATCCATTCTTCAGCACTCAGCCTTCTTTATGATCCAACTCTCACATTCGTACATGACTGCTGGAAAGACCATAGCCTTGACTATAAAATGACAGAAGAAAGATCAAACATATACATCATATAAATCCATGTAATGAACTAAACTCACTTATTAAAAGAAAGATATATCAGATTGTATCAAAAAGCACAACGTACTCTTCTGCACATAAAAGCCACTTAAAACAAAGAGGTTTAAAAGTTTGAAAACAAACGGGTAGATAATGGTATACCAGGAACTTGCACAGGAAAACAGAACGGGTCATCATCTAATATCAGAAAAGTTGAATTTGTATGAAAGTACTCAGCAAGACAAAGAATAATACTTTATAATGCTAACTGATAAACTCATAGTGAAATTAAAGTTATGACTACCTATGGATAATATTAATCTCATATTATCAATATTTACAAAACAAAAATAAAAGGAAACATGAGGATAAACAGATGAAAATTTATCAGTAGTAAATGGTTTTAATTTAGCTATGATCACAGGTCAAGTGGATAAAGATTAAGCTTATAGAATACCAAAATAACATAGCTCAATAAGTACATTTAGCTTGTATATTTCCAACTCTGTATCCTCAAAATGTCTTCATCTGAAATGTACTTAAAGTACTTTTTAGTATAAAATTTATTCTCTGGTCATACTGCACTAAAATTAGAAATATATAATAAAACCAAACACAAAAAATTTGTACACTGGGGAAAACATTTAAAGACTTTCTAAAACAATTCTTAGGTCAAAAAATGTATACAAATAAATGTGGTAGAAAAGCTAGAATATAATTGAGACAATATATAAAAATTCTACAAAATGCAGCTAAAGTAATATCAAGAGAGAAATTTATTTCAGTAAATAGTAATAATAATCAAGAGTCTATAAAATAAATGGGTTAAAATTCAGTTCTAGAAGCCATAAAAGTAATAAAACAACCCTTTGGAAAGCATAAGGAAAGACGTAATAGCTGGAGGCAGAAATAAATATATTAATTTGAAAAGGAAAATGTTTGTATAAATCTAGGAGCTGACTTTTAGGAAAATAAATAAGTAATCTAATTAATGAAAGAAAGACAAAGCAAAACTACTAAATAAGGCATAAGGAGGGGGAGAACCACAGATATAGAGGAAATTAAAACACTTAACTCTACATAAATACATCTGAAAATTTAAGAAAATGAATAATTGCATACATTGTATAATTTTCTAAACTGACAATAAAAGATAGAAAGCCTAAACAGAAAAATTACAAAAGAATAAATAGAAAATGTTGGCAAATTTTCTCCCCATGAAACTACCAAATGAGAAATGTTTATAAGATAATTTTCTATACCTATTTTTAAAAGAAGAAAAAGAAAATAGTGGTTTCTAATAGCCCTGAGTACAGAATGAAGCAGGTCAAAGGCTAAGAGTTTTGCCAAGAGACCACACTGGTCATAGCAAACACCCTCTTCCAACAACACAGGAGAAGACTCTACACATGGACATCACCAGATGGTCAACACTGAAATCAGATTGATTATATTCTTTGCAGCTAAAGATGGAGAAGCTCTATACAGTCAGCAAAAACAAGACTGGGAGCTGACTGTGGCTCAGATCATGAACTCCTTATTGCCAAATTCAGAAATTGAAGAAAGTGGAGAAAACCACTAGACCATTCAGGTATGACCTAAATCAAATCCCTTATGATTATACAGTGGAAGTGAGAAATAGATTTAAGGGACTGGATCTGACAGAGTGCCTGATGAACTATGGATGGAGGTTCGTGACATTGTACAGGAGACAGGAATCAAGACCATCCCCAAGAAAAAGAAATGCAAAAAACCAAAATGGCTGTCTGAGGAGGCCTTGCAAATAGCTGTGAAAAAAGAGAAGTGAAAAGCAAAGGAGAAAAGGGAAGATATTCCCATTTGAATGCAGAGTTCCAAAGAATAGCAAGGAGAGATAAGAAAGTCTTCCTCAGTGATCAGTGCAAAGAAATCAGTGAAAAGGAAAACAATAGAATGGGAAAGACCAGAGATCTCTTCAAGAAAATTAGAGATACCAAGGGAACATTTCATGCAAAGATGGGCTGAATAAAGGACAGAAATGGTATGGACCCAACAGAAGCAGAAGATATTAAGAAGAGGTGGCAAGAATACACAGAAGAACTGTACAAAAAAGATCTTCATGACCAGATAATCACGATGGTATGATCACTCACCTAGAGACAGACATCCTGGAATGTGAAGTCAAGTGGGCCTTAGGAAGCATCACAACGAACAAAGCTAGTAGAGGTGATAGAATTCCAGTTGAGCTATTTCAAATCATAAAAGGTGATGCTGTGAAAATGCTGCACTCAATATGCCAGTAAATATGGAAAACTCAGCAGTGGCCACAGGACTGGAAAAGGTCAGTTTTCATTCTAATCCCAAAGAAAGGCAATGCCAAAGAATGCTCAAACTACCACACAATTGCACTCACTCACACGCTAGTAAAGTGATGCTTAAAATTCTCCAAGCCAGGCTTCTGCAATACGTGAACCATGAACTTCCATTTGTTCAAGCTGGTTTTAGAAAACGCAGAGGAACCAGAGATCAAATTGCCAACATCCACTGGATCATTGAAAAAGCAAGAGAGTTCCAGAAAAACATCTATTTCTGCTTTATTGATGAAGAAGGAATTCATAGGGCCTGAACTTCATCTCAGGCCTGTCCGTGCTGGCTGTGCTCAACTGCCTCTCCAGTGGACTCTGAACTCTCTGCTTAGTGCCTGTGAGGACGACAATGGAAGGATAAGACCCCCTCCAGACAGAGGAATCCTGAAGATCACATCCAGGCTACTCATTGCCTAAGAGGAAGCATACCGTAATCACACCTGTCTCCGGACAGGTCATAAACTTTTTTTTGTATCTGTCAAGATGTAATCACAGGCTTATAGATTATTAACTGGTTGGAATGTAACTGCGGGCTTATTGACTATTGACTGTTTAAGACACGTACACATGGGGCAAGTGGTGGGTTAAGACACGTACACATGGGGTAGGAGGTGGGTTTAGACACGTACGCATGGGGTATAAAAGATTTTCACAAATGCTGGACGGGGTCCTTGGCTAAGAGGAGACTCTGCCTTGGGCCCGCCGGCGTAATAAACTGCACTCCATTATCTGCATTGTCCTTCTGAGTGAGTCTGTTTCCCGGAAAGCATGGCTATAACATTGACTATGCCAAAGCCTTTGACTATGTGGATCACAATAAACTGTGGAAAATTCTGAAAGAGATGGGAATGCCAGACCACCTGACCTGCCTCTTGAGAAACCTGTATGCACGTCAGGAAGCAACAGTTAGAACTGGACATGGAACAACAGACTGGTTCCAAATAGGAAAAAGAGTATGTCAAGGCTGTATATTGTCACCCTGCTTATTTAACTTATATGCAGAGTACATCATGAGAAACACTGGGCTGGAAGAAGCACAAACTGGAATCAAGATTGCCAGGAGAAGTATCAATAACCTCAGATATGCAGATGACACCACCCTTATGGCAGAAAGTGAAGAAGAACTAAAGAGCCTCTTGATGAAAGTGAAAGAGGAGAGTGAAAAAGTTGGCTTAAAAGCTCAACATTCAGAAAACTAAGATCATGGCATCTGGTCCCATCAATTCATGGGAAATAGATGGGGAAACAGCAGAAACAGTGGCTGACTTTATTTTTCTGGGTTCCAAAATTACTGCAGATGGTGATTGCAGCCATGAAATTAAAAGACGCTTACTCCTTGGAAGGAAAGTTATGACCAACCTAGACAGCATATTAAAAAGCAGAGACATTACTTTGTCAACAAAGGTCCATCTAGTCAAGGCTCTGGGCTTTCCAGTGGTCATGTATGGATGTGAGAGTTGGACTATAAAGAAAGTTGAGTGCTGAAGAATTGATGTTTTTGAACTGTGGTGTTGGAGAAGACTCTTGAGAGTCCTTAGACTGCAGGGAGATCCAACGAGTCCATCCTAAAGGAGATCAGTCCTGGGTGTTCATTGGAAGTACTGATGCTGAAGCTGAAACTCCAATTCTTTGGCCACTTGATGTGAAGAGCTGACTCATTTGAAAAGATCCTGATGCTGGGAAAGATTGAGGGCAGGGGGAGAAGGGGACGACAGAGGATGCAATGGTTGGATGGCATCGCCAACTCGATAGACATGAGTTTGAGTAAACTCCTGGAGTTGGTGATGGACAGGGAGGCCTGGTGTGCTGTGGTTCATGGGGTCGCAAAGAGTCGGACACAACTGAGTGACTGAACTGAACTGAATAGCCCTGAAAATTTTTTAGAGCATAGATGAAAATAATTTTTCAAATTCTTTTGAATAAAGGAAGCATAAAATTAATTCCAAAACCTAACAATAAACTAACACTCTTATAAGCATTATTAGCGATCTTCTTTACATGGGGTGGGCAAGCTGGCGACTCAGAGGAGTGCAGACGCTGCTGGTGACCGTGTGGCGCATCGCTGTGGGGCCAGGAACTGAAAGATAGCCAGAATGGCTGAAAATGGTGATAATGAAAATGGCTACTCTGGAGGCCAAAATCTGTCGTCAAATTGAGTATTATTTTGGAGACTTCCATTTGCCACGGGACAAATTTTTAAAGGAACAGATCAAACTGGATGAAGGCTGGGTACCTTTGGAGATAATGATAAAGTTTAATAGGTTAAACCGTTTAACGACAGACTTTAATGTAATAGTAGAGGTCCTGCATAAATCAAAGGCAGAACTCATGGAAATAAGTGAAGATAAAACTAAAGTTAGAAGACCTCCAAGCAAACCCCTCCCTGAAGTGACTGATGAGTATAAAAATCATGTAAAAAACAGATCTGTTTATATTAAAGGCTTCCCAACTGATGCAGCTTTTGATGACATAAAAGAATGGTTGGACGATAAAGGTCAAGCACTAAACATTCAGATGAGAAGAACGTTACACGAAGCATTTAAGGGTTCAGTATTTGCTGTATTTGATAGTATTGAATCAGCTAAAAAGTTTGTCGAGACCCCGGCCAGAAGTACAAAGACACAGACCTGCTAATACTTTTCAGGGAAGATTACTTCACCAAAAAAAATAAAGAAAGAAAGCAAAATAAAATGGAAGCTAAATTAAGAGCTAAACAAGAACAAGAAGAAAAACAAAAGCTAGCAGAAAGTGCTGAAATGAAATCTTTAGAAGAAAAGATTGGCTGCTTGCTGAAATTTTCAGGAGACTTAGATGATCAGATGTGCAGAGAAGACTTGCACACTCTTTCCTCAAATCATGGTGAAAAAAAATGGATACACTTTGTTAGAGGAGCCAAAGAGGGAATAATTCTATTTAAAGAAAAAGCTAAGGAAGCACGGATAAAGCAAAAGAGGCCAATAATGGTAACCTACAACTAAGGAACAAAGAAGTCACCTGGGAAGTATTAGAAGGAGATGTGGAAAAAGAAGCACTGAAAAAAATAATAAAAGATCAACAGGAATCTCTAAACAAATGGAAGTCAAAAGGTCGCAGATTTAAAGGAAAAGGAAAGGGAAATACAGCTACCCAGGCTGGGTCTGCTAAAGGAAAAGTACAGTTTCGAGGCAAGAAAACTAATTTGATAGGATGATGAATGTGATGAAAATGGTGCATCTGGAGCAGTAAAAAGAGCACGAGAAGAAAGAGATGAAGAAGAACCTCCATCAAAACAACAGAAAACAGAAAATCGTGCCAGAGACCAGTAGTTTAATAAACAAATTTTTTATTCATTTTAATTAGATTTTAAGCTGCTTTTGTCTTTGGAGTCTGTTAAAAAGAAAACCGAATTAGATCCACTTCGATGTCTACCTGTAAGAGAGGAAGAATTTTTGTTGTTGTTGTTGAACTTGTCTTTTGTTATCGAAATGAGCTTTTTTAATGTGCAGTTCTGTTTGTGTTCTTTTGGATTATTCAAATATCAAAAGAAACATTCTTCCATTAAGTTGCCTTTGTAATATGAATGTATTAGTACAAAGTAATAAAATGTATACTGCACAAAAAAAAAAAAAAAACATTATTAGCAAAAATTCTAAATAAAGTGAGACACTAACACTGGGTGAGATTTTTCCCAGTAATGCAAGGAAGAGTCAATATTAAGAAACTCATTAACACATTTACTGAATTAACAGATAGAAAAAGAAAAGTGATATGATTATCTGCACAGATGCTAAAAAAGCATATGATAGAATTCAATAATCTCTCTTTTCGCTTTAATTTATATGTAGTAGTGCTCAGATGCTCAGTTGTGTCCCACTCTTTGCAGCCCCATGTCCAATAGCCAGCCAGGCTCCTCTGCCCACGAAATTTTCCAATCAAGAATACTGGGTGATGATTTTATATGTGTGTGTGTGTGTGTGTGTGTGTGTGTGTGTGTGTGTGTGTGCACGCAAACCATTATTGAGTTGTATACTTAGCGAATTGTGCTCTTTACTGTATATGTGGGGGCTTCCCAGGTGGCACTAGTGGTCAAGAACTGCCTGTCAAAGCAGGAGACATGAGAGACACAGGTTCAATCCCTGGGTCAGGAAGTAGGAGTAGGAAATGGCACCCCACTCCAGTATCCTTGCCTGGAGAATTCCATGGACAGAAGAACCTGGCGGGCTATGGTCCATAATGTCACAGAGAGTCAAACATGACTGAGCAACCAACACTCACTTTTCAGTCATCATCCTGATCCTAATATGGGACGTTTCCAGCCCTCCA